>NC_057855.1:26322500-27810000 GCF_015237465.2 Chelonia mydas
GTTTTCTCTCAGATGAGAAATTGTTTTCCTCTTTACTGTTGTATCTGCATCTATTCAGAGTTTCTTCCATTTAGATGCTGTATAAATGTATTATTACAAGTTTTTAATTTCTTCCTGCAGATGTAGAGCTTAACAATTTAATATGAAACATGCCTTACTGAGCTATAACTCTGTCTGGGTTAGCTGGTAAGATTTTTGAATGCCATTGATATTCCCACAGTGGAACTTTTATGTATGCTTTTTTAAAGTGGGTTATTTCCCCCTCAAACCCTATTTTCCCACTTCATTTGCTTGTTCTGGTTTCCCAATTTCTTTCCCCCAGTTGGGAGCTTAGACCGTTATCACATTTATACTGAAGAAGGAAAAGAAATGTGTAACTATCTCCTACATGGCAATGATATTCTCTCTCTTTATATGTTATACTCAAATCAATAAATGAGGGCCTGATTCTGTGAATTTATACTGGTATAACCCACTGCAAAATCAGACCCCAAAAGTGTTGTTCTTCTTTTTAATTTAAGGAGACCAAGAGTGAAGATCTGCATAATTAATAATTCCATCTCTCAGGCGATGGAGAATTGAGATTCTCTGCAGATTAATACAAAATGAATTCACATATTTTACAAGGTCAAAATATTACTTCTAACATTTTGAAGCTTCTCAATAAATAAATGGAACATTGCTATGAATTTATGAAGAGTCTGAGAGTTCATATTGCAAAAGAGGTGTCTTTACAATGGAATGTAATTTTAAGCATTAAATTACTGTGTAATCTACGGATCTCATATGCATAACTATACCATTAAAAATTCTATATAGATTATAAACACTACAAGAATACCTGAACTTTCTAGCATCTAACTTTTACTGAAAATGTTCAAAAAAGAAGAAAAAAAGAGAAATGTATTTACAAGGGAATATGATTGCTCATGATTTTGCATCTGCTGAAGGCAAGTTTAGGTCCAAACCCATTTTATATCCCATCAGGATATAGAAATTTAGTATGAGGCAGCAAATCCTGGAGATGCTATAACAGTGGTTCTCAAACTTTTGTACTGGGGACCCCTTTCACAGAGCAAGGTTCTGAGTGCGACCCCCCCTTATAAATTAAAAACACTTTTTTATGTATTTAACGTCATTATAAGTGATGGATGCAAAGTGGGGTTTGGGGTGGAAGCTGACAGCTCGCAACCCCCCATGTAATAACCTCGTGACCCCCTGAGGGGTCCCGACCCCCAGTTTGAGAACCCCTGTGCTATAAGCTTAAGGGACCAAAGATTTATCAGGAAAGCAACAGCTTATGTGATGAACATTAGCATTAAAAGGATAATCCTTTATTTGGCCCAAAGCCTGCAGTTCTTACCCAGTCCGTCGAAATCAAGGAGAGTTCGCCTCAACAAGAACTGTAGATTTTAATAATAGTGAACCAACATTCACTGCATACATTGAATGTTTCCTAAACTGGAGACCACTACTCCAAGCCCTTACTCACAGAAGTAGTCACATGACACCAATGGAAACAGTCTCAGGACTGGTTCCCTAATTCTCTCTTAACCACAAATTTAGACATCTATCATTTTCATTTATCAAAACAAACTCATTTTTGTCTAAACTGAAAAGGCCACAACTCAGAGATGATTTTCCTTTATATAAATGTACAATTTCTTCAATATTTTTACTTCTTGTAATGAATTACATTTTCCTCTTGAAGCTAGAAACTCTTGTCCGATATATTAAATGTCAGGCACGTGGGAGTGTGGCCAAAGTCTGAAACTGCACAGCAGAATGGTACTGCCATTTCATGGGGTCCCCGTAGAAAGTATTTGCTTTGCCTGTCTAATGTTCTAAATATAGAAAAGCACACAGGCTCTATCCACCTTGTGCTCAAATACTCTTACTAGACACACACCACAAGCATTCTGCAATACCTAGTGCACATCTCATCACACAAGCTAGAAAGCTAGTAGAAACACCACGGTACTTGTCAGATGATTTTTTAAAATCATATGAATTAGAGATTTATTGCCAATTCACAAACAAGACTCCATAACTCTAAGGATCTGGCCTACTTCCAATATGTAATATGAGCTATTCAGATAATTGTTCATTACTAATTATTATTATTATTATATGCATTGATAAGGTGATTAATGATTCTATAACTATTTAAAGGTTAATGGTTTTATAGTCAGCTTTTAGAGACACTGAGGTGTTAGTAAAGAGTAAGAATACTAAGTATATATTTAAATGTTTTAAATCTGGATATAAAGCCTGTAGTTTAATTTTTACTACATCTGTTTAAAAAGTCCACAGGATCAATAGGAACTGTGACTTTGGGGGAAAAAAACAGGGCCTTTTTAGCCCAGTACACACTCAAAAATGCAGGTGTTTTGCTGCTAGTTGAGTTGGGCAGGAAATTCAGTGAAGATGTATATTTCATTTTCAAACTGCCAAAGGGATTTTCCTGCAGCTGTCAGAATAATCTAATTTAACCACATCTCAACTATCTGCTTATAAAACATATACTAGCCAGATTACACTATATGCGAGTTTACTAATGCAGTTTGGTCTACTCATGGGTGGTAATAATAGCCACGGAGCTACAGAACTGGTGCTCTGCAGCTTGCAGAAAGGGGAATTCCATCTGACACCTGCAGAGCCTTCCAGCAAAAAGCTTCGACCAGGACGCAGAGTGAGGTTCGGGCCACAGGAAGCCTTTTGGGGTTAACAGATGTAAACATGTAACTAGAGCAATACCAAATCCATGGCCATTAAAGATGTGTCATGGGCCGTGAAATCTGGTCTCTCCCCTGCTGAAATCTTGTCTTTTGTGTGCTTTTACCATATACTATGCCGATTTCACCAGAGCTTCTCAAACTGGGGTTCATGACCCAAAAGGTGGTTATGGAGGAAGGGGGGTTGCAAGGTTATTGTAGGGGGGGTCCACAGTATTGCCATCCTTACTTCTGCGCTGCCTTCAGAGCTGGGTGGCCAGAGAGTGGTGGCTCCTGGCCAGACACCCAGCTCTGAAGGCAGCACCATGCCAGTACCAGCGCAGAAGTAAGGGTGGCGATACCATACCATTCCATCCTTACTTCTGCGCTGCTTCCTTCAAAGCTGGGCGGCTGGAGAGTTGCAGCTGCTGGCCGAGGGCCCACCTTTGAAGGCAGCAGTGCAGAAGTAAGGGTGGCAGTAGCATACCATGCCATCCTCACTTCTGTGCTGCTGGTGGCGGTGGCTCTGCCTTCAGAGCTGGGCTCCTGGCCTGCAGCAGTGCAGAAGTAAGGGTGGCAATACTGTGACCCTCATACCTTGCAACCTCCCCACAGTTCCCTTTTGGGTCAGGACCCCTACAGTTACAACCCTGTGAAATTTCAGATTTAAATATCTGAAATCATGAAATTTACAATTTTTTAAATCCTATGCCCATGAAATTGACCAAAATGGACCGTTAATTTGGTAGGGCCCAAATATAACTATTAAACAGTATGTTTTTCAATGGTAAAAGAATATTTGTAACAAATTCTGCCCCAGTTTACAACTCACTCAACTCTAATGATTCCACCTGGTCAACAAGAATAATCACCTCCACCTAGTATTTTGAAACAGAGTCATATACTACTTAGTCCTTTTCACCCCTGGATCTCATGGCTCTTTACAAAGGAGATAATTATCTAATTTACAAGGAAAAAGGAGATAATTATCTAATTTACAAGGAAAGGGTAACTACTTGCCCAAAGTAATATGAGTCAGTAACACAGCCTGGAATAGAATAGCCTCCTGATTTCTAGTCCTATGCCTTATTCCCCATAACACACTTCCTCTGGGCTGACTGCTGCCTTAAGCGTGAAAGTTTTAAGGTATTTCTCTAACCTGGAAATCAGAGTTCTTTGGTGGCAATAGACTTGGGGAGGAAGTTTTCTATTATGAACCATGTTAAGGTTTTCAAGGATTTGTTTTTAAAGAATGCTGGTGTCTCATTTTCAACCTTTTAACATTTTTTTTGAACCTGCTGTATTTTAAATTTTCTTTTTTAAATTTAAGACTAGTAGAGCAACCCAGGAGTGGGGATGTGAAACTTTGCACAGTCAAATGAGTAGAAGCAATTAGCTAGGAAATTAAACTATATGTTGATGTTGTAGCTAGTTATGGTGTTTTAACAATAAATGAATTCCAATTCTTAAGTTCTTTTATACGGAAGCATTTTATTGAGTTCCATGAGCTAAACCTGAATATCAGATAGCTATGTTACAATATGAATATTTTTACAAAATAATAATAATACAGCTTCACTACTCACGACAAGTGCAGAAAATGGAGCTGGCTCAGCATGGTGGCAGGGACTAAGCCCATGCACAGAGCATATGCACTAGATCAAGCCCACCACGAAGAGGAAGCAGTATGTTGTATCCACTGCTACCCAAATGCCCCGAAGCTGTGACTAGAGCTGGTTGGAAATTTTTTTGTGAGATGTTTTTCATAGGGAAATGCTGATTTGTCAAAAGTCAAACTTTTCGTGGGCAAGGGTCTATTCTGACAAATTTCTCAACTTGAAAACATTTTGGAAAAAAAGCCTTAGAAATTGTCAAAATATTTTGTTTTGAAATTTTAGAAATGATAAAAATCCTGTTTGCCACATCAAAATTACTTTTCCTCTCAAAATTTAAGCTATATAAAAAAAACAGTTTTTACATTAAAAAGGGCCACAGTCAAAACAAAAGGTTCAAATTTATTTATATGAAAATGCTTGATTGATCTGAACCACATTCTTTAGAATTTTTGGTTCACAAAATTTTCAAGGTTTTGACTTTTTGTTCCATTTCGGAACAGGAAAACTTGTTGAAATCTCATAATTTTTGGTGGGATGGGAAAACCATTTGCTGCCCTGCTCTAGCTGTGATCCTGATCTGGCTATACAATCGGCCTACAGTAGCTAGCTAAGGCAGAACATTCCCTCCTTCAGCCCATGACATTTTTGTCCACAGCAATGCCCATATACTCAGGCTTCGCTCCCCTTCCTGGGATTTGGCCTTAAGAGCAGCAATATTATATTCTAGAGAAAACAAAGAGACATAATTTTTCTATCAGCCTGATTTATGACTCTGTGCTGTATTAAGTTACGGTCTGTGGGATGGCTATTTAAAGTCTGGGATTATTTAATTAATAAAGAATGAAGAGAAGGAACTAGAAATCTGTATGTTTCACAACTGACCCCTGAAACTAGAGACAGTTGAAAATACCAGTCCTATACTTTACACAGCTTGCCTAGCATATATTTTTTGGAAGTCGCAGTAAATCTGTAACTTCACTGTTATAGTCGTCCTTGCATGACTGGAGATACCTGGCTTTCAGTTAAGTTTTCCAAGGAATGCATCACTCCTTTCATTAAATAATTATATTTGTAAGAAGGAAGGAAAAAATCATGGAAGTCCAAAAAATGAAAAAAAAGATGCTTTCAGAAGTAGCCATGCTAATTTATGAAGGAAAATACTGATCTCAAATGCACTGCCTACCTGTCCAGAGCCAGCAACAATCCACATGCAGTTACAAGACAACAACAAATCATCATTTAGAACACATGGTTTGCATTTCCAGTCTCTTTTACTTATTTATTTATTTATTTAAAAGAATCTCTACTATGACTTTGCTATTTCTAAACAAAATATACACTGCTTTTTACACCAGCTACAGACCAATAACAATTTAGGGTTAAGGAACTAGTAACTGTAACCACACCAATTCCAGAGAGCTTGAACTCTGTTACAATTATTTCCCCCTTGTTCTCCTCTCCCCCATCCCTTGAGAAAAACAAAACCAACAAATCAGCAATAAAAAAAGCCATAAATCTCCATTCTAGCACAGACAGCAATCCATATCTCCCAGACGCTATGGTTCTGCCGATTATAATTGTTTCATTCATTAACTATTTATCCTTGAAAAGAATATAATATTTACTCACTTTCAATGAATCAAAGCAGGCGATTACTCGTCCATTTTCAACTTGGCAGCTTTTCGATGGATGTGCAAATTTACATTCCGTGTCTGGTCGTGAGCAAGTCCCTCTTTGGAACTCTCTACACACTTCCAGTGTTAGCCATTTTGTGTCCCGAATCGGTGTGACACTAACAGCCATGTTTAGATTTTTACAGGTAGTTAAAATTTTCAGTGAAACAAACAAACAAACAGCCAAACTGATAGACTGGAAATGATGAAAATGTCACCTCCAAAATACTCTTTTCCCCGCTCCCTACTTTAAAAGTACATGTAAAATTGTGTTGTCACAATATCAAAGAAAAGGTTTCCAACTAGAAATTCACAGCATGAAACTGCTAATTGAAAGAGGTTTTGTATTTAAAGAAATGCTAGGTTCATAAGTAAGATGAATGTTAAAAAGTGTGGCCTGAAACTAGCCTTGTGCTCTCAGTAACCCATTCCGAGTGCCAATTTGGAGCCCAAAATGCAAGCATGAAAACGTGGCAGACCCTTTGACACAGAATTTCCAAGCTGCTTTCAGTAAAGTTGTCTGAAAGGTAATCTCCAACACAGCTGAATTTGCAATTGCGTTTTGTGGTGCAATCGGTATTGATTAGTTTGGCATAGACAGATGCAGCAGTTTAGAGCAACAATCGAGAATTTTTTTTTCTCTCCTTGATTTTCTGGCAGAAGATATCTTACTTTTTCAGCAAACTTATTTTTATACTAAAGCAGCCTAGGGCAATGCCTGATACTTAGAGCTTTTCTCTTGATTATAAGTAGAAATGGGGGTGTCTGGGCTAGAGGTGGAGGGTGGATGTGCTGTCGTCGCAGTCTAGCTGGCAGCAAGCAAGGCAAAAAGCAGAGACTGCTCTAGAAGCGGTTCCAAGCAGCAGAGACGTCAGGAAAGGCACTTCTTAGTACCAACCTGTAGAAAAAACAAATACGTTAAAATTTACCAAGCAGCATTCCACTGAGGTCCCACAGCATTACAGCCTTGCCACGTGCTCCTAGACTACTATGCAGAATTATAGTCTGTCTGTTTCTTTCACACAATATACTTACAGTGTAGCATATTGCAGCCAGCCATCGTAGATTTATTAAAAAAGGGGCCGTTTTCCCTTGTGAAGCAATGCATGATAGAGAGATAACCAATCACAGATAGTGTTGCAGCAATATTCTGGGCAGAAAGCCAATAGTGTGGGCTGTCTTATGAAAGGTCGCGCCTGTCAGACGTTCATTACTATGCTATAAGCACAGAAAATGTCCATCAGATGTGACTTATTCCACTGCAAGAGGACGAGCATGTGGGTTTTGAATTTACCCAACATGCAGTTAGTGGATTAAACCATGTTAGTTTTAAAACAGCTTCCAACACAAGCACAAGCGCCTGTAGAATCCCGACAGAAAAAAAAGCAAGCTTTCAAACTGCAGATCACTTTCAAGCTGCTTTCTCTCCAGTTCTGCCTTGAGCACAGCCAGCGTACCGTCTACTGTATCCGACACATGAATATAAAAGGAAAGGGGGAGTTCACAAATGGTACATTCTCCTGACCTAACCAATTCACTTCCTTCTAAACCCCCATAAGTCCTGCCTCTCCACAGAAATCAGCACTTGTTTAATACTGTAAAACTATTCCATTCAGCCAGCAGACACTTTGTCAATATATCACCGGCAGGCTAGATATGAACAAAAGCACCCTTTATTCTGACCTTTCTCAAGGAAAAGCCCAGGTCATACAGGGAATATAAGAATTGCAGTGTTGTCAGGATGTCTGGCAAAACGTAAGTTAACCTCAGGGGAGAAAGTGATTCCATCACAGTAACATTAAATATTAATCACAGAATTTGATTTAAGCAGCATGATGCACTTCAGAATGACACTCCTCTGAATTAAAGTAGTGGGGTGAGCTGATGCCTGCTGGTCTTAGCTTTACGTGTATGCTTCTAACTCTGCACCTCTGAGAAACTTATATTCAAATAATATCTGTGTGGAAACAGCTAACTTTGATGGTTTTATTATTATTATTTATAAAATCAAGACAACTGCAGCAAGTCTTGCTACAGACAAAAGCACATTAAAATTCATAACTTTATTTCCTGATGCTTAACAGTTTCAAGCACAATCTTCATAGTTTAAATGAAATATATATTTATTTCCCAGGATTTTGCTGTTGCTTCATGACAAAAACTTGTATTGAAAGCTATTAAATGTTTATTTATTCAAATGAACTCTGAGTTCTACTGGGAAAAAACCTATGGTTATTTACTATGAGCATCTTACTGTTTTAACAGACAGCAAAGCTTTCAGTGACATAAGACTACATTTCTTATTGTCTGAGTTTGCTTTATGGGCTGCCATAACATTAATAAAAAAACTGCATATTGCAAGACATTACAAAACAATGTTACTGTAGGATACAACTGCAAGCTTTCATATGCTAATAGGGTAACTCAGCAGTTTTTTTGTTCGTTTCTATTCTGCCCGTCAGCAAGAAGAGAAGTATTGAGGAAAAATTCAGTTTGTCCATTTAACCTTATGTCCATGCTAAACAAGGTTTGCATTAGAAAACTAAGCTTTGAAACTTTGAGAAATGGACATTAGGAGTTGCTCCTTGTCAGCAAATCCAAGATGGCAGATGATATTTTGAGCATGCCAATAATTTATGAAGAGTCAGTCTGCTAAACATAAAAATAATTCAATTAATAAACAGAATCCTCTCCCTCTTCTCAAATCAGGAGACACAGAAATAGAGGAAGTTAAAATGACCATGAAAAAACTAACCTAAATATGGAAGACAAGCCCTGAAAACATCTTCGGAGATCCCTCAACTGACATCCTCAGGAAATGAGTTCCTGACTGGGGCCCTGCCCCCAGTCCTATTCAAACTGAACCTCAGCACAGTGAACAAGAACAACCCAGCTGATCTCAAATGACTTAATAAGACATAAAAGAAGGTCCTGCAAATAACTCAATTCTAAATTATCTTCTTTTGCAGCATGAGCCCTAACACATCCTGCACGTGTCCCATCTCTTTTAGGTGACAGAACTGCATACTTCTATGCTTCTGGTGCTATACTCCCATAAACAGCAAACTTTTCTCTTTCTACACTTGCATCATAGACATCATCAGCAGAAACGGAGCTCTGGAAACAGTGCTTGTCAGTTTAGCATGGTTGCAAAGCAATAAGGAACAGAGTGGTTGGTGGCGAAGTTTGTTTTAAGCATACCAAAATAGAGGGGGAATAAAACTGAACTGGAGACTAGAAGATATACCCCAAAAAATCAATTGTAAATAGGGCTCGCTTTTCAGTGCATTCTTAACCAAGCCGATATTTTGTACAAGCAACCAGAAATATGCAAACAATTTTGGACACAATTATCCACAGACACAATTTTCATTTAGGATATATCTACACTCAGCAGGCTTGCCATGTGTTGTAGACCAAATCCATCGAGGTAACTTTTCTGTGGGCAGCGTTAAATGTTTAGATGTCCAACTGAACTGAAATTCCGGGGCAAATAATCCTGGATGCAACTTTGTGCAATTATTTCCATTCAGACTTTGAGGGTGCAAAAAAGGCCAGGTTTTGATAATCTGGCAGATAACATATGTTGAGAGTATTCCCAATTTCTTTATCACAATTTTATGGTAGATGAAGTTGACATGGTATTGGCTTATCCATTTGCAAATCTACTGCCAACTGATTTGCCAATGTTTCATCATGTTATGACAGTCTTGTACGGAAGAGCATAATATTTTATGGGTGATATTTCATCACAGGCATTTCAGTCTCAGTATTACATGTGGGAATAAAGCTAAAAATGCTTGAGCCGAGATGCTGTAGATCCAGTTGACAGGCACCCCACAAGTTATATTAAAAATGTGACACAGTCCTAACTATAAATTTTCCTGCTTTTGTCTATTTAACATAATACCCATAGTACAAACTATCTGTGCCTAAATACTGAGGTGTATTAGAACATCAGCTGATATACTGTTTATGCCATACTATAAAGGGCCTAAGGGCCATGTTTTCAAAACTACTTGCTTAAATTGCCCCCCCTGAAACATGAGAGGACACATGCAAATCAGTAAGTGTGCAGGAAAATATGTATTTGTGCATGAAGAATGGGCAATTGCTTATGCAAATGGCTATTTGCATACGAAAGTACGGTTTTTGCGTGTACAAATAACGGAGAAATGATAATCTTGCAGCTAAAGCACGGGGTTGTGAGTTGGGAGATATGTGTTTTATTCCTAGTCTTGTACTGAACTTTTTGTGTGATCTTGGGAAAACCACTTACATTAATCTCTCTGGATGAAATCAGAGAGTCAATGGTAAAACTCCCACTGATCTTACCATCTGTAAAATGAAAGTAATAATACTTCCTCATCTCACAGAGGAGTTGTGAGACCTAATTCATTAATATTTGTAAATCTTCTGAGTGAAGGTTTTATACAAATGTCAAATAGTACTGGTATCAATGCACATTTTACCTGTACAATTACTTGCTTATGCACAAATTATTTTGGGTAGAATTTAATGAATATTTTTGAAAATACAGCCCTCAGAGTCAGCCTTAAAAATAATCTGCAAAGCAAAAACAAAGAGCAAATTAAGGCCAGATTTATTTGCTGAATGTCACCACTAAACAAGTGGGGGAGGGAGAACGACACACAGCACAAAAACATATTTACCAACCCTTCCAAGCTATTTTCCCCCACAGTGTGAAATTCTTTTGGTATTTTCTGGTTCAATGAAGATACCCAAGAAGGAATCTCTGTGTGAAATTTCAAATACCAAAGGACTGCATGGGCTGCAATGAGACTTCACATATTTGTGATGGCTCTTTCCGGGCTACCTCCACTTAACCAGGAAATAACACAATAGCTTCAGAGAAGAAGAGTGAGAAATGTGGCTTAAATGTTTTTTTAAAGAACTTTAGTTAGCTTTTGCGGTGAAGCTCCTTAGTGGCCAGTTATTAGGGGATTGAGCACAAAAGGATGTGCTTTCTCATTTTTGATGTGCACTTCACCTCTAAGTCCGAATTTTAATTGCCACAGTCTGTGAGAGTCATTACTTTTTGGCAATGTTTGGCAATTTTGTTGTTGTTTTTTGCTCATCAATTATTTGGAATTTAAATGGAAACCAAAGAAAAATATGAACAGGCTAGTTTAAAAAAAGCAGATGCAAGCTAAAGCAATGCAATAAAGGCAAATAAAAGATGTACTTCTCTGGACAGGTTTAAATACATATGTGGAAAGAAAATATCATATCCTTGAAAAATCATTCCTCAAGTGAAACTGATTTAACTGTCTGTTGAACTGGGTCAATGCAACTGGTTATGAATAGCTTCACAAATCAAAACAAGTATTCAAATGTTAATCGAAAATGCTTGAGAAAGTTAAAGTAACACAGAAGAGGACCATCCGATTATGATTTCCAGTTTATGATTGAATATGTTCAATTTCTATCACTTCCCATTATTGTTACAAAGAAGTGTCATACGACTGGATTAACGATATGCTATTTTTCTATTCTCATTATAATTTGTCAAAAGAATAAGGTATCTAAATATGAACGCCTTATTTATACTGAAAAATACTCCATGGGGGACCATTGTTTTGACTCTTCCTGTAATTGGAGTAGTTGGACATTCCTGTTTTCTCCATTTGCAGTCACAGAAGCCTTACAGAAACAGATGTACAGGTCAGACACAATGAAAATGCACAACACTAAAAAAGGTTAGAGTAGTGAGGTACACTATTCTGGGCTCAAAGAAGCAAGAGAAACTAATCTCACTGTCATGAGAATTGTCAGCAAGAACAGAATTATGCAACATGAACCTATCTTTATGACAGTGATTCTAATAAGAATGGGAAATGGAGTTAAATTAATATATTATTTACATTGTTAATGTAATCTCACAGTCTGCAGTTTCCAAATTAGACTTAATTTAAATCAAGAAATATAAAAAACTGACCAGATTATAGCATTTTCAAAATATCTCTGCCTTATGTAACTACTACCAATAAAATATCTAAACATAGATCTAAATAAATGTGAAAGAAATGCAATAATTTCATCATGGACCAAGTGAGAGATGTGATTATAGCAATGTCACAAGATTAAGTGAAAACAAAAAATTAGGCTAATTATCAAATTTGCCACAGATTTCAGAGCTGAGAGAGTGAACAGCATGCAACTTCAGTGTGCTCTTTCACAGAACTTGAAGTTATTCCTGGTGCTCTTTCTAAGTCTGAAATTTTGAAGTAAACAAGTCTTGCAGAATGACCAGAGAGATACAACTCAAAGAACTTCGCATACTCACAACATTGTCAGACAAGCCAATGCCAAAAGAACATCAGAACTTCTTAGAAAATAGACATATCTGATAGGCATTGATTGGTCTGGAGTTGTAGAAATTTTAGTCATTAGACCCACAAGGCATCAGGTCCTAAAAAAATTAAGAGGCACATTTCTCATTTTGGCATTATGGAAAATATTGTTATTGAGAGCAGAACATAGTTTGCTAGCTCTGAATTCGAAGCTTTTCGGATGTAGTATGATTTCAAGTATATCGCTTTCAGCCCCTACCATGAACAAGGAAATGGGCTGGCAAAGAGAACAGTCAAGTTTTCTAAGAGAATTCGACAACCAAATGACCCGATATTAACGCTCCTGAGTTAAACAACAACCTCTGTACTAAATTTATCAGGAGGAGAATTGTAGGATCAGGTTCTATACTTAGAATCATAGAATCATAGAATATCAGGGTTGGAAGGGACCCCAGAAGGTCATCTAGTCCAACCCCCTGCTCGAAGCAGGACCAATTCCCAGTTAAATCATCCCAGCCAGGGCTTTGTCAAGCCTGACCTTAAAAACCTCTAAGGAAGGAGATTCTACCACCTCCCTAGGTAACGCATTCCAGTGTTTCACCACCCTCTTAGTGAAAAAGTTTTTCCTAATATCCAATCTAAACCTCCCCCATTGCAACTTGAGACCATTACTCCTCGTTCTGTCATCTGCTACCATTGAGAACAGTCTAGAGCCATCCTCTTTGGAACCCCCTTTCAGGTAGTTGAAAGCAGCTATCAAATCCCCCCTCATTCTTCTCTTCTTCAGACTAAACAATCCCAGCTCCCTCAGCCTCTCCTCATAAGTCATGTGCTCTAGACTCCTAATCATTTTTGTTGCCCTTCGCTGGACTCTCTCCAATTTATCCACATCCTTCTTGTAGTGTGGGTCCCAAAACTGGACACAGTACTCCAGATGAGGCCTCACCAGTGTCGAATAGAGGGGAACGATCACGTCCCTCGATCTGCTCGCTATGCCCCTACTTATACATCCCAAAATGCCATTGGCCTTCTTGGCAACAAGGGCACACTGCTGACTCATATCCAGCTTCTCGTCCACTGTCACCCCTAGGTCCTTGAGTCAGTTTGAATTGTAAATATACAACATATGCTATATCAGAAACAATTTTAATGTAAAATAGTTTCTGTATGGCACATAGGTATGATCCAGTGCCTTTTGAAGTTAATATAATTCAGTGGTTCTCAAACTTCTGCATTGGTGACCCCTTTCACACAGCAAGCCTTGAGTGTGACTCCCCCTTATAAATTAAAAACACATTTTTATATTTATTTTTTATATTATAAATGCTAGAGGTGAAGTGAGGTTTGAGGGTGAAGTCTGACAACTCGCAACCCCCACGACGCTCAGTTTGAGTACCCCAATATAATCCTAGGATGCATCAGGCAAGGTATTCCCAGTAGAGACAGGTAAGTGTTAGTACCATTATACAAGGCACTTGTGAAACCTCATCTGGAATAGTGTGACTTTACTCAGTCTGACTGAACTACAACAGATATATCATTTTGCTAATACAGAATTCCAACCAGGTTTATTTTTAAGACCAATTTTGGTAGTAGGTAAGAACATATTGGCAACATTATTTAAAAGCTAATTATCAAGATAGCAAAATATAACAATCGGGTATGGAGAATTATGGAACATCACCAGTCTGCCCATAAATGACATGCAGTTATTCATCTGAACATGTCATATGAGGCAGACATATAAAAATAACATTCCACTGTAAATTCTTTAAAACATTATATTCAAAAAACAAAACTTTTATTAAATAGTATTGGAGATCTAAGAAAAAACAAATCATTTCCTTAGAACTGTTGGACATCCTTCCAACTGATTAGTCTAGCAGTTATAGCACGGAGTCAAGGGACCTGAGTTTTAGGGCTTGTCTACACAGTATCTTGGGGACCCTGTGGTTCGCACTAAAAGTTCCCTAAATTAGTCCCGTTTCAAAGAGCACTACATTAACATACACTAGGGAAGTTTTACTGTGCACCAGGAGGGTCCACGTAGGCAGATTAGTGAGTGTGATGGGTGTGGACCAAGGCATCATGTAAACAAGCCCTTATTCCCCACCCTTTGGCCTGATCCTGCACCATTACAGTTAATAGTAGCTTCCCTTTAACACAGAATTAAACCAATACCTTAGTTTGTGTCTAGAGGACGAAGTGCTGCTGGGGATGCTTTCATTTGGATGCTATGTAATCCCAAGATTCTGACCCCTATAATTATTTAAAATATTACTTTTCACAAGAGAAAAATCTGCTAATATCTACATCAAAGAATATATAAATTTCATTTAGAACTATTTGTTCAAATGTCCTCACTTAGTTGAAACTGAATATGTTGCTCTCAACTTCCTTTCCTAAAAGGGCTGCCATTGTAGCATCGTTTGCACAGAATGGCTTTGTTTCATCCCAGAATGCCTGCAATCCAGTAAGAGGCAAAATGATCCTGAGATGATCACCCTGGGCTCCCACTGGATTATGCAATATAAATGACAAAAATACTACTAATATTAATACTTATTGCCAGTAGCATTTGCTCGAGCCAGCAAGCTTCTCCAGGTAGCTCTGCTAATGCGCCTGGCAACACCCACACTCTTCCAGTGCCAATCAGCATATTCCAGTCTTGCAGAATTGTGCCAAGTTGTGTATGGTGCTATTGTTATGTGAATAAATATGAATTAGAGACTTGGATGAGACCACCAAACTCATTTATTTGTGATGTACAAGTAAACTGGAATTTGAACCTGGTCTCCCAAGGTTAAATGGGCTACTTGTCTAGCCTACCTGAAACCTACACATCTTTTCCCTTCCTTTACGTATTGTAATGAGCCAATTTCAGACCTCTAATTACACAAATATGTACTATCTCCTTGTCTTCCAAATGTGGTACAGTTCACATGCTCTACTGGTCCTCTCTGGCTGCGGCCTTCCAGGTCAGGACCAGAGGTCATCAAAACATTTTAGTACATAGCATATGATCAAGAGTCCTGGCAAGAGTGACGATTCATCACAGGTTCTTATGTGGGCAGCATTATTTTACATCTGCTTTGAGGGCAAAAGGAAAAAGGCCCTGAATTTGGTTATTAACAAATACAATGCAACACATTCTGCTCACTCTCAAAATATAAACAGAATCTTCAGCGGTCTGGGCATTTAATTAAAGAACAAGGGCAAATACTGTAGCAACTATATGATCCTGACAAAATATGGCAAAGTTACTTGAAAATAGGACAAACTAGTTGGTTGTCCAAACCGGTGCAAGCTAAATTTGTACTGCATTTACTTGAACGAATCATTCAGCTCAATTTCCAAACTTTAGCATTTCCCAATGCTAACGCACTCAAATTGAACCAAAGCCCTAGTATTTGTAGAATATTAGGAATTGCCAAGGCTCAACTTGTCCAGTATCCTGTCTCCAACAGTGGCCAGCACCAGATGCTTCAGAGCAAGATGCAAGCAACACAACAGTAGGCAGATGTGTCGTAATCTGCCCTCCATGAAAGTCTGATCCTAATCCCTAATATGTACCAGTATTTCAGCAGCTGTCATTCATACTGTAGTATGTATGTACTGTAGTGCATAGTTCAAATTAAAAACTGAAATGAAATATTGACACTAGATTAATAGATTCTGAGACCAGAAGTGACCATGGTGATCATCGAGTCTGACCTACTGTTAAGCACAGGCCATAGAACGTCCCCAAATTAATATTAGAGCATACCTTTTAGAATAACATCCTATCTTGATTTAAAAATGGTCAGTGATGGAGAGTCCACCATGACTCTTGGTACATTGTTCCAATGATTAATGATTCTCACCATTTAAAAAATGACATTTTATTTCCAGTCTGAATATGTCTAGTATCAACTTCCAACCATTGGGTTGTTATATCTTTCTCTGCTAGATGGAACAGCCCATTATTACTATTTGTTTCCTGTGTAAATACTTATAGACTGTAATCAAGACTTATTGAAAATTGACATTAACAGCCCAGCAAGCTCCTCTGCCAGCTCTTATAAAACTCTTGGATACTGTACTACTCACATTCTTTTTACACCCATTTGATGTATTTGTTTCAATTTTAAAAACTGCAAATATTTCAGTAGCTGGAACGTTTTACATAGGACACACTAAGTCGGTGCAAAACATTTTCAGTTTAATGTATGGAGATATATAGCTGTATGACTCCCATTAACGTTAACAGGAGTCACAAGGCTAAATGTTCTGAATGAAATTTACCCCAGCAGCTGTGGTAGGGTATAATATGGGGATGAATGCATGTTAGCTCAGAACTTCAATTTCTCTAAGTATGACAATTTCTGAAGTGGAATATTTTGTATGTTACAATAACTACTGTCCTTTCATTATCATATATTCTATTTTATATTGTTAGTTGTACTCAATATACCCTTCCAGCATATTAAAAACCCTATTTGTGGATTAAGAAAAAAATACTGGGATCCTGAAATCAACATCTGTATAAGACTCTACAGCCTAGATAGGACTTCTTTGTTTTTTAAACTTCCTTTAGTTGACTCTTAGGTATATTGAGAGGCTATTGATATTTGAGTACAGTCATAAATATCCGTTTCCACTGGCTGAACAGAGTTCAGTCCAAACATAGGCTACATTATTATATAAACACCTATTCGTATGTTTAACTTTGAAAACAGGAGTAGTTTCACTGATTTCAGTTGAACACATGAGTAAGTGCTTTCAAGATCAGGGTCTAAGTATTTTAGGGAGTCGGGATAAAGCTCTTAATTCGTCAACACTGCTAAGGAACAAAAGAACTAAGAGATGGGACTGTTCTTTTTTTAGATGAAAAAAATCTATAGGACTCAGTCCATCAAGACTCAGCCACTTCAGTTTGAAAAGTAAGAGATCTGGCTAATTAATACATTTATATTTATCATATAGCAATATAAAATTTATATATATAAACTGATTTGAGGAGCAAAACATCACTTTGTATTAGACCCACATCATTTGTGTATTACACAAAATCACCCCTAAGCTCGTATCTGGAAGCCGGTCTATATTTAAGTTGCACTACTTAATAAATCAAGCATGTGCCAAAAGAAAGGGAAAGCACAGTGAAAGGCAAAGTCCAGTGCCAACACCGTCCCTCCCCACCCCCATGTCACTATTAAGCACACAAAATCTCTTGCTTGTGCCTTCCAGGTCTCTGCTAACAGCCATTTCCAGGTTATGAATCTGGATGGTTGTAACCAGCTGCACTGATCTATTTATGGTAGCAGTATGGCCAGGAGCCATCAGAACTATCTTCTGAGCTTCTCACAGTATTGCTCAGATCAGAATATCCTGCTCAATCAGAGGTACTTCTCAGGCAAAAGCAACATGAATACCCCACACATTTTTCCCTATATCTTTGCATCCCTTGTAGTCGAATACAACAGCATTGTTGTGTCGCTTCTGCTTGTTTATTTCTCAGGACAATTTATGTTTTGGAATTCATCATTTTGACACGTAGCTGCGTTTGTCCCTGGTAACAGTACTCACTTACAGTTTGCTTTAAAACAGGATATCTGTACGCAAGACTCTCATGGTCTCAATAACACCAAGATATTGTTTCGAAACAGCCTGTCTTTTGATAGACATAAGCAGACTGCGTTCTCCCCCTCTCCACACAGATACTCTGTAGGTAATCTTTTTTGTAGTCCACAACCAAGATACAATGCATGTCACCCTAGTGTAACATAGATGTAGGGCCTTCCTGCAGAAGAAATGGTCCCTGCAGCTTCACATAAATTATGGATTTATCACATTTCTTAGTGAAATGGGCCACCTAAAGTTATATTCATTAATGTAAACTTGCCATAGGATCATGCATAGAAATCAAATATAAAGAACTTGAAAGACATATCTAAAAACTAAAGGTTACATTACACAAGTACTATTAAAGTATTATTAATTTATTAGCACTTTATTAATATTGTTAATGTTCTATGCCATTTGCAATCTAGTTCCTGGCTAGACTGATTTATTAAAATACTGTAATTGAAAAGATAGCATTTTAAGATGCTAATGCAGAAAAGCACTTAGATTCTGGAATTGTTGCATTCAGCATTGCAAGGGTGTCTAAATCCCCTGACAGTCAATGTGATTTAGGCTCCTATGTGCCCAAATTTTTTTAAAATAAAGGATTTGGGCTCCTAAATCAGTTAGGTAATGCAACATTGAGCACAGGACCAGCTAAATACCTTTAAAAATCCTGGCCTTTAGCCCACTGAATGGGAATACTCACGTGCTTAAAGTTAAGCCTACATTTAAATGCTCTGGATCAGGGCCTCTTATAAAAGATGTATGTCTTGCTTAATTTTGCATGGATGGTGGGAAAGGGCATCTTAAGTGTATAACATCTGTAACCTCTTTCTTCCAAGAAGCCATTGCAAAATGGTGTTACCTGCATTACTGTTCAATAGAGGGTTCTCTGCTGAACAGATTGACAGGGTGTGGATCCATGTTCTTTATAGCCATGTTCAAGCAGCACAACTGGCCATCAGATGATGCTCAACTAAACAATTGCAAACTCTCCAGTATTGTCAATTAATGTTCTTACAATTTCACCCTATTTTTATAAAGGTCACATTGCACCTTGGAAGGAATGTGCGCTAAGTCCAAAGTATTTTCTGCACTCCCTATTGTTTACCTCTGCTATATTTATCAAATTTTCCATAGTGTTTTCCCTATGGGAAAATGAAATTAGCTTTTATATTCTGTTTGAATTCTCTTAGTTAAAAAGATATCTTTTTTTATGAAAGTTAACTGCGGAGAAGAGAGAAACTTAAAAATACAGTAAATTTATTCAGTATAAATCCAGTTGAACTTGTGCTCTCTCAGCTTTAAAAATCTTCTATTTGAAAAATGGAATTTGATGCAATCCTAATCATTACACGGGAAACTGGAGTATTCTTAAGTACTATCTGAAAAGACTGAACAAGAACAAAGCAGGCTTTAGGACATATCTTGACTGTGGAGGACTGAGAGACAGAATACCAAACAGCAAAAACACGAAGTAAAAATATAGCAAAAGAATCTCACACCCTGTATTAAACACTGATTCTGCCAGTGGCACAGTACTTACAAAACAACAGCAACAAAAGGGCCAGATCCTTTAATCTTAGCCTTCACTATTTAAAAAAAAAAATAAACAAAGATCAGAAATAAGTCCTCTACTTCTTCAGGAAAAAAAATAACAGTGAGTTTATTAAAAAAAAAAAGTTTTCTTATAGAGCGTGGTAGGCTATTTATAAAATATAGGAGTTTGATCCAACACCCATAGGAGTCAGCGAGAGTCTTTCCTTCAGTGGAGATACAAACTAAAAAATGTTCATTTTAAAACCAGCAAACGCTAATCTCTTCTTTGATTTGTCAGATGTTTTTTATTTTATTTTATTTTATTTACCTATAGCATATACTATGTTATTACTATAATTGATTCACTGTCATTCGTTTGTCATTGCACTATGAATAAAATCCTGAGTTTGTCTTGAGTAAGCGCTAAGGGTTGCAGGATTTTCCCTACAAGGTTATGTATAAAAGAAGATTTTTTTTTAAAGCTAACTATACAAAACCAAGAATTCTGTGTAGACTTCCAAATACTTGAAAAATGTATTTCCTTGCAGCTTCATGTATCCCTAGGCAAAACACTATTTACTTATTCTCATATGTAAATCATTCTGTGTTTATCACTGTGTTTAGACTTTTGTTCCCTGGAAACTGAATGGCATGGGTAAAGTGGTACCTTGCCTGAAATAGCCAGTGTAAGTTTTCAGACTGTAAGTGCATGTCATCAGACAAATGCCAAGGCACTCATCAATGAAGATGAGTGGTGTAAACTTTCTGAATAGAACTTAAAGCAAAGAGGCCCTTATACCCAAATTCGTAAGATGAATATTAAACAAAATGTTGGAATGGTAGCATATATTTTTAAGGTGAGTCCAGGTCTAATTACTGTTGCTTCGAGCTTGGCAATCTACTTGGAAAACTTGACAAATCTGCCTGGTTCACCAAGCTTCTGAAGCCTGAATAGTACTTTATGGTACCCCTGGGAAAAACGGAATTTAAAGGCTTTAGAAGACTGTGATGCATCTAGACCCAATTAATAAAGCAAACTTATTTTCCTTCTAAAGCAATTTATTCAGGTTTTAAAAGAAATGCATGTTTTATTCTGAAACAGGCATAATTGTATTGCCTTATAACAAAGACAGCGATACTGTTAATATGTAAAGCTAGAGTTATTTATAAATGGTATTACTGAGCATTCATTTCTATATTCATATTCCTCCACCTCCATAAAGTAGTCCAGATTAAAAACAAAATCAACTTTAAGTATGGAGCACACACACATGCGTTAGACAAGTGAAGCCTCCCTTAAAGTGAAGCCCCAATTTGGGTTAATTCTAATATGCTAGTCAATTCTGAGAGAGTTTCTCATTCTTCAATCTTTAGTTCACTTCCTGGTTGAGTGAGTGGTTGGGAGACTGAAGCTCTGATGAAACCACAGGCAGGAGATCATAACAGCTGCAGGGGGACAGTCAGAGTCCCAGCTTCTCCCCTTATGACTCAGATGGAGATATCCCCTGTTCTTTCACAGATAATAACTCCAGCATGGGGTGAGAAAAGTAGGCAGGGACCACAACAAATTTCACAGATGACCAGCAGTGGGGAGAGAGAGCAGCAGGGAAGGGCAGTTTCTCTTCAGAACTCCCAAACAGGGAAAATAGCTCTTCTCTCCACCACGTTGGTAGCATAGGTGAGTTTTTACCTCTCCTTCAGATGGTCAAGCTTAAAGTACCACAAGCAAAGACAACACCCAGCCACCTCTTATAGAGCAAAGCCCAGTGGCATATACCACCCTCAGATACCTCAGACAAGTTGCAATGGTCCTCTGTAAAGTAGTTATGTACCATGTAGATTAATTCCCCAAACGCACTGAATTTCAAAGCCATAACTTTGAAACCCTATGGAACCTTGTAGTATGGTTTGCAGGACTGTTTGGGATAACCCTCTAAGATTTTGTGGGGTTATTTCTGGATTTTGCTATTTTCTATATTACTATATTCAACCTCTCTAGAACATCTTGCAGATCATTTTGGGCAAATTCCAGATATATTTACTCTACTTTTCAGAGCTGACACAGCAGTTTGTACATGATGTTATTTGCAAGAAGAATGTCCACAACTAAATATTTTTATAACACAAAACTATATTTTGTGTACAAATACATATGCATATATGTGTATATGCATTCACATACACATCTATTCCCAATAAAAAATTACATTGAAATTGGGTTAAGGTTGAGAATACATATCAATAATATGTATTAAAGGGATGTGGTATTTATAAAATTAAATTTAAAAAAAAAACAAACAAACCAACATTATGAACCTAGGACATTCAGAATTAAAGTTAAACTTAAAAGAAATCCTGTTAAGTTATGCAAATGCACAGTTAGGAAACCCAAAATAACTTTAGCTTTGCCCTCAGTACAAATAACTTACACTGATACAATGCAATAACAATATAATTTTAATTAAGACATCTTAGTGTTTGTGGACCCAGGTTGGATTAAATTGATTTTTAAAGATTTTTTTTTTAGTTCCCCACCACCTCATGGTGTCATTACAGGGCAGAGTTCAAGTGATTTGATTAATGGGTAGTTTTGAAAAAGAAATATTTAAAATTAGTGGTCATTTTTGCTGTCATATTTCATAACTGAAAGTTCTTAATTCAGCAGAAGGTGGTACACAAAATCTTCTTCAGATAATTCACAACGGATTACCTTCTTTTTAAATTGCAACATCATCCTACAGCAGAACCTCAGAGTTACGAACTGACTAGTTAACCACACACCTCATTTGGAACCAGAAGTATACCATCAGGCAGCAGCAGAGATTTAAAAAATCCAATTACAGTACAGTGTTACACATAAAGTACTAAAAAAAAAAGGGGGGGGGGAAGCAGCATTTTTCTTTTGCATAGTCAAGTTTCAAAGCTGTATTAAATTAATGTTCAGTTGTAAACTTTTGAAAGAACAACCATAACAGATTACAAAGTTACGAACATTTCAGAGTTATGAAAAAACTCCATTCCTGAGCTGTTCATAACTCTGAGGTTATACTGAATTGTTCTCAATGGGATTGAAACTATAAGATACCTCAGTTAAGATTTCAAAATGGCCACTACTTCCCATAGTTCCCAATAAAAGTGAAGCTAAGGTCCCTTAGGGAAGATGGTGGCCCCTACTGCTGTCAGGAAACAGAGAGAAAGGCCACATGGAATGGGTGAACAGAGACAATAGCCATCTTTGCTAAAAATAGCCTATGCCTTAGTCCCACTGAGAACAATGGAAGATGGTAGCTATTTTTTTTAAAAGGTCAGTTATTTGTGAAATTCTCTGTGGTAGACCCTTATTCCTCAGCCTGTGCTGAAGGAGAATCTTTCGGTTACAAAAAAAATAATAGGGAAAATGATGAGTAATCCTAAACAAATTCTTCAACATACCCTGTGCACAATTTTTAATTTTTGAATTCTAACCATATGGGAAGTTTGAAGAGTTTCTGTTGTTCCATTATTAAGATCATTAGGGCCAAACAAAAGGTCTGATACTAGGTGCTACACTTCTTAAAGGATCAATCTTTAATTAATTTTAACTTGTAAACAAACTAACAGATATATATTCTCAGCAAATTCATTTTATTCTCAAAGAGCAAGTGCAAAAATTTTGAGGATACAGAGATGTATTTTCATACATCATATAGTATTGAGCTTTTCATTTGCTTTAAGTGAAAAGCTTAACTCCTCCTTAACTATGGAGCCACAACCGGTGTTTCTCTCTCACACTCTCTCTCACACACCCACTCCCACCAACTAGCATGTACAATACAGATATTTGAAATGAAAGCCTTGTGGACTAAGAACTTGGGGGATGACCTCTCTCTCTCTCAGAGCTCTCTCAGCAAGAAGTGCTGTACCTCATCACTTAGTATTACATCTCTTGAGAAATAGTGTCAATTTTGCCAAACTCTACAAAATTAGATAGTTAGTCTGGTAATCTGTAGAACTGAGTCTATGAAATTCATTCCATTTAATACCCTAAACTATAGGTGAACTGTGGTCTCTTTCAAAGACCAGTGCTTTGCTGAATAAACCTACGTTAAAAGTTAATGTAAGTAGGGTTTGAAGTAAACCTTTGGTCATTTACCACACATTCCACACATGATTGGATCTCTTGACTGAATTATTGCTACTTTATTATTCTAGACCTTGAAGTTTAATTTTGAAGTGTGATGCAAGAAGACATCAGACACTGTAAAACTTTTATGTTCTGAAGCAATCATCTGCATTTAGCTTATGTTTTATGAAGCTGTTGATACTCCGTGGACTGTTTTCAAAACCTTCATAATCTATGTGTTATCTGTTTCTGACAGAAATTATCATGAACAATTTTAGGGCTTGAATCGGCAAGGTGCTGAGCACCCTGAGCCACAAGACAGCCAGGCACTTAATTATGTGATTAATTATTAATTGTTAATGTGTGTAGTGCTACTGAAGTCTATTCACAAGGTTAAGGTTAAGTAGCATGTGCATACTTTCCAGGATTTGGAATATGGTCCATTTTTAGGCTCTAGGTCCAATGCTGCTCCCAGGGAAGCTAGTAGGAGTTTTACCCTCTAAGTAAAGCGTTTTCCTTAGTAAATATTCTTACCTGTTCAGATAATGAATGCAATTCATAACTCGTTTTACTCACTTTTTAAAATCAGGCAAACTCCCACTGAAGCCGATCATAGAATAAAAATATATAGAACTACCAAGGTCAATAACAGCTTGCCTGACTAAGGGCCTCAGGATTTCTCTATATTGACTTTATGAAGTTCAGAAGCCGGCCTAATGTAAAAACTAAGGGCTATGTATGGTCCTAAGCTAGGCATGTGAATTCCTATTTATACCACTTGGACTTGCACATGTGTTTAACTGAGGGAACACTTTTGCTAGTTATCTTCACTCTATTAAATGTCTATCGAACGCACGATAAATCTTTTGAACTTCCTATACAAGCACTGCAGACCACATGAATGTATGATTAGCTAGCAAAGTCAGGGAATGTTATTTATAACATTTGATTAGTCTTTCAAAAAATGCCTGTTCCAAATTCAACTCTGATGCATATTTTGCTTCACCAAATGATCTGTGACCATTTCTTGACTTATTACATTATCATCACTAAGCTTAACAAACAGGTCTGCTAAGTCTATTAATCTTTTGGCACACAAAATCTAAAGCTTTAGAAACTAAACTTCTTACTACAAGATATAGAAAATGTGGTGTAGAAGTTAAAAGAAAAATTCAGTGCATATTCTGTTAAAAAACTTCATTTTGTGTATCAAAGTGTAACTGACACACATATCAGAACCCAACTATGAATGTAATGTTAATGACCAGTATCTATTTGGAAGGGAGGGGTGTCCTTTTGCAACAGAAGCTTCTCACGCTGCCAAACAATGCATTCATATAGCTTCTAACAGAAAAAAATACTGAACATATTCAAATGTAAATTACCATCCATACACCTAAGAAAAGCATCATTACTGTCTGCATAAATGAATGGATGTAAGAAATGCCATCCGCATGGCACCTCAGTACTTTCAGGACTCATACTGCATTTCACATTTTAAACTGTACAGTTGTATAAAATACAGAGTTCAGGCTTTTCAATACTAATTTATCAGGGTGGATAAAAATCAATGATTTAAAAAAAAAAATTAAAAAATCGGATTTTTTGATAAAATGCTTTTTGAGGAAAAAACCTATCTAAAATCATTTTAATTACTATACATTGTAGCTCAAAGATATCTCATCATGGAATACGGATTATAAATTCTAATTCTATAGTATGAGACAATATATTCATGTACTGTTTAAGAAAAAATTTGTAAATGAGTTCCAACAGTTCATGGATTAGGGACCCAATCTTTATGGGGTTCCAGGGGCTTCTGCAGAGATTATTTAGGTTAATCTTTCTATCTACCCAATGGGACTCAGAGCTCAGTCTAGAAAATACCATCAGAGATGCTTAGCTTTGCAGTTCTAAAACTGCGGATTTGTGTCTCTAGAGGTCACGTGCTTGTTAACAGCAAAAATGTTTTTAAATAAATAAATAACATATAGAGATGAGAAATACCAGACCTCAACCCTATTGTCCCTCTGCAAATGTGTGTACACAGAGTCAGTCCCTTACCTTTCTCTAAAAGTGCAAAGTTTCAAAAAGTTCAATGAACAGAAGATTGTTGGGTGCAGAACAGATCTGGACAAGGAGAAGAAGTCTGGAGATAAATGTGAGAAGAGAGGGACAGGCAGTAGAAACAACAGTGAAACTCTTTGAGCAGCATATTCCAGAAGTCTTGAGGTCTTTCTGAGTGTAGCCTTCATTGATTTGAGATCTATCATACCATTCTCTCACTAGAAGGGAAAACCTGTAATGGCAGCAGGCCGTAAGAAAGACCCAATTTGGGTCTCATCTATCTCTGAGTTGTAAAGAATATGTATTAAGGTTATAACAACCAACAAGAATGCACTTTTATGTAGAAATCCAGGATTAAATCAAGTCTTCCGGACTAGTGATTTAAATCATGATTTAAATCAAATCCACCCTGTAATTTATCATGCTAAAATTGGTTCTGATTCAAATACAAAATTATGTCCAGCTTGCTTTTACACTGGAGGTGTCCACAATATTAATTTTCTATGAATCTCTTATCAGGGGGGCCACCAAATCATCTAGTCTGATCTTCTGTATATCACAGGCCAAAGCTTGAAATCTCAAATATATACATGCATAAACAAAGACATACATATACACACACAATTCATTGATATGTGGGCTGAATTCTCATTTACATTAAGGCACCTTTACGCTTCTCTGGCAATGATTAAGAGCCTAAACAGTCAGAAGAACTAACATTGTTTAAACTGGCTATTAAGGGCCCAGCCATAATACATATCTGTATGCACAGATGATAACTCCACTGCCTTTAGAGACCTTCTGTGAGAATGTAAGGGTGCAGCCATGCAAATCTCATAGGATCAGGCCACCCTATGACACAAAATTTCCCCAAATCCCATGAAGAGGAGACACAACTCAAGCTGAATTCCTCTTAAAAGCAGGAAAAGAGGTAGAATGCTGCCTCTGTTGCATAGTCCCACTCCTGCCATCCACAGGTGCACCAAGACTTTAGGAGTAGGGGCTTAAAAGTGAGTAGCTAAGAATAATCCAGCCTCCACTGCATTGTCCCCAGCTGACCACTTGCATATGCATATAGCTATAGCATTAACTCTTGAGTTCTCTTCAGAGCTGCTAGTGCGAAGTTGTGGGTGATCTGACGAGTAAAAACATGGCTCCTGAGGAATCAGTGCTGCCGGGGAGACTGTGGATGACTAAACTCAAGAAGCATCTCAGTGACTGCTAATATATGAGAGGGCATATTCACTGTAGAACAGATGGCTAATATATGAGAGTCCTGTCCACTCTCTGGACCTCAAAACCTATTCCATTTTAAGGGAACAAGTGTTAATTTTTGCCCCTCTTTTTCCTCTCTTCTGCAGTTATTTTTTTTAATTCAGGAAGGGTTAATCCAGCCCTACACTAATTTTACAGTACAGTAAAGTTACCTAACATATTAGAAATGTTTTTATCTTTTAAATTTGCTAATGATGTTTTGAATTAACACCAAGTAGCAATCATCCCATTGAAAACAAACTATAATTAGAACAGTAACACTAATTTATGTATTTGTGTTTTATACTGAGTGTGAAATATTGCTTTATACACACACACACATATATATGGGAAACTATTAACTTTACCTTTTTTTAAAGATTCAGTTGTCCCAGCTTGCTGCACTAGAGTCAGACTTTACAGGCAATCTTCTGTAGTGATAATATAGTACAGAACATAATTTGAGGGAATATTTCAGAGATATAGAAGCAGACAGTATGTAGACTTTTTAAAAAAAATTTATCTCAGTGCAAAAATAATTCTCCTGATACATCCCTGTATTTTATCATGAGTTTAATGTACACTGAACTCTTACAACAATAACCATATAAATACATGGACTCACAGAAACTATCCACTAATGGTCTAATGTACACAGACTTCAAGGGGAGCTATATACGCCCAGAATCACTGATGTATATGCTATAGAACCATATACAATTGAAACAGTTGGGTTTGTTTGACAGTTGTCACAGACATATGTTGTGTAGCAAGACAGCTTCTTTTGAAAACATGAATGAACATTTCAGAGATGCCTCAGAGAACAGCAGAAAAACATTACCAGCATTAACCAGCACACGTTTTAAAAACAGATTAGTCAGTTTCCTTAGTATTTAAACAAAATGTTGAATAAGGAGATGTCCACATACTGCTCTCCTGTACAGATTACTGATGGTAAAAGCAGAAGTCTGATACCAGGACAAGAGCTAGTATTCATTATTTATTTTAATACACAAAAAACAGAAATTAAATTCCTGGATGACATGTCGTGCCCAAATCCTCACCTTTTCAATTTATAATCCTTTACCAACTAGACATATGTTAAAAGTTGCATCACAAACAAAATATAGCAGTAATGGGCTCAGCTCTTTCCCTTACTAAATGTACAAACTCCCATTGACGCAAATGGAGTAATACTTGTATATTGGTGACAGAACAGATGCCAAATGTCATGAAGATGGCAATAAAAAAGAAGACATATGCTTATGCCTTTGGTAAGTAATCATGGCCCTAATAGAAAGAAAATGTTCTTTTCATGTTGTTTTTCTTATTGAATTAGTTAGAAAAATAATTTTAAAATGTTTCTGTATCAACAGTGAGCAGTCTCCATGGTCCCCAGGGAGCAGAAAGTATAGAGACCAGTAATGTGAGCATCCATGTAAACATGGGGAAGCTTCTTAGTCATCCCTATAGCCACTAACATAGGAGATGGCATATAAAATCCTGGATCTGAACATGGTTCACCTGGGCAGGGAGAGAGGATTTGAATCTGTGCCTGGTTATGGAAACCAAATGTCATGACTAACCATTATTACCTCTATAATTAAGCAAATCAAAATCCTGGATCTGAATATCTTAGTACTTTGCAATCCAATTCTTGTACATCAGGCTGCTCTCTCTAATAGACAGATAGGCTTCATTACAGTATCTGAGTGCATAACACATGCATAGATAAAATTTCATTATGCCCTTTACACTGACCCCTTACTCAGAAGGAATAAGAGATTATGAGATTGGACCCATTCTTTGATATTATACTATAATGCCACTGTCCTAGAGGAGTGAAAATATACAGTACTAAATAAAATTGCATCAAACTAGATAACATCTAGAGATCACAGAAGATCTTATTAAAAAAGGAAGGACTTTTCCCCAGTTTTAGCAGAATGTACTGGCCTTTGCTAACAGAAAATTTTTTTCTTTACAGCAATCTTCATAGCATTTTCATTAAAACACATACTAAGCCTTTAAAGAGAATGAATATTTACGGCAAGGTCTATTTGTATACCAATTAATATGACTGTCTTCGCTTTAGCTCTTTTAGGAGTATGACAGTTGTAGTTTCTCCAAAGAGCTCCTAAGTAGCAATCATACACTATTCTGGTCATCAAGAGGTGTAAAGTCTCAATCTCCTAATTATAGGTCTTTCCTGTGTTATTACCATCTCTGTACTAACTATCCAGAAGCAGAACTCAAGCAGTACTTGTAAGCAAATAAAAATAGAGAATAGGAGATGGTTAGCCTGTATATTGGCTGCTATACCCTGATACAAAACAAGAAAACATGGAGCTCTCTTTAATTATTCTCCTTCTGGCTGCAGACAATAAATTACATCTTGCCCACCTCTCCGTTCTGTGGATTAGTATTTTTTAGTCCATAAATCCTGTTTTTCCTGGACTTTCAGTGGCCCCTCTGAGTAACATTCTCATAGATCAACGCTCCTTGGAAGGTTGTCTAACAAAGCACATATTTAGCAAACATCAATCCCCTTTTCCTGTAGATCAAGTTTACTTTTAAAAGCTTCTAAGTTCCATGGGTCTAAAGTGCAAGTGAGTGAGCTAGCCTTGAAGCATTAATCGAGAGTGCTACTGCTAAACTACTAACCCAGACAACCTGAAGTCCCAGGGCCTTAAAATTTATCAGTGTCCATAGAAGTTCCCTGCTCTCCAGGATGGATTCCATTGAATAATATTAAGTGCATGTAAACATGGCCCTCCCTTCCTCTACAAAGGGTGACATTTTTAAGTGCTTGTGAAAGGTATGCAAGATGGAAGAGTGTAAAGCCACCAATTTATTCACAGAACATGTAGTACCGGTCAGTGTTCTGGTGAGGATCAATGTTTAAGAGATGAAAAGGGAATTCAGCCTCCTTGCTGATTCAGTCCTTGCTCTCTCTACACTAGGCAGAATAATGGCGAGGTTACAGCTTGATATTTATATTAATTACTATTCAGTGTTAGTTACTGATCACACAGTGAACTGCACTTTTTTTGTGTGTTATTGCCTTTAGCTATGAAACTTGAAAAAATTAAAAATAGACTCAAAACAGGATAACATGGAGAATTTCTAGTTGTGGAGGGTCTCTAATTTACCTGAGTAACAAATTATCATTAAAGGGGAAGAATAAGGCAAAATAAAAACCAATCTGAATCTTCGACTGAAACGAAAACCAAATTAAGCCTGAATTATTTGTCAGCTACAAAAATATATGATATTTTCATTTTTTACAAATTTTATTGTTCAAGTTTCCCAAGTTTAGCTGGAAATAGCAAAAATACACTATAATAAGATGAGAGACTGTTGACTTCACATTATATGGGAGAATACAGCTGTCAAAACAGGAGTGAAGGGAGCCTCTGTACTTCCCAAATGTGATACAGCTGGGCTCAAGAACACCTCTGTGAAGGTGCGGAGAGGGATGTGCATGAGGAGGGATTTCTGGGGATGAGTCGAGAAAAGGCAGCAATGTTGCCATTGTGGTCACTCTTATATTGGCCACAAACTGCTATAAGAACATAAGAACAGCCATACTGGATCAGACCAATGGTCCACCTAACCCAGTATCCTGTCTTCAGACAGTGGCCACTGCCAGCTTCAGAGTGAATTAACAGAACTGGGCAATAATCAAGTAATCCACCCCTGTGGTCCAGTCCCAGTTTCAGAGGTTTAGGGACAGCTGGAGCATGGAGTTGCATCCCTGAATCAACGTGACTAATAGCCATTGATGGACCTATCCTCCATTAACTTATCATCTATTTCTTTTCTTACCACAGTTTCGACCTTCACAACATCCTTTGGCAACAAATTCCACAGGTTGACTGGTTGTGTGAAGAACTACTTTCTTTTGTTTTAAACCTGTTGCCTGTTAATTTCACTGGGTGACCCCTAGTTCTTGTTATGTGAAAGGGTAAATAACACTTCCCTATTCACTTTCTCCACACCATTCATGATTTTATAGACCTCTATCGTATCCCCCATTAGTTGTCTCTTTTCCAAGCTGAACAGTGCCAGTCTTTTTAATCTCTCCTCATATAGATCTGTTCTATACCCTTAATCATTTTTTTTTCTCTGTACTTGTTCAAATTCTAATATATCTTTTTTGAGATGGGGTAACAGAAGTGCATGCAGTACTCAAGGTGTGGGTATACCATGGATTTATACACTGGCATTATATTTTCTCTTATTTTCTCTCCTTTTCATAATGGTTCTTAACATTGTTAGCTTTTTTGATTGCTGATGCACATTGAGCAGATGTTTTCAACCATCTATATATAATAATGCCAAGTTCTCTTTCTTGAATGGTAACAGCTAATTTAGACCCCATCATTTTGTATGTATAACTGGGATTATGTTTTCCCATGTGCGTTACTTTGCACTTATCAATATTGAATTTCATTTGCCATTTTGTTGCCCAGTCACCCACTTTTGTGAGATCCCTTTGTAACTCTTCGCAAACTGTTTTGGATTTAACTATCTTGAGTAATTTTGTATCATCTGCAAACTTTGCTAGCTCACTCTTTACCCCCTTTTCCAGATCATTTATGAATATGCTGAACAGCACAGACCCCAATACTGATCTCTGGGGGACTCCACTATTTACCTCGCTCCACTGTGAAAACTGACCATTTATTCCTAACCTTTGTTCCTATTTTTTAACCAGCTACTGATCCATGAAAGGACCTTCTATCTTACCCCATGATTCCTTATTTTAAGAGCCTTTAGTAAGGGACCTTATCAAAGGCTTTCTGAAAGTCCAAGTGCACTATCTCCACTTGTCCATGTTTGTTGACCCCCTCAAAGAATTCTAATAGATAGAGACATGTTTTCCCTTTACAAAAGCTGTGTTGACTCTTCTGCAACATATCACATTCATCTATGTTTTTGATAATTCTGTTCTTTAATATAGTTTCAACCAGTTTGCCTAGCACTGAAATTAGGTTTACTGGCCTGTAATATCCAGGATCGCCTCTGGAGCCATTAAAAAAAATATATCGGTCCTCCGGTCATCTGGTACAGAGGCTGATTTAAGAAATAGGTTATATACCACAGTTAGTAGTTCTGCAATTTCATATTTGAGTTCCTTCAGAACTCTTCGGTGAATATCATCTGGTGACTTACTACTCTTTAACTGATCAATTTGTTCAAAGCCTCTTCTGTTGACAGCTCAATCTGATACAATTCCTCAGATCTGTCACCTAAAAAGAATGGCTCACGTCTGCAGTAAAGAATGGCCACATCCTCTACAGTAAAGACCAATGCAAAGAATTCATTTAGCTTCTGTGCAACAGCCTTGTCTTCCTTCAGTGCTCTTTTAGCACCTAGATCATCCAGTGACCCCCACTGATTATTTGGCAGGCTTCCTGCTTCTGATGTACTTCAAATAACTGCTGTTAGTTTTTGTGTCTTTTGCAAGTTGCTCTTCAAATTCTTTTTTTGGCCTGCCTAATTATACTTTTACACTTAATTTGCCAGAGTTTAGGCTCATTTAATTTAGGATTTGACTTCCAATTTTTAAAAGATGTCTTTTTATCTTTAACTGCCTCTTTTACTCTGTTATTTAGCCATGGTGGCATTTTTTGGTCCTGTTTTTTTTTATTTGAGGTATACATTTAATTTGAGCCTCTCTGGTGTTTTTAGATAGTTTCCATGCAGCTTTCAGGCATTTCACTTCTGTATCTTTTAATTTCCATTTAACTAGCCTCCTCATTTTTGTGTAGTTCCCTTTTTTTAAGTTAAATGCTACTGTGATGGGTTTCTTTTGTATTTTACCCTTCAGAGATGTTAAATTTAATTATATTATGGCCGCTATTACTTAGTAGTTCAGCTATATTCACCTCTTGGACATGATCCTATACTCCACTTAGGACTCTATCGAGAATTTCACACCCATAGAGAAGGTGTACAGGGACCATGGCCTCTATTCCAGCCTTGAGGCTGTTTTAGCAACCATAGAGTTTCATGGATTCAAGGGCCAGAAGAGACCATTATGATCATCTAGTCCTGCCTCCTCTATAACACACACCATAGAACTTCCCCCAAAAGCACAGTTTCTGCCATGAGCTGTTGCATTTCCCTATGCCTCACCTGTGGATTAGGAGTAGATTTTGTCCTGGACTTCCAACGCCCACATAATTCTCCTGCCCTGCCCACCAACTGATCTGCTTCTTAGTACAAGACAATCAGCCTGAACACATCTGCTCCTGAAGACCCATTTCTGCCACACAGACTACAGTGCATATAATGGTAATTTTATTTGTTAAGGAAACAAGGTGGTGAGGTCCAATAAAAAATATTCCCTTACCCACCTTGTCTCTCCAATATCTTGGGATCGACACGGCTACAACTACACAGCACACAATTTTAATTGTCGTTCCATTTTCTTCTAACCGGTCTACTTGTTTGTCTTTCTGTTCTTAGACTGGAAGCTCCTTGGGGGAGGGACCAAGCTTTGTTATCTGTGTGTGTCTGCAACGTGCCTAGCCCATGGTAGATGTTACCATAAAAATAAACAAAAACAATCACACAAAAACATTTACTTTAGGATTTGTGTGTGCTGAGCTTGAGTGCACAGATTTACCATCAATTCATTGCATATATAATGTATGTGCTTATATATTTTGCTCTAAAAGGGAGTAGCTTGACACTATTTTTTTTTAAAACGTGACAGAGTCCAGTCTTACTTCCACTGAAATCAGGAGCTCTGCCATTGGTTTAAATGGCAGCAGAAGCAGTTATTCACTTTATACAGTTTACTTTTCACTGTCATCTACAAAAAACATGGGAATTGTCATAGTTTCATACCAATAGAATGCTCAGTTCTGGACCCTATCTCTGACCGTGGCCAATACCAGACAGAAAATGCAAATAAATCCCAGAATGGACAGCTATGCAATAACCTGCTCATAGGTGAAGTTTCTTCCTAATCCTTCTAAAAACAGGAGATTTTTTTCTATTAAATGTAGCTGTGTAAGTCCTCATCGTCCATAGAAGTGTCCAATTTTTTTCTGAATTCTACTAACCTCTTGGCCTCAATCATATCTTGCAGTAATAAGTTCCATGGGTTAATTATTATTGTGTAAAAAGAGGGTTTCCTTTTATCAATTTTTCCATTTCGATGATTATCTCTTCTCATGTTCCCAGTAAAGGAAAACCCAATTTACCTTCCCTATTTCATATCATGTCCTCTCTTATTAATCTTCCATCTAAAGTAAACATACTGAATCTTTTCACTCTGTCTTCCCACAGAAGTCTCTCCGTGCCTCCAATCATTTGTCTGTCACTTGCCTCTCCTGCTTCTGTTACATGATTTTGAGGTAAAGTGGCCAGGACCAAATGCACAATTCCTGGTGAAGGTGCTGCATTGATTAATATAAAATGCCATTATAATATTTCTATCCCATTATTTATACATCCTAATATTTTGTTTTGTTGGTCAAAAAACAATCTCTGTATACCGAACACAGATTTTCATCTAAAGGCTGTCCCCAGTAACCTTCAGGTTTTGAGCCAAAGTCGCTGTGGTTAATCTAGAACCTCACAAAGTGCATGAATGGTTCAAATTATTCCTTTCAATGTACATTTAACAATACTGAATTTCATCTGCCAATGTGCACTCCATTCACCTAGATTTATTAAATCCCTCTGAAGTTCTTCACAGTCTTCTCTAGTCTTTCCTAAATTGTGTTATCTACAGACTTTGTATCTTTATGGTTCACTGCCTTTTCCAGGCCACTAATAATATATTAAACTACCATAGCCCTAGTACAGGGGTAGGCAACCTATGGCACACATGCCAAAGGCAGCACACGAGCTGATTTTCAGTGGCACTCACGCTGCCCGGGTCCTGGCTACCGGTCTGGGGGGCTCTGCATGTTAATTTAATTTTAAATGAAGCTTCTTAAAATTTTAAAAACCTTATTTACTATATATACAACAATAGTTTAGTTATATATTAAAGACTTATAGAAAGAGACCTTCTAAAAATGTTAAAATGTATTACTGGCATGCGAAACCTTAAATTAGAGTGAATAAATGAAGACTCGGCACACCACTTCTGAAAGGTTGCCGACCCCTGCCCTAGTATGTAACCTTGAAACAAGCAATGGTTTTTATCTTTTGCCATGTTGAAAACTGACCATTTATTTCAATTTCTTTTTCCACCTCTAAGCTAGTTTCAAATCTGCAACAGTACTTTTCCTCCCACCGTATGACTGCTTAATTTCCTTAGCAGCCCCTTGAGATGTCGAAGATTTTTTTCTGAAAGTCCTCATAAATTATGTCAACTGATTTTCCTTTATCCATTATGTTGGCAAGAGATATTACACTGACAGATGCTCTAGAAATAACTTGGATAGATCTAATTTTTTTCTTTACCTGATAATTTTCAAAGGATTATAATAATTTTATATATACACATACATACATGTATATATTAAATATGACCAGGAGATTTAGGAGTGGATGTATTTATATACATACACACACTATATTTACATATGTACACTATATATATTAATATGCTGCTGTATAGATATAATGTGCACTTGTATGCACATACCTATATACCTACACACAGTTACTGAACTTTTCAGCTATTCCTACCATGTCAGTTTTGGTAGACCAAACCATGTAATTGTTTAATTTACAATTTAGAAGCACCATTATTTTCAATGGGACTTGGCAGCTTCTAAGTACAAGTTGGTTCCATTAGTTTCTCTACACCCAAATGACAGTAAACTAGTTGGGAGATAAAAAATTAAACTGAATCAGCACCACATTCCTACCGTTACAGAATTTTGTATCAAAATATTTCCTTATGGCATAGTGCTAATCTTAAAAAATTCCAGCCCAACAGAAAACAAGACTGGTTATTTCCTTCTTTGAATGAAAACCAAAATCAAAGTAGTTTTTAAAGTTTCACACTTAGTGAATGGTACTATGCAAACGGAACTTTAGCTGCTAAACACCAGTGTGCGCACTCACTTTTCCTACAGTTTGAGTGACGCACTACAAAACAGAATAAATAAATAAATAAAAAGAACCTCTTATGCAGGGCGTCCTCCACCCTGCGAACTTGGCAAAAGACATCCAGTACTGAAATACAGCACTCTCCATATAAGGAAACACAGCTAAACATGTCATGCGTAATTTATGTGCAGTAGGCAGAGAATTAACCTTTCCCTGAACATATTTGGCCCATATGAAAACCAAGCTAGACGGTAGACTGAGAAGAAGTGATGAGACTTTTCCCTCTGCAAAATCTTTGCAAGCGATTAGGAGCCCCTGCTGTTCGATCTTCTGTTCCCTTCAAACAAAGATCATGAAGTGATTATGACACTTTATATGCACCTGTTTGTTTGTTTTTTTTTCCTATTCTCTCTTCCTCCTCCCCCGCCTTTTTCTTTTTGGAGGACTGCAAGGCCCCCTGCGATCTGACAGAGCGTGCAGAACACTCACAGGAAGGCGGCTGCGTTCAGCACAACTGCGACCTACGGCTTTCTTTTTAGCTCTAGATGGTGTGCGATATGAAACCATAAACCCTGCTAACCCAGCCCCTGCCTGACCAACTGAAAGTCAGTGAAAGCCTAATCTCACTTCCTCATTCAGCCAGCTACATTTTGCACAGCGAAACAGATATTCATTAATTAATTAAATAAAGACTGTATTTAACAACAACAAAAAGAGAGAGAGAGAGAGAGAGAGACACGGTGGAAATGGAAACTTACCTCTCACATTTTTTTTTTTCAGAGGCAACCAGGCTGTGGACAGATTGCCCCAGGCATTGTGGGATTCATGATTACAAGATGACAAAAGACTGGGGGAAAAAATGTCCCTTGTCACAGTAGCATTATGATAGCCACAACTCACTCAGCTGCCGTGAAAGGACTGTGGCATCTAGCTGTGCAGACTCTTATCTCTAATGTCTGGTTTCCGTTGCTGCCTGCACTGCCCCCTCCCCCATTCAGCAAAACCTACCAGGAAGCGCTGGGCGTACTTGCCGAGCCTTAAGAATGCAAAGGGGGAAGGAAAAAAAAATGCTTTCATGCTACTGCAGCGTTTTGCCTTCGTGAAACCCGAGGGACTGACACAAATACATAACCGTGGGCCGCTGAAGAGCGGCTTTACTTGGCAGGACGTTCACCAAAATGTGGTATAAAAAGGTATCTGGATAAAAATCATCCCCTAAAAGCGAGTGTTGGTATGTCCCATTTTATATGTAAAACATTATAACCCCTGAACTGTATTGAAAATGTGACACATGCACGGTACTGTGCCTGTGGACCGTCTGTTCAGACAACGAGTAAATCCCTTTGCACAAAGGTTCTCAAAGACACAGTGAGGATCAGGCTGCAAGGTTAGACTGAAGGTTAGATGCAGAATATAACCAAGCTCTCAGACTTTGGCCGGTTTAGTAAAGTGTTGCTGCTTAATATTCACTGTACAGTGGACCAATGTGATTAGTTAAGCACAGGCACGGTCTGCAAAAGACTGTCTTTCTGTTGCAACTAATTGGCTTCAGCTCTGCAAATTTCCAGGAAATGGATTTATGAGTACCCACTGCAAGTATGCAACACTTTTGCACAAACAAATAATGTAAAATATTCCCAACCTTACAGATTCTGGTAACGACAACAAAAACTTTAAAAATGGCAGCTGTTGTAGTTTGTATCCTTTTTTCCTAGGTCTCAGGAGTATTTACTGTATTTTTCCAGGGCTCAAAAGATTTTCTGTTTGTTTAAATAATCACACCCTTAGCCCTATTGTATTCCACTACACACACTTTCTAAGTCATAGTGTGTTCCATGATCCAACCCTTTTCATAATTCTGGAAGAAAATTACAAAAAACTTCCAGCTTAAAGCCCCAATTCCTGCCTAAAATGACCAGTCATTATAAACTTTGATTTGGCCTGGAATTTTTAATTCAGCTTGTACTTATAATGTTTTTAAAATCCCTTTTATATTGGTCTATGTTGCTGTTACAATTTTTTCCCCCTGAAAACTCAACAATGTAATTCTAATGAGATAACACACACATTTCTTTCCACATTCAGTGAAACAGGAAAAACAGTCACCCCACTCCAGAACTAGAGTCAAGGTGAATTTTTGTTTCTCCACTAAGAGTTCTTCTGATCCTTCCTCAGTGTGAAGAAAGAGCCCTGTGTATGCTTCTATTTCTGGGCCACTGGATCTTAGCTAGGTGTTTCCATTGCTCCTGAAGAGAGCAGGTTCAGGTAATATTGGAGTAGGGAACAACACATTAACAAAGGAAAAATAATCTTTACAGTGATCTTGTATGATATTGTAGAGTAACACTACCTACAAGTGTCAATACACTGCACCTAGGTTTCAGGAAATAGCGCAATGGTGCCACTACCCCATGCATGAGTAAAGAGTAAGTAAGATGAATAGTGAAAGCAATTACTCTCTAATTTTGTATTTGAAACATTTCCTGAATTTCAAAAAATTATTCATTTGATGAATATTGCCATTTGGCCATTGCTAGCAAAGAGAGCAAGGCCCTGACACAGCAATCTATGTGGCTGGTCCCTGCTCCTATGCAGAGCCCAGTTGATTTAATCAGATCTCCACATTTGCACAAGGATTTGCCTGAGTAGATCAGGGTCTTAGTTATTGCAGAATTAATTTGCCTGTGCCACCAGAGAATCAATTTATTACCAAAAACGCTACAACTTCATTTTTCGTCACTAACCATGGAAGAAGCAGATAAGCCCTGCCACAGCTATTGACTAAATACCCCAAGGATTACTCCAACACCTAAGGCATCCAAACTGGAATCTGGGCTATGGGGCCAAACAAATTAACTTAAATCTCACCATGGCATCAGTCTCCTTTTGAACCTTTCCAAACTTTATGTACTTGCACAAAGTCAGACACTATCTAGCCCCAAGTGCTTTAAAATACGACAGCATTCTAATTCACAAAGCTGTGTACCGTCATATTTTACCAACACACAATAAGGGTGCAACCCTTGAAGTCAAAAGGAGTTTTGACTTCAATGGGGGTAGCATTTCACCCAGAGAGTTTAGTGTACGTAGCTTGTGCAGTATCACACATGTGATATTGTATATTCAATATAAAAATGTGTGAGTGACTGACCGTGCAGTCAGTTTTCAAACATGAATGTCTATTTTAGGACACCCAGCTCCACACTTGGATGCTCACATCAACACAAAGTATGTCTACACTATGCTATAGTAGTGCTGTATTATAGACATGCTATAGCAACGGAAGGTTTTTTCCCCATTGCTGTAGTAAATCTACCCCCTCAAGAGGCGGTAGCTTCGTAGAATTATTCCATTGCCTATCTGTGTCTGTACCAGCGCTTAGATCAGCTTAACTACGTCTCTCACTCAATTCACACCCGAGTACTGTAACCAAGTCAAGCTAAGTTTTAAGTGTAGATCAGGCCTTAGGAAGCTATTTTTATTATTGCATGCATTTTTAAGTCACCCACCATCATAATATATAGGGGCCATCAAGTTCATCATGATTCTTCAAAAGAAGGCATGATTTCCGATCCTCTCCCCTATATTATGTGTAACTGGATCATGGTGGCTCATTCTGAAGCATATATTCAAAGACATATGGAAACTTCATTGCCAGTTTGAATGTCCACATACGGAATTGGGTGTTTAACTCTGAAAACTGGACTGTATGGATATGTAAATAAGTATTTATTGATGGGCAGAGGGATGGTGTGCTAAATACAAACCCAGGAATTCTTCTGGCTCCACCCACAATTAACTATAGATATATGACATAAGTTAAAGCTACTTCATGTCAAAATTTCCACTCCAGATTTTTTGGCATTTACTTATTTTTTGAAAGAGGGAAACCAGCTGAAGTTATTCAGGTTTCAGAGTAGCAGCCGTGTTAGTCTGTATTCGCAAAAAGAAAAGGAGTACTTGTGGCACCTTAGAGACTAACCAATTTATTTGAGGATAAGCTTTCGTGAGCTACAGCTCACTTCATCGGATGCTGAAGTAAGCTGTAGCTCACGAAAGCTTATGCTCAAATAAATTGGTTAGTCTCTAAGGTGCCATAAGTACTCCTTTTCTTTTTGAAGTTATTCAGGTGATTCACACTCTACCCATCTAGCTATCCATTTACTCTGCCCATCACAATGGTATTTAAGACTCAAACACATAGGTAGGAATCTTATGCAGTTTTACCCTTTTCCTTGATCTGCACTGCTTTTTTAGGACATGCATCCTACTCCATTCCCAGTAACATTTTCTGTATTTCTACAGTCTTTGTCACTCAACTAAATAATAGGCCAATTAGTCAAAGACAAAAGATGGAGTCAGAGTGCAGAGGTCTTTAATATTGGTAGGTTCCTTATTATTCAGGGATTTAAAAATCAGCAGGGCCATATTAAGGTCTGCTTTAGGCCTGATCTTGCTTCTAATGAAGTCTATGGCAAAACTGTCAATGAGCCGAATCAGGCCCTACGTAGTGGGGATTTTTAGTGGATTTTCAGGGGGTGGTTTTTTGTAAAAACAGAACAAAAATATCCCATAATGGTTTAAATGCATAAACTTATGTAATCACTGATTCAGCAAAGCACTTAAGCACATGCACATAAAGTGTGTTAAGTGCTTTATGAAGGGCCATAATTTGTATATTTTATAATGCCTTGCATATTTAAAATGTAAAGGCTTTAATTATATGATTATTGTTTTTAAATTACTTAATACTATTTAATTTGTCTATTAATTTCCATTTTTGGAGAAGGTAATCTAGTCATTTATCAAATATATGTAAAAGAATAAGTGTGTATACACTCAAAGACATATGTGTAGTGCATTATTGTATTAGCACGGTCTTTGAAGCAATCCAGGTGCATGAGTGAGGGAGAGGAGATGCTTTATAAGTAAACTTATTATGTATGGTTATGGCAATATCTTGGAAAAGGAAGAGAATTTGATGTCTTAAACTTTGTTTCTTTAAAATAAAGGAAAATAGAACAAAAGAAACTCTGTCAATGATGCATGTACATTACAAACCTCAAAATGACTAAATCTCACGTCAGAACCTGTAATATTCTGAGACTGCAGCAATATCTATTTTAGGCAGAAACCCCCCACAAAGTGGCTCCTTTAATGCAGATGTTCCTAGTTTTGCTGGTTTAAGTCATTAACAGTCCATAATATCATTTTAGGTAAGGTTGGCCTGGTCCTTACTTCTGGCTGAAGGTTCAGGTCATTATTTTAGACTAACTCAGCTATTATAACATGTGGTGGGTACGTTTCCACATTTTTCCCTGCATTTTTGAGGGCCTTTCAGTGCCCTTTATCGTACCAGCCATCCTATCCACCTTTTATTTGGAAGAATTTGATGAGTAGCTTTCTGAATGACTTTGTCACCTGTATCGGATGATGTTTGATGATTTTTATTCTGCATTTTTATCATTCCTCTATTCCTACTATTCTGAATTTTAACCCCCTTACTAGATTCTGTTGACTTGAAGTGATTGGTTACCACAGCAACACACTCAGCTTGATGCCATTACCACTTGTGGATCATGTAGTGGTGCCCTGATGAATTCCTTTCACAGAACAATCTCCCATTTTCAGGCCATACATTTATTTTCATCTCTGTCCCTTTTCTTCAGACTGCAGCTCCTGTGACCAATTTTTTTGGTCTTAACAACAAGTATTAATATTGCTATTGTTTCGCTTGAGGAAAAAAGAAGTGTATCCGGAGGTGTCTCCCATGGACTGTCCATGGATAAGTCATAAGAAAAATAGAGATTAGAACAAAGTAACCATAGGGCATAGTCAGCACATTAGGTCTCAAACTCTGAAAGCCCACAGCAATCTCATTTTGATTTACCCCTTTCTACTGCGGTTGATGACTTGCTTCATCCTTAGAAAAGTTTTCCACCAAATGAGCCGGAGAAGCCAGCTCCTCTGACTTGTAGGTCACCTAGGACTTGCCCATCTCAACCTTGCCTTTTCCTTTGAACATCGGTGTTTCCTTTCCTCATTCTGATCAGTGCTGGTTATAACTCAGATCCAACTGACCTGAGCATATTTACATACAACCTTATAAATGGAAAAGAATAGTTCCTCTCGTGGTAACTCAGCAGTTGTTTAATAGATTTTTGATTTATTTGCATATCTTAACCCTTGGTGACTTTTTGAAATTTTTAAATCATTGCGTAAAACAACTTCCTCTCAGTACTTCCATTCAGTTTCTTTGCACAAGCCAAAGAGGTTTGCTACTTTCTCTGATTAAATTAGCAGGACTTGGTGGTACTGTTTTTTTCTCAGCAGTACTCATTAGGTTGTCTCCCTATTTTCCCATATATTCCTTGTTAGCTCACTCTCTTCAATTTTGATCAGGAATTCTGCTGTATTGATTCTCACAGACCAATAACACGATCTGTTCAACCAATCCTATCTCCTTCTGCTCTCTTAAGACTTTACCTTCTTTTAAAGGTCCTGTCACTAATACTGATAATTCATCTTTGCTTCTTTCCTTTAGATTTTTGACGTGTTCTAGTTTACTCCTTGTGACAGGTTGCAGGAGCATAACCACATCCTTGGTGAACAAGGGGTTAACCTCAGTTTAATTCCCTTTCACAGGTGCTCTGGTGATGGTCTATCAGAGCAGCTGCTTGGAAGCAGAGTGCTTTCAGGAAGGTCAGGCACTACAACCTAGAAAGCTTAGTTGGGGAGTTTTCTGTTCTTTTCTGTTTATTTGACGTCCTTATTATAAAAGTTGACATGTAATCACTTGAGGAAAAAACCTTGCTGACTGCATGCTTTCTGACTGTTTATTTTCCAACTAAGTTACAACACCAGTTTATACCTGTGTCTTGAAGAAGCTTAATTTAGATCTGTGCATTATTTTTTATTTGTTTTATACCATAATTACACTCTGTCTAGAAACTAAGGCAGTTTTCTCACCTTTTGGATGCTTTATTTTAAAGTAAACTAATTGCTCCCATTTCTACAATATAAAATCTGGGTAGAACATTTGACTCTCATTTGTAGTTTCATCTACATATTAATATAAATCAAGAAAGATCTAGTTGTTAGATGTAACTAAGATGGGTAAATCCAGCTATTTATCTTATTACCAACATCTCCAAAGTTGGCAAATATTCTGCTCCAGCTGACCTCTCTACTCATGTGTCTTTTCGCTCACTCCCCTTTAATGCCCCATGATGACTAACCACCTCCTTTGTGTCCTTCTTCCACTCCTGTCTCTGAATCTACTTCAGTACAGTCCTGCACACTTTTATTACGAACTGGTATAGGAACACATGAATACTAGGAGCTTTAGAAAGAGGCAGACAAGGTTCCTACTCCAAAGAGTTTACAATTTAAATACTTCATTGTCCATGTTTCTCTTAGATGACTTGTGTGCTCAGGTGTCTACACTGATTAATCTCTTTTACAAACATATTCAGCTTTAAGAGTTAACTCTGACAATTAAGATCTGATTTTCAGTGATGTCTGACCAGCACCCACAAAGCAGGTTCTTAGATATCTAATGACAAACTGCCTCTGCAAGTAACTGGCGGCAAACTGTAATTAATTTTTTAAAGTAGTAACATATTTAGACAAATGTCCACTAGTCTACAACATATAAATGAGCAAAGTGCACCCTATCAATATTATAGTGTATAATTATGCTATACACTATGTCCCTTGGGTTCTCTGTGAAGGTGGTTTCTTTATTACCCTTTAATTAGTGCTGGAATTCAGCTGTCAGAAATGGGGGGTCCACTTCCATTTAGTTTGACTTCCCGTCATGAGACGTGCAAGAGTTCAGCCCAGGTGGACTCTGGCTTCATTCCAACACAGTATTTAATCACCAAATATTGGTGGGACATTCATTGGCAGTGAAATATTTCATACCAGGAAATCAGGAGCTCAGGTGCCAAGGGATTAATATCTTTTTAATTTATATTACATTTTACAAATGTACTTGGAACAGTATCTACATCTCATACCAACTCCTGCTTACCCTATTCCTGTCACTTAATCATTGGGGTCAACAGGATGTAGCCCCATTATGAAAAGGAGGAATAAAATAACCCTATCATAATACCTCAAGGCAGTTATGTTCTCATCCTAAATATAAAACTATACTCCAAATACTACTACTAAGTAGTAAAAGTGGAAACTATTGTGAAACAGTCAGCACATCGGTTTAAACACATCAGAACACTTGCTTGGAGACTTCCAGAGAAGTAAAAGACAAGGGAGACAAAAATAATGCTCAGTGAAAAAGCCACTAAAATGGTTTCTTGCTCATTTGTTTTAAGCCGGGATCCTTCAATCAGATCATGCAGGTGGCCCCTTTGCCTGTCCAGAACCCCAAATGGGCTCTACATGGGTGCCCGGGTCTGCCCACAGGAATGCAATGGCAAGAGCAGGACTTCATTTGCAAATAGTGTTTGGAAAGTATAATTTAAACAGATTATCCACAAGTAAAATTTTTCAGTACTGATATAAAAATGAATATAATTTTTTAGTTAGTTATAGTTTTCACATCAAAAAAAGTTTCCTTTCCAAACAGATAGTGCCAATTTCTTGTCTATAATAAATTATTATTAAAATCTTCACTCATTTAAGATAAATCACCAAGATGCAAAATGACAACGTTCCATTCAATACAAAGAGTCCAGAACTACTTACTGAAGCTTAGTAGACAGTTTTCCATAATTCTAATGCCAACTTACACAATCAAACAAACATGGGAGAGCTCAGTTCTTACCTGTTTTGCCTCAAGTGTAGGTTAGGTCTTAAAGCTGCTTAAATAATACAGTGACACAGCCACCACCACCTCGAAGAGCTCTGTTCTGCTGTGCACTCTGGGCTAATTACAACATTCTTTCTTCGCAGTAAAAGGATGGTGGCCTAGCTAAAGGGGAAATAGTGAAAGACCAGAATAATTATGCTTCCCCAACCCTATAGGTTTAAGAACGTGAAATAAGCTATTCACATTAGCATACAGTAGTAACCATGGCAACAGGCTATGGTTTGCATATGTATTTTTTAAAGAACCAAAAATTACTTCCCGCTATTAAAAAAAAAAAAGAGAGATGCTAGAGGAAGTACTTTTGTATTTAAAGCCACATCCCTAATTTGAAGCAGCTACTGTAATTTAACATGTACAGTTCACATTAAAAGAACAATCTCTTGGTCTTGTGTTTTAAAATCTACCAATTAAAAATGTTTAGTGTCTGGCCTAACTGCTAATCTGACAACTGACATCTGGTCTAAAAGACAGACTTGCCCTGCCTGGCAAGAAAATCAACAAGTGTTCCTGGAAACTTGGTGGTAATGGCGGGGGGTTGTTTGTTTTTTGTCCTCAGGTCTTGTACTTCCTTCCTCTTGAAGAGCTGTCTGTTAGCAACCGATAAAGCCTTGCAAAACTGAAACTGCTACTATCTACAGACTATCATTTCACGCTGCTTCAGCCACCAACATCACAGGGCAGGTGCAAAGTCTTAAATATGACAGACTTTTGCAGGCAAGATATATTAAAACCTCTTTTGTTAGTTGTATTACAGCTACTATAGTCTTTGGGCTTCCTGCACAAATGACAGCTTACTTCCAGTGCAAACATTTGTATAGTAGCCACATTTTAGACATTATAAAATTAGCTGAATAGACTGATCATCACTCTTATGAATTCACTTCTGGAATTCTACAAGACTTTCACAAATAGATGGACAGCAGCCTAATGAATTACTGGAGTTAACAAAATTAATGCTTCCACTGTTCAGTCTAAAAAATAAGAAGCTATGTGAAAACTATTGTTTCTTTGTAAACGTGTGCAAATATTTATTGTTTACGTATAAAGGGGAAATAATGTGTTCAGGCAATCTAATGTCTTGGGCACTAAGTAGGTTTATAAAACTACAGACTTTTTAATTAAACTCCAAGTTCAAGGGGATGTTACCGAAAATGATGACGCTATGCTAAGTACCAGAGCAAGAATACACAGCACAATAAACAATCACTCAATGACAAAGCCAGATGTTGGCCTCCTGTGGAAAAATCTGGAAGGAGGGGTTGTGAGGAGGAACCGCTCCATTGGGAATTTTGTGTGGTTCTCCTAGCTAAATTTCCTCAACATTCTCCCATCTAGTAGGAGGGATTTATGGCCTTGCAGGGTAAGGTGAAAGTGAGGATGATTGGTTTGCAGATGGCAACACAGTTGCCAAATTCTGATTCTGTTGCATTCTGCAGTAGAGTGTAGCGGTGGCTGGATCTCTGCATCCTAGCATAGCTCTGAAGATGCTCAGCACTACACATAACCTGAGGTAGAAAACACTTCCCACAAACACAGAAGGATGGTCTTGTGGTTAAGGTGCTGGACTGAGACTGAGGCGTCTGGCTTAATATCTGCCTCTGCCACTGTCAAGTTTCCTTCCCCACGCTGAACTCTAGGGAAAACCTCCTAAGCTTACTTTTACCAGCTTAGGTTAAAACTTCCCCAAGGTACAAACTATTTTACCCTTGGACTTCCACTGCCACCACCAAACTTTATCTGGGTTCCTGAAAAAACGTAGTTTGGAAACATCTTTCCCCCCCAAAATCCTCCCAGCCCTTGCACCCCACTTCCTGCTGAAGGTTTGGTAAAAATCCTCACCAATTTGCATAGGTGACCACAGACCCAGACCCTTGGATCTGAGAACAATGAAAAAGCATTCAGTTTTCTTACAAGAAGAATTTAATAGAAGTAAAAAGAAATCACTTCTGTAAAATCAGGATGGTAGATGCCTTACAGGGTAATTAGATTCAAACATAGAGAATCCCTCTAGGCAAAACCTTAAGTTACAAAAAAGACACACAGACAGGAATATTCATTCTATTCAGCACAGCTATTTTCTCAGCCATTTAAAGAAATCATAATCTAACACATACCTAGCTAGATTACTTACTAAGTTCTAAGACTCCATTCCTGTTCTGTCTCCGGCAAAAGCATCACACAGACCGACACAGACCCTTTTTTTTCCTCCCTCCTCCCAGCTTTTGAAAGTATCTTGTCTCCTCATTGGTCATTTTGGTCAGGTGCCAGCGAGGTTACCTTTAGCTTCTTAACCCTTTACAGGTGAGAGGATTTTTCCTCTGGCCATGAGGGATTTTAAAGGGGTTTACCCTTCCCTTTATATTTATGACAGCCACAAACTTCCAATGTGACCTTGGGCAGGTCAAATCTCTCTGTTCGTCATTGTCCCTTAAAATGGGGATAATAAAACTCACTCACTTTGTTAGTCTTCCTTAATTACACTGTGCTCATGATGGGACTGTCTCTAATTAAAGGTTTGTACAGTGCCTCGCACAATGGAGCCTTTGGCTGGGACTCCTTAATTTCTACCATACAAATACATCAATCATCATCATAGGCAACTACATAACAACTATGTGGCTGCCAAACCATAGCCTCTGCCTACAGGCTCTTGAAGACAATGTCTGGAAGACCTTGCACATACTTAGTCTCCATGGCTGAATATAAGGGGCTGTGCACTCAGAACATAACTACAAAACAGAGCCATCACCTGCGTCAGGCAAATGGGACCACCAGGCTAACGTTCCTTCACTTCCTCCACAGATACCATGGAGGTGAGCAGAGTGTAAATACCTAAGTGATAAACTAGAAAGGGAGGCAAGGCTATGATAGAGATGGAAGAGAAGGAAACAGATGCCTACCTGTCCTCCTTCAAGCATCCCAGTTCACAAAGGTGCTTTATTTTTATTTTTTAGTAGCAGTGTAAGGACATGTTCTTTCTTCACATTTCTGTGTCTCTCTCCCTAGCTCTCCCATATCAGAATGCTGGTTTGTTACATGAAGGCTTATGCACATGAGCTCCCCACTTAACCACTGGGGGTATAAGATACCGTAATCAATGGAATATTCAGAATGAAAATCCATAATATAGTTCAAATTCTTCCCTCCATGCAGACGTGCCCACATACCAAAACCTGATCTCTTGGCAGAATGTGTTGATTGAAATCTGTTCTTTTTTTAAATAATTGGGTTAAGCTGCAATAAAGAGTTCATCCAGGAATTTAGCCACAGGACTCTGCAGTGTTGGCTACAGCAAAGAGTATTTACAGGGTTCCAGACTGATGTAGCATTGCATAAAACATTCCAGTAACTGAAAAGGATAAGAAAAGCCTGCAGGACTTCTTCACTGTGGATATGGCAAATTCGCCTCAGTTACATTGGTGCAATTAGTAACTTCCACAGTTACTCATTTACTCATCATATAAGTTACTAGATTTAGTCATTCATAATGAGCATAACTGAGATCCAAGCTATTGGCAGAGGGCCAAAAACATGGGCTATACATGCCACTTCTGTTGCACTATTTCCTTCTTCCTCTGGAGCTCACAGAAGCAGTGTCTTGGCGGGGGCTGCATATGAGGAAAGGGTCAGGAAGCATAGCCATGTTGTTATTAATTATTTGTGCAAATCCCCACCATGCCGTGGAAACAGCCTAGGTGGGTATTTGGGGATGTCTAAGGGAAAGTTTCCAAAAAGAGAGAGTCCAAAGGAGTACAGGAGAAGAGAAATCAGGGACAAATTGCCTCCAGCAGAACTCCATGAAGTCCCATTTACTTGAAGAAAATAAGTTTTATTTTAATCCTTGCAGGTGGTTTGAAGCTTTCACCGAATATTTTGAGTGCTATGAATGCCTTACTTCAAGTATCTGTTATCAAGAAATTATATGTCGTATATACAGTAGAAATAAATAGGCTTCTTCACACAATGCATTTATAATAAACATTTGCTCTTATTTCACAGGTAGAGGGGTTTAACTGTAAATTCCGAAAGGATTAGGTGTCCAAGACAATGGCTTCTGTAGAAGGCGGGAGGTTCAAAGTATTAGATTGTTGGCATCTAGTATTACACAACTTTTCTATTTCACTGTTGAATATGGTTTAATGGTCAGAGCTTGGATCTGAGTCAGCAGCCCTGGCTTTTGCTCCTTCCTCTGCCACACGTTGTGTCTTCGGGCAAGTCAAAAAACTTCTCTCTGCCTCCGTTTACTGGTATTTACAATGGATGATGTTAAATATTTCCTATTTAAGTTGTGAGACATAATTATTGAAGTGAAACACTTTGAGATCCCTTATTATTATTGATTTTGTGAATGGGCTAAAAATGGTACAAAGCACAAAGATAAAGGCTATCCCAAAAGCTTACAGTCTAAAAGACAGAACACAATGGAAAGTCCTAAGAGGAAATACTGTAGATGGGGGAGGAGGGGCAGATGGGTTTGGTTTTGGTTTTATTTTAAATTATTATTATTATTATTTAAACTTTATTATTCATGTGCTTTTCAAAAGGGGATTGTTAGGATGTATTTGAATGAGAAAAGGGTGTTGACTTGCATGAGAAATACTATATACCCTGCATCTTTTTATATTTATATAACTAAAAGCTTGAATAATTTAACTGTTAAAGTATCTTTGGCCATGCTTCCTATTTCTGTCACTGTGCTCTTGTGAACAGATGTTCTTGGCCAATTTTTTTGCGAGCATAACCCCACTGACTTCAATGGAGTTATATCAGCAGAAAATGTGACCCTCTGTACCTACCCACTAGGTATATTGAATTTCCTTTTAAGGGCCTGATCCAAAGCTTGCTGATGTCAATGAGGTCTTCAGTAGGGTCTGGATCAGATTCAAAGAGAATAATCTCTGGGTATTCTAAGAGGCTTGGCAGACAAGGAGTTAATGAAAGATAGCACTATTCAGAATTATTTAGCCAGATCCATAGCTGGTGTAATTAGGCCAATTTATACAAGCTGAGGATCTGCCCTATAGTACAGAAACTTGGAAGGTTTCAGAGTAGCAGCCGTGTTAGTCTGTGTGAAAGTAGAATGAATTATATTGAAATTATAATTCATTAAAGAAATGCTACTTGAAGGGTTTGTTGAAATATAGTTGTCAGGAAGAGAAACATTAAGGAGTGTGAGACAATGGGTCCTCAAACTAATTAACTTAGAGCTCCTACTGAGTTAGGAGATTGGTAAACGTTAGTATGCAAATAAGATATGTATGTATATTTGTCCATTTCTGCTTTCTTTTGTCTCTTATGTTAAATTGGCTTTGGCTTAGCTGTATAAATAAGTTTTCTTGAGCCTCAGAGAGGGGCTCACACCTGGGTGCATTAGCAAAGCGCTTTGCTAATAAACAGAGTGGTCTGACAAATTATGTGAGTCCTGAATCTGACTTTGACAATTTGGAGGTTCCACCGAGATGGCAACCGTCTTCTCTGGGGCTGTGTGACTCCTGACTGTTCTTAGGACGGCCGTGGCAAGCTGGCACCTGGGCATTTGGCCCGAGCGGTCCTCCACCAGAACGGAAGGGTGCATGACCACAGTGAAGTCTACACCATCGAACCTGTTGGTTCCCACTCTGTTCTGGTAGGGATCCCGGGATCTGACATCAGGAATCTGGTCAGGTAATTATTTCTGTGTTTTGTCCGGACTGAGGACTGTCTTGTCTCTGTGTCTATCCATCCTCCCTGTGGTGTGTTTGAGTCTGGGCACCGTCTCCGACCGGGGATCGGCTGACCAAAGGGTTCCTGTCCCCACGGTCTGAGTGAGTGAAATCTGCACAATCGCAGCCGCACCGCGCCTTGGGTAAAACTCTTGGTGTGAAAGCAAGGGCGATTGAGGCAGTAGCCTGTGGGCTCCTTTTGTGTGTTGCACCGGGCATCGCTCTGACGAACTCGACTTTCCTTCTTGTGTGATTGGTGTGTAAAGTCCTCCTGTATGGGTAACCAGAGGTCTAAGTCGGGACAGTTCCCTAGAGGAACGCCAGCTCAGTTTATGTATTTTAGGAAGAGTCCGGACTCCTGTAAATTTCTGGGAAAATGGTCTAGGCTAAGGGGGTCAGGTACAGTGGCTACTACCACCACTATGCTTCTGTCCCCAGAAGCCTTTACAGCTATTCTGAGGGAAAATGGGCCCTTTCCCCACAGAAATGGTCTATAAGGGACTGCTGCAGGCAGAGAGAGAATCTGATCAAAATTGTTTGACTATTGGGTAATGTAATCAAAGTCACTAAAGGATGTAAGGGGTTTCTACTGGAACTTAACTTGGCTGCTCCTGGTTGTGTCTAGTTGTACAAGATGGAAGTGTAATCGGGGTACAGTTGTGTAAAAGAGTAATCATAGTGCAAGGGATGTTAGGCAAAAGAGAATTTTGTGTGTGTGTAGAGTGCTAAAATCTGAAGCTGTGTCTCAGCTATTACCTGAGAATAAACTTATAGCTTGGTACAGCAGAGAAACTATTGCAAACATGGTCTGTTGCACAAGAGGGGAAACTGAGGTACACCACCTCATGAATTTCATAAATGACCAGTGAGTGGAGTAATTCACTAGCCTGACTATAGAACAGCCTGACTATAGAAGAAAATAAGTACAGCCTGGAGGTAATTCTTCTGTTTTTCCTGCAATTAGCAAGGAAATTTGTAAAAGAAAGTGGTATTATTATTAAGCAATAATCTGTCCCCACCAGGGGGATGGAAATTGTTTCTTTTGTTTTTAGACTCTACAAGCAAGCTGGCGCCAGCGGAAGAATAACTCAGAATACCACGGATCTATGTTTTGTGTTGTTTGTCTGTGGTGTTTGTCTTGTTGCTAGCATTGTTGTGTTTTAATGAACAGAAAACCTCATGACGTGGGTGGGGGATGGCTTCAAAAGGCTGACCTTGGCCGGGGGGCGGGAGGGGGAAGATGTGTATGGGAATGCAAAAGGCTAACTCAGGAGAATCCCAAAATTCAGTGGCCACTGTTAGGATCTTGGGACAAAGACCGAGTAGACGTCTTAAAAGACAAACTCGGCCAACCTAAAACTAAATTGGAAAAAGGAGAGTTTGATTGTTTCATGCAGTGGTGGGAAGAGGCAAATCATAGGTGGACAGAATCAAAACTTGCCTCTCTCAAAGATTCTGGCTTCTATCCCACCAGATGCAACTCATTTTACTGTTGTTGATTTGTGCTCTGCTTTCTTTTCCGTCCCGGTTCACCCTGACTCCCAGTTCCTGTTTGCCTTTTCTTACAAGGGGCAACAGTACACATGGACCACACTGCCCCAGGGGTATACTGAAAGCCCGTCATATTTTTCCCAAGCATTAGCCTGAGACCTTGCTGACCTTGTTTTCCCGTCCAGGTCCACACTAGTCCAATATGTAGATGATCTACTCCTGTGTTCCCCTTCATTGTCTGCCTCTGAAACTGACTCTTTAGTTCTCCTTATTGCCCTAGCAAATAAGGGTCACAAAGCTTCTCGCTCTAAACTACAACTCTGTCAAGCTTCTGTCACATACCTTGGCTTTCTCCTCTCCCAGGATTCCCATGCACTTTCTCCCACCCGCGTCCAAGCTATCCTTAGCTTTCCCCGACCCCGCTCCCTATGCCAGGTCCGGAAGTTTTTAGGCATGGCTGGATTTTGCAGACAATGGATTCCCCAATATGCCTCCCTTGCAAAACCTCTCCAGGAACTCACTCCATTCTCTGTGCCTGACCCCCATGCCATGGCCCCCTGAGGCCAATTCTGCCTTTGTTTCCCTCAAACAGGGTTTGGCTTCTGCCCCTGCCTTAGGGCTGCCTGACTGTTCTAAGTCTTTTACCCTTTTCTGCCGTGAACAATCTGGGAGTGCACTTGGAGTTCTCACTCAGATGTACGGAGAAAAGAACCGCCCAGTGGCTTATTTTTCTGCCACTTTAGACCCTGTTGCCCAAGGCTTACCCCCCTGCCTGCGTGCTGTAGCTGCTGCAGCACGCCTAGTCGAAAAGTCTGATTCCCTTGTTCTCTGCTCTCCTCTTACCCTCCTGGTCCCTCACTGACCTCACCCTGCTCCAAGACTCTGCCCCAGAAACCAAGAAAGAATCCTGGGTTGCCCAAGGTTGCTCTCTACATCCCGATTCCTTTTGGCGCTCGCCTACTGGCACCTTTGTAGCCCCCTTTTCACTCTACCCATCTCTGGCCGCCCTGCTACACGGTATTTCGCATGTCGGAAAGGAGGGGATGGTCTCTGCTGTAACAAAGACAGGATGGTGGGCCCCCCCATTTTAGCTCTTTTGCAGTCCGCCACTCTGCAGCCTGTACCATTTGCCAAAGCCATAATATTGGTAAACCTGTAAAAGTGGCCCAGGGGTTCCGGGGCCTGCCTCAAGCACCGTTCTTGCACAAATGCTTAAGTGTCAACAATATGAATTTATATTGGTTATGGTATGTTTATTCTCCGGTTGGATTGAAGCCTTTCCTTGTCGCAAGGCTGACTCACTGTCTGCTGCCAAATGTTTGTTAAATCATATGATGCCTGCCAAGGGAATTCCTGCTTCTCTGTCCAGTGATCGGGGTACACATTTGACTGGACGACTTGTTCAACACCTGGACCACATATTGCATATCAAACACCTGTTGCACTGTCCCTACCACCCACAGAGTGCAGGTGCAGTTGAAAGACGAAATGGTGTACTTAAGAATAAGCTTGCTAAAATTTGTGACTCTACAGGATTAAGCTGGCCAGTAGCCTTACCATTAGCCCTTATGGACATGAGATCCACTCCATCCCAAAGGCATAAATTAAGTCCCTTTGAAATTGTTATGGGACCCCCTATGCGAGCTATGACTACCATTACTCCCGTTCCAGATTTGAACTTGACTCACAGTGCGCTCCTTCAGTATTGCCAGGGACTAATGCAAGCTGTAAGTCACTGCCATTCACAGGTTTGAGTCACCTGGCCCCTGGAACCCACCTCCGATGCCTGCCACAACCTCGAGCCAGGTGATTAGGTCTACGTATGGCGCCATCATCGAAAGCACACCTTGGAGCCCCGGTGGAAGGGTCCTCATCAGGTACTGCTTACTACACAGACGGCTGTTAAACTATCTGGCATCGCAGCGTGGATACATGCTTCACAGTGTAAGAAGGCACCATCCCCAGAGAACCAATCATCACCTCAGGACAACGCAGAGTCAATTTTGACTCCAGAAGAAGACGTAAGAATACCGTACAATCTACGCTCTCATAAGGGTTGCCAGAAGCAGATGATGAACACACACAAAAAAAAAAAAAAGGCAGTAGCGAGCCTAGCGCCTACTGCCTGGTGGGCGTAAAACCGTGACTTCGGTTCCCTCAGTTGAGGTTGTCAGAACCAGAAGAGCCTTGCCTCCAACATGCGCCTCTGCCTGTTCCTCAGCTGCTGGTATCTTACCATCTGGGGAGACCACGATGACAATTCTTTTATCCAGCAGCAGGTGTGGATAGCTCAGACCCTTAATATTTCTAATTGCTGACTCTGCAGCCACATCCCAGCCCACTCTCAAACTGGTGTTCCTGTCCTGGCTATCCCACTCAAGTCCCCAGACCTCACTGGAGGGTCGTCCGTTTAACAAAATATGGAACAGCAATGACACTTGGGAAGCGGTGGGAATAAATGCATCTAAATGGATAAGTGTGGTGGAGGGAAAAGGTCATTGGTGTTGGGTGTGTAATGGGACAGGGCTGGATCTGGGGAAAAGCCGTTGCCTTCAGCATATTGTGGCCAATGGTGTATGGGATTATTCAAACAAAACTAAAAAGTGGCAGGCCGGATATGGAGATATGAATTTTTTTCTCAACCTGGGATCAAACAGAGAAAATCACTCATGTTCCCCCTACAGTAACCTTAGTGAAAACAATACAATCTTTCAATGTCATGCAAATAACACCACTCCTCGTAAGGAGAATTACCCTGTGCCCTTTGGGGGATACTACTCCTCCTTTGCAAACACCTATATGACAAATGGGTGCAACCGACCCTTCCTGGCCTTAATAGGCCATCACTGGGTGTGTGGGACCAGAGATTATACCGCACTACCAGCTAATTGGTCAGGAATCTGTTATCCCGCCCGACTCTTCCCGCAATTCCGAGTGCTAGGAACCTTCCCTCGAGAACGCCAAAGAAGGGACTTAACAGATGCCCAATGGTATGTAAATAACATAAGCCCCTTAACCTGGGAAGAGGCCACTGGCCGTTCCTTAATACCATTAGGGAGAGTAATACACCATGCAAAAAGGCTCCTAAGGTCACAAAGCAGTAGTTGAAATAATGGCAAATGAAACCGGAGAAAGTTTAAGAGCCCTGGCCAAAGAAACAAGGGCAATCCGACAGATGGCCCTCCAAAACCCCATTGGACATAGTGCTGGCGGCAAAAGGAGGGACTTGTGCTCTCATTGGAAAAGACTGCTGTGTGTATATACCAGACAACACCAATGAGGTAATAGATCGTGCTAGCCATTTAGAACAAATCGCATATCTTCCCCACGAAGAGCCAACTTCTTTATGGAAGTGGCTAAGTAACCTTTTCAATTTCTCTGGCATAGGAAACTGGTTGTTTCAGGGACCCCTAACTCTCCTGTTTGGAATCCTAATAATTTTTGTATTTTTTCAGTTACTTTCCTATTGTATCCAAAATTGTATCAGGCATGCTACACAGATAGCTGCCCCAAACCAGAGTGCTAATTTGATGATTTTAAATATCACTGATGAACAAAGAGATAAAGAACGATTGATATGTGGAACCCAGTCATTGCTGGTCATTGCATAGCTTGACCAAAAGGAGGGATTGTGAAAGTAGAATGAATTATACTAAAATTATAATTCATTAAAGAAATGCTACTTGAAGGGTTTGAAATATAGTTGAAATATAGTTGTCAGGAAGAGAAACATTAAGGAGTGTGAGACAATGGGTCCTCAAACTAATTAACTTAGAGCTCCTACTGAGCTAGGAGATTGGTAAACGTTAGTATGCAAATAAGATATGTATGTATATTTGTCCGTTTCTGCTTTCTTTTGTCTCTTATGTTAAATTGGCTTTGGCTTAGCTGTATAAATAAGTTTTCTTGAGCCTCAGAGAGGGGCTCACACCTGGGTGCATTAGCAAAGCGCTTTGCTAATAAACAGAGTGGTCTGACAAACTATGTGAGTCCTGAATCTGACTTTGACATCTGTATTCGCAAAACGAAAAGGAGTACTTGTGGCACCTTAGAGACTAACAAATTTATTTGAGCATAAGCTTTCGTGAGCTACAGCTCACTTCATCGGATGCATTCAGTGGAAAATACAGTGGGGAGATTTATATACATAGAGAACATGAAACAATGGGTGTACCATACACACTGTAACCAGAGTGATCACTTAAGGTGAGCTATTACCAGCAGGAGAGCTGGGGGGGAACCTTTTGTAGTGATAATCAAGGTGGACCATTTCCAGCAGTTGACAAGAACATCTGAGGAACAGTGGAGTGGGGGGGGGAATAAACATGGGGAAATAGTTTTACTTTGTGTAATGACACATCCACTCCCAGTCTTTATTCAAGCCTAATGTAATGGTGTCCAGTTTGCAAATAAATTCCAATTCAGCAGTCTCTCGTTGGAGTCTGTTTTTGAAGTTTTTTTGTTGAAGAATTGCAACTTTTAGGTCTGTAATCGAGTGACCAGAGAGATTGAAGTGTTCTCCAACTGGTTTTTGAATGTTATAATTCTTGACATCTGATTTGTGTCCATTTATTCTTTTACGTAGAGACAGTCCAGTTTGACCAATGTACATGGCAGAGGGGCATTGCTGGCACATGATGGCATATATCACATTGGTGGATGTGCAGGTGAATGAGCCTCTGATAGTGTGACTGATGTTATTTTCTTTGTTAGGCCTGTCCTGTAGTAGGTGACTTCTGGGAACTCTTCTGGCTCTATCAATCTGTTTCTTCACTTCCACAGGTGGGTATTGTAGTTGTAAGAATGCTTGATAGAGATCTTGTAGGTGTTTGTCTCTGTCTGAGGGGTTGGAGCAAATGCGGTTGTATCGCAGAGCTTGGCTGTAGACAATGGATTGTGTGGTGTGGTCAGGGTGAAAGCTGGAGGCATGTAGGTAGGAATAGCGGTCAGTAGGTTTCCGGTATAGGGTGGCGTTCCCCAACTAAAACCCCTCCAACGCATTATTAAGGATCTACAACCTATCCTGAAGGATGACCCAACACTCTCACAAATCTTGGGAGACAGGCCAGTCCTTGCCTACAGACAGGCCTAACAAAGAAAATAACAGAACGCCAGTAGCCGTCACCTTCAGCCCCCAACTAAAACCCCTCCAACGCATTATTAAGGATCTACAACCTAACCTGAAGGATGACCCAACACTCTCACAAATCTTGGGAGACAGGCCAGTCCTTGCCTACAGACAGCCCCCCAACCTGAAGCAAATACTCACCAGCAACCACATACCACACAACAGAACCACTAACCCAGGAACCTATCCTTGCAACAAAGCCCGTTGCCATCTGTGCCCACATATCTATTCAGGGGACACCATCACAGGGCCTAATAACATCAGCCACACTATCAGAGGCTCGTTCACCTGCACATCCACCAATGTGATATATGCCATCATGTGCCAGCAATGCCCCTCTGCCATGTACATTGGTCAAACTGGACAGTCTCTACGTAAAAGAATAAATGGACACAAATCAGATGTCAAGAATTATAACATTCATAAACCAGTCAGAGAACACTTCAATCTCTTTGCTCACGCGATTACAGACATGAAAGTTGCGATATTACAACAAAAAAACTTCAAATCCAGACTCCAGCGAGAGACTGTTGAATTGGAATTCATTTGCAAATTGGATACAATTAACTTAGGCTTGAATAGAGACTGGGAGTGGCTAAGTCATTATGCAAGGTAACCTATTTCCCCTTGTTTTTTCCTACCTCCCCCTCCTCAGACGTTCTTGTTAAACCCTGGATTTGTGCTGGAAATGGCCCACCTTGATTATCATACACATTGTAAGGAGAGTGATCACTTTAGATAAGCTATTACCAGCAGGAGAGTGGGGCGGGGGGAGAGAAAATCTTTTGTAGTGGTAAACACCCATTTTTTCATGCTTTGTGTGTATAAAAAGATCTTCTATACTTTCCACAGTATGCATCCGATGAAGTGAGCTGTAGCTCACGAAAGCTTATGCTCAAATAAATTGGTTAGTCTCTAAGGTGCCACAAGTACTCCTTTTCTTTTTGCAAATACAGACTAACACGGCTGTTACTCTGAAAGAAATGAGGATTTCACATCCCAGCTATTGATAAGTGAGTTCTTGCCAGACAGGATGCTATCAAACTAAGTTTCCTTTTACATTTTCTAGGCACTTCCCTTTCTCTGGGGGTGATAGGTATTATCAGGACAGGAGTGTATTCCTAACAGCCCAATAGCACCTTCTTTCAATGTGACTAGTTTGGAATGTGAGGATGTGACCGGTCGCTTCCCAGCTTATGGCTGCCTCTGTTGCTTAGCCAAAGATCTTAGCCTAAGAACAGGGCCTCAGACTGTCTCAGTAAGAGAAGGCTCTTACACCGGCAGAGAGTGATTTTGATTCTTTCTTTTATACCTCTATAACTAGCCAAGCGAAAAGAATACACCTAAATTCTTAGAGTATAGGCCTTTACAGATAGGCCTTAATATCTATATCCTAACATCAGTTTCTAAACCAATTTAGTTAAACCAGTACAACCTGTGTGTGTAGACATGTCCTAGACCCAAAGATTTTAAAGCTCTTTGATACTAGATTGTCACCTACAAAATGAAAAGACAATGTAGTGGTGAACAAATTATAGCCCATGAGATAACTGCAAAGAGAAATAGAGGGAATGGGGCTGGTGGGAGGAGGGAGAGGAAGAGAGGGAAGAGAAATGCCACCTGTCCCACACTGCATCCCCAGCAAGGTGAACAACTTTTATATTCTCACACGCTAATCCAATCTACTCATGCATCTCTGTTTTAAAAAGATATGACAAAGTACTCCTGTCTGTTCTGCCCAGGCCTCATGCTACTGTCTGTTAATGAAACACAACCGTATCTATTTCATGCAGTCCCTGTAAGGGACAAAATTTCTTTTAGCTCATGAATCTGTTTAAGTCACGTCTTCTGACTGGATCTTGAAGATCCTTATTTAAAACAAATGGTTTTCTCTCTCCCCCCATTCCTCAATGTATACATGCATATACATACGCACCTATTTAGATATGTTACATTCATTTCTTTAAAAAATGTAATAGATATCCTGTACTATTGTGGAGTAATTTTCACCTCCAACGACAAACGGGGAGAGAATACATTAACCAGATAGCAAATATGAAAATTCGGGACAGGGGATGAGGGTAATAGGTGTCTATGTAAGAAAAAGCTCCAAAAATTGGGACCTGTCCCTAGAAAATCGGGACATCAGGTCACCCGAGGAGAGAGAACGATGAGGCACTGAGTAGGGTTTCAGGATGTAGCCCTTACTGAATAATTTTCCTGAGCATTCCCCACCTGATTTTTCTTCTTCCGCAGATCACATGTAGCCAGGTTTTATGGGATTTCATTGCTTTTGCCCAAGTCAGGATTTGGTACTGCGGGCACAGCATTTCTTACCCAAGTGATTTACAATGTCTTCAGTGGAAATTCACCTGAAAAAGGACGGACTAAATCCCAATCAAGAACTTCACTTTTGTCCTTGTGTTCGTACTGAAACAAAACCTTTGTTGCTTGGCAGCCCATCAGTGATTTCTACATGTTCCTCACTGGAAGTCATAATGCTCCGTTTGTGACCTGTTGCTGTGGAGATATCGTGTCACAAACATGGGAGCATGATTTCAGAAGGCAAAAACAAAACAAAAGTCACCCAAAGTAGATGAACTCCTGACCAAGAACAATCCTTTTTTCATGCAAATGTCATTAATAATGAATACTGTGAGGGGAAGGGAGTAAGGGAGAAACTGATAGGGTGGTTTTTAAAAGTCATGTGAATATGCTTATATGAACACACCAGCATGTAAAGCAGCTATTTGTGAACTCAACAGTTAGTGAGACGTACAAAAGCAAACGGATATTACAGATTATATTTATACATTCAGGTTTGTTCCACCTCATGGAGCTAAAGATATTGAGATGTTTAGTCTATAAACCACTTGGCCAAACCTCAGAGATTAGATTTCAGGGGATGTCAATCTTTTTTGTAAACCCCAGAGTCAGAAGGCCAGGTCTGCATCCCCCCCCACGTATAAGAAAGAGGAAAGTCAAGCTCTTGGCAGATCTTATTTATATAAAATACAATTTTGCTTACCTACAGTTGCATATAGTGTGTTGTGTTGCATGATTTGGAGTTTATGTTCTGATTTTATGAATGATAATTGTTTGTTAATGTGAATGTATTTATGAAAGGGTACGTGTATTGTGTAACGTATACCTTTCACTGGTCACCCTGAGCTGATAGGCAATGGACTCTGGCTGAGAAGGGAACCCCTATTCAACTATGAGACCTGCAGGGCTCCACCCTGGGGTCCTGAGTTGCTCTGCGTTTCCCACCCAGAGGTTCTGATCCCTGTGCATAGCTGACCTTGTGTGACTGGACTGGCTGCAGCAGAGCTGACGTTGTGGGACTGGACACAGTTGCTGGTGCAGCTGACTTTCTGAGAACAGAATGGGTAGCCGCAACTCAGAGCAGGACTTAGTGGTACAAGATTTGCTGAGAACTGCCAGAGGGCAACCACCCCATCATGCCTACTTGACCACCACTGAATTCATGAATGAAGTTTCAGGCAGGTGGGGTTGTCTTTTGAATAAGAATTCTGGGCCTCAATAGTTGGGCAATTAATAATTGGGAGTGTGGGGTTGGTCATAGCCCAGCACACTGCCGAGGTTTTGCTAATGTTTTTTTTCTTTAATGTAAATATATGGTAATTTTGTTTTCCCAAATAAAAGATAATAGCGGTTTCATATTGCCAGGAATTCTTGAGTATTTGCCAATGGAGAAGAAACACCTGGCAAGGTGACCAAAAGATTTAAATTGCAAGCACCGAAAGCTAAGAAGAAAGATTTTAGGTGGGAGTTTGATTTACTTCACTAATTTTAGCAAGGATCCCCCCTACAGAAATCATGGGTCTGACCCTAGTAACTGTCATTGATACCTGGCAGTAGCATTACAATTCTGTTTATTAGTAGCAGTATCATCGTAGCATCTAGGAGCCCTAGCCATAGACCAGGACAATGACTCCAAGATCGTAAGCAATATCTGGAATACAGAAAGAACTACTAAAGGTAGCTAATAAACATGATATTTGCCATCTTATTTCTGGGAAGCAACTCATTATTGCTTTTGTTAAGAAAATGTGATTGAGTCAAACAAATATAATGCATAAGAATAATCTTCCTTATAGGGTTTGTACAGTATGAACAGTATAACTGGGTATTATCTGCACATACATGATACTGAAAACTCTGAAAAGAAAACATTTTAATTCTGAACAAAATAGAGCCTAAAAAAGAGCATGGCACATCCCAAGCAGTAACTAGAAATAAAACTGAAAAATTCCGTAGGGAGTATGCTGAAGCCAAGAAGATTTAAGCCAGTTCAAGAAGTACCAACTCAAAAGTCCAAATTAAATAGAAAAAGGTCAACAGCATCAAACAAGATCATATTATATGCTTTCATTTTTCTTCATTCTGTAAGTGGCTTATATTCTCCCACATCTCTTTTTAAAATTATTTTTGTTGCCTCACAAATCAGCAGTAGCAACTATCGTCACAAGTTGACTCTGATGAATGCCAGATAGGTGATACTTCTGAATCCAATACATCTCTGAAGGTTACTTGGCCAGAGAAGGCTAGAAAGCTCAACATGCTTGTGATACAGTTTGTCTGTCACCCCCAACGCCCCTAATTCTATTGTGTGTCTCTTTAACAACAGCATAAAATTATACTCTCTCAATATTCCATCATTATGAAATGCACAAAACTGATCAAAAGCTTCAATTCTTTAAATGTTTCTTTGCTTGACATAATCCCTAACTGTAATTTCATGGTCTTTAAGTATTGCATATTCAGTTTCTCTGAGCAACAAAAAAATTGCTGTGATTTCTCTTCCTTTCCTGGCTGCTGATTTACTCATGTAACACCAAGTCATTGTCTGTGTGTCATAGCATTTTCCAACCTACCTATTTGTTATCACTCATGTGTTTCAAAAAATTAGTTGTCTGCTAGGACTGTTGTACCACAGAATGATGTCTATATGGCAGATTATATGGCAGAAGTTGACTTCAGGATATTCTTGCTAATATCTTCCTTAAAAAACAAATCAAATTCGAGTGCTGTAAATTTTAATGCTTATAAACTACTATAAAATAATATACATTTTTCCTTTCTTCATTTATCATTGGACAGTGTTAGCAGGGAAGGGCCTTGCCTTGGCATACCAAAAGCACTTTTAATTTAACATTTCTGCTACCACAAATTTCTCAACCCCGGAGCCTCTTTCCACTTCCTTATGCTCTGTTGTCATGGTACTAAAAGCAATGACATGGCCTTGTCAAATCGTTTGCTGTTTGGAACATAATTTATGAGTATAACCAGCAGCCATGCATGAATAATATGCCCACAGTACTGTACAAATTCCAAGACAAAAAAAAAGTTTAAGATAGGGTCATGGTTAAGGATATATTGTCCCTTAAAACATCATCAGAATATGTTATAACATATGAAATGGCACAAACTAGATATTAAGGAAACACAATTAAATTTCCTCACTTCCAGAACACTTGAGGGAATGTGGAAGGAGCACAGCTGGGAGTTTCTTGAATATTTGAATTTAAGGCCAAGTCCTCTGAGGTGTTTAGCATCCCCACTGCTTGATGAATTCAATAGGAGTTGGCAGGCAGCGAGCATCCTCAGGATGCTTCAAGCAGCTTGCAGGATCAGGTCTTTATTTGGACAAGTGAAGCAAGGCCCCACACAAAACTCAATGGAAACTAACTTTGTTATGAGATCACTTTTGAATACCACTTCTGATCAAAATTTCAGGGACTGTTCCATGCATCAATGTGCAGAACCCTATTGATTTTGGTGAAAATTGGAAAACTGGAGAAGCCCAATTTCCACTGGTGTAAGAGGAAAATCAGTCCCATGTGGTGCCCATTTGGTGCTTTTCTATACTATTTTCCATACGTTTTTGTACCGCTCATCGCCTTAGTATCTGAGCGCCTTCCAGTAGCGCATTAAGCAACATGACTACACATCTAGCACCTGTTTCTGTGTGTGCTTGAGGCAGAGGAATCTCTTTGGCACCCCCTGCTGCCTACACATATCACAGGCAACAATATACTGCTCAACCCACGTCAGTAAAGAAGAATGCCGCACTCTAATACCTAAACACCTCATAGGAAGATATCATACAGGCTCCTATGAAAGGCCATTTTGATAATGTTGAACCTATGACCAATCCTTAGAGCTCCGATTTTACAGTAGGACAAGAATCCTTACTTAAGGATATACTCAAACACATTCTGAGACTGGCCCTACGCAGGCATGCAAGTTGGGGAACAATGGCACAAAAATCCTTTGACCCAGTGCATCCCCACACAGAGGCCAGACACAGTTCCAGTACGTTGGCTCAGGGAGCAAGGATTGCTCCAGGCTTATGCCAACATTGGTGCTAACTTCCACAAAGCAGTTAGGAAGGGGAGAGATGATGGATGACCCGATCTCCCTTTACCCTTGTCAGTAAGCCTGGTCCTCGGTGTGGGGAGAACGTGGACCACCATGGCCCAAATTCCCCCAAAAGAATTCTACCAGACTCGGACCCACCAAGGCAGTGCTGTAAAGGGACAGTCTAATCCACAGAATATAAAAAGAAGCAAATTAACTTCTCTCTAAAATACAGAACCCATTATCTAAATGATAAAATAAATTCTTCTTTGAATACAGAAGATATTTCTGGACTTAAACACAAGAAACAACTTTGCTGGCCAGGTTGAGGGTAAAATACAGAAACCAGTTCAATATCTTTTCACATAAGAAATTAGCTGATAGCTTTTGGAAAGTGCAAATTAACAACACAGTAGCTTCTTAGCTTAGACAAGGAAGAGGATGTGACCCAATATATGTTATATGGAAGCTTAATATTCAGCGTGTGTATGTGTAGGGGAGGGTATGTGAGAGAGAGTGAGCATGCACAAGCGTGGATCAGAGAGAGATTATTCACATGACAGTAAAAAAAGGGAAGAACATTTGTGTGTTCCAATTACAAGTTAATATGTTGAATTTTCAGTGTTTTTTTTCTTTAAACAGTAAAAAAAAAAAAAGGAGCGCTGCACAGTTTCAGAGTTAAAATTGTAACTTGACTCTGAATGAAGTAAATGGTCAGAGCTAAGCAAATATTTCCTTGTAACTTGTTTTATTTCGAATTCTCTTCCCCCAGTGAGGATGGAAGGAAAAAAACCTCAGCCTGTCATCACCAGCAAGAAATTGAGCCTGGACTGTTCATTTTTTTTTTTCTGTTCTTAATAGATAGATCAATGTCCTTAGTATTTTCTTTAAAAAACAAACAAACTGAGTGCTGTATGCTGGTCTGATTGCTGATCCCTGCTTTTTAAAAAACAGTTTATATTGTATTCTGTCTCTCTCCACTTACGCACCAACAATTAACAATAATCAGTTAGGGAGGCTTGTTTGGTTTGGTTTTTTTTTTTGTAAAAAAAGAGAAGGGACTCCTTGATTTAATTTGGAAACAATTATCTGAATGAGAGGAAATGTGGGAAACATATGGATAATCTCTTTTCTCTTCAGTCTAGAGATAAAGCATCCCTTTTCAATCATTTTCATCTCAATGTTTTGAGACAACAGCTTTTGTCTTCCTGCTCCATCTCATGTCAAGCAGACCCAAAATTAGGAACAAAGTTTTCCTTTCTTGGTAAATGAACTGATAGCAGGAACCAGTGATTTTATTAAAAAAACAAAACAGAATTTTTAACACTAATTTGGGGGCAGAGTATAACTTTCTTGTACCGCCTTTTCTTGTTTAAGTAATTGTTGCACTGTCCACACTCATAAGTCCACGTGCTGAATACCTATATAGACATCATAGTCATCAGCTATACCATGGAGGTCTGTACCTAATATATTACAGACTGGGACTCAATTGTGGGATTTGAATCTGGTCAAGGATGTGATTTGCTGAAATGAGAGGACTGTGTAAGAGCTTTGAGATCTTGAGATGGAAAGCATACTATAAGGTCAATTATTGTAAGTACCACTGCCCTCTTGTGATTTGTATTTTAGAAGGTAAATTGCTTACGACCACTGATACTTATTGGAGATTTTCTTTTAGCTCAACTGGTATAGCATTTGGAGCCGAAGGGATTGGGTATATTCTATGTACAATTTAAATAGCGACTACTGTTGTTTTTCAGCACATGGATTCTGAGCGAGAGGGAGCTTTGCAGTAACTGAGTGAAACCCCTCCTAACAGCTAATACTTCTAATCTGTTTATACTCAAGGTGACTTTCTCCTTGAACAAATGCCATTGTAAGTGTAGGGTTTAAAAGAGGCAACCCAGTCTTTTTTTGAGGCATCTATTTCTTAATAATACTGGAGAAGGCAAGTAAAAGGTGAAATCAAGATAATGCGTGTCATCGGATATTCTAACTAAATTGGCTTGTGAATTCCAAGCTACTAAATTTTTCTAATTTGTATTTATTATTTGCTGTTGCAGTAGTAAATGTTGAAGGGCTCTGTTAATATTAAGATGCTATGAGAGAGACGGGTAAGAATACTAAGCAATCTGTCCCTTGGGTATTTATTAGTATCAAAACAACAGTATCTGACCTACCACAACAGCTCGCTCCCACTGAGATATCCTTTTCAAACTGCAATATTGTCTGACACCTTTCTAAAATTATCTCTCTCTTAGTCATTGGGACATTGAGGGTAATCATTTATGAGTGCACCATAAATCCTAGAAATTCTAATTCTTTCTGAGAAACCATGATTTATTTCTTTTAATTTCTCTGAAATACCAAGGACTTTAAACAAATGGATTGTCAAACAAATGCATATTTATTATTTCCTGAGGAATATTGTTTAGTTATTACAACAGCACTGTCGCTGCTAGACTTCTCAAGGAAGAGCTTTTCAACCATTTAGTGGTCTCATTCTCCTTTACACCAAGGCCCCTTTACACTGCTCTGGCAATGCAATTACATACTGCTGAATTTAGAAGCTTAGAATCATAGATATTAAAGATGCTATCCAAAAATATATTAAGCAATGTAATCCATCCCGATGCCAAGAACAATTGTTTCCTAGAGTACACTTTCTATTGCTTTGTTCAGTCTTGTTTTAGATGTGCCAAATGATGGGCTTTTCATCACTTCCTTGAGGAGATTACGTTTCAGTACATCTTACTCAGGAAGTATTTCCAGGTATTCAGTCTAAAAGTTCCTTTTTTAGTTTTACCCTCATACTGCTAGTTTTCCCCCATGCAACAACTTACATAAATCTTCTCCTTCTTTGATGTTCAAACCTTTCATATACTTCTAGACAGCTTTCATGTTCCCCTTTAGTCATTGCTTAGCCAAGTTAAATATTAACTCCTGCAAACTTTCCTCAGTCCTGCTAACCATTATCTTTTTTTTTTTCTCTTCTCTGATCTCCCTCTAATTTGTTAATATATTTCTGGTTTTGTGGTGCCCAGAACTCAACCCAATATTCCAGCTACCCTTCCACTATAAGTACAGAGGAGAAACTTTCACCTGCCTACTGCCACATGCCCCGAGAATGCAGTCAAAAACCATGTTGGCCTTTTTGGCTGCTTTATTGCACTGCAAATTAATATCTAACCTGGTGATTACTATCAGCCTTAGATCTGTTTCAGAATTGCTGCTTTCCAAACCAGTGTAGAAAAGTTGACTCACCATTGGCATGGAACCTAATGGCCAGGGGTGGTATAGCAACTGCTTTCTCTCTCTCTGTTGCTCCACTCCTGCGGTGGTCTGCCTCCTCCCGACTCGGCCCTCTGTCTGGGTCATGTTGAAGTCCACCCCTTCTCAGGTAATAAAGTCAAACAAACCAGAGTTCAACAAACAATTCTAAGACCTTCTGCCAAGTCTTTTGCCCCTGACTTTGGGCCAACTGCCCTTATCCCCTTACATCGGGGGGCGTCACTACACCTTCCCAGTGGAAGGTAGGGGAACCCATGCCCACTGTCTACACTTCATTCCAGTCCAGGGACCCTGAGATGAGTAGCCAAAGTCTGCTCTGTTAGAAACTTTGCTGCTGCCAGCTTGGACTCCTGCCATTAGCCTTTCTTCAGGTCTTTCTCCCCGCCCCTTCCTGGTCTCTTTGTAACAACCAACACTTCCCAGAGCTTCTCCCCACAGATCCAATTCCTACCCTTGTCCTAGGGTCAGCCACAGGAACTTCCTCCGATCCTGTATCTTCCCTCCCCAGGCTTCCTCCTCACTCTACAGGCCTTCCTTCCAAAAGTCTTTTCTACTAACCTACTTCCCCAGAGTGACTGCACAGTGATTCTCTTTCTCTTTGAAAGTCTCTCAAGCTTCAGTTCCAAATGCCCCTTAGGCTTTACTGTTTCAGCGTTTTGGGCTTTACTGCCTCCTAGCCCAGGCTTCACTGCCCCTGGCCACCCACATGTCCTTCTGGCTTAGGACTCTCTAGTTCAAGCTCCAGGCTTCAAGTCTCCTAGGCTTCTCTCTTCGTCTTCATTAATTATGCCTAACAACCCTCCAGGTGCCACCTAATGGACTCAGGCTCTGTTAACCCATGGTTAACCAGTGTTGTGTTTATACACCCCCATCACAGTAGGTTTCTCTTTGCCATGGAGCATCTGTGTCTGATCATTTACCCTTAGATATCTTAGCTTATGTTTTTCAAGTTGAATCTTAGTTTGCTGCCATCTCCATGTTTCAAATTTTCCTGGCCCAACACACAAGTATTCATTGGTGTTACCCAGTTAGTATCATCTGATAATTTCATCAACCCTCCACCTCCAGAGCCTGAATAAAGATGTCAAACAAGGTTGGACCTAGCCCACACTACTGTGGCACCACGCTGAATATCCACTGATAATTAGCCATGGTTTATGGTCCATCATTCACATTTTAATCTATGTGCAAGTTTTCATAGCCCTAGCAAATTGTACGTATTTTGCAAGTAGGATTTCATGAGACAATATCAAATGCCTGAAAAGAATGCAAATATAATTGTTCATTATAAACACTTGTTGCTTATTGCTTATGGGTCCATTGTCTCTTAATACTTAAGTATTTTTCCTGTCTTAATATTTGTTCCATTATTTTACTAGGGACTGGAATTAAATTTACTAGAGACAAGGATAATTCTTTCTTTCTTTCTTTCTTTCTTTCTTTCCAATTGAATATTGGTACTATATTTGCTTTTCTGCAGCCAAGCACCTGCCAGTTTCAGACATTATTGTTAACGATTCAGCAAGTTCACCGGCAAATTTCCTTAACAGAGTGAAATGCACATTTTCCAGCCCTCCTGATATGTTTCTGATAGGTCTGAGTTTCCCAAGTATTCCCTCCATATCTCTTTAATATGAGTAGCTTATGTGAGATCTTCATTATATCTTTTATTTTTCCTGATAAAAACAGATTGTAAAAAATGTCAGTATCTCAATGATTTTAGAAACATCATTAATTTCATATCCTTACATTTTTATTTCCTTAATCCCTTTCATTAGCATTAATCAGATTAATCCCAAAATTTCTACTACCCTTAAAGTCGTCCCTCACGTTTCATCCATCACAGTTCATTAATGAACTACGATGATTGCTAATGCGGAAGTTGGCAGAGAGAGCATTTAGGTCCACTGTATCAACAATGGAGTATAAAAGTTGATTATACAGTCGTCCTAAACCATGAATAGGGTGGTCTGAAGACTGAACTGTACTCTTCCTTACAGGCACCTGGAATTGCCCAAGTTTCTTCAGCCTCCAAGGGCAGACCATCAAAACAGGCAGGAAACATGCCTCTCAAGCCCACACAAGCCCTGCAACCATGAAAACAAACTGGTCCAGAATAACCATCATCTGTGTGGACACGGAAGGACTCCCACCATCACCACAGTGAAAATAACTGAAATTAGTGATCGGTGAAATGATAATAAATGGTCAAACAATGTTTCACATATGTATATATTTCCACTAGAGTTAGTTCAGAGTGCAAATGGAGGAGGGAGTGGAAAATTGCAACAACAAAAAATCCACAAACATTTTTCATTCTCTTCCTCCCCCCTGACCCCCACCCCCCACCATTTTTTTCACATTTTCTAATGGTTGCAAGTTTTTTTGGACAGCTCTAATTCTTAATGACTAGCCTGGTGGCTGCTGCCATAAGCCTACTATAGCTTTTTCTGCCAAATGGATATTCCAGGCTAGCAATTAAAAGTTTGGTTACAGCATTATGGGACTTTTATGCGCTACAGAGAATGTTTTCTCAGCCTGATGCATTTCCCATATTTGGCTGCATATTTGTCTTTATTGCAACTTAAATTCTCTAATAGAAGTGGACAAATATGGATGTGTAGACCATCTCTTGCACAAAACATACCACAATATGTAATTCCGAGTTGCAAACATGTAGCCTAGTTTTTGCAATTGCAATTTCATAAGAGACTCCTAAAGAGAATTTTGGCTACAACATAGCAGAACTAGTTCAGGCAACAAAGAGACTGGTAGACTTTCCACCAGTATTAGCTGCTAGAGAATATATTCTTTGGTAAACTTCATGCATACACATCTTCACTTATCCTCTGAAGAGTTAACATAACAATAAGTAGTGGATAGATTAACAGAGTTTCTGGGTTACTCCCAAGTACTGAGTTAGGTTGGCGTAAATAACATTTTCAGACATATACCATATCTATCACAAAAGCTTCATTGGGTTATGTTAATTAGAGATAGCTTCATAGGCCCTTCTAAAAAGGAAATATCATCAGAAAGAAAAAGAGAAAAGTATCTCATGCTTGTTTCTCTTTTTATGTTCATGTCCACTAATCTAACAATTTAAATTTACAGCCTTCTTCAGTCATCCAGTACATTTAAGCCAAAGCCCCAGTGTAAACAATATACTCTACAACTGCTGAACAGCTTTCATATGGCTACTAAATAAGGGAAAGAATATGATAAAACTATAACAAATATCAAGCTATTTACCCATCAATTTGTACCAGAATCATAACTCTAGCATTTAAGCACCTAAAATGGTTACTATGAGCCAAATCCTGGAGACCTTATTTTCTAAAAAAATAAGTTTTAATATTCTCCAAGAAATAAATGAATAAAGGATTCCAAGGATCAGGCCCTCAATATATGATGAGTAAAAAGTTCGTTTCAATAGACAGCTTTTAGCCTAGCAACAAATGCATAATATTAGATAAAAATATTTTCTGTGGTCACATTTTATTCAAATTTCCCCCTGCCCAAAAGATGTTAAGTACCTATTTTTCATGCCAGGAATATCCTACTGTTAACTATAACAAACAGAAATAAATGCAATTATGTTCTTATAATGACTTTTTAAAAAATAAGATGAACACTTGAGCAGTAATACTAATAAACCATCAATGATGAAGACAAAAGTCCTCTTTTGGTCTATAGGACAATACACACACAATTGCATGTGAGATTCATATGTTCCCTGCATAGAATACTATACAGTCTTTCCAGAGGCTAAAACATATGCCAGAGTATGATGAATCGTATCAGTTAATCTGGGGATTTTCTTCATGGTCTAATAACTTAATTTCATTTAGACACTCACGCTGGAATTGGATAAATAAAGGTCCTTTTGTGCCCCAAATGCCAGAGGTTTTTTTTTAAAAAGTTATTCTTTAGCCAAAATACTAGGTCAAATAATGGGTGACCACATACATATTTAGAAGTAACTGATCTGAATTAACATGCTACAGTCTTGTTAGGTACTTCTTGGACATTATGAGTTACTGTTCTGCAAGTACCCTCAGAAATACAGCCTGCACCTTCAGGCCATGTCGAGGAAGTTCTAGGGTCAGCCATGATATCTCTTGTAGCATGGCATCAATGTAGTTTTGCTGCCATAGCCAAGGAAGAGGGGACGAACATGGAAAACGCTTGGGTGTCTGACTCAGTGTGGGAGTACATTGCCTCTGCATACAGGTGGCCCTGGGCTTCAGTAAATGCCCTGGAATCTGTGCAGCTCCCTGAGGACACACCAGGTCACAGGGTGCCAAGTCCTGCCCTTCCTCTCCTATCATGGGATGATGTGGCAGAACCTCCATAAGCGGCTCTTCGAGAAGACTCCTTCTCCAGATCCCTCACAAGAATTTTACGACGAGAAGGGTGATCTGGCCCCATATTAAGGGACAGCTTCTTCCCTCTACAGTTCTTCCAGTTAAGAATAGGCCCTTAATCAATAGATGTTGGTGGAGGGGCAAGGTGAAGGAGGCAGGAAAGAGAGTACTGCCAGCTTCATATTAAATAGAAGGCAGGATGGGCTCAGAGCCAGGATGGTCCAAGGGGAGTAGGAATGACACAATATTGCATGTACCTTATTTCCTCTTTCAACAGGATCAGCATTCAGTTGCCTAACACCTGTGTGGAGTTGGCTGGGGACGTGGCCTCCTCCCCAGCTGGCAGACGACAACCCTTGAGAATCATTGTGCATCAACCATCATGGAAGCTGAGCTGCATTCCTCCTGGTGATCTCCTGAGGACTCAGAAGTAAATGTGTCCTGATGTTGCAATGAAGGAATAGGAAGAAAAAGATTCTTTTTTTCTCTCTCTCTCCCACACACACAGATCCATGCAGCCCAGGGCAGCATATGGCCCACACTGACTAAACAGCTATACTTTGGATTTCACTCCTGTTTTGAAATGTAAAGTTTAGCATTTCCTTCCCCTGCCCATTCCCCTTTAGAGTAAATACAAAATTTAAAAAACTAAACACAAACATGTCTGGTCAAAAGTTCTGACTTTTTTTTTTTTTTACAAGTAAAATAAGATGCTGCCGTGTACTTTAGGGGTTAAATAGACTTTTACATTGTAATTAGAGTGTAAGTGACAAATAGGTTAATAGCCATATTTAGAAACTAACAAAATACTTCATGATATGACATTGTACCCAGGCACTTGTTAGTCACTTCTAGTATTTAACTAATAGTATTAATGCTGCTGTGTTAACAATAAAATAAGTAAATGTTATATTCTGTTTAAAAGCTCTCACATGCTATCATCGTGTTTCCCTTGCTTCACATGACCTTATTTTTATGTGATCCAAAGCAATCAAATTTTACAAAGAATTTTGTTGCAAAACTGTCAGCTGCACTCTGAAAAGTACATAGCAACTATTTCTATATACAGCACTTTCAAGAAACAAGACGTTTGCTAATGGATCTTAACTATCATAATTTAAAACACAACAATAATTTGTGTACTGATTTTAACACTTTAACCGTGTTTTATTGCCTTCTAACAACAGCAGAGTAAGTGTAAGTTCATTTACTATAAAATACATGGCATTTAATGTATAGTAATACTAAAGGAACTTACACAATAGTATATTGCTAGTAACCATAATTCTTGTCAATGAGGAAGATTGACACTAACGTCAGAATTAAAGTGTAATCTTAAAGTGAAAAAAAGCCTGTAGTAAATTACAATGTAATTTCATTTTCATGTACAGAACATAAATGTACTTCTAAGTAACCCAAGTGTTTTAAACTAAAAGTAATCAAGAGAGAATACCATATTTTTTTAATGTGGAAGTTCAGAAGGTCTCATGATAGCAGCATTATCACTCCAGCTAAAGAAAATGCTACATTAACTTACATGTTTTGTATATATGGTTTCACACTCCTCTGTCAGATCTGGCAGACACAATTTCTGTTACTCTCTCATTTTAGCATTTCAGCAGTATGAGCCAGCAAATGAAATTATATTCCTTCCCTTTTATGGCTCTCTGCACAGTCCTGGCTTGAATAGGAGAGTTTTGGTAGATTGTGATGAATCTTTAGCAAGCTAATGTTGAACATCTTAAGTTTCTGTTACAAATGTTTTACCAGGCTGAAATACATGCTTTTGCACACTGTACAGTACTCTCTGCAGCAGCAAAAGTAACACAATATTTCTAGGACAATTGTTTATACTGTTAAGAACTTCAAAGTCTTTTGACTGCTACCGTAGATGTCATTTAACAAATATTTTTGTAAACAGCCAAGTTCTACCCTCATTCCATCTGTGGCATGTCTGTTGAGCTCAACAGGAGTTCTACACAAAGATCAAGAGGAGAAGATGACCTTTTGTTTGGAAAATCAACAAAGGATATTATACAGATGATTACAACTAAATGTTTAGACATATTCTTCCTTTTTTGTTCTCACCAGTTTAGAGAATAAAACGCAATCCATACTCTGTGCCAAAATTTGGGTATTTTGGGAGCTCTAGTATCAGAGGATAGACATAAACACTTGAACAGGAAAATGATCAAAATGCCTCCCCCAAAAGAAGTAGTAGTTTTATTTTGTTTTGTTTTTTTAAAGCTGACATGGTTACTTGCCATAAAAAGGAATTAGTCTTTAGAGATCCATTTGCCTAGTAACACACTTTGTTACCAGAGGAATAAAAAATTAAGTTTAAAAAATGTGGTTAGTAGAATGTTTCCACATTTCTGCATATTTCTTCCCTTTTCAAGGTAGGACAGCCAAATATTCTTGCAAAAATGGGTCTACAGAACAACAAATCACTGGATAATATTAATTCCTGATGATGTCCTGTTGGAACTCCTGAAGTGGCTCTGTATAAATGCCACCAGTTGAACGGGTACACTATGTAAACAAACAAAAAAATGGGGGGTGGGATATTCAGACAAAGTGAAATAATTGGAACCGAGAGACAATAAAAAGAATACATAGTGGCACTGATACAGAACCACACAGAATTACTAATGGGAAATCATGATAGGGATTAACAATGTAGTGTGATTTGCTAGACTGTTCTTGTAAGAATACTTAGCTGTCCTTCTTTACGAGGGAAGAAATATGCAGAAGCTGAAACACTGAGCCGTTCTGCTTCCCACATTTTTCTTTCCCTGATAATAAATGCCACTACTTGCTATGCATTGAGGCAACTTTTTAAGTTTTCCTTCTACGATCCCTATTTCAGCATTAGAAATTCTCTACATACATTATGCATCCCTCCCCCGACCCTTTTATGGACAACATGTCTATTTTTTATTGATAGTCAGTGCAATGATGATAAATTTGGGCCCTCAAACAAACTATGCAAGATGTTTAAAAAAGGGTCCTTTGACCCAACACACAGGCTCCTGTTTACTGTAACAAATTGGCATTCATTTTGCCGCACATAAGCCTATTGGTATAAATAAGTTAGGTCCCACTTTTTTGCAATATTGTTCCTGAGTACTAAAAACTCTTTGGTAATTCTTTTATTCATGTGTAGTGTTACTAAGGGTTGTTTAAAAGCTACTGCATTCCATCCCATTGGGAATGAGGGTAAAGTAATTTCTATATATGTATTTGCAGCTTGTTTAGGACTTCGGGATCTTCCAGTTGGGGAAAGGCACTTCATAAAAATGAGATTTTATCGGGCCTAATTTTAAAAATAAAGTAAAATTTCACCCCTTTCCTACTCAGGCAGAACTCTCATGGACTCTAATGGGAGTTTTGCCCAAGTCAAGATGTAACAGGAACTGGATAAGGACCTTAGGATTTGGCCCATTATTATTAATGCCCTGTAGGATATTAGAGAAAGATATTAAAAGAAGAAAAGTTAAAATACATGCAACTTTGAAAACAAAATGGGAGTTACCTTCCTTCTAAGTTCTAGTCTCCACGTTCAGTGGTGGATATGACATGAAGCTGGGCTCAATATAAAAATAACTGGATGAATTTCTATGGGTTGTGTTAGACAGGACGTCATACTAGATGATTTAATGGCCCCTTCAAGAATTGTTAGCAGGATGGAGCTGGCAATATTTGGTATGTTCACAACTCAGCACCTAGAAAAAATAACAAAGATTATTAACTTTAGAGATAATCTTGCCTGTCCCCTTATATTCTACTTATCTGGAGCATTTAGTAAATAAACCAAAACATTTTAAAAAAAATTTTCAAAATGTATCTGGAGACTGACTCATAAGTGCCTTGATAATGTAGCTCTATTAGAGACACAGAAGAGTTGGCAGTATTAAAGTATATGCTACAAGATGTCATACCTTAGCGTTACAAGGTGAGGTAGCACTGACAGTCTGTATTGTGAATTTCCCATGTTCAATTCCATCAGATACTAAACTTTATTTTAAAGCAGTTTTTTAAATTTGTATTTTATTTTCTTTACTGCTAACACATCACTCAGCGCAGAAAAATGGCCTTACACATGAACATGCTACTCTTCAGTAAAGTACTCAAAATATCTGCAATGTACCAATTAAGTCAGAGGAATGGGATTATGAAAAGTGAAAGTATAAAAATAAAAATAATAATAATTATCTTTTAGCCAAGCAGTTTTGATATCCTAACTTTCTGAAGTGCTCTTTCCTTACCATGTCTGCTACTATCCAAAATACTTGACAGATGCCCTTCTTATTTAAAGAAGCCAGAAACAGTGTTATTGTTGATACCATGTACTTTACCAAACACGGATACTGCATTGTTATTACAACTCAGCCTTATCAAGCTGATAAAAACTTTGTTTGCACTATACTGAATACTGATTTTAAACAGATATGAAGCCTGAGCACTTGGGCCTTTTACCATTCAGACATTCTAGACCTAAAATTTGGTGCCGGTCACTAGTATATAGTAGTGATACATTCAGAATATCATCTTATCGACAGTAGATATCTTGTTACACAGCATATTATGTTCAGTTAGATACCATTTAGATTTTAAGTGTTCAATTTGCTTGACAAAATCTGTCTAGATGAGCTATCAGCTAATTCTTTGAAGATCTGTGCCAAATTTTCATCTCTCTCTCTCTCTCTCTCACACACACACACACTGGCTCATGAGCTGCATGCAGCTCTTTTACAGTTAAAGTGCAGCTCCCATAGCCCCCCATGCACCCTCCCCCAGTCTCCGCTGCAAGACTGGAGCTCAGGGCGTCTTCCCTGTGGCAGGGTGATGGAACTAGGGGCTTTTGCCCTGCATGGAGGGGTATCTAAGGGCGTTAGCCCAGCCGGGGGCCATCAGGGCAGAAGCCCCGCACCCCAGCAGGCGCTGACCCATGGGGCAGGTTGTGCATGTCTTGCGGATCTCAAACTTCTGAAGATTATTGCATGCGGCTTGGAGGGTCAGTAAGTTTGGCCACTCCTGATTTAGTATATTCTGTAGGCATCTACACCATTTTGTTTTGTGAGCATCTTTCGTTTGTAAGACTGTCCTATACCTTCCCTGTTGTCTTTTTGCCTCCATCTTGGACTAAAATTCCAAGGGGTATTGACACAAAGTGAACAATGCTGAGCAATGAAGTGTTGTTACCATGGAATGACTTTGCCCTGGCAATACAATGGGTATGCTAAAGAGTATGGGCAAAGCTGCAAGACCAGTTTTTCCAGTCCAGATGGACAATAACCAAGCAGCAGATCACCTGGTAAAGGCTTTGAGGCTGACCAGGAAAGTCACATGGCAGAGGGAACTAAAAGATATAAAAGGAGAAGGAGCACTCTTGGTAGCAGGCTAACCATCCAGAACAAGAAGGCAAGACTGGGCATGAGGAAAGAAAGAAGAGAGGAGGGTCTTGGGAGCCTGAAAAAACAGTGATTAAATCCCAAAGAACACTTAATAGTGGTGAGGAGACTGAGGAGGGGTTAGTGTGCAGTTTTTATCTTCCATGGGTAAGTCACTTGTGATTTGTCTATGTGTAAAGTGTGTTTGTGTTAGAAATCTCTCTGCAAAGTCTTTGTGTGTTACTTGCTCCAACTATCACATGTTCCTGAAGGGCTAAACTATAATCCAGAGAACCTGCAAATGTGGAAGGCTGGGGAGGCTGCATGATCAGGGCAGCCAGGTCCCATGCCCTAGAAGTGATACCAGCCAGGGAATCTACAATGCAGGACTGAGCCTGAGAGGTCAGAGCCTGTACCTGCACATTAAGCACACAGGATCCAGTGCTGGAATCGAAATACAGCCACCTGGTGAGTAGCCAGCAGGGGGAGTTCAACTAGGATTATGACCAATGCATTTTATTCTATTTTTACTGCGCCTTCTTCTATTTCCTAAATAGAGTGCCATGAGTTTTTATCCTTGTGGAATCTCTTCTTGTCTGGTTTTAATCATAAAGTCAGCAAGCACTTTCTTGCCAAAGTTGGAAGTGTTCTGGCCACTGTATAAATGCCAAAGCTCATCTATTGTTTTCTTCACTTATATGTGTCTCTAGCTGAGCACACACAAATATTTCTGGATTAATAATAAATTAGCTTCAGTTGAAATAATAATTTTACATAATTTGCTCACTCAGAAAAGAGGGCAGTGTTCTGGTTTCAGACACTGTTTTCCACCTCTATATCTTAAAAATGACAGTTAGAGTTGATTAGTCTATAAAGTACATTAATACCTTTGGGTACTTTTTAAAAATGTATGTAATATGTGTTAGAAAAGCGACCAACAGAATTACTTTTCATCAGCAGTTCAATAATAGTCCATCATAATGGCATGGTGATAGCGTCCTATGCCGATACAAAAAGAGCAAGGCATGGATTTTTCAAAGTCTCTTACACATAAATCAGGAAAGTCTAGGAGAACTGCAGATCCAGGACGCTTACTCTGGGGAAGGTAGTGTTAAATTGACCCTGTAAAACATTAAGGAGTAGAGTTGGCAAGTCCAGGAGGAAATTCCCCTGCTGCTCCCCCCCCCAGTTAAGCATTTAAATGGGCCTCAAGGAAGGGGATATATTATGATCATCTTCAACATTAATACCTGACGTTTATTCATTTATTTTCAAAGTGCTTTACAAACAATAATTAATGCTCATAAAATTCTTGAAACACTGTTAGATATTATGAGCCCATTACAAGAGCTAGTCGAATAGCAGAACATCTCATTCACAAGTATTTTTGCAAGTAAAACCCTTAAGTTCAGTTGTTATGAATGTTGCAATCATATTAGTCAGTCATGACAATTTGCACTTTTGCCAAGTATCCATGAAAATATTCATCAAATTTAATTTGTCTAAAACTTAGTATCATATATGCATTTTTTTTATTTGTGGTTCAGTATGTGTCTTTTTAAAGAGCAGTACCATTCTTATGTAACTTGGACAATCGACCACAAAACACAAACAACAGCGGGCCAGATTGTGACCTCTCCTGCGCACAAGTGCAGGGAAATAAAAGGGATGTAAAACACCAACTTACTCCCTTGTGTCTATCTGCCATTCTGTGTGCTGTGCAGAGCTACTATGTTTCTCCCCACATGCACATGGCCAGGAAGGAGCAGAACCTTGACACCAGCCCCTCAGCAGGCCTCACAGCGTAGTAAACCTGTCATAATTTACTGGGGGTAATTTAATAACTAATGGTTGAACCAGCTGTACCCATTTTACAGATGGAGAGTTTGGCTGAAAGGGCAGATTCTGTCCTCAAGTGCAAATTGATAGTTCTTCTTTGTGCTGATGGCAGAATTTGGACCAATTCAAAAAAAGCACATAATCATGCAAATCCCATTGACTTCAGTGACTATTCACCTGCTTCAAGTTAGGCACATGCTTAGTGACCTTGCTGAGTCAGGCCCCTTCTTGATTTGTTCATGGCTATGAATGGAGCCAGCGTCAGTAATGTCAGAGGAACCTTAAGTCCACCTCCTAGTGCATATGCTTTAGGACACAGGCATTAATCACACCACCACATGCTATTCTTTCCACTAATTTGACAAAGAATATGCTTATTGTAAAAGTGTTTTTAACATAAAACAATACCCAGATATTTGAGTGGATAACTTCAGAAAGGTGTTTTTTATTTCAGAGATCACATACTGAGTTGTTACAAAATATTAAAAGGCTGCTTTGGGCTTTAAGTATAAGTTGTCAAAGCCCGAGGCAATATGGACACCAACTCCAAAAATCCAGTAAATTGAATGTATCCCTCCCATTGGCTGTAAGGTTCCTGCTGCATTGATAAAGCATTTCCTGGACTATAGTTGTTACTCTTGTCAGTTATTCAGAGGAAGTGCTACCTCAAGAAAAGTCAGTTGAGCACAACAAGAACTAATGGCTCAACTAGTTCAAAACACACCTTGGAACTTTCAACCCAACAAAATCGATGCCAAATCTTTTAAGAAAAAGAGGACTTGTGGCACCTTAGAGACTAACCAATTTATTTGAGCATGAGCTTTCGTGAGCTACAGCTCACTTCATCGGGTCGAAAGCTTATGCTCAAATAAATTGGTTAGTCTCTAAGGTGCCACAAGTCCTCCTTTTCTTTTTGAGAATACAGACTAACACGGCTGCTACTCTGAAACAAATCTTTTAAGCTTTGTCTTTAACATTCCTGTTAAAGATTCCTAAATTCCTACTATCTGAGAAAGTTCTAGCAGGCATACTAGAACTGCTCTGAGGAAAGTATGCAAGCCGCATTCTCCTTTTTGGATAGGTGGTTCTTAAGGCACCTGATTTAGGAATGAATATTTTTCATACCTCCATTTCTATGCTTGCACAACTCTAGGTGGCACTGTGCCAGAACAGTCATTTATACATAAGGTAGAAGGCTTTGCATACTTTTCTGGCCCACAGCTGAAGAATGTTCTTATAAACAAAACTAATACAAATCGTACTTTCTCCTCCATCTTTCTTCCTTGTAGCCATCTAAAGAGAGTTACAATTCAACCAGGTTCCTGAGAAAACATACAATATATGTCTACAAAACAATGAGGAAATCACAGCTGCAAACACAGTGGTAGCGTAATAAAGTTTAGTATTGGATTTGTGAACCCAATACAGTACACTGGATGGGTTAAACTAGGTTTTTGCTTGATATTAGACAACTCATGCCAAATTCCATGACTGTTAAAAATGGAAGACTATTTGCACAATGACACGCTTCTGTCCATGAGAAGATATTTTCATTTACTGAAGAATGAGGAGGCAGAGCTTTAATTTTTGGCAAAGCAGCGATTAACCACTTGAGAAACACAGAAGTGTTTGTCCAGAAGTCAGCTAGCACTTCGAATGGATGGGACTATTGCAAAATAAATAAAAAGACACTGGGTGAAATGATACTTGACCTTGTGATATTTTTACATTAGGTTCTCAGTGAAGACGGGGAAAGGGAGAGGAAAGAGTGCAAAGAATCTCTTCTAGTCAGTGTCCCTGCAGAAACTGGGCACAGATTTAAAATTGTGCGTGAGTCATGTGAAAGCAATAGGTACAATATTACAAAATGTTAATTTGATAGATTTTTAAAACTACATATTCTGTAACACATGTGCCTACAAGAAAGCAGCATCAAAAACTGAATACCAAGTTTTCAGAGTTCTGACGTCACGTACAGAATTCACCAGTAAGCAATTAACGCTCTTTGCGGGTCCATTTTGTATTTATAACTGAACAAATTTTCACTTAATTCTACATTTCAGTGTTTCACCAAAGTTAAAAGACAAAGTTTCAAACATTACAGGCAGAGTATAATTGCACACTTAAGTTGATACACATACACACCACTCAAACCAGAGATGCCAGATGAACTGCTGAGTTAAGTTGCTGTGCATGCCCCAATACCGCAGCAGGGTGGAATTCAAACCCTACTTCTTTTTGCTAGTTATGTTTTAATATTAGCTGTAGCTAACAGAGTTTAAAGCAGTATAGAGCAGTCCTACTGAATAGTTATTCTATTGCAGGAGGAATCCGTGTATCATAGTTTATAGGTTCATAGCTGAAAATAGGATATTGTGGTTTAACCCAAATATTTAGACTTTACTTAAGCTTACTATTATTACAGGCTTGAAATAAAGTCTTGTAATGTTATGACTGGAACCATATTTATATTTCCAGAAATTTTTAGACTCATCCATGCAAATAGCTCCCAGAGCATAGTTACTTTACAAACTAATATGTACAGGAAGTCTCATTGATAAGGATATATTCCTCATTTAGCTTTTATGAGGATAAATTCACCAGTGCGTTTGCAATATATTTCTAATGTGTTGCCTCTTCCAACCCAGATTACTCGTGTCTAGCCCCTTTAATGACTGCCTGTATCTTAAGTAAACATCTCAATTCCTAACTTTTCATTGCTTTAAATTACACCATTAATCCTATTAGACCTAGATCTTGACCTATCTTGAAATTGTTATTTTGTGTTATGAAATGTCCTCCGAACACATGCATTTAAAAAAATCTATGTTGCTCTTTCCAAGAACTTAAATAGCTAACATCTATCAAAATCCTGAACAACCAAAATTCTCACAGAAATCAAGAGAAGTTTTGGGTGTACAAACAAACCGAATGAGATCCCCATCTCTATTCATTTTACTTGACAGAGGATGTCGGGGGGGGGGGGGGGGAATTGCAAGTTTGCCATTACCAACTACCATTAACAACTTTGAAGCTTAGCACATACCTCATGATCATCTACTGTTGACCAAAAGACCTGAGTCAGATTTTTAATTTCCTATGAATAGTTTAGAATTGTTTTTGGTATTTGTCAAGTATTTCACATTAGGGTAATTTTATATTCCTGTCAAAGACAAAAGGTATTTAATCTAAATTGCTGTATTTTGAGATATGATTCATATTTTTACATTAGCAGAATTTAATTTTTCTTCTTTTGCATTTGCAGGGTATAATTTAAAAGCACTGTATATACATATTCTACTCAAGGAATAATTGTTATCCTAGATTTCAACAGTCATGTTACTTGAGATTCAAAAGTAATTTCTTCAAATACTATTTCATAGGGAGGTAAGTCTTGAGAATTATGCATCCCCTCCACAATAAATAATAAATAACAAACATGATTTTCAGATGTGCTAAGGACAAGCAGTTCAAATTTACTTCTGTGGAGCTGTAGGTGTTCAGTGTTCTGAAAATCAGACTAATTCATCCCAGTCTAGAAACACCTAATTGGTCTAAGACAGTGGTTCCCAAACTTGTTTCACCGCTTGAGCAGGGAAAGCCCCTGGCGAGCCGGGCCAGTTTGTTTACCTGCCGTGTCCGCAGGTTTGGCCGATCGCGGCTCCCAGTGGCCACGGTTCGCTGCTCCAGGCCAATGGGAGCTGCTGGAAGCAGTGCGGGCCAAGGGACGTACTGGCTGCCGCTTCCAGCAGCTCCCATTGGCCTGGAGCAGCGAACTTTGGCCACTGGGAGCAGCGATTGGCCAAACCTGCGGACACGGCAGGTAAACAAACCAGCCCGGCCCCCCAGAGGCTTTCCCTGCACAAGCGGCAGAACAAGTTTGGGAACCATTGGTCTAAGAAATACTTACATTGGATCATGCCACCTGTAGGCAGTGATGTGGCAATAAAGTAATGTTTCTTGGCAAACACAGTCACACACAAGAACATTTAAGCTGTGCAACAGCACATAGGATTTGACTTCACTCAAGTACTTCGATAATTTAACAATGAAGAACTCCCATTTGAATTCCCTGCCAAATGGCTCTCATTCATACTTTTCTCTCTCAGGCTATGTCTACACTACAGCTTATGTCGGCATAACTTATGTCGCTCAGTGGTGTGCATAACCCCCTCTGATAGACATCAGTTACACTGACATACGCGCTCGTGTGCACAACACTGTGTAGACAGGAGAGCTTCTTTTATGATGTTGATGGGAGAGCTCCCGTTGGCATTGACCGTCTTCACCAGATGCACTGCAGTGGCACAGTGGCATCAATACAACAGCACCACGGCACATGTAGACATACTCAGAGAGACATACTCAGAGAGAGAGAGAGAGAGATGACATTATAATAAAAACATTAAATCAAGGAAAAAGGAAAATGAGAAAAACAGAAACTGTGCTTTTATCAAGGGCCACATAGTCAAACAGAACCAACCAAGACAGGAGATGGGTACAGGTTACAGAAGAGAAGTAGTACTGAGAGAAGCAGCATTCTTTTTATCATTACCAAACAAAGGCACGTAGAATGCTGTGCTTAAAATAATTATTCCTTCCTCAGAGGCCAAAATGCACTGCACCTGACTAAAACCTGAGTAATTAGATGTTATATGGGTGGAGGACAGCGATCGGCTTGGAGAGGCTAAATCCATCCCATCATCAGGAGATCAGTGTGTAAGCCTGCAGAGCAACCACCCTGGGGTTACTGGTCCAGCCTATTGGTGGAAATAGCAGCCACAGATCATTTACCCTACTCATGAGGCAAGTTAGATTCTGTGAACATAGATTCTGTGGTCCTTCTTCTAGCCTACGGTATCACTAGCCTATTCGGGAGCAAGTGTGGAGACCCCTTTCACAATGCACATGAAGTGCAGAGGTCCCACTGCATTGCCACTCAGTCAGCAGCCCGTTACCCTTCTCAGTCCCACCACAGGGTTTAAGTGTTGTGGGAGCCTGACACCAGCCTACCACCGCACCAAGATGATTTTGACTACAGCACATGCTCAGCCATGAGCCTACATAAGCATTTACAGCTCTGAAAATAGGCCCACTCCTCCTTCACACAGATATTTGTAAGTTTAAGCACCTTCTCATACCATAGTTACTGTGTAGAAAGAAACACAGTATAGACTCTTCCTCTGACCGTAACCTGACAGAAGGCTGAACTGTACTTACTGTTTCCACAGTGTGTTAGGGAACCTCAGAAGTGTCATAAAAATCAGGTGTAAACTGATGCTCCCTTGTGCTTACATGGGGAGAAAAACAAAGATATAGTCCTGCTATTTGCCAGCAGGACCTTGTCTTTTAAGGTAGAACACATTAAAATCTTAATGACTAAATCCAGCCCACCGTATTGGTGCAGAGCAATAGCATGTACATCCAACATCAGAGTCTGGTGATGAAAACTCCAGCCACCAGCAGAAAACTTTCCGCTGTCCCAATTATTTCTGAAGTTTTTTCACTATTTTGCTAAAATAATGTATTTCCACTGAGAGCCCGAACCACATCCTTGCTTCAGCTAATGGAACCACTGGCAACACAACTCTCTCTCTCGCTCTCAGACACACATACACACTCACATTGTGATTTGTGATAACTACAAACGTGTGCCATGTCTTTCGTGCATTTGCATTTATATGCCATTGCCACAGTTCCTGAGTTAACTGCCTTCATGATCTTTCTTAGGACATCCCCCTTAAGTCTTAGACAATGCTTAATTTGTAATGAAAGAGGTGCCAGGGTTCAAGCAATTAGGTGCTGGGGCTCAAGCTATTTTTTTTTACATTCATACTGATGCAACAAGCTGGGACTATGAATTACCAAGCCTAGAGGTGCCAGGGCTCAGCCCCTGCAATTCACCTCAGCAGATCTGACTTCATTTCAGCACTTGGGTTTTGTTCTCTCAGGGGCAATGACGGGGTTATTCAGTGACCAGCCAGCTCTCATAAAGCAAAGTACTACTTATTCAGAATAAAAACATGCCCGAGAAAACATATCTGAAAAGCAATAAACAGCTTATAGACATGCTTATAGATATCTTCTGCACAGAGACTCTGGCGGGTTTTAAAGTACTTCAGGTACTCTCACTAGGCTTGTCTCCGATCACAGACTCATGTCAGCTCTTGGATCGAGTGTCAGACCATTTCTACCAGGTCAGGGCTCTTACTTTATACAGTTGCAAGTCCTTTTACTTTTAGGCTGCCTGAACCAGGGGGCACAACTCCAGAAATATTGTTACCTGCATTGTTTCAGCATTGGAAATTTGCATTAATTACTCCCCCCCCACCCCCGACTTGAATTCCTGCAGGACACACCTGTGAGCTCATCCACTGAGCCAGGAATATAATCACTAAAAAGCCCATAAGATACATATAACATTTATAAAGGTGATGCAATACTCTTTGAATTTTTCATGTGTCCATAGCATTGGGTCACATCTCAATACAGTAGATTTTGAATATTCCATGTTTCCAAAGCCTCACAACTATCACAGGCATTTTACGCATTCATATTTGCTTCCGGATCATACTGAACTTTGATTTATATGCCGAGGAAGTTGAAAAGAACTCTGAAATTGTACCTTTCCTAATGAATTGTACTACGCTCTCTCAGACAGCACTGTGTGGTACTTGTTGACTTCTTAACAGTGACCACAGCAGTAAACATCTATTGAAGAAAAACTACAGGCAATTAGGTGCATGGAGATAGTATGTTAAATGTAACAGAAGTGTAAAGAATACTGGAAAAGCTTTCTGGTGTAGAATGGAGGGCTCTAGACGGGGTGGCTGTTTCTGTGCACTGAAGTTTGTTTGTTTTCTTAATTCCCAAAGCTGAAGCCACTTGAGGTTCCCCGTGGCCAATTTGAAAGCCCAGTTACTTGATTCTTTCATTATTGGAGTCTCAAAGTTTACAGAGAATAATAAATGTGTGAATATCACTATAGTGAGGTCAAGAAATAAAATAGGAAGAATTGTTCATATGTAATTTGTATATTTGACATATAAATATTAGTATTCATACAATATATCCACATACACAAATTATATGCAATATTCTAACAGCAAGAACTAAAGTTGATTTCATATCCTATATTTAACCACAGGAAATTCATTGTGTAAGATGCCATTAGCTCACAACATTAAGCAAGACTTTGTAGGCAAATGTAATATGATGGAGGAAGAATACTTTAAGTAACAACGAGGAATACATTTCTTTCTTTTTAAATTGAAGATGCATGAAGGCAACAGGTGGATCATAGAAAATAAGGAAAAAAATTATGGGCATCTCCGACTGATCCAAAAATCAGGAATAGTGAGTTGTCCTATGAAGGGATAAAAATACATATCAAGATTTTAAAAAGCAATTAGTGATTTTGTGTGCCTGACCTGAGACAACTTCCTATTCAAATAATTCCTCTTTAAAAGAGTTTCAAAGTGGGCACGCAGAAACTGAGGCACCCAAAATCAGCCATTTTTTAAAAAGCTCAGTCATGAGGTCCCTTTTCATTAAGCTCTTGAGAAAACATTCCTTGGTGTCAGCTCTGAAGGTATGCAGTCTAGCTAGATCTCAACCTTATTACTTTTGAATTCCAGACTGCCCAATACTTGAGAGTTTTTGAATTCTATAGCTCACAGTCACATTTTTGCAAGATGATTAAAACAATTTGGGAAGAGGGTGGGTGAAATTATTTCCTGTATTCAGCTCTCCTAGATAAAAGTACCAAATAAAATCTACCAAAAGAAACAGTACCAGTATTTCTTTCATCCACGTTTTAAAGCAACCATCTCTCCCTCTGGCACGCCAATCTGTCTGAGGTTTGTCTTCCTGGCTCTGTTTTCTAACTTGTCAACCCTGTTGCTCCGCGTTTTATTATCTTTAATAGCTAGGGTAATCAGTGTCTTGTGAACAGAAGCTGTATTTTCACAGCATGAATTTTTCATCTGATTTGAAGGAACTGTTATTCTTTTATCAACAGTGGACAACATTTTTAAATGTGTCAAACACACATATGCAGAAGTGACATTTTGGTAATAGTTGAATTAAACTCTTAACCAGTAACAATCTCCTTCACCGGTGTTCCTGAAGATCAAGAGAGCAGCTTCATCACTGAATCGGGATGCAGGAATACATCATAATTTTGGTGTACTGCACTGAGTGTTGCAATATTTGTTTCACATATTTGCTACAGTGAACCAAATCAATCTCTGGTGTAAAGCCATTTGAATCAGTGGTAAATCAGGGATGAATCTGCCTCATTAGCTATATTCTCTTCCTCCCCAACCCTCCCCTTGTGTCGAGAAAGATCATGATGAAACCCTAGAAATGCCAGTATTCTTTACTCTCTGCTCCTCAGGCTGCCTCTCAGGTTACCTACACAGTTGGTCAATTCTGTACTCAGCACCTTGCTTAAAACAAAGTGTGAGGAGCTTATATCATACTCATGGACTACACAAGAACTACATGCAAAGTCCCAAAGAATGAGATCAAAACCCATGTCCACGCTGGTTGTATGGAAAATAGAGGAAATTGAGCAAAGGAAGCCTTCTTTGATGTCTCTAACATTGGTTTCAAAGCTTCTCTTGGCATTGCCTGATTTCTTGTAGGAGATTCCACGTTCAGAACTATCCAGAAAACAGACTTAAAAACTGACACTGGAAAAACTCCAAAAGCCAGAATACTAAGAATGAAAAGAGTTTAAGGTGATACAGAGCACATTGAGGCACACTAGATCTCACATACACTTCTCCCCAATCATGCATTTTGTGCAGTTTTCCTATTCTAAAACCTGGGGGTTTTATTCCTTGAAAAAAGCAGCATTAAAAAGTTGGGTTTTCTCTAGATAGATGATATGAAGAATGGGGTTGCTGGGGAATACATGGATGTTTCTTTTCTTACTGCTTTTTGCAGCACAGATACTTCAAAAATGCAAAGTCTGAAAAAGGTTTAATGAGACCATGAATGGTCAACACCCCTTACAGAAAAGATAAAATCTTTAATAACACAGTGCCTCCAAGAGCAAATGGGCTGTTGATTTAACAGTGATCTGTACCTTGGCTTATCCTTTGAGGTCTCCCAACCAAGGCCCAACCAACCCCAACCCTGATTAGCTAGGAGATCTCACAAAATCACAGTCCACGGCTATAAATATTTAGAGTTATAGAGCCTTTACCTGCCATTTAACAACAATTTTGCCTCCTTTTAAAATGATCATATTACATCTTGTCTTAATGCTTCGGGTTTTTTATTGTGACTAACTTTTGTTGGCAACCAAGTGTTCAGCCTCTAACCCTAACTTAAACCCAAGTTAGTCTAAATCATTGAACACAATGGTAGTGTTACAATCCAAAAAGGGGGGAAATCTCTGTTATTCTGAAAGGAAAGGCAAAAAGAAGCAGCTTTCTCAGCAAAAGAAAAGCTGCAGAAGGAATAGTGGAGTAGTGAAGGGGTGCATCTAATAGATGCATAAAGGATCAGCTCAACATAGAGAACTTCGGAGTTGAGGCAGAAGGACCTTGTTCTGATGATTTGAAGAACTGCTATGAGTAAACATAATACTATTTGGTGTGTTTTTCATGAAGAAGTGTATAATTTAGTTGGCAGCTGTAATGACATTGATGCAAAATTCCATGTTTTTAAAATATTGTGGAAGTGTAAATGTAAGTTCAGACCTATTGGCACTTGGAAAGATTTAAGCATTGTAGAATACATCAGATGTTCTATGACTTTATGTATTTTAACGTATAGATACAAGAAGGGGGAGAGATTATGAACATTCATATAAAAATTCTCTCACCATTAGTCCAGTTTTATTTGTGGGGTATAATTCCTGATTTTTGTGAACTGCTTGGAAGAGAGGTTGGTTTGGATCACCCTTACACTTACACCCTTACACAGGCAATCCTTTTTGCAAGATATGTTATACTATAAACTTCTTTGAAGAACAGTTTAAAGGTCTCTGTTAGAGTTGCAGAAAGTTTCAAAATGAAACTGAAGGTCTGCATAACTGAGTAGAGATCAGTGGTTCCTGCTACCATGCATTGACATAGTTCGCTATTGGTAGGATTCGTCTTCCCCTCTTTATATTCATATACTATCGTGCAATTAACAAGAAAACATCCTGCTGTTAGACATCCTTCACAACTTGGATATAATCTTGAAGATCGGAGCCAAGACTTTCTCTGTCAAGAACTCTCAGGTTTGGAAAGCTCTTCTCATTTAGGTGTGTAAAACTCCATCAATGACATCCTTCTAGTGAAAACTTTTTTCATCCTTTTTTATGTCTGCATTTTGTGCACTTTTTTAAAAAAATTATGTTGGGTTTTGGGTTATGATGATTTTGTATACCAGTTCAAGCCCTTGATTTGATTGATGGACCTCTTTGGAAACATCCTGGTTTTCATTATACACTTTGTGCACCACTCAACTGAATTTGACAAGTAAAATATTTTTATGATGATGATGATGATGACAATGATGTGGATTTGGAAGGCCCATCTTTCAGCAACCATGGTAACCGTAACACTGCCATCAGGCATGAGTGACCCAAAGGAGAACCTGGTTTGAAGTGCTAGGATACCAGATTACTAGTGCTTATCCAACAGAAGAGAGAGAGCTTCCAAGAACATTGTTCCTGGAGCTGCATACATATAGCAGTATGCTACTCTGGGAATTAACAGCTCTATCTCTGGCATCTGCAGCCTATTTGCTATCATGATAAGAACAAGGAGAATGCACAATAGCGATCACTTCCATGTCACTATTAGGTTGGCTTCACCAACTGCTTGAGATGGTCTTTGTTCGAAGCTGAAGTCCATACTACTTCTGTCAGCATTGTAAGAACAGTTTGCACTTTCCTGAATTGTGTTCAGGTGAACAAGCATATGGTGTAGTTTTGGGCACTGTTTTAATATATATTGTAAACGATCTTTTCTGAAACTTCCCCCCCCCCATTTTTCATCATAGTTTATCATTATCACATCACAAGAATGTAGAGTCATAAAGGTAGTTTTCAGATTATAAAAATAGGCTATTCTACCTCAAGTGTCTACATCCAAGAAGAGGTGATCCCCTGCAGAGCTTGGGAAAGAAGTATTCTCTTCCCCACATCCTATAGCCATCAAAACCTATATAATAACCTACACAACTGTCTGAATATACTGTGGGTTTCAGGAGGGGCTACCCTTTCCTAAAGTATCAGGTACTAATGTTGGTGGCCAGAAAATGGATCAGGTAGACCCATCTTTTATGTTACTCATTTGTTCCTAAAGTATTTTTTTCCTCAAAAAAGTAGACTGTAAACATTGCTGATATATTCATCATTGCACTCCCACTTGACACATTGTTTTGTGTGATTTACATCTCTGCTGTTTAACATCAGATGTGGGTGGTTTCTAGTTAAACACATTTTTTACTATTAATTATATTTGTTGCTTGTTTGGGCATTTTCAAGTTGTTCACAAACTAATCCGAATACTGCATCTTTATTTGTTATTCATAGCTATTGTTTAAATGAGTTGCTTGTGAACTATTCATTTCAGCTCCTATTTATTGTGCAGAACTGGTCACGTAAGTCATAAGGCTGTTTCTGCTCCCTCATTAGAAAACTTTTTATAAAGGAGAAAAATAAACAGGAACAGGAACAGGACCGGCTCTAGGCCAGGGGTGGCATTCCGGGTGGGGGTTTGTTTTTTTCTCCTTTTCTTCAGGAGTTGCACTCTCGGAGGTTTGGTTGTTTTTTTTTTGCTTGGGGTGGCAAAAAACCTAGAGCCAGCCCTGAATAGGAAATAGAAAACAAACAGTGAATACCCTTGTTCACAAAAATACCTTTGCTGATGTGTAAATATAGGTATTCATATGGAGTGAAATCCTATCCCCCTGGAAGTCAATGGAAAACTCCCCTTGATTTCACTTCAGCCAGGATTGCATTCATGAAGAAGAGCCATTCTGCAAAAATCCAAGCCAACAAAATCTGTACATACAATGATCACGAAAAAGGAATAGTAATATGGCATGAATCAAAGAGTTGTTTGAGATTCAAATTCATGGTTGAAAACAGTATTTTTCAGGATTCAAAAGGTTGTAGTAACAAGAGCCATTGCACACCATGTTATACTCATTATCAGAATAGTTGATGTAGGGGGGGAAAATTACCTTCTGTTGCACTTTACGGATCAGAGAATGGGAAGGGATCATGTATGTTAGCACTTGGGATTGGAAAGTAGATTCTTTCTCCAACTCATAGACCAAAGTCTCTCTGAACCTGCTATAGAATCTCTCTTTTCAGCCTAAAGATGGTGTGAGTCTCCCATCGTAGTAGACAAAAGAGAGACAGTTTTATTCAATGTGCCTTCTTGTGTGAATGAAAACCGAAGAGTGATCTGCAGATGTGTCCACATGTTGGGAAGACATGGCCGCATGTTTGAACCAAAGCCTGTTTTCTTTGCTTCCCTTTGTTTTTTTCTGTTTTGCTATTCTTGATAGCTTTAACTGCAGAGCAAGAGGTCTGCTGCAATCCTGATCTATCAACAGCAGCAGTTTCCCATGTGCTAGAGTAAGCACTAACTGTGAACAGATCCATTCTCTAGATACTACACGCATTTAAGATCTCCTGGAATACTCATGTTTTGAAAGAACACTGCCAGCAACAGCCTCTGGAAACTGATCCTGTCTCCCTGATCCCTCTCTTACCCGCAGATGTGTCAGCCTCAAGGACTTAAGGAAAGATTCTATCTAGGACAGAAGATACCTTCAGAACTACTGTCCAGCTCCTGGACCCAACTTACTTCTTGATAGAAGACACACCAGTACAGTTTTCCAGATGAAAACTGGGTGGTGGTGTCTCTACCTCTCAAAGGCCAGAGAAGAGCTAAGGACAGCTCTTCTCCTTTCTAGTCCATGATCCTAGAGCTGTCTCCTAATGAGCCATCAGCCCACAGCTTCTCAGAGTAGTGACTGTAGTGTGTAGGAATTTCCCTGTGAGATTTCTCTTTCTAGGGCTGGAGAGGGATCCCTTTAGAACAGAGATGGTCTGACACTGTTTTGTTAGAGAAACATTGCTTTCGGGTTTCCATTTTGAGTTTCCACTATCATAACAACCTTTCACCAGTACACAACAGTAAAAGCAGACCCAGTTCTGGCAGCTATGTAATTATCTGCAAGACTTGTAGAAATTTCCCACTAGAAGGAGAAGAATTAGAACTCATTTGTGCTATTAGTTATTCTACTACCATGGATATATATGCTTGGGAAGTAGATACAGGATGGATATTGAATAGACACCCAGACTGATCAGTTTCTTACCAAGATCAAGATATTATTTTCCAAGTTCACAACAAATCCTACTGTAAAGTTTCAATGTGATTGCCTCCGCTCTGGACTTACTCCAGACAACTGTTGAGATTCTGGATGCCATGGAGCGATTGCTGCCTTAATTAAGGCAGCATTATCTTGACTTTAGTAAGGTTTTCGATACTGTCTCGCATGACCTACTCATAAACAAATTAGGGAAATACAACCTAGATGGAGCTACTATAAGGTGGGTGCATAGCTGGTTGGAAGATTGTTCCCAGAGAGTAGTTATCAGTGGTTCACAGTCAAGCTGGAACGGCAAATCAAGTGGGGTCCCACAGGAATCAATTCTGGGTCCAGTTCTTTCCAATATTTTCATCAACGATTTAAATAATGGCAAAAAGAGTACACTTAGAAAGTTTGAAGATAATACCAAGTCGGGAGGCGTTGCAAAAGCTTTGGAGGATAGGATTAAAATTCAAAATGATCTGGACAAACTGGAGAAATGGTCTGAAGTAAATAAGATGAAATTCAATAAGAACAAATGCAAAGTACTCCACTTAGGAAGGAACAATCAGTTGCACACATACAAAATGGAAAATGACTGCATAGGAAGGAGTACTGCAGAAAGGGTCTGAGGATCATAGTGGATCACAAGCTAAATATGAGTCCACAGTGTAACACTGTCGCAAAAAAAGAAAACGTCATTCTTGAATGTATTAGCAAAAGTGTTGTAATTAAGACACGAGAAGTAATTCTTCCGCTCTACTCCACGCCTTAGCTGGAGTATTATGTCCAGTTCTGGGAGCCACATTTCAGGAAAGATGTGGACAAACTGGAGAAAGTCCAGAGGAGAACAACAAAAATGATTAAAGGTCTAGAAAACATGACCGATAAGGGAAGACTGAAAAAACTGGATTTGTTTAGTCTGGCGAAGAGAAGACTGACAGGGGATATGATAACAGTTTTCAAGTACATAAAAGTTAATTACAAGGAGGAGGTAGGTAAATTATTCTCATTAACCTCTGAGGATAGGACAAGAGGAAATGGGCTTAAATTGCAGCAACAGCAGTTTAGGTTGCACATTAGGAAAAACTTCCTAACTGTCAGGGTAGTTAAGCACTAGAATAAATTGTCTAGGCAAATTGTGGAATCTCCATCACTGGAGATTTTTAAGAGCAGGTTAGACAAACACCTGTCAGGGATGGTCTAGAATACTTAGCTGACCTCTTGAGGTCAGTCCTACAATTATTTCCTGCTGAGTAGGGCACTCCTCAACATAAGGAGAACAGAGCTGGATTCCAATGTTCTTCTCTCAGATTGCTGTCCTTTGAGAAATAGTGATATTTGAGGAAAACCCAGTTTCATACAGCCTTGCTTTCTTGTAACAGCCATCAAGTTTCTAATGATTCTATAACCAGATAGATGTTAAGGTATACTTCTCCCATATGAGCTTCACAGCCAGGTCTTTTCACATACAGTAACTTGGACCCCTATGAGTGACTAAAGGAAACTAAAAGAAAATCTCTGTTAGGTTTAGTAATTTGAGTTTATAGCCTCTATGGACCAGCCACGAGAGAGGTAAATGAGCATAAACAGTGCCTCCAGTAAAGGACAATAGTACACATACAGTATTTGCCATTAGAAAGTCAGTATTTAGAGACTTTAAATTGTATTACATACATAGTAAAGCACTACTCAACCTGAGTAAGTAAAGGAAACTCTGGTCTTCACTGATGGGAGAAAATAAGCTAAAGCATTTTCATCTTCTCTTCATGATTTTACGCAAATATTTTACAAAGCACATAGCAAGATTGTTGGTCACATATACAGCAATTACATTTTTTCTCTAGGCTACCTTGAAAAAGTATACTTTCTGTGCTAAATCAGCAGAGGACAAAGTGGAGGATAACAATATGAAGCAATTACATATTCCAAGGTCTACCCTGGGACAGTACACAAGAAAAGTCTGTACCAAGGCTAAAACATGGAACATGGGGGATATTAATTATCCAAGTGTGACTGGAAAAACAACTGTGGTAACATCAACAAAAAGGAGGTAAGAGAGGATTATATTTATTTTAACTAAATCGCATGGGGATAACACTTATGGAAGCACTTCTTAAAATACATTGTTTCAGGAAAGGAAGGTCATGCCTGACTACACTTCAGGAATTCTGTGAACTCTGAGGGTAGATAAAGGGATATAGTTGGGGAAGCAGATACAACACAGATATTCTGAATGGACTGATGATTTTTTAAATTTACCATTCAGTTTTTGAATCACAGAATATCAGGGTTTGAAGGGACCTCAGGAGGTCATCTAGTCCAACCCCCTGCTCAAAGCAGGACCAATCCCCAATTTTTGCCCCAGATCCCTAAATGGCCCCCTCAAGGATTGAACTCACAACCCTGGGTTTAGCAGGCCAATGCTCAAACCACCAAGCTACTCCTCCCCCTGCAAAGTCTAGCCTCATAGGATAAATAAAAAGGTGTCTCACCAAACTCAACTAAAAAATTGGTTGGAGGACAAGATCATCATGAACAGTCATTTGCAGAATTTATCAAGCTGAGAAGATGTTAATGGTGAAACACCACAGGGAGGAGTGCTGGATCCCCAGCTTTTTAATCACTAATATAATGGATGATTGATTGAGAAGGAAAAAAAATCTTAATTAGAAGAAGAGATATAATGAAAAATAATGTAGACAGACAGAGAACTTAGAGCACCTGAGCTAATTTGTGAAGAGTGCATTTCAGTGGAGCTGGATATAAACAAGTCTAACTGCAAAGAATATAAAGAGAGGTCAAACATTTGAAACATGCAAATTTAAGTCAACTATTACGAAAGACAGAGAGGCCTGTATAAGTACCCAGCATTACCACATGCAGGAGTTCCTGAGACAGTTTCCAATGCACGGCATCTATAGTGAACCAGTTTCAACATTATGAAAAATATGTAACACTTTCACTGCCAAAGTCAGTTATAAAAACTTACAAGTGAAAATGCTCATGGAAGGTGTGTGAAAAAGCAAAGGCATGCTTTGTGTCTTAAAAGTATTTCCATTTTACCTCCTATTATATTGTAAGTATAAAAGACTATGTACAAAATCTTCAAAAGCACCTAAGTGACTTGGACCCCTAAGTGCCTAAGTCATGTCTAAAAATAGGACTTGGGCACTTCTGAAAATTTTATCCAATAACTACTATAGAAAATAGCAAAATATATGGCTGAATTTGTTGCATGGAAGAAAGCGATCATAGTTTAAACTTTACACAAGGCTGCATTTAAAGTGCAATACTGGCAAAAAGATTTAATCTCTTGATAACACTATTTTCCCACAGAAACTACAGTACGCAGCATTTCTTGCTCTGTGTGTATATAATAAAGAAAGTCTTTTTTATATTCTTATTTTTAATAACATTAGCCTTTGAACTTAAATAAAATGCCCCTATTCCCAGTAGGGCAGTTATAGTTTGCAAAATATACTTTAAAAACGTGTTCTGCTATAAATTAATAGTCCTCCCTTCATGGTCAAGAATTTTAGGGACAGATATTCAGAAGTGTACATGTACATTTGCAACCCCAAACTGCATGTTGATGTTTTGTGCATGCATGCATCTATATAGCGCAACCCTAACTTGTGTGCACACAAGTCAGGTGCACATGTCTGTTCTCACAGACTTTGTGCATGTGCTTTTAAAGATATGGGGCTTAGGATATGTCTTACACTGGAATTAAACACCCGCAGCTGGCCCATCAGCTGACTCGGGCTTGTGGAGCTGAGGCTGTGGGCTGTAAAATTTCAGTGTAAATGTTCAGGCTTGGGCTGGAGCTCTCATGATGTCCCAGAGCTCAGGCAAGCCCGAATGTCTACATCACAGTTTTACAGCCCCACAGCCTGAGCCCAGTAAGCCAGAGTCAGCAGACATGGACCAGCTACAGGTGTCTAACTGCATCATAAACACACCGAGTCCAAATCTGATCTACCTAAGAATTGCTATAGTTTCAGTTACCAAGAATTTAAGAAGATGCTTCATAACCACTGAACATGTAGGACCTACCTAAAACCCATAAAGGTAGAGTGGTCACCAACAAATAATCAACATTTGTGAACAGATAACTCATTTACCATACTTATTTCCTGCTCTAGAAAAGGGGAAAATAATATTTTCAGATGCCACCGTCTAGTAACTGAGAGTAAATACTGTCTTTTAAAAACTAATGCACATGTCCTCCACAAGTTTTCTTGATGCATAAATAGTGCTATTATTTGAAATCAATTCTGAATCCTATGGCCAAACGGTGAGGTTTTACTGGCCCTGTTGAAGCCTCATCTAATGGCTGCCATTTTCAATTCACTCCCCATATCCAGTTCTAAAGACTGCAGGCTTTGGTAACCAGAATGCACATTTGAACCTATAAAATAAACTCCTACAAAAACTACAGCCACAAATTGCATAGCAGGACTATGCATCGCCTGCAATAAAGTGGGTTATGACTCCACCACACTTTTATGATTCTGCATTGACTACGTTCCTGTCCATTTGTTTGATAATGGTACTTCCTTACATCTTTTTTCTGAACCGTGGTTCTTCTAAATAAAAATAGGCAATCAGGAATGGTTTTCTTTATAATCTGGTTCTTATTCACATGCTAGTGGGGAGAACTTTGTCATAGGACTTCGATTACAGACTTCTCGCATAACAAATTAAATGGTATCTCTCCAGCAGGAAGAACTGCCCTGAACTACTAGTTTCACATGCATTTGACACATTATTAATCATGTCTGTTGATAGTTAACATGCCTGACTCAAAATACTTGAACCGTTAAGTGAACTTCTAGATCTGCGTATGTCCTTAGGGTTTCAGTAGACAAGGTTACTGGGCAGACATAGCAAGATCAGACAAATAGTTGCCGTGCTCATGAAATTTGATTTACTGTGTAGATAAAAACCTTTAGAGGAACTTCATTCTCTTTTGCTCAGTTGCTAATAAATTCTACCCTCATTATTGGTCTTCCAGTATTGCTCTCTTCCATATTACCTGTGCTGCCTCCAAGTTACATAACTCCCTCTGCCCCTGTATTGTTCTTTTAACCACTTATTTTTTAGAAGCCAAACTGTATTTATCTAGAGATAATGGAGTAAATTATACTTTTGACTGCTGCTTAAGCCAAACAAAGTAAATTTTATTTTGCAGTGTTTCAGACTTTTCAACAGCTTAACGACTAAATGATTATGACTCTAAGTAACGTACTACCCACCCTCAACTGAAATGTAAGATATTGAGGAATGACGTGTTGAAGTTTCTTTGCCATATTCAGCTTTACAATAAACATTTGCAAATGTAAGAAATGTTTTCTTTAATGGCATTTATTGCTTCTACGGGAAACAATATAAATTTGTTGCCTCATAAACTTGATTAATACTTACACTTTGACCTATAACCATGTTATGTCAATAAGGAACACCCAGATGTCAAGGTGTTTGTAAAGACATAGACATTAAAAAAAGAGTGTCTAGCAAGATCAGTTTCTATAAGCACCCCTTGTTAAAACTAGTACTCTAGCACTCCAAAAAGTTAGAGACAAGATCATGTGATCCATTCAGCTATTTTGCAAAATACAGTTCCTCTCATTCTAGTTCAGAGGCAGTTACTCACTGAGGGCTTGTCTTCACTACAGGGGGTAAGTCGACCTAAGCTAGGCTACTCCAGCTATGTGAATAACATAGCTGCAGTTGACGTAGCTTAGGTCAACTTACCCTGGTGTCTTCACTACGCTGCATTGACGGGAGACGCTCTCCGGTCAACTTCCCTTACTCTTCTTGGAAAGCTGGAGTACCAGGGTCGACCCGAGAGTGCTCTGCCATCGATTTAGAAGGTCTTCACTGCAGCAGCATCCCCTGTAGTGAAGACCAGCCCTTAGAAGTCTTGTTTTTAACCTTAAATAGCTGGATCCAAATATATACATCCTCTAAGTACCTATCCTCAGTGCTCTGAACAGGAAGCGCAGAGAGGACTACACATGTATGCTCCAGAGAAAAAAGTCTTAAAGGGAAAAGAATCTCTCTGCTCCCCCTATAGAAGAAAGAGGAAAAACTGTCTGTAACAGTCTTAATTTATAATTTCACCTCAGTGCATTTCTGTAGAGTGTTTCATTTGTTTGTTTGCACTTTTTGGAAAGGATGTTAAACGGTGCATGTAAGTAAGTGAGGAGAAACTGAAAGGCGGTAGACAGGTAGTAGATTATTCAGCAAGAAAGAGCAGGGACTCAAGCCAGGAGTTGTGCTTTGCTTTGGTTTTTCCACCCAGATACATAAGACCTGCACTGGAGCTGGCTTCGCAGGGCTGGACCTCGTAGCAACAAAGCTGAATTTATGGAACTGGAACAGGCAGGGATGGAGCTGACTTTGTGGGTCCAAACTTGGCTGTGGTGGCGCTCATTTCCTGGAACTTCACCTGGCACCGTGGAGGTGACTTTCCTCAACCATGACCTGGACGCCTCAGAGTGGAGTGGGACCTGGGGGTAATGGACTTCACAGGACAAGAGCTGACAGGCTGACGAGAGCATCTCTTGGCACCCATTTGACTTGGAGGTCTAACTGAATCTATGAGAGGGGTTCAGGTGGGTGGGGAATAGGTTTTGTGCCCAAAACAAGCCTGGAAATTAGTAACTGAGACTGTGGGGTCAGTCATAACCCTCATACACTGTTTAGATTTTGCTGATTCCATTTTATTATGTACATAGATATTGCTTATTTTTCCGAATAAAGATTATGTGGTTTCATATTCCTAATGCTCCTGAGTGCTTGTAAATGGGGAAGAAACACCAGGAAAGGCACCTAGGATGGGTGTGAGGGTATGCTAAACTTTAAGTGTTAAGTTCCTCAAAGCTAGACTGGGTCTGGTTTTAGGTGGGGACTTAAGCTACTTATTTATTTTAAGTAGCACCTGTATAGGTCATCTTAGTATTGCTATGCCATCTGGCAGGTGGGTTATATTTGTTTTCAACCCTTCTGTCTCCTTCTTCCTAGCTCCTGCTATCTCTCATTCCCTTCTATGATCAACATAGAGCCCCTTTCTACACTTGTGCCTCTCACCACAGCACTCTCAGAGAACCCAAACACCTCTATTTTACAATCAAGCTGACTGCCATATATCTCAGCTCTACATTTTAAGAACATAAGAATGGTCCTACTGGGTCAGACCAAGAGTCCATCTAGCCCAGTATCCTGTCTTCCACAAGTGGCCAGTGCCAGGTGATTTTGCATAAGGACCAAGGGATCAATCAAATCAAATGACTTTGCGTAAGGACTATGGAATCTGTGATAGTACTGTCTACCTTCATCAGCTTTGTATAAGTGACACCATGTCCCTGCTAGTTCCTTGCCTGACAGGGGGAATGGGATTTGAGCAGGGAAAGAGGTGGCAGTCATGGTAAGAATGCATATCATGCAAGGAGAAAGGTTCTCTACTGCAGGAAAGTGGGGGGAGCTAGTGAGACTAGCTTTGTCCCAAAGGTCTAAACCTGTCCTTTGTCCCAGCAGCTAGAAACCTGCAGCAACCTGCATGAAACTTGGAGGGAGGAGCACAAGTTGCAGGATGGAAGAGTTTGAAGGAGGCACTAGGAAGTCAGACTGTTTGCATATGGTTTGAATGATAGCTGAAGTTGCAATATCTCTCTAAATAGTTCTCAATAAAGAGCCAGTTTAGTTTTAGAAACATGCAGTCCTCTCATGTTATTACCAACCACACAGTACATGAAAAATCTTTCCTCCAACCCGAGCATCTGCATAAAAACCAAAACAAGATAGCTTCTCTTCAGGTGACTAAAACATGGAGTTTAGCTAGCTTTCTAAGGGTTAAAGTATGATTAGATTCAAATGATCAACAGTTAAAAATCAGGAAGCACCACTGGAACATTTCAAATACTTGGGGAAAAAATTGGTGTGAGCTCTGTAGCTTTTTAACAACAGTAGAGCTTCCTGGTTGTAATTCTTTACATTTTCACCTAACTGAGTCCAGCTTCCCAAGTTGGATGAGACTAAGACTACAATGAAAGCAAAGTATCTTGCATGATTTTACAGCCCAGTTCAAGCATGAAAAATATTGTAACATTGACATAATTTACAGGAAAAGGGCCCCATATTATAAATTAGAGAAAATGTGTAATAGTACACAATGTGCAAAGATTTACTGTTCTACTAACTTTCTGGGTGTAGTGGTTTAATAAGGACTGACTTATTTCCTTGTTTAGTCCTATTAGAAATAAAAGAAAAATCCTGCCTTGGTACCCATAGTATATTTAAACAAGCTATGTTTTGGTGGTTTTAGGTTTTGCAGCCAATCTTCGTAACTTTCATTAGCAATATTTATTTGAAAGTACAGAACTGAACTTTCATCTTGTCTGAAAAGTAGATGTGGGCATTTCAGTGTGTGCAGATTAGTTAAATAGAACTTACCTATCCCATTTGTTCACACTAATACCATTTGTACTTGAATACTATTTCCATGTGTACTCAGTGGCATGTGCAAAATGTGCATCCAAGTTTACAGATTTGCAGCTGGATAGCTGAAGTACCCTTTACAGTCTATTTATTCAGATTAACTAGAATACTATTGAGCTGCAATATGTGCAAAGATAGAGGGGGGAAATCGCTAAATTAGGCAAAACTGTGCTCTGTTATGCTGGTGTAAATTTGGAGTAAATCCATTAACTTCAATTACCTTATTCCAGAATTACACCTGTGTAACTGAAAGTAGAATTTGACCCCCTGTAAAAAGATAGCAACACCACATCTGAGGAGACCTTTTTACCTGAATGTGTTTGAGGAGTTAAAATTAGCACAAAGACTTTAGACAGGAAGTTTTGTGAGCTAAGTTTGTCATATAAAAAAAATTTCAATATGCAATCAGCCTGAAAACCAACCAACAACATACTCCCAGGAAGATATATATAGTTGTAAGTTTAAGTACACCACTTAAGAGATGTCAAGTGTATCTTCAGTCTGCAAAAACCTACATTTATAGCTGTGAATGGACATTTGTACATACAAACTGGATGTCTGCCGGCTAAATGCCCATTTATGTGCACAGTTATCCAACATGCACGAACAAACATGGCGATTTCTCACAGCTGTGTGTGCATACATCCATTATCACAAAATACGGTCTTCAATATTTTTACTGTTTATATTTATGTAAGTATATACAACATGAATAAAAACCTGCTCCCTCACAACCCAACTTTTCCTGCTTTGTCCTGAGGTAACGTCTCATTGCTGTGTTTAAAACTTAGCAATTTTGTGTTTTAAAACTGACTAATATCGCAACTCTCTCCACCATGAGATTGTTGCAAGACTGAGTAGAAGAGCAGATGGGCTGTCAGAAAATACACTCATTTAAACATCTCTTCTGATTAGCAGCAAAAGTGGCAAGTAAATTTTTTTTATTTTTAAATTAAGATGTGAGGTCAAATGGATCTTGGTTTCAAAGTAAGGTATACTTGAGTTTTCTCAGTACAAAAGTCCCTCCTTAAGAAAATCTTAGTGACTAAAGTACTAGAGTGATGCTACTCATAAGAGGAAAGTATGTGTAATTTTATATATTAAGGTACATAAATTTGTTAGCAAAAAGCATGTGTTTTAATATATTAACCTTTTTCTTATTGAAATGGAAACAGCAGTTAAAGATCATGAGCCAAATTCAGCCTAGTCTTAAAAACCCCTTTGCTGTCCCATTAAGGAGAATGGGATTGCAGAGAATGTAAAGTTTTAGAGTAGCAGCCGTGTTAGTCTGTATTCGCAAAAAGAAAAGGAGTACTTGTGGCACCCTAGAGACTAACAAATTTATTTGAGCATAAGCTTTCGTGAGCTACAGCTCACTTCATCGGATGCATTCAAAGAATGTAAGGGAGCAGTATGACTGCTCAGAGCTCAAGTATGAAACTGCAGAAAAACCTGAGAGTCTCTGGATTAAGTTTAGAAGTGTGAGCAACAAGGGTGATGTCGTGGTGGGAGTCTGCTATAGACCACTGGACCAGGGGGATGAGGTGGACGAGGCTTTCTTCCGGCAACTGACGAAAGTTACTAGATCACGGGCCCTGGTTCTCATGGGAGACTTCAATCACCCTGATATCTGCTGGGAGAGCAATACAGCGGTGCACAGACAATCCAGGAAGTTTTTGGAAAGTGTAGGGGACAATTTCCTGATGCAAGTGCTGGAGGAACCAACTAGGGGCAGAGCTCTTCTTGACCTGCTGCTCACAAACCGGGAAGAATTAGTAGGGGAAGCAAAAGTGGATGGGAACCTGGGAGGCAGTGACCATGAGATGGTCGAATTCAGGGTCCTGACACAGGGAAGAAAGAAGAGCAGCAGAATACAGACCCTGGACTTCAGAAAAGCAGACTTTGACTCTCTCAGGAAACTGATGGGCAGGATCCCCTGGGAGAATAACATCGGGGGAAAGGAGTCCAGGAGAGCTTGGCTGTATTTTAAAGAATCCTTATTGAGGTTACAGGGACAAACCATCCCGATGTGTAGAAAGAATAGTAAATATGGCAGGCGACCAGCTTGGCTTCACAGTGAAATCCTTGCTGATCTTAAACACAAAAAAGAAGCTTACAAGAAGTGGAAGATTGGACAAATGACCAGGGAAGAGTATAAAAATATTGCTCGGGCATGCAGGAGTGAAATCAGGAAGGCCAAATCACACCTGGAGTTGCAGCTAGCAAGAGATGTTAAGAGTAACAAGAAGGGTTTCTTCAGGTATGTTAGCAACAAGAAGAAAGTCAAGGAAAGTGTGGGCCCCTTACTGAATGAGGGAGGCAACCTAGTGACAGAGGATGTGGAAAAAGCTAATGTACTCAATGCTTTTTTTGCCTCTGTCTTCAGGAACAAGGTCAGTTCCCAGACTACTGCACTGGACAGCACAGCATGGGGAGGAGGTGATCAGCCCTCTGTGGAGAAAGAAGTGGTTCGGGACTATTTAGAAAAGCTGGACGAGCACAAGTCCATGAGGCTGGATGCGCTGCATCCGAGAGTGCTAAAGGAGTTGGCGAATGTGATTCCAGAGCCATTGGCCATTATCTTTGAAAACTCACGGCGATCAGGGGAGGTCCCGGACGACTGGAAAAAGGCTAATGTAGTGCCCATCTTTAAAAAAGGGAAGAAGGAGGATCCTGGAAACTACAGGCCAGTCAGCCTCACCTCAGTCCCTGGAAAAATCATGGAGCATGTCCTCAAGGAATCAATTCTGAAGCACTTAGAGGAGAGGAAAGTGATCAGGAACAGTCAGCACGGATTCACCAAGGGCAAGTCATGCCTGACTAATCTAATTGCCTTCTATGATGAGATAACTGCCTCTGTGAATGAGGGGAAAGCAGTGGACGTGTTGTTCCTTGACTTTAGCAAAGCTTTTGACACGGTCTCCCACAGTATTCTTGTCAGCAAGTTAAAGAAGTATGGGCTCGATGAATGGACTATAGGGTGGATAGAAAGTTGACTAGATTGTTGGGCTCAATGGGGTAGTGATCAATGGCTCCATGTCTAGTTGGCAGCCAGTATCAAGTGGAGTGCCCCAAGGGTCAGTCCTCGGGCCGGTTTTGTTCAATATCTTCATAAATGATCTGGAGAATGGTGTGGATTGCACCCTCAGCAAGTTTGCAGGTGACACTAAACTGGGAGGAGAGGTAGATACGCTGGAGGGTAGGGATAGGATACAGAGGGCCCTAGACAAATTAGAGGACTGGGCCAAAAGAAATCTGATGAGGTTCAACAAGGACAAGTGCAGAGTCCTGCACTTAGGAAGGAAGAATCCCATGCACCGCTACAGACTAGGGACCAAATGGCTCGGCAGCAGTTCTGCAGAAAAGGACCTAGGGGTTACAGTGGACGAGAAGCTGGATATGAGTCAACAGTGTGCCCTTGTTGCCAAGAAGGCCAATGGCATTTTGGGATGCATAAGTAGGGGCATTGCCAGCAGATCGAGGGACGTGATCGTTCCCCTCTATTCGACATTGGTGAGGCCTCATCTGGAGTACTGTGTCCAGTTTTGGGCCCCACACTACAAGAAGGATGTGGAAAAATTGGAAAACGTCCAGCGGAGGGCAACAAAAATTATTAGGGGACGGGAACACATGACTTATGAGGAGAGGCTGAGGGAACTGGGATTGTTTAGTCTGCAGAAGAGAAGAATGAGGGGGGATTTGATAGCTGCTTTCAACTACCTGAAAGGGGGTTCCAAAGAGGATGGCTCTAGACTGTTCTCAGTGGTAGCAGATGACAGAACAAGGAGTAATGGTCTCAAGTTGCAGTGGGGGCGGTTTAGGTTGGATATTAGGAAAAACTTTTTCACTAGGAGGGTGGTGAAACACTAGAATGCATTACCTAGGGAGGTGGTGGAATCTCCTTCCTTAGAAGTTTTTAAGGTCAGGCTTGACAAAGCCCTGGCTGGGGATGATTTAGTTGGGGATTGGTCCTTCTTTGAGCAGGGGATTGGACTAGATGACCTCCTGAGGTCCCTTCCAACCCTGATATTCTATGATTCTATGACAGCTGAATTTAGCCCCCAGAGGTCTAATTTAGGGCCAGATCTTACCCTGAGATGCATGTAGAAAACTACTTTTAGCTTCAATGGGAGCATTTTGGGGCATTATTTGGCCCATTGTGCAGAAATCTGCTCCAAAACTTTCTAGCACAAATCTAGTTATACTGCTAATTTTTGTATCTGTCTAGTGCTGCCCCGTGAATCAAATATTCATCTCTGAAGTGCCAAATGGAATGCCACCGTGTTCTACTACAAAACAGAACAGAATGCAAGACCAGCAGACTCGTCCATACTGAGTTTTGTGGAGCCAATTCAGGTTCCTTTCAGCATTCTAACACCAAATGGGCCAGCATGAAACATTCTGCTGCTGCTCGGGGCAGCATTTAGCAATGCTGGCCAGCTGACAGGAAGATGGGCAAGGAGCAACCCTGTGCATGGCATAGCTCCTGTGTCTTCATGGTGACCCAAAAGGAGGCGCTATGAGCCCACCATGATCTGTTGCACATGTAGAAGCCTGACCTGAGGCAAAGGGAGGAATCAGGGAGAGGAAAAGATGGGGAGCTGTTTATTACACTGGTTTAACTCACACAGTGGGGAACCATCTTCAAAACACAGGTTCTGTAGTTTAAAAAAATTAAATCTGTGGAAATAGACACATAAGATCCAGATTTTCCATTATTTCTGAATTGCTTTGCAGAGATGTTAGTGAAGGCCAAAATGGATTTTATGTTAGTGCTAGAAATAAAACAATACACAAAATTTTACAAAGGAAAATACAGATATTTGCATGTTTTGTATTGTCTTTCCTTTCCTAGAAACCAAGTTGTATTTAAGATGTAAGAAGCAATAGCGCAGCTTTCATAGTTACTGTGAGGCTGTGGTTTGGTTTTTTTAAAACTTTGCATGCCAATTTTGGCACAGAGGGCAGAAGACAGTTTCTTCCATTCCTTTCTGTCATTTGCTGCTGCTTCCAATTGCTCCATGGCATTGAGATGTACTATTCTGCCCTACCTACTAAAGCTCCTTCTTAAGGTTTCTGGGGAGCTCTCATTTCCTCACGCTAATTTCTACTTGACAACTTCATGTGGAAGTCTGTATGTTGGCATCTGGCATCTATGCCACAAATATGTCTAGTGATTCCTGTTGATTATGGTGTAAACTAGCTTCTGCCTGGTGATTTCTCAGTCTCTCTACATACTAGATTACATTTTTCTCTACTCAGTTTTTTGTAACCTTTCCTCATAGATCAAATTTCTAAACTTTTTATTATTACTGTTGCCCTCATCTGGACTTTCTCCACTTCGTGCACATCTTTCTTAAAGTGATCTTAAAGTGATATACCCAAAACTGGACACAATACTCCATCTGAGGAGTATCTGAGTGGAAGAATTACCTCCCTCGTCTTATGTACAGGACTCCTGTTAGCCTTTCACATGGTCACATTATTGGTTCATATGCAATTCTTGATCCACTCCAACCTTTTCTGCAGTACTACTGATTAGTGAGTTATTCCCCATTTTGCATTTGATTTTTCTTTCCTCATCATTGTACTTTGTACTTGTCTTTATTGATTGTCATCTTATTTCAGACCAGACCAACTCTCCTATTTATCAAGGTCATTTTTGAATTCCAATCCTGTCCTCCAAAGTGCTTGCAACCACTCCTAGCTTGGTGTAATCTACAAATTTTATAAGCATACTCCCCACTCCATTATTCAAGTCACTAATGAAAATGTTTGACCAGTAATGGACCCAGGATAGATCCCAGAGGGACCCCACTAGATACATCCTCCCAGAATTTAGATAGCAAATTATTGGCAACTACTGAGTACATTTTTTCAACCAACTGTATACTCACTTTATGGTAATTTAATCTAGACCACATTTTCCTAGTTTGCTTATGAGAATGTCATGTGGGACTGTCAAAACTTTACTAAAATCAAGGTATATCAAGTCTACTGCTTCCCCCTACCCACTAAACAAGGACTCTTGTCAAAGAAGTAAATCAGGAGGAGTTGGTATGATTTATTCTTGACATATCCATATTGGTTATTACTTATTATCCTCTAAGTGCTTACAAATTGATTGTTTAATCATTTGTAATCTTTGTAATTTTTTTGTAATTTGTATCTTTCTAGGTATCTCAGATAGGCTGACTGGGGTATAGTTTCCCAGTAGTTCTTGTCCTAATGCCATTTTAGCAAGACAGAAATACTGTGATGCCTTCATCATAAACTGGATTGTAACCTAATTCAGACTTGGACTGTTTTAGAATTATTGTACTCTGTATGTAGGGTCTTGGGATCTGAACCTGCACTACTGAACACAATGGCGCAACTATCATTGACTTCAGTGGGGCCAGGATTTCATCCTTGGCCCCTGTTATGTTACTATCTTTAGAGCCAATCTTCAAAAGGAAGTGATCTTTAGAGCCAATCTTCAAAAATTACTGAGAGATTTGAATTCCCAGTGAAGACGGTTATGGCTAAGGTGGTTTGTCATTTCTCAAGAGGTTCTTAGCACGTCATGAAATTGTCTATGGAGTCGGTAATGGTTTGTAACTTGCAACAAGTTATAATTTAATTGCTCTAGAAGATACTGAAAATATTGAAAGCTCAATCTGTTTAGGACTATGTTTGTTACCAGTAGTGGATTTCCTTTTTTCTCCCTTCTTTTGTTCTTCATGCAGTACATCATAAACATTTATTCACCTATTCAGAATAATAATGGACACAATTCTCTAAGGAGATATAACTTTTTAACTTTGAAGTCATATTGATTTGGAATATACATGTCATTAAAATTCTAATTCATTATTCTGCGAAAAGTCACTTCATTATGAAAGTGACTTTCATATCTTCCTTGCAAGAGTCTCAAGAGAGATTTGAATTTCTACTTGATTTCTTGTTTCTACAATTTCCTAGCTTGGATGTCAAATTCTTATCTCACTTGTGACTTTCATGAGGAAGATGAGAGCTGAGTCTCTTAATTCATAATTGTCAATGTTTTTACAGCAGCAAACCACACCATCCAAATATAAGAAGTTTTTTTTTAATTTTTGCAATTAGAATATAATTTCTTATAGATGTAGAATTTAAGTTCCCATTAGCCAAAGTTAGTCACTTGTGGCTTTATGTTCCTTTGTCATTGTACAATATAAGATAGTTCATTAAAATATTATGTGTTTGATATCAATGGTAAACTGAACAAAAGACACTTTTAAAAGGAAGAAAGCATTGCAAAGAGAAATGACATTTTATACACAGCGTTCGTAAAATGAAGTATTGTAAGGGTCATGTTAATCCACAAAGCACAATGAAAATTTTATAGTTTGCTGTTAGTAGCTTTAACTTTGTTCTTCTCTGTGCAACTTCTATCTAACTATCCAAATTGCATGCTATACAGTAAAAGTGGTGTTTAACACTCCGTCTGCTTGGTTTTATTTACTATGGATCATGAATTCAGGGTCACTGAAAGCTTTACTGATACAGGAATACATTCCTGAAGAGTTACAACTGCGCTGCAGAAAAGAAGGATTTAAAAAAACCCAAGAACTCCGTGTTATTCAATGGAACTCACACTGAAGTATTGGCAGAATATTAATGCTCCAGTACGAAGGGCTTGTCTACACAGGGAAATTGACCAGAATATTTCATGTGGAATACAGTATTCTGCAACGGCTATTCCAGACTAGCTCCCCATGTGGGTACTCTATTCCAGAATTTTTAAAAAAAATCACTTTATTCTGAAATAATTAGTGCACAAGACAGACTGTGTGGCAGCAGAAAGCGCCCAATGCAGACACTTCGGGGTGCATACAGTTTTGTCTGCATCACTCCGACAGTGATTAAAACTTGTGCAAAGCGTTGAAAAAAGGTCGCCTCTTCACTCATAATTCACAGCTCAGATTGGCAAAAGCTACATCTTACTTTAAATATTTCTCACCTATTTTTTCGGGCACCTCTTCAGGAGATCTGACCACATGAAACAAAAATACCAGTCGGTGAAGATTATGTATTTGCATTTAATTGATTATTAATACAAATGTAGGCCAACATTTTCAAAAGTTGTCTCTAAGTTTGCACCACAAAGAGCTGAGAGGGCAAATATTTTAAATGGTGTGTTCAAGCTGCATTTGTTCACACAAATCAGATAGGGTGTACCTAATTACAAATGACTGCATGGGGAAAAGTTATATGAACAAATACCAAAGTCTTTCCTTTTTTAAAATGTTGGTCTTATTATTTAATTAGGTATCTAGAAGTTAATCCTCTCTATTCTGATAAAATAAAGAAGCTGGTTATTATGCTGACTGGTAATTTTGCACCAGATTCATTATAATGCTCATCTAAATGAAGAGTCTTACTGCATAAAAGTCAGGATCTCTTTCAAAGTGTTCTACCAATGAAAATGTTAATTCAAGGTTAAAATAAGGGTCATATTTCCTTTACTTACCTTTAGTCAGGAGATTTGGCCCAATCCTATTCTCTCCTTCCACTTGTAGGGCAGTTTCTTAAAGCTTTTCTAGTCTATTGCCCTTTAGGGGAAGGTGCTGAAGTGGGTGATTAAAAAAATCACCCCCATTTCACACTTTTTGTTGTTGATATAGCATTTCAGGTGGTAAATTTGGGGGGTTTATAAGTTTGTTTTTGTTTTGTTTTTTGTCTGAATCAAGCTGCAAACAAAACAGCTGGATAATGTATATTAAACCTAATATTGTAAAAAAAAAAAAAAGTTATCAGACTTATCAGCCACTGTTGCACACACTGCAGCGTTTGTTATAACACCATCTAGTGATGCCCCCAGACAAGCCACAGACCTAGTGAGTCTCAGCACACTCACCTACCCACAGAATAAATATTTGCAGTGATGATGTAGCCATGTTAGCCCCAGGATATTAGAGACACAAGGTAGGTGATATTACTATTACATTACACCATGATGTCTTCCTGTCAATGCAAAAAGGGCTGGAATTATGTAATTTATTCTGGAAAACCAACAGACAAATCAGGGTTTTGATGCTAACAGAGTAAAGGACAATGCAGATGTGATTCCTCCAGGATGAGAATGTTATGGAAGATGGGCTAAAGAAGGGGCAATATAGCCTTTACGTAGAGAAGAGTTAGTCTAAAAAGTAGAGCACAGCTGTCCCTCCATCCTTTGAAAAGCACATCTAGAAGTAAAAGTCACTGCTGAACAATTGGAAGAATACATGGAAGGAGGTCAGACAAAGAAGCCGCACCAGGTACCAGAATAAGCCAGATGCCATGAAACTTGTCAGATAGTCAAAAACACCACTGTAGTCTACTATTAAAGTGAAATATGTTTTAATCATTATCTCTCCCAGACTCCATCAGGCAAAACAAGAAAAAACAGTGAAAGAAGGTGGCTTTCAGGAGGTTGGGGGGGGAGGGGAAGAAGATAGTTGCGAAGAACTTTGCTGCATTAAAAGCTAGAAGGTGGTGAGCTGAGGTGGAGTAGAGCTGGTTGGAAAATGACTGCTTTCCCCTGCAGAAAACTGACTTTTCACTGAAAAATCAAAAGCTGGAAAAAAATTCATTTGGCAACCAAAAAAAGAAAGCAGAAACTTCCCACAGAAGTTTTTACTTACTTAAAAACCCAATTTTCTATTGAAAAAAAGTTTTGATGGAAAAATTTCAACCAGTTCTACTAAGTAGTAACAATGTCTCCTGTTTGGTAGCTAAGGCCCATAGTATCCTGAAAAATATATTATCAGCATTTTTGAAGTACTGATATAGGGTGCATGCCACTGTTCAAGACATAGCTAAGAGTCAGGATTTTACAGACTAAACGACAGGCAGATCAGACAAAAAAAGAGACAGACGCTGGGAAACACAGACGAGAACTATAACTTAAAATTGTACCTTAGTACATGTGAGGGGAGGGGATTCTTTTGAAAGGGAGGGTGAAGATACAATCCTGAGAGGACAATGGCATGCGCAGTCGGGGGTTAGCATTTGTGGATGTCTCAGCAGAAGATTGTTGTCAGGAGGATTCTGAATGATGAGAGAGAAGGAGTACTGCATGCTAGGATACAAAAGTTGTTTCAGGCACAGGGGACAACATAGAAGAGGACATGGAGACAGAAGTGGGAGAAGGAAATGAACAGAACAGGGAGACTATCATTGTCTTTACTCTTAATCCACGGAGCAGCACAGTTACAATAAAGGGAATTAGTCTAGAAGAAAAAAATGGCTTCCTAAAATTAAAAAGTTTAAAAGGATATTGTCATAGTATCTGCAGCCATGATTGGGGCAGTGACAATACTCAGGCAAATGTGGCTATATTTATAACAACCCACAGCAACTGCATTGAAGAACATGATGCTGAGACTGCTGTTAGAGAAACACAGTGTGCTACAAAACTCAATTTGCACAGGTTTTGGAACAACAGTAGGGGGTGGGGACTGAACATTTTACAGAGTGTGCAATATTATATTAGAAACTGAACAAGACATGTTTGTGAAAATGACACTGTACACTCTTGTGAGCAATAAGTAATGAAAAAATATGCAAAGCGAGCTCACTCAATCCAAAAATTATTTATACTCTATGGAGAGATTTAAATTCATGAAGATATAGTTACTGATGCAGATAGTCCACTGACATTACAAAATATTAGGCATTCATAATGATGCACCTTAAGTCTCATAGTTCACTGTTTGATTCTAATCCCACATTTCTCCTGCAAAATCAAAATCAACACTTCCTGCAAAAGCTATTAGAAAGGATGGTCACAGCTGAGTTGAAACTTGTATCAAGGAAAAGTCCAAAGAACTTGCATATCATTATGTGGTTGCAGGGACTGCTGTATAAAGTTTAACATTTGACTCTTGATTTGCAATTCTAACCTCAAAAAAAGTTATCCCACAGTGAATTATATTGAGGCTTCTGGCATTTTAAAAAGTGATAAAAATCAGAGCACTCTTTTTAAGGGGCTTTCTCACCCAAACTAAATAGATTTCTCTGAAAAAAAATGTCTGTAATATTTTTTCTGCTACTGTGATACACAAACATTCTCCAGAGTTATGTAGTTTCCATTAACTAGTTTGCAGGGCAGATTTAGTGAGTTCATTTAAAAAGGACGAGCATAGCGGATTTTATGTATTGTAGCAAATGCCTGTAGTTGCTAAAGTATCAGGGCCTATGAGCAAAAATATTTATGTCACAGTATATATACCTAGGGAAATATTGAGGGGGGAAAACCTGACCTATTAGTATTGGAAGTTTTTCCCCATGTCATAGAGTTGTATACTGTGAGACATTATGCTCTGTGCAGGGACTGGGTAATTTTACTGTGTGATTAGGGAGGAGACAAATGTCTGCTTGTGGACAGCGATTAGCAAAATGCAATGTTTTCATTTTAGCTTGGGGGAAACAAACTTATCCAGAGCACAGCCTGAGCAGCAGGGTTAGGTGACTGGAGATGCCTTATGGGCTGAGGGAGAGGAAAGAATCCTTCCTTTCCCAGGCTACCCAGTCTTTGCAGCTGCAGTAACCTCAGGACCCTAACACACGCATCCACAGCACAAGAGGACACCCTCCTCCCCACACACACCACAAAAGGCAGCAGTCAGTCAATCTACACCAGGCAAAGAGATGTGTACTCCCAGCGAAGCCTCGGAAATCCTGCCTTCCACTGTGCAGCAGAACCAGACCAGTTCCACTGCTCGGATAACTGCTGCTGTCCCTAGTGAAAGATGAGCAGTTTAGAACAGTTCTTAAAAACATTATTATTTAATTTACTGTGGCAACCAAAGCTACATGCTACAAACACAGCCAGATCAAGCCTCCTTCCCAAAACAATTATATTTGACATGACACACAAATGACAAAGCCAATATTGTACCACATGATACTCTTGGTGAGTATTTTAACATTGGCAGGGGGAGAGGATTCACAATAAATGAGGTAAAAATACATGGTCAAAAGTCAAAAGAAAAAACAAAAAGGCTGCTATAGATCTCACACCACGGTGTCAGTCCCTCTTAAAGCTGGAGACAGGTGGCTCCATCGCCAAAAGAACACTTTTTCATTCCTCCAATGAAATCTGCAGCTCAGCTACTGAGCAAGGGGAAGTGCTTTCCATTACATTTGTAAAGCACCAGCCTGAGAGCCTCTCCGTCAAGTCCATTACCCTGTCCCATACTCTGTTACAGAGGGGTTGTTACTATTTAGACTTTTTTCATATTAAAAAAACACCCGTTCTGTTTACCAGTGCTGCCTTCAAGTTACCTGACTCCCTGTTTGGATTCCTAGACATCCTGACTCCCCACTTTCCATGGCATTCACACAGGGAGGAGGCACTTTCCACACTATTTGCAAGGCATTCACAAGATGTAGCCCCTTAAAGGTGGGCTAAGAGCCCCTGCCTAAGAATGCTCCCGCCAGCTCCATGTGGCTGCTGCACAGTGCTCATGAGCTTTAGTCCAGGTCTATACTAGAAACTTCCACTGGTATTATAATTTCGGTTAGGGGTGTGATTTTGTTTTAAATGACAGTTACATACCAGCAAAAGCCCTAGCGTAGACATGGTTATACTGGCAACAGAGTGCTTTTGTAGGAAAAGTTTTTTGTTCAGGGAATCAGCATACCTCTTAGCGCACTCTGGTCTTGGAACGAAGAACATTGGCTGGCACAAAACGTCAAGCCACGATTCCTCTGAAGTGGATGGGAGTTTCCTCACCAACTTCAGCAGGATTGTGACTGATGGGGCGGGGGGGCGGGGGAAGGGATGAGAATTGTTGGTCCCTTTTCACAAGGGAATGTGAAGCCAACAACTGCTGCCTGAAACAGCCCTTCCAAACTCCTTGTGAGTTATTTGGTCCCTTCTGCAGCTCTGCCTCCTTTAAAGGCCAACAGTTAAATTCTCTCTCAATTCCCACAAGTCAAAGAGTAATCTTTAAAGTGATGCAGTATTATTTTACCCTCTCCTTATATTACTTCCACTCATGTAGATTGCAAAGTAATGACTACATTGGGTTTTCCACATCCAATTATCCAGCATATATACACAGAGGATGAAAAATAGCAATCTTCTATTTGTTTGCTTTTTTATTTTTGGAAATGTAATTTATCTGACATTTGATTGTTCCCCACTGAAATAAGTGGCAAGAAGAAAACACCAGCACTCGCTTTGTAATGGAGATTTTATTCCTGCTATACAGTTCAGTGGGAGGAATTAAATTTCAATTAAATAGTTATATGAGGTCTAGGAGAAGACATCAGTAGCACTTCTATATCTCAAGGTGATGCTCCCATGGCCAGCTGTGTGACATACAGCCATTTTTTTAGATGTCACCCCCTGGGACAAAGTTGGCACAGTATGATGTAATGACAATTGTGTTGCAGTGTGATCCCTCGCAGCTGACGCTAGAGATACTTTTAATGACCAGCCTGCCAAGGTAGCGCCATCATAACTAGGATAGGTAGCAATCCTCGGTCCAAGAGATGAGAGCTTGAGTTCCGTCAGCAACCAGCAACTCCCTCAAGACTCCAATAAATTGTTCCTGAACATTTTCCCCCAGTCACTTTAAAATTGCAAAATTCATGTTTATACTACTTACCTTCTGAGCACTTGCAGAGTGGCAAGAGCTCCTTTGGGCACTCAGTCTTCCTGTAGCTTTGTTTATTAATGTAGGATTATGAAAACCCAAATCTCTCCTCCAATTAAAAAGGAATCTATTGTATGAGAGAAATTTTGCATAAACATCACTTGCTGTCTCTCCTTAACTGTCTTTGAGACGTAAGAAGCTCCCATGATAGGTTTACATAACATGCTGTGAATCACTGTATTTGCTAGGCGTACACACTTAAAACTAAGCAGTCTTTATACGTCAGTTTAACAGGTTCAAGGAGGGAACCAAAACAGTCATTCAAAAAAGATCAAGGCAAAGATATAACAATTCCAATACCTATCAGTCACCCGGTAGCTCTGAAGCCCTTGTTAGTGTTTCCTAATTAATTCTCTTCCATTTCTCTGATGGGACATTTCACTGGACTTCAAATGTGCATACCTTCAACTTGTATTTGGAATGTAAGGCTTCATGCTCCTCACTATTCTGCAGGACATTTTAGCACAGCAACACTTCTAAGCATTTCTGCCCCTTTAAGTAGTGGAATCAGGAAGCGTTCATCCCTTTGTGCTCCTTCCAACTTCCCAAGAGTCAGAGTCATTCCACCCTAAGCTACACAGTAAAATCTCCCCGAGTACAAGAAAGTGTACTGGGAAGGGCTTTTTCAGACAAACCAAAGAGGGAAGGCACAGAGACAGGTGGAGTGGTGGTGGTGGGAGCAAGGAGGAGTTGATTCGGGGCCAAAGGAGAAGTGGAGGTGAAAGAGGACCCTCCAAAGGAAGGCAGCTGCTGGGGAGAATGGGAAAAAGAGAGTGCACCCTGGAAAACAGGGGCTGAAGGTGGGGAGAGGGAAGAAATGGGGGTGGAATTTGTCCTGGAGAGATTAATAAGTCTGGGAGGGATTCATGACACAAGAGGGGGCTAATAACTAACTGAACAGGCCAGGGGTGTAAGTTGGAGATTACTATCATTAAGAGGGATCACTTGCAGAAGGGAACTGACACTTCACCACTTCAACTTTTTGTTCATTGTAGTCAAAACCTGTAGGACTGGTGAGAGCCGTTGGAGCACCCAATCAAAACACCTGCCACAGTGGCATTTTTCTTATGTTGTGTTTTGTCCAACTTAGTTTTAAAATTTTCCAGGAATGGGACTTATTCTACTTCCCTTGGAAAACTATTCTATAGTATTAGAAGTCTCCCTATCAGGAAGTTTGTGATACCAACTATGTTTTTGCTTGCTATGAGAAAACAACTCAATGAGTTCTGAGTACTATAGTAGCAGGACTCTCCACATCTATGTTTGTGGGAGAAGAGTAGGAAATTGTTTGCTCCTTGCAAAGAGAGCTCATATACAATGACATTGGTTTTAAAACAAAAGAAGATTACAAAAACACGTATATTCTTGTCTTGGCTTATGTATATAATAATTTTAAAGATTCATTGGCAAAGATATGAAAAGATTTTCCAGACTAATTTTAACATACTTGTGTTTAAATTTATGCAAACAATATTAGAATATTATTCTATTGATTCCATAAGGAACAAATCTCCCAAACAGATTTTAAGAAGTTATTGAGCTATATTATTGATTGCAGGCCAAATTCTCTGCTGGTGCAACTTCAATGGCTTCATTGGTGTGGCTTATATTACTTTATTGCTTTAATTCCAGATGATGTTTCTATTTCATTGTTATATTATCTTTTATGGATATCTCTGAACTGCAACTTGCTAAAAAAAAAAGAGCACACAGTGAGCAGTTTAAAAATTAAATTAGCGTGCAAATATCCAAAATATAAAATGACTGCTATTTAGCTAGATGGAGGAGAGACAGTTACTAAAACATGTTGAAAAATAACTGTAATACATTTAATATCTTTTAAAGATTCATTTTGATATTTGACTGAGGAGATAGTGATTCTCTAGTAGTTCATTTCCACATCTAATTTATATGATTTTATTATTTGTCTGCTTAGGGCATTACAATTAGGTTATAAAACTAGGGTAACAAACTTAGGAACAGGCTCAACACATCTTCTGGTGAAATGAACAACTATCTCACCATCCAAGAACAGAAGAGAATAGTCATGTCAGCTTAATGACCTAATGGACAGTTTTAAGCATCACCATAAGGAATATAAAAAGTTGGAAGCATCCTTGTAAGCACTTGTCCTTGAAACAACTTGGCGGTGAGCTCTACAGACAGAGGGAGAAAGATTCCTATTTAATCATAAAACAGCATTGCATTCTTGAAGGAGAATTATATTAGCTGCAGGATAAGGGAAGTGATCACATCTAGTATGAGGGTTAGGGTTATTATTCACAGAGTGCCCAAAGTGTGCACAGTGGTTTACAAGTCATGACATGCCTCCCCCAAAGAATTTACAGTCTAAAATTAAGTTTAATGCAGAATCAAGCAAAGACAATATTACACATGATGCAAAGGCTGAAGGTCTAACTTTCACTGTGTAAGGCAAACAGGATTTGGCCCACTGTATAACCACTACTGAATTAAACAGAAACCCAAGGATCTGCAAACATGGTATTCCTTCACCGCATCAAAGGAGATGTCTACTGCAGAAACTCAGGACGTTAACTAACCTATGAAGGGGGACTCTCTTGACAGTAAAATCCCTTTCAGTGTTAATCCCCAATCACTGGGAAATATAAACAAAAATCACTGACTGCATGAAGTCTTTGTTTCCAGGCAATGCATCATGTATGTACAATATTCCTTTTTTGGAATGTCACTATGTTGAATTCAGATTGCGAGCTCCTTAGTACAAAGACAGCAGCTCCCTCCATGTCTTCTACACTATTGAGCATATTTATAAAGTTCCATGGAGTTGACCTATGGAATCCTGCAAAGCACACAACAGGAACTAGACATCTCGGAGCTAAAACCTGTTTTATTTGATATAAACAGTAAATATCTAAGTAAAAACCTCTTCCTTTTGAAGCTAGTCTCAGAAAGAGTTGAAAGTCTGTGTCTGATTTTACCCAAATGTCAAGATAATTCACTAACCCCACTACATGAAAAGTCAATTATATTTGTGGAGAGGAAACAACTTTGTTGCAAGCCCACCCAAAATATGCTAAGGCTGCTCTGACATTGTGTTAATGGTCAATGGGACACTTAAAACCAATAGGATCATTCACATGAGTTAAGTAAGCAGGATTAGCTCCAATAGGGCATAGTTTGTCCTCACTTATACCCACATACAGGTCCATGTTGGGGATAAGATCTCCTAGAGGCACAGTTACTTCAGGAGCTCCCAGCCACACAAAGGGAGCACATGGTGCACCACTACGCAGGAAGATGCAGCATCCTCTCTGTAACCATCCAGCTCCACAGGGTGGTGCACAAGGCGGAAGCTTTGGCTCCACTTTCTCCTCATCCCTTAAACAGTTGGATGCACAGAGGGGTGCAGTAAGATTGAAAGCTCTTTGAAGCCTTCCACACCCCACCCTTGTACTTGGTTGTACATGGTGTACAATCCGGTACCTTCCTGGGCCAATATTTCATCGCATGTTATACTAGGATAATTTAAATAAATAAATATATATATCTAGGTCTGTCTGATTCTCTCCACCTTGTACAGTTTAATATACTGACTCTCATACCTCAAAAGTCAAGAAAAAAATTCTAATGCTTATTTTGTATATATATTTGCTATTTTCCCATCCATTTAAAAATATTAATAACTACTACAAAACCTCACGTACTAGTGGGAGGCAGGAGAACTCCTTACTAAGAAGGGTGGTTAGAGTAATACGCGGTACAGAAAGGCATCATTTGCTAATGGACCATTATCCAACAACTACATGTTTTTCAACCTGTGATAGTATGATATGTCTGTGTCCTAGTTACACCAGAGACAAACTTTCATAAAAAAATTCCACAATAGGTGAAATTGTCCTGGTTTCAGGTTACAAAATGGAATGCCAAGATTTGATTAAAGGTACGCAAGAACTCAATGAAAAAGTTAAATCAGCTTCAGCGTTTTTTGCACTAGACCTGAAATCTCAAGCCAGACAAGGGTTTGTATTATTGTCTAATATTCTTTGGGCTCTGCCCAGTCTGAACACACACACCTCTCCTTGACATCTGGCCAGGTCTTCCTTCAGCTACTTCGTGCCATCTTCTGAGTGAAAAAAGCCTTTATCTGCTATTGCCCCCTTTAATCTCCAGAGGTTTCCAAGAGTTGAGATAACAGGCTGGCTTGTTATCCCATTCTACATCTTCAGAGGGCATAGCAGTCTGCACTCCCTAATCCAATGTTGTCTTGGGAGACAAGTATTGACCAGAAACATCTGGACTGTAGGGTGGAAGAAGATCTAGGGTCACACAGGAAGTGTACTAAGTGTGGGCTGAGTCTGCAGGCCAGCCCAAATCTTCTCCCAAGATTCATCTTCTCATTGAAATTCAAAACTAAGAAAATTTGCTCAGATTTTGCATTTTGTTTACAGCCATCTGACTAGGGGCAATTTATACAGAGCTTTCAGCTAGCTCAGAATTTCAGATGCAAAATACAGTACTTGGGATATCATGTGCATTTGTGGCATTCTAAGGGATTGTTGAAACATAAGATGATGATCATCACTCTCAGCCATGTTTGTTTTGTTTTTTAAAGTCAGTAACAGATAACTACTGTAAATAATAACAATATAAATTAGAAGTAATAATGATTCTAATAGTTTCAGAACAGCGTGCGCTGGTGTCAAGGCTGATTCCCCACTCTGTCACTTTGAGTGCAGAAGGTGGGGGCCCGCAAGGATAAAAATTAATACTGACCACTCCAGGCTTATATTAAACTCCCAAGGTTACAGTTTTTCTCTGACCTTGGATGGGTAGATGCTGCCACCATCCAAGTTCAAAACACCTTTGAGGACCCAAGACGGCACAATCCTTGGGAATTCCTTTCTGTGGGGTACCCTCAAACCCTTTCACCTCCTATCCGGGGAAGAGCTGAGAAGAAAAACAAACGAAATCAGCTGTTGCCACCAGCTAATTTAAATGTGTGCACAAACCTCTTAGGACACAAAAATTCAATCCTGTTCTTAAAAAAGGTAAATTTTATTAAAACAAAAAGAAAGAAAACACATCTGGAAACTCAGGCCATTGCTAGATTTAAAAAGACGACTTACAAGTATTAAACATCAAGAATAACGTTCTTGAGGTCCAGCTTAAAGGTTACAAGCAAAACAAAAGCATTTGGGGTTAGCACAGAGGAGTCCACAAGCCATAAAGAAATAAAAGGAGATAAACCTAATTGCGTCTTCCTAGACATTTCCTGATCTACTACGTACATATCTGGGATTTCAAATGAGTAGTTTCCAGGTATGATACTGACTATTTTCATACCGGGCCCCAAGCTTCTTACAGCCTAGTTCCAGGCCTGTCTCTGCTTCTCTCCGAGAACAACAACAGACAGACAAAAGGGGAGGCTTGTTTCAATTTCAAAAAGTTCTAGCCTTCCCATTGGCTCTTTTGGCCAGGTGCCCACTTACTTCCTTCACAGCGAGCCTTGTAAACCAAGTAGAGAACAGCTACTAAGAGGGATTTTATAGCTAGCTGGCTGGGTCCATAAAAGGGAGCTAACCCCTCCCCACCCATTTATCACAACTGGAAACAAGAGGAATATCAACTGAATTAAAAATGCATTTACAAAACTTGGGAGGGGATTGCAACACTTTTTGACATGTATCCTGCTCCTCAGAGAGAAATAAGCATGATGTAGCCAAGGAAGTATGTCACAGCTGAAAAGCCAGCTGTGAAATGATGCACCTGTCCTAGGTTACCAAATGCCACAACCCTAACTGTAAAATATGTGCACACACACATTGGTTTAGTACAGTGTATTCACTGCAGCACTGCTAATGGGCTTTATATAACTGATGCAACAGTAACGAATAGGAATGAGAAGTAGGGAAAAATGTTACACATTCATTGTATTTCATGATCATACAAATGATGGCTAAGCTTTTGGATCCTGTATTTTAAAGACAAATGTTTATCCCTCATTCAGTTATAAACTCAATTACTGTTGTGGACTTTTTGGCCTAATCAAAGGGAAGCTCACCTAAAATGAACAGTCAAAATAAGACATACTAGACCTAAAGCTCAAACAGAGTTCTATACATAATGATGCCTTAATTATTGCTTAAACATTGACCATGTTTTTCCAGAAGCAAAATAATGTAAAAAATTCCTACTAGATTGAGGCAACATATCTACCAGAACAAACAAAGAAAAGTATATGGCATGTTGCACTTTCAGGGCATGAAGTGAAACACCAAATTTATAAAAATAAAGATCAGAATTAAGTAAGTGCAAAGGGTTATACAGAGTTTTCATCCCAGGAAATGGTTACTTTCCAATGTAACATCAGTGACAAACCATGTGGTTTGAATAATGCTATAATATGCAGTAAGCCGCTCAGTTAGACAGGTGTTTCTTCCTTGATGTTTTTCCAAGATGGTGGCACAAGTTTCTGACAAATAATAATTAAGGCACTGTTCATTTGGATTCCTATGCAGATCATGAGTTTTGTTTTAAGCAATGTGAAAGTTATTTTAAGGAATTATGCAAAGCTTACCCCCTCTTCCTCCTACAGAGAGTTCGCTTTTGAGAAACTTTTTTCATAAACGTAAACATAATGATCATTGTCATACAAAACTCCTTTTTTGTATGATGTACTAAATGCGGCAGCTGTATGCTGACATAACTTAGGTCAGTGTAAGTTTGTAGTGCACACACGGCCCTAGTCTCACTCCTCTCAATCTCTATTAAATTTTCATTTTCATCTCTCATTCTAATTGCCTTCTGATTCCAGTATAATTGTTTTATTACTCAGAGTTTGTCTCCATCAATCCTTTCAGATCTAATATGGAGAGCAATTTGTAGTGGAACGTTCTGTTAAATGCTTTTTGGAAGTCAGTAAAAACACAAGTATACTGTTTTTCCCATTTCAATTGATCTCTCTAATATGAGTATCAAGTTCAATTTGACGGAAGTACTAACAGGGTGTGGTGGAGCAGCAGATGGCACTGCTGCCCACACGTATCCAAATATGGTATTGTGACAGCCAAGTGCAGGCCACCATTCAAAATGCCTGCTGTCAAAATCCCTGCTGCCTTGTGGGTCAAGCCTTTTGGCTAAAGACTAAGGTTCCAACCTGAAAAAAACTGACTGGACCTGACTCTTGGGGCCCTTATGCAGTACTGGCGCCAAAATTATTCCACGATAACCTGACCTAGTATTCCTCAACTGCTATGCAATCTGAGTGGTCCTCAGTGTGAACTGGTGGCCTGCATTGCCATGTGTGTGAAATTGGCAACTGCAGGGATTGGAATGTAAGGGGACAGAATCAACCTGGGAAGCTAGCCAATATATGGAGAGAAATGACAATAATGTCACTAAGGGAGACATTCTGGAGAGGTCAAGATGACATTGTCACAAGTCTTCTGAGTTATCAGTGCAGGTGGATGTCAACATATGAAAGAGGTATGAAAGAGCACAAGCATCAACAACAGGAACACCAAAAACTAAATAAAATGGTAAAGAATAAATGCAGATTGGTAAAGTCTGAATGGCTGAATGATAAATGCAAAAAAATTGGATCATTGGATAAAGTGAACAAACAAAATGAGATGTATCAAAAGATAAGAGCCTTCAATTACAGAAGAAAGGTGATCAAGATGATCTTTAAGGACAAAAATGGACAATATTTGACAGACAAGAATATAGACAAGAATAAGAGATGGTGAGAATATATCAAGGAATATATCAAGGATAAGCCTGAAAAACCTCAACTAGAGATGTATCAAATAAGCCAGTCAATAATGGATGAAGAAATCATGGCAGAAATAAAAAGACTTCCAAATGGAAAAGCACAAGATTGTGATGGAATACCAGCTGAATTGTTAAAAAGCATAGGTGATGATAGCTTGAAAGCCCTGTCAGAGTTAATGAAGGATATGTTTGAGACAATAAAATTGCCAGAAGACTTTACAACCTCATTGTGTTTCCAAATCCTAAAAAGACCACCACTATGGATTGTAAAAACTATAGAACAATCAGCCTAATAGCATGCCTCAGACTTTTGTGAGTTGTTCAAAACTGAATACGAGAAAAGACTGATAAAGAAATAAGTGATCAACAATATGGTTTCAAATGTGGAGAGGACACGATAAATGCCATTATCAACTTGAAGTTCATATTAAAAAGACATTACCTTTAGTAACATTAAATATGTCCAGCAAGCCTACTTTTCCTACAGCACTGCACAGAGGAAAAAACTATGCTATATGTATTATACATAAATAAAGTGGATTAATTACCGAACAGGGGATTTAGATCTGCCTGAGTCCCCCCCCGGTTGTACTTGAAACCCTGAGCTAATAATCCTAACTGCAAAAATAGAAATAGTGTTGGCACGGTACTACAAGCTTCTCTGCATTTTGTTGCCTAGGCATCTCAATCTTGCCCAGCTTACACGTACACCTGTTATTTCAAATACTGGGACTCTCCTGAAGAGGGGCTGAAAATTGGGAGTGTTCTTTCTAATGTGGGAAGATCTTCACTAGGGAATAAAGTTGGACCACAGCATTTAGTTTCACCCACGGCATTGGAAGTGAGAGCTTTATGTACTGGTCAATGAGCTATTTCTCTCCTCAGCAGGAATCTGTTCTACAAGTATTTATTCCCTTTCAAAGGTCACAAGTTAAACATTAAATATAATTAGTAAGGGTGGCAATACTGCTACCCCCCTAAAATAACCCTGCAACCCCCCTTTTGGGTCAGGACCCCCAATTTGAGAAATGCTGGTCTCCCCTGTGAAATCTGTATAGTATAAGGCAAAAGCATACAAAAGATGAGATTTCATGGTCTGTGATGTATTTTTCATGGCCGAGAATTTGGTAGGGCCCTAAATATAATGTCAGATTGCAATCTACAGGTACAGTAAATACCTCATCTTTATTATTCTAAAATAAAGATATTAATTCTTTCCCACTCATTTTCTTCCAGGAATAACCCCCTCCATGTCAGAACACACGTCCCACCTCCTGCCTTTCTGATTGAGGTAAACATACATTAGGGGAATCCAGCTCAGTTCAACTATTACTCACAAACAGGAAAAAAAGATCTATATTTGTTGGAGGGTGGTTTTTTTTGCAACTGATAGTTTCCTAAGTCTGTCTGTAGACAAACTGTAACCCAGTTCACTGCCAGAGCAAATACACCGTTACACCTCTTACTCATTCACTTACTCTCCAGCTGGTTTAACACTTCCAGAGAGAGAGAGAACATGACTCACATCACACACACTCTTACCATTGCTTTGGAAACAAGAGTTAAAGACATATTGAAGCAGAATAACTTGTAAATTTAGTAAGAACACTAACACTCACTCTAATGTTACTGCAATACATTCAGACAGACTTAGGAAACTATCAGTTGCAAACAAATAACAAAAAACCCTTCAACAAATATAGACCTTTTTTTCTGTTTGTGAGTACTATTTGAACAGAGGTGGATTCCCTGAATGTATGTTTACCTCAAGTGTTCACGAGCAGTTTCTGCAAACAAATCTTCAGCCTTTGGGCAGTTAGCACACTCTTCATTTGGACTTTGATTGTTGTGATTGGTCACTTAAATCACATGGTGTTATTTCTGTTCACTGATTGGATGATAAAAGTTTTAAACAGAAGTATCACAAGGCAACTAGCAGATGACCAGCAGCGAATAGTAGATGCTCTTATTCATGTGCTATTAGACACACTAATGTGCAAATCAGTATGAAAACCAGCTATCCCCCAAACCAGGGGTCAGCAACCTGCGGCACGCATGCCAAAGGTGGCACGCAAGCTGATTTTTGGTGGCACTCTGCTGCAGCCGGGGTCCCGGCCGCCAGCCCCACTCAGCCTGCTGCCTGCCTGGATGAATGGAACCGCAGGCCAGCAGCGGGCTGAGTGGGGTCGGTGGCCATGACCCCGGCTGGCAGGGGCCGGCGGACAGAACCCCAGACCGGCAGCGGGCTGAGTCCAGGCCCCCTGGCACACGAAACCTTAAATTACTGTAAATAAATGAAGACTTTGCACACCACTTCTCAAAGGTTGCCGACCCCTGCCCCAAACATTCAGTGAATAACACCAATTCACAGAAGTGTTCATGACCAGGGTCAAACCTACTAGCCATTCAGAAGCCATTCAGAATGGTGTTTTAGAGCTTTCTATCCATCCCCCCCTTTTCTTCACTGTTTCTCTTCTCCCCCTTGCCCCTCTGCTGCTGCGCCTCTAAGAACAACTTAGCTCACTGCTGAGTGGTGGCAGTGTTAGACCGGTAACTCGGAACTGTCTCCCCATATTTTCATACTGCAGTTCTATTGGCTGAAATTAGATAAGTGAGCAAATGAGTCATCTGTGGGGCACTCAGACAGACAAAGCAGTCACAGATGGCTTAATGAAAAAAACTCGCAAGACAGATGTGCAATAAATGATGCCATCTATATCAAAATTGGTAAAGCCTTTCACTAGAAATTCATTCTTTCAGACTGTCCTGGGACATTACAGATATATAGGAAAAGTAACATGGATGTAACCAGCACTCACCCCTTATATGAAGAACCGGAACTGAAATGGAAAAAAAGAACAAATCATTCAAATAATTGTCCAGACAAGGAGAATTTGAATAAGGAATAGATGGACTTGTTAACATATGTTTGACAGCAACGTAAGTCTAACATTTATACGTTATGGTAAACAATACTGTATGGTTGAAAGGAACTACATTTAAATAATGAATATACAAGATATTTTAAGTCCAGTCTCAAGTAACATGAGTTTCAGCAAAATATAAAAATGCCTCTTTTTTTCTAATCCCCAAATTATCATTAATTAGAATGCACTGATGTGTGCACAAGACTCTACAACAGGTTGAACTCCCATGAGGACTTCCTTCAGACAGCAAAGGCTGCTCTTCCAGACAGCTGCTACAAAACAGTTATGGTCTGCAGCACTGAACACTCCCTGCACACCGGCTTCCTAAATGTCCAGATGATTACATTTCATAGGGTATCATTATACTTCAATAGTGAAGTTTACCAATTGTAAGAAAAGGAATTAAGAAAAAAATGGCGCTGCCACCACATTTTCTGTTTTATTCACTTGAAACTTCTGAATTGCTATTTGTTTCTCTGTTTTCTTAAAGAGTTCCTCTTAAGTACACTCTGATTTTTTTTTTTAAAAAAACCCTGTCTGTTCCCATAAAAAGATCCCCCCTGCCCAGACTCCACATTAGATTTCCACTCTCCAGTGTGAAAGTCAAAAGGATGGAATGGTTAAATGAAGAATGAGTATTTGATCTCTCCTTCTGATTTCAGTTCAGCCAGCAGTTCCCAGTAAGATTACCATGGTAATCAGTCTCCAGAGGATGGTCGCTCAGACTACAAATTCACAGCCTAAATTCTTTGCTTAAAAAAAACAAAACAAAACAAAACAAAAAAAACTCGCCACCTAGTGGCACTGTTGCATATTTAAGCTAACTATAAATATATAAAAAGAAAAGGAGTACTTGTGGCACCTTAGAGACAAACAAATTTATTTGAGCATAAGCTTTCGTGAGCTACAGCTCACGAAAGCTTATATTCAAATAAATTTGTTAGTCTCTAAGGTGCCACAAGTACTCCTTTTCTTTTTGCAAATACAGACTAACACGGCTGCTATTCTGAAACCTATAAATATATAGAGACAGAATCCCATTAGCCAATGCATGACAAGAACAAATCTATTGGTATGCCTTCACAATCCTCAGCAAAAGATCTGTATAGAGCACTCTGTTCAACGCAAGCCAAACCTACAATCCATTATTCACGTTGAAACCCTCTCTTTCATCCATTATATACTTTAGCCACACCGCAAAGCACAAGAATTACTGCATGATTTTAAAGAGTAAGAAATAAAAACTACTGTATTTGATAGTGGAACTTCAGTAAGCAAAAGCTTTAAAAGGCACATGAATGGAATCAGAATCTAAGAGTCAAAGGTCCGAGTTTGAGAAGTGCTGAGCACTTGTAGCTTGTACAGATTTTTGACTGAAGCCATCAGCACCCCATAAAATCAGGCTCTAAAATCCTCCCCCGGTGAGTGATTCTTACTGTCAGGGCTTAGTCACCAAGGCAGAAATAGATATGGGTTAGGGACAAACTGCAGCTTTAGTCTTATTCTCACAGAGTCCTAAAACTTTCCACAAGCAGCTCCCTCAGAAAATCTACCATTAGTTAGTTCTCTGTTACAATGCAACACACATAAGTAAACCCAATCTAATATAAAAATCCTTTCCTTTCCCAACTACCAATCTGAATAATGTCACCAGATCCCACAAAACCTGCTGCCATCACATATTCTACATACACATATGAACTATGGACTAATTTTTAACTGTCTATAGTGGTGAGGATGAGCAGAGGAAGAGGGTAGAAGGAACTGCTATTCACACTAATGCACAGAGAACACTATTGTTTGCCTGCCTGCATTCCCTGAGCAGCACCAGCAGTAAACCATGGCCCTGCCCCTGAAATACTCAACAACTCCTGGGATTCGCCAATGAGCACATTCTACCCCAACAGAGATCAGTGCATGTGCTCCAGCCCAGGACCGAGCAGGACTTTTCCTGCAATTGCTCCTCCCAACTGCACCAGAAGGGAGTAGGGAGACTATTTCTCATCTACTCTCAGAGCCCCTTCCATTGGCACCCAGACACGGTGTCAGTGGTGGTGTAAGAGAAGGAGGAGGGAACTGCTTGACCTGAATGCAGAAGGGTGAAGAGTGGGAGGGGATAGGGGTGTCAGGGGCATGTTGGAGGGTGGGGTGTAGTCTAGGGGAAATGGACAGAAGGAGAACATGCTAGGGAAAAAGTGGGCAGAAGGTTCTGTAACCACTAGAGCACACGTCTCTCCAGAACCTGGAGACTCTTACATAAACAGTGTGGGGAGAGGGAAGATTCAGGAGGGGACTCAAGCCATGGTGTGAGCCAGGACCTATTCGAGACTTCACCACACCCTAGCCAGTCCCAGCAGGCTAGTGCAGAACATAGAATCATAGAAATGAAGGGCTGGAATGGACCTTGACTATCCCTGACAGGTGTTTGTCCTACTTATTTTTAAAAGCTTCCAATGATGGAGACTCCATGACTGCCCTTGGAAGCCTATTTTGTAGTTTAACTACCATTATAGTTAGAAATTTTTTCCTAATATCGAACTAACTGTGATAGGGTGGACTAGGCCCACAGGCCCCTTGCTGGAGGCCTCAGGATCCTGCTGTAACCGTCCCAGGAAAAGAGCTGTAGAGAGGTCCTCCAAGAGAACTAGAGTGGCTGCAGGGAGCAGCCAATCAGGGCTTAGCAGGCCCATATAAAAGAAGCTGCGGTGCCAGAGAGTTCAGTCTGTTAGTAGGGACTGGGGGAGCAAGAGGTGCTCCTGGCTGCTTGCAAGGGCCAAAGCAGGTAGTTCCTGGACGGGCGCAAGAGAATAGCTCCTGGCTGGCTGCTTGGACTCAGTTAAAACGGGCTATGGGGAAGTGGCTCAGGGAAACAGAGCGGCAATTACCGAAGGGACACAGCACAAGGCTGCTTACTTAAAGGGTCCCTGGGTTGGGACCTGGAGCAGTGGGTGGGACTGGGTTCTCCCCACCAGCAACTGGGGGAAGTGGCTACGCCCTATGGAAGGGAATTAGAATTGTGGCAACCCAGGGAAGCTCCACAGGGAGCTGTGATTAGTGAACTGAACCCAAGAGGAGTGGCTCAGCAGGAAGGCTGGGGTCACTGAGGACTCAAGTAGAGGCAAGGAGTCCCCAGGGAAGAAGCCATTGGGGTACTGCTCAGTTCCAGAGTAGGAGCCTTGCAACCTAGCTGGACCAAGTGAGGGTACTGTGATGGGTCCTGTTGGACTGTTTTAGAAGACTGAGCCCAGGGAGGGCTGCAGGACATTGGGGACATTTTGCATTGTGTGCCCCAGCAGGGGTTTTTGTTTGGCACATGGACAGAGTGTGACTTGGCTGGAGGGCTGAGTCACCGAAGACCCGCCTGACAAGCAAACTCACAGTGTGAGCAGAGGAAATAGAGAAAAACTGCAGGTATGCACGCACTCTACTGGGGGCACTTGCGAGAGGTGAGTGTCTCCCATTACACTTATCTAAATCTCTCTTGCTGCAATTACTTTTTGTCTCTCCTTCAGTGGACATGGAGAGGTATCCATAGAGAGTGTTGGGGTACTGGTGGGGTTCCTGCCTAGAATCGCATGCGGCTGCTCATAGAAGTGGCGGCTCAGAACCAGAGGAACTGTTCACTTCCCTGGTCTTCTGATACACTTGCCTGAGCTCCTTTTATTTTCACACGACACTGCTGTGTGTCTCTGAGGTGTCTCCTGTGCGATTTTGGCATAGATGTCAGTGGTTCTTCTGCTGGTTTGGAGCTCTGCATACACAGACTCTTCTCCCCACACAGCAATCAGATCCAGTGTCTCCTGAATGCCAGTGTGGGGCGCATTTGCAGCCCTGGGCGGGCATGGTCAGCTGTGCTGGTGAGCTCTCTACGCTGATCAAACAGGAAATGAAATTCAAAAGTTCCCAGGGCTTTTCCTGGCTTTTTCCTGGCTGAAGTGCAGTGGAGTTGAAAGTGCTGTCTAGAGCAGTCACATTGGAGCACTCTGGGACACCTCCCGGAAGCCAAACCCATCGAATTACACAACGTTGGGTCTACACTACCCCTAATTTGACCCGGGAAGGTTGACTCTAGCGATACTCCTCTCACCGAGGTGGAGTACAGGCATCAATTTTACAAGCCCTTTAGGTCGGTGGAAAGGGCTCGGTAGTATAGACACGCACATTATAAATTCGCCCTAATGCGGCACATGTCGATCTAATGCCGCAGTGTAAACCAGGCCTCAATCAATTAGAAAGGAGCCATTTCCATCCCCAAGTCTCAAACTAACTTACCCATGGACTCGAGATAAGTAAAAAGCAAAATAGTGGATACTGATCTCGACCCCTATTACTCTGCCAAAAAATAGCAGATACTCCCCATGACAGATCAGATACTCCCCATGACACAGCAATTGCAGAAGGTACCATTTCCATAGCAGGATCTGAGCTGTCAGCTTAGCACAGGATTGCAACAGGAATAGGAAGTTGAGTCATAATAAACCCACAATGGCAAGTAATAGAGTTTGTGTCACTGTCCTGCTGTACCAAGCAGGATCAGTACGATAGAGAGAATGTTTTACCACAACACTGCAAAACAGATTCATATTAGCACTCAAACCGTAAGTCATGACCAAAGCATGTTGGGGGATCCTTGTACTATGCAGCTCACTCAGAGGATAAGGAGTGGTGTATGATTCTGCACTATACTACATTTTAAATTAACATGAAGTTTGTCACAGCTAGCCTAAGTTACGTTTTTCTTTAACATTTATGTTTCAGGATTAGTATTCCAATGAACTTTAGCACTATCCTGTCAAATCAGGATGAAATCCTATGAGCCAAACCAAGGCAAGAGCTGATACTGATCATTCAGTTTATGACTAGTTTTGATGTGCCTAGCAGTGAAATAAAAGGATCTTCTTGGCTCTAGTAGAAATAACTATGGTGTCATCACCCACTTTCAGTGATAAGGACACTACAAAACTGACCCAAATTGGCATCTGTGCTACAGTTACATCTCTTCTGGAGTCTTGAGTGCTGCTCCATATTCTGCCACTTCAACCCCTTCCTGGAAAGGTTTTCCTGGTTAGCGGCCTCTGGGTTTAAGTGAAGCAATGGATGGCATATGAATAGTCCGTTCAACAGGAGCGAATTAGACCTCAGATGAACACAGTGGGAAGTTTGCTATTAACTACGAATAGGAACCAAATTGGAGATATGAGCTGAAATCTATTGACAGTTACCTATTGTATTACTAAAATGTTGTGGTCTTAAACTGATCCTTTAACGAAGCCAGTAATGAATAGTTGATATCCTAAGAACACAGCATAATTAAAAAGATAAGGACAAAACCACCTGAAAGATAAAATAGGCACTGGAAATTGCCCTCTCACATCAGGAAGAAATTATTCCACCATAATAGAACTACACACAGAGAAAATCCCAACAAAATACACATAGTTTGGAGTAGCCAATGTTTGAACTACTCTTTGGACTTACACTATTATGACATCAACAATATAGCACAGTATCTTTTTTTGTTCCTTCCCCCACCAAATAAAGGAATAATATTTTGAGGTTAATATATTACCCCCCAAAAATCTTGGATTGTTAGTTTCTCTTGTTCTCATATGAACTTCACATATATAAGCTTTTTAACTGAGGCCTTTGTAGAAATGTACTAAACAGGATAATGTTTGTTTTCACTAGCTGCTGCTTACCCTGGAGAAATCAAGAGCCATTGTGCTCTTTCAGAAGGAGGATTTCCTTTCTCAACTTGCCAGTAAAGCCCCCCCCCCCCCCCCCCCCAAAGCCCCACACAATCACACAGTTTGATTACTTTATTTGGTTACTCACATGGTAAACTCATAAAGCAGCATGAGCTATTTAACAGAAAAAATAGAATTAAGCCATTCAGGGCTCATCCATTGTCAAGCAATGTCAATGTGAAACTATTCATGGATTTGATATAGAAGTATGTTTTAAAGGAGTCCTCATTTATATTAAGGAACTAATTACAAAAAATGTATGTTACATAAAGTATGTGATTATAACACTTGTCATGTCCAAGCTTTTAGGATGATTGACATATATTAGGCAATTTACCTATATACACGATGGATCAGATTGCAGGATCATGGCCTAGCACAAAGCCCTGCATCTGGGTGGAATCCAGCAGCAACCACGGTGGGAAAAGAACTATAGCAGATCTGAGCTGTCAGCTTAGGTCAGGGTTGTCTGATTGCAGGATCAGAGCTATAGAGACAATGTGATGCTGGCAGATCAGGTGCCAACTCATGCCAGAGCCCCAGTCCAATTAACTTGTGTATTAGTACAGATCAAAGTGATTTATACATTTAATAAAGTATATTTGGTGTTTAAATTTCATGAAAACTAGTGGGATGTTCCTTGCATTGTTCGCACTTATCTGTATCCTGTTATGATGCAGTAGCAAACATTTATTTTGTGTATACCCCTGTAACTAAATAACCCATGAAATGAGAAAGAAGCCTGTGGAATGCAAATGAAGAACTTTAACAGAAAAGTGCTCATTTCAAAGCAAGTGGTCATTTCTGTGGTGATCGGAGGTCAAAGAGTCAAAATGCATTCCTCACGCTCTGTCATCAAAGGTAAAACCCACATTGATAGTGATACTGTCATCTTGTTTTCTTTGAGAAAAAGCTATAAGTATGGATTCAAGGAAAGATCCTGGATCTCTGGACTCTGTGGACTCTTACAGGGAAGTGTACCAGATGCAAAGCAGAGATCCCTGGGGACAATCTGGGTACCCTGAAAAGACTTTTGGGAAACTGGCAGTTTATTACATCACTGCCACCATTTGGAATTACAAACTGTGACTCACCTGTACATATATTGTACCTGCTTTAACTTCTCAATAACTCTCATTTCCTTTTCTTGGCTAATAAACTTTTAGTTAGTTTACTATAGAATTGGTTACCAGCAGCATCTTTGGTGTAAGATCTAGGTTATCAGTTGATTTGGGGTAAATGACTAGTCTTTTGGACTGGGAGCAACCTGATGTGGTGTGATTTTTGGTTTAAGTGACCTTTTATCACAAAGTTGTTTGGGTGGCAAGATAAACTGGAGAGTCAAAGGGGACTGTATGTGACTCCATGGTAAGACTAGTATAGCGATCCAGGAGTTCATATTTGTCACCGGCTTGGTGAAATCTAATTATAGTACACACCACCAGTTTGGGGTGTCTACCCTGTTTTCTGACAGTCTGCCTGAGTTAGGAACTTACTCTGTCTGGAGTGGCTCACAACTGTGACAGATGGGTTTCACAGCAGACCTGTACAGGCGAAATCCTGATTCCATTGACTTCAATGAGAACAAAATATTCAGCTTATATTTATAGTTGCCAAAATTTTAACCTTAATTATGAAATCCTCCCCGCAGTATGGGGAGGGAAGAGTTTTCAAAACCCAGATCTAAGTTTTGTGGCTTTTATTCATGGTCAATATATTTTATCATTTAAAGAATCTTAGGATTGCCGTTCAAAGGTAGAGTCAGTCAGAGAATTTGTTCACATAATGGTAGTTAATATTAAATTACAATTTCATGCTTTCACTACGGAAGTGTTTGCAAACTGATCGTGTGTGTGTCTGTGTATAAAATTTAAAATGTGGTATTCATAAGTCTTTGGACAAATCAGCATTCAACCCATAGTCTGAAAGTTAAGAGTCAAGCCACAAGCCTGTTGTTGTAGGTAATCATTATATTGTTTCTGCTCCTTGTAAGTATGATTGCTGCTCATTCATCTCCTACGTAAAACATTTCAAATACTAAACACTACACTTCTGGTATGAATTTTTGGATTCGTATCTTGCACTACAATTCTATGTCAAGGGTCACAAACACTTTTCTGGATATGGAGTGGTTGTCTAAATTTTTGACTAGCGAGTAATACCCCATGCTTTGATTCACAAAAATATTTGTGAATCCTTTTCAACTTGTCAGCCAGTTCTTTTCAAAAACCCTTTCACATGCTGCATACTAATCTCTTATATCAGCAGGAAAATGTTAACATTTGAATTTCCTTTTCAAGAAAAAGTGAGTTAGACATCTGAGATCTTACAAAAGCTAATTGACTAGACTAAGAATTTGCAATATGCATCAGAGATCAGTTAGTGGAACAGAATGAGGACAGAGTGTGCATACCAGAGTGACCTTATTTCTTCCTGCCATCCTATTTTCTTAGTGTCTACTTCTGTAGTGAAGTCAGTGGAACAAGATGGGATATGGTGCTAAATTCTGGACCAACTTGTATCTTTTACACACATCTGTGCACTAAAGGACAAAGGTTTGGCTTATTCATAACCAATAGTGAGCTATTCATTTCTATTTGGATATGAGAGTTTCATCTCCATAAAAGTCTCTTTAATAGCTTCCTCATGCTTAGCATGGTGCTGCATATTTTTGTAATACACAATCCTGTTAAATCCCTTTTAAAATATTCATCTAAATCCCTATTAATCATACATTGGATGAATAAGTAGCAATCTTATAAATTGGCTATAATCCCATTGGTTTTTATAGCATGTCTTAAAATATAATCTATAGAGAAGAAACAAAAGGAAATATCTATTGAAGTCACTGCTATTGGGTTTGCAGTGTACTGAGTTTGTGGCAAAGACTTACAATATTACTTGCTTTATATCTGGTTTAAAGAAGTAGCACTGTTATCAGCCTATGGTGCAAATCTCCTCTTGCAGTTTATTACTGATCTCAATTATGTCTAAACTGGAAAGAACATACAGGGCGGGGCGGGGGGGGATGTCTTTGTTCAAACCAGACTGTTTAACTGAAAGGAGTGCTAAGATTTCATGTTTGGCAGCAATTGTGTAGCAATACCCAGATATACTTATATCTGTGGCTCAAAAGACTTTTGAAGAGTAATATTGTGGCCTTGGAAAGAGTGGACCAGTTTTCAAAAAAATCTGAAACGGTGTAGAGAATCCTGAAGAAGAATACATTTGGACCAAATTCCCAAAGTCTTTAATCAAACCTCTTGCTGATTACATTTCTCATTCCACAAGTTGAACACTTCAACATTTTTAGTATACTACTTGGGAAAAAAGCATAGCTACTCACAGCAAGGTGGATACCAAAAAAAAGGGGGGGGGGGCCGAGAGAATAAGATAGTAGTGAGATAATTATGATTAGTGTAAATCATAGTCATCTGGACCCTCGAACTCTTTAGGAAGTTCACCTGCTCCTGTTTTTGAAATGTTTTGAGGTCCCTTGAGTATGAAAGATATTAATAGAAAACAAAATCCTAAAGTTTGAAAAGCGACCAGTAATTTCTGGTGCCCAGCTTCAGACGCGTTAGAGGGGTTGCATATTTCCTAAGTGCTGAGAACCCTCTTTCTGAAAATCAGGTTCCTGTAAGGTGACTCGACTTGAGTACCCAAATCACTAGTCACTTTTTAAACTTTAATTGTTTCAATTATAACCCAGTATATCAGTTACTCTAAAGGCAGCTATCTAATTATTGCACCAATGGCAATCTCTGTCACGCTCATATCCTCAGAGCATACAGGGACCATCTTTTTGTTACGTGTGTACAGTGCCTAGCACAACAGGGCCTGATCCCTGATTGAAGCATCTAGGTGCTACCACAATACAAATGCACAAATATTATTATTAATATCTGACAGTTATCTAAAAATGAGTGCCTCTTCTGTTTCTCTCCATAAAATCAGATATGCTGTTTGTCATCACCACCACCCTCCTTCCCAAAAAAATCTTTGCCCCCCCCTCAAGCTTCAATAGGCCTCCAATGACTTCTAGTGATACTTGAAGGCAGGAATCTTTTTGCTGACTATCAGGCCTGCTCTTTGAGTTGTGCTATGCTCTGGGATTTCCCAAATCAGAAGTTCCTCAGAAAGCATTGTTCTCCTATAATCCATACCTCAAACCTGATGACATTTAAAGATATCAGCAAGCCTAGCAGAGATTGCAATAAGTGCTGAGACTGAGGGAGGGGGCAAAGGTTGTTATTCAAACTTTGAAGAACACTGCTTTGGTTCACAATGAAGACCGACGTTCTGTCCAACTCTTTCTTTCTTCTGCGCCAGTTCACTCATCATTTTATACAAGGGAATGACAAACTCTTGTAGTGATTCTGTAAATAAATGTGGCAGCCATTATGGAATAAGCCATGACTCTCACACACAGATTGGGTGTTGAAGTTCGAGCGGACTCCCACAGGACTCTTTCCCATTCAATTCAATGAGAGTAGGACTGAGCCTTAATCAGCCTGTTTCAGAGTAACCTCACCTTTCCTACTGAGGCCACTGACCATGTGATACATACACTTAGCTTCTCTCACTCTAAATCCATAGGGTCCCAGGGCTATTTTTCATGTTGGACTCAGGCGCTGAAAAGCCCTACCATTTGTAGCTTTAATTTCTCTATTTAACGGTCGCTGCAGTGCAGGCTTCCTAAGGAAAACTTACAGAAGTACCCAAAGGGACTACCATTTTTAGCAGATAGCTGTAATTCATTCTATGCAAATTCAGTCCTCGCTAATCCTACTTACTGTATACATTATAAAGAATTTAGTGTTGGTTTTGATAAAACCCATTTACAGGCCACATAGGCTTCTGTCTTAATTCACACTGAAAATGTATTTAATCAAGTCCTATATGCAATATAATGTGAATGAGCAAAAGTATATACAAGTATTAAAGTTATGAAGATCCTACTAAGTAGTTACAGAATATATTCCTGCTATGGGGTACCAGGCAATACCGATACCTATAAAAATATATTGCTCATCAATCAAGCTTTTTGTTCAATTACAGCATTACTGATGAGCCAGCTTTTCCTTTCTGCCCACCTGCTGGAAGACATTTTGGAAGAGATGTCTTTTACCAATATATGGCAGTCTCAGGAGCTTCCTGCCTTCATGCTTGTAAGAGGTCATGTGGTGCACTATAACAATTAGATAATGCCATTGAATCCACAGTTTCAATTATAGGAGGCATGTGTGAATATTTACTTGGAAATTTTCTGAAAACGATTCTACTTAACAGAAAAGTAAAAAATTATTTGCTTTTATTCATTTAAAATTAAAAAAAAAATATTGTGTTGTCTACAAAATCCCCCACAACAAATTCTGCTATACTGAATTTATATTCTTATTACAGGATTAGGACCCACATAGGACTGGCTGACATATCAGTGATAAAGAGGCCCTTGTCACATACATTGTGCTGGTCTATAGGTTATCATCATTCTCCGATGGCAGTGACTTCCCCACATATCAGTATGTGATCGTCCATGGGGTTTTGTATAGTAGTCCTCATGATGGGCAAAGTTTTCCAAAACTGCCCCATTTACTTTTAACTGAAATGTTAGCATTCCGACTATTTTTAAATGCACATATATTAGATCTCTTATGGTCTAACATATGTATTTGGATAATTTTAAAATGGTCTATGATCTAGAGTGACCAGATAGCAAGTGAGAAAAATCAGGACAGGGGTTGCGGGATAATAGATGCCTATGTAAGAAAAAGCCCTGAATATCATGACTGTCGCTATAAAATCGGGATATCTTGTCACCCTACTATGATCTGATACCAGCTGTTCCTTTGCAACCATTATGGCCTATGGCATTAATTCCTATTTAGGAACTTTCAGAGATACATTATACTGGCTCTTCAATGCCATTACAGTCTATCATACTATGTCAATGAATGCTTATGGACTCTTTAATACTTAGATTATTGACATATTAGAGTGTTACACCCTGTCCTACTATGAATGTGGTTGCTGCATATACACCGTATCAGTATTAAAAGTCTCTAAGTTGGACACTACTAGGCATTTCTGCAACCCAAAATTTATCTGCATGTGAAGTAGCCACTTTTCTTGGTAATTTTTAATCCCTTATTCACAGAGGCTTTGCAAGACTTCTGTTTAAAAAATAAAATGAAAGCTAAGTGTGAATGCTAAATTTGTATTTTAAATTTTAGCCTTGAGCAAATTTAATCCCCTAGAACAGAGGATTTGCAAGACTTTTAAGTGTAAATGCTAAACTTGTATGCTAAATTTTAGCTTGGAACAATTTTTTTTTTTTTAAAGCAAAGTTTATAAACCTATGAAGATGATCTTATGATTTTTAAGCTCTTTCTAGACAACATAGTTTCACAGTTTAAATGTAGAAGCAGGGCTGGCTTTAGGGTTCCACAAACCATTACCATTTAGTTTCAACATACAATACATTATACGAGTTTTTAAATTGTTCACACACCCCTTCACCTTCTTTTCTGTAATATTCCAATAAATACACAAACATATAAATATTATGGGTCAGTTTTTTCCTATATGTGAAACAAAAATGTTTTTTCCTGCAGTAAGCAGACACTTTGTACAACAGAACAATTAGACAGCAAGATCTAAACTAAGACATTGAAAGGAGAATAATCAGATGAAATGGATTACTAACACTCAACATTTTAAAATGAGTAGCAACCGGGAGTTCAAGAGATGGATATTATTTTTGAACAAAGAGGATGGAAATGGGTAATAAAAAGCCAAACAAACAGAGTGATGAAAGAAAAGACCAGCAAGTATTTGGGGTTAAGCGAGTTTTTCCTTGCCCAAAGATCTCTGTCTGTGGCATTACAGAAATGTTATAGATCAGATTGGCAGCAAAAGCTTTTACATTTATTTACTATATTCATTTAGTCGTAATAATGCATTGTGGTCTGCCCTCTTCTGGATCATGTTCACATACCAATCATTTATTTAATTTACAGCCAGTGTGAATGTCTGCAATTTACTTCAGAGCTGTGAAAGGACTTTAATGATCATTCTAAAAATACAGCATTATACGCATACAAACTTCAGGATGTTAAATTATTTCAGTGATTCTGAAGTACAAGATCACTCACATTTACACATTTCATTGTTTATCTAGCCCAGCAGTGTCAGACGATATATTCGATTCCACTAGTTGATAAAGGTTTAAGTCCATTCTAAATCTCAGTGTACTACAGAAGTTCACTTTAAAGAGTTATTAAGCAAAGTATTCCTGTTCAAGGAGGCTAATTGTCTTGTAAATTTCACAGACAGATGACCAACATTTGAATGCCATAAAAAGTATTTTACAAGGAAAGGATTTTAGTCACAACTCAGAAAAATAATAAGGTATTTACTCCCACTGTGTACTCAATCTCATCTCCGTATAGACCAGCCCCTCAAACATTCCCATTTTTAATTCATGTTTAAATACATAAAATTGTCCATACCAAACTGGCCAGTGATTTTTTTAATTCCAGTGCCAGTGGCTACTATCAGATGTTTTAGAAGACAAAGCAGAAAATTCTGTAGTGAAAGTTTGTGGAATAACTTTCCAGCAGGGAAGTTTATTCCTGTGTCCCAGAAACTGGTGGTTGTCTAATGCTCTGAAATGAGGGCTATGTAATTTAAATGTGAAAGTTCTCGTTATTGTAAGTTACTAATACTTTTCAGGTCTTGACTTCAGTGATATTCAGAGGCCGTGAGTTTCATAAGTGAATCTGCTTTTATGTAGAAGTATTCTCATTTATCCAATATTAAATATGTTGCCATTAAGTTTTCCTAAATGGTCTTTCATTCTTGTATTATGAGATGAGGTAAACCAAATCACCCAGTTTACCTTTTCTACCCTATTAATTATTTTATCTCGATCAAAGCAAGCTGGCAAATCTTCTTGTCCAAATGCCCTTAAAAGATTACTTACTCATATTAAAATTTAAAACCGTGCTAAACTCCTTTCCTGTAGCAAAGTCTTCCACCTAGTGCATATTGGAAGGCCTGGGAGTAGCTATTTGTAGGGAGATTAGATGCAAGATCCATATCTAAATAATGCTTTCCCAAATACTAAAAAGTCAAGAGTACTGAAACTCCTGAGGCTCCACTAAAATGGAAGTGATACCAGAGGAGAGTAATGATTCTTTAAGCATCCCTCAGTTCCTGGACATTTTGCAATATCACCCCAAAAAAACAGTTACTTTGTTAAGAAGCTGAATTGTAATAATAGAAATTTATTTGCATGATATGCTCCTGATAGTCTGGTTTTGTTATGCAACTTCTTGCTCTCTCACTTTTCATACGCTGCTTGGTCTCCTCCTCCAACTGGAAGAATGAGTGACGGATAGCAAGAGGAGGCTGTTATCAATTTAAATCCATTTTAAGATTGCCCCAAAAGAAACCTTGTTGAGGAAATAATAAATATGCTCTTTAGTAAAGTTATTTATTCACAGAGGGAAGTGGCAAGTGTAACAGATTTTAGCAATTCATTCCTCTAGGCAGAGAAAATTTTCAGCACAGTGTTTTAAAGGCAAGAAAAGGAAGAATCAATTAAATATTTCAATTCAATCTTAAGTATGCTATAAAATTTGCTAACAGTAATGAACTGAGAATCTGTCCCCATTTTCCGTCCTCCTTCTCTCCATTTGGAACACCAGAATAGAGTACTGCATACACAATGAGAGACAAACTATTAAACACAGGACCCAAAACTATGGAGTCCTCATTTGAGAAAACTTCCACAAACTTGAGGCAAGTTTTGCCTTATGGGGCAAATCAAAACCCCAGCACCACACCAAGTATCTGGGCCAAGTGCTGGAGAGATGCACTTATGGGCAGAATCCCCCAGCTTAGGTTCTGTAGAGTCACTCTGTGGCCATAACGCCAGCTTGCTCTAGAGCCCTTCTACAAATCCCCTTGTTGAAGCAGATGAGGTGATCTGTGCAATATGGAATCTCCTGGTCCCTCCCCTCCCCATGCTCTGCCCCTATATTGCTATCATGCTGGGGACCAAAAGGAACAGGGCTTCATGCAAAAGATGCATGGATTCCCACCCCAAATTGTACAGCAGATCCCCACAAATTCTGCTGCACAGGGGCCTTCCATAGTCACAGCAGGAAGGCTGCATTTACACCTAATTAAGAACTACAAGATCAGAACCTTAATGGCAGCTTGTCAAAAGGGGCGTGCAGGAAGGTAGAGAGTCCAAACCATGTATCCTAAATAAAGTGTTTTGAGATTGTATAATTAGCAAGTACCCTAGCTTCCCAGACAGCTGCAAACTCAGACCCTGTCTTAAGACTGGAGGTTCTCACTGAAAGACTAGCTATTGTGAGATTAAAAATGAATTTGGGACTTTTAGATATTTTCAGTGAAATATAAGATTATATATACAAACTATGTTAAATATTATTTTCTAGGTAGACAGGATAATAGACATGGTGAACAGAGTGAGGAGACTCAGAGTTGGGTGGTATAAGGTTAAATGGATAAGTGATATTAATTTCCTTTAATTGCAAGCTTACTGGAAATGTAGATTAGCCAACTGCAGGTAAAGCTCTGCATAATTGGTTTCTTTCTTCTGAGTCAATAGGTTTACTGTGGGGAAGCTGTAGAGGTGGTGTAATTTTCCTGGAGTTGAGGAAAGCTGTAGAGTTTGCTGTCAGCTGGGAGAACCCATTTTGAGCTAATGTAGGGGCTGATTAACAACTCCCCTCCTCTTCCAAGGTGCTATAAAGCTTGCTCCAGTCTCAAGACCGGGTCAGCTTGGGAGATTAGTTTAGGCATAGGTCAGTTTAGCAAGACTTCACTTGACTTAGGCAGACACATGTCCTAGCTTTGAGAGAGTCTTGCCAGCTAGAAGCCTGCAACATCCTGAAAAGTTTCTGCATAGCCTGGAGAGAGACATGTTCTAACTCAGAAGGTGTTTACTTTAATTGGGAGCGGTATTATGAAGTTGCTACGGGAGTTTTTGTAACTTATTTCAGTTCCTACAGGATCTAAAATTAGAAGTATATATTTTCCCTGTATTTTTGATGCTTCCAAGGCTTACAGTTCACACTGGTTAGACTGCTGTGCAATGGAGACACACACACACACACACACACACACACACACACACACACACACACACAAATGTTAAAAAATTTTTTTTTTAATTTAAAAATCAAATGTGTACCTTCTATTTCAGAAACCCCACTGTCAGGATTGGTAGTAAAAGGAACAAGTTTGTTTCTTGAAATTCCCATACAAGAGCTATATAGATCTATACCAGCTGAGGATAAATATCTTATGTCTTATTTAAGATCCAAATTTTCAAAATGGCCATTCATTTTGCGGGCCTCTATTTCTGGGTGCCCAGCTTACGGCTTCTTGAAACAAATTTTCAAAAGGTCTGAGCACCCACAACTTCAGCCAGTGGGACCTCTGGGTCCTCAACACACCTTAAAAAAAAAAAAAATAATAAAAATCAGACCTCCAGTAACTCGACTTGGGCATAAAAATGGCGGCATCCAAAACAATTGGGCACTTCTGAAAATGTGTGTGCTAAGTGTTTACTCGTGTGTTCTCTTTCAGTGATTAAAAACTGATTTATAGAAGTGACCTCAACTTTTTGTGATAAACATCCACATTCTGAAAGTTGCTCTATCTATATGTCTGTAGGCAGTGGATATATCCAGATCCTACAGAACAGGCTCACAATTATTTGTAAATACAAAAATGCATCTGAAATTATTTGCATGATCAGTAATTTATGTGCAAATTCAAAGTCAAGTTCTGAGAATCACGTCCTTCTGAAAAACAGGACCTAAATATCAGCACTAATACCTGGTATTAGCTCAGATCCTCAATTGGTGTAAATTGCATAGCTACACTGATTTAAATTGAAGTACACCAATTTAGATGGGCCAAGGATCTGGCCAATTGTTTCAACTTGTGCGAAGTTGGGGTTAGAATCCGTGTAGCCTACTATGCAGCTTTCTTGTTAAGTGAGGACAGGCGGATCCTCTGGAATCCTGACTGCTAGCTTTTGCAGTGGAATTGCACCATTTTCACCCCCAGAGGCTCTACCTCTTCAAAAGTTTATATGAATCACAGAAGTATTTAAAATTACTTTAGCTATTCAGAAGAGGCAGTGTCCATAGCTAATACTGAGAGTAAAACAGATGTGGTTAGAAGAAATTTTTTAGAAAGAATCGGCATCTCCATTTTAGCTTGAAAATGCTTCTTTGAAAAGAAAAAAAACCCAAGCTTTTAAAACTTTAGAAATATCCAGGAATCGCAGATGATGAAATACTGTCAAGTGATGCCAATAAGCAAGAAACAAGAAATAATCAGGAAGCAGAAACAATACCATGTGACTTAGGACGGTACCTATCACATCCCAGACAAAAACAAACGGAATAGCCAACAGCTACAAGTAGTTAAAGAATAGAGTGAAATGTTTGCAGAAAGTATTAGAATACTTAAATTAGTAAAAATCTATTTGCAGACGATTCACAGACAAAGCCCCGCACTAAATTCACCACAAGCTGTTCACTGAAAATAATTTGCTTAGTTCTAAACAGGATTTCTCTTTCACTATGTGCAACTTAGGCAGATATAATGGGACATTCAGAATGCTGTAGAGCAGGGGTGCAAGTAGGGTGGTACTCTAGTATGCAGTACTGGCAAGAGATTTTTAGTGGGTACGGGGTACAGGAAAGACTTGGGACTAGCTCCCCCCCTCCAGGAGGGGGGCTCCTTTTGCTCCTTAAAGGAGCAGAATGGGGCAGGAAGGACATTCATTCTTTATATAACTTTAACAGCACAATGCATAAGCTAAACTAAAACAAAGGCTTTGAGTAAGTTTGTTAGCATATGTTTTCTTCTGTTACATTGGTCAAGAGTCCTCAAGAGGGGATGGGTGGAGGGGGTGGGGAACGGAAGGTGTTAAAACAGTGTTTTTGATTCTGTTTCTCCCCATTGGTCTGAATTATCCATGACATCCATACTGCATCACATCAAGTCCAGATCATTAGAGGAATGCCTCTGTTTGCACTGAACAGAGGATGTTTGGATTCTGATGTCAGCCTAGTTCTGCAGCCTGATGGGAAGCAGGTGTTGTCGCCAGTGTACCTAGAATTCCTCTTTACAGCCAAACTAGTCTAACATGCTTTTTGTTAATTGGAACTGGAGCAGCAAAATAAAGAAAACAAATGCCTCATTTTCCAGCTTTGTGAGTGAGAGAACTATGTGAAGATTATAGTGCTGGACACTGATGGCCTTAAACCAGCTGCCTGAGGAATCTGCCAAGAACTTTGCTGAAAATATGTTCCTCATCTTACCACACATCTGCCCACCTTTATTTGAATGAAGCTCCTTCTGATCTGACAGCTCAGGCATTGTCAGTTTTATCCAGAACAATTTACAAACTTGGAATCTAATCCTGTAAACCCTTAATGCTTTGATCAATCCCACTGAAGACAATGGGACTATTTGCATGACTATGGACCACTTTTGGTAAGAGTTTGGTAAGAGTTTCAGGAGTCTGTTTCCATAAAGGAAGTTGAATCCCTCATTGAAATGCAATGTTTGGGTACAATGCCGTAAAGCAGTTTAGGATACAGTTCTACTTAAAATTTGTCTTTTAACAAGTCATACATATGCTGAAATGGCTCCTCACCCAACTCCCATATTCCATATAAACAGACTGAAATACTACATATTTGGGGGGAAGTGAGTAGTTAAGCATGTTGATGTTTCTATATACTATGGGGGGGGTAACAGAGGGGATGGGGAGAACGTGGGGGCCCCGGGCTGGGGCAGGGAGAAGTCACATGGGGAGGTCACATGTCCCCCCTCGTGTCCCTCCCATGAGAGCAGTACCAGGAGGAAATCATTTCTACTTGCACCACTGCTGTAGAGGCAAATCTTCATAGCTATCTACCATTTCTGAACACCTAACCTAAATTGCCTTCAACAGACAGGAGAGTGAGCTGCTTGCCGGTAAAGGTACCCAAATGATAACCTGTCTTGCAGGCAGATTTGGGCAAAAAATCAGTTGGAAGACACCTGCTAATGAACTACCTGCTTGCTACACATTTTGCTGGTCTGGAGACACACGTGAGCAATTATCCATCTGGAGCCTCCTTTTTTCATATCCTGTCCTCCAGACAGACACATTCACAAGTGCTTTCCTGTGAGATGACCTTTGTACTGAGGACAGTTGAACAGTTACTTGCTTATGAAGTTATGCCTGCTTAAGGGTACCACTTCCCCCACATTTTTTCAAATCTCATTCTGAGGGAGTGCTGCATTACTTGTTAAAAGGAACCAACTACCTTGCTAAAATCTATTGAGAAAAGTAGGCAGTTTATTTTAACAAATGCTGCAACCATCTGACATTCCAGGGCACAATTCAGACGAGTGGAGGGCTGTGTCACTCTGCCCTGCAACCCTGGATGCCTTACAATGCCTTGCCGAAGTAGCTCCCACCTGGTTGCTCACAGCCTTCCAGCATGCAAGCCATATCCTCAGTGCATGCGTGTGTGTGTGTAAAACTTAGGGTTGCCAGGTGTCTGGTTTTCAACCAGAACACCCAGTCGAAAAGGGACCCTGGCAGCTCCAATCAGCATCGCTGACGGGGCTGTTAAGTGTCTGGTCAGTAGCGCAGTGGGTCTAAGTCCCCTCTCCAGCTCCTACTCATAGGGGCAGCTGGGGGCTCCATGCCCTGCCCCCACCACAACCACCAGCTCTGCAGCTCCCATTGGCCAGGAACCACAGCAAGTGGGAGCTGTGGGGGCGGTGCCTACAGACAGACAGTGTGCAGAGCTGCCTGGCTGCACCTCTGCATAGGAGCTGGAGGAGGGACATGCCACTGCTTCCGGGAGCTCCTTGAGGTAAGCGCCACCCGGAGCCTGCATCCCTCACCCCCTCCCACGGCTCAACCCCCTGCCCTAGTCCTGATCCCCCTCCCGCCCTCCAAAACCCTCGGTCCCAGCCCGGAGCACCCTCCTGCACCCCAACCCTGCATCCCCAGAGCCTACACCGACAGACCTCTTCCCTCCCCCCTCCACTCCAACCCCCTGCCCTAGCCCGGAGCCCCCTCGTGCACCACAAACCTCTCATCCCTGGCCCCACCCCCAGAGCCTGCACCCCCTCCCGCACTCCAAACCACTTGGCCCCAGCCTGAAGACCCCTCCTGCACCCCAAACCCTCATCCCCAGCCCCACACCAGAGTCTGCACCCCCAACCAGAGTCCTCACCCCCCCACACCTCAACACCCCAATCCCCAGCCCAGAGACCCCTCCTGCACCCTTAGCCCCTCATCGCTGACTCCACCCCAGAGCCTGCACCCCTAGCGGGAGTCCTTACCCCCTCTGCCCCAGCCCAGTGAAAGTGAGTGAGGGTGGGGGAGAGCGAGGGAGGAAGGATGAAGCAAGCAGGGGCAAGGCCTTGGAGAAGTGGCAGGGTAAGGGCAGGGCCCCAGGGAAGGGGCAGGGCAGAGGTGTTCGGTTTTGTGCCCATAGAAAGTTGGCAACCCTAACAACACAGGGCAGTGGTGAAGCAGCCCACTTTTAAACAATGCCACTTTATAACCTCCCTAAAAAGGTTTCAGAGTAGCAGCAGTGTTAGTCTGTATCTGCAGAAAGAAAAAGGAGGACTTGTGGCACCTTGGAGACTAACAAATTTATCTGAGCATAAGCTTTCATGAGCTACAGAATTTTTTAATTTAAGATAAAACAGACAGAAGGTATGTAACAGATTTCCTGTGTGATGAGTCATTCTCTGTGCCTATGACAGAGCAAGGAATTTTGAGCCCTGATTTCTCAAATCCTAATCCAGTCCCTTAACTATATGACCATCCTTCTAGAACAGGGGTGGGCAAACTATGCCCCGTGGGCCACATCCTGCTGGGAAGTGGGATCTGGGGCTTGCCCCACTCCTGTGCTCCAGCCGGGGTTGGGGGCGGCTCGGCGCATGCGTGCCGCAGCTCCGCATGGCTCCTGGAAGCAGCGGCATGTCCTCTCTCCAGCCCCTATGTTTAGGGGCAGGCAGGGGCCTCCGTGTGCTGCCCCCACACCAAGCGCCGCCCCCTCAGCTCCCACTGGCTAGGAACTGCGGCCAATGGAAGCTGCAGGGGCGGTACCTGCAGATGGAGCAGTGCACAGAGCTGCCTGGCCGCACTTCCCTATAGGAGCCGGAGTGGGGACATGCCCCTCCCAAGCCCCAACCCACTGCCCCAGTCCTGATCACCCTCCCGTCTTCCGAATTCCTCGATCCCATCCCGGAGCACACTCCTGCACCCCAAATCCCTCATCCCAAGCCTCACTTCAGAGCCTGCACCCCCAGCCAGAGCCCTCAACCCCCTGGCCCAGCCTGGAGTCCCCTCCCGCACCCTGAACTCCTCATTTCTGGCCCCACCGCAGCACCGACACCCCCAGCCGGAGCCCTCACCCCGTCCTGCACCCCAACCCCAATTTCATGAATATTCATGGCCCGCCATACAATTTCCATACCCAGATGTGGCCCTCGGGCCAAAAAGTTTGTCCACTCCTGTTCTAGAACCACCATACTCCACTTCCAAGTAAAAAACAATGCCTCTACCCCTCCCTTTGGCATGAGACAGACATTTTAATAATAGCACAACTAAAAAGCCATGCATCTTTCAAGAACTGGACCCACAGAAGGTGGTAAAATGTTGTTAATCACAGTTCAGTATTATTTCTGGAATGCACTGACATTCATTGATTTGAATTAATAAAATAAAGCTATTTTTCAATCAGGGCAGTGTATGATTTATTTCCAGTGGAACTGTGGAAACAGATCACAGTCCTTGCTATAGTGATCTATCACAGCAAGTATTTCAGTGGTACAGAGAACTGTTTTCCAAACCAAGACCATAAGCCAGTGATGGATTGAGTTTCTGCAGACCAGGAAAGACTTAACATGCAGTGCAAATTGCTATATGTAGACACGGAGCGCTCATGCTCATTTAATGATTTTCACCCAAGTGGAATGCATAACTCTTTTTAATAAAAATATGAACTTCAGTAATTTAAAACAGAAATGTTAGGCCTTAAAGGATACTGAAGGGTTGTGCCTATGAGTCACACATGCTTAATCACAATTGGCCTAGTGACAAAACTCTGGAGGATCTTCTGCAGTGTGTTAAATAGCAGTCCATTTTCAGGCAACTTGTACACTCATTTTCCTTTGGGTGTATTCCAGGAACCACAGCTACTGCTGTAATTATCATCTTCCTCCTTCAGGAAGCACCTTAAAACTTGAAGACACTCAGGTGCACCAAAATAGTTTTTTGTGGTATTTGACATTTTCATAGCAAATTGTTCAGGTGGCAGAGCTGTTCTTGTAGCAAGACCTGAACAAGAACCTTGGCACATTTGCAGAAAGCAAATTTAAGATTGTGCCCAGTTTTCCTTTCACTTTAATGGGAAGGCTGAATACAACCTACTAGGGCAGAGAATAGCTATCATATTTCTGTTCACCAGGCCAAAAGAGGTGTGTGGTGTTTTTTTTTTTTTTTTTTTTTAACTCCTCCAGAATTGAAAGAGCCCAGGGGAAACTGCATGAGTCAGGAAAGGAAACACAATAAAGTTAAAAGGACATATTAAATACTAGAAAGACAAGGTGAGTGAGGTAATATCTTTTTATTGGACCAATTTATGCTGGTGAAAGAATCACACTTTCAAACGACATAGAATTCTTCAGGTCTGGGAAAGGTACTCACAATGTCACAACTAAATACGAGTATAAATAGTTAATATCTTTACAGACATGGGAAGCAGTACAGCATCACCATTCATTTCCAACCATGTCTTGATCCTCCATTAAGCCCAGCCTAGTCGCATCCCTGCGTACAATGTCCCTGATCCAGTCAATGGTCAGCCTCTATGTCTGACTGACCTTGGTTGCATCTGCATTATTTTTGTTGGCATCCTGTCATCTGTTTGTTTTCTACAATGTCCCTACCATTATAATCTCTTTGATTGCAGCCAATCCTGTACCCTGATTTCACATCCTTCTTTCCTTCTAACCTTTTGTAAAATAAATTTTGTATACCGAAGTTGCCTGTGTGTGTCAGATAGTTCACCAACCCACTTCACACAAAACAAGTGCTTCTCTGCTGTTATGATTACGATAAGTTGCATACACAAAAGGGACTGTGGAAAACAGTGGATTCCTAAGGACTGAATTATCTCCAGTTACACAGAAGAAAGTATTTTGAAGCACTGTCCGTATTTGGATTCTGTAGAAAAGTGTGCCTTGAGCTAAATTCCTTCTGGAGTTACGTAAATATATCCTTTGATTCTTTTAGTGAGTATATGTTTTAATTAGAGTTTCTTGCTCTTCTGGAATTCTGTACAAAAGATGGGTCTGAGAGGTAAGGTTTTGAATCAAAATCAACCCTTTCTGAGGTCTGAGGTTGTTCATATCTAGGTTTTTGGTTTAGCCTTTAAGGATAAGGGTCAGCTATGGCTGTGGTTAGTTTGAATCTGAATTTTTCCCAGAGGGCAGAGGAACTTACGTGGAGTTTGGATTCAGGTCCATTTCGAACAAGAGAAGGAATCTGACCCTATTGCAGGGAGTGAGGACTAGGAGGGAGTGTCTACTATCCCTTCAGTATATGCAGATATCCCTCATAGACCCTAACTGGGGTTAGGTACAAATAGACTTGGAAGTATGTGATATTCAATTATAGACCTCAATCAGTCACGTGATATTCAAATTATTTTCTCCCTGCTTATGAGTACATAGCTAATGGAAAGATGTTGAGGATAGTCACCCTTGTTCAGACTCCTCAGTAATACTTTCATGAATTAAGAGTCCAGTGGATTTTTAACAAAACAATTATACATTTTGGGCATTAGAATAAAATATATATTATATTCATTTAATATCCTCCCACCCTTAAAGTTGAGTTTGTCCTTGTTGAGAAATCTAGGTAGAGGAATCAATTAAATTCTCTAGCAGCACTTCCCAATGTTCAATAACTTTCTCACATGAAGATGATTTTTTCTATGAAAATAGGGATGGAGCATAGAATATAAGGAAGTAGGTTAGCTGTTTGATCTTTACGTCGTTCACAATCATCCAGTCAGGTTGAACTACAGTTCATTAGCACATACCACAATTGATAATAATCTTCTTGGTAAAAAAAGGCCCAAAAGCATTTTCATCTGCAGTAATTAGCTTCATGGTACGCTACATTATTTTAAGCACTTCTGCAAATAGCCTACTTTGACAAACCGCTATCTGTTGTGCGCCAATGAGCTGTAGTAGACCAGCATTGTGGCAAAGCTGTGATACAGAGAAGAAGCCAATCATTTTTCAGAATAAGAGATGGGAACCCACAGGTTAGTGCTTACTGCCTATATATCTCACCAACAGGAAAGTAGCTCCATGTTCAAAGCAATTTAAGTGAACTGTAGGCAACGACTACTGTAAAAGGCAGTTGATAGCAAACGCTTGGGTGAGGCACATTCAATCCCAGTGGGCTTCCTTTGTGCAGCTGAACAGCTGAACAAAGGTAGGAAAATTCACTTGCTCAACACCCAGAACCACATGGCCACAGCATAATCTGGATTAGGATAAAAGCAGGTTGTGTGATAGATGAGGTATTTTAGAAACTTCACACAGAGCTACAGGCAGATTGTCTGTAGGAGAAGCAGAATCCTCAGATACTACAATTTAGCTGAAATGTTGAAAGAGAAGATACTCCTGTGAAATATTAGTTACAGTTTACTTTGGGTAGCAAAGCCCCATTCAACAGAGTATATCCTAGTGCGTCTTATTGACAAGTGTCTGCATCTACTTCTCTCCCCTAACAAGAAATTAACCATCCTAAGAATCCAAACGTTTCTAGACAACTTGGAAGCCAGCTACCAAGAATTATTTCTTATGATTTAATTACAAAAAGTTACTATAAAGGTAAGCTTTCTAGTGGCTGGGTGTGGTGATGATACAGACAGAAGAAGCACTGTAGAGCCGGGACACTGCACCAGGGAGATAAGAACTTATCCTCAGCCTCTCCTCATCTATCTCCATATTAATCATGAAATTGAATGTTCTAAGATGTGTATTTATCAGACAGTATGCATGCACCTCAGCTCTCACACACATGTATACCCAGAGAGGGCAAAATGAACTGGTATTCAGGCTCTCTGGAATTCTGTAGCTATACAATATCAGCACCACAGAATATAGGACATCTCCCTTGCCTCAGCAATTGGCATGGAAAGAGCCCTGACAATGCCTTCATTTAGCCAGGGGATTGGGGAACTTTCTAAATCTTTCTGTCCCCATTTCGCACAGAAAAGAAATGGTCAGGGATTCATAGACGAAGCATATTTAACACTGTTTCATTTCAGATACTCTTTCCTGATTTTTAATCACTAGAGTTCACTGGCTCCTTTTCCTGAGCTTTTGGCTCTTTCCATATTCATTGCAGGCCCATTTTATTTAAAGCTGGTCCCCTACATGTTTTGGCGCACAGATTGAATACCAGGGGCTCCTGTCAACCTTGTCTTGTTAAGAGTTGGAGTAGAGCACACCTTTTAAAGAAATACCAATCTAGCTTTTTATGTAACTTTGATGCAGCAAGATCTGTATTTGCACAGCAATGCACACCTGCCACTAAAAATTAAGTGCGTTCCATACCCTTATCCCACTAATAAATATAGTCCACTGATATACAGTCTAGTCATCTGAACAAAGCATTTGATAAGAGGATGGTTTTCCTATTCTTATTTTATATCAAATCATCTATTTTCATGTACTACTTTGGTCCCCTGCTTAAAGTTTATCATATTAAGAGTTCAACCTGATAAGAAAATGTGCTGTTTCTGTTACAATCTGCTCAGGAAGCAATCATTTATTACATTTGCAATTTCTACCTCCATTGTACCACATCTCAGAGAGATTTCCCACTCTCTTATCTCATCATCCAGTAATCCTCTTTCAAGTCACTCCTGTGTAGAAATTGGATACATATTACTGTTATTTGCTCCAGGTCAACCTGATTGAATCATTTTGTTTCACTGGAATGGTTACCACATTTTAACTCTGATTGGTTAAACTACTGCAAAATGACCTAAAATGCCCATATCTTATTCTGTTCTCTCAAAACATCTTGTAATGGTGCCTTTTAAATTAATTCCATGTTCAGCAGTAAACTTTGTTGCTGCAGTTCATATTACTCTATTATTTCATTAGGAAGAGGCACATGAGAGAATTTGTTTGTTCTTTTAAATTTCTTCATGCTGTTTAATTTTCTTTCTTGCAGTTTTGTTCTCCTTGTTTAAAGACTCTGGTGTCTAAAAATAAATAAAATACCAGGACTTATTATACAGTGTTTAACTAAGCAAGCCAGGGAGAGAATGACTTAGAATCTCAGGGTTAGAAGGGACCGCAAGGTCATCTAGTCTAACCCCCTGCCAAGATGCAGGATTTGTTGTGTCTAACTATCCAAGACAGATGGCTATCTAGCTCCTTTTAAAAACCTCCAGCAAAGGAGCTTCCACAACCTCCCAAGGCAGTCTGTTCCATTGTCCTTACAGTTAGGAAGTTTTTCCTAAGCTTTAATCTAAATCTGCTATGCTGTAGTTTGAACCCATTGCCTCTTGTCCTGACCTCTGTGGCAAAAGAGAACAATTTTTCTCCATCTTTTTTATGGCAACCTTTCAAGTATCTGAAGACTGCTATCATATCCCCCTTTAATCTCCCCCTTTCCAAACTAAACATATCCTGTTCCTTCAGCCTTTGCTCATATGGCTTGCATTCCATCCCTTTGGTCATCTTTGTTGCTTGCTTCTGAATCCTTTCCAGCTTCTCAACATCCTTTCTACACATTGGTGACCAAAATTGGACACAGTACTCCAGCTGAGGCCTAACCAGCACTGAGTAGAGCGGTACTATCACCTACCATGATGTGCATGCAATGCCTCTGTTAATGTAACCTAAAACTGCATTTGCTTTTTTTTGCAACGGCATCACATTGCTGACTCATGTTCAGGTTATGATCTACCACAACTCCCAGATCCTTCTCAGCAGTGCTGCTGCCAAGCCAGTTATCCCCCATTCTATATTTGTGCATTTGTTTTTTGTTCCCTAAGTGTAGCAACTTACATTTTGTCTTTGTTGAATTTCATTTTGTTTTCTATTGCCTAGTTCTCCAATTTATCAATTTAATTTTAGGTCTATCCTCCAAAGTATTGCCAGTCTTCGCTAGCTTTGCTTCATCTGCAAACTTTGATCAGTGTGCTCTCTATACCTACATCCAGGTCATTAATAAAATTGTTAAACCACACCAGACCCTGAACAGATCCCTGTGGAACCCCACTTAAGACTGCCCTCCAATCTGACATCATTCCGTTAATAATTACTCGTTGTTTAACCAATTATATATCCACTTAATGTTAGTTCAGTTGAGCCTGCATTTCTCCAGCTTACTTATCAGAGTGTCATGTGGGACTGTGCCAAAAGCCTTACTGAAGTCCAGGCATATTATGTCCAGCGCTTTCCCCTGTCCACCAAATCAGTTACCCTGTCAAAGAAGGAAATCAAGCAAGTGTGGCATGATTTGTTCTTGGTAAATCCATGCTGGATGCTAGTGATTACCTCTTCATCCTCCAGGTATTCACAAATTGAATGTTTTATACATTGCTCTAGTAGCTTCCTGGGTATTGAACTCAGGCTGACTGGTCTATAGTTTCCTGGTTCCTCCTTTTTAAAGGAGGCACTACTTCTCCAGTCTTATAGAATCGTAGGACTGGAAGGGACCTCAAAAGGTCATCTAGTCCAGTCCCCTGCACTCATGGGAGGACTAAGTATTATCTAGACCATCCCTGACAGGTGTTTGTCTAACCTGCTCTTAAAAATCTCCAGTGATGGAGACCGGGACCTCTCCTGTCATCCATGAGTTTGTAAATATTATTGCCAGTGGCTCAGAGATTTCTTCAGCTAATTTCTTCAGTACCCTCAGGTGAATAGCATCCAGCCCCAACTGCCCTTGAGCAATGCACAGAACTGAGAGGGGTGGGCGGGGGGGAAGAGGAGAGAAACAAGGTTAGGCCATTCCAGTTATATGAGATGCCAAGAAAGAGTCAGTTTAGGGGGAGGGATTTTCACAAACATACATACAGCTGCCAGCAGGAGTTGGTTCAGGGAGATGAGTAGCAAAGTTTCATTGCAGGTACCATGACAGATAGAATTGCCAACTCCCAGTGTTTTTCTTAAAGCCCCAGCTCTTGCAATCATTTTTAAAGTTTCTAGCCCTTATGGTTGCAGAGAAAAGCTTGAAAATATGACCCCAAACTATCAGAAACCAGAAGGCACAGAAAAAAAATCAATTTTTGCCTTCCTTCACAGTGTTACTTTATTTCAAGTCAGCAACCACTTAGTTGGGCTTTTCCTCTTTCATCTCCCTTCCCTGCCTCCCCCGCCCCATTTGACACCTTGCACAGGTGTAACAGGTGAGACTCAATGGACCCCCCCAGGCTCTCATTAACCACCTTCTGGTCAGTGTGGGGCTGTATGCCCCATCACACTCCTCCACTCCCTCTCCTCAAAGCAGGAGCTCTGTTTCCCCCTAAATTCTTCTCCTTCTGCCGCAAAGACGATCCCTTTGCCTCTCTTCCCCTTCCCGTGGCGCCTGCTCCCGCCCCGCCCCTCACACTATGGTGTGTGCCAGAAGAGGCAACCCACTTAGTGGGCAGAAAAGCTCATACATGCCACAATCCTACTTTTGTTACTTTGCGGGGTAGAAGCATCTGCTGGGCATGGTGTACCTGGGGTCAGTTTTCAGAGTGCTCAGCTCCCATTAAGACACCTAAATAATTGGCCAGATTTTCCAAAGCACTCAGCACATTGGGTTCTGAGTTCTTTTTGTATGTCTGGCCAAGAGAGTTACTGTTTCCCTATCCCTGTATTGGCACGAATGAATCAAGCCTCACATCAATAAAACCAGCAGTAGGTAGACTATATCATGCTGAGTCTAGCTACTAACAATATTCACTAAAACAAGTTTAGGCCTTTTTAGAAGAAAAGTCACCAAGAGGATCACATCTTAAAGCCGCAGGAAACATGGGATTTATTTCAGGAGTCAAAATGCAAGCTGCTGAATTGCTCTTGTTTGTCAGATGACTATTATGTCATGCGAAAGGTTATTCCTGAGACAGTGCTTCTGGAAAATCTTATGTGAACACATCAAATTGCCAAGTTATGGCAGAGAAGTCAGTGAGCTAAAGAAAGCTTGACCCAGAGGCTTGAGTTAAATATCTGGCTCTGGTTCATTTACATGCCATGAATTAGGCTGAGCCAAGGAAGAGTCAAAACCACTGAGAATTCCGGCAGCAAGCTTTCAGTGACACTGATCTTACAGTATATTATTCTATGAATTTTTTTGTTTTCATGTTTGTGTGTTGCTTGTGTAATCTGCTCAGTGACTCTGCTTATTTTTGGCTTGTATATCTGGCTGAATCAGTCCCTCTTCCCACCCTACATCCTCAAATATCCTGCCTTGCTCAGATCTGAAATATTTTTTTTGACCCCTGTCACTTTGGAAAAGTACTAGAAAAAGATTTTAAATGGACTATTAACAAAGATGTTAGAAGTGTCTTATATACATAGAGCCAAACTCTGCCCTGACTTTAGCCCCTGTATTACAAGTGACTTCATAAAGGTCATTCACAGAGTATTTGGACTTGTATATACTGTACATCAACCATAAATTGCAGAACCGAATGGAAAGTACCATTAAAACAATCTTATTCTTGTTTGTACTAGGGTACAAACAAGTACCACACCACCTCATGGTGCAGGAAGGCAATCACCCTCCCCCAGTTTCCCTTCAGCTGTGATGGTTCTCTCAGCCTTCATTGCTGTTCAGTTGCTCAGGTGGTGCAGCCCTCTGGCTAAGAGTGCACTCCTGGGCTCAGCTGCGAGCCCTCTAAGCTGCCTCTTCTTTCTCTTGTACAGAGGAGACATTAGTCACTACAACCCTGCCAAGGTGGCAGCATAGGGGAAACCACACCTACCCTCTACTATGGTTTCCTAGTTCTGGGAACCCTAAACAACTGGGCTATCTGACCTGTTCCTCAAAGCCAGGCTTGCTCTCTTTCCTTCCCAGGTCCTCTTCCTATCTACCAGCTTGGCCTTTCTGGAGAGTATTTTCCCTTAGGTCTTTCTGAGACCCAATCCTGGTCTTAAGTCTTCTCCCTTAGGGCAGGTTAACCATAGACCTCCTTCCTGGGGCAGTGTTTCTCTTCTTGCAGGCTTCCCCTAGTCCACTGGGTTCTGTTCTATTCCAGAAGCAGACAAACCAACCTCCTGCAGGTCACTCATGGCTCTCCCTTCCACTGACCTCAAGCTGAACTCAATACTCAGCAGGGTTTTGTCATGCTCAGGAGACAGTCACCAGACTGGCAACCCTCCAGTGTCAGTGTTGTTCAGCTAATCCTTCCTGAACACCTATACTTGAAGAGATAATGCCTTGGAACAGGGCTGGCTGGCCCCATCCCCCCACTGCCCTTAGCCCTGGCACTCCCCCGTGGGCAGAAGCTGGGAACAGAGCCGTGGAGCTGAAGCCGTGAGCCCCAACGCTCCTCCCAGGTCTAAAGCCCTGAGCCCTGGAGCTGTCATGGGGCAGAAGCCATGAATCCCCCCCCCCACCTGGAGCCCTGACACACACCCCCACATGCCCCCACACACACCCTGGCTGAAGTCCGTAACGTCTTGTTCAGAGTTAAGGAACGTTTCAGAGTTACAAAGAATCTCCATTCCCGAAGTGTCCATAACTCTGAGGTTCTACTGTATCTACAGATTTAGTTACAAGAGGGCATGGCTCACTCATCCGTGTGACGGATGTTGCAAACATATGCAGCTTCTTTAGGGACTATTGTTTAAGCTTCCTAAAAAGGTACATCGCTTAGAAGGAGGGTGTGGTTACTGATAATTGCTGGCATATGCCACTCATGGACCTTGGAGAAAAAGCAAAGCGCATGTGCTGGACATTCGTCAGAACTGCCGGGACAAACACAATGAAGTACAAGGGAGCTGCAGACCTAAATGCGTGGTCAGGAGACAAAGGGATGTGGGTCTCTATCCAGAAAGTGATGATGTTTGGAGGACTGAAGGCACTGAGCAGACCACAGAGGGGGTCAAAGTTATAGTTATCCCAATACTGGGACAGTCGGTATATATTTTATTTTTCCACATATACACGTGCATACTAGTATGAAATGTACTTTCAGAGCTCTATCTGCAAGGTGCTAAGCAAGGTGGAGCCCCAAGCTCTTGCTTAGTTTTATGCTTGTGAGACTTCTCTGACCTCTTTGGGACTACTAAATGTTTAAATGTAAGCAAATACTTAAGCTGTGCTGGACTGAGACCTAGAGTGCTCAGTAGCTTAAAGAATCAAGCTCTCGGTGAACATTTGTGGAAGTGAAACTCAGTTGTTCAAGTTTCAGAGTAGCAGCCATGTTAGTCTGTATTCACAAAAAGAAAAGGAGTACTTGTGGCACCTTAGAGACTAACCAATTTATCTGAGTATAAACTTTCGTGAGCTACAGCTCACTTCATCGGATGTGAACACAAAACGAATGAACATGTTTCAAGTGAATTCATCTTTAAATCTGAGTGAATGTTCCCAGAAAAAAGTGGTATTGTGCAGCAGTATTAACTACACTATGAATGAATATATTTGTACAGCTTTGTATGCAAGAAGAACAAATTGCACAGAGGGTGAAACTTGTGTGAATGGGCACACTATGACAGTTTATAAACAAACAAACAAAACTTATAGACATACTGTAACTAGGAGAAGATTTAATTTGAATGAGTTTTCATGACTTTTATCTAACATTCTAGGCAGCTAGCCCTTGCATTCCACATTACCCAAATTTACTCTAGCTTTGGCAGCAGAACGGGACATATTTTTCAGAAAGATGAACTGCTTCTGCATAATGATTTAAATGTCTTGTGCACAGATAGGCTTTTCTTTAACTTCAGGCACATTTTCTCATTTTCCACCTATATTCCATTGAAAAAGTGTAGTAGTTGTGGCCTGTCCAAGGAAAATCCAATTCCTTTAAATGATGGGTAAACTTCAAAAGGCTCAAAGGCCTTCAGGCCCAGAAGTTCAAATGCTTAGCTGAACTTTATCCTAACTTGTTATACCACTTGCATTTATGAACTGGGCTGGAATTCTTACAAGAACAGTGCATGAGTCTTTTTTGTTTTTGAGGGGAGGGGGTGATCTCTTTATTTGGGATCTGAGTTACCCAGGAAAGAATTTTCTGTAGTATCTGGCTGTGAATCTTGCCCATATGCTCAGGGTTTAGCTGATCGCCACATTTGGGGTCGGGAAGGAATTTTCCTCCAGGGCAGATTGGAAGAGGCCCTGGAGGTTTTTCGCCTTCCTCTGTAGCATGGGGCACGGGTCACTTGCTGGAGGATTCTCTGCTCCTTGAAGTCTTTAAACCATGATTTGAGGACTTCAATAGGTTAGACATAGGCGAGAGGTTTTTCGCAGGAGTGGTGGGTGAAATTCTGTGGCCTGCGTTGTGCAGGAGGTCAGACTAGATGATCATAATGGTCCCTTCTGACCTTAGTATCTATGAATCTATTTAGTTCTAACTGGAATTCTGGCATGTACAAATCACAAATAATGGGAAGGCTAGGGCAAGTTTTGCACCACTGCCATCCTCTTGGGTTGCCAACCCTCCAGAATTGTCCGGGAGTCTCCAGGAATAGAAGATTAATCTTTAATTAAAGATTATGTCATGTGATGAAACCTCCAAGAATGTGTCCAACCAAAACTGGCAACCCTAGGAAGGGCAGCTTTAAGTTGTATTCAGGGTTATATACATAGAAGTCCTCATAGCAGAGGGTGCCTGGGGAAAATGTGCCAGGTTAGCACATTCCCTTGCTGCACTGGCCATTCTCCTTTCTCAGCTTGTCCTGCCACTTTATGGCTGAAGGCTTCTGGCCTAGTTGGAGCTGCAGTTATCTTGCACTGCCACAGATGGAGACAGAACGTGCATTAACAGTTTAGTAGTTTTCCCTCAACATTTCATGTACAGTAACTCCTCACTTAAAGTCCTCCTGCTTAACATTGTTTCAAAGTTACATCGCGGCTCAATTAGGGAACACGCTTGTTTAAAGTTGTGCAATGCTCCCTTATAACATCGTTTGGCTGCCTGCTCTGTCCACTGCTTGTAAGATTTTGTGGAAGAGCAGCAACTTTTCAAGGGAGCATTGCACAACTTCCTCTTCTCCGCCTCCTCCCCCTCCCACCCAGCGCTTCCCCCACCACCAAACAGCTGTTTGGTGATGCTTAGGACTTTCTGGGAGGGAGTGGGAGAGGTGGGGAAGCGCTGTGTCTCCACTCCTCCCCCTCCCTCCCAGAAAGTCCTAAGCACCGCCAAACAGCTGTTTGGCATCAGGGAAGCACTGGGAGGGAGGGGGAAGAGCGGGGAAGCGCCACGTCTCCACTCCTCCCAGAATGTCCTAAGTGCCACCAAACAGCTGTATCTGGGGACTTTCTTGACGGAGGGGGGGGAAGGAGGATGAGGATGCAGCGTGCTCCAGAGAGGAGGTGGAGTGGAGGTGGGAAGAGGTGGGCCTGGAGTGGAGCAGGGACAGGAAGAGGCGGGCCTGGAGCATCCCCCGGCAAAGTCGGTGCCTGTTCTTCTCCGGGTAAGCTGCCACTGCTGCTGCGAAGGTGCTTCCTAGAGTCCTTGCCTGCAGCGGGCTATGCCTGTGTGGGGTAAGCCGGGGCACTTCCCAACCACAGTACAGTACTGTTCAGTATATAATGCCTTTTGTCTGCCCCAAAAAATTTCCCTGGAACCTAACCACCCACATTTACATTAAATCTTATAGGAAAATTGCATTCGTTTAACATCGTTTCACTTAAAGCTGCATTTTTCAGGAACATAACTACAACGTTAAGTGAGGAGTTACTGTATTTTGACCTTGAACATCAGAGAGCAAAAAGGGAAGACTTGTAAATTATTATTTCTTTCTGGTAGCATCTACAGTGTGCTAGGCAGTTTCCAAACATCCCTTTCCTAAAGCATTTACACAGGCACAATCCTGAAGTGTATACAATAGGGTTGCCAGGCATCCAGTTTTCGCCCCGTCGAAAAAGGGATCCTGGCGGCTTCGGTCAGCGCTGCTAACCAGGCCATTAAAATTCCGGTCAGCAGTGCAGCAGGGCTAAGGCAGGCTCTTTGCCTACCCTGGCTCCGCGCAGCTCCTGGAAGCAGCCAGCATGTCCAGCTCTTAGGCACAGGACTGATCAGGGAAGCGCAGTGCGCTGCCCCCGCCCCCAGCGCTGGCTCTGCAGTGCCTATTGGCCAGGAACCACAGCCAATGGGAGCTGTGGGGGTGGCACTTGTGGGTGCAGGGAGCGTGCAGAACTCCCTGCCCTTCTGCCTAGGAGCTGCAGAGACATGCCGGCCGCTTCCAGGAGCTGTGCAGAGCCAGGGCAGGCAGGGAGCCTGGCTTAGCCCCACTGCGCTGCCGAACAGGAGCTGCCTAAGGTAAGCGCCACCCAGCTGGAGCCCATGCCCTGATCCTCCTCCCACACCCCAATGCCCTGCCCCAGGTCAGAACCCCCTCCTGCACCTTAACTCCCTGCCTCAGGCTTGCACCCCCTCCCACACTCTAACTCCCTCCCACAGCCCGCACCCTTCCCCCAGCCCTGAGCCCCCTCCCAGAGCCTGCACCCCAAGCCCCTCATCCCCTCAGCCCACACCCCCAGCTGGAGCCCACACTCCAACCCCCTGCCCCAGCCCTGAGCCCGCTCCTGCACCCCTCATTTTGGGCTGCATTCGTAGGAGCCTTGCCAGCAGATTGAGGGAAGTGATTTTCCCCCTCTGTTCGGCACTGGTGAGGCCACACCTGGAGTATTGTGTCCAGTTTTGGGCCCCCCACTACAGAAAGGATGTGGACAAATTGGAGAGAGTCAGGCAAATTGCACCAAAAATGATCAGGGGCTCGGGCACATGACTTATGAGGAGAGGCTGAGGGAACTGGGATTGTTTAGTCTGCGGAAGAGAAGAATGAGGGAGGATTTGATACCTGAAAGGGGGTTCCAAAGAGGATGAATGTAGACTGTTCTCAGTGGTAGCAGATGACAGAACGAGGAGTAATGGTCTCAAGTTGCAGTGGGGGAGGTTTAGATTGGATATTAGGAAAAAACTATTTCACTAGGAGGGTGGTGAAGCACTGGAATGGGTTACCTAGGGAGGTGGTGGAATCTCCATCCTTAGAGGTTTTTAAGGCCCGGCTTGACAAAGCCCTGGCTGGGATGATTTAGTTGGGGTTACTCCTGCTTTAAGCAGGGGGTTGGACTAGATGACCTCCTGAGGTCTCTTCCAACCATAATCTTCTATGATTTTATGATTTTTGGCCCCACCCCTAGCTGGAGCCCTCATCCTCTCCCACACCCCAACCCCCTGCCTCAGCCCAGTAAAACTCAGTGAGGGTGGGGGAGAGTGAGCGACAGCGGGAGGGAGGGATGGAGGGCCTTGAAGTAGTGGTGCAACAGAGGTGTTCGGTTTTGTGCGATTAGAAAGTTGGCAACCCTAGTACACAATGGAGCAGACGAGTCTGAAGAGTTCCTCAGATAGGTGTTCAAAATGGTTGGATGGGGAGATGGGCTCCTCTTTAAACCGAATTTTAGACATTTGCTTCAATCACACATTTAAAGGAATTTGTGGACCTAACTCAATGATTAGTGGATATTGAAAAAAGAAAGTGATTTAAATTTAGTGCTGATGACAAGCTGTGGGATGACATTCCCAGAAAATAAGTCCTCTATTTATTTAGAAAACAGGTGCTGAAGGTATGTAAGCCACTCCAGACCATACAGTCATAGTGCCTCAACTCTGAGCTGGAGGGGCCTCTGCCTCAGGGAGATAAACTACTTTATTCCCATGCTACTTCAAGTCTGAACCATGCTGTTTGGACTTCCATCACAAGTGGCAACTGCAATAAGGATTTAGGCTCGGATACAGCAAAGCATCATGTGCTTAAAGTTAAACCCATGCTTATGTAGTCCCACTGAGGTCAAGTGCCACAGCACTCGGTGCCATGGGGAGATCTCAGGGGCTGTCGTCGGTCCGTGGACCAGTTGTTGAGAAACACGGACTTACAATATCTTCTTCTGGTGCTTCCTTAATTTCCGTGGGAAGGTCTTTCCTTTCCGTACAGAGCTCTTTTGAATACTGATTTCTCCTGAAGCATCTTTCACTGTCCAGGAGTTCATTCAGTCAAGGGGGAAACTCCCCCACCTGTACCGGAAGGCTTGGATGCCTTTCCACAATCTCACATACCTCTGCCCCCTCTCGTAGTTCCCAGAGTGGAGCTGCTGGTCTTCTTGATTCGAGCTACAATGAACAGCTCCCCCCAGTGGTCCAGATTTAAGCCATACATCATATTCTAGCTTTCACTTTGGACAAAACACTCAACATTGCTTTAAATGATTATTACTATACATAAGTAGACATCAGCACCAAAAATATTCATTCATTCTGACACAGACCTAGTCCTGTTTCCCATTAAAAGAATACTACAGCATTCTTGTCCAAATCACTATTCTGCCACCCACACTCCCAGAGGGGTACTTAACTCTGCAAACAATTCCACTGACATCATTAGGACTATTTGCAGAGTCAAGTATTACTCAACATAGGAATTCCTATCAGAATCTGGACCTACATGATAGCACACAGATCGGAACAAACCACTTATTTTTATAAGGATGGGTACAGTCACATCCCCCTAGTACTTGGGCTGCCAATGATTATTCACTTTTATTCGGGCAGATAACTACATCAAGTACTTCCAACAAAAATCCCAGCTAATTGTTACAAAATAACTTTATTTGGTAATCTTGAGACCTGAAATATTAAGTCTGAAAAAGACAGTCTCATTCACACTGCATCTGGCATACCAAGATTTGGTAAGCGGCTTCCATATTCCCCCTCCCCATATTTAGGGAGGTTTTTTTTTAAATAACAGGCAAAAAATTGTTTTACAACTCATCTCTGACATTTGCACTCTTAAGTACTTGAAGGAGTCTTTGGAGCACTGAAAGAGAAAAGTGTGTTTCAGCACTGCTAGCTTTAAAAAAAGAGAAGAGATTCCCACAGAGACAAACTAAACAGTTGCTCAGGGTTACAGGCAGAAATCTTTCCAGTTGCTCTGGTAGCCAGGAAACTTAGGTGGAGAAGGTTATGTATCAAAACAATAAAGATAATGGTGAAAAGAAAGATATGGGTATGATTGGCCAATAATGCTGTTCTGTTATCTGGATCTCCCATTTTTAACATCTAAAAGGCCCATCTCACTCCCCTCCGCATCACCCTCCATGCCTTTTCCTTAAAAAAAAAAAAAAAAAAAAAAAAAGGCTACATTGCTAAAACAGGAAAAAGGGGGCAACCCTTATCTAGTGCCTCTCTCAAGGCTAAATTCCTTGGACTTGTTGCATAGCTACTGGACAGCTAGAATACTAACATCTCAGCAGACATCTCCCTTGTTATTCCTATTGAGAATCTGGAATGGTAAAGTAAGCTTTTCATTGTAGCTTTTATATCACAACTCATGTCATGCTCCTAGGGCTTTAGCAGCATTAGTGAGTAATCTACATTATTACTCAGAGCCTAGCACTGGGGAGGGGAAAAAGTGGAGATGTTTTAGTTTTCATCAGTAGTGGTCAGCATGTAAAGGTTAAGGGAATATTGAACAACGAATTATATCCAATTTATACAGATATGGGAATACAAATAGTTGTTTTAAACTAAAATTTAATTTTACTACCTAGTTTACTAAGTTTGACCATAAATAGGAATGGTACTCTCTGTGTAAACATGTACCTGAGCCCTAAGATTCTTCGATCTGGAGCTGAACCTTCTCACAATGTGGAAGTGTTAGACTTGAATCAAACCCAGCAATCTATCCACTTCGGAGACCTGATTCTGATTTTACTTAAACCATTATAAACCAAGAGTAATATCACTGAAGCCACTGAATCTGAAAGATCTACTGTATTTCACAATAAGCACAATCTAAAAACTTCAAACAGGTTTGCTATCTTTTCCACTCTTCTAACATTGTTAGGACTACAGGCCAACTTGGAATTTCACCTCCGTGTCCCTAATGCTTCCTGCTGTCTTCTTAGAAGTTGTTGGACATGATGTGCTGTTTGCAATTTAAAGAAAACCTGTATGTCTATTGCTTTTTTTATATGAGTAATACAAAAGGGTCTGGAGCATGGGCCACATGACCAATACAACACAATATAATTGTAATGCTTTACTCTACTTTTAAAAAGGAGTTTATTAATGTAAACATAACCCTTAACCCAAGCTATGCAGAAACCTTGTAATTTTCCAATAAAATACTCAATTAAATGGGACAACAGGAAGCTCCTTGTTAAGCCTGAAATTGTGCCTGCTGTCAAGAAAACTGTTTCGTTTGCTCATTTGTTGAGTATCTGGTTTCATCTGTGAATCATTTTCCTCATATTCCAGCTAGTGGATTAATTCCTTGTTTTCTAGTCTTGAAGAATATATCAAATAGGTGTTCAAAATATTAGGGCTTAAATATATAGGTGGGCACTGCAGTCAGATTTAAGTATCTACACATCAATCATATTTAAATAGAGTGTTCTTTGATTGATGACCAGTGAATATTTAAAAAAAATATAATTGAATTTAGTGCTAATGAAAGATGCTAAAATCATAAGCCTGGAAAAAGAAGCCCGCTACATAACTACAAACCAGGTGAAGCACAGATAGTGCCTGTGTTACATTGCCCACATCACACTACCAATGTGCCTCAATGATGCCCTGTGCGGGACCACTTTTAGGAGAGAGCAGCAGCTCTGTTCGTTTTCCATGCTAGTTCAATCCTTGGCACTATTGGGCACATCCATGGGTTTTACTTTATATAATATTCTATGGTATTCAATAGTGTAGAACTTATGCCCTCACCCTGAGAGGGTTTTGCTAGACCAGGAGTGGGCAAACATTTTGGCCCAAGGGCCACATCATGGTTGCAAAACTGTACAGAGGGCCGGGCAAGGAAGGCTGTGCCTCCCCAAACAGCCTGGCCCCCGTCCCCTATCCCCCCCCTTCCAGCCCCCGACTGCCACCCTCAGAACCTCTGACCCATCCAACCCCCCCTGCTCCTTGTCCCCTGACTGCCCCCTCCCAGGACCTCCCACCCCCTGTCCAACCCCCCCGCTCCATGTCCCTTGACTGCCCCAACCCGTATCCACTCTCCCGCCCCCTGACAGGCCCCCCTGGGACTCCCATGCCTATCCAACTGCCCTCTGCTCCTTGTCCCCTGACCGACCCCCGCCCAAACCTCCGCCCCATCCAACTGCCCTCTGCTCCCTGTCCCCTGACTGCCCCCTGGGACCTCCTACCCCTTATCTAACCCCCCCACTCTCTGCCCCCTTACCATGCAGCTCAGAGCCTCAGGAGCTCGCAGCCCCACCGCCACAGCCAGCCATGCTGCCATGCTGCCCAGCAGGAGCGGCAGGCCAGAGCGCTGGCAGAGCGGCAAGGTGAGGCTGCAGGCGAGGGGGGACAGCAGGGGAGGGGCAGGGGGCTAGCCTCCCTGGCTGAGAGCTCAAGGGCCAGGCAGGACGGTCCCACAGGCTGGATATGGCCTGCAGGAGGTAGTTTGCCCACCTCTGTGCTAGACCACGGTCACGGTTCCTGAGGCTGTACTCAGTGAATTCTTCCCAGACCAGTGCTGCCTCTGCACCCCTTTCCAAATGGACATTCCACCACCAGGGGTTCTGCCAGGATAACTATGGACATTATTTAAGTCTCCCTTTATCATTATCCTTAGTTTTATCCAGAATCTCTGCACCACAGCCTTTGCTAACAAAGTCACAATGTCTTCATAGTGCCTGAAATCTACACTATAGAGTCCCTCTATTACTACAGGATTGGTGTTTCTGTTCTTTTATCTATTACGGTAAAAGGTAATGGTCTTTTTTTGTGTGTGTGGAAACATGATTGTTCTAACTGTGTCCTCTAGATCTGGAAGATCCAAAAGTCTTTTTGTGAAAAATTACGAACTTGTTTTCATTTCAAATGGTTCTAAATAGAATCTAAATTTCACAGAGTCTAACTGGTTTTACTGTAAGCATTATTAAACACTGATTTTTGTTTAACAAATTTATTAGAGCATAAGCTTTTGTGAGCTACAGCTCACTTCGAAGTGAGCTGTAGCTCATGAAAGCTTATGCTCTAATAAATTTGTTCGTTTCGAAGGTGCCACAAGTCCTCCTGTTCCTTTTGCGGATGCAGACTAACATGGCTGCTACTCTGAAACCTGATTTTTGTTTGTTTGTTTGTTTAATGAGAACCAGGGATTTCAGTTCACCCCAAAACCTAGGTTTTGGAAAAATACAAATGTCCATATTTTTGGTAATGTTTTAAATAACCAAAACTGGAAATAAATTACATTTTTTCCATAAAGTATAATAGAATCATAGAAGATTAGGGTTGGAAGAGACCTCAGAAGGTCGTCTAGTCCAACCCCCTGCTAAAAGCAGGTCCAACCCCAACTAACGTAGTTACATACAAAAGACTGTTTAATAAAAACAAAAACAAAACAAAAAATTGCTCACAAACTTTCAACAAGCTACAGTGGTCTCTAATCCTGGGTGTCCAAATTAAGACTACTTGGGCCTCATTTTAAAGAGTGCTGACTCACAGGTCCCTTTAAATTTTAGTTAGTTCTGTGGTTCCTCGGTTCTTCAGAATGGGGGAACAAACAAAAACAAAAAGCACAGGCATAGGTATTTTACACTGAGCACCCAAAAAATTAAGACATCCAAAAGCTTAGATAAACACGCAACTTATCAGACATAAGGAAGAAATAGCTTTAAAGTGAGGACCACACCTTTTTAGTTTTGGTGAGTTAGAGTTTCAAGTTGTACGACTCACTCTAGCCAGCATTACTAACTCAAAGTGGAGTTTATTTTTAGAACAGTAGCTACCATTCAAACATAGTTGGATCCTTTCCATGGTTGACTCAGAAATGCATCTATTCCTGTTCCTGTTCTAAGTACTTTGTCCCCACCCAAAATGAAACAAAGGCTGTATTGGAAGCAAAGCCCCGTAACTATGCTTCCAGATGTCTGTGCTAATGTGTCTGATTAAGTTAAACATCTCATGATGTAGTCCTGTAAGCCAAAAATGGGAAACATAGATGTGGTAGGGATTAGGCAAATCAGGAGTAAAAGTTGATATAGCAAGAGCTGTAGCAGTACCCAGCTGACTGTTGCTGGGACAAGATGCAGTAACTTTCCTCATGTTCCTTTCACACTCACTCTGGCCAGTAATTCATAATTCAGCCTGTTTAAGATCCAAACACATGCTATTTGGACTGTGTTTAATTTAATGTGAAAAAATTCAAATAAACTATCTCAAATATTCAAAGCCTGTTTGCAGATAGTTCATTTATAGAAAAGCCCAAAATTCAAATACATTTTTGCTTCCAACAGTTCTAATCACCACTGATCCCCATTCAGCTGCCCAACCTGCTAACAGGATGAAGTTATCTGAAGGAAGAGTCTTCCCACCCCGCTTTTTGCAATATACAGTTGTCACAGGATAATCTATACACAGAAAAGACAGAAAAATTGAAGGGTTTCCATTGCACTGCCTCTTGAACAATCAAGATCAAAAGCTGCTACATACCTCAGAATATTTCAACTGTCACAATAATGCAATCAATTACATTTTCCACTTTAACGGGTCAGAACCTTATTCAACGTGACAGGTATACTACAGCCTCTCCTGAACTGGAAAAACAAAACAACATTATTTTTGCATCCTAATGCAATAAAACATATTCAGGAAGGGGGGGGTCAGATTTAGTTTACTATGAATTAAAAAGTGATAACTGGCAGACTGTGAGACCTTCTTTACATCTGAAATCACGTCCAGCATCAGTACAAAGACCAATACTGAGCTGAGTTTGTTTGACATTTGGCAGCCCATGAGGGGATAGTTTATATACTAAATCACTTAAATTACAATACATACTATTGTTCAAGTAAAATAAAAATTAGGATGGTTTAACTTTAATAATATAATTTAAAGCAAAGCAATGACAGGGTGTAGTAATATTTCTAATATAAACACACATACGATGTGTTTTCAGAAACAAAGCCCATACCCTCTAGTACTAGAGGTGTGGTGATACTACACCAGTGGTTCTTAACCTGGGGTGCAAGATGCCCTTTCTGGGGGTGCGACACATGCCACTAGACAGTAAGGCCACACCCTGCATGTACCAACATTGTTATCCAGATGCTTCCTGAGAGCAATATGGATTCAGTGTCTAAATTGGCATGGGCTCGTAGCCAATTCATCCATAGATATTTCAGATGTCAATAAGCGTTACATTACACTGGAAAACAAAATTAGAGCAGCCTAATCAAAGTAATCTCAATGGAAAGCAAAATGCTAAAGCAATTTGAGAACTGGTAGTAGTTCAGAAAGCAACTGATCTACTTGTCCATTATAATACTATGGACCTAATTCTTCCTTTCAAGATAATTTTCATTAGGGTCTCCCATTTTTGTCCTTCCTCAGCATTGCCTCCTTGAAGATGTGTTATTTGGTACTAGCCTTCTGGTATTTCCACTATAGAGATGTCTGATGTTCACAGCCTTTGTCAGTAAGGTTTCTGAAACACAAGTAGCAAAAATGGCAATGGATTTGGGTCTTATAGAGATTGCTGGTAAGCCAAATTTATGCTCTTTGATCACTACAAAAGAGTGATGGGAAACAATGCCCAACTGGCCATAAAATAGTGTCTTAAACCTGGGACATCACTTTTGTCCAACAACTCTGAAGCTGAAGAGTACTGACTTTTAAAAGCCATAAGACACAATGACATGACTTTCTGCACCAAGTTCAGGGATAATATAAACATTGGGGTAAGTTGCACATTAAGTGTAAATTGGGCAGAAAGTAAATGTTTAAGTTTCATCAATCTGAAATTCAGGAGACATACAAAGTCATCACAAATCACAAGCAAAGGGAGGTAAAAGGAAAAGAAATTAATAAGACTAAACTATAGCTGTGAGAGTACAAGTTTGAACCGTTGGTTCAATTCCATTATCAGTGTTAATGTATAAATCAACATTAAATATTTATGACTACTATAGATACATAAACAGGTTTAGAAAGATCAGCTTGAGCTACTCATCAAAAAGTCTAAGTTATTATTTTTAAGCATACGTCACCATGTGCACTGCCCAGTTTCAGCCACACAAAAGCAGAAGCACTTGAATACCATGAAACAGGCTATTTATTCTAAGGAAACTCAAATGAAACTGAGAAGTACTAGAATCCCTTTTTTAGAGAATCGGAACTTTAGTATGTGTTTATGTTTATCTGAACAGTTTCACCCACTGCTGATCACTGCATCCCTCTGCATCATGACAATGATGGCAAGTATACTGCTGCTTTGCATTCCCTGAAGTACTGTCATAATATTTGCAAAGAGGAGAAACTTAAATTAAAAAAAAAAAAACAGGAACCAGTGGCAGCACAGTCTGATTGGGAAATTCTTGTGGGGGAGTATGTTGATGAAAGATTGCAGCCCTCTGACCACGTCCAGAACGTACTGCTGATTGTTATTCAGAGTGACGACTGGCACATCAAGGATGCAGACTGGACTGTTTATAAACACATTTGGCAATGTGATGTCCTGTAAACCAAGCCTTTTTTAAGTCTGTTGTCATATTTTCCAATAAAACTGTATCATCATAAATCTTATCTTTAATAGAAAAAATACAACTTTTTGAGAGTACAGTGCACGTAAATCTCTATTCGCAAGTTGTGAAGTGGAGACAATCACCTGGGGGCAGAAGCAGACCTACACCATCATGTAATAAGGTTATGATAACCAGAAGTGCTGTTAAGAGACATCTTGATTTCAGACCCAATTCACTGACACCTGTTAAATCTCTTATTTTGTTTTACATAAAATGCAAATAAGACAGAAAGACAACAAACAAACCCTACAACTACCACCACAAACTCACAACTACATCAGTGGATCTCAAAGCACTTTACAAAGAAGAAAAGTATTATCCCTATTTTACAGAGGGGGAAAACGGAAGCACAAAGAGGGTGAGAGATTAGTTTAAGGTCACTGATCAGGCCCGTGGCGGAGCCAGGAATAGAATCCAGGTATCCTGAGTCTCAGTCCAATGATCTATCCACAAGGCCACAATTTCTCTCTGTTACAACCAACTAATACCCCAAAAGTAAAATAACTAAAAGGGAGGTGAGTGTGGAGATCTCAACCTCCTGACTGATGAGAAGATTGTTCTGCCTCTTATTGGATAGTCTCTGAACCTCAGTGTCTTTCTGATCTCAAGGGTCTCACACCTGATGCTTGTGTTTGCTGTTCCTAGGGGTTTTCATGTGCACCTTTTCTGTCTCCACAGGAGCATTCTCAATAGTATTCAGGAGCTTTTCAAGAACCCTGCAGCCAATGCCCTCCAGATGGTCGTGACAAGACTTTAAAGCCACCCTTGTACACATGCAGACTAAATTTTCTAGAAAATGAGTATCTCCAAGGGGTCTGGTGAAGTTAGAAGGTGGGGGACACTCTTTCTGAGATGTTGGGGCTGTGAGTTTTACCTTTCTTTGGAACACTTTGCCGCAAGACAAGATGACTAACAAACCTAAGATTTTCTGCATTGTTTCAGAAAGCCACAGGACAAACAGCTTTTGACATTTCAAAAGGTTAACGCAGAGTTTGATGACCTAAAAAGCAGCAGCTCCATCTATAGCAATTGGTGAATTAGTAGACTTATGACTCACTTTCAGTCTCAGAAACTGATTAAACCAATACTGGAGAAGACTGCTCTTCCCTCCCCATACTGTTGAGAGGGGGCATCTGTACTCCCTGCATGACCCTCTCACGATGCCAGGATGACTCTGGCGCTCCAAAAAAATCACTCTTATGCCAGGGGATTGGTAAATTTTATGAAAAGGCTCAGCCAGTCTAAGGAACTCTCAGGTGGTTTCCTCATAGTGTGAATTGGAAACCAGCAATGCTCAGGTGACTCTTGGCAGAGGAAGCAGTTTGAGGAATTAGGACATCATCTGCACTTTTTAGGCAGTCTCAGAAACAAGTCCCCCCCTCCATCACTTACACCTTCCAGATTGCAAGAGAGAAGGAGGCAGCTAATTGCCTGATGAGTCCAGCTGCCAGCCCAGCTCCCCAGCAGATCTTCAGCACAGACAGAGCTGCCCCAGCATGAGGCAATGAAGAGCCAATCCCAATGCTGATGGCAGAGAGCATCAGACCCTAAGATTCCTCACATGTGGAACCCAGAAGGCATTCCTGGGTGGGGCAGGAATGAAGTAATTTCCTGCTCACCTTACCCGCATATCCCCACTTTCTCCTCCCATTGTGACAGTTCATCTCACTCCCATCACCAAGAAGTCTTTAAAGCAGGTCAGATGAGCAAACTATGCTCCTAAACAATGCTTCCCCCGCCCCGCCCCAATTACTGGCTCTCTTTTCCCAGGATCAGACACCATCCTCCCCCCACTGGCGTGAAAGCCCAGAAAATCACCTCCGCACCATCATAACAGCTTCCCATCTTCGTCAAATGGTGTGTAAGAGGGATTAACTTACCTTTGACCACATGGATGTGGCTGCTGCTTCAGTTTCTCTTGCTCTCTGAGAGGCTATCTCAGCCAAAACAAAAATCCAGCAGGAATATGAAGTCTGATAAACAATCCACATCAAACCAAAACCATTCTCTGTCTCCCTCTCCTCTAGGCCACAACCTTCTCTCAAGGGCTTGTTCAAGGGTTCACAAGTAGTTCTTTAGCCTACATCTCTCTCTCTTTTTCTCAGTGCTGCAGGCCACCATTGAGGTCTGTGAGTTTTCTCAACTTTCCAGGGTATTACACCCTGTGCCTTAGGGCAAAAGAGACACTTCTACCATGCCTCTTCTGTGACCTGCAGCTCTGGACACAGACATCAGGTCTGATTCCAAACTACCCCCACTCCTCTTTCCTCCAAGGCTACTTTCCATATTCCGTCCCTTCTCTAGGTATTCCAGGAAACCCTTTTGTTACCAGCCCTGCTCTAGCCTCCTGAGCATTCTTTAAAAATGCCCACATCAGTTTCCTCCTTCACAGGGCTCCTTAGTCTGTGGCCCAGGGCTGCTGGAACACTTTCTATAGTGGGCATGGGGATGATGGAAACCATGTATTTGGTCAGTTGTTTATTACTACTACTACTACATCAAGCCAGAGGTGGTGGCATTCTAGCACCAATTCTACTGCCTGTTTTCTACCCTGACCCTTTCACAAGCTTTTTCCTACAATTCCTTCTTACAGGAAACCGCAACACAAACTCTCTCTCATGCTGTACACAGGGAAGCTATTTGTATCCCCACCCTCTTTCCCAGCATGCCTCTCTCTCAAGCCGACAGTTTCCATGCTCCTGAGGAATTGCCTCCCCCACAAGGCCTTGATGCTGAGCAGAAACCATCAGCAGGGCAGAGCAGGTCCTGGAACCTATTTTAAAGGGCTAGCTTAACCTGTAACAGGGGGTACTGTGGCAATGGAGTTCCAGCATTGGAGGATACACTGCCTCCTTGGAGGTAGGGGTGGGGAAATGAGAGGGAAAAAATTGACCAAAACCCATTACTACCCCCCACCCACAGAAACCCCTGAATATTTCAACCAGCTAAATGTAGTAATAATGGGACTGGCATCTTTCTTGCAGGGTTTTAACTGGAAGTTGCTGTTTATCTTTGTTTCTTACATATTACAAGAAACTCGCCAGTTAAAGGTCAAAAGAAAAGGAGTACTTGTGGCACCTTAGAGACTAACCAATTTATTTGAGCATAAGCTTTCGTGAGCTACAGCTCACTTCATCGGATGCATACTGTGGAAAGTGTAGAAGATCTTTTTATACACACAAAGCATGAAAAAATACCTCCTCCCACCCCACTCTCCTGCTGGTAATAGCTTGCCTAAAGTGAGCACTCTCCTTACAATGTGTCTGATAATCAAGGTGGGCCATTTCCAGCACAAATCCAGGGTTTAACAAGAACGTCTGAGGAGGGGGAGGTAGGAAAAAACAAGGGGAAATAGGTTACCTTGCATAATGACTTAGCCACCCCCAGTCTCTATTCAAGCCTAAGTTAATTGTATCCAATTTGCAAATGAATTCCAATTCAACAGTTTCTCGCTGGAGTCTGGATTTGAAGTTTTTTTGTTGTAATATAGCAACTTTCATGTCTGTAATCGCGTGACCAGAGAGATTGAAGTGTTCTCACATTGTATCTCACAAGTGTATCACATTGGTGGATGTGCAGGTGAACGAGCCTCTGATAGTGTGGCTGATGTTATTAGGCCCTGTGATGGTGTCCCCTGAATAGATATGTGGGCACAGTTGGCAACGGGCTTTGTTGCAAGGATAGGTTCCTGGGTTAGTGGTTCTGTTGTGTGGTATGTGGTTACTGGTGAGTATTTGCTTCAGGTTGGGGGGCTGTCTGTAGGCAAGGACTGGCCTGTCTCCCAAGATTTGTGAGAGTGTTGGGTCATCCTTCAGGATAGGTTGTAGATCCTTAATAATGCGTTGGAGGGGTTTTAGTTGGGGGCTGAAGGTGACGGCTACTGGCATTCTGTTATTTTCTTTGTTAGGCCTGTCCTGTAGTAGGTGACTTCTGGGAACTCTTCTGGCTCTATCAATCTGTTTCTTCACTTCCGCAGGTGGGTATTGTAGTTGTAAGAATGCTTGATAGAGATCTTGTAGGTGTTTGTCTCTGTCTGAGGGGTTGGAGCAAATGCGGTTGTATCGCAAGGCTTGGCTGTAGACAATGGATTGTGTGGTGTGGTCAGGGTGAAAGCTGGAGGCATGTAGGTAGGAATAGCGGTCAGTAGGTTTCTGGTATAGGGTGGTGTTTATGTGACCATCGTTTATTAGCACTGTAGTGTCCAGGAAGTGGATCTCTTTTGTGGACTGGACCAGGCTGAGGTTGATGGTGGGATGGAAATTGTTGAAATCATGGTGGAATTCTTCAAGGGCTTCTTTTCCATGGATCCAGATGATGAAGATGTCATCAATGTAGCGCAAGTAGAGCAGGGGCGTTAGGGGACGAGAGCTGAGGAAGCGTTGTTCTAAGTCAGCCATAAAAATGTTGGCATAGCAGTGCCGCTGATCTGAAGGTATACATTGTCCCCAAATGTAAAATAGCATCAGCCACACTATCAGAGGCTCGTTCACCTGCACATCCACCAATGTGATATATGCCATCATGTGCCAGCAATGCCCCTCTGCCATGTATATTGGTCAAACTGGACAGTCTCTACGTAAAAGAGTAAATGGACACAAATCAAATGTCAAGAATTATAACATTCATAAACCAGTCGGACAACACTTCAATCTCTCTGGTCACGCGATTACAGACATGAAAGTTGCTATATTACAACAAAAAAACTTCAAATCCAGACTCCAGCGAGAAACTGTTGAATTGGAATTCATTTGCAAATTGGATACAATTAACTTAGGCTTGAATAGAGACTGGGAGTGGCTAAGTCATTATGCAAAGTAACCTATTTCCCCTTGTTTTTTCCTACCCCCCCCCCCCCCCAGACGTTCTTGTTAAACCCTGGATTTGTGCTGGAAATGGCCCACCTTGATTATCATACACATTGTAAGGAGAGTGGTCACTTTAGATAAGCTATTACGAGCAGGAGAGTGGGTTTTGTGTGTGGGGGGGGGGGGTGGTGGTGAGAAAACCTGGATTTGTGCTGGAAATGGCCCAACTTGATTATCATACACATTGTAAGGAGAGTGATCATTTAGGCAAGCTATTACCAGCAGGAGAGTGGGGTGGGAGGAGGTATTTTTTCATGCTTTGTGTGTATAAAAAGATCTACACTTTCCGCAGTATGCATCCGATGAAGTGAGCTGTAGCTCACGAAAGCTTATGCTCAAATAAATTGGTTAGTCTCTAAGGTGTCACAAGTACTCCTTTTCTTTTTGCAAATACAGACTAACACGGCTGTTACTCTGAAACCAGTTAAAGGTCAGTACTCCTCACAAGTTTTGAGGCTGCCTCATCTGAACTGGGACTTGCTATTTAAAGGATATATACTAATGCACTCAAAATGGACCAGATCTGCTCCAGCTGAAGTCAGTGACAAAACTCCAGTTGAATTGTGCAGGATCAGGCCCAAATAGCTGCCAAGTGCTTAGCCCCTGAATCAGTGATGTCAATTTGAGTTAAGGGTGAGCATTCAGCACCTTACCACACTGGGACAGAATTTCTTGTGCTAATCCCCTGGTTTGCTTTGTGAGTTATCATTTTTGGGGGATTTGGTGCTCTTTCCACCCCGACGTTCCACAGCATAGCAGCTGGGTTTCTCATTATGTGGTGAATAAATAAAATCACATTTGTTAAAAGGAAAGCCCCTGTCTGTAGAGCTAGTATTTCATTAACTGCACCCAAAATTTAGTGCAGATTTTCAAAAGCAGCTAGTGATTTGGGTGTCTCAATATGGTACACCTTAAAGTGGACTGATTTTCAGAAAGTACTTCTAAGAAAATACTTAGTCTAAGACTTGTCATTGCTCAGATGGTGAAAATATACAGCTTGCTAAACAAGAAATAAAATGTTTCTTACTTAGTGAAGATTTGTCATAGTAAGAGATGATTCAGAAATGGACAGCTGCAGCAATATTAAGGATAGATAGATATACACAAACATAGACACAGTACAGTTTGGAGGCAAGAATTTTTTATTTCATACACATGCTATATATAGAGAAAGAGAGAGGACGTGTTTGTTGTGAGAAAGAAAGAAAGAATTCTTGCCTCCAAACTGTATTTTGCCAGTAAAACTGTTTACTTAGATTTCACCAGATATTAGTGATATTACTACACTCTTGTTTCATTTGCTTTGGCTACAAAACTGTATTCCAAACAAACATGCTGCAATGCTGCTTTTTAACCACATGAGAGCATAAAGATCACATTTCTTGGATGTGAATTTTACAAGATTAACTGCAGCCACTGCCGCCTGCAGCCTGTCTCCTAGATAATGACCTTTTCAAAACCACTGCAAAGCTCTGCACCCTGCTGATCACTGGAAGGGTTCTTGCAATGTTACTCTGGGTTAATCGGAATATATTAAAACACCCAATCTCTTATGCCCCCCACTGCTTGTTTTTTGCCATTATGTCAGAAGGTGCAAAGTCATTTGCATTGCAAAAGCTCTTCCTTAAACATTTCCTCATATAAAGAGGTAGCCAGTCCCTAATACTTACAATTCATTGTTATCTTGTATTTCTGTGTAGGTTGCTTCTAAAATTCTATTGCATTATTAAATGGGATTATTCTTTATTTATGGGGCTTGTGTTTTTATGGCTGATTCTTTGTGCATAGTGAGATCATGTTTCTTGAAAAATGGAAGATCTTGTTTGAGTGTAAATGGGTAGGGAGGGATTGATTGGGATTTTATTTTGTAGTCTCAGATTACTTTGAATTATTCATATTAATGGTTTTTAATTATTGATAAAAGATAATATTAAAAGAAATTATCAAAAAAATCTCTGTGCAGATTATGGGATGGAGGCCAAAAAGTATTTTTCCCTACAACACACCTACTGGAATAGGCAAACTAAGACATGCTTTATCATTAAAACAGTTCCCATTGAAATTAAATGTTAATATAATATTTAAATAGAATTAACATTTTATGGGATTAAATATGAGTCAACTTTAGGATAAAAGTGTTGTTAAATTATTGCACCTTTCTCATGCATTTCAGGTAAGCCAAAAATACAGCTGCTGAAATATGGTACCTGGGATGAATTTAATAAAAGCTTCAGGTGGTACCCGTGTTAATCTCTAGCTACAAAAACAATGAGGAGTCCGGTGGCACCTTAAAGACTAACAGATTTATTTGGGCATAAGCTTTTGTGAGTAAAAAACCCACTTCTTCAGATGCATGGAGTGAAAATTACAGATACAGGCATTATTATACTGTGAAAATTACAGATGCAGGATCTGTAATTTTCACTCCATGCATCTCAAGAAGTGGTTTTTTTACCCACGAAAGCTTATGCCCAAATAAATCTGTTAGTCTTTAAGGTGCCACCGGACTCCTCATTGTTTTCATAAAAGCAATAACGTTAGAAGATTTATGAAGCAAGCGATGGGAGATGCAAGCAGGTAGATCTAGAATTTCAGCAAAAGTATTTGAAATAGAAAAATATACAGGTTTTTTACTATGTAAGGCGCATTCAAATAAAGGATTATGTTTGTTTATTTGATTTTAAGGGGCAGGAAGGGGTAATTTGGGACTGTCAAACTTTGATAGAAAAATGTCCCTTTAAAATAACACTTTCTGCTTCCTGTTTTTGAAAACAAAAATCTTTAACGAGACAAAAATAATCCCTCCTTCAGGTGACAAAAGAAGTGGGAAATGATTAAGGACAGGATAATCTAACTGGCTGGTAGGATGGGTAAATTAATGGTCCTGCAAACACAGTCCACTTCTTGGCTGGAACCAGCTCTTGTTTTTCTTATGCTGAAGGAGAGGAGGTTCTGTTTTATAACTAAATATAATCTACAGTGACTATTCATGCGAAAGTCATTGCTGTCACACTGAGAATGACTGAATGTGCTGATGAAGTAATGCTAAATACAGCCTTATGAACTTGTGAACTTCAACGTTTTGGTGGGACTGAAAGAACATATGCTGCTTTTGGTTTATTTAAAAACAAATATAAGACAGCAAGGAAGCATTTTTTTCTCTTCTCAGTTTCAAGAATCTATTGCCTGATTCATTTTAGCTCTGAAATTAACTATATTAATGCTGGAATTTTAAGCACACGCGTGCTAGTTAGTTTTATAAAATGCTATTTTTATCCACTCACATTTTACTTGTTCCTTTCTCAAATAGTAATTACTATGTATTATTTGTGCAGTGCCTATAAATGTGCCAATCACTTTACAAACAAAGAAAATGACATGGTCCCAGCCCTGAAGAATTTACAGTCTAAATGTTTGATCACTGAGAGCCAGGTGTCCACACGAGCAGATCTCTTTGTATGATCAGGGCCTAATAATGGACCATCACAACATATTACCCTGATTTTATTTTTTTAAATACTATTATTAGCCTTTTATTCACATCAGCTTCATTTTATTGGTTGGGTTTGTACAGTTTTGAATCAACTGTAGATTTTAGACTAGAATATACATTGTAACAATTGCCTATAGGTGGCAAAGTTGGTAATTACATGCTGCTTGAATTGGCAACCACATTTGCAGAAGTTATGAGATGCTAGTTACAAGGAAAGTTGTGAAAACCTGCATTACAGAGAAAGAGGAAGATATAACTTGGGGCATCTCCTCTTTCCTCTTGTAGTCTTTTCCTTCTTTTTGCAAAATTGGTAGCTGAGGTTCAGGAGACAAAGTCTGTGTGGATGGAAATCCCCAGCTCTTTCTTTGTCAAGATGTAGATTTTTACCCACATCCTCTTTCCTGCCAAAGAAGGGCCACTTAACCAGACAGTGATCTATTTGATTTTGTTGACACCTGGCTGAGACATCGGCTAACCTTTTGTCTCTAGGCACTGGTTTGTGACTCTTCCCCAGACTTAGAACCTGTTGTGACAGGGTCGGGCCAGATGGCTACAGGAGAGAGATTTTTTTTGTGTGTTTTATAATTTATAATTGATTGAATTCAACAAGTAAGGCCACAGATTAGGGTATCTGATCATTACACAAGCAAGGTGAGTTAAACCACATTCCATACTTGACAGTAAGTTCTGGGCTGTGCTGGAAGTTAAAGACCCTGGCTGAAGTACAGTACCAGTTTAAATAAGGAGGGAAGCTACCAGAAGGCAGATATATTAGCCCCAGGTTAGGCAGGTCCTTTTTCCCTGGGTAAGGTCACAGGGGCAGTTCCAGAACAATCAGGAACTTGCTGGAACCAATTAAGGCAGACAGGCTAATTAGGACACCTGGAGCCAATTAAGAAGCTGCTAGAATCAATTAAGGCAGGCTAATCAGGGCACCTGGTTTAAAAAGGACCTCAGTTCAGTCAGTGAGGGGTGTGCAAGGAGCTGAGAGTGAGAGGGCATGCTGCTGGAGGACTGAGGAGTACAAATGCTATCTAGCATCAGGAGGAAGGTCCTGTGGTGAGGATAGAGAAGGTGTAGGGAAGAGGCCATGAGGAAGTAGCCCAGGGAGTTGTAGCTGTCACACAGGTGTTACATGAAACACTGTAGACAGCTGTGATCCACAGGGCCCTGGGCTGGAACCCGGAGTAGAGGGCGAGCCAGGGTTCCTCCCAACTCCCTATTGGATACAGGAGGAGTTGACCTGGACTGTGGATCCCACCAGAGGGGAAGGTCCCTGGCCTGTCCCCCGACCCAGTAGGTGGACCAGCAGAGACTGTGGGGATTGTTCTCCTTCCTTTTCCCCATGCTGGCTAGTGATGAGGTTAGCTGAGTGAATGGCAGGTTTGAGCCACTTGCAAAAGTGGGCAAACTGAGGCTGCCATGAATCTCTGAGGCAAGCAAATCCGCCAATAAGCACAGGACCCACCAAGGCAGAGGAGGAACTTTGTCACAGAGTCTTTAGTAATATCATACAGTAGAATCTTGTAACTTTACATACAATGATGCCACACATTTTACTAGGACAATAATGATCAGTAAATTATGAGTTTTAAAATGATACCACACAAGTCATACTTTGTATGAAATTTATCATAGTCTTGTAAAAGGGGTGAACATAGGGGTACAGGCTGACACAATGGTTTTGGGTGGAAAATTGCAGTTCCATCTGAATTTTGTTTCGATGTTTTGAAGTTGTTCAAACCCCAGTACCATAAACCGAACTTGTTGGGCAAGCATCCAGGCAAAAGATTTCCTACAAACACCTGTGGAATGAAATCACTGTCTTTCATTCAGCTTTATTCACAAACATTGAAAGCATCTGGCATGTTGTTGCCTGGGTAAATATATGGTAGATAAGAAGTCAAGAAGATAAGAAACAGAAAAAGAAGAAACCCTATGCTGTAATGGCCACGGGCCAGTTCTGGAAAAAAAATTAGATATAAAAACAAGTATGTACTTAACAACTGCCTGGGTTAGGAGATATCTTTAGCCCAACATCTGGAGAGGAATAATTGTTGAGGCAGGAGATTGGGGTTCCCAGCAATGTTATATTACTTTTTAATGTGACCATAGGTAAGACACTCGGGTCCTGATCCAACACCTACTGAAGCCAGTGGAAAAAACTCTCATTGGTTTCAACGCGCCTTGGATCAGGACCCTGGCTCTCTGTGCCTCAATTCCCAACTTCTAAAATAAGACTAATTGTGCCTATCTTTCTCACAGGGGTGCAGTTCAGTTACTACAGTGATCAGCATCACAGAAAAGCCAATAAAGTCAAAATAATCACATCTTTGTTTCCATTGCTGTTCTCACTGGGAGAAAATATACAAACATAGCTACAAGAACAAAACAGATCCTTTCTACAGTGCCTCATTTTCTATATTCTGATAATTTCCATGGATCAGAGTCATCTGCAAGTTACTGTTTAATGATTTTATGTGGTATGTATAGTAGTACTTAAAATAGATGATCCTCATTCCGTTGAAGCAGCCTTCTTGACTGATATAATATAAATGACACTGTTTGTTAAAACAGGATTTAACAAAGTATAAATTAGGCATTTACTTTTTTGTTGTTGTTTTCATAACTGGGTGACCCCATTTTGGGAATATTGTATTGAGAACACTGTCATGGATTTCCCACTTGTGTTCCCGTGAGAAGTGCCTGCTGAGATTGTCAGCTGTAGTGTCTTGGCACCCTGGTAGGTATGATGCTGTGATGTTTATATTGTTGCGGATGCAGACGTTTCATAAATGCATAGCTTTTACGCATAGCGAGTGAGACCTGGCTCCTCCGTGGCGATTGATGTAAAACATGCATGCCACGTTGTTGGTGAGAATAGAGATTGAGGTGTCTCGTATGAAAGGGAGGAAGTGTCTGCATGCATTGTGCTGTGCAGAGTTCCAGGAGATTGATATGTAGTCAGGTTTCTGTCACAGACCACTTGCCTTGTACATTGTGGTGACCCAAGTGGGCGCCCCAACTGATCAGGGAGGCATCTGTTGTAATAGTCACTGATGGGGGGTCTTGTTGAAAGGGAATCCCGGAGCATACATTCCCTGGCTGTGCCCACCATTGTAGGGAGAGGATAACCCTTGGTGGCAGTATCACACATCTGTTGAGAGAGTGTTTGCCAGGTGCATAGACCGTGCTCGACCAGTGCTGCAGACAGCGCATATGGAGTCTGGCATACTTTACTACGAAAGTCGTAGCTGCCATATGTCCCTGAATCTGAAGGCATGTCCTCACTGAAGTTTGTGGGCTGATGGTCACCGTGGAAATAAGATTGGTCAATATAGCGAATCTGTGGTTTGGCAATATTGCCTTGGCTTGTATGGAGTCTAGGTCGGCTCTGATAAACTCCAATCGCTGGGTTGTGCGTACCCTCGACCAATACTTCAAAATTGTGGCTTAGATGTAGATGAACGGGTGGACGAGGCCTGATTCTGTGGAGCTCTGTTGTCTCTGAGCCCGTTGTTTGGGTCTGTTCTGAGTGAAGTATTGTGGTTGTTGACGGTTTAACGAAGTGTCTCTTGACCTCTGGTATGGTGTAAAGCGAGGGCGTTTGTCAGGCGGTGGGTGTATGCCTAGGGTATGCAGCGTCGCTCGGGAGGCCTCAATGGTATGGAGGATGTCGTCTGTTTGAGATGAGAATAGTTTATCCCTATAGAAGGGGAGGTCCTCCGCTTTTAGCTGTAGTTCTTTTGGAATTCCCGAAGCCTGCAACCATGATGTTCTTCTCATAACCACAGCTGTTGCAGTTGTTCAGGCAGCTGTGTCCGCTACATCCATTGAGGCTTGCAGCACTGTGCGGGCTATTAACTGTTCCTCGTTGATAATGGCATTGAGTTGAGGACGTCTGTGCTCGGGGAGGTCCTCCACGAGCTCTTGTATTTTATATAGTTAGAGTAGTCATAATTTGCTAGTAGAGCAGAATAGTTGGCAACTCTTAGCAGAAGGGTGGCTGATGAGTAAACTTTCCTCCCAAAGAGGCCCAGTCTCTTGTGTTCATTATCTTGCAGAGAGGAGCGGAAATGAGGCTGTTTCCTGTGCTGATTAACAGCCTCTACTACCAGAGAGCAGGCTTGAGGGTGTGAAAACAAAAAATCCATGCCTTTGGCCGGAACGAAGTATTTCCTGTCAGCCCTTTTCTTGGTGGGTGGTGCCTATGCCAGTGTTTGCCATATTACCTCCATAGGCTCCATTGTAGCCTCATCCATTGGGAGGGTAATCTTGGTCGATGATGCTGGTTGTAAGATTTTTAACAATTTATGTTTCTCCTGCACCTCATGTAAGGCAATTTCTTGGCTATGTGCTACTCTTTTGAAGAGTTCTTGGAACTGTTTCAGGTCATCTGTGCTGTAGGGGAAGATGACATCACCGCTTCGTCTGGTGCAGAAGATGAGTGTGGGGCAGGTGGTGAATCATCCAGGTCTGCCTGAGATAGTATCTCTTCCTCTTCTATCTCTGTCTTAGGGGGGTAAGAGGTTTCTCTGTGTGGTAATGATGGGTGTATTCTGGAACCTCTTGTTGCTGAGGAAGGGGGACCAGAATAGGGGTTCTAGTATGTGGGCCAAGGACCCCATTGTGGCCATTGCACGGGGTAAGGTGGTAATGGATAAGGCCAGTGCTGTGCATACCAGGGCTGTGAATGCTTGGAGGGATGAGGCTTAGGCTTCACAGCGTTCCATGCAGGTCTCATCTATGATGGGGATGAACGTTAAGAAGAGAAGCCATTGTCCCGCATGTCTCCTTCCTCGCCACTATGGGATGATTTAGTTGGGGATTGGTCCTGCTTTGAGCAGGGGGTTGGACTAGATGACCTCCTGAGGTCCCTTCCAACCCTGATATTCTATGCATGGAGAGTGGTGCAGGAGATGAAGGATGGTACCGTGCTATGTAGCTCGGGGAATGTTCGGTGCCGAGCAGTGGTGACTGCAGTGCCAAAGAAACTGTTGTGTCAGCAGGATGCAGGAGTTGCGCTGATCCCGCCTTGGGGTTGCGGTTGACTGTTTGAGTGCTGACCGGTGCCGGATTCGGCTTGTTTTGCTGGTGGCGGCAGCATTGATCACGGCGCCGCTGCCTGTGCCGTGCTCTGAACCAGGGTAGTCAGTGCTGTGGAGGAGACTTGACGTCTCAACCTTGGTGCCGCGTGTTGGGGCTCGGCCGGGGTCCACTGAGGGACGGTGCCGGAGGGGCCTGGTGCCTCGTAAGTGCTCACTCTGGATGAGTGGAGCACTGAGGGTAAAGACCTCACTGGGGAAGCTCTCTTTTTCTGAGAGACCCCTTCTGGAGCGGTCGAGGCTTGCTTCCTGATAGTTTTGGAAGTCGGAGCCTTATCAGAGCTCAGGGATCTCGATTTATGAGACTCCCCGGAGGACATCTCTTGCGGAGGTTGGAGGGATTTCTCCAGCAGAAGCATTTTCAAGTGGAGATCCCTGTGATGTCTTGCCCTGGTTGTTAAATTGGTGCAATATATGCATTTCTGGGAGATGAGAGTTTCTCCCAGACAGCAAATGCAGGATGTGTGGCCGTCAGAGACCGGCATCAGTTCACGGCAGGAGTCACACTTTTAAAATCCTGTTGAGCCCTGTATGACTGCAGTAAAGCCTCTCCCCCCTTCTCGAGAGATAAGGGTGGGAGTTAATTGTAATGGTAAACTGTAGAAACTGTTCCCGAACGGGGAGTTAAGGAGAGAAAAAGTAGTCGTCTTTCTTCTTAAGAAAAACCTCGAAAAGGAACTAACGAAACTACATGTAGACTAGGACTAACTAAACAATGTAACTAAGTATAGACTAAAAAGAAGTTCCTAGTAACTTATAACTTTCTTTTTTTTCTTCAGAAAGTGTCAAAGAGAGCACTGCCGCGGAGCTCCGTCTGGAGGCAAGGTCGGTTGACAAAGAACTGAGGGGACAGTCAGGGAAGCGCGCGCTACAGGAGGTGCCAACAGCTGCACAAGATGACCCCTGTGCGTGCCCTTCCCCGACCGAATACTGCTGCGAGAAATCTCCGATCTCTGGCACAGGGACGCACGGACACCTAGAGTGGAACACCCACAGGGACACCACTCGAAGAAGAAGCAAACGGGGAGAAGGATGATCAAGTGGATATAGTGAACTTGGGCTTTCAGAAAGCCTTTGCCAAGGTCCCTCACCAATGTGTCTTAAGCAAAGTAAAGAGTCCTAGAATAAAAGGAAAGGTCCTCTCATGGATTGGTAACTGGTTAAAAGATAGGAAAGAAAGGGTAGGAATAAATGGTCAGTTTTCACAGTGGAGAGAGGTAAATAACAGAGTCCCCCAAGGATCTGCAGTAGGCTCAGTGCTGTTCCACATATTCATAAGTGATCTGGAAAAAGGTGGGAAACAGTAAGGTGTCAAAGTTTGCAGATGACACAAAATTACTCAAGATAGTTAAGTCCAAAGCAGACTGCAAAGAGTGACAAAGGCATCTCACAAAACCAGGTGATTGAGCAAGAAAATGACAGATGAAATTCAATATTGATAAACGTAAAATAATGCATATTGGAAAACAATTCCAACTATACATACAAAACGATGGGGTCTAAATTAAAGATCTTGGACTCATCATAGAATCATAGTACTGGAAGGGACCACGAGAGGTCATCTAGTCCAATCCCCTGCATGGATAGTTCTCTGAAAACATCTGCTCAGTGTGCAACACCAGTCAAAAAAGCTAACAATGTTAGAAATCATTAGGAAAGGGATAGATAATGAGACAGAAAATAGAATGCTATTATATAAATACATGATAAACACCCACTGTGAAGTTGCACTGTATATGCTTATAAGTGTAAATATAACATAACTGGAATATGCTTTGTGCTAGATATGCCATGTAACATATCTTTGCAAAGGTTATGATCTACTGAATATTTTCATCCTATGTGTATGCATATATCATTTTTATATCTGAAGTTATGAGCATTGGCTCTATGCTTGTATTTGAAATGTTTGCTGTGGGAAACACATAAGGGAGGTTTGGCCAATATATTGTGAAGGGGCTATTCAAATAATTTGGAGTATTTAACTAACAATGGACTTTGGGAGACGCCAATCCACATCTGAGCCTTCCTGGGAAGATTCAAACTAACATGCAAAGAATGGTGTTGGCCTGCAAAAAGCTGAATTGTTCATCGACATGTGACTTGCCCAGGTGGCTACAAACTCTATCTGTGATTTTGCACAAAAGAACAAAGGGGTTTCTGCCCCCAAGAGAGAGACTATAAAAGGCCCTGGAAGCCTCTCCATTTGGTCTTCAGCTGGCTCAAAGATGGCCTCTCCACCCCAAAGAGATGGCTGAAAGAAACTGCAACAAAGGACTGTAACTGTGGGGGTGTGAGTGATTGCTGAACCCAGGCCATAAACTACAATGTTGGTCTGAAAAAGATTGTACCTGAGATGACATCTAGGGTGAGAAGTTAATACAATCCATCGGTGATCTTCCTGAAAACACCATCCTAGCCACTATGGATGTAGAAGCCCTCAACACCAACATTCCACACAAAGGTGGACAACAAGCTATCAGGAACAGTATCCCTGATAACGTCACGGCAAACCTGGTGGCTGAACTTTGTGACTTCATCCTCACCCATAACTATTTCACATTTGGGGACAATGTATACCTTAAAATCAGCGGCACTGCTATCGGTACCCGCATGGCCCCACAGTATGCCAACATTTTTTTGGCTCACTTAGAACAACGCTTCCTCAGCTCTCGTCCCTAATGCCCCTACTTACACTACATTGATGACATCTTCATCATCTGGACCCATGGAAAAGAAGCCCTTGAGGAATTCCACCATGATTTCAACAATTTCCATCCCACCATCAACCTCAGCCTGGACCAGTCCACACAAGAGATCCACTTCCTGGACACTACAATGCTAATAAACGATGGTCACATAAACACCACCCTATACCGGAAACCTACTGATCACTATTCCTACCTTCATGCCTCCAGCTTTCACCCAGACCACACCACACGATCCATCATCTACAGCCAAGCTCTATGATACAACCGCGTTTGCTCCAATCCCTCAGACAGAGACAAACACCTACAAGATCTCTATCAAGCATTCTTACAACTACAATACCCACCTGCTGAAGTGAAGAAACAAATTGACAGAGCCAGAAGAGTACCCAGAAGTTACCTACTACAGGACAGGCCCAACAAAGAAAATAACAGAATGCCACTAGCCGTCGCCGTCAGCCCCCAACTAAAACCTCTCCAGCGCATTATCAAGGATCTACAACCGATCCTGAAGGACAACCCATCACTCTCACAGATCTTGGGAGACAGGCCAGTCCTTGCTTACAGACAGCCCACCAACCTGAAGCAAATACTCACCAATGACTACACACCACACAACAAAAATACTAACCCAGGAACCTATCCTTTGCCAACTCTGCAAGCCCGTTGCCAACTCTGTCCACATATCTATTCAGGGGACACCATCATAGGGCCTAATAACATCAGCCACACTATCAGAGGCTCATTCACCCGCACATCTACCAACGTGATATATGCCATCATGTGCCAGCAATGCCCCTCTGCCATGTACATTGGCCAAACCGGACAGTCTCTATGTAAAAGAATAAATGGACACAAATCAGACGTCAAGAATTATTACATTCAAAAACCAGTCAGAGAACACTTCAATCTCTCTGGTCACTCGATTACAGACCTAAAAGTTGCAATTCGTCAACAAAAGAACCTTCAGAAACAGACTCCAATGAGAGACTGCTGAATTGGAATTAATTTGCAAACTGGACACCATTACATTAGGCTTGAATAAAGACTGGGAGTGGATGTGTCATTACACAAAGTAAAACTATTTCCCCATGTTTATTTCCCCTTCCCCCTCCCCCTCCTCCTCCTCCTCCCCACTGTTCCTCACACATTATTCTCAACTGCTGGAAATGGCCCACCTTGATTATCACTACAAAAGTTTTTTTTTCTCTCCTGCTGGTAATAGCTCACCTTACCTGATCACTCTCCTTACAGTGTGTACAGTAAGATCCATTGTTTCATGTTCTCTGTATATATTAAAATCTCCCCACTGTATTTTCCACTGCATGCATCTGATGAAGTGAGCTGTAGCTCACGAAAGCTCATGCTCAAATAAATTTGTTAGTCTCTAAGGTGCCATGAGTACTCCTTTTCTTTTTACTAAGGATCTAGTTACAAATAATAAGTTAGCCGTGCATGTTTTGTTTTATTTTACTTAGTAACTTACTTTGTTCTGTCTGTTATTACTTGAAACCACTTAAATCCTACTATTTAAACTTAATAAAATCACTTTTTTGTTTATTAATTAACTCAGAAAGTAATTAATATCTGGGGAAGCAAACAGATACGGGGGAGATATGCACAGCTATAGAGCGGACAATTGATGAGTTTACCCTGTATAAGCTTTATACAGTGTAAAATGGATTAATTTGGGGTGTAGGCTCCTAGAAAGACTGAATACTGGGTGCTGGGAAAGTCCCTGTTAACTGAGAAGTCCTTGGGCTAAGTGAATCTTAGTTTCTGTGAATTGCGGGGGGCGGGGGGGGGCTGGCCTAATTTTTTGGTCTGTGCTGGATCCAACTGGTGTGTCTAGCTCAGCAAGATGGGAGTGGAGAGAAGCCTTTTCTGGCAGGGGGTTTGTTCTCAGTGGTATCCTAGCACATCTAGTGACTGTCTTGAGGGAGTTTCTGTGACCCAACCCGTCACACACACCTTGAATACTGTATGCAGTTCTGGTCATCCCATCTCAAAAAACCCAGATATAATTGGAAAAGGTACAAAGAAAGGCAACAACAATGAAGGGTATGGAACATCCACTGAGAAGAGATTAAAAAGACTGGGACTGTTCAACCGGAAAAGAGACAGCTGAGGGGATACAATAGAGATCTATCAAATCATGACTGGTGTGGAGAAAATGAATAGGGAAGTAGTTACGTTTTCATATAACACAAGAACCGGAGGTCATACAAAGAAATGAATACGCAGCAGATTTCAAACAAATATAAAGACGTACTTCACACAACACACAATCAACACGTGGAACTCATTTCCAGGGGATGTTGTGAAGGCCAGAAGTATAACTGTGTTAAAAAAAGAATTAGATAAGGATATAATCACAGAATATTAGGTTGGATGAGACCTCAGGAGGTCATTTAGTCCAATCCCCTGCTCAAAGCAGGACCAACACCAACTAAATCATCCCAGCCAAGGCTTTGTCAAGCCAGGCCTTAAAAACCTCTAAGGATGGAGATTCCACCACCTCCTTAGGTAACCCATTCCAGTGCTTCACCACCCTCCTAGTGAAATAGTGTTTCCTAATATCCAACCTAGACCTCCCCCACTGTAACTTGAGACTATTGCTCCTTTTTCTGTCATCTGCCACCAATGAGAACAGCCAAGCTCCATCCCCTTTGGAACCCCCTGTCACAGCATGAGGGGGAGTCAGGGCCCTGCACTCACATTTCCTGTGATTCACCGTGACTCTCAGCCAGCCAGTAGAACAGAAGGTTTATAAGAGACAACGGGAACACAGTTCAAACCAGAGCTTGCAGGCATAAACAGGATCTCTTAGTCAGGCCCTTCTGCGGGGCAGGGAGATTAGACCCCAGCCTTGGGGCTCCCTCCTCTTCCCAAGCCAACTCCCCCATAATTGAAAACCCCTCCAGCCATCTCATCCAGCCTCCCCCGCAGCTCCCCCTCAAGCCTTTGTCCAGTTTCCTGGGCAGAAGGTGTCACCTGGCCCCAACCCCACTCCTGGCTCAGGTATCTTCCCTCAAGGGAAGCCTCCCATCCCCAGTGAAACTCCCCTGCAACATTCCCAGGTCAAATCCACCCCACTCCCTGCTGCATCACACCCCCCCTTCAGGTAGTTGAAGGCTGCTATCAAATTTCCCCCTCACTCTTCTCTTCTGCAGACAAAATAACCCCGGTTCCCTCAGCCTCTCTTCGTAAGTCATGTGCCCCAGCCCCCTAATCATTTTCGTTGTCCTCCGCTGGACTCTCTCCAATTTGTCCACATCTCTTCTGTAGTGGGGGGACCAAAACTGGACGCAATACTCCAGTGTGGCCTCACCAGTGCCAAATAGAGGGGAATAATCACTTCTCTCGATCTGCTGGCAACGCTCCTACTAATACAGCCCAATATGCCGTTGGCCTTCTTGGCAACGAGGGCGCACACTCACTCATATCCAGCTTCTTGTCCACTGTAATCCCCAGGTCCTTTTCTGCAGAACTGCTGCTTAGCCCGTCGGTCCCCAGCCTGTAGCAGTGCATGGGATTCTTCCTTCCTAAGTGCAGGACTCTTTACTTGTCCTTGTTGAACCTCATCAGATTTCTTTTGGCCCAATCCTCCAATTTGTCTAGGTGCATCAATGGTTATTAGTCAAGATGGTCAGGAATGCCACCCCATGCCCTGAGTGTCCCTAAACCTCTGACTGTTAGAAGCTGGGATTGGATGACTGGATCACTCAATAAATTGCCCTGTTCTGTTTACTCCCCCGAAGCATCTGGCACCAGCCACAATCGGAATACAGGATATTGGGCTTGATGGACCATTGGTCTCACCCAGTATGGCCATTCTTATATTCTAACTCAAGTGGAGTTGCTCCTGATGTATATAGGTATGAGAATCAAGCCCTATTTTTTTTAAAAAAACTTCTCCATATTACTGAACATGCAAGGAACTCTACGCTGTAAATCTTAGTTCATGCTATTGTAGTTGGGAAGAGTTTACTCTGTAGCAAGTCTCATTTCAAACAGTAGGCTAGAACAAATTTAAATGGGCCATTCGGCTCAACTTCATTAAGTACACTATCCAAGGGCAACTCTCAACTTGGGTATTTTCAGTAGGCTAAGACCAGATGGCAGAACAGAGAGTTCTTATTAATTTCATTAAAAGTATGTTGCAACTTAAAATGTGCAATTAATATACCCTAATGAAAGAGACACTTTCAAATGATTGTTGTGGATGCCTTAATCTACTTTTCTTCTGCGTGTACACATCCTTGTTTGAGATGTTGCATGAGCTGCGTGACCTGAATGTTGGATGAGCCGGTTTCTGGTGATTTACTGAAGTCTGAAGGTTTTGTTTATTTTCCCCTCACAGTAGGGAGTCCTTAGCAGCAAATGTAAACCAGTACATCACCGCACCCCTACGGTTTTCACTCATTTGAGCTTCTTTGAGATGTAGATTCTGAACAGACTCATTGTGCTAAAAATACTAACCTGGCAATTATGCAAATGAAGCGTGCAGACATGGCAACATTGAACTCTTCTCGTTATAACAGAAAATGTATCACCACTTGTTTTAAAAATGAAACTGAACACCACACCTTGGCTTCCAAAAGAAGAAGAAAAACTTTATCAAGAAACAAAACCTATTTCTGAATCTATGAAGGTGACCATGACAATGAGATCTGATCATTTATTTCTCACTAATTTGAAAAAAGCATATATTAAACAAAACTATTAGTATGAATTAGTGTATTCTAGAGCAGTTTGATTTGACAGCCATGGAAAATGAAGTCTGTACGACATAAGACTGGCCATACTGAGTCAGACCAATGGTCCATCTAGCCCAGTATCTTCTCTTCTAACAGTGGCGGGTGCCAGATACTTCAGAGGAAGTGAACAGATCAGAACAATTTAGCAAGTGATACATCCTCTGTCGTCCAGTCCCATCTTCTAGTAGTCAGAGGATAGGTAGATAGACAGATACACACAATCTTTTCATAAACATAAAAAGCTGGTGTGTAGAATTTTGTCCCAGCACAATACAAAAGTCTGTGTAGTTATTTGCTACATAAGGAAGAATACTACAAAAAAGTTTTTGAACATTTGTTTGAATGAAAACCAACAATTTGTTTCAGAAATATTCCTTTTTTGTTTTCTCTGAACATTCACATGTGCAATTGACTTTGTTCACAAATTGGTAAAAATGTTAAGCAAAATGCAAAAATCTCAAACATTAATGGAAATATGTGTATGCTGTCTAAAATCTGGAGAAAAAGCAACTAAGAAATCAGAAAATCTGACATTTAAAGAGAAAACTACTGGAATCCTTGACATAACTATAGAAATGGAGTGGGATTCTTTGTTTGCTTATTTTTTTAGATAAAAAGGCACGAATGAAACAGATCTGTCATGAAGTGGGAATTGCCTTCAGCTATAAAAATGGTTGACTCTTCTTCACCACCATGGAAAAAGTTAAGGGACTTCCTGAAAGCAAATCCTGAGCTAGAGGGACCCGCAGTCTCAAAATCCCTGTCAAGAAGACTGAAAACAGCAAGGCCAGGCTTTTTGGTCCCATTGCATTTTAATACTGTGTCTCAAAAATTGCATGAGATGTGGCCCGATTCTTCAATTTTTTGCTACCCATTTTGTTCTGAGCTTTATGCTCTCAGCTGAACATCAAATCATCCCAGTCAATCCAATCTGGCTAACCCTTATAAGTCTAAAATCATGTCAGAGTACCCTGACAGTCTGGATGACTGACCACAGTTCAGGAGAGTTTTCGATATCCTTTATGTATTGTGCATACATACAAGTTAGCAAATGCTAACGTTTACTCTGACTCTTTGCACCTGACCATTGACTGGTCAGTGATATCCTGCAGTCTCCCATTAAAGCTGCAGAAAACTCCTTGCTAGCCTGTAAAACACAAACTTTTCCACTGATTAGGGGCTGGAGACCAGGGCAACCCCCACTCTTATACTATTGGCCCAGAAGCTGTATCATCTCAAATATTGTCCTTCACATCTAGCCTATAAAAGAGTCTCTTTTCTATTCACTAAAAGCTAGATACTTCACTAGATCACCTTCACTAGATGACATGCTCTATTCAAAAGCCAGAGATCAGATTTTTTGTCCATCCAGAATATACTGACCAGATGGACTCTGATACCCTATATTTGCTTATTGAGATAATAGAATACCTTATGGCTAGAAAGGTAGATGACAGCATGCTCTAATGCAGGGGTGGGCAAACTTTTTGGACCAACGGCCACATCTGGGTGGGGAAATTGTATGCAGGGCCATGAATGTAGGGCTGGGGCAGGAGGTTGGGGTGTGGGAGGGAGTGCGTGGTGTAGGAGGGGGTGCAGAGTGCAGGAGGGGGCTCAGGGCAGGGGATTGTGGTGCGGAGTGCAGGAAGGGTTCGGGGCGCAGGATCCAGTTCAGCATCGCTTACCTCAAGTGGCTTCGGGGTGGCAGTGGCGCGCAGCAGGGCTAAGGCAGGCTCCCCGCCTACCCTGGCTCCACACCGCTCCCAGAAGCGGCCAGCATATCCGGCAGTGGCTCCTGGGGGTGGGGTGGGGTGGGGCAGGCGACACCACTGCATGCTGCCCTCACCTGTGGGTACCACCCTTGAAGTTCCCATTGGCTGCAGTTCCCTGTTCCTGGCCCATGGGAGCTGCAGGGGGCGGTGCCTGTAGGTGAGGGCAGCGCGCACAGCCCTCTGCCCCCCACTCCCTCAGAGGCCTCAGGGATGCGGTGCCGGCCACTTCTGGGAGCGGCATGGGGCCAGGGCAGGCAGGAAGCCTGCCTTAGCCCTGCTGCACCACGGGGTTGGCAATCTGGCAGGCCTGATTGAAAGCCCCGATGGGTCGGATCCGGCCTGCAGTCTGTAGTTTGTCCTCCCCTGCTCTAATGCATAGAGCACTGGCCTGACACTCAGGAGAGGAGGTTCTATTTCACTTAACATCCATGCCTCCATTGTCTGGCTATGCCAGGAGCACAGGAGACTCTGAGACATGGTTTAATTAGGCTACACCTTTATTGCTAAATATCTGGGAGTATGTAGTAGATGAAGTACATTGCAGGTAATTCCATAATCATTTACATATAGCTAGGTGGGGCTGCTGTCCGCCTTCCCCGTTTACCCATCCTGGTCCCCCAGCCAACCTGCTGCTAGGACCTCACCCCCCACTTCCCCTTGAATGAGCATTAAGGGGCCTATAAAGGAGAATGGGTACCTGCTATACCAGTGAAAGAAGCCTTGAGGCCCTTCCCTCCTCTATCCCCCACCCCACCTTCCACTCCTTTAAAGAATACCTCCACCAATCCATTTTATCTGATCACTGTATCTCTTCCATACAGAGTATCTGGCCATCCACCCCACACTTGCATAATGAGTTGTTCCATCATAACTTAACCCTCATTTTCTTTTTGCCCCAACTAAGCCCCTAGCCTGCTGTGGGGACGGCAAAAAACCCACCTTGCCTTGGCCAATCTGGTAGCAAAGGATAAATTCCTTCCCAGACCTCCTGGAAAGGAGCGACTAGCGTAAGGTCCACAGTGGAGCATGACAAAACCTGCTATTTAACTATCTCCATGGGTGGGAATGTTGATACTGCTCTGCCTGGGCCAGAGACTGGTAAAAGAGATTTATTCTGCACTGGCATGAACATAAATAGTTCCCCCTTTTTTCTGGTCATGGGGGAGTAGGGGGAAGAAGGGTCAGCATCCCCAGGCTGACCAGGTATGAAGCTGCCACAGCAAGTCATTTTCTGGCTCTTAACAGGGGACACACATATTTTCCGACAAGCCAGACAATGCACCCCACCCACCGCTTAATGTGTGGTGAGGTCATTCTCCCACCCTTTGTTTGTCTATTTAATTTGAAAGCTATTAGGGGCAGGGATTGTTTCTTACCAGGTGTTTGTAGAGTGCGTAGGATAAAGGGGGGGAGGGGTTTAAGTCCTACTGGAAAAATTAATAAGCAGGTGCAGAGTCTGTCATCCTAATAGTTCAAATGTACAACAGGGAAGACTTACACTTCTTTTCCGTGGCTAGCACTGTCATGTAATTTTATGTGGTGAAGTGAAAGTAAGTGGGCAGCGTTAAGGTTGATATGGGAATCAACTATTTCCAGGATGTTACTTGGGTTTCATTTTAAACTACTGGTAAAAACTGACCAACAGCTTGACTTCCACAACAATGTAGTGGCAAAGTAATCAGTTATTTATATCTGTTTCATTCTTTTGGATTTAGATGAGATTGAATCAGCATGCCTCTGGTTGCAGAAACCCTGAAACCTGAGTCAGGATTACATTTTAAATAACCCTGAAAACAACATTTTTGATTATGGCATGCACAAGCCTCAAGTGAGAATGGTTTAGTTATGGGGTGGAAATAAAATCTTACCTTCAAATTGTATTATGGCCCTGCATCAACAGGTGCAAGGCAATGTTCCGTGAGCTGTATATATCATTCAGAGTACATTTACTGCTGTTGAACACGGAGTCCCTTAAAACTGTGTAAACAACTGAAGTCCACATCCTGCTTTAAAAACCATCTGAATACATCAGATACAGACCATACCGGCACCTTTCCTGGGGTTTGGTTTTTATTGGTAATTCATACCAGCAACAGCAACCACCAAAAAAACCTTAAATGTCACCTAAGCCTTCTGGCAAAGCTTAGGGTTTCTCTGTAGGACTCCTCTGATTCAGCCTCCAATTCCCCATGTCTGAAGAAACAGCCCACTCTTAATTATAGACTTCGTTAGTTCCAGTCAAGCTAACTACCAATGTGAGTTAGTAGTAATTATTCTGTATCTTTATGCAGAGTTTGAGCAGCCTGACACTCAGGAGGGAGGCTCAGTGGAGGAGCTCTGCAAACTCCGATCAATTACAGCTCACCTAATGACAGGTTTCAGAGCAGCAGCCATGTTAGTCTGCATTCGCAAAAAGAAAAGGCAAATTCATCAGATGCATTCAGATGAAGTGAGCTGTAGCTCACAAAAGCTTATGCTCAAATACATTGGTTAGTCTCTAAGGTGCCACAAGTATTCCAGCTCACCTAATGTTGTAGCCTGAGAAGCTCATTGCTGCTAGTAGTCAGTCTACCAACAAGCTATTGGCTGTAGCAGCTTTGCTAATAAAGCAGTTATTAAACCTGTCCCTGGATTTCTTTTTATGAGACTGTAAAACATGTTGCAAAGTTTGGCCTTGTCTACAGGCAAAGTTGCACTGGTTTAATTTAAGATTTGATTTTCAACCAATTTAGTTACACCACTGCGAGAGGCACTCCTCGTTTACTTTAAACCAGGCCTAATTCTGTTTAGGAATCACTTCAAGGTGAACTGAAATAAGAGTGTCCATGCAAGGGTTTGCACTGGTTTAACTAAACCAAGGCAAGTTTATGTGTGGACAGCGCTTTAGGGCCTAGTCCTGTGGGTTACTTATTGCATCTGTAACAGCTAAATGCATTCAACTCCCATGGAAAGAGATGATTTGGGGGAAAGTCGGAGGAAGAGAGTTGAAAGCACTCAGCAGCTTGCAGGAGCCACTCAGCATCGCAGAACAAACCCATCTTTTGCAATACATATGAAAGCACAGACTAAATTAAAGTCTCATGAGAAGTTGTACAGGTGTTGTGCTTAGACTTTATTGCTGGACTAGTCAGGAGGAGAAGTGCAAAAACCGTTATTTAAACCAAGTGTCTTTCCTAACTGATGCTAATAACTTTTTTATATTAAAACAAGTGATATCTATGCCTGAACCTAACATCTGAGTGTTTTCCTTCTGTGAAAGCCCCTTTTAAAATGGATGAATACCTATTTTAAAATGTAACATTTAACCAGATTATTGGAATTTTGCATATAAACACTTGTCCTTTGGTCTGAGCATGTTTTATGTCAAGTTCCAGGCTCAAGTGAATAATGGCTGCTTAGTTTTAAGTATTGTGGTTTTTAAAAAAACAAAACAAAAACAGGAAACTTTGATAATGAAAATGCAAGCAGTCTTATCTGTATCAAGGCTAGCATGCAGTGCTGCCATAGTTCATATGATGAATCTTTTTCCTCACTGACAAGGTGATTTGAGATTATGCAGATTTGTTACAAAATCAGTGGGTGTCAACATTGATATTTTATGCACAAAACAAACTAGTGTAGAAATGGAGGTTTTATGCACATTACTCATTTTAAATCAAAACCTGTTTGGATTAGAGTGCAAATATTGTAAGATAATGCAGTGAACACTTAGTATATAGTTTACAGGGGCTATGCTAAAAATATGTATTTTACTTTTGTTTTAAAGAACTCTTTCAAATATGGCAAACACACCTGTCATCTATAAAAAACATTCATACCTAGAATGGGAAGGAAGGATCAGTGATACATACTAGAAAACTTACTGTAGGGGAGAAAAAGCTCCTGCCCTGGCTGGAGCTGGATTAGATTCCATCTCAAATAGCTATGCTCCTTGTTATTGGTCTCATTCGGCTGTAGAAGCCAATTTTCTTTTGATGATATTGAAAAAGCTATGACATTAGCAGACTAAAGTGGAATGCAGATTACTATCTCACCTGCAAGGGAGCATCAACTTCAGCTAGAGTTTGCTATGAATGAGGACTGTACAGTCTTCAAGTTATTTTTCCCACAGTCTGCTTTGCAGATAACAATTGTGAAAAAATTTCCTTCTTACCAGACTTTCCTCTTCTCTTTACCTGTCTACCGCAGATTCTCAGAGTATGTTTTTTGTGGCAGCTAGTAAAATGGGTTATCTATAAACAGAAATGATTATCTACCTCGCAGGCTTATTGCAAGGCTTAATTCATGCTTCTAAGTAAGTTGAAATTGTTAGATGAAATTTACTTTGTAACTTTTCTGCAGAAGAAACTTGTTTAAGAACACCATGTGAATGAATAAAGCATGGAGTTTTTGCTCAGAGATCAAAAGCCACCCTTTCTCCCCCAAATTACACTCTATGGGAGATGCTGATGGCGGATGGGTGAAAATAGTTTCATGGTCCTGCTGAATTTCAAACCAAATAGCTCAGTTCAATCTACAGGGTAGATGGTTGGGCAATTTGCTGCTCTGATACTTAACAGGGCATTGAGGGTGAGATCCTGTGCTGGTGTAAATTAACATTTACACCCATTGAAAGTCTGGTCTGAAATATTCAAATGTGTCAAATAGGAGACAAAGGCAGAGATCTCAGACAGTATTGTCCAAATGTAGTTCATATTCAATACATTTCAATTTTCATGCTGAGTTATTCAGTTTACAGGATTGTACTGTGTACTGAGAAATGCAGAAGTCATGAAGCTGTGGGAACGTACGTATTAAAAGCAAAACAGGTTTTTGAACTTTACATGCTGCATGTTTTATTATCAGGCAGGTAGGAAACAAATTTTAAAAATACACAAACTATATCAGATGACAAAATAAAACAAACTTTGGGCCATACCTTGACATTCTTACTTACTGGAGCGTCACCCGAGGAATACCACAATAAGGATTTAACTCGTCTGGCATAACAACTCTTAGAGCCCCAGTGCTTTATGGGTCCACAACTATCAACAGTGAGATGCCATATCCTAAACCAGGTCGTTTGGTTCCCAATAGGAACCCTCTTTTTATGTACAGTACTTCATCATCCTGTGGAGTGCATTAAAGTGAAGTCTGGCTTGAGATTTGGACTTCTCTAGCCCAAGTCAGGTATCCGATAATACCTGGGCTCCAAAAGCAAGGTTCACCATTTTTTAGTTATTCAACAAATACCAAACACCCACACATATGATAATTTATTATAAAACTATTGAGCCCATCCTGGGATGCACCACTCCCCCCACAGTTCAACCAAGAATTGAAAGTGGCTCAGCCACTTAAAGGTGAATGGTCTGTAGCCACCCAGAAACAGTGTGAAACAAGAACAAAGAGAGGGCCATGAGGTGAATGTTGAGTGCGGGGTCTAGTTCTGCTACACATGTCACAGGTGCGTAAGGTCCGCCCTCGGTCAGTATGTGGAATATGTCTGCCAGGCCAGCTGAAAGGCTAGTCACTAAAGTCCTGGGACCGACACAGCTACAACACCACTGCATATATTTTCTCTGCCCTCTGACAGACGCCATCAAGACATTAGATTTCCATTAAGTTAAAAACAGACAAGTGCATAAATATTATATTCTTCTATCATATAGCAATACTTAGTGCAGTCCAGTCCAGTGACCCTTATTAACATAACCAGCTATTGAAGCCAGTGAGAGTTTTGCCTGAATAAAGATAGTAAGATAAGGTCTATTATGCAGTTGCTTAGTAATGGCTTCATTTTGTATGTACTAACCAACCCTAAATGAAGCTCGCTACATAAAGCCTCAATATACAGCAGTAAAAGCTGTTCCATAAACCAGGGTCCTTTATTCCTCAGGGTGTTCCTGTGTCCGAGTGCCTTGTCATCGCTTCATTTGCTGTGGGTGTAAACCTTTTTAAGAGTTGTCTTACTTTAGTCATCAGCATCTCCCTGAAGTGATCACCCATTAGGAAATAAAAGACAGGGTTAATTACACTATTTAAAAATGCAATAGGCCTTGTGATAATATAAATGGTCTTGATGATGTTCTGCGTACACACGGATAACTTCCAGGATTCCATTTGGGAGGCAATCCTTACATTGCGCATTATGTGATATGGAGTATAGAATAGTGAAAAGAAAACCAGTGCTATGATGACTAAAGACAGAGGTTTCTCAAGGGGCTGAGCAGCTGTGAGCTGCTCTCTACGTTTCTTAAGAAAGATAACCATCTTCATGTAAAAGAAGCACATAACACACAGAGGTATTACAAACCCCAGAAGAGTCAGGCACATGCTATAGACCAGGTTTTCTTTTGGATTTTCAGAACTTGCATAATCTGTACACTGGTTACCCTCGGGAGTATCTTTAGATTCTATGAAGGTGATTATTGGTACCAGTTCAAGTATAACAAGGATCCATATGGCAACAGAGAAAACAACAGCTATCTTCCTCTTCTGTAGAAAATGTTCTCTGAAAGGATATTGAATGAGCATATAACGATCAATGCTGATAAAAGTAAGGAAAAGGATGCTTGTGTATAGGTTTACATGCAGCATGAACCTGTTGCTTTTGCACAAAATGTTAGCATATATCCATTTTTCTTTGGAGTAGCTTGTCACCAACATTGGAAGTGTGCATAGAAATACAAAGTCTGATAATGATAAGTTAAATAAGTAAATATTGCCACTTTTCCAAACTTTCAGGCAGAATATGTAGCCAAAGACAACAATGCTGTTTCCGATGATGCCAAAAATGAACTCAATGGTATACATGGTAGAAAGGTAATACTTTTGCAGGGTGTTATCCATCTCCAGGCAGTCACCTGTCTTATTCACAGCCTGGGAAGTTAAAAAAGTAAAATCAATAATAAGAATACAATGACAATTACGGTGCTATTTTATTTTTTGATATCACAATGAATATTTCCAGTTCTGCAAAAAATGTGTCTTATAAACACTTGAAAACAAAAAAGTTTAAGGTCTTGGTATCAAAGAGATGTAAAAACACAATGATAAAAACATACAGATGAAATCCAGAGAGAATTCTGCCTCAGTAGGAAATCGAGTAAGGACTTTGGGATTTTGTATGACAACATTTATTTTCCTGAGAGTCTCCCAGAAGACAGAGCACAAAGGTGATTCTGATTCTTAGTGTCCATTACGCTACAAGTGTAAACTAAAAGCATTATGTTATACTTACACAGCACTGGGCTGGAGGGAGTGCGATCGGAGGGGGAAGAGAAAAAATACAAATAAGTAAAATCTGTCTCACAACAGCATTTTTTGGAAATCATCTGCCTTTGTGCCTGTGGAGCTTTACTCCCACATTTTACTCACTGCTTACTAAGACAGAAATCCCATAATTTCCAATGGGACCTTTGCCCAAGTAAGGAATGAAGTAGTAGTACAGGATTGAGCAATTGGTATAACTATGCTCTGAAGAAGTTTCTATTAGTCATGGTGGTTTAAAAAAAAAAAAAGCAACAAACTTGTTTGTTAACCAATAGGAATATTTGCTATTTATATATTCACAGTAATAAACTAATGATAATCTTGTTTGTCAGAATTACATGGAAACAGTCTTATAGAAGAAATAAGGCAGCTACAGCGTGTACTGCAGTTTACATGTGTGTGTCTCAGGAATTCAGAGGCAATACTGAAGAAATGGAGATCTCGGGACTTGCAGTTTCATAGACCATAACATTATTTGTCTATTTTTCACAATACAAGCCAGTGCTCAACAGATTAAATCCAAAGTTCACAAATGTTGGCAGAGTCAGGGCCAGATCGAAATCCCACTGAAGTCAATGAAAAGACATTAGCTAAATTCAAGTTCAGAATAAAATTAGTGAAATTTCAGTGGTGTAATCTGTAAACTTTCATCAGTTCACAATTTTTGTAGCAAACATTTTACAAGTAAACCCCAGAGATCTATTCAGCTCTCTGTATGGCGTTTTATTATAATTAATTATTTGTATGACAGAGTGCTCAGAGTCCCATTCTGGCAAGTGCGGTGAAGTTGCGAGACAGTCCCTGTCCTGGAGAACTTTCAGCGTAGTATGTTTTCTGTATTTTAGCCAACATGTAACTATTCGATTGCTGCATGCTAAGGAAAATGCTTTATTAAGGGAATATAAGCACACAATTTTGCTTATTCACTCACTTTGCAAAGTTGTGAAAATACATTGTTCAGCATCCCTTTTTAGTGTAGGCCTATCTATAAATAATTACGTTTACAATTTTAATTCCCTGATAATATAAATAACTCTAAAAAGGCAAATTACCCAGGTTAATTGAGAATAACATCCACAGTTTATTGCACCTTTTATTTGGTTATTTAAAACTGTTTATTATTCTCCTTTTAGATTTCAGAATAAAATATATCACGATGGGCTAAAGAGCCCTTGTTAAAATTCCAGAGAGGACTGGGATACTAAGTCTCTGAAGCAGTTCACCCACCTCTCCCCAACAAAATGCAAATTAGCCCTTGGGCTCAAAAACATTGCTTTGCCTTTAAATGCAGTAGATTGCACCCAGTATCAACTTTTGGGGTGGGGGGGTGGACAAATCTGGGGGAAGGATGCTTCTATATTCCCCAAATGACACAAGTTGACTATTGTGCTGTATCTTCAATGTACTCCATATATTTTTCAGGAACAAGTATAAACATTTCTACTAGAGTGTACCTAGTGAAAGTTTGTTTGCCAAGCAGTTTTGCCTTCTTCATAGGTTACAGTTATGAGAAATTCTTTCTATTTAAATGGGGAAGTACATTAACAGATTCTCTAGTTTTTCACCCTTCCCCCCCTGCATGTCAAAAAACACACACACCTGGTTTGTGGGGCTTATTACAGGCTAAGGAGGGAATTTTTGGAGGAGCCCATTATTAAAATATTGGCAGCACATCACTGACAACATATGGAGGGAAAATGAAATATAAGAAAAATAGAAATTAGATTACAATTTAAGTTCAATGAAGTCTCAATTAACACTTCCTAAGAAGGGAAATTACATTGTCTCAAAATCTGCTATACACATGGTCCTTAAGATAGTTACATGCTCTTTCTCTGACATTCCTATTTTAAATGTTTTGTATATTTATTGTTTATATTGTCTAAAATATATAAAATCCATCACTGAATTATATGGGTAGCTGATAGCAAGATACTCTATTGCAGCAAGAAAAACAAACAAAACTTATTTTAAAGCTATGAGAGAAAGTAGTTATATGAAACAAAAATGTATACACAGATATCATGTACTAATAGATTCTTATAAAAAATATTGATAGAATCACTGCAAGTTATTGACTTTGATTAAAGCAACCCCGGATACTGCTTTTAGCTAGTCATTACAATTCAAACAATTAGGAACAAACTCAAACCTTTTGTTTAAAAATAAAAAAGTTTAAGCAACCAGATCACTGCATACTACATAAGCATTCGCATTTTGAATGAAAAAAAAGTTAAAATATTGAAAGCCCCATTGTTCCATGTACATCCTGTAAACAGACTCACTGATCACCTTCAGAGCAATATTCAGGGTACAGGTAACACAAAGACAGAATGCGGTGCACTCTTCATTTAGTTGTTTTTATATGGTTTGCCACATCTTTAAATTTTGTTAATGAAGGGACAAAATTTTAACAGTTTGTCATAAGCTTTAAAGAGTACAACACTGTAACAGTTTAATATGAAAGTCTAACTCACTAAAGATTACAACTTACCATTTTGTGGAATGAGTACTGTCTTAGTAGACACTCCTTCACTCATGACCGGATGAAAGCTTCTGGTTTACTAGAGTGCAACTGAGCACAGTTGTCTCAGCTTATTTTGCATATCATGCAAAGGTGGTTAATTATTCAAGAGTACAGGGCAAATTGTCCGAGCTTGCTGTGTGGGAAGTTTCACTGAAGTGGAAAGTATTGCAAAACTTATTCTGAGTCAACTAGAAAACCAATGAAATAATTCTTCTTTGCAGAGACCTATTCAAATCTGACTATGTGCGCTGCCGTAAGTAGCCAGAAATTTTCTGGTGTGCTTACTTATCATATTTATTTTTAAATGGCTGGAGAATGATGAAAGCATCTTTTAAAAAGATTTTGAATTCAGTAAACAGATGTTTAAAACTACTACTATTTCCTAATACTAATGAAATATTCACAGCAGGAGGATATGTATGGCCTTGTGGCTGAATCGCAGGACTAGGAGTCAGGAGATCTGGGTTATGACGACATTTCTCTCATTCATTCACTGACCTTGGGTAAATCAACCCACCTCTGTGCCTCAGTTTCCCCATCAAAATAAGCAGAATTACTCTTTCCTACTTCCTGAAGGTGTTACGAGAATTAATTCACTAATGTTCGTAATGTTCTTTGAGATCCTTAGATGGAAGGAAAGTTTAAACCATTGTATGTTTTATTGCCAGATTAATTTCAGTTTTCTAAGGATCAAGGAAACATTCATCAAGTTGACAGTTAAAAATAAATGCAACACACAGACGAATATAATCCTAGCACTAATGACCAACTAGTCCCCCATATTAAATATTTGTCTTAGTTATTACAATTTACACTATTAGAGCAGAAAACATTTTAATACTTCCAAAGCTTTTTATTTTGCACTCCAGTGTTGTAGAACAGTGTTGGATGTATTTTCTGAATCAGGGATAAATACTCTGCTGCAGTAGCCTGGCACAGCATCACTGAAGTTAATATACTTGAGCTAATTTATACCAGTGAATAATTTACCCCTCAGTTTCAAAATATGCAGGCTCATTTTTCACTCCGAGATATCCACATATGCTGATTTACATGACTAAATGTTTCACATGAAAAAAACCCTCAGCTATTTATCTTCAAGCTTGATTTGCATATGCATATTGGTTTGTTGCACTCCTTTAATTTTATTTTCACACAAATTCAGTTTGCAAGCAAAAGTTTGAATGTTTTTGCATGTGCAAAAATTTGGTCATGATAGACAGTGTGCACAAAAATTAAGGCAGATTAAAGTAGATCAATAGTTTTACAGGTCAGGTTGGCACCACTCAAACTTTTGGCCCTGTATAGTGAATCAGGAATAGCCAAACTTGGTTAGGTAAAGATCAACTGTCATTGACAACTAACAGTAAACTTTTTTTTTTCGGTATGTTTAAAAATAAGTTTGACTATAAGACCTATAGACCTGTCTCACACCAAAAAAGTACCATTAATTTCAGATTATATTGTACATGAAGGTTGCAGGCCCAGGTTCACAATTATTTATTTTTAAACTGGATGTTTTTGTGAAGAAGTTCGTTAGGTCTGAATTTCATGTAAACAAAGAAGAATTACTTTTTTTGCCCAGCTAATGGCAGCCTCCCAAGAATTACTGACTGGCCTTAAATCAATAATACTCCACAGTGGCCCAAAATTTATTTATTGAGATGGGGAGGGCAGTATGAGATCAAGAAAATAATTCTGATTGCCCCTCAGGAAATACTGTAGAACTTTCAGAACATTTGTGCAATAAATTCCCACAGTTCAGTAACATATGTACAGTTACAGAGCACTGATTGCTTGTAACTAAGGCTAAACTTTAAATGATCAAAATCAGACTGCGACATAAACAGGATATTCATTGCAGTATTTCTTAGACTGATGGTATCTAATATTTGGATAGCATTATTAATGTACATGACACTCCACTACATGTACTGTGTCAAAACAAATAATAGGTCCATGACTCAAGGAGCATGCATTCTAAAACCAGAGAGTAGTGTGTGATATCCTTGGCATGTCCTCTCATCCTTCTCTGCAGAGAAGAATCAACAGAGTTTTTGACAGCCTCACTGGCTCTACAGAAAATGCACCACACCTCTCTTCCTTACAGTTTGTCTCTGTAACTTCAAGTGGGTCCCTGAAAGTACTAGGGAAAGTTCTTCCTCATGTGAAGACGCTCACCTACAGAGACCCATGGAGTTCAGTTCAAGCACACATCCTATTCATGTAAGATTATTGAGGCTATGGTGTCATTAGCAGGACAATGATTCCAGCTCTAAATCTCTTTCTCTTCCAACAAAGAAAAGGCTACTGCTCAATTGTCTGATGAAAACTGGAAAGAAAGCTAGCTTAAACCCAGGAAAGATTAAAAGGGATGTTATTAGGAAGAGGAAAGTATTATGAAGAAATGGGAATGTTACAACCACATCCAACATCAGAGAAAACTGGATAGAAGAATGTGCCCCAGAGTAAGTGTTCATACATGAACAATGCTAACGGAGAGAGTGGTACTGGGAGGACACCAATTGTTCAGGAGACCCCAGACACTTGCATCATCACAAAACAACTTGCACTTGGTGAATCCAAACTCATAAGAACGGCCCTACTGGGTCAGACCAAATGTCCACCTAACCCAGTATCCTGTCTTCCGACAGTGGCCAGTGCCAATTACCCCGGAGGGAATGAACAGAACAGGTAATCATCAGGTGATCCACCCCCTGTTGTTGATTCCAAGCTTCTGGCAAACAGAGGCTAGGGACACCATTCCTGCCCATCCTGGTTAATAGCCATTGATAGACTTATCCTCCATGAATTTATCGAGTTCTTTTTTGAACCCTCTTATGGTCTTGGGCTTTGCAACATCCTCTGGCAAGGCATTCCACAGTTTGACTGTGCATTGTGTGAAGAAATATTTCCTTTTTATCTTCACTATCTACAACCTTCCTTGTGGTTAATGCAAATGAAGCAAACAAAAGAGCAGTCATGTTCACAGCGCATTTAGTGACAATACTCACTCAATGTCAGTTCAATGAAAGAATTCTTGCTCTTTGTAGGAGACATTTTTGATAAACTTTTCTAAATTTGTTTTTAGAGGTGATATGCTCTTCACCCAAACCTGTCATCTACTCAAAGTGAAAGTCAAGGATGGCAGGATTGGGCACAGCCCAAATCTTTGTCTCTGCTTTATCACTGTATATTTTCCCTGGTTATGATGACAGCCTTGTTTACCGAGCTGAGAGAAGTTGTGGTTTTAATACTTTGCCTGCTAGTGAATAAATGTGGATGTTACTGTGCATTTGTTGGACAGGATGGCAGCCACAATCAGGAAAGATGTCAGATACTGTACAGTATCAGAAGATTACCACCCATATCATTCATTCACCTATACACATGCAATACTAAAGGTATTTGTAATTAAGGGAAGGATGTGGTCCTACATGTTTCGTATACCATATCTTTGTATCCTGTTTTTAATATTAAAGATATCAGGTGCAGCCTTAAATGTGAGAGACTTGAGCAAACACTCAGTGTAAAGAAAATTATGGGCCACAGCTGGAAGTGCATGTGAATGTTTGTCCATAATTAATTTTTGGCAGCTCACCTTGAAAACTATAGCCAGGCTGTGATGGGCGAGTTAAGTATAGAGTAGATAGTGAGAAAAATAATATAATATCTGCAAGGAGAGGAGCGTGGAAGTGTAGAGGTACAGAAGAAACACCATCCCATGCTTCAGGAGGCATTGACGTAGCGCCAACTATTTTATTCAATGTTTTTCAGCTGTGTCATGATCCCCTCAGAAAATTCACACTAAGGGTGTTTTCTGATGAAGGTAGCAGTCTGTTCAAAATGTATCTATGGCTAAGTCCAGCGAGAGAGCCCAGAATGTGATCCTTATGTAGCTATTACCTAGGCAGATCGAGGCGGAAAAGAGGGAAAACAACAAAAAACAAGGGAAAAGAGAAAACTGCTCTTTCAGGACAACCTTATTGATAAAGAATGCAGATCTGATGACACCTTGGAAGAAAAATGGGCATCAGTTTCTCATTGCTTTTCTTTAGTCTAAGGCCAAGCTCCCCCCTTCTGACCCCTCCCCCAGTGCCTCTTTCACACTGGCAGCCCTGCTCTTACCAACTCCTCCCACTCCTTCCCAGCGCTTCAGGAGCACTGCAAACAGCTGATTCGCGGCTTTCAAGCTCCGGAGGGGAGCGGAGTGGAGTGGGGATGGGGCATGCCCAGGGGAGGAGACAAGGAAGAGGCAGGGTGGGGTCTGGGGGAAGGGGTGGAGTGCGGGCAGAGCCTAGAGTGGAGGGGAAGGTCGAGCACCACCCTCCAGCAAGATGAGAAGTCAGCACCTATGGTCCTGGTAGTGCCCCAAATTTTCAGGTGCCCTATGCAGCCACATATGCTGTGTATACTTAAAGACAGTCCTGACTGTAAATGTGAGAAATAATCAACCAAACTTCTCTTGCTCCAGGAGCAAGAGAATTTCCCTTGCTTCATTCAGGATTTTCAATTTGTATTCCCTTTTCTTATTCTTGCCTGGAAGTGCCAATATGTCACAAAGGTCCTATTGTTGCTTGTCACCTGAATGACAGCTAAATCCAGAGGGAATCTTGAGACAAGAGAGAAAGCTTCCTTCTTAACTATTTTCAACTTTAGGACGTTGTTCCCATAAGCTTTCTTGGACAGCCATTTGCCTTGAATTAAAGGCCTACCTGAGCTCTCTTAAGGGTACAGAAGGTAATTTGGTTTCTGATTCTGGCAATTCCACTGACAGTCAGGAAAATGGGTGTAGTACAGCACCCCCATGGAATACTTTCCACACCTGGTCACTTTCATACAGGGAAACATTTGAGAAGTTCCCACCTGTCAAGGTTCCTTCCCCACTCTGAACTCTAGGGTACAGATGTGAGGACCTGCATGAAACCTCCTGAGCTTACTTTTACCAGCTTAGGTTAAAACTTCCTCAAGGTACAAACTATTTTACCTTTTGCCCTTGGACTTTTGCTGCCACCACCAAACGTCTAACCGGTATATTACTAGGAAAGAGTCTGTTTGGAAACACCTTTCCCCCCAAAATCCTCCCAAACATTACACCCCCTTTCCTGGGGAAGGTTTGATAAAAATCCTCACCAATTTGCATAGGTGACCACAGACCCAAACCCTTGAATCTTAAGAACAATGAAAAAGCATTCAGTTTCTTAAAAGAAGAATTTTAATAGAAGAAAAAGTAAAAAGAATCACCTCTGTAAAATCAGGATGGTAAATACCTTACAGGGTAATTAGATTCAAAACATAGAGAATCCCTCTAGGCAAAACCTTAAGTTACAAAAAGACACAAACAGGAACATCCATTCCATTCAGCACAGCTTATTTTCTCAGCCATTTAAAGGAATCAGAATCTAACGCATATCTAGCTAGATTACTTACTAAGTTCTAAGACTCCATTCCTGTTCTGTCCCCGGCAAAAGCATCACACAGACAGAGAGAGAGAGACTTTGTTTCTCCCTCCCCCCAGCTTTTGAAAGTATCTTGTCTCCTCACTGGTCATTTTGGTCAGGTGCCAGTGAGGTTATCCTAGCTTCTTAACCCTTTACAGGTGAAAGGGTTTTTCCTCTGGCCAGGAGGGATTTTAAAGGTGTTTACCCTTCCCTTTATATTTATGACACCATCAGAAATAAAAATTGTGAATTCTTTCCTTAGACAATTAGACTGGAACCGAAGTGTTTGACAGATCTCTCAGAGGGAGGACAGATCGTGAGAGAGCAGTAAGAGTTCCTCTGAAAATAACTGAAGAAGCTGAGGGACTAAAGTGGTTGAAACATCTAGTCAATAAGTACAGATACTATCTCACATGATTAGATTAACAACAAGTCTCCTATAAGCTTCCTAACATGGACTGGCCATCACAGATACCATCAGACTGGTAAACAAATAAGGAATAGGGGAGAAGCCAAAGGGCATTGCCTGGAATTGAAAATAGGTCTCAGTCTCACAAAGTGCAGGCAGCATTAATGGCACAGGCTTCCTTGTAGGACAAGAGATTTCTTTTCAAGGTTTTCATTATCAGAAAGGCCCAAATGCCATGCAGAAATGGGTCTTGCAGCCCATCAATCAGCCTGGACAGAACTAGCACTAGTGAAATTTGTCTCCTCTCTCCCCTACCATGAAAAGTCTTGAATTTATCACCTTAAAAAATACTCAAAATCTGTCTCATTGCAATTTTTTTCACTCAGGAAAAAACAAACAAAGCCTCTCTTTCCTTTCCTTCAATCCCACTATTCTTGGGCCTATATTTAACGAGGTCACCATCAAAAGAGATGCCTGTCAACAGTTACTTCTCTTTTCCCCTATACTTAGGGCAGGAAAAAATAATACATGCAGAATTGTTTGTAGGAGCAGGGCCTTACTATGCTGTGTGTAAGGGCATGATCCTGCAACTTTTATTCATAAAAATTGTCCCACCGATGTAAAGGCTATGGGATCATGAGCAGACTCACATAATGGAAGGTGCTCCACGCTATACATACCATACCTGTTGGCAGTTAGGGACTACTAAATAGAAAGAGATTTAAAGTCAGTGGATATTAACAAGTCCTACAAATACTGTTTACAACACTATTTAGCCCTGGTCTACACTAGGAGTTTAGGTCAAATTTAGCAGCTTTAAATCGATGTAAACCTGCACTCGTCCACATGATGAAACCCTTTTTTTCGACTTAAAGGGCTCTTAAAATTGATTTCCTTAATCCACCTCTGACAAGTGGATTAGCGCTTAAATCAGCCTTGCCAGGTCGAATTTGGGGTACTGTGGACGCAATTAGACGGTATTGGCCTCCAGGAGCTATCCCAGAGTGCTCTATTGTGACTGCTCTGGACAGCACTCTCAACTCAGATGCACTGGCCAGGTAGACAGGAAAAGGCCCACAAACTTTTGAATTTCAATTTCCTGTTTGCATGGTCACCTGCAGCTTGCCACGCTGGCCAGAGCTCATCAGCAGAGGTGACCATGCAGAGCTCATCGGCAGAGGTGACCTTGATGGAGTCCCAGAATCACAAAAGAGCTCCAGCATGAACCAAACGGGAGGTACGGGATCTGATCGCTGTATGGGGAGAGGAATCCGTGCTATCAGAACTCCGTTCCAGTTTTCGAAATGCCAAAACATTTGTCAAAATCTCCCAGGGCATGAAGGACAGAGGCCATAACAGGGACATATGGAGACAGTTAGCTGAGCGGGCTCCATGCTTGCCGTGGTATGGCGTCAGCACAGGTAACTCAAGAAAAAAGGCGCAAAACGATTGTCTGCCCTTGCTTTCACGGAGGGAGGGAGGGAACGGGGCCTGATGATATGTACCCAGAACCACCCGCGACAATGTTTTAGCCCCATCAGGCACTGGGATTTCTACCCAGAATTCAAATGGGCGGCGGAGACTGCGGGAACTGTGGGATAGCCACCCACAGTGCAACGTTCCAGAAGTCGACGATTGCCTCGGTACTGTGGACACACTCCGCCGACTACATGCACTTAGAGCACTTGTGTGGGGACACACACAATCAACTGTATCAAACCGCTTTCTACAAAACCGACTTCTATAAATTCAACCTAATTTCATAGTGTAGACATACCCTTATTCAATATTCACTGTGTCAAGCTATAACGGTGCTTCTTAGCTCCCAGCATGTAAGGGTTTAGAGGGAGAGTCCAGGTCCTCTTCCTGTCACATGGGGGATCTGGATACTGCTGCTGTAAAAAGCAAAGGGGAAACTGCTGCAGTGGAGGCTACTTAGGGTGAAGGCTGTGTCCTCTCCCCTCCCAGCATGCTGACAGCTGGAAAGGCCTCTGCTATTTGTTACCAAAGCCCATATCCTCTCAGGTATTTAGGCATCTGACTCCCAGTGAAATCAACGGAAGTTAAGTGCCTAAATACCATTACGGATCTGAGCCCAAGTGTTCTGGTCTGTGTTCTTGTTTTTGAATCTTCTTTGTGTTAAAGACAAACCTGAGGAAAGGCACTTCTGAACTGTATTTTGGGCCTTCATTTTACCATCCCCAGCTGGCATATCTGTCCCTGGCTTACATGCAGCAACAGCGAACTCAGTGCTGTACAAGATAAAGTTTAAGTCAGCCCCTACCTTTAGTAGCTTATAATCTGAAGAAAAGGCACTGGTACTGTAAACAAGATCCCTGGCATGAACACATGATATGGTACAAAACTTAACATATGAACCCTGGTAGGAATCACCAAGGGAAAACTGAACTATTGCTTAGATTTGCATCAGTTTCATCACAGCAAATTTATGTTCCTTGGGGATCTTAGTAGCTCACTTTACTATTTGTCAACTTTGTTTGGAAATATTTTGATTACGAATGCAAAGTACACCAGGGAGAAAGAGAAAACACACAGAGAAGAAAAGTTATTGACATCTGCATGTTCAGCATTCTTGAATTTAAACCAGTGTTTGCATGCCTCATCTTTAAAACATGAGTTTAAAGAGAATGAAGTCATATAGTGAAATTGCTATTATGTAGATAGTGTGACAAAGTTCTGAGCCTGTATTGGTGGGTCCCACAGTTCTGGGCGGATTCAGTGGCCTCAGGAACTCATTAAAGCCACAATGTGACCTCCCTTTCTCAGTGTAGTGGCAAGAGTCACAGCCTATTGAGTTACTTTCATCACCAGCCAGTATGGGAGATAGGAACGGGGGGGAGGGGGGAATAACCCCACAGTCTCTGTTGCTCCATAGAGCTCAGTAGGCCCAGTTCAGCCTCCTGCCTGGAGCAAGTCCTGCTTCCCTTCTCCAGTGGATCTCTGTAGTGGGGGGAGGGGAGAGAACCCAGGCCTACCCTCTACTCTGGGTTCCAGCCCAGGGACCCTAATGGTGGCAGCTATTGGTGGCTTTCCCTTCACCACTGAGGCTGCTTTGATTCCCTGGGCCACTTCCTCTGTGGTCCCCTTTTCCAAGCTTTACTCTTACTTCAGAATTCAGCAATACTTCCTCTCCTCCAGCTCCTTTCACCTCAGTTTCCCCACCCCGCGGAGGAGAGCTTTTAAGCAGTATGAGTGAGACGTTGATTGGTTCCAGCTGTCTCCATTAGCCTAATGGTCTTAACTGGCCCTTTGCCAGTTAATTGGGGTCAGGTGCCAGCATTAGCCTAATGACCTTAACTGGTTAATTGGTGTCAGGTACCTTGATATCTGGAGTAGCCTTTGTTTGGCTATCCAGGGAATAAGGACCTGCTCATTCTGAGACTGATATACTTGTCTTCTACTCTTTTGAGGTTGTTTTGCTGGCTGGTTGCCCCCCTGGCTGCTGCTGTGGGGAGGACCCTGCTGGTGTAACCCTCAGAGGGTAGTGCAAGTCCCCACTTTTTCTATCATTTTTGGGGCCTCGTCTGGCTGGGTTGCTGCTGCCGCCCCTGCTGCTGCCGTTAGAGAGCTTGTCATTGCTGCTGGAGCTGAGGAGGGAGTGGAGGAGGCCTTCTTCTGTGGAAGGGGTTTGTAACATCTTCGCTTCTGTGGTGGTAGGTGCCTTCGCTGTAGGGACCTGGGGGAGTGGTATGGAGCCCTCCCCCTAGGCCGCCCCTTTCCACCTACCTTCTGGCTCTATTCTTCACTCCCCAGGCCAGCAGTTTGCTCTGCCTTTCTATCCATCCTGAGACAGTAGCGGCAGCTAGCGGGCACTTGTTGTTTGGGCACCCATGGGTGCGTGTTTCCTTTCCTTTCCTTGGCTTTGTCCTCCCTCCCCTGCTGCATTTGGCCAATGGGCTCCCTTCCCATCTGCCTTGTGTGCTGCCCTGTTCTTGCAGCTGGTTGTCCCCTTCCCCTTTGCTGCCTGCCCTGCCCTCCCCCTTCTAGCCACCCTGTTTGCTCTGTTTTGCCCTGCTCTGTTTTTTTGGTCCTTAGTTGGTTTTGTTTGCCCTGCCCTTGTCCTGCGGTACAGGTGTGGTTGCTGGCCCCGCTTCTCCCCCTTTGGTTTGGTTGCTTTTGAGCCCACCCTGGTTTTTTGCTCCATGCCTGAGGCATACCTGATGTGACTGTCCCCTTCATTCCAACCCTTTGCTTCTTGCCCCCCTCCCCGCCCCCGGTGTGCCCTCATTGCCTGCATGCCCACGTTCCGCAGTTGGAGCTTGAGATTCCCCCCTCTTTTTTTCCCCCCTGTTAATCCCTTCACTGTTGCACACTCCCCCACAATGTCTTAATTTTCCCTTCCCTTCCTTTCCTTAGTGCAGCCGGGGAAGCTGGGTTTTTTTTCATCTTGTGCTGGGAGTTGTGTTCTTTGTTTCTCTCTGTCCTTTTCTCTTGGCTCCCCCGCTCTCAGCCTAGCGGGTGGGGTGTGGTAGCCGTTCCCCCCTCACCCTTGCCCTTTCCTACCCTCCATTCCTCCTTTACCTGCCCCAGTGGCTGTCCCACTCCCTCCCTTTCTGTGGTGGGTGATTCGGGGGGTGGGACTTTGCTGGCCACCCGCGCAGCTCCCCTTCAATCTTCCTCCCCACGCCCTTCCCAGCGATGGCTGCCTTGACTGCCACTGCTGTGTTACCCGTCAGCACTGCCACTGAGGCACTGGCGACAGCGGGCATGGATTGGGACTCCCAAGACTCTGTTGCTGCTGCTGCGACCTCTGCCACCTCCACTTCCAAGACCTCTCCCTGGGCCGGTGGGAGGGCCGGTGGACAAAAAAGGGCAAGGGCCCCGCCCGGAAGGCGAAGCCTCCTGTGGCGGTGGATCCCTCTCCCGCTGCGGCCCCATCAACGGCCGCAGCCCCCCCTTCTCCCTTACCTGTTGCTCCCTCCACCATCCCTGGGGGTGCCGCTCCCTCGGACCCTAGGGCGTACGCCCAGGTGGCTGCAACCCCAATTCTCGACACCTCGCCGTCTGCTCCAGCCACCTCCCAGAATACCATTCCTGGCGGCCGGGGCCCCTTTCCCACCCTCACCAGGGAGCATGGGGTGCGTTGCCTCCTGGTGTTGGCCTCGCCCCACGTAGAAACCTATGTGCAGGCGTTGGCGCAGGTGGTGGGGCCCACAGCCATGGTGGCAGCCTCTAAGCTGTTTGAGAAGGTGGTGTTCTTCCTGGCGTCGGAGGCCGCCGCCCAGGAGGCGGTGGAGAGGGGCTTGGCGGTGGGGGGCGTTCGTGTCCCCCTTGAGCCTTTGGAGGACCTCAGTGTACGGGTGGTGGTCTCCTCTGTTCCTCCCTTCCTCCCCAATGCCGCCCTTTTGCTGGCCCTCTCCACCCTGGGGAAGCCCCGTCTGTCCTTAGCCCCCTACCATTGGGCTGTAAGGACCCCACCCTCCGCCACATTTTTTTGTTCCGCTCGCAGGTGCAGGTTCAAGTGCCGCCTATGGCACGTGATGGGAAGCTCTGGAGGGGTCCTTTCTGGTGCCACATTGAGGGGCCCAGTACTGGGTTTACTACGCCCCAGGGGAGGCCCAGTGCTTTCTCTGCCAGGCAGCGGGGCACGTCCGGTGGGACTGCCCCTTGGCCCAGCTTGGAGGCATCTGGGACTCCCGATACCTGGAAGGGCATCGGCTCCATCACCAGCAGCCCTGATTGCCCAGTCCCTGGGGTTGCCCCTCCTCCATCCGTGACCACTGTCAACTCGTCTTGGGGGAGGCCCCCCCCCCAGCGTGCCCAGATGAGCGTGCGGGCCCTGCTGCTGTGGTGGGTAGTAGACCGGGGCCTGTGGAGGAGAGGGTGGCAGGGCAGTTGCTGAAATCAAGTGGGGCTTGCCTCAGGGGGAGTCTGTCCCTTTCCCTGTTGTCCTGCCCTCATCTTCCGTTACCCTCCCGTCATTGCCCTCACTCCCAGGATCTGACCCGGCTGGCCAGCCCCGCTCTTTGGAGAGCTGGGAGCTCATGCGAGGGAGGCGCCATAAGCAGGGGACGCGGACCCAGCACCCACCTCTCGTTGGCGAGGGGGAAGGGACCCCATAAGACTATGAGGGGGGTTGCTGGTGCTGGGCTTTCTGTTGGCTCCCCTGCTGCTGTTCATCATTTCGAGTCAGGCGAGGTCACTGCAGCTGCGGAGGCTAGTGCCACCTCTCCCATCGAGTCCCTCCCTGAGGGGATCTTGGAGGGGGTCCCTGCTGCCACTTTGCCATCTGTGCCCCCTGTAGGCACCGAAGTGGCTACTGCCCTGGCTGCTGTTGAGGCGGACCCCATAGAAGCAGGTGGGGACTTTGACTATTTTTGACGAGATCGAGGCCCTGGGCTTGACCCCAACCACCGAGGGGGTGGATGCCCCCCAGTTAGAGGGCCTCAGTCAGTGTGCTTGCCATCTGTCGCCCCTTTCCCCCCGCCTCAGGCGGTTGCCCCCATTTTGGCCTCTGCAATGCCACGGGACCTGACCATCTGCCTGGCCGCAGATGGTAATCTGGCTGACGCCGCCGTGACCAGTGAGGTGATGGCTGATGCTGAGCGGCTGGGCTCTGAGCCCACGGGTGCCCTCCCCTGTGAGGTGGGGCTGCAGCCCCTGCCCCCTTCCTGTGCTGTAATTGTGGGTGCCTTGTTTAGTGGGGCATCTGATCCTGGCGCTGTGGGGGCGCCCCAATCCCTTGCTGTCCCTTTGCCCACCGTGCCAGGTCGAGAGGCACCATGTCCTGGTGGCTCTGCCACTCGGGCCCCTGATTTCGTCCATGTTCCCTGCCCTGACCCTACTCCTGTCCTAGATTTGTGTCCTGTCCCGACCCCGTTGCAGCCTCTGAGCCTGTCCCTACCCTTTATTCCCTCCCTCCTCCTGTTGCTGCTGCCCCCGGGGTTGCCTCATTTTCTTTTTATGAGGGCCCCCGGGAGGCGTTTTTTGTTTTTTCCCTCTCCTGGCCCATCCGGGGCTGCAGTTCTCCCTCCGCCATTGTCCCTAGGGCCAAGTACTGAGTTGAGTGGCACGGCACCGGAGGGACGGGCTCTGTGGCTGGGATCTGAACCCTGATTGTCCATCTTGAAAGGCCACGGGGCTGGCAGGGGGGTCCATTTGGGTGACACCCCAGGGTCTGTGACCCCGGTCCCTGCCTCATGGAGGAACAAGATGCGCTGTTTCCTGGAGGATGCTCGTGGGTCCACGAACAGAGTGCATCTCGTTCTTCAGTGCTGGGGCGATTTCCATCTTGTTCTCCAAACCATTGAGGGCCATTATGGGGAGGGCAAAGGGACTGGGAAACGGGACGCTGCGGCTTACCAGTGCGCCCTCGGCTTCCGTGACACCCTGATGGCTTTTGGGGTAGGTCACTTTTTTCTGCAGGGCCCAATGGGGACCGCTAGCACTCCTGTCCACGAGGATCATCCCCAGCCCTCCTTATGTTGCCGTCCATCTTTGCCACTTCAAACATCTGGGGCTGTAGGCTAGGTCTCCGCAGGTGCCAGGTGCTCTCCTTATTTCGGGGGGAGGGGTACTCAGTTATTTTCCTGCAGGAGACCCACACGGACTCAGCTGCTGAAGCCAGCTGGCAGCTGGAATGGGGGGACAGGGTCTACTTTAGTCACCTTTCAACCCGTCAGGCTGGGGTGGCGACCCTGTTCTCCATGCACCTACAGCCGAAGGTGCTGGGGATTACCGAGCTCATGCCAGGTAGCCTGCTGCACCTCCGGGTTTGGGTGGAGGGGCTGACATTGCATCTTGTCAATGTCTATGCCCCGGCATCTGGCCCAGAGCAAGCATGTTTCTTTCGGCAGGCATCTGCCTTCCTTGATTCTTTGGATCCTCGCGAGTGCCTGGTCTGAGCAGTGATTTCAACTGCACCCTCGAGGAGTGAGACCTCACGGGGATCGAGCCGAGCCCGGCTGCCGCAGACATCCGCAGGGAGATTGTGGCCCATCACTCCCTGGTGGATGTCTGGCACGACCACCACCCAGACGATGACTCTATGTTCACTTTTGTCCGGGTGGAGGAACAACGGCTGAGCCACTCCCAGTTGGATCACATCTACTTCTGTCAATGTCATCTTTCACAGGCCCACTTCTCCAGCATCCGGCTGGCCCCGTTCCTATGACAGCCTCTCTTTCTTCAGAGAGGCTGGGGCCGGCCTGTTGGCATTTCAATAACAGCCTACTGGAGGATGTGGGATTTGTGGCATCCTTCCAGGAATTTTGGCTGGCCTGGTGGGACCAGAGGCGTACCTTTCCCTCAGTGTGCGGTGGTGGGATGTGGGGAAGGTGCGCGGCCGGCTCTTCTGCCATAGCCACACCCAGTGTGCCTGCTGGCGGAGGGATGTGGTGATAGAGCAGCTAGAGCAGGACTTATTGGAGCTGGAGAGGCATCTGGTCACCAGCCCCGGGGATCCACCCCTCTGTGGAGCATACCAGGAGAAGCGAGAGGAGTTCCAGGCCCTTGACAAGCTTCGGGCCCGGGGTGCCTTCGTTCAATCCCGCATCCATCTCCTGTGGGAGATGGATTGCACGTCCCACTTCTTCTATGCCCTGGAGAAGAAGAGTGGGGTGAAAAAGCACTTCCTCTGCCTTTTGGCAGAGGATGGCGCCCCCCTCCCGGATCCGGTGGAGATGCGCGAGAGGGCCAGGGCCTTCTATGCTGGCCTTTTCTCCCTGGATCCAACCAATGCCCATGCCTGCAGAGTGTTTGGGACGGACTCCTGATGGTCAGCACAGGCGACCGGGACCGGCTGGAGCTGCCTCTCACTCTGGCTGAGTTCTCGGAAGCCCTCCATCTCATGCCAACCAATAAATCTCTGAGCATGGACGGGCTGACCATGGAGTTCTACCACGTGTTCTGGGACGTCCTCGGCCTGGACCTTGCCACCGTCTGGGCCAAGTCTTTGGAGAGCGGGGTCCTCCCTCTGTCATGCAGGCGAGTGGTGCTCGCCCTGCTGCCGAAGAAGGGGGACCTCCGTGATCTCTGGAATTGGCATCCCATCTCGCTCCTCAGCACGGACTATAAGGTCATGGAGAAGGCCAAATCACTGTGGCTGCGGTCCGTGCTGGTGGACGTGGTCCACCCTGACCAGACCTACACCATCCCAGGCCGTAACATCTTCGATAATCTTTATCTTGTCTGGGATCTCTTGGAGCTTGGGTGTAGGGATGGTCTGTCATTCGCCCTCCTGTCCTTGGATCAGGAGAAGGTGTTAGACCGGATGGACTCCTGGGCACTGTGGGCATTTGGCTTCGGGCCCTGGTTTGTGGGGTTTCTCCAGGTGCTGTATGCCTCCGCGGAGTGTCTGGTCAGGCTCAACTGAACCCTGACCGCACCTGTCAGCTTCGGGCGAGGGGTGCATCGAAGCTGCCCGCTGTTGGGTCAGCTCTACACTCTGGCCATTGAGCCCTTCCTTCATCTCCTTCGCAAGAGGTTGACAGAGTTGGTGCTGCGTGAGCCGGAAGTGAGGCTGGTCCTAGCAGCGTACGCCAATGACATGCTCCTTGTGGTCCAGGACCTGGATGATCTGGTGCGGGTGGAGGCCTGTCAAGCTGTTTATTCGGCGGCCTCCTCTGCCTGGGTCAAGAGGGTCAAGAGCTTTGGCCTGGCAGTCGGGGTCGGGTGGTGGGCGAGCTCCCTCCCACCCGCGCTTCAGGCCATCTGGTGGAGCGCGGGTCCACTGCTCTACCTTGGCGTTTATCTTTCTGCCATGCATCTATCTCTTCCAGAGAACTGGCCCAGTTTAGACGTCAGGGTGACTGGGCAGTTGCGGGGCTGGATGAGACGGCTCTGGTGCCTCTCCCTCGGGGGACGAGCGCTGGTGCTTAACCAACTGGTCCTGTCCATCCTCTGGCACTGACTCAACACCCTGTGCCCACCCCCAGTGTTCCTGGCCAATCTTCAGAGGCTGGTTCAGGAGTTTTTTTGGCCGGGACTGCACTGGGTCTCTGCAGGGGTTCTTCATCTCCCCTTGGAGGAGGGAGGACAGGGCCTGAAGTGTATGTGCACGCAGGTCCATGTCTTCCACCTCCAGGCCCTGCAGAGGCTCCTTTCTAGTGCAGGTGGCTTGACGTGGAGCATATTGACACATGCTTTCCTCCGCCGCCTGTGAGGGCTCCAATATGACTGGTAGCTCTTTTTTCTCCATCCGAGAAGTCTTCTGCAAGACCTCTCTGAGCTGCCGGTCTTCTACCAGGACCTCCTCCAGGCTTGGAGGCTGCTTTGAGCGACCAGGTCCTTCGTGGCCACTGAGGGGGTAAATCTCCTTGCGGAGTCCCTGCTCCACAATCCTCATCTTCTTGTGCAGGTGCTGGAGTCCCCCTTGGTGTGTCGGAGATTGGTCCTGGCAGGAGTTACTAAAATCGGAGACCTCCTGGACTACAACCTGGGGAGTTGGGTGGATCCCCAGGTGCTCGGTCAGCACATGGGGCTCTCCACCCTTATGACCCCCCCCCCCCTTGGTGCATACTCCAGAAAGTGGAGCCAGCCCTGCCTCCAGATCTTTCCATTGGCCCCATGCCCCGTGAGCCTTTCCGGCCTCCCCTTCCTCGTACCGGCTGCACACAATGCAGCCAGTTCGTTTCCACACTGCGCCAAGGGACCATCTATACGCGCTTGGGCTGCACGCTCTCCATAACCCCACCCTTGTGTCCCGCCCTGATACCAAGTGGCAGGACTTTTTACCAGCAGTGGAGGGTGGGAAACCCCGGTGGGCCAGTTTATATTCCATCTTAATCCAGCGGCCTATCAGAGATATTAGCTGGCGGCTCCTGCATGGAGCCGTGAACATGGGCGTGTACTTGGAATGGTTCACCTCTGTCCCTGAAGCCTGTCCCTTTTGTGGTGTGAGGGAGACCCTGGAGCATGCGTACCTTTAGTGCATCAGGCTGCAGCCTGTCTTCCGGCTCCTCCAGAACCTCTTATTGAGGTTCTGGCTGTAGTTTTCCCTGCACTTGGTTATTTATGCACCCCAGATTCGAGGCCCCACAAAGTTGCAGGACTGCCTTGTCAACCTCCTCCTAGCCATGGCCAAGGTGGCCATCCATAACACCAGGGAGAGGAGGTTGGCAGAGGGGGGGCCCTGCAACTGTGGGGCTGTTTTTCGTTCTTTTATCTGTTCACGCAGCAGGGCAGAGTTCCTCCTGGGCAGTGTCCGCTGGCTCTCTTGATGCCCTCGAGGAGCAGTGAGCGCTGTCCAGGGCTCTCTGCTCAGTGTCCCCTTCTGGCTAGCGCTCGCCCACATCCTAGTGCTCAGAAGGACTACACTCTTATATCCTTCTGGTATGAGTCTGTCACAGTAGCTGTAAAATATTTAGCGTGAATAAAGCTAAGATAAGCAAAATCGACAGAATTAAATGACACATTAGCTTCCAACACTTTTGAAGTTTTCAAAATAAGCAGTACACAAATGCATTCAGTGTTATCTCACCTTGGTGAAGTATGCAAACAAAGTCTCTAAAATCATATCTGCTATAAGGAAATTAAAGAGGAAAAAATCAGGATACAAACAACCATTGAAACTGCTTATTGGTCTGTTCTGATTAATTTATATGGAAGAGCTGTCGTTAGTTAGTTAGTTAAACCAGAGAGTATAGAAGCTAATCTCACATTTCTCCTAGCATGGTAAGGACAGCAAGGAATGGAAAACAGAACCAGGGTAAACAGAACTAAGGCAGTATAAGTGGTTTCAGTTTTTTCAAGGTTTGTTTTCTTTGCTGTATGATTTGCAGTACTTGCCCGACAAAAACATAGCTGAATATGAATACATATGAAGTGAAACTGGAAACCAGCAAAGATTGATACCATGCTGAAAATAAGTGTGAAAGCTATATCTGTCTCTTGAACTACTATATAGCCTTTTAAACATTTTTACCAGAAGAGTTTTTAACTCAAGGCCATGACCAAGAAAAATACAGGTATGACTAATAGCAGAATGATGCACATCTTTGTATAATAACAGCATGCAACTTCTTCAAAAAGCTCTGCTGATTTCACTAGGTAACCAAGAAGAATATAATGGCCCCTCTTACACAACTAGGAAACAGAATCAATGTACACACACAGTAGTATGGACATAGTATCTGGCCAACTTAAATATAGACAATCTCTCCAAAGTACCGGATGTCATGACTTGTGCAATATATAAGACCATCAGTGGAACCATGGTAACAAAGCAAATGTGTCAAAAGCAAATTGACCAGGAAAATATTACTTGACTGCCATTATTTCATTGTAAATGAATTCATGGCTGAAGCCATAGGATTTACAAGCCAGCTTAGTGCATATCAGGTGTCATGCAATAGAGTTTAATCCTCGCTTACAAAAGTCTGTTTTGATTGAGTTGTTGTTATTCAATTTGAGGACTAGCGTTGATTCACAGAGGTTAGACAATGAAAAGGCTTAAGATATATTTTCCTTAAATGACTAGATCTAGCAGCAACATAAAAAAGACAGCATATTATACCTAACCATCATTTTACACAGCAACTTTGCTTAATTTCAATTTCATAAGGAGAGCAAGTAAATGAACTACTCTCAAATCTACACATCTTTGGTACAAATGAATTGTAAAATTCAGGATAAGATGTATTCATGGACTCTGCAAGACATTGTGCCAATCCTGATGATGGCTGCATGTTAAACACTTTTGCAGTGTGTGCACTTTAACACTTCTTACACAGTCCATTTCCAATTGACAGCCAGAATTATACTGGACTGATAATGTTATGACTTTCCTGTTCATAATGGGATCTGTGAAGCTATTTACCCCTCACTCCTTTGTCACCTTGTGTGTTTTGTTTTAAAAGAGGGGTGTTTTACTAACAAAGCAACATGGCCCATTTGTAGCATGACCAATTTGTGGCAGGACTTGTACTGGCAGTCTGCATGAGGAGTACCTCCTCCATAAATGGCAGTCAAAAAGCTTGTCACTCCAAAGCTGCAGTCAAGACCTGGTGGTATCACTTATGTCAAACAATTTGTTGGGACTACAAGATGTTGGCAGAGTTAAAATGTTTTGGCTAGGCTCTCCACATTTACATTTGGAGTCATTTCTCAGATTCCACTTGGTCACATTGTCACTAGTCATTCCCATCCCAGCTCTCACTCAAATTAGATATACCAGTGTTTTCACCTGAGGTCAGTGCCTGAGAGGTGGTGTTCTGAAGCAACCACTCTCTAAGATTATTAGCATTTCCTACCATTTTGTTGCTTTGGAGCCTTTCACAGTGATATTTTGGGGGAAGGGATTTTCAGAGGAAAAGCTATTTCTGGACTTCGGCTTCCTGGGTAGTGGAATGTGATATATTGGATCATTCACCTGTTTCTCCCCCCCCCACACCTCCTTTTTACTAAACACATTCCACCTCACTGAGGGTCAGTTTCAAAGTCCCTGAGATGATCCTGCAGGATTGACTGAGTTCAGTATCAGTCTGTGTGCCCGGCTCGAGCACGACCCTACTGAGGTACAGTACTCTGCAGTTGAGGAACAAAGGGCGAGAAAGATTGCTTGGAGTGTTTTGGGGTCAGCTCCCCATTTTGTATTGGACAGTTTCTAGAGTACACCATTCCTGGAGTTCACTTTCTTTTTCAGCTTCCTGACGTGGTCTTTAAATGTCAGTATTTGGTCTAATGTGACCCAAGGTATGGCGAGAGCTGGGATGGATAGGCAAGTGTCAGAGTCAGGCTGAGGTCAGAGCTGGAGACCAGAAATAGTTACCAGGATGGAATCAGGAGGTAAGAGTCAGGCTGGATCAGAAAGAGAGGGGAGATCTAAAGTCACAACAGGCCAGAAGTCTGTATGGTTGCCCAGACCACTTCCTGGGGCACCTTCCAGAGTTAAATAGTGAGCATGGCCAATCAGAAGACCACATGGTGCTGTCACTCTGGATGTTGTGAGCAATAATTCCTGTGTTGCCTAATCTCCAAAGTGCTCCTTGGATATAGCACTACATGGCCTGCCAGTGATGATGTGGGAATGTCCATTGTCCCAGGTTCTGTCACCCTAATTACTAAAGTCTCATCTATACTCTTCTATTTACTGGGAAACTGATGTTAACATGATAAATAGTATTAACTTATTTCCTAGAAACCTGTTCTAGTAGAGAATGAATGTCTTTTGCTGCATGGTGTGGAGGGGAGCAAACACATTAACCACAGTGGCATGTGACCAGGGGGCACAGAGGGCAGGAAACGGACTTCACATACGTTGGCAGGCTCTAACACTACTCCTGTCTGGTTATCCACATCCCCAATGTATATGTAGCATACGCTGTGTATGGCAACAATGCACGTACTGCAATACATACACGAGAGAAGTGGCCAGTCACATATGCATGCTCTCAGAAGAACTGGGGCAAATTGTCCTGATAACTTTAACTTCCCTTCATTGACTTTTGCCACCATTTATAAGTATCATGCAGCCATAGATGTTGCTTTTGATGTTTGCAGCAATATACATTCCAGATTTTTAAAAAGTTAATTAGTGGAACAGAACTTAACAAGGGGAAAGAACATTCATGTCCTTTTTCCCTACGCATACAGCAACTGGGGCTTTCCCAGGTCAGTGTATGCGAAGCTGTGGTTCTCCTTACTGTCCTCCAAGTTTAAGTAGTAAGGGAAGGGAGGTGGCCCCTGGTGACACGTGGAATGTTGAGGGGAAATGGAGGGAGGTGCTGTAATGGAGTTCTCCATGAGCTGCAAAGTGAGGTGAGTCACTGATTGTTTCACCTGTCCCTAAGGTCCACAAGAACCTGCAGAATCTGTATTTGCTGCTGGAGAAGCCCCATTATGTACTGGTGCATCTCCCTCTCCTTTTCCTGCTGGGATTCCTGGCCCTTTCCCCTGTCTGCTCTTTCCTTCTCCAAGCTGTCTGCAATGTTCACCCTCCAGGCCCTTTGCTTGCAGTCTGATGCAGCACTGGCTTGCCGGATCTCATTGAACATGTGTCACAGTTGCACAGGATCGGTGCTACGTGCTCATCTTTGGAACAGTCTGTAGGAGGAACCCCTTCAGTGTGCCAGACCCCACTCTTCCTCAAGGGTAAGCCATGTGGTTTCACCGCCGCCTTAGACTACACCTTTGGGCCTTCAGCACTCCTGCTTCACACTGTGAGCTCCATTCAGCGAGTCCAACTGAGGTTGACTCCTGTTGGAAACTTGTACACTCTTCAGGGATTAATGCACTTCGCCAAACATTTGCAGAGACAGCATGGGCAAAACAGTTGGGTTTATTCGTTCACAGGAACACAGCACAGGAAGTCATTTGGGGTAGCCTGGAAAACTGAAGGTTAAAACATAGCCCAAGTCCATTCTGGTTAGCCCAGAGCCCAGCCAAGGTGAGGTGAACTTTTTGGTATAAGCTCTTTCTTTCCCTCCATCGTCAGACTCCAGATAAGAGCCCTGATGCCTTCCACCAGTCAACTGTTATCCCCCCACCTCATAGCTCTCCAGTCCCTTGTTCCTGAGCTGGGGATGGTTGTTCAGCTTCCCTAAGGAGAGGCGGGGAAATCCATATCCCTCTGGGTCATTGGTTGCTAGGTGTCAGTGTCCAAGCGATTGGATTTGCAAATACTTCATTCATATAGGAAGCTAGCCCCAGACAGCTAGGCAGCACCCACACCTACATCTCCTAGCCTGCTCCAAGAGCAAACAGTCCCTTTCCACACCCCCAACCTCCCCCGGATAACAATACAGTATATAGGGGAAACTGAGGCACAAACAGGACTCAGAAATATTACTAAAATATTCCCACTTCATCACAACATGTCATCCCAAGTCCTCTTCATTCTCCTTCTCACCTGGCTTAGGCGTTCTACAGGTGTGGAGTGGGAACCCCTCAAGGCCGCAGCTACAGATAAAACACAGAGGTACCATTGTCAGTATAGTCACAATGGAAAGTGAAAGTTAAGATTTAGAACTCCCTTCCCTTGCTCCCCTAAAGCGTTAAACAAGACATGCCTATTGACACTTCTGCTTCCGAGTGCTTGTGCATGGCACCACTCAGAGCACCAGCCATGGCGATTATGGCCCTCCAGGAAATGACAAGAGAATTGCTCAGTTGCATGAACCTATGAGTACAGGGCAATGGCAGTGAATACTAGCACCTTTTCCCACAGGTGGTGGTGATTTTAGCCGATATCTCACCCCTAAGGGTAACAGAAGCAGAGAGAGCACTGGCATCCCAAAGCCCTCCATTGCAATGGTGCCTGACGAAGGGATAGTGTTCTACCATGGAGGAAGAAATAAGGCTGCCATCCCTCGAAACCTTTGGGGGAGGATTGCCAAGTAATGAAGGTTTCATCGAGATCTCTCAGGAGGCTGCAAGGGACATCCCTGTGCACATAAACAAAATGCTCCACATGGCCTTCCTTATCTAATTCTACAGAGGAATGAAAAGCAGATAACTCCACCTCTTTGTTGTACCGCTATCTCATTTAGTACGAGTAAAATAATGAAAAGTGGATGGCTGTGTCCTGTTAAGTTGGGGGTGCAATCAGTACAAACATCATTGAAATGATGAAATTGAAATACAGTTACACACTTACCCAAGTTTCCTTCCCCTGCATCGGACTCACCTGTGCTCAACTGCTTGGACTGACTGGATTGTGGTGGAGTCTCAAAAGGGTCCTGGCTCATGGCACAGCTAGACCCCCATCCTCCTCCTGTTTCTCCTCCACCTCCTCCTCATCCTGGCTGTTCACACCAAGGGCTTGTGGCTCAGGCTTCTTAGAGGTATCCAGAGTGGTTTGTGGGGTGGGGGTGCAGTCTCTGGCAAATAGTGCATGCAGTTTTTTGTAAAAACCACAGGTCTGTGACTCAGCACCAGATTGACTGTTCACCTCCCTGGCCTTCTGATGGCTGCCACAGTTCCTGCACTTTCATGCAGCAGTGCTGCTGGTCCCTGCCATACCCCTTCTCCTTACCTCTATCGCCAGTGCAATTTGCTTGCAGATGTCCATGTTTCTATGGCTGGTCCATAACTGTACCTGCACAGCCCCTTCCCCCAAAGGCCCAAGAGATCCAATATTTCCTGTCTACTCCAAGCCATGTCTGGAGTATGGAGCCAGCTCAGTCAGCTGGGCAGTTGCACATAAGAACGGAGAGCTGCTAGGTGTGCTCTCCAAGCTGGACAATCAGAAAAAGGGATTTCAAACATTTGCAGGGCCTTAAAGGGGAGGGAGGGCCTTTTGTTCCCCATGACCCCTGGGCAGTGGAATTCGCAATTGTGACCAGACCTGTCTATGTCAGGCATTGTTGGACAGCTGCTGGTGGACTGTTAGGGTCAACATAAGTAACACAGTGTCTACACTCGACCATGGCTTAATGCCGCTTGCGATGTGCTGTTACTGCATCACTGTAACAGAACACTTACATTAGTGGAAGACAAATTTAAGCATAAACACATATGCAACTATGTTGACGCAAGGTGGCTTACGTAAACCTAACTTTGTGGTGCAGACCAGGCCTTAGATTGGTTTGTGGCATGAGATTATTTTTATCAATATAATCTTTCACAGTGTACTAGTTCTTGTCTTAAAATCTTTTCCATATGCCACTGTGGTCAAGGAAGCTAAAGGCATAGCAATGACATTCTGCAGTCATTTTTGAATATTATTCTGTGTTTTTAGAAAGTATGATTAAATCCTACTCAGAACACCACGTTCCGTTATTTAAGTCACTGTATCTTGGATATGGGAATCCACAGAAGAAGAATGAGCTCAGCTATGTATATTTATTGTTGCAGAACAAATCTTATGCCACATAAACCTCCTTTGCATTTTTGGTAAATTTCCATTTACTAGCAAGGGGCGCATACATCAGATAAGGCAGAAAATGCAATAGGATGGAAGTGCAAATTATCATTATAAGCTCTCCAAGTACTAGCTGACCCTAGCCTTCAGTCTTTGAAATGATCTAGAAAGAGAAGATTAGCAATATCTTGAATCCTCCTGTTTTCACCTTTGCATTTAATACATCTTAGAGAGGGAATAACAAGCACTTAAGAAGAAACCTTAGCTTCAGTGTGCCTTTTTACCTTTGAAGGAGTATTTTTAAAAGTGTACCTTCCTTTGATTTGATGATATACAGTTGTTATAATGTCATGTGGAAGCTATCTTTCTGAAACTGCTCGAAGCCATGTCCATGTAAATTATGGTCAGTGTTCATTTGCCATGATTCTGTGGCCATTAAATTTGCCAGAGACTCCTCCTCCTCATGGTAATGTCTGAGTTCCTCCCAAGCGTTAATGAACTTAACCTCACAATATCCCTGTGAGATGAAGAAGCACTATTAGCACCATTTTAAACCTGGGGAATTGAAGCACAAAGATATGTCATGCCTTGCCCACGTTCACACAGGAATCTTTAGCAAATCTTGCAAACTGCAAAATATGAGCTAAAATTCGTTTCTGTTACTGTGCCTACTCATGAGCCACGTGCCGGTTTTTGTGGTTTTATAGCCACATCATTTTAGTTTTAAAAATACTTTTTCCTGAAGTGTTGTGTGTGTGCGACCGACACAAACTAGAGGGGAAGCTGAGAAATTACCTATACACCAAGGGCTTTCAAATAGAAAGTAAACTAACAAAAAAGATATTTTCACTGTTATCTCTTTTAGTCTGCTGTGCTAAAGCATTACAGAATTTAAGTGCAGCTTGACACAAAAGCCATAGGCTGAGAGCCTGATCTGACAATATAATATTTCTTTCTTGATGTTTCCATTACTGGTTATCTATTCTAGATGAAGCTTTTGGGGGTGAAGTTGCGTGAAATAGCAGATAACTTTCCCTGGCCTAAGCACAACTTAACACTGTATTACCATCCATGAAACTGATAGTAAAACACACAGTAAGCTAAACCTTTCCTCCATTTTATACACAGCAGAGAGTCTAACACTTTGAAAGGACAGAGTTGTAAAGGAAATACATATAAGATACTAACAGCATACAGAAGATCCTTGTAGCTAAGTGACAAAAATCTAGAGTCCTGACTGAAGAGTTAGTTTAGAAGTAGGAAAATCCAACATTCACACTTGGCTCTAAATGGAGGATAAGCCTGTTCAGCCTAGCAGTCAAAGATCAGGCTAACATTACTTACAAAATTTCCTAGTATCACATTACCTTTTTCACATATCCGTTAAACTAAAATCAGACTTTTCTCTACACAGCTTTGATAGCTGTGTACAGCAGTTCTCACCAGAGCGGCGAGAGGGCTCCACTCTGGAGACCAAATCCTGCTAACCTGGAGACCACTCAAGTTAAACTACCACTGAAACAAATGTATGTTTTGACTGAGACATAGACTAATACATAGCTGTTAATTTTACAGGAGTCCTTCCTATTTCTTTTCCTATAAGGCTTCAAGCTATTATAGTAGTTTGCATCTAGATATACAGTCGAAAGTGGACTAATCTGTCATTAAATATACTTTAGACAATTTCTATTAGACTTTGGTCTATTATTTGAATCATACATTTCACTTATATGTCTTGTGGCTTATGAACTGCTTGAGTCATTCAGTCTCAACTATAGTGAAATGTGTTGCTATTTCCAAAGACCTTTTATAAATGACAGTACCTTATCCCAATGGGGACAAACAAAGAACATGTAAAGCTTATTATGTCTGAAAGTAATACTAAGGGGAAAAACCTTGCTCTCTTTTTAAGTGACATGTGGAAGTGAAGTAGTTATTGCGCATGAATGGCCAAGTAACACACATTGCTTCTCTAGCTTCACTTCAGTGTGTATTGGGGTTTGGAAGTAGTGTGTGTACAAACCCTGTTATTATAGAACATTACAGCCAGCTGTCGTTCTAGCTTAGTTGCAAAGAAAGGACTGAGTGAAATGTTTATTTTTGGCTTATTTATGTTAGTCCATAAAATGTGCCTCGTTCTTCTTACTGTTTACCTTCGGTCTCTAGCTCAAACTCATCCCTTTTAGAGAGCTGCTGAGCTTGCCAAGTATGCTTGCACGCTCATTTGTCAGCTGCCTGAGACCAGAACTACTCCTCTGGGTAGCGGTCGCAGGGCAAGTCCTGGCGTGCACCTTGGGCCACAGGGGCTTCCCAGTCGCGGGCTAGGCTGGAGGCGTCTGGCTTCCCTCCTGCGGCTGGCCCTCTAGTGAGCTCTGAGGGCGAGCCTTTATACTTCCGGGTCATCCCCTGATCCTCTGAGGGGAGGGCTCAGGGCTCCCTAGCTCTGCCCACCCTGGCCTCTGGATGGGCTCGTCCCTCTCTGGGGCAGCGGGGAGCCACACCACCTCACTACACTAAATAAAACATTTCTTATGTTTTAAATGACATCTACATATGTAATAGTTGACAAAACAAATTTTCTATTTGTATCTCTTATAAACCAAAGTATTCTGGATACACGTCCAAAGTTCTGGTGAAATGTTTTGAAGACCACTCCAAAGGGATAGGGATTGGATGTGATGGGGGACTGATGATAAGATGCACTATGGGGCCATTGTTTCTGCATCCCCAGTTCAAACCTGCCCCACATTGGTCGTGACTGGTAGTTGGCCTTTGTGAAAAGACCTACCTGATGGTGTCTAAACAGCTCCTTGTGGACTGCTGTCTATGTCACAAAAACTTGCCACTCTGCAGCTGGCATCAAAAACTGAATGTACTTGGAAAGGGTACTTCGCAACTCAGAATTTTATTGAGGCACATTGGTGGGGAAATGTCCTCATGCTGAACCTGTTCTGAAGACAAACAAAGGATTTCAGTTTTCAGGACTGATCATTTAACATCTTACATCAGCAATAAGTCCCTTACAAATAATATTTTTAAAACAATCTACTGCACTCCCCCTCGGTGACTGTTGCAATATTTTGTACTCTTACCACCCTGAGCAGATGCTGAGCCATCAGATAAACAGAGGCAAGGAACAGCAATGTAAGGCTATACAGTTTTCATTTATAAAAAAACCCTGTCTCTTCCCTTTCCCCCCATACACGCTTGTTATCATCCAAGTGCCATTTTCAGCTCTTAGCATCAAATTCATGCTCTCAGAGAATATTTCAGAAGGACAGCTGTACTTATTTTCTAATTTCTCCACTCTGACTAGTCTGCTTACGTCTATCAGCTACTTATAAATCATTCTGACTTGCTGGATACGTGACTTCACCCACAAAGCTTATCCAAACCATACTTCTACAGTTCATAGGAAGGAAACAGAGCATTCTACCTCTATTCTTAGATACTTTAGATTCACAGAGCAGAGTATTCTTTCTTGAAGAAACAGAGGTTTAAAGGGTACTACCAAGAGGGGGGTAAATTATAATTATTTTGCACTTACTTATTTCCTATTTTGTGAGCAGTCACATTTTTTCCCTGCATTTCCAGCTTTTTTGCCCTTTCTAAGTAATGGTTAATGTGATAAAGCAAAGACTGTCATTGAAGTTCTGCTGGGCTACTAACCTTGCAAAGAAAAGGCTAGTTTAAGGTTTGTCCCTGAGCCATATGGGAAAAATCCACCAACTTTTGGTTAGTATGTACTAATTAGCTCTAGGAAATCTGGGAAATTTTCAAAGCTAAATATGGGGTGGGGTAGAGTTTTTAAAATTCAGCCTTCTCTCTGGCTGTCCAGCCTGTCTTGAGGCCCTGCCTCCAGCTGTGTGCTCAACGCTTTGGATTTTCTGAAAGTAGAGACTTTGGCAAGCTTTTCAGAGGCCATGGTATCTAATTGCTGCTGTGCCTGTTTATTGCTAGAGATACTTAGGTACCACAGGGATGGGCACAGAGTCAAACCCTAAATAGATTAGGTTCTCTACATTGTTTTGGGTCCCCAGCATGCAGCAGACAGCCACTATGAGTTTGCATGACAGGTCAAAAGAGAAGGAACCTATGGACACCTAGGACCCAGAAAAGATATCACAAAAGGCAAGATGCTCCTGAGTATGCCTATTTGTATTAACTATATGAGAAATGTGGCAGAAAAGGAATGTGTATCAGAGAAAGGGCCACTGCAGCATTTGTGATGCCTTTCTTATTTTTTAAAAAACCATTACCACGTCAGAAACAACTTTTGCTAGCTGACCCTCTGAACACTGGCCAGAGGACACACCAGTTACCCCAGCATTGCAAGTTATGCTCTGTGATCTGCTAATGGGAGATGGGGATGAGGCAGGGAAAGGAATGCTGTACAATTTGTGAAATGGACAGATTCTGAGGGTATGCTTCCCTTATTGTAGGCTCACAGAGACAAAAGGAAAAATAACCAAAGACGAAAGCTATGGAGAACCACCCCTTTGCATTTCAATGCCCACAGGAAACAACTTGTTTTTTCTTAAAGATAGTTGATTTGTATATTAGTTAGTCATCTTCCTTTGTTCTGACTCATCAAGTCTTATGTTTATTTGGCCATAATTTCATAACTTACAGGATACTGTGAAGAGCTTCTGGGGTAATGACAGTGACTTTAAGTGTTTGAAAGCCATGCCCAGATTTAGTAATTGTGTCTGTAGAACAGAATTTCACAGATAGGAGGTGGGAAATGCAGTGTTTGATTAACGAAAGGATGAGTTAATTGGAGTATTTTGAAGTATGTAGGCTGGTTAGATGTTTCATTGTTGTGGTTTGACTAGCTCCCATATATCTAGCCTGGGCACTTCCCAGCAGGCCAAGCCTGGCCAGGCCCCAAAAGAACACAGCATTTGGGGGACATAGGATGGTTGGGACTAGAGACTTCATTCTGATCAAACTTAACCATGGCTCTACATTTTGGGTCACTCCACTGGTTTCAGTTGAGTTATTTCTGATTTACAATAAATACCAGCCCCTGGGTTTTTAATTTCAAGCCTTTAATGACAAGTTGCCACATTTCTGTCCTTTTTTTACACTTCCTCCCTTCTATCTGAAGAACATGTCACTGTGGCTCTCTCACACTCCTGTTCTCAGATTGTGCTCCTTCCAGGTCAAGACCTCTCAATTTTCTGTGCACCACTGTTATATGGACTGCTGGTGCATAGGGGATAAAGCCGCCTTTGCTCTTCTTCCTTTCTAACCTGTGCTGAACTCATTTCAGCCAGAAGTGAGAATTGGTTTTCAATGCCTTCTTTGTATCTGCAAAAATAGGTGTACACATGAGCAGTCATGATATCTGCACATGTAATATACAAGTGACAGGGGAAAGGGTGATTCAAGTACCTTTTTGAAGCAAGATGATATTTATGTTGCATGCACAACTACCAGCTTGTGTGCGTAATTTAAGCACCTGGTATTTAAAACATCATCAATCTTTTCTGCTATTAATTTCCTTTGCTGGAAAACTGAAGGCAGCAGGAATAAAGAGTGTTTGTCATTTCCAAGACGGGGGTGGGGGGTGGTGGTGAATAAGAGGTTGTGAATTTTATTGGTGACATTGTTTTTATTAATCTGGGAATTTAACACTCCTCCCAGGCTGTGTTAGTAGTGAATTGGTTTATTTTTGATAATTCCTCTAGCAATGCTGATATGATCTGCAGTAAACGATGTCTATTTCTAGTGCTAGATAAAGCTTTGCTTAGCGTATAGATTCCAAACAAAGAACATACTATATCATCATCAACTTCACTGCTTGGAATGTGAAAACAATTCTTAAACGCTAATACAACTTTGTTGCTTTAAATAGATTGACATCACTCAGTAGCTATCTGTGCAGAGTGATAACATTTAGATGAAATGTCCTCATTCATCCCCAGCATATCCCATTTACACTGGGCATTCCATTCAATTACATGGAAAGATCATGCATTATACCTCTCTTGTGTAATTTTACAGGGCATCTGTATGTTCCAAACACTTGGTGAACAATGGGGAGCTTGTCTGGTACATCATCATGGGGTTTGCAGACTGAAAAGGGAGGCAGAGGTATACAAGCATCAGGAGCAATCAGCATGAATGCACAAAGAACATAGATTCACAAAGATTAAATGTAAACACTTTGTTGCTGCCCAGAAAGATCCAGATGATCGGAATGCCATTTTCATGTAAAGTAGCTAAAATGTATTCACAACAGCCCAACTCTTGGAGAAATTATTTCATACCTCTCATCTTGTTGCAGGCTTTGCAATGTATATAGTATGTACAAACAAGCTGTCCTTCAACACAGGCAAATCTTATGTCATCTCACAACATGTAAAGAAATACTTATTACTGTCTAGGTTGTATTCTCCGCAGGACAAGACCTGCCTTGATATTTGTGTTTTGTACAGCATCAATTACATGGAGGGCCTGTAAATAATAGACAGAATCTCCTCTATTTCATGTATATAGTATCCATATATATTTTTATATTTGGTTGCAAATGTAATCCTGAGAGAAGCCAAAGGTCTTTACAAATTTAAACGGAAACACCAAGTATATGACTTATCCACTACTGCCACATGTGGGATGGAACACTGCAACCCTTTAATAGTGAATAGTAACACGACAAAATAGTTTAGATCAGGAAGTGAAGAATACTGCCCAACATGGAAATTGCAATTGGAGGTTATAGTGTGCATAGTGCACCTTTCCAAGGGCTGATGCATGCAGCTCTGCCAGTGCAAGTTTGCATACTACCTGTCTTCATTATACATGATATGAGCCATTGCTGGGTAGCTCTTTCCCTTCATGAGCTGCAAATTCTCTCTCAAGTTTGTTTTTAAAATCTCAACATTTAAAAACCAAATAACAAGAAATCAATCTTCCAGTGGGTAAATACCTATTGTTCAGGCAGGGTTACAGCGAACAATGCTTTATTGGTTGTCTAACATTCTCTCTAATGCATGAGTAAAAAAATACCTAGAGGGGGGCTTATAGAGAAAGGTTGAGAGATCACTATAGCTCATTATAGTCCCAAGTGAGCAACCGCATGTGTGGCCTTTGAGACAGTTTATCTTTTGATAAATATGGTGCAAGTCATCCCCTGTAAGGGGGGTTTCATATGTCAGCACGGCATTGGAAACCCATGCTTATATCATAATTGAGCTGGACTCCAACCAAACGTTTGCCCTGCAAATGTTACAATGGTAAATCCTGTAAATAGGACACTTGACTGGATCTTCTAATCCTGGCTGTACTCTTGACCTTGGGCAAGTTACCTATGTTATCGGTTCCTCAGGTTTCCTTTCTTAGAATGAGGCTAACACACTTACTAACCTCTGTGAAAATGCTTTCAGGTCAGCTCCTGATAAGTCCTGTATAAAGGCTAAGAAATGCTGGTAAGTAGTACGCAGACTTCATATTGTAGCATGAATAAGCCTATGAACATTCCGCTACATTTAAATGGCTTTAAGAAGTGATTTTTCTCATAATCTTTTTCGTGTGCATGTGAAAAAGGGAGCCTCAAGCATAGCCAAAGGATTTAGGAACAGGATACCATTCAGAGCCTTTCATCTCTAGGCCACACACTCAAATTCAGTTCAAGTTGCTAGTGACCAAAAGTGATCTCAGCCCTCTTCCACACCATAACGTATTATGACTGACATTCCTGGCAGTCTCAGAAGAGATGCAAGGGACTGAATGGGCTTAGTGTCTGAACTACTCTCACTCCTGGAGGTGGTCTCTGTCTTCAGGGCTAAGGCACATTTGGAGACAGAGAGGAACATGTGTATGGCTATCGTCATACTGAACCTGTTCCATGGGCAAATAAAACATTTCAGGCTGAAGTGCTGTCAATCTCTCCTAAACACTTAAACTCGATTTAAAACATAATTAGCTCAACTTGTAATATTTGCCAAGACTGAGTGGTCAGGCAGATAAGTGGACTTTGGAGAAGACAAAGAGAAAGTGACTAAATCAAAAGAACTTGTTACGCCTTGGAGGCCTTTTGCTAAAAGAACAGTGAGAAATCCTACTCACTAATCAAGGCCTGTGACTATGATACATCACCAGTGGCAGCACAGAAAATGCAATACCTTGTGATGCCGATGTAAATTAATACAGTATTGTCATAGTGACATAAAGCAAGAACCAGAATGACAAGAACCAAAAAGACTGAAAATTTTCCACCCCTTCGAAACATTTATGCTTAGTGCTCACAAAAAGTGCTGGACTGAAAGCCCTGAGACCCCCTTTATCTCAAAACAGGTGTAGCAGAGATAGTGCAAGGACATTTTCCCCATTCTTCTTCTGACAAGGGGAATCTATATCCTGGGGTCAGAATACAGTAAACAACCTTTCATGTCTTTTCAGGATTTATCCTCTCTAGACTGAGACCTCACACATTTTTTAAAAGGGTAGCAAACACCTACACAATTGTAACAAATTTTGGTCACTAGTGACCCTGGACTGACTTCAAAGCAGTCGAGAGGAAAGGCTTTATCTCCTATCATCAGTCACCTAAGCCATCATATCTCCCATGGGAAACCTCTTGATTGCCAAGATATACGTATATGTTGAAGCTCAACCCTGAATGCCAGATATGTTGCAATGTGGACCTCTGCATTCCATGCATAACAGGGATGAGACCTCTGTGACAGGACAGTAATGGCCAATACACAATATGTGAAAGTGGGTATACTAGTGGCACAGCCAGTGGATATGTTAATAAGAATTCACCAGAGTCAAAACACTCAGCAATGGAACTGAAAGGCCATATCCACCTCTCCCATCCATGCACAGCATTAAGTAGACAGAATTTGCCTACACAGATTTTCCTGAGCCTTCCATTCTGTGATAACTCCTCCCCTCAGATCTCTCTCAGTTCCTTACAAGGAAGACATTTTTGCCAGGCTTTGCTCACTTGTTCAAGATTGAGACATCGGTACAATGTTGCTAAAACATTTGTTAAAAGACTTACTCATAATTTATCATTTTCAGGATCATTTTTCTCCCCCTTACAACAACAGCTTAGAAGTTTGAAATGTAGATCTGCTTTCTCCTGCACTGCGTGAGCGTAATGATCTGTTACTTAGGGGTTGCTATTGAGCGCCTGACTGTGGGCACAGATCTACAGATATCAGATCCTATTGCCAATCACCTCAGCTCTGGCCTCTTTTCAGTGTACATGGAATAAAGAGCACTGAATATTTGAAAATAATTATATGGACTTTGCAAACAATTATAAAGAGAAAGTAAGTCCAGCTGGGGCCTTTCAGCAACATCTTTGTAAATGTGATATAATTTAACATGTAATTTTATTTTATATTAGACCGTTAAGACTAACTTTTAACAGTAACTGAGTCATACACTGTAACTAATATGAAACATGCTTTTAAAACGTTTGGGATCTAGCAGAGTCTCCTTTTTCATTTATAAGGTGTGTCTTGATGGCAGGAACTAGACTGCCTACTCTGGGTTCTAAACTTAACTGGACGTCTCACTTGTTACCAGAGAAGGATTCTACTCAGGAGGACTCATATTCCTCTTGAGGGGCATGGCTAGGGCCCTACCAAATTAATGGCCATGAAAAAAGCCTCACAGACAGTGACATCTGGTCTCTTCCCCATGAAATCTGGTCTCTTGTGTACTTTTACCCTGTACTATACAGATTTCACAGGGGAGACCAATGTTTCTCAAATTAGGGGTCCTGACCCAAAAGGGAGTTGCAGGGGGTCACAAGGTTATTTTAGGGGGGGGGGCTGCTTTATTGCCACCCTTATTTCTGCTCTGCCTTCAGAGCAGGGGGACTGGAGAGCAGCAGCTGTTGGCCAGGCACCTAGCGCTGAAGGCAGCTCCCTGCCAGCAGCAGCGCAGAAGAGTGCCAATACCATACCATGCCACCCTTACTTCTGTGCTGCTGCCCTCAGGGCTGGGCAGCCAGAGAGGGTAGCTGCTGATTGAGGGCCCAGCTCTGCAGGCAGTAGCACAGAAGTAAGGGTGGTCATACCGTACCGTGAAAAGAAAAGGAGTACTTGTGGCACCTTAGAGACTAACCAATTGATTTGAGCATAAGCTTTCGTGAGCTACAGCTCACTTCATCGGATGCATACTGTGGAAAGTGTAGAAGATCTTATTATATACACACAAAGCATGAAAAAATACCTCCTCCCACTCCACTCTCCTGCTGGTAATAGCTTATCTAAAGTGATCACTCTCCTTACAATGTGTATGATAATCAAGGTGGGCCATTTCCAACACAAATCCAGGTTTTCTCACCCCCCCCCCCCCACACACACACACAAACTCACTCTCCTGCTGGTAATAGTTTATCCAAAGTGACCACTCTCCTTACATTTCAGAGTAACAGCCGTGTGAAGTGAGCTGTAGCTCACGAAAGCTCATGCTCAAATAAACTGGTTAGTCTCTAAGGTGCCACAAGTACTCCTTTTCTCCTTACATTGTGTATGATAATCAAGGTGGGCCATTTCCAGCACAAATCCAGGGTTTAACAAGAACGTCTGGGGGGAGGGGTAGGAAAAAACAAGGGGAAATAGGCTACCTTGCATAATGACTAAGCCACTCCCAGTCTCTATTCAAGCCTAAGTTAATTGTATCCAATTTGCAAATGAATTCCAATTCAGCAGTTTCTCGCTGGAGTCTGGATTTGAAGTTTTTTTGTTGTAAAATAGCGACTTTCATGTCTGTAATCGCGTGACCAGAGAGATTGAAGTGTTCTCCGACTGGTTTATGAATGTTATAATTCTTGACGTCTGATTTGTGTCCATTTACTCTTTTACGTAGAGACTGTCCAGTTTCACCAATGTACATGGCAGAGGGGCATTGCTGGCACATGATGGCATATATCACATTGGTGGATGCGCAGGTGAACAAGCCTCTGATAGTGTGGCTGATGCTATTAGGCCCTGTGATGGTGTCCCCTGAATAGATATGTGGGCACAGTTGGCAACGGGCTTTGTTGCAAGGATAGGTTCCTGGGTTAGTGGTTCTGTTGTGTGGTATGTGGTTGCTGGTGAGTATTTGCTTCAGGTTGGGGGGCTGTCTGTAGGCAAGGACTGGCCTGTCTCCCAAGTTTTGTGAGAGTGTTGGGTCATCCTTCAGGATAGGTTGTAGATCCTTAATAATGCGTTGGAGGGGTTTTATTTGGGGGCTGAAGGTGACGGCTAGTGGCGTTCTGTTATTTTCTTTGTTAGGCCTGTCCTGTAGTAGGTGACTTCTGGGAACTCTTCTGGCTCTATCAATCTGTTTCTTCACTTCCGCAGGTGGGTATTGTAGTTGTAAGAATGCTTGATAGAGATCTTGTAGGTGTCTGTCTCTGTCTGAGGGGTTGGAGCAAATGCGGTTGTATCGCAGAGCTTGGCTGTAGACGATGATCCTGTGGTGTGGTCAGGGTGAAAGCTGGAGGCATCTAGGTAGGAATAGCGGTCAGTAGGTTTCTGGTATAGGGTGGTGTTTATGTGACCATCGTTTATTAGCACTGTAGTGTCCAGGAAGTGGATCTCTTGTGTGGACTGGACCAGGCTGAGGTTGATGGTGGGATGGAAATTGTTGAAATCATGGTGGAATTCCTCAAGGGCTTCTTTTCCATGGGTCCAGATGATGAAGATGTCATCAATATAGCGCAAGTAGAGTAGGGGCGTTAGGGGACAAGAGCTGAGGAAACGTTGTTCTAAATCAGCCATAAAAATGTTGGCATACTGTGGGGCCATGCGGGTACCCATAGCAGTGCCGCTGATCTGAAGGTATACATTGTCTCCAAATGTAAAATAGTTATGGGTAAGGACAAAGTCACAAAGTTCAGCCACCAGGTTAGCCGTGACATTATTGGGGATAGTGTTCTTGACGGCTTGTAGTCCATCTTTGTGTGGAATGTTGGTGTAGAGGGCTTCTACATCCATAGTGGCCAGGATGGTGTTATGAGGAAGATCACCGATAGATTGTAGTTTCCTCAGGAAGTCAGTGGTGTCTTGAAGGTAGGTGGGAGCGCTGGTAGCGTAGGGCCTGAGGAGGGAGTCTACATAGCCAGACAATCCTGCTGTCAGGGTGCCAATGCCTGAGATGATGGGGCGCCCAGGATTTCCAGGTTTATGGATCTTGGGTAGTAGATAGAATATCCCAGGTCGGGGTTCCAGGGGTGTGTCTGTGCGGATTTGATCTTGTGCTTTTTCAGGGAGTTTCTTGAGCAAATGCTGTAGTTACTTTTTTTTTTTTTTGTGCTTTTTGGACACTACAGTGCTAATAAATGATGGTCACATAAACACCACCCTATACCGGAAACCTACTGACCGCTATTCCTACCTACGTGCCTCCAGCTTTCACCCTGACTACACCACACGATCCATCGTCTACAGCCAAGCTCTGCGATACAACCGCATTTGCTCCAACCCCTCAGACAGAGACAGACACCTACAAGATCTCTATCAAGCATTCTTACAACTACAATACCCACCTGCGGAAGTGAAGAAACAGACTGATAGAGCCAGAAGAGTTCCCAGAAGTCACCTACTACAGGACAGGCCTAACAAAGAAAATAACAGAACGCCACTAGCCGTCACCTTCAGCCCCCAACTAAAACCCCTCCAACGCATTATTAAGGATCTACAACCTATCCTGAAGGATGACCCAACACTCTCACAAAACTTGGGAGACAGGCCAGTCCTTGCCTACAGACAGCCCCCCAACCTGAAGCAAATACTCACCAGCAACCACATACCACACAACAGAACCACTAACCCAGGAACCTATCCTTGCAACAAAGCCCGTTGCCAACTGTGCCCATATATCTATTCAGGGGACACGATCACAGAGCCTAATAACATCAGCCACACTATCAGAGGCTCGTTCACCTGCACATCCACCAATGTGATATATGCTATCATGTGCCAGCAATGCCCCTCTGCCATGTACATTGGTCAAACTGAACAGTCTCTACGTAAAAGAGTAAATGGACACAAATCAGACATCAAGAATTATAACATTCATAAACCAGTCGGAGAACACTTCAATCTCTCTGGTCACGCGATTACAGACATGAAAGTCGCTATTTTACAACAAAAAAACTTCAAATCCAGACTCCAGCGAGAAACTGCTGAATTGGAATTCATTTGCAAATTGGATACAATTAACTTAGGCTTGAATAGAGACTGGGAGTGGCTTAGTCATTATGCAAGGTAGCCTATTTCCCCTTGTTTTTTCCTACCCCCCCCCCAGACGTTCTTGTTAAACCCTGGATTTGTGCTGGAAATGGCCCACCTTGATTATCATACACAATGTAAGGAGAGTGGTCACTTTAGATAAGCTATTACCAGCAGGAGAGTGAGTTTGTGGGGGGGGGGGGGGGCGGGGGGTGAGAAAACCTGGATTTGTGCTGGAAATGGCCCAACTTGATTATCATACACACTGTAAGGAGAGTGGTCACTTTAGATAAGCTATTACCAGCAGGAGAGTGAGTTTGTGTGTGGGGGGCGGGGGGTGAGAAAACCTGGATTTGTGTTGGAAATGGCCCACCTTGATTATCATACACATTGTAAGGAGAGTGGTCACTTTAGATAAGCTATTACCAGCAGGAGAGTGGGGTGGGAGGAGGTATTTTTTCATGCTTTGTGTGTATATAATAAGATCTTCTACACTTTCCACAGTATGCATCCGATGAAGTGAGCTGTAGCTCACGAAAGCTTATGCTCAAATCAATTGGTTAGTCTCTAAGGTGCCACAAGTGCTCCTTTTCTTTTTGCGAATACAGACTAACACGACTGTTACTCTGATACCATACCGTGCCATCCTTACTTCTGCTCTGCTGCTCGCAGCGGCTCTGCCCTCAGAGCGGGGCTCCTGGCCAACAGCCACCGCTCTCCAGCTGCCCAGCTCTTAAGGCAGTGCCACCGCCAGCAGCAGCAGAGAAGTAAGGGTTGCAGTACTGTAACCCCCACTGCAATAACCTTGCAACCCAACCCCCCCCCACACACACACACAAACAACTCCTTTTTGGGTCAGAACTCCTACAATTACAACATCATGAAATTTCTGATTTAAATAGCTGATATCATGAAATTTATTATTTTTAAAATCCTCTGACCATAAAATTGACCAAAATGGACTGTGAATTTGGTAGAACCCTACTCAGGGCTCAAGGTTACAAGAGTTGTTAGTGTCCCAGCATCCACTAGGTGGCAGACACAACATGTAACTCCAGATAACAGGTAGCCCTAGAAATGAACACTTCTTTCATCATCAAATCCCATTGACATACAAGGCTTTGAGATCCCTCTGTAAAGAAAGACACCGCATAATATCAATTAAAATGATATCCAATTGGAGGATAGCAGTGAGACATTAATTTTCAGCCAAACTTGGTGGGAGACACTACACAGAATCTGTTGAAACTTATTTTGACTACTTCTTACAATTTTCTTACACAAATTGCAGACAATAAAACTCCCATATTATGACGCATTTTGTAAATTAAGCCAAAGAGCTAGGAAGATACTATATAATGTATGCAAAGATTCAAATTTTTATCAGCTTTAGATAAGGCAGTCTCCACACACAGTCCATCTATTTAAAACAAAACTAAAAATACCATGGTGGGGACTGGCTCATTTGCCTTATGACAGTGCTGTGCTTTCTCCTACCACATCATTTACTTACATTCATCTTTGGTTCCAGGCTCTTGGTATGTATCTGGGTCATAGCTGGGAGTTCTCTTAATGTAGTGCCTTATGTCATTTAACAGCAAATCTTCTAAATGAAGAATGATAGTGACTGGTCCCAAGGAGCAGCGGTACATCTTAATGGAAAGGATGTTGAATGAAGCCTGGGGCCTTGAAAGTAGAAGAAACATAAAGCAGAAACACTTGGAGTGGCTGTTAAAAGAAAGATCAAAAACTTATACATAATTACACACACACACACACACACACACAAGCAGTGTCTAAATATTACCACCGCAGGAATGAGAAAAATAAAATGTATTTTATTACTCCCAATTTGTAGATTGTAACTATTGCTGTCAGTTAGCATGAACAGGTTCAAAAGTGGCTTTTTAATTTTGCTTTCAAGTCACATCTCCTTTTAAGTGATTTGCATTTAAGTTATTGGTAAATAGGTTATCTCTGTGGGGTATAAAAGTATATTTTATCTTTTCTCTGGAGAGACAAACCCATTAGCTCAGCTAAAATTTAAAAGCAATATGCTTTTGAAAAGTTACTTACACATCTGCTAAATATTTTCTTCATTCGTTTAGATGATGGATTTATGTGAACTATACAAAAGTATTCACATATAATCATGATTTGATAGCATTTCTTTTGTAAGGTTAAGTCTGGCTTATTGATTACTGCTATAGCAGACAAACTATAAAGGGTACTCCCATTACACTACCTAGTCACTCACATATTAAACAGCTGCTAAATATTTTGCTACTTCAGGCAACCAGGTAGAGTGAGGCCTGAATAAACCAGCACTTTTCTTCTATGTAGTAATAATGTACAGATACTCTTTTCATAACCTGTGTACTATATAATTTTTTTAACATTAGCTTTAATAAAACGTTTATATCTTCAAGCCAAAGAAATTACAACAAAGCAACATTCTTTTCAGAAATGAACCTGCACATTTGAAAATGCACATACATCTATTAAAATGTGCCTTTGCATATGCATGTTCACATCATTGGCATGTACACATCAGACAAAGTTTTGGTGTTGCTGGGTAGGTTTGTTTGTTTATTTCTTAATTAGGGTAAAGACAGGGTGAAGGAAAATGGCAGGAAAGGGGCACTCAGTAAGGGCAAGGGAGAAGGCAAAAATAGAAGAAAGGGGGAAATGCAGGAAATGACATCTCATCAGCTGTCTAGCCATGATCAGCAGGTAGAGTTTATAGGCATCACAGCACAAATGAGCCTTAAGGAGCTTAAGGGAATGACAGTAAAGATTTTTTTCAGGGAGTCTTCACCATGTATACAAGGTGGTTCAGGAGAAAGTGCAAGAGCCATTTGAGGCAGAAGCTTACTGGTAGATGGTACAGGCTAGGAACGCTGGCTGAGTGAAGGTATTGGTTACCATTGTGGTAAATTAGTAGAGCCACTAGGCAGGTCAGGGCTAAGTATTGCTTAGTCATCACTCTCTCAGAAAGTTGAAAATAATTGTTCTATTTTGATTTTATATCTTCATGCTGGCTGTTGGTATGTAAAATCATTTTATCCATTTCCTTCTGCAAACATCAGTTCTCTTTTATGCTTTGAATGGAACTAAAATGAAGCAGATTTCTAAAAAAAAGAAAAGAGGAACTTTAGTTATTTGCAGCTTTTCTATACCAAAATGTCTTTGTTTGTTCACCAGCATCTTTGGCTGATGTCAGAATAGCTAATAGAGTTTGTCAACTAACTGGACACACAGAAACAGCAGGGTGGGACAAAACACTGGGCTAGATGTATTATTACTGGTATGAGGTCCACACCAGCGACATATTTGTGTATTTCATTTTTTGGTTTTATTTTTGTTTTGTTTTTATTCACAGCTAAGGTAAGGGGCCTTTTTATTATTATTGTTTTACTTTAAATATTTATAATTCAGAGGAGTGTCTTCTTCCGTTATCATCATCATCAAATTTTGAGCCTGCAGTCCAGACTTTCCTCCTATGAACTGCATAGAGCCCACTACACATGAGAACATGCAACAGGGTGCTGGTGCTCTGAAGCGAAGAGGCCACAGGCTGACCAAGCTCCCCTTACTCGTGTCAAACTGGCTAGAAGTGGCACCTATCACCAAAAATATAATATGATGACAAAAGGTTTATTGAGTGAAGCTGCCCTCCTTGGGCTCACTTAGCCAAAATGGCTCCTTAAACCATTTGTTCTTAACTGAATCAAACAGAGACATTTCTATTGGTCACTTCTCAGAAGCTGATTTTGTATTCTCCCTTCATAAAAAAATGAAAGGTGCCCCTTCTGCAAAGCTCACCCAGGATTCCTTTCCCTCAGGCTGGATTCCGAGATTCTCCTTCACGCGCCTTATGACAAATCCCTGACTCTCACTCTCCTCCTGCAGCAAAAATAGCCCACTGTCCCATCCCAGAAACATTCCATTTGTCTGGTTCGCAACCCAAGGGAGTCAGCCAGCCATCAAAACAGCTCCCCAACCACATTGAGTCCTAAATGTCAGCCCTTTCATGGGCGTAAGTAATGGCCCTTTCCAAGAACGGTGATGTGATTTTCAATGGAATCATGACCTCCAGATCAGTAAGAGAGACTCCTTTGACACTTATGGTGTTTCCTGACAGGCTGAAACCACTCAGCAGATCTTGTCTGACTGAGTTTAAGTTTAAATTTGTGGGGGGACAGTTTTTAAGCCACCTGGGGTTTTATAGCACACCCATCGTTATGGTAACCAAATGCCTTCAGACAGTTTCAAAAGAGTTGCTTTGATGTGATGCCCAAGCCAGTGGGGAACAATGCCTCTATTACAATGTGCTGGCTCAGCCCCAGGCACTGTATTATTGCAAGACACATTCATTTGAGCAGCCTTAGTGGTACAAGATCGGTAGCAATGTCAGGAGGAGGATGCAGACCAACCTGTTCAGAGTGACTCTGTGATCCAAAATTATATTATCCCCATGACAGTCAGAAAAAAATGTTTATCTAGTCTGAAACTTTCTTCCTCCGGGACGCATTTGTATTTCAGCATTCATAAATCACCAACCAGTTTTCAAAGTACTTGTTTCAGAAACCTGCAAGGATATCTTATTTCCTTCTTTGAAAGATTGAGCCCTGTTTACAAAGGCAATAGAATGATGGGGGCTTGAGGTTTATGGATTTTTGATTACCAGAAGTACTTCTAAGTCAGTGATTCTGGTGGCTGTAAAATAATTTCTGACTGGAGATAGGAAAATACTGCAAAACAAAACAGCACCAAACCCTCCCCCCCTTCCCAACCCTGCAAATATTTGAGTTTTTAAATGAATTCCCTTCATGTTTGTTTCCCTTTGCATTCACTTTCTACAGATATTCTAGCAGACAAATTAGTTGAAAAATGTTCCCCAACTCAGTGTGTTTTCAGCAAATATTGGAGAATATCTGTGGAAAACAAATATTGAAGCAATAAATGCTAGTATTGGCACCAGAAAACAGATTATAAAAAGGTCAGATTGGACAAAATAATATTCTGACATTCTCCCAAACTCCAGCCACAACTCAGACTCACAAGACCAAAATAACACTTAATTGAGAGGTTTCAGAGTAGCAGCCGTGTTAGTCTGTATCCGCAAAAAGAAAAGGAGGACTTGTGGCACCTTAGAGACTAACAAATTTATTTGAGCATAAACTTTTGTGAGTTACAGCTCACTTCATCAAATGCATCCAATGAAGTGAGCTGTAGCTCAAGGAAGCTTATGCTCAAATACATTTGTTAGTCTCTAAGGTGCCACAAGTCCTCCTTTTCTTTTACTTAATTGAGAAGAACTTCATAACACCTGACTACCTTTACTTTGTGTGCTGTGATCAGCAATGAAATAGTTAATGTGGACATTTCGATAGGCTTAGCATAATCACTCACCTAACAGAAAAAGGGGCAGAGCTTACACTACTTTAATTTTAAGGGATTAAGGAGATTAAGCCCCTAAAGTAAAGCAAACTAAGGCCACTTTGCTTGTGAATAAGAACTGGGGTTTAATGAGCTTTAACTTCACACTTTTCTTTCATTGGTCTTAACTTTTCTGAGTATTTCTGAGTATTCCAATGTAAATATGCCCTAGATCTATTGTTTTCAACTGTGGGCCAACATTACCATGTTGATTCATATACTGCTTGCTTTTTGATTTTTGTATCCAAAATAACTAAAAACATTTTTTTGTTAAAAAGGAAATCTCAGACTCCGGAGCACAAAATTCAGCCACTAAAGAAAGGTACCAGCTGGTTCAACCCACAGAAGCTGGTCCAGTTTTATCTAAATCTAAGCAGTTGTTCTAATCCAGTCAGGGAATAGTAATATACCATATTGCCCAATTAAAAATAACCTTAGCTAAATTTCAGTTATAATAAAGCTTTTCCAAACCAAGAATTGTTTGCACAATTCCATGATACTCTAGAACATCACGGGTTACTTTTAGTTTGTATCAAAATGTAAATATCTTTCTAAAATCCTTAAGCAAGTCACTTCCCTTCTCTATGCTTTTTTTGCCTCCCAGCATTTATCTGTCTTAAATAGTAAGCTCTTTGAGATAGCAACTGTCTGTTACTATATGTTTGTACAGCATCTAGCACAATAAGGCCCTAATCTCGGTAGGAGCTTCTAGGCCATCCAATTATACAAATAAAACAATAACTGCTACTGTCCAATGTTAGCAAATTTAGTAACAGTACCTGTAATTCTTTCGTTGCCTTCTTTTGTGATCTTTATTGGCAGAAAATACCAATACAATGTGGTCCATACACACTATTAAATGAAAAAAATATTCCCCATCTCCCACGGTGTACTTATCCTGTGGACTTCAGAGTTGCAGGATACTGCTGAGAGAAATGGAAGAACAGCATTGTCTAGTTCAATGGCTCTCAACCTTTCCAGACTACTGTACTCCTTTCAGAAGTCTGATTTGTCTTGCATACCCCCAAGTTACAACTCACTTAAAAATTACGTGCTTACAAAATCAGACATAAAAATACAAAAGTGACACAGCACACTGTTACCAAACAATTGCTTACTTTCTCATTTTTACCATAGAATTATAAATCAATTGGAATAAAAATATTGTACTTACACTTCAGTATATAGTGTATAGAGCAGTATCAACAAGTCATTGTTGGTATGAAATTTTAGTTTGTATTGACTTTGCTAGTGCTTTTTATGTTGCCTGTTGTAAAACTAGGCAAATATCTAGATGAATTGATGTACCCCCTGAAAGACCTCTGCATACTCCCAGGTGTATGAGTACCCCTGGTTGAGAACCACTAGTCTAGTTGATAGGGCAGTAGTTTAAACTCAGGAGAGATTAATCTAGTTCCACTCTGCAACTGATTTGCTGTGTGTGATGTGGAACAAGTCAGGTCACCTCTTGTTTCCTTTCGCACCCTTTTGTCGGTTTTGTGCAGTTAGGGTTCGATCATGTAAGAAACTCTCAACTAGGAACCTAGCAGCTTACAGGATCGAGCCTTTGGACTGTAAGTTCCCTGGGACAGTTACTGCTTCTTACAAGTTTGTAAGAGTTAGTGTTTGTACAGCACAGCAGCAATTGGGGCCTGCAGGTGCTACCATAATATGAATAATGCGGAGGATAATAACCTCCAAAGCTTATCTGCACGTTTTCAAAAGTCTCTAGAATTGGTTTGAAAACTGATCTGGAGTTCTTGTGAAAACAGGGCTGCCTTGGAAGATTTCTAAGCATTCATCTTTTCCGTTTGATAAGAAATGCCACAAGAAAGGAATAGCTGCTAGTCTTGCAGTACTTCATTTCTCACTTCAGCACATACCAACATGTGTGCACAGATGCACAAACATTTTAAAGAAATTAAAGAAAAAAACAAGTTAACCAAACATCTAAAAATGACTTAGCTGAATTCAAATTCTGTGCGAAGATGTGTGTTCTACAGCAGCTAGCCCAATGGGATGCTTGTCTATGGCTAAGGCTTCTAGGCCCTACAGTAATACAAATAATGTATAACAACAGCTGAACAGATGTTTCCCCAGCCCTAACTATTGTGAGGCAAATTCTTTAGCCAATCTGTGTATAAAAAAAAAAAGTTTAGACATAGTTATATCAAAAGAAATAATATGTGTAATTACACAAGCTTCTGTAGATTTGAGAGTCACAAAGGATACCGGTCCTTATATTTCAAGGTATGACCCAATTGCCAGCTGGGATCTAAAAGGATGTCCTGCCAGATGCACACAGCCTTCCTCTGAAATGTCACATGAAAGCCACTGCTACCAGCAGATATACTAAACCTGATGGGCCAACAGTCTGTTCTTATATGACTATTCCTAAAATACTTGGTCACACACTTTAGCGTTCAGCCTATGTGTAATATGTAAAGCATTCCAAGACATTTTGCTCTCATTACTAGTGCACTATGCATGTTTACCCACAGCTTCTTCGTGATTTTTAGTTTTGGTGTTATATACATGGAAATTTCCCCAAACTGTTTATGGCTACAGTGGCCTATTTTCCCATAAATTTATATCGCTTTGTTGTTGTTAAGACTGGTGCAAGTCCTGGGCCTGGTTTTAGGCTCAGATATAATCTTCAATTTTCTCCAGGCTGCCAATGTATTAATTTACTCTCCTTTTCAGGAAAACATTTCATATTACAATACTCATGTATTATAGCAGATAAACAAATTTAATGTATCACAGCAATACTCATTTGTCATATACTTTTGTGGTATACTGTCCTCTATTGGCTGTTCTTTCAGCACTAGGTTTATGTCTAAAGTTATTGAAAATACAACTTGAATGGTTATTTCTCACTTTGAATGACATCATGGTTGTCTTTATAAAAAACCCCAATCCTGCAAACTCTTGGTACTGGCATAATATTTACAGCTGCAAGTAGTCCCACAGAACTCAATGTGCAGTAAACATGCCATCTGGTAGTAAGTGTCAGCATGCAGAAAGTCTCAAAGCTGTAAGGTTCTCATTTTCCAAACACTGTATATACCCGACTTTCAGAACACTTGATGAAAGCACGCATGTTTAAATTTACATATACTTAGGTAAACTGTGCTGGGACCATCTTTCCACTCTATGTCTATTCAGTGCCTAGAATAATGGTCCTGATCAGGACCTTTAGTTACTACAAGAATAGAAATAATAAATATCAGTAAATCAGAGATTTGCTGATTTACACCACCTGAGAATCCTACCTAAAGTTGAGTAAGAAAGAATGAGCTAAACACAGCCATGCAAATAACATGTGACAGGGAACATAGAAATCATACCAAAGCAAACTGGAGAGATAATTGGTTACTATACTTGTACCCAAAAGATTAGGCAATAACATGTAACTTCTAACTGGATATTAACAGCTGCATTAACAGTTCCAAGAATAAACACAAACAGAAATTTCCCGTGGACATTTTTTAATCCATTTTCAAACCTATATGGACTACGGCCACTCTATTTTTCGTGTCAATGAGGCCTCATGCCTTTCTCCATTATTAAATGCAGTAACTGTGTGGCTTTTGAGTTAAAAGTTCTCATTTCCTGAGCCAGCCAAGCTCCAGTGCTTATGCTTAAATTTGATGTACACTAATGAACATTTTTCTGAAGCCTTTATGGTACGCATAGCTCATTTGACTGGACCTCTCTTTGTACATGCAAAAAATTGTTTTCACAGATGAATACTCTGTCAATGGGTTTTAGAGCAGGATGTACAGTGCTTAGGCCGTACATTAAGTAGTATAACAGCAGTTTTATAATTAAAGAAAAAGAATTTGAGGGGATATTTTATTCCCCCCCCCTTTGCAAGTACAGACTAGTTTGCTTTCCTCCACATACAACCATCATTGTGTAAATAATGCTTTGATGAAAGGATTGGACATTAAATATAGCACTGCGCTCAGTAACTTCCACTTGAAGCAAGGTCAGTTCTGAGCTGATGGTTGTACAGTATCAGTTAAGTCAGAAGGTAGCATTGTCTCTGCCAGCTTGAATGTCAGATGTGTTCATTTATGATACATACTGGAACAATTCCCTTAGCCAGCTAACCTACTAGGCCACAGTAGAGGCTTCTCTTTTTGTATAGGGTTTTCAAAAGCACCCAAATGCCTTAGCAGTACAAGTCTCCTTGACTTTTAGAAGATGGGAAGGTCCCAGGTTCAAATCCTGTTATGTGATGTAATTTAGACTTGTGTCCTAACGTATACAAGCACGTAGAGTTAGGTTTGCATGGTCCACATTAGTACTAGCATTTTCTAATTTTTGGGTGATTGACTTTGCAACCTCAAAGTTCTCCCATGGGGGATTTTTAAGTGTAATATAAGAATTCTCAGGGTGTGAGCTTCTGACTTAGCATCTACTGGGGGCTGGGATGCACCAATGCATTTGCTAGTGAGCTACAAATCCTTTCACCTGTATGTCATAATTTATCCCCACGATTGGCCCCAGTTGTCTGACAATTGCTTAGAGAGGCCAAGAACTGCCTGGGTTATGCAGCCTGAACTCACGCTCCAGGGTAGCGTGTGGGCGGGAAGCTTGCCCTGTAGATACACAGCAGGATTCAGGCACCAGCCCTGATACTGCACAGTTTTCCATAAGATGAAGTTTATGGTGATATGCAAATTAGTTGTGACTATGCAAATCAGCTCATGCTGTAATTTACATAACGCCACACTTGGAACTGCCCCAACCTTGTCAGCTCTGCCTACTCCCTCCAAGCCTCCTTCTCACTCTGCCCTGCCTTGTTCCTAAACCCCTTGCAGCCACCCAATCACTCTGTCTGCCCTGCACTCAGGGTTCCTGGTGGGGGTGAGACAGCTGTGGCCCCAGCAAGCAGCCTGCTCAGCAGGGGCATAGAACGGTCCCTAGCAGCAGGTGGGCACACTTGCAGCATCTGCTTCCTGCTCTGGCCATCAGCTCACCAGCTGACTCACAGGGAGCGCCTGAGCGCTGTCAGCAGAAACAGCCTCCAGCTTTTTTCCCCGCCTGCCTACACACAGGATGCAAGCGTTCCCCTGAGGGCTGGTTTCCACCCTACATGGATGGGACTGGCTGTCACTGTTCATGCACCCTGGGACAGTACAGCAGGCAAATCTCATTTTTAACCCCCTAAGTGGGGTGTTAGTTACAGTGCTTGTGCCCTCCTCATTGCAGTGGCTACGGTGCGTTGAGACCCTTCTGGAACATGACTGGCGGCAATGATTGCTAGAAGAGTTTCCACAAACATGTCAGGCTAGAGATGTGACTGTTTCACTGCTCAGCTTACTAAGTATTTCCAATCTGGAAACATTCTAGTCAAGAAAATTTTTATAAACTTACAATGTGTCTAAACTTTTAATACATATATAACTTAGTGGTGTTGGTTATACTAATTTTACTTAGGTTCTTTTAAGCCTTGTTCAGTTTTTCTTTTCTATACACTTGTATAGAGCTCATTATGACTGTACATACACACACACACACACACCCACGGGCTGTCAAGTGATTAAAAAAATGAATTGCGATTAGTCGCACTGTTAAACAATAGAATACCATTTATATAAATATTTTTGGATCTTTTCCACATTTTCAAATATATTGATTTCAATTACAACACAGAATACAAAGTGTACAGTGCTCACTTTATATTTATTTTTATTACAAATATTTGCACTATAAAAATAAAAATTAGTATTTTTCAATTCACAATACAAGTGTTGTAGTGCAATCTCTTTATGATGAAAGTTGAACTTACAAATGTAGAATTATGTACAAAAAATAACTGCATTCAAAAATAAAACAATGTAAAACTTTAGAATCTACAAGTCCACTCAGACTTACTTCTTGTTCAGCCATTCGCTCAGACAAGCAAGTTTGTTTACATTTGCAGGAGATAATGCTGCCCGCTTCTTGCTTACAATGTCACCTGAAAGTGAGAACAGGCATTTGCATGGCACTGTTATAGCCGGCGTTGCAAGATATTTAAATGCCAGATGCTCTAAAGATTCGTATCGAGGGGTCAAGTGCTGTAGCTATCTTTAGAGATCTCACACTGGTACATTCTTTGCGTTTTGTCAAATCTGCAGTGAAAGTGTTCTTAAAACCAACAATATGCTGGGTTATCATCCGAGACTGCTATAACATGAAAAATATGGCAGAATGCGGGTAAAACACAGAGCAGGAGACATACAGTTCTCCCCCAAGGAGTTCAGTCAGAAATTTAATTAACACATTATTTTTTTAACAGGTGTCATCAGCATGGAAGCATGTCTTCTGGAACGGTGGCCAAAGCATGAAGGGGCATACGAATGTTTAACATATCTGACACGTAAATACCATGCAATGCTGGCTACAAAAGTGCCATGTGAGTATCTGTTTTCACTTTCAGGTGACATTGTAAATAAGAAGCGGCAGCATTATCTCCCGTAAAGGTAAACAAACTTGTTTCTCTTAGCGATTGGCTGAACAAGAAATAGGACTGAGTGGACTTGTAGGCTCTACAGTTTTAAATTGTTTTGGTTTTGAGTGCACTTATGTAAAAAAAAAATCTACATTGGTAAGTTGTGCTTTCATGATAAAGAAAGTGCACTAAGGTACTTGTATGAGGTAAATTGAAAAATACTATTTCTTTTGTCATTTTTACAGGGCAAATATTTATAATAAAAATAATATAAAGTGAGCACTGTACACTTTGTATTCTGTGTTGTAATTGAAGTCAATATATTTGAAAATGTAGAAAAAATCCAAAATATTTAAAAAATTTCTATTGGTATTCTATTGTTTAACAGTTCGATTAAAACTGCAATTAATCATGATGAACTGAGATTAAAAAAATGAATTTTTTTTAGTTAATCGCTTGAGTCAACTGCGATTAATTGACAGCCCTAATATATACACACATAGTTATAGTCCTTCCCTTACCTTGTAGCTAAACAAAACAAATAAGCAAACATACTAATGGAAGAAGAGTCAAATCTGGCCATCTTCAAGTCACACTATTGTTCACAAAGGCGGTCACCACACCTCCTACAGCCAGTGGTGGATTAATGATTTTGCTGCCCCTAGGCCCTGAAATAATTGCCACCCCACAGCAGCTCCCGGCCCCCCCGCCGCAGCTCACCTCCACTCCGCCTCTGCCTCCTCCCCTGAGCACGCCGCCAGGTCCTGCTTCTCCCTGCCAGTGCTTGCGCGAGAAACAGCTTCGCGAAGGAGGGCGAAAGAGGGGGGAACGCAGCGCGCTCAGGAGAGGAGGTGGGGCCAGGGCAGGGATTTGGGGAGGGGGACCAATAGGGGCAGGGAGGGGGCGGGGAATGGGGGAAGGGGTGGAGTTGGGGCAGGGCTGGGAGCAGAGGGCGCGAACCGGCGCCAGGGGAAGCAGCCTCTGGCTGCTATTATAAATTTGCTGCCCCTGCAAATTTGCTGCCCTAGGCCTAGGCCTTGTCGGCCTAGGTGTTAATACGCTGCTGCCTACAGCAAGGGGTCAATTACAATGAAAGGGGACAAATAAAATGTCTTAAAATGCAAAATCTTTTCTCTTTATAAGGCAGGGAACAGTTCATAATAGCTGCCTTGCTTAGCAGGGAAACTGGCAGGTTCACAATTCTCTCTTCAGCATGATCCAAATAAACAGAGCTAGTTTTCCCTTGTAATGGGTTTTCTTTTAGCAGGGTCTAAAAACAGTGTAATTCTGAGCCTACTTTTTGGTAGGAAAAATAAGCATAAAAAGCACCCTTCTGAGCAGGATGGAATAAAAAAATCCAGATCTTCCTTTACAGAAAGGATGCAGGAGGGGGAAAGGAGAGAAGAGTGACAACCCAAGAGTCTTATACTTTTGGCTCCAGAGTCCTACATCCTCTCTCCTCAGGGCTGAATGAACTTCTGCACAAACAGAGCAAACAAGCCCACTTACCCACAGCCTTGTCCCTCTTTACAGATGACTCAGCACAAAGTTACACCAAGGTCCTTTTTCCCAGGAAGGAGCAGAACAGGATCTCCTTTCATGCCCTCTTACCCACTTCCCTTTGCCCCCGGCAACATCCTCACTGCCCTACAACCTCTCTCTGGCCTCAATTCTGATCTAACCACCCACTGAAGCCATCCTTCAATCACTCTGCCCTTACTGCTTCCCTATGCTCCTCCCTCACTCCTCTATTTCCCACCCTGAAATACCATACCTCATGTCACCAACCCATTGCCCATCTATATAACGCTTCTTTCTACCTTCTATGCACTTTTAGTAGCTAAGAAAAGCTACAGAAACCCAGCTACGCTGTAGTTACAGTATGCAACTCTAACTACTACTAGTATGTCAATTAAAAAAAACATTAAAAACTATGGAAGTCACCTTCTAAGGTTAACTATACAATCCTAACCAATTTAACCCCAGTATTCAGTGACACATAGATTAGAAATGTCAGCAAGACCAACCTTCTGCCTAACTCCAATTTTTCATTCTTTGTTCCTTTCACACCGAAGGCCTAACTCTAGACACCTTTACACAATGAAGGGACAAATGAGTTCTAATAAGGGTTGTGTTGGGAAGTTTGTTTTTTCTCTCCAAATCCAACAAAATATTTAAGGCTTAAAATTAACTAATGGTTGTTTTCCAGCTAAAGCCACATTCTATATTTTCCAGACTCTCAAGAACCAAAAAGCAGAGACAATGCAGTCTTTTTTTATCTAGGTCAGAGCGGATCACATGTGCAAAACCAGCTGTGCTTTAAGACATTAGCACCTTGTAAGTCAGTATGTACCCTAATCTAGGTCCCTGCGGGGGGGGGGAACAACCACTCCTCTGTTTGTTATTTTGATTTCTTCTAACAGACTGAATGAGGAGTGACCTTTTCTAAACAGTTTCAATCAGAATAATGTCATTTTTATCAGCAGTGCCTTGGGGCTTGTGTGGATGAAAACAATTAAAAATAATAAGTAACAATGGCCATAAAATTCAGTGTCTCACTGTTCTCCATGTTTGTGGTTAGTTGTGCACCTCTTCCTTCTTCCCTGAGCTAATATCCATAAAAATGATATCTATAGTCTCACTTTGAAACCAGCTTTTTCTATTGCTGAAACTAGAGGAAAGGCCAATTTCTGTTGTATATGATTTTGAGCAAGAATAATCGAATGGGGATAAAATATGGCCTATTCAGAGCATGCCTTAGTATTTTTAGATGCGTCTATGACAATATTCTACTCCAAAACCAAAGTATAGGCAACTCCACTACAAATCATTATATCACAATAAAAAAGGTTTCAGAGTAACAGCCGTGCTAGTCTATATTCGCAAAAAGAAAAGGAGTACTTGTGGCACCTTAGAAACTAACCAATTTATTTGAGCATAAGCTTTTGTGAGCTACAGCTCACTTCATCGGATGCATACTGTGGAAACTGCAGAAGACATTATATACACAGAGACCATGAAACAATACCTCCTCCCACCCCACTCTCCTGCTGGTAATAGCTTATCTAAAGTGATCACTCTCCTTACAATGTGTATGATAATCAAGTTGGGCCATTTCCAGCACAAATCCAGGTTTTCTCACCCCCCCTCCCCTTCCAAAAACCACACACACAAACTCACTCTCCTGCTGGTAATAGCTTATCCAAACTGACCACTCTCCTTACAATGTGCATAAAATCAAGGTGGGCCATTTCCAGCACAAATCCAGGTTTTCTCACCGCCCCCCCCCCCCCCAAACACACACACACACAAACTCACTCTCCTGCTGGTAATAGCTCATCCAAAGTGACCACTCTCCTTACAATGTGCATGATAATCAAGGTGGGCCATTTCCAGCACAAATCCAGGTTTTCTCAACCCCCCCCCCACACACACACAAACTCACTCTCCTGCTGGTAATACCTCATCCAAACTGACCACTCTTCTTACAATGTGTATGATAATCAAGGTGGGCCATTTCCAGCATTTCCCCTTGTTTTTTCCTACCTCCCCCCAGACGTTCTGGTTAAACTTGGATTTATGCTGGAAATGGCCCACCTTGATTATCATACACATTGTAAGGAGAGTGGTCAGTTTGGATAAGCTATTACCAGCAGGAGAGTGAGTTTGGGGGGGGGGGGGGTTTTGAGAAAACCTGGATTTGTGCTGGAAATGGCCCACCTTGATTATCATGCACTTTGTAAGGAGAGTGGTCACTTTGGATGAGCTATTATCAGCAGGAGAGTGAGTTTGTGTGTCGGGGGGGGTGTGTGAGGAAACCTGGATTTGTGCTGGAAATGGCCCACCTTGATTTTCATACACATTGTAAGGAGAGTGGTCACTTTGGATGAGCTATTACCAGCAGGAGAGTGAGTTTGTGTGTGTGGTTTTTGGAAAAGGGGGGTGTGTGAGAAAACCTGGATTTGTGCTGGAAATGGCCCAACTTGATTATCATACACATTGTAAAGAGAGTGGTCACTTTGGATGGGCTATTACCAGCAGGAGAGTGGGGTGGGAGGAGGTATTGTTTCATGGTCTCTGTGTATATAATGTCTTCTGCAGTTTCCACATTATGCATCCGATGAAGTGAGCTGTAGCTCATGAAAGCTTATGCTCAAATAAATTGGTTAGTCTCTAAGGTGCCACAACTACTCCTTTTCTTTTTACAATAAAAAAGGTCAGCCTGAAGATGTAGGTGAGTGTTAGCAAGATAATTCTTTGGAAAAACACCAAAACTTAATAGACTGATTTCCAGAGACAGAGAGCAAGAGAGAATTCTTCAGTTCCATCCATCCTCCTGCTGTTGGAGAAGAGGAACCCCGCTTCTTTTGCTTGCGGCTATGCCTGGTTGTCAACATTGTACAAAGCTTTGTCAGCAACATTTCTCCAAATACAGGCAGGGTTCCAGCTCTGAAACTAGTATAATTCATATTTAATCCCAGGCTCCCAGCACTTTTTTTTGTTGTTGATAAAAGGAAATCTTTTTAACCACTTTTCTTTCAGAAGAGATAAGCGTCCTCAAGAGTCATGATGGTTAAGAGGTGCTGAGCAGGGCTTTGGAGCACGGAGCAGCTCCAGAGCAGTGGAGCTGCAGGTTTTTGCCTGGAGCGGGAGCGGAGCCGGAGCACAGCTCCAAAGCCCTGGTGCTGAGCACCACAACTCTATTGAAATCAATGCTGGAGGTCCATCATCTAATAGGATTTGGCCCAAACTGGTTATATTGATTATTTTTATCTATGCAAAGTGAGCGTCTTTATAATCTTCTGTAAATGCAAAGTTTGAAAGACGTACAGTACATTGTGGTGGATTCAAAGGCAAGTTTAATTTTGATAACAATAATGAAAAATTAAGGAAAAATATGATAATCATTGCACACACATTCTGTTTTTATACATAGCTGTAAAAATGTTGACTTCTTGAAGATCGTGTTTTTTTCTTAGGGAGAAAATACAGCATATTACCAGCACATCAAAATCAATAAATATTCAAATGGATGTCACATGTACAAACAAACAAAAACTCAGGGTTGTGACTTTTCATGATTCCAAAACCTTTAGGACACTATTTTTAATGTACAAAATATTTATGTTTGTGTTAAAGCCTATTCATGCAATATAGACTGACTGAGATTTGTGTCTTGTTTGAGTCCATATCATGTCTAAGCCTAGATTTTAAAATGTGCTATACAAATGGAATAAGTTCAGCTAACTTAAAATCATAAGGCTTACCATATAATGAGTAATAAGAGAAACACAAGCCATAAAATGGTGTTATTGCAAGGTTGTAATCTTTAGCGTTTTATTTGTTTTGATGATACAGTATCCAATGCGGTTCAATTACACTTTATTTTTGCAGTAAACAAAAAAGTTAATGAATGTGATTAGACAAAGTCTAATAACGGCACCAAAACCTAATTACATATTTATAACAGCTGTCATATTCACAGCCATTCAAATTCAGTTATGTTTTCAACTGCTTCCTTGAATGCTGCCTAGAGGAGAAACATACCCACACAAGTGCCAGCCACAAAGGCTTCTCAGGCTTCGACAAAATTGTTTCCTTACCTCAGCCATGGAATTTGGTCCCTGAACTGCCATTTGTCTCCACCCTTCCCTTGTACCTCAGACTCGTTTCTCACTGATGACTATGGGAACTGACCACCACTGATGATATTAAATGGGCTACAACAAACATTCTATTGTTAAGTGATCCCACTGATATCCATTCAAGGGCCGGGGGAAGGACACTAAGATGGGCCAGCACACATACAGGCTTATGAGGCATGGATTGTAATAGAGAAATATTGAAAGATAAAGACACTTTGGGGAGTATGATTTGCTGTGATAAGTTAGCAGCAGAAACTATAGAATGGAAAGAGGAAGGAAGGGGGCAGAGTGGGGAGTGGTAGTTAGATGTAAAAAAGATCTGGGGCAGGGGAACTTGTATTCTTGTGTAGAGAAATTCAAGGCTAGTAACTGATGGCAGTAAGGGCGAGTGTACTTGGATTTTTTATCCCAGTGATGAAAGAGCACTTAGATTAGAGACAGCCTAAGTCACCTGCCAGAGTAGGTAAGAAGCCAACCTGAACCCAAACATTGTAGAGAAATGTATAGTTTCAGTATGGCATTTTCACATCCACAATGTTCAACAGGGACCCTTTTCTTCCCAAATACAGACCCAGTGAATAAGAGCCAAATGCATTAAATACCCTCTTTTACTTTATAAGTTCACATTTAACCACTCAATATATTTATTTGCTACTCTATGTCCTAGAGCTAAATCAGTTGGACTTGTAATAAACATTAGAGCCCCATGAATTGCATCCTCAATGTGGTCATGTATTACTTCAATTCCTACTTTCCTAAGTCGTGAGACATACATGATTCCATCATCCCTCAAGACATCATGTTGACACGTGAGGACATATGTCACAGGTAAGCCAAATAACTTGGTATCATCAGCCAAGAGTGGTGCTGCCCTTGGATCCAGAAATCCTGGATATTTTTTTCCAAGCTTGGAACTTCCATAAATGGGGCTGGCATAAACATGATCCTTTTTAAACTTTTCAGGCAGCAAATTGCTCCAGTTTACAAACCTAAACAAATGGCTTGATTCTGCAGGAACATGTCTATTGGAAGCCATAGCTTCTTTAAGAGAGACATCAGTAGTAAAGTATTCACTCCAGAATCTGACCATCAATGACTTGGGCAGAATCGGCTTGTTCTCATTTTCTTTATAGGAGGGCAAATCCAGATCAAGGGTCTGAAGAGCAGGGTAAAGTAAAGCTTGGATCTTAAGTTTAGCTTTAACTTCCGGGTCATCTAGCAACTGTAAAAATTAAAATGTTTACACAATCAATTAAAGGTTTCAGTTCCCTGACAGTGACTGAAGATCCTGTAAGAAATGGAATATGTTTATTTTACAGTATAAGCAAAATAAAACAGATTAATAAAAAGCATAAGTTCATAGGAAGGTCACCCAAGACTACATTGTTGTATAAAAGCTCTGAGAATATCTTGAATGACATTAATGGTTTTCCTATGTAAAGTGCTAATTAAAGAAATAGTTCCATATTCTGTCTTGCACTGAATGAAAATAATACATCTGAAAATGTTCTTCTTTAAAAGGGCATTAATTAGAAGTCACTGGTGCATTTCTAACTAGTAAAAAAATGCTATCCATGATTTATGAAGCACAGACTTTTGAGACTTCATTAATTATTTTGCACCACATAAGCTTTAGCCACTCTGTCTTATTAAATCTGAGGAGAGATTTAGGGCTCTAATCATTGAGCTTTCATGCATCCTTAACACATGGAGAACAAAATGAAAGTATATGAAATGAATTCAACACCATGGTTGTTTAAATGTCATCCTAGCCTAGTCATCCTCCCGGCTGTACTGACCACCAGGAACTTGGAAGATTAGCAAAGCAGCAACATTACAAAATATAAATAATTTCTTCTCAGGGCAGTAACATCTTCACTTCAGTACAGAATATCTTAACTAAACAGAACAACCTGCTTACAAGGCTGTACTACACTGACCAGTTGCTAACATTTAATCACCGTTTGCAGCAGCACTTTAATCAAAATGGACCAAATTCTGCAATTTTTTTTTTTAAAAAGTCCCCATTACATGAGGTATCACCTGAATAAGGGCTGCACGATTTGAGATGAAACTAATTATTATATTATTAAGTAGAGCTTTTTTCTGCGGGGGTATGCAGATTTGGAAGGCGCCCCCCAAGCACGTTGTGACATCAGCTACAGGGTTTATCCGTAACTGCTACAGTGTTATCAAGTGGCAGCATTAGTAAGAGCAACTCAAGTAAATTGCGCTGAGGCAGGTTGTTCAATCTGAGATACAAAAACCACATTCACCAACCTGAGAACTGATGTTTTCTATCTACCCACTTATGTCTGATTCAGCTCTCACCGACACCCGCGTAAATAGAGATGAAAACTAATGAACAGAGATACTTAAGATATTTCAATTTAAGAGCTATTTTGCTCAATTACCCCGGTAAGGAAAATGAGCAGACCAAATCTCTAGATCTGTAAAATGTAAACAACATACCTGCTGTGCCACAGCTGCAGCTAAGTTGCCTCCTGCACTGTCTCCTGAAACACAGACCCGATCTGGGTCCACCCCATAGCGTGCAAGAACGCTGGTTTGGAGGAAGAACTTCACTACAGCGTACACGTCTTCGAATTGAACCGGAAAATGATGCATAGGTGCTAATCTGTACCTTTGGGGAAGAAAAACAAATGGGTTAGCTGGAGCTGCTTGGCAAAACAAACACGTTTTAAAGATGCTAATTTTCATGAAAATTCATACACTTATTCCAGTAGCAAAATTTTACCATTTCCACCTATTTTTTTTTTCAACCTGACACTAAAAGGTTGAAATTTGTTCGCTGGGATCATGTGTAGAGCTCAGTGGTTTGAGCATTGGCCTGCTAAACCCAGGGTTGTGAGTTCAATCCTTGAGGGGGCCATTTAGGGATCTGGGGCAAAAATTGGGGATTGGTCCTGCTTTGAGCAGGGGGTTGGACTAGATGACCTCCTGAGGTCCCTTCCAACCCTGAGATTCTATGAATCTGTGAAGTTTTCATCAGAGTTAGTTGAAATGGCAATATTTTGCCAGTGGGGCTTTTCTCTCCTTCCATTCCACTGAAGATATAAACAAATCCTGGTCCTGGTAGTTATTGCCCTAATGTATTCAAAATTAGCCATGAACTTCCATTTTTATGCAATTACCACCTGACTACAATACATACAATGATTTGTTTCACTTCGATCATGCTCTCTCTGTTCCAGGGGTTGTGGTAAGAAGTACTACTAAATGTGATTGGTTTGGTGTTATTGTGATTAAAGAAATTCCCCCCTCCCTGCATATTTTGAGAACATTCTAATGCTATGTAAATGTATTCATTGCATTGTTACTGTTCTACAGATCTGTGTAATGAAAATAATTGCATATCAGCATATATCACTGGTTACAATAATTGTGCTGCTACAGAAAACATTGAGAAAAATCCCATCACCTCTAGGTGGTTACTGATTTAAACAAAGTTCATGAATGATGAAGCCGCTATTGGGAGTTAAAGCACAACTCTGTCCCAAGTAGACAACTAGTCAAATGCATAAAATACTGCGAAACACTCTACTCGTCCATCACTGAAGACACCAGAAGGACAGGCTAGGTCCTGGGCAGGGATGCATTATGTTCAAGTAGTTGGGTGGGGAGACTGTATTTATTTCCAGACTGTGGCCCAGAAGGCAAAAAAAAAAAAAATAAATCAACAAAAAATTTATTTCAGTCACTAAAGTTAGCAGATGGGGCTCTGAACATACACAGAGGGAACAGATTTGTTGTGTAAGAAGGCACCATTTTCCATCGTCACTATTCAAAGTATTTTACATTTTTAAAGATGTTTTAGAAACTAGGTGGGGGGCGGGGAATGAATGGTGCTGGTGCCATGGTGAGTCTCTGAGACAGCCTATTGATAGGATGGCTCAGAAGAGCCCTGGTTGAATGGGCTGTGTACTGAGTCTTAGTCCAGATCTTAAAAGAGGCAGTCAGCACAAATAATTTTGTGAGTGCCTGCAGCATATGTGCAGTGGAAACCTTCAAGCTGCCTGGCTGTGGCCCTTGGGGTGACAGATCGTTGGTGGATACATTCCTTCCTATTGCTTCCTCTAATCCTGCTCACCTGCATGCAGAGGTGTGCAAAAAGCAAAGAGCCTCTTTGCATCCTTTCCCTGGAGTGCATCAGGAACACAGGGTAAAATGCTGTCCTATCAGAGCAGTGCTGTTGTTCTCCCTACTCCTGCTCTCTTTCAAATTTAATGTCCCAGGCCTTCATTTCTTATCCAGAGTATTTTAAAAGAAAAATAGGGTATTTGTGGAGGAATACTTAATCCCTTGGTTGATGAACAGCCACATCACCATGGCTGACAGTTGGGGTTGGTGCCTGGGAAACCTTGATTCACAGTATAAGGCGATTAACATGAGTTTTAACAATCTAATGGAGTGCCTGTTAATTTAATGTTAGTTTTACAAGACAATGTAATTACTACAGTGGAGTCTGGTGTGCCAAGCCAATTTCCTGTTGCAAAGAGGTGGGTATTGAAACAATGGCAATCCTAGACGTAGTCTTCAATTGATTGCATTATTGTGTGCTTAATACACAGTACTGCAGGTTTTCTGTAATTAGGCCATCCATGGTCATCAGTGGTTTGCTCAGCATTGCAAATGGCTCTCTGATAGTAACATTTGGATGCTGATCTGAAAATAAAATCCATGTTTGACAGTTTATAATGAATTTCCTATGGGCAATCTTTTTCAAAAAGATGCACAGGCCTTGGGTTCTGTGGGTGCATTTGTATTGTATAGTTACATAACTATCTCAAGTAATTACATATGACAGCCTATGTCCAAAACAGATGGTGAAGAGTTACAAAAGGATCCCACAAAACTGGGTGACTGGGAAACAAAATGACAGATGAAATTCAATGTCGATAAATGTAAAGTAAGGCACATTGGAAAATATAATCCCCACTATACATACAAAATGATGGAGTCTGAATTAGCTATTACCAGTCAAGAAAGATCTTGGAGTCATTGTGGAAAATTCTCTGCAAACATCTGCTCAATGTGCAGAGGCAGTCAAAAAAGCAAACAGAATGTTTGGAACCATTAGGACCGGGATCGACAATAGGACAGAAAATATCATAAGGCCATTATACAAAGCCATGATACACCCACACATTGAATACTGCCTGCAGTTCTGGTAACTCCAGCTCAACAAAGATATATTAGAATTGGAAAGAGTACAGAGAACGACAACAAAAACTATTAGGGGTATGGAACAGTTTCCATATGAGGAGAGAGTTTAAAAAGACTGGGTCTTTTCAGCTTGGAAAAGAGGACTAAGGAGGGAAATGACAGAGATTTATAAAGTCATGAATGGTGTGGAGAAAGTGAAAGTGTTATTTACCCCTTCACAGCACACAAGAACCAGAAGTCACTCAATGAAATTAATAGGCAGCAGGTTTAAAACAAAAGGAAGTACTGCTTCACAACCGACAGTCAATCTGTGGAACTCATTGCTGGGGATGTTGTGAAGGCCAAAAGTATAACTAGGATCAATAAAGAATTAGGTGAGTTAATGGAGGATAGATCCATCAATGGCTGTTGGCCAAAATAGTCAGGGATGGAAACCCAAGCTCTGGGTGTCCCTAAGCTTCTGACTGTCAGATGCTGGGACTGGACAACCGGGGATGGACCATGTGATAATTGCCCGGTTCTGTTCATTCCCTCTGAAGTCTCTGGTACTGACCACTGTCTGAAGATAGGATAATGAGCTAGATGGATTATTGATCTGATCTGGTATGTCCATTCTTATGCTTTACATATACCATTAAATATAATGGATGTGCACTGCCAAGAACAGGGATGGGGTACTGCCTGGGTCAGACCTATTACAGAGGCACAGGGCCTCCACACAGATAGCACTGGCCACTTGCAGATTTCTAGAGATTCACATGAATACATGGGGGTTTAATCAAGTTTGGGGTTGCCATTGCAGTCTTTTCTTGGGGAGGGAAATGCCATGTTGCACTCCCCTGCACCAGCCTGGCAAGTGTAGTGGGGAAAGACTCAGTAAGCAGATCATGGAAACTTCCTTCCTCTGCAATACTTCCCATGGACTCTTCTGCAGAAGGGTGTAGGCTTTTCTACTATGCCCAACACTCTAGTAATGGAGTTCCTGTGATAAATCTCTTGCTTCAAGGATATAGAATTCAGCTATAAAAAAATCTATTCCTGGTGTGAACTTGGTTAAAATGGAGAGTTGCAATTTTCTAAATAAAATCAAACTGTATATTTCAAAGTTATAAAAATGTGAAAAAGAAGAAACAGAGCAGCTTCAAATGCCTTTTAAAAGGTGCAAAAAATGGCTTCCAAACTTTAGCTGATTTTCCCCCATATTGTATATGCCTGTTGAACATGGACCCATTCTTTTTAATAGACAAAGACACAACTAAATAAAATACTGAACTAATTGAAAATCAGCTTACCCCATCATCACCCTATGGTGGCCAGGTGCCCAGTTTTCAACCAGAATGTCTGGTCGAAAAGGGAACCTGACAGTGTCTGGTCAGCTCCACTGACCAGACACCCAAAGTCTGGTTACTGTGGGAGAGGGAGGTGGGGAGGCACTGGGTCATCACCTGCACCTGCCCCTGCTCAGCCGGGGCTGCCTCCTATGTGGATTGGGCAGCTGCAGCTCCGAGCCCTGGCTCTGCAGGGGAGTCTCTCCTGACCCAGGAGGAGAGTGGGGCATGCAGGTAGGAGGGGGAAAAGCAGCAAGCAATGAGGGGGAAGGGAAAAGAGGAGTGGACTGGGGCAGGGCCTGGGGTGGAAGAGGTGGGGCCGGAGAGTGTCCAGTTTTTAAATGTTACCAAATTGGCAACCCTACCTCCCCCCTGCACAAGCCAACATAATTTAATTTCACTTTGTAATGGCATTATAAAGGTGTGGATTCCATGCAAGTCTTTCCAGCTATTTGAATGAGCTGCTTTGGATCAGGCCCTCTGGAAGGAGAAGGGAAAGCATTCAGGAAAGGTGCTGCTCTTTTCCTTCCTCACCTATTCCTTGGAAAGGGATCTGCAGGACTTGGCTCTTGTCTGTTCACTTTTCTGCAGGGAAGATTTGTCCTAAATAGAAAGTGCCTATAACTATGGGCTGGGCACATTTGGAGAAGTAGGGATTATCCCTGCACAGGATACAGAGCAGAAGTTTAGCTACCCACCCCCCTCACAAAAGAATACCGACACACCACCACCAGGAGAGTGTTCACTCTTAAAATCTTTGCAGTTTTTGTTTGCAAGTAATTATCGTTAACCACATAAAACACACCCCCCAACACAAATATATAGTAAACAAAGGATCATTTATCCCAACCCCTAATTCAGTCTAGAAACAGAATCGCTCTTACTCGACTGATATGACAACAGCATTTAGCTCGTTTGCCGTCCATCTTGACAGGAGGTCATAGGGCTCCATGGCTGAAATGAAATAAGTCACTTAAAGCATATTTGATTGCACTTATACACAAATATGTAAACAGCTCCACATTTCTCTTGGCAGAAGTCCTCTGGTCCCTTTCCAAAATCTCCACAGTTCAGTGCCTTCACAGCAATGCAATTCAACTGTTGTACAATGGACTTTATCGAGAAGCACAACGTAAACAAATGATTCAATATTGCTTGAACACTATCCAAGAAGACATCCATGAAAGAGCAATGTATTATTTAAACTCATGAAAGCTTGGATTTTATGACAGACAAAAAAGGAATGAAAATTACATCGAGGAGGAGCAGATTTATCTCTCAGTCACATGTGTGCAACCATGCTGAAATTAAAGGGGTTGCATGTGTGTTAGAGATGAGAAATTTGTCTCAGTCTCTGGCAGACTAGCAACCACCCTCCCTAGTACATAGGGAGCAATGCAAGGTAAGCTATTTAGTGATCATTAGGAATTTAAGCCATAGATGCTTTTGTTTGTGATGCCAGTTTGGCTGCTCATCCTAAAATGGTAATTTAATGACTAGGAGGACTTGTGGCACCTTAGAGACTAACCAATTTATTTGAGCATGAGCTTTCGTGAGCTACAGCTCACTTCATCGGATGCATACTGTGGAAATTGCAGAAGACATTATATACACAGACACCATGAAACAATACCTCCTCCCACCCCACTCTCCTGCTGGTAATAGCTTATCTAAAGTGATCATCAAGTTGGGCCATTTCCAGCACAAATCCAGGTTTTCTCACGCTCCGCCCCCCCACAGACAAACTCACTCTCCTGCTCGCAGCAGGAGAGTGAGTTTGTGTGGGGGGGGGGTGAGAAAACCTGGATTTGTGCTGGAAATGGCCCACCTTGATTATCATGCACATTGTAGGGGGAGTGGTCACTTCGGATGAGCTATTACCAGCAGGAGAGTGAGTTTGTGTGTGTATGGGGGTGGGGGAGTGAGAAAACCTGGATTTGTGCTGGAAATGGCCCACTTTGATTTTCATGCAGGTTGTAAGGAGAGTGGTCACTTTGGATAGGCTATTACCAGCAGGAGAGTGAGTTTGTGTGTGTGGTTTTTGGAGGGGGGTGAGGGGGTGAGAGAAGCTGGATTTCTGCAGGAAATGGCCCACCTTGATTATCATACACATTGTGAAGACAGTGGTCACTTTTGATGGGCTATTACCAGCAAGAGAGTGAGTTTGTGTGTGGGGGGGCGGAGGGTGAGAAAACCTGGATTTGTGCTGGAAATGGCCCAACTTGATGATCACTTTAGATAAGCTATTACCAGCAGGAGAGTGGGGTGGGAGGAGGTATTGTTTCATGGTGTCTGTGTATATAATGTCTTCTGCAATTTCCACAGTATGCATCCGATGAAGTGAGCTGTAGCTCACGAAAGCTCATGCTCAAATAAATTGGTTAGTCTCTAAAGTGCCACAAGTCCTCCTTTTCTTTTTGCGAATACAGACTAACACGGCTGTTACTCTGAAACCTGAAATCCAATGACTGTAATAAATGATTATAAAGTACATTAAGAAGAAGCAGACAATGTTTGCGATGAGGGAAAAGATGACTGGGTGTGAGTGTGAGAGACAAGAGAAATCATTCCAATTAAATAATACTAGCAAACGCAGAGCACAAAAAATTAAAACATTTTAAAATGCCTTGTTGGAAGTAATGTGGAAGAAGACTAAGCAAAAACAAGCAGGGAGATAGTCTCCAATAGCAAACTGAAACAAAAGAGATCTACTTTTCCTTCTTCCAGGAGAATGCACAGCATCAGAAATGCCGAACTGATAGCAAAAGATTTCCCTAAATGGAAGAGACCCTTTTAAATTACACATGTGGTTTGGACTTATTTATACAACATAGCACCCCAGGGGAACCATGACGGACATGGAGAAATATAATTAATGCAGTGGTACCTAATGAAGCAAGTTCAGTAACAACTTCTTTTGTCTTTTTTTTGTAACACATTTTCCCTGCCAGTGAAAACACAAGACAGATAGGGCTTTTGCTCTAATTTCTGAAAATGATCTCTTAATTCAGGCCTTTCCTACATGCAGAGTACTAAAATCACCCTCAGTGGTGAAAGAAACGTAACATATAAGTTAATGCATAACTCTGTCTTCTCGTGAGGAAAAGGGGACCCTCCAATATATACTACACATTCACTTGTTAGGAATGCTTCCTAATTCTGGCATTCTGAATATGTACCTTCTAACAGAAGATGTAAAGTAATCATAAGAAGGGCCTAACAACCTCTGCATTGCACCATTTGATTTCTTCCCATTTTCTCTCTATGGTCATTCTTAAAAGGCATGGGCAATCTTAGGATCTGGGCCAATCAAAATACATTTTAGGCGGCAAAAGATACCAGATTGCCCTCTAGGTTGTCAGAGAGGATGGTGGTTGCTTTCCCTCTCCTCCTCTGGAGACATCAGAATCATGTGGAGAAGCATCTGATAGCCAGAGCTCTTCTCTACCTCCCATTCCTTTCCCCTGGGTTGTCTCTGCACTTGCCCCTGTGAGATCCCGATGACTCCAGGACACTTCTCTCCTCTGCACTCAGCCCATTCCCATGAACACCCACCCATCACTCACAGTTAACCCAAGAGAAACTCAGTCCCTCCCTTGTGATGGACACTTCTCCCTCCCCATGAGGCTCCACCATGAGCACTGTCCCATCTGTGGGTCAGCCTTTCATAGGGATTTCCTCCTTTGGGAGGCACCTGACTTCCCCATTTAGATGCTCTTCTCCCTTATGAGGGGCCTGGCTATTCCCGTTCTTGCTCCTTTCTCCTGTTTTTTAGTGTAACAAATCCATGTGCTGCAGATAAGATTTATGTGATCATATACACAGGAATGTGGAACTAGAACCTTTATTCTTCTCCTCAAAAGACATTGACCTGTGTCACCTGAGCTACAAGCGAGCTATTGCAACTGTGATTAGTAGCAGGTCCCTTATCATTTTTGTGGGCCAGTGACTAGAAGGCAATATCGTATACAAAAAACTAACACCTTATAACAGTAGGTGAGACCTTTTGTACAAGACTCTTGTTAGTGAAAAGAAGAGGTCCTTGGACTTACCTGAGCCTCCTACACACCAGCCTCCACCATGAATGTAAATCACTGCCCTTTTCAGCCCACTGGATTGCTTCCTGGGTACATACAAACGGACTGGAACATTGTTAAATTTTGTGTCAGTGACAGTCACATTTTCATCTGATATTGGTGCAGTGTACTCTATACTTGTGATCATCATCAGAACTTCCATGTAGTGCACCAGACCCAGCCACTCAGCAAACTCAGCCTAAAGTCAAAGGAAATGAAAACAAAGTAAGTTTTACCATAAGTACATCAAGTATAGACTGAATCCTACCTGTACAGTACAGGCTATGTACAATAAGGGCCGTCCTTTGCTTTATTTAAGTCAATAGGAGTTTTGCCATTAATCCTTCTCCCACTGAACTCATTCTCTAAACTAGTGGTTGCCAACTTTTTTGAGCCACTGTATCGGTTTGCCATACTAGGTCCCCAGGTGTACCACCCACTACCCACTATTTCCCCCATCTCTTTTTTGAGCTGTCATCTGTATTGGAACTTAGGCTCTTCCAAAACTCATAACTGAATGGAAGGTGGGCAGAGGGAGAACCCCAGCACTCAGCACACAAGCATATTACCATTAAGACACAGAGCAGGAGCTGGACTTCTAGGGTGAAGGCGGTGTGGCTAGAATGCTGATGTGCTCCCGGCAGCCTGGTCTGCTGGAACAGCCTGTTTGGCGCTGTTGCAGCCCCGAAACAAAGCAACGATTTGAGCTGATCTTGGAACTGGACTGATGTCTGGTATTCATTTGTGCCCTTTTGAGACCCCAGGATCAGACACCTACTCCCAAAACATGGAAGGACAAGTACTGTTAGGCACTGGCTGGAAATCACTGTCCTAAGAATTAGATAATTAAAAAAAAAAAAAAAAACAACCACCACACACACACCCCTACCAAAGCAGCCTTTCTGTTTTTAAATATTGATTTTAAATGGTTTGTCTTTTCATGGTGTCTTGTAATAGCAAAAATGATGTACAATAAACTGAACTCAAATCTTTCATTTGAATATTAATTAGCATGGGACATTCTACACCATCAGTTATGAAGGCAAACTCTTTACTGATTTCATTGTAGTTCTGCTTAAAAAATGATGGTACAATATGGTCCTGCATATTTATTTTATTTTGTCTACATGTATTACATGTTTTATACCTTCATTTCTGTAGCAATGCACAAAAATACCACATGAATCAATACAAAAACAAACAAATTACAAGTGAGATGGGCCTTATATGCCAACAGGATAAGAGGGAAGATGTGGCCAGTGGAAGCCTTTTCTCCTTCCTGAGGTAGCAGCAGGAAATTTATAGGGAGATTTTTGGTGGCTCTCTCCTCCATACCCAAAAGGCATAGGAATTTCAAATGAAGCCATACCTTCTCTGACAGGAGAAGAAATTCCCTCTGGGTTGGAGAGACAATGAGGCTAGTTCACTCAATCGCTCCATCGAAAGTAGCCCTTCCTTATTAATACATACAGTATTCTGCAGCAATCATCATACAGGAGCTGCTGCCTTTGGATCTTACCTGTGTGGGAACATTCCATGCTTTGTAGATTCATATTCGGGGAGAGGGAACACTACTGCTGTTATTAGGAATGCAGATGAACAAAAACAGAAGATCCAGTAGATAACCTTTCACTACCAGCGTCCCACAGTGCCTGAAACATATCAGCCCACATTCTTTCTCCCTCCAAACATTCTGTAAATAGATTTTAATTAGCTCTTGGAAGCTTATCTGTTAGGACAGTTTCAACCCCCAGGAGTGTTTAAAATGAAATTCCCCACCATAAATCTCTCTGACTTACTTAACTGCCCAGAACCAGCTCTGTCTTTTTTATTACATGCAAACACAAAAACTTTATGGACAATGACACAGCAAAAGAGTAACTTAACAATACAAACCAAACAGAACTGGCATTGGATCTAAAAATATCCATAGCTTCCAGATATCTGAAAGCAGGCAACAAGCTATTATGGTCTTGGTTTTGGGGGGTTTTTTTGTTTTGTTTTTTGTTTTAATGGTACAGCTGACAGTGGTCAGCAACGGACTTCATCCTCCGCTGATTATATGGATCTAATAATTAGAAACTATATCAACCTTGCTTAAAGTCAAACTGCTAATTAATGGATCTGTGCCACTGGGGGCCTCAGGAGTAATGGGAGTACTAGCTGCTGTTGCTGCAGGGGGCTGCCCCTGGGGTTCCATTGCAGGAGCAAGTGGAAGACCAGGATATAGTGCAGTACTAACTAGTTGATCACAATCATCTTAAAATCTATGACGCTTTTTGGTTAATTGGTTAACAATAAATCAATAACTGCCAAATGTTTGAAATAGCCTCTGTTCCCCACAACAGGAGGAAATTAAGAATGAAGGACTTCATGATGGTGGATATGCCTCTGGTTTGGTGATACCAACATTTGCCAAAAGGGAGGGCATGTTGTTCGTAGCTGGGAAAAGCAGGGAGGCAGAATGCTCCAGTGCTTAGGGCACTACCCTAGGACTCAGGAGTACCAAGTTTAACTTCTTGTCCCACCAGTCTTCTTGTGATGCTTAGCGTCTCTGTGCCTCAGTTCCCAGTCTGTGAAAAGGGGAATAAAGAAGTTCCCTAACTCCCCAGGGTGTTGTGAGGATAAATACATTAGACTGTGGGGAGTTCAGATATTACAGTATTGGGAGCCATATAATTATGCTCCCCTTGTTACCAGACACCACTGAAGCTTCTCTGTATAGATGTTTTCCTACACAGGTGGAGGTAGGGAGAGCGGCAACATGCTAGAAGAGACACTTGGGGTCTTGTAGGAATGTCTTGTTAAAATTCTGCCACCAGTTCAAGGGAAAGTTGGGCTAATTTCACTGCTTTTTCTGTAGTTCACCTCCTCTCCGGGGGTTCCCACAAAATGTCTGTAGCACAATCACTGTGGCATAGAGAGGTGCTGTGGAGCAGTCTGCCTTCACAGTGTACTTCCTGTGAGTTTGGGTGGCTTTCCAGTTGGAACACATCTTCTGTGAATATACAGAGCTATTCCGCATGGTCTTGGAAAGCAGATATGACGGACTAAAGTTTACTCCTAACTAGGAAAACAAGGATTTCATTGCATGAAAAATTGGGAGGTTTCTTTTGTTTTTGTTTTGGTGCAGAACAAAACTCTCTGTGTGAGACACATACATTCAAGTCCCTGCTCCAAATGAGGCAGAATAGGGACTTGACCCTGTCTCTTCCACATCTCACGGGAACAACCTTACCACTGGGTTATTGGGTATCTAGCGGTCACTCTCTCTCCTTCCTGTTTTGACCAGAAATTACATCCTGGATCTGAGAAACCTTCCCAACTTTTTTTTTTTTTTTTTTTGCCAAAACCTTTCCATTTCCACAAAAAGTTTTGGTTTTCACAAATTGGCATTTGTTGATAAAATGTTTTATCTGAAAACACTCTCTTCATTTTGGTGCAAGGATAGTTAAACCCAGCAGGTGAACTACATACTTTTCAGTACACATCACCTTTATCATTGCTTTGAAGGTCTGTGGGTATCTAGTTATGGGATTGGTGTATGTCCTCTCTCAATCTTAGACAATACATTATTTCTGTCACATTTAGTTAAATGGCTTCAAAAGCCAGGAGGATTTTGGAGACCCAACCTTTGAGGGAGAACAACCCTAAAATTCTCCCTGTGTGCGCTTTTAGAAAAGTGTACACAGTATTATGTATGCCCTTGCTGTTCTTTAGATGTTATAGCTAATCTTCTGAAAGCGGTGGTTGAATCTAGCGATGAAATGCAAATTTAGGTCACAGCATTCTTGCTGCTAGTTCAAAAAGTTAAAGTATGTGTATAGTAATGTTTCTAGAACATTTGAAAAGCCTTTAGAAGTTGATTTTAGAAATATATATATCGTTAGTACTGCAAAGAATTATGTGATGCTTCACTATGTTTCCATGTGTAACTCCTGTAAGGTTATATGCTGGGACAAAGCTCATGACAGCCAGGCTGACTCTGTTTCAGCATTCTACTTCTGCCTTGCCAATCATGTGTTATACACAGGATTTTTTTCTCCCCAGTCCTGCAGAGAACCACTGACTGAACGCTACCTGTGGTGCTGATTCAATGTTGCCTTTAGTGTAATGCTCTCTTTGCCTGATTTAAGTAGCCTGCCAACCACAGGGCACGAATAATAAGATCCGAAACATCTCTAATATACATCACAGTGCCCCTGTGTGCCCTTTCCCCATTATTCTGTTACTTTTCCAATTCTGTCTGGGATAATGAATGAATCAGCTACTTAGTATTCTATTCCATTCCTCAGAAGGGTAAGATAATTTACTTTCCATTTTTATAAGCCAGTTCAGTAGATTTTGATAGAAATATCTAGACACCAGAGTTATTCCTTATCCTGCTGAAAAGTGCCAGCAGAACTGCCATCCCAGATGGACAGAGGGAATGAAATTTATCCAGCTCATCTAAGGCTTGGGACTGATAAGGGTGTAACAGCACTGGTGTAACAGTTGGGGAAAGGCCACAGTCATGATGTTTCCCTTTCTCTGCCACACCACATGAATATAAATGTAAACATTCTGAATTTTCTGCAGTAGCTCAGTTATGTCACACGTCTTTTGAAAAAACAAACAGGTTTCTCCAGCTGAAGTGGTCAGTGGTAAGCACAGGATATTTCACATTCTTTGCTCACCACCAGTCTAACATCTCAGTTCAGAAGCCAGGGATTTCACAAATAATAAATTGTCAAAGTATTTATGTCAGTCACAGCTATAGCATTCCTATTTACTTTTCATTGTGTTTGACACACACATCCTACAACTAATCTCTTCAAAATCAAACATTCAGGTAAAGTAGATGTAAAGTTTCCTCTGTGCTGTTTCTGAATGCACAGTGTAAACAGAGAGGATATAAGTTTTTTTTAAAAAATCTGTCTTGTGTTTTCTCTGGCTTGTTTCTTCTTCCACTTGCTTTTCCTCCCTACCCCCCCTTCCAGTGGAACTCTGGGTTTTAAAAATATTGAAACCTAGTTCTTATGTTGCTTTAAAATATTTAGCAAGAACATGATGAGATTATGATACATGAGCAATGGAATAACAGAGCAATGCCACAGTGGTTGGCAAGCAAATCAGGGATTCAGCTTCTGAAATTAAAGTCAGACTCTTTTAGAATTAGACACTATCTAAGCGTTATCATACAAGGCTTATCACAAGTGATTCTGACGGGGCGGCTGAGGGAGAGACATTGGGCCAGATTCTGATCTCAGTTACGTGGCGTGATTATTATGCTGTCTCCATATCATGTGCCAGCTCCCTGAAATTGTAGCACATTTTGGCAATGAGTTATTGGTATTTTCTCTCAGCTGAAGGACCCGAATATAGTCTGGACCGTAAAGTGAGTATTATTAATGATTTGTGGCCATTACAGTGTAGTTCTAATTGCCACTGAGACAGCTAGCAATAACTTTAGTTGTGAGTTAACTGTCTCCTTCATTACTAAACTTTGGAAAATGGTGTCCCCCATAATCATGCTACATGCAAGTAGCAGAATTTGCAGTTTATTGTGAAAGTTTAATATATGATCTGGAAAGCAGAACTCATGCTAAGAATTATATAGAGGTTCCCTTCCTCCATCTTGTTTTCATTGACCCAGGGGTGGTGGTTGTGCAGTTGTGTGACCAGAAGTGCAGTTTGTCAGTACTTTTCCTTATTCTCTTTCACTTTGTTCTCTCCTCTCACTTATTGGATTTATATTTTAATAACTGACTATCCTTTTGGTAGGTAGCACTACTTTATATAATTTAGTCTATGTAATCTGGATCAGATTTTCCATATTATGAGAAACGCCCACAAGAAGGGGCTGGAGAAGAGAAGAAACTCCAAGAGTTTCCTACTGCAAATGTTACTTGCATCATCATCATTTTAGGGGGAGTAGGTGGGCTACAATTTTGGAGACCATGAACCCTCCTGGCTCTCTGCATCTCCTGAAAATGGAACTGCCTTCCATGACCTGTTCCACAGGAATGACTAGTGCTTCATTGACCTTGGCCCCAAGGGAAGTTTGGTATCAACCACATCAGCATAGTTCTAGTATTAATAAAACTAGACACCAATTACTGATGATACCCGAGTAACCTGCAAGTAGGTAACAGGCCACATTTGGCAGTGACATACAGAATTTGGGTGTAAACAATAAAATAGTGTCATTTATACTAACTTGGATGTGCAAAATCAGTAACTTACGTGCAAAGGGGACTGAAGAGAAGTGTCACAGAAAAAGCATCCCTCTGGCAGAATGAAGGCCTCTCCAATGTTGTTATACCCTCAGGTAGTTACTTTTCCTGCTGCACAGCAACTTCCACATCCTCAATATGTAAGTTACTCATTTTACACGTACACAGATCTGGCATTTTGTGCAAGTGACACTTTTGCCACTTACACCACACATGCAACTTTTGCATCACTGTTTAAGTCACTGCTGAATTTAGCCCAGCAAGCCAGAGTTTGATCTCAATTGCTACAAACATAAATCCATGCAGCTTCACTGATGTTTGTGGAGCTATTTTAGATTCACATTTTAATGTTACTAAATAGACCCAAGGATCCACCATCACATATTCTGATTTAATAGTAAGATATGGTTTTCAATAATTGGATGGGTTTAATCCAAATCATTTAACAAAGCTCAGGAGTATTGAAGAAAGCAATACTGTGTTGGCAGATGGATTGAATAAGATCACATAACAGATCTTTTCTGTCTTTAATTTCTAGGATTCTGCCAGTGGTAAAATACATATGAAGAGGTACCTTTGTTGGATTTTTAATAAACTTTAATTTTCAAAAGAGTGTTCTCCAGTGACACCTTTTTAAAAAGGTAAAAGTTTATTTGATGCTATGTTAAACCCCAGAATTATAAAGAATTAGTTAAAGTGCAGAATTAAGGCTGATGGGGAAAGCTGTATAGAAATGCAAGGCCTTGTTGTGAATTGTATTTAGAGTAGAATTCAGAAAGATCATATGCATCTCAGGTTATAGTCAGTTTATTTTTTAAATCTGCCCACAGACTTCATATTTAAGAGCCCTTTGCTTCATTCCACTGGAGCAAATAACATTAAAATGGATAAAAAACACCAGAACAGTAGCAGGGGAGAAATAGTGGTTCCTTAACTTCATACTGCTTCACTCACTGTGACCCACAGAAGTACACCTATGCCAACCAACTCTGTACTGCAGGGCCTCTGGAGGGTTTCAGAGAGAGGTCTGAGCAGAAACTGGGCAATGGTCTCTTTGTGGCATTTTCCCCCTCTCTGAAGCTTATGCTGTCCCCTAGGCATCTGCTATTCTCTCAAGATGGGCAGTTGAACATGCCAATCAAGTAGAGGCAATGAGTGCATTTCCTCTGAGGGAGCTACGCTGCCAGAAATTATGAGGAGGTTGAGCAACACAACAGAACAGCTGGTACTCTGCAGGTTTCCAGCTTCCTTTTCCATTTGGTCCAGAGGATCTGCAGGATTAAGAGGCTAAACCTTCTCTCTCTCCCATCCTCAAATCTCTCCCATGTTGGGAGCATGCATCAATATCTCCGCAAGGTGAGCCAAATGGAGTTTCTGGAGCTCTCTCTTCTCCCATGGGTTCTATCACCAGGGAGAGGGTAGTGTGTGCCTTTACATTTTTCCTCCCTGTACTAGAGGCTAAAGGTGTAATTAAGAGTGATGGATCCAAAACAAATCCTCAAATGTGGCTCACCAAAACTTGCATGCTTTATTCTTATCACTATCTGAGGATGTTTAAACCTAACTGAAGTTTCAAACAAAAGTCCCCACGACTCAAGTATCAGCTTTGAGAATTCTCTAATGGGTGTAACCAGTTAAATGTATTAACTCCATTTAATTGAAATTAATACCTTAATTTCTTGAGTAAACTTCAAAAATGTGTTTCAGCTAAATTTCTCATTGGCAAGGTATAGGTCTGAAGTGTAATTTCTTAAATTTATTCCGATTTGCAATTGCATATGTTGCAGTAAAAGCTATATCAGAAAGGAACACAGAATGAGTGATAAAGATAGCACAACATTTGCCAAGGGCCTTCATCAACAAGTAGGTCCAGATTCCATTAATGCAATTAAAAACCAAACTGTGGATATACTTTTACAGTTGCAACACAGAAAATATGGAGCTTATTAATAACAAAGATGTTATATAAATTCATGCATAGCCCAGAATTTTTGGCATAAAACAGGTGTCAGAGTTTTTTTAAAAAAGATAATCAAACAGCACATTCTGCTTCTATTTTTCACACCCAGGAGATTGAGTAACACCAGCAGCTAATTAGCTAGTCAACCACAAACTTTTGCAAAATTATGATGTAACTTCTTCTGTTACCTTTTTTCCTATTTTGTATACTTTACATTAGTAACAGAGTAAATTAGTAACAGAGTAGATCACTTTATTATATTTGTTACAGTTTCACAAGATATAATCCTGAAAGATGACAATTAAGATTTAAAAAACTGTATCAAAAGATTAAAGCTATCGAAGTATTCTGAATAGAGCTCTTCAATTTGAAGACGCTTCATTTCAGTTTGTGGCCTAGGCAACCACAGAAGTACTGCAAGCAGTCTGGACCATGCTGTCAATTTTAAATAGAAATGTGATCTATACCTATTGTGACAGCCCACTTCATCAGATACATGCAGTGGAAAATACAGTTGGAAGATACATATATATATATATATATATATACACACACACAGAGAACATGAAAAAAATGGGGTTGCCATACCAACTCTTCATGAGACCAATCGATTAAGGTGGGCTATTATCAGCAGGAGAAAAAAAACTTTTGTATGTGATCTATACCTATTGTAATCAGGCCAGATGGCTACAGGGAAATGATTTTTTTTTTTCATTTTCCCATATTTTAATAAAAATACATCTGGAAAAAAAATCAGTCCTGGGGGAGAGGAAGGGTGGGCAGCAAGACAACCCCACACCCAGGCCCAATGCCAGGATCCAGCCTGGGGGGCCCAGTGACAAGGAGCTCCAAGGAGACGCTACTTCTTCTGTTTGGGGGCAGGTCTGTAAATCCCAACCACTACAACATGGTCTCGCTCATAGGGCTCCAGCGTCAGCTGCTCCTGGGGTTTCATGTTCTCCTGCTGCATCTTCTTCACCTCGGAGGCGAAGACTGCCTCAGGCACCACTGTGGAGTCGATGCAGTTGGCCTTGATGGAGATGATGAACTGCCCTCTGTTCTTCAGGAATTTGTGAGCATTTAGGGCTACAATGCGCAACTGGTTGGGCTGGGCCATGTCAGCGAAGATCATGTCCACCATCCCGATCAGCATGCGGTACTTGTGCGGGTGCCACATGTCCTCGATGACGGGGATGATGTTGGTGCGTTGAGTGATAGAAGGCAGATATATTAGCCCCAGGTTAAGTAGGTCCCTTTTCCCTGGGTAAGGTAACAGGGAAGGTTCCAGAACAATCAGGAACTTTCTGCTAACAATTAAGGCAGACAGGCTGATTAGATCACCTGCAGCCAATCAAGAAGCTGCCAGAATCAATTAAGACAGGCAGGCTAATCGGGGCACCTGGGTTTAAAAAGGAGCTCACTTCAGTTTGTGGTGTGCGTGCGAGGAGCTGGGAGCAAGAAGCTGAGAGTGAGAAGGCGTACTACTGGAAGACTGAGAAGTACAAGCATTATCAGACATCAGGAGGAAGGTCCTGTGGTGAGAATAAAGAAGGTGTTGGAAGGAGGCCATGGGGAAGGAGCCCAGGGAGTTGTAGACGTCACGCAGCTGTTACAGGAGCCACTGTAGACAGCTGCAATCCACAGGGCCCTGGGCTGGAACCCAGAGTAGAGGGCGGGCCCGGGTTCCCCCATCCCTCCAACTCCCTATTTGATACCGGAGGAGTTGACCTGGCCTGTGGGTTCCACCAGAGGGGAAGGTCTCTGGCCTGTTCCCTGATCCAAAAGGTCAATCAGCAGGGACTGCGGGGATTGCTCTTCTTCCTTTTCCCAATGCTGGCCAGTGATGAGGCTAACTGAGCGAATGGCAGATTTGAGCCACAAAAGTGAATCATAGAATATCAGGGTTGGAAGGGACCTCAGAGGTCATCTAGTGCAACCCCCAGCTCAAAGCAGGACCAATCCCCAACTAAATCATCCCAGCCAGGGCTTTGTCAAGCCTGACCTTAAAAACTTCCAAGGAAGAAGATTCCACCACCTCCCTAGGTAACGCATTCCAGTGTTTCACCACCCTCCTAGTGAAAAAGTTTTTCCTAATATCTAACCTAAACCTCCCCCACTGCAACTTGATACCATTACTCCTCGTTCTGTCATCTGCTACCATTGAGAACAGTCTAGAGCCATCCTCTTTGGAACCACCTTTCAGGTAATTGAAAGCAGCTATCAAATTCCCCCTCATTCTTTTCTTCCTCAGACTAAACAATACCAGTTCCCTCAGCCTCTCCTTATAAGCCATGTGTCTAGTCCCCTAATCATTTTTGTTGCCCTCCGCTGGACGTTTTACAATTTTTTCACATCCTTCTTGTAGTGTGGGGCCCAAAACTGGACACAGTACTCCAGATGAGGCCTCACCAATGTCGAATAGAGGGGAACAATCACGTCCCTCGATCTGCTGGCAATACCCCTACTTATACATTCCAAAATGCCATTGGCCTTCTTGGCAACAAGGGCACACTGTTGACTCATATCCAGCTTCTTGTCCACTGTAACCCCTAGGTACTTTTCTGCAGAACTGCTGCCTAGCCATTCACTCCCTAGTCTGTAGCAGTGCATGGGATTCTTCTGTCCTAAGTGCAGGACTCTGCCCTTGTTCTTGTTGAACCTCATCAGATTTCTTTTGGCCCAATCCTCTAATTTATCTAGGTCCCTCTGTATCCTATCCCTACCCTCCAGCGTATCTACCTCTCCTCCCAGTTTAGTGTCATCTGCAAACTTGCTGAGGGTGCAATCCACGCCATCCTCCAGATCATTAATGAAGATATTGAACAAAACTGGCTCCAGGACCGACCCTTGGGGCACTCCACTTGATACCGGCTGCCAACTAGACATGGCGCCATTGATCACTACCCGTTGAGCCCGACAATCTAGCCAACTTTCTATCTACCGTATAGTCCATTCATCCAGCCCATACTTCTTTAACTTGCTGGCAAGAATACTGTGGGAGACTGTGTCAAAAGTTTTGCTAAAGTCAAGGAATAACACATCCACTGCTTTCCCCTCATCCACAGAGGCAGTTATCTTGTCATAGAAGGCAATGAGATTAGTCAGGCATGACTTGCCCTTGGTGAATCCATGCTGACTGTTCCTGATCACTTTCCTCTCCTCTAAGTGCTTCAGAATTGATTCCTTGAGGACCTGCTCCATGATTTTTCCAGGGAATGAGGTGAGGCTGACTGACCCGTAGTTCCCCAGATCCTCCTTCTTCCCTTTTTTAAAGATGGGCACTACATTAGCCTTTTTCCAGTCGTCCGGGACCTCCCCCGATCACCGTGAGTTTTCAAAGATAATGGCCAATGGCTCTGGAATCACATTCGCCAACTCCTTTAGCATTCTTGGATGCAGAGCATCCGGCCCCATGGACTTGTGCTTCTCCAGCTTTTCTAAATAGTCCCGAACCACTTCTTTCTCCACAGAGGGCTGGTCACCTCCTCCCCATGCTGCGCTGCCCAGTGCAGTAGTCTGGGAGCTGACCTTGTTTGTGAAGACAGAGGCAAAAAAAAGCATTCAGTACATTAGCTTTTTCCACATCCTCTGTCACTAGGCTGCCTCCCTCATTCAGTAAGGGGCCCACACTTTCCTTGACTTTCTTCTTGTTGCTAACATACCTGAAGAAACCCTTCTTGTTACTCTTAACATCTCTTGCTAGCTGCAACTCCAAGTGTGATTTGGCCTTCCTGATTTCACTCCTGCATGCCTGAGCAATATTTTTATACTCCTCCCTGGTCATTTGTCCAATCTTCCACTTCTTGTAAGCTTCTTTTTTGTGTTTAAGATCAGCAAGGATTTCACTGTCATATTTACTATTCTTTCTACACATCGGGATGGTTTGTCCCTGTAACCTCAATAAGGATTCTTTAAAATTCAGCCAGCTCTCCTGGACTCCTTTCCCCCTCATGTTATTCTCCCAGGGGATACTGCCCATCAGTTCCCTGAGGGAGTCAAAGTCTCCTTTTCTGAAGTCCAGGGTCCATATTCTGCTGCTCTCATTTCTTCCTTGTGTCAAGATCCTGAACTCGACCATCTCATGGTCACTGCCTCCCAGGTTCCCATCCACTTTTGCTTCCCCAGCTAATTCTTCCCAGTTTGTGAGCAGCAGGTCAAGAAGAGCTCTGCCCCTAGTTGGTTCCTCCAGCACTTGCACCAGGAAATTGTCCCCTACACTTTCCAAAAACTTCCTGGATTGTCTGTGCACAGCAGTATTGCTCTCCCAGCAGGTATCAGGGTGATTAAAGTCTCCCATGAGAACCAGGGCCTGCGATCTAGTAACTTCCGTGAGTTGCCGGAAGAAAGCCTCATCCACCTCATCCCCCTGGTCCGGTGGTCTATAGCAGAATCCCACCACAACATCACCCTTGTTGCTCACACTTCTAAACTTAATCCAGAGACTCTCAGGTTTTTCTGCAGTTTCATACCGGAGCTCTGAGCAGTCATACTGCTCTCTTACATACAATGCAACTGCCCCACCTTTTCTGCCCTGCCTGTCCTTCCTGAACAGTGTATATCCATCCATGACAGTACTCCAGTCATGTGAGTTATCCCACCAAGTCTCTGTTATTCCAATCACATCATAATTCCTTGACTGTGCCAGGACTTCCAGTTCTCCCTGCTTGTTTCCCAGGTTTCTTGCTTTTGTGTATAAATGCAAACTGAGGGCTGCCGTGAACCGCTGAGGTGAGCAAATCAGCCAATAAGCGCAGGACCCACCAAGGCAGAGGAGGAACTTTGTCACGCTATATAAAAAAATATGTAATGATAATATCTAATGGGGTATTTATTTTACATGAAACAAACTGAGACATTCAAATGGCATGTTAGAGAAGTCAATGTGAGGTGTAAATCTTTGAACTGAATCACTGAAAGTTTTATAAGCCCTGATCAACCATATGTTTGGTGTGTCATGCAGACTAGAATCATTTCATAGGCAGAACTCCCTCACCTTGCCACTGAAGTTCAGGGATTGTAGTGTTGCAGAAGTGTGTACAGCTGTTTTGTACGATTTCTTTCATTGTTATTTCCTTTTAGGGTTTGACCAAGCACAACACCTAGCACAACGTGTCCTGGTCCATAATTAGGGGTCCTAGCGCTACAGTAATACAAACAACAACAAGTGGGTCAAATGACTTTATATTGGTGCAGGATGAGCTACTAAACAAGGACAAAACCATCAAGGAGTGTGATGAGACGTTACATAAAGATTCTGTTCAAAGTTCAAAAGTGGGTGATGGAAAGAGGATGGAAATTTGCAAAGATTTGCAAACATGCAAATTTGGCCAAAAGATCACACTGCAAATGGGCCCACAGAAAGTAACTTGTATGAGAGATTTACTGACTGCAGCTAAACGAGCAGGTTTTCAGCATATGATTCAACATGTCTTACAAAAACTGCTACGACATGAGATTTTTGCACAAAGACACTGGAATTTGCAAGTTGCAAGAAGCCATAAAGGAGACACCCTGTTTTCTCACTGGATGTTGAGAAAGGACACCTCAGATTCTGGCTGGACATTTCAAATCTTTATCAGAACCATGGGTCAGTTTCTGATTAGTCCACATCAGCTTTGCCAAAAAGAGGTCCCAGCAGAAAAATGTACAAAATTCTGTGTTGTTCAATACATCGTGCCCTGAAGCCCGAACATCTGGATGAGAGAGATTGAATAGATCTGTTATTGCCTGGCCAGTGAGAGTGACCCTTCTGTTAACAACTAGTCTTGTTATTGTCTAGAAATTATGCTATATCAAAAGTAACTGAGCACTGAAGATGGGGAAACTCATTACACTACTTAAATTTAGTACTATTTAGCAGAGAAAGTTGTGCTTCCCTGCAGCAAGAGTTACTGCAAGAAACCTTGAGTCTTTCTGTGGGATTTTTGAGGCTGATTTTGGTCAAAAGAACTAACAGCTTCAAAGAGGGAAGGAGCTTTCAATTGGCTTGCAAGCTAGATATTTATCACAATTTGAATCTTTGGGGTAAAGTGGTATAAGAGCTGGCAGTATGGGACACATTCTAGAGCATTTTGATGCTTTTCTACTTTATTACCTGCATATTTTGTTTTTGTTTAATGTGTGATAGTCGTGCACATGCATAAGTGACAACGCTTGGCTGCGAGTATCTCCTTCGCAAGGTAATTTTGAACTGAATTAACATTCTTTGATAATTAAGTAGCTTGTTTAAAGTTCTAGATTCAACTGTAGAACTGTTTGGTTGAACTGACATGAGCCATGCCATCATTCCATTGGTAGATAAACCTGATAGGAATTAAGAAAGGATCCATAGTTCCATGTTAGTACCAACAAATCACCTGCTCAGACTGGTACTGAAGTCACATGGAAGCTTGCCTTTGTAAGAAGATTGTGATAAGGTGCTGAATGAATTAAACTGATTTATTATCACTAAAAGACGTAACATCCCATGTTGAGTTCAGTTTTTGACACTAAACTGTTATCTAACCATTCTTATTTGGCTGTAGGTAATTTCTTGTTTGCTTTAAAAGCTATTTTGTCTAATCAAATAAAAATAATAATGATCCTGCCTGGATCATTACTTAAGCTAAAGATCCAAAGAACAATGGGGAACCTAGTAGAGGTAACTGGTTAATTAAAACTAGTTAACCACTGTGTGTTTTCTCTCACACTCCCCGTACTTCCTATTTCTGTTCTCCAGACTATCCATTTAACACCATATTATTTAACATTTATATTCCAGTCGTATCCCAACGGCCCATCAGCACTAGGGCCATATAGTGCTAGGTGCTGTACAAACATATAGTAGAAAATGGTCCCTGTCCCAAAAAACTTGGAATGTAAACAGACAGTAATGGACAAATTCCTGGTCCACCAGACAACCTGCTCTGCCACAACTAAAGCTAGGTGCTTAAGTTCATGCACCCAAGTTTGAAAATCTGCCATAAATTCAAGAAGGCACATTGAGCTTTAGCATCTATAGGATTTTTTCTTTTAAAAAAAGCATCAAGCATTGTCTGCTAAATCCTTTACACTGCATTTACCTTTAAACCTGGTAGGTTTATTTAAATTGGTTCTGCATTAGATGCCTAAGCAACCTCCTGTTTCTGAAAATTTGTTTAATACTTTAATGAATTTACAACCAAACATAATTACTAACTTCCATTTAATTTCTAGAAATAATCATGTAACTCAACATAAGCCCTGAAAGAGGTGTTAAATTACTACAAGCCAGTTTTACTCAAGGTGATTAGGTGCTTTTGAAAATTTAACGAGGCGGGTGAACACCTAACTCTAGGAGTTAGATGCTTTTGAAAATCCCCCTAGGTGCATATATGCATCTTTCGGTGTCTAAAGGCCTTTACAAATCAGGCCCTGCATCTAAATGCACATATAGTGAAACTGTCCAAGGAGTGCTGAAACACATTCTGTGGAAAGCATCAAAACGGTTGACAGTGGGAAACCTACAACAAAACCGTGCACAGTGATTTGAAGATATGCCTTACAAAGCCAAAGGCAAGTGAATGGGAACATAAAGATATATTTGATTAAGCAGAATGGTAGAACTATGTACACAAAGTTCATTTATTAGTGTTTGAATAATGGTGACACCATAGCAGAATTTTCGGAAGCATTATCAATCCATCGCTAACTTCATGGGAGAAATGTTCAGTCTGAAAATTTAACGCTGACTTCTCTCTGCTGCTCCAAATGTGAAAGAAACATTCTCCTGGCAGGCATGTCATGTTAATGGGAAGCACTGGTATGTCACAATGGAAAAATATCTCCGCCAGCTCTAAACATCAAGCAGCACTTTTAGCTTAAAATGTACCTGCTTCCGTTCTCACCTCTGACACTTGTCCATTTAGTGGAGGTGGTGAGAGGGAAGTGGAGATAAGCATTCACAGACCAATAGATTTGGAATGCCAGAAGGGACCATTATCATCATCTAGTCTGATCTCCTGCACAACGCAGGCCAGAGAACCTTACCCAGTAAGTTCTGCATCAGGCCCATAACTTCTGAGCTATAGCATATCATTTTAGTCAGATAGCCAATAGTGATTTAAAGACTTTGTGATAGTCCCTAGGTAAGTTGTTCCAATGGTTAAGAATTTTTCAAAATACTGCTGTATCACTAGTCTGAATTTCTCTAGCTTCAGCTTCCAACCAGAGACCTCGAGGTGCCGACTTCTGTTGTTGTTTTTTTCAGCTTGTCAAGTACTTTATTACAGTAACAATAATGTTGAGCACTTCTATAGCATTTTCCATCAAAGAACTTGGCAGATGAATCACCGCAGCACCAGCTCAGGATAGGCAAGTACCATACTAAGCTGAGGAAGGAGTAAGCATGAAAGTCAATCTGGAATGTAGTAATATCCAAGCTCCCCAAAACACAAAACAACTCAAGATCTGAAAATCTGTTTCAGAAACAAAGATCTAAATACTTCATATCCAAACTACCCAAACAATAGGAGGTAACTGAGAATAAGAGAATATATCTGTGACTGCTGTTGCAAGTGGTTGTGGGTATATGCCGAATAATTTATATTTTCTATTTGTGTATTTCTACGTAAGTTGAATGTATATTAGGGCTGTCAAGTGATTAAAAAAACTAATTGCAGCACTGTTAAACAATAATAGAATACCATTTATTTAAATATTTTTGGCAGTTTTCTACATTTTCAAATATATTGATTTCAATTACTACACAGAATACAAAGCGTGCAGTCTTCACTTTATATTTATTTTTGATTACAAGTGTTTGCCCTGTAAACAACAAAAGAAATAGTATATTTCAATTCACCTAATACAAGTACTGTAGTGCAATCTCTGTATCATGAAAGTTGAATTTACAAATGTAGAATTATGTACAAAAAATAACTGCATTCAAAAATAAAACGTAAAACTTCAGAACCTACAACTCAGTCCTATTTCAGCCAATCATTTAGACAAACAAGTTTGGTTACAATTTGCAGGAGATAATGCTGCCCACTTCTTGCTTACAGTGTCACCTGAAAGTGAGAACAGGCATTCACATGGAACTGTTGTAGTCGGCATTGCAAGATATTTATGTGCCAGATGCGCTAAAGATTCATATGTCCTTTCATGTTTCAACCACCATTCCAGAGGACATGCGTCCAGGCTGATGGTGGGTTCTGCTCGATAATGATCCAAAGCAGAGCGGACCGATACATGTTCATTATCATCTGAGTCAGATGCCACCAGCAGAAGGTTGATTTTCTTTTTTGGTGGTTCGGGTTCTGTAGTTTCTGCATCAAAGTGTTGCTCTTTTAAGAAACCTGAAAGCATTCTCCACACCTCATCCCTCTCAAATTTTGGAAGGCACTTCAGATTCTTAAACCTTGGGTCGAGTGCTGTATCTATCCGTAGAAATCTCACATTGGTACCTCCTCTGTGTTTTGTCAAATCTGCAGTGAAAGTGTTCTTAAAACCAACAATATGCTGGGTTATCATCCGAGACTGCTATAACATGAAATATATGGCAGAATGCGGGTAAAACACAGAGCAGGAGACATACAATTCTCCCCCAAGGAGTTCAGTTACAAATTTAATTAACACATTATTTTTTTAATGAGTGTCATCAGCATGGAAGCATGTCCTCTGGAATGGTGGCCAAAGCATGAAGAGGCATACGAATGTTTAACATATCTGGCACATAAATACCTTGCAATGCTGGCTATAAAAGTGCCATGTGAATGCCTGTCTCACTTTCTGGGGACACTGTAAATAAGAAGCAGGCAGCAGTATCTCCCTTAAATATAAACAAACTTGTTTGTCTTAGCAATTGGCTGAACAAGAAGTAGGACTGAGTGGAATTGTAGGCGCTAAAGTTTTACATTGTTTTGTTTTTGAGTGCAGTTATGTAACAAAAAAAATCTACATTTGTAAGTTATACTTTCACAATAAAGAGATTGCACTACAGTACTTTCATGAGGTGAACTGAAAAATACTATTTCTTTTGCTTATCATTTTTACAGTGCAAATATGTGTAATAAAAATAATAATATAAAGTGAGCACTGTACACTTTGTATTCTGTGTTGTAATAGAAATCAATATATTTGAAAATGTAGAAAAAAATCCAAAAATATTGAATAAATGTCAACTGGTGTTCTATTGTTTAACAGTGCAATTAATCGTGATTAATTTTTTTAATCGCAGTTAATATTTTGAGTTAATTGTGTGAGTTAACTCTGATTAATTGACAGCCCTAATGTATATATACACAGAATCTTACCCACCCACCCCTACATTGTATAGTCATACACATTACACAGTTTATATGAATACTCCACCCTTTTATTACTCTCCCTAAAACTAAATACAGTTGGCCAAATTGATCACTGGTGTAACTCTATTAATGTACTAAAAATCTGGCCTATCATATGTTCTTGAGAATTTTTCTTAGGTTCAGGGCTGTGAACTTTCTGTTCCTTGTTGATGTTTTTTTAAATCCCAAGAAGTGTTCAGCCTTTTTACTGAATTTTAATTGTCAATCCACTTCCTCAGGTTTCAAGAGATATCAGTTTAAAATGTCACTTCTATCCCTACTACTATTGTAACACCAGAGATTTCTATAACTGGCAGATAAGAAAAAATTTCCTCCATTTTTGCAGTTTGTTTACTTTGTCCATTTGACAGCACTTTCTGTATAGTTACTCTCGCAATTTGCCATGAATAGTAAATTGATTTTCCTCTTTTGGTGTGGGTTTTTCCACACAGCAACAGGGAAGAGAAAAATATTTTTAAAAACAGGGAACTCTGATTATAAAACACCTAAAATTGCCATGTGTACTGCCCAAAAGAGCTTTTAACTGTTCCGGTTCTTTCTCACTGAAAAGACTTCAAGTTCAAGGTGTCCCTTTAAGATGAAATCCACGTAGCTGAATAAGCAGTCAATTTACCAAAAAGACTGATGAGAACTCAGCATAAAGGACATTCTAATGTCCAGCGCGGGGGGGAATCCAGAGTCCTGAAGGCAAGAAAAATGTTTGACAAAGTGTAGATTACTCAGGCAACAAAGAAACTCCTCTTTATCGAAATATTTTACAACACTTTATACTGCTTACACACATTGACTTAACCCTTGTATACAATCATTTCATTACACAGAGAGAAAACACTCGCAGAGCCCTGTGTAGCCATACACCACACCCCATCTTTCCAGTGTGTTCCCAGAGATCAGACCCCAGTTCTGCTATGAAATAACTTAGAACTGGAAGACTATTCTTGGTATTAACATATAAATGAGCAAACTAAGGTCCATCATCTTGTAATCAGCACCACACAGTTGGAACCCTGTGACCAAAGAGAGCCCCACTGAAATCAGTGGGACTCTGGACAGACATGTGCCTGCTAGTTTGGATCCACTCACAAGATGGAGGTGTAAACCTCCCCCTTTACTTCAGAATTCTTGTATCCATTGCAGCATCCTTTCCAGACTCAAAAGTAGTGGAGAGTGGAACTCAATGGTATTGGTTTTAAAGCTCAACAGCATGCCATATCAACGTGTCCAGGTAAAAGTGAAGCTGACTATATATTGCATCCACACTCGGGAACAGACTTCAGTGTATCAATGCTAATTTACATCATCTGAGGATCTGGCCCTTGAAATCTGAAACCAGGGAAATCTTTGCGGGTGGGCTTGGAAAGCACAGGCAACACTCCCCATGATATTTGTAAGGAAGAGAGAAAACACTTAAGTTTGCAGTTTCACAGCTTCATTTGCCCTTTTATCTTGGTATTTGATGCAATTTTTGTTTGTTTTTTTTAAATCAAAACAAGAGATTGGAAGACTCAAAAGACATGCAGCCTTTCAAATTAGATCACCTCTTCACATTCAGACCCATAATTAAGTGACCACAAATCATTCCCATCTGGTCACATGGCAGTTCAGCAGCACATGCTAAGTGATCTTGGTGGGGATTTTTGGTATTAACCCTAAAGGAAAAACAGGAATACATAAAAAAGACTTTTCTATGGATTGCCTCTTTATTCAGAATGACTGGAATACGACATTCTTCCAGTACAAAGCATCCAATCCTGCTGTTGGTCATCTCTAGAGAACCAAAACACAACAGTGCTAAAGGCTGCTTTTGACACCAAGCATAGAGTATTATTCATCAGAGCAAGTGATTATTCTTGAGTTCATAGTAAACAGGAGACCTAATCTCAAAAACCACCATCACAAGTGGAACCCTTGCTGAGAGTCTGATCAATAAAGCCAAGGATTGAGTACAATAACTTACCATCTGGCTTCTAGTGTTTCCCATCCAGAACAGGTTTAAGACACTTTGGGCCAGTTTCAGATCTAATTTATACTGGTATAAATCCAGAGAAACTATCAGAGTCAGAGGAGTTCCTCCAGCTTTGCACTGCTGTTTGTGAGATCATAATCTGGCCAATTGATGTGACGAAATTTGCACAATTGGTGCCAGCACTGTACCAATTCTATGGAGAAAAGACTTCAGTCTCAAGTGCAGTTAATGCAACATCCTTCAGAAGTACCAATTCCACTTTAAAAATGAAAAGAAGACACTGCTGTAGTTGTAACAATGCATCTTCTCTCCAATTTATAGGGGCTCGACCCTGTTAAAGTCCAGGAGAGTTCAATGGAAGCAGGATCATGCACTGGATGCACACAACTCCCACAGAGATTAATAGGAGTTACGCATGTGCATGAATTTCTTGCAGACTAGACCCAGTAATGCTGTCAAACAAGTACTTGCCAAAAAACTGAGAACGTATTACCAGAGCTTGTTCAGACAATGCTGCCAACTCTACAGCTGCAGGGTGTTCTTGGTGTCCTGCTCAGACAGGTTCAAGTACTAGTGTGATGTTTGATAGCTGTGTTATAGCAATGCACACTGTGTTGTATGCGCCATTTCATTGTGACAAAACTCTGTCATAATAATAACTTGAGTCCATTTTAAAGAGCTCTCCCTTTTATCATTTCCTGGGCTGGGGTATATTGCAGGCTTCTCCTCTTCTGGTTTAACATTAAACCTTTACCAACAACTCCCTCAATTCCCCTCAAAACCACATATACATCTGTATTAGACACATTACTTATGGCCTATCATCACATACTCTACAAGTCTGGGATAGGTTAGAGGTGAACGATGTTACTCAAGAAGTTTTGCCCATCCAATCCAACGAATTTGCAAGCGGATCACGATTTGCTTCAGCTGGGCCTGCATATTGCAACATACGTGTAACTATGCACTAAATTCTAGAATTATATATATTTCCTTTGTCCCTGCTGAGGTCTCATGAGTTATAAACTTTTAAAACAATCCTGTTTCTCACTCTATTTTTCCTAGCACATCTGACAAAAGTGACGAGACAAGTAATAATTAGGCTATGTATTGTATGTCAGAAATGGTATAGAAATCAATTAGTGTGTGTGAGAAATTGTTTCCACTTGAAAAAGCCATGGTACGTTTTTCTGTTACAACATTATAAACATCTCTACATTTTAAGTACTGTTCAAACTAACTGTTTAATCCACAGTGCTCCTGAGAGGCTGATAGGATGCCTATTGTACAGATGGGGGAACTGAAGCATAGACAGATTAACCCATGATTTGCCCAAGGCTACCTAGTGAGTCAGCAGCAGAACCAGGATTAAAACTCAGGCTCTCCAGACTCTCAGAACTCTAGACCATGCTGCTTTTTTCATTTTATTACACAGTATTCATTCACACTCAGGGCCCATGCAGAGTTGTTGAAATCATCCATGTCACATTGTGTAATCATCAACTTTACAAAGAGCTCTGTGCAGAGTTTTAGGGCACACCCATAGAACATTCTACTGGAAAGAATTTCATTGTAAATATTGAGTGAATACATTACTTATAAAAGCAAAGAGCCAAACATACTTGCAAACACTATTCGAACTTCACCATTAAGCTCAGTTAATGCCCATCTGCCCTGACTTTCACTACCTGACATTCCACTCTTGGGCATCTTGAACTGAAACAATCAAGCATGTCAGTATCTCGCCCTGGAAACAAACTCATACCGTAATGTGTTTCTGCCCACAAACTTTGTTTCACACACTCACACCCTGGACACAACTGTTTCCCTGTGATATTAGTAATCTTACCCAAATTGGTAAGGACCAACTCCCTCAGACACAGAATCACATCCTATGCATCTTACTTCACTTAATAGACAGTACAGTATGTCCAGTCTGTGTTTTAAAGGAGATAATTAGACCCTTAGTCTTAGCTTTTCACAATGGGCCCTGTTAAGTAGCCTCTCACTTCTTTATTTACTTGGACACAAAGAATACTTTCAATAGTATGTCTGGGGACTGGATGTTAGTTTTCCCCGCTCTTTCTTAGCCCTCACCAATCAGACCTCAAACTCACCTGGCACATGACAAACAAACGTAGGGTGATCAGACGTCCCAATATTTGGGGCTTTGTCTTATATAGGCAACTATAGCCCATCCCATCCCCTGGGGGGGAAAGTGTCCCAATTTTTCACACTTGCTATCTGGTCACCCCAAACAAAACCCATAATGAAATTATACCATAGCAACTACTTTAAAATTTGAAGTTTTGCAGCCATCCTAGTCAGTCCCTCCAGCATGGGGGATAACTTGAAATCTGCTCACACTGGATTTTTTACTGCAGGGTGTGAGGGGTGTGTCTCTCTCTAATGGAGGTTTTCAGGCTTGCAAAGTCCAAAGGCAAAGGAGAGTTATCCTGCACACAGACGCGATTTGGAACCGATCCAACAATCTAGTGCAGGATGAGTGAGATACAGAGACCAAAACAAAAGCCCATCAAAGAGCAGATCCCAGTTTATTTATAAATTAACTAAATGATTGTTTTCCCCCTCCTAGATCCCACAACTCACTTCCCAACTAACACCAATAGGAGACCGCCCACCACCCCAAAAACCTATTCTCCCATGCCAAAGTGCTCAAAATTGGACAATGATTTGGGGTGAACAAATCCAGACACGCAGGGCTTAGTTTTCAGAGAGAAGCACTCTCAGCTCCTAGGGAAGTCAATGAAAGAGGTGGATGCCCGGCACTTCTGCAAATCATACCCAAGCATCTCAAGCTGGACAGCAAAGAGCTGAGACAAAGAGCCCCCCTCCCCGAAATAAGAGCACTCCTGAAACTTGAGCCCTGGTGTTTACAGCCTCAGCCGAGCAACCCTTCAGTTTCACCTTTCAAGCTAAGTTCGTAACCTCCCCCGCTCCATGTTTACCATAGACAGAGCAATACCTCCCCCCTCCCCCCCCCCAACAACCACCACCACCTTCATAGCTAGCTCCGACAAAAGTGTGTAACAAAAGATCAACATTGCTGCAGCCTCTGCTGATTAGCAAATGCAGGCTGCGTTTTAGGCAAGGGGGAGCTTGAGTATATCAGAAGTTTAAGATGTATGTGTCTTAAACCGTTCCACGCACAATACTTCTCCAGGGCTGACTACCCAGAGCTGGAAACTACAGCCTTGTTTATTCATACAGGGAGAAAAAGCCCTGTTAAGTATACGCGGTGTACATGGCAAGAGTTAGTGATGACTGCATAGCATATGACTAAAATGAAGCCCCAAATGTAATAAACAGAGACAAACGCATAGGTGTACATATTTAAATGTGCCCTGTATAGCCATTATAGCCACGCTACTCTACCAATCATTTCCAGAAGGCTGTACGCAGTTCTGTGCTGCTGAGTCAGCCACCTCTCCCGTTATCACACAAGATTACAATTAGACCTTGCATCAGTACCCAGGGAAAGTGATTAGAAAGTCTAAGAGCTTTATATGTGATTGATTACATTAGCACTTCTATAATTAGCTGGTGTTTATTCATCACCTCACCCCTGCGCGCGTGGACTATCTAAATCCCCAATGATGTACCATATTTAAATGCACCTCTCGCTTTCCTTCCTCCGAAGTCTGACACAATATTTCTAGTTAGGCTCAAGAGAGAAGAAAAAACAAACAGCAACAATTTAGCTATACAGGATTGTAGAGTAAATTGCAAATCAACTACAAGTTTGAACTGCCTCATCTGCATTCAAATTAATATATTTCTGTTATTGTATATACTTATGTTCGTAGATTTCATTTTTCTCTAATAGTTTATTTAGTGTCAGGGTTAAAGTTCCTTGCTTGGTTTCAGATATTCTTAGATATAATTTTGGATATTACTTAACCAGACACTGATATTATTCTTTGATCTGTATTTTTCTTTTCTCCACATTAATACATTACTTGAACTCAATTTCATACATAAGCACCTGGAGTAAATAAAATTCTAAACTTACCACATGTGCTACACTTCTAAAGCCAGCATTTATGAGCATCAGTTTCCAGCGTTCCTCAATAGTCTCTGGAACGGGTGTGTAAACATAATATGCGACCAGAACAGACGCCAAAAGAAGGCACAGGGATTTAGTTCCCATGTTCTACTATCCACTTCTTTCAAGACTGATCAGAGTAAACGTTCTCACTGACTCTTAACAGTTGCAAATCAGCACACACTGATAGGGCAAAGTTAATCTGTCGTTATTTTTGGATCACGCCCAGGAGGTGAATTCTCATCCGATCACCCTGAACAGAGGTCATTCTGCTACGCAGAGGGGAAACGTGTGTTTAAGCGGAAAGCATTCAGCTCCAATATTTAAATGTAAGGATTAAACATCAAAGTAAATACATGGATATCACGCAGGGGCTTTTCTAACAAGAACCACAGCTCTGAAAGAATGGAGAGGAAAATGCAGTTACAAAAATAAGTACGGAGTGCAGCATATGAATTAAGAGCTGCAGCAAAAAAGCCCCTGGAAGGTCCACCTGTCTGATAAGTTTGTTCTTCATCACTATGCAGGGAGCTTGAAATAAATGCAAACACTTGTCCCACTTGTAGAGATATAGAATTTACTGGTTTCAGAGTGGTAGTGGTGTTAGTCTGTATCAGCAGAAAGAACAAGGAGTACTTGTGGCACCTTAGAGACTAACAAATTTATTTGAGCATAAGCTTTCCTGGGCTAAAACCCACTTCATCAGATGCATGCAGTGGAAAATACAGTAGGAAGATATATATACACAGAGAAAATGAAAAAATGGGGGTTGCCATAGCAACTCTCAACAAGACCAATCCATTAAGGTGGGCTATTATCAGCAGGAGGGGGAAAAAAAACTTTTGTAGTGATCATCAGGATGGCCCATTTCCAACAGTTGACAAGAAGATATGAGTAACAGTAGGGGAAAAATTAGCATGGGGAAATAGTTTTTAGTTAGTGTAAGGACTCATCCACTCCCAGTCTTTATTCAAGCCTAATTTAATGGTGTCCAGTTTGCAAATTAATTCCAGTTCTGCTATTTCTTGTTTGTCTGTTTTTGAAGTTTTTTTGTTGAATAATTGCAACTTTTAAGTCTGTAATTAAGTGTCCAGGGAGGTTTAAGTGTTCTCCAACTGGTTTTTGAATGTTATAACTCTTGACATCTGATTTGTGTCCATTTATTCTTTTGTGTAGAGACTGTCCAGTTTGGCCAATGTACATGGCAGAGGGGCATGCCTCCCTGGACACTCAACTACAGACCTAAAAGTCACAATTATTCAATAAAAAAACTTCAAAAACAGACTCCAATAAGAAACAGCAGAACTGGAATTAATCTGCAAACAGGACACCATTAAATTAGGCTTGAATAAAGACTGGGAGTGGATGAGTCCTTACACAAACTAAAAACTATTTCCCCATGCTAATTTCCCCCCTACTGTTACTCACACCTTCTTGTTAACTGTTTGAAATGGGCCATCCTGAGTATCACTACAAAAGTTTTTTTTTCTCCTGCTGATAATAGCCCTCCTTAATCGATTGGTCTCATGAAGAGTTGGTATGGCAACCCCATTTTTTTCATGTTCTCTGTGTGTGTATATATATATATATATATATATATGTATCTTCCAACTGTATTTTCCACTGCATGTATCTGATGAAGTGGGCTTTTGCCCACAAAAGCTTATGCTCAAATAGAATTTACCGTAACAGATCAAACCATGCATCCTTCTAGTCTAGTATTCCCTTTCCGGCAGTGGTCAATACCTTAGACTTCAAGGAAGGCGACGCCCTCATCTCTCTCACCCCTCCCCCAACAACAACAACAACAACAAAGCAGCAAGCCAACTGTGCAGTAATTTACTTGGCAGAAATAAAATCCTTCCTGGCTCATGCAGACAATCAATTTAGTCCTTGACATGATTAGATTTAATTGCCTCGATTATTTTAGTTTGAAAGTTGCATGGCTACAGATATTACTTACAAAAATATTCAGCTACTTTAAATTTCCATGATATTCAATTTAGTAGATTCTTGTTGCAATGAACACATGTGGACACTATTGGGAAATATAAACTTTTGTCTGCTCAAGATCAAAACAGCTCTGAAATGAAAATGTATGTTCCAAATGAAACCCCTTCCATGAAAATCACCTATGTGCAGAGGAACAGCATGGGATTCTACATACCACTTAGCACCTTTGAAATCAGAGCTCAGATCTAAATCAGGAGTGAGTATAGGCTTGACAACCAGGTTTACTAGCAGGAAGCTAAAGAAGCTTGCATGCCATCTGCATCATCTCGCCACAGGGGAAGACAATCTGTAGAGCTACAGTGATAGATCCACAATTGGATTCACCACTCAGCATCCTGCGATGGAATCATAGAAGATTAGGGTTGGAAGAGACCTCAGGACGTCATCTAGTCCAACCCTTTCCTAATATCCAACCTAGACCTCCCCCAGTGCAACTTGAAACCATTGCTCCTTGTTCTGTCATCTGCCACCACTGAGAACAGCCAAGCTCCATCCTTTTTGAAACACCACTTCTGGTAGTTGAAGGCTGCTATCAAATCCCCCCTCACTCTTCTCTTCTGCAGACTAAACAAGCCCAGGTCCCTCAGCCTCTCCTCGTAAGTCATGTGCCCCAGCCCCCTGATCATTTTTGTTGCCCTCTGCTGGACTCTCCCCACTTTGCCCACATCCTTTCTGTGGTGGGGGGCCCAAAACTGGACGCAATACTCCAGATGTGGCCTCACCAGTGCCAAATAGAAGAGAATAATCACTTCCCTCAATCTGCTGGCAACATTCCTACTAATGCAGCCCAATATGCCATTAGCCTTCTTGGCAAAAAGGGCACACTGCTGACTCATCCCCAGGTCCTTCTCTGCGGAACTGCTGCTTAGCCAGTTGTTGTGTAGGGGAAAATGTGTAGGGGGGAAAGAAGAGCAGAAGTTGTTCTTTACACAAATGGGATGTCGCTCTTAAGATAGCTCTAAACAGCTTTAGCTTCTGTTCCAGTCCTGGGCAAAATAAAGTACAGAATGTCGCACATTAGTTTTAAGTTAAATTAACTCTTAAATCTCAAAGCAGTGTGTGTTCAGGTCATATAGTTAGATTTTTTTTTTTTAATCTGAGCCAGTTGCGTGAGACCTTGTACATTCTGTAACTACTAATTTGTAGTATCCTGGACATCTATATCTGTAGATATCAGCATATCTATATCCTGGATAGTCCAAGGGTTGTGTTTGAATCTGTTGATAGATACCACCTCATTATCTGCAGTTAATTATATTGAGTACAGATTACTTTGCTTCAGTGGGTGGATATTTATTTTTCCATTTCTTCACAGAACTATTTTGCCATGGTCAGTTCCCGAGTTAACCACATCCTACGGACCTACCATATTTCTGTTAAGATGGAATGATCAACTAAGGAGGATGCAGTTTTGTGACTCCCATGTGGGCCTCAGAATTAAAGCATCTCTCCCCAAATTTCTGGATCTCTTCACAACTACATAAACATAAGAAGGAAACATATTGCAAGAAGCCAGCTGACTCATTACCCGGCACTGTTTAACTCCCTCCTCATCCACCTCCATAAACCCAGAGTACAAGAAAGTGAAGTATAGCCTAGCTCAGGCAAAGGAAAAATACTGAGGCTGTGTAAGGGCAGAGGAGGCAGGCTAGAGGCAGGAGCCTGGTAGCTGACTGTGGACAGAAAGGCTGGTTGTAGGCAGCTAGGAAGGCCAAGAGCTGGGCAGAGACACACCTTGTTGCTATCAGGGGGCATCAGACTGCAGGCAGGCAGGACAGTATATAGAGATTACCAGATGACACAATTATCCTTATACCCCTCTACTGGAATGCCCCTAGAGGCTGGTTAGGAGCTGTTATTTTGGTCTTCATTGTATTGTAACAAAATCACTGCACTTAGGGCATTTGTAGATTTTACTTCAGGCAGTCCTAGTAAAGGAATCCTTTTATTTGAGGCATATGGATGTTTATGCACGGCTTTGTAGGGCTGCATGCGTGAAGTTTAATGCAAATTATTTAATGAGATATTTGCATACTCACAAATATATTATTGTATTTTTTTTAAAACAGTATTGAAACTTCTGGACGCCATTTGGCACATACATTAGAGTTGTGAAATCATGATACATACAAGGTATCTATCATGAGAAAGAGGTGAAGCAATGCCAAAATAAACATATCTTAACATGTAGACTCATCCCATATACTCATCATTCACTGTGTTACTCTTGAATGTCTTTTGTACCTGCATTTATCACTTGCTTATATCCTTCTAACATCTGCCCTCATCATTCCCACCTTCATGTTGTACAGTTTCTCATTGTTTTATTCTTTCTATTCGTTCAGGAAGAGTAGAGAATTTAAGTTTGTTTGCATTAGAAAATAATAAAAGTTTGTGAGCCATTCAGTGTGACCTCTGTTGTACCTTCTGCATTTTTACAACATGCTTTCACTGATGCCACTCTGGAAGAGGAGGAAAGAAAATGCGGCACACTGGTATTTGGATTAAAAGTCAAGGTTGCAACTTTTATTGAGATAAAATTACTCAAGCTGCACTTTTGCCCAGCATCCAGAATTCCCTTCTGTAGAAGCTATTTACTCCACCACGTGCCCTTGATTCTAAAGGCAGAAAACATCCAAGCTACAACTCCCAAACCAAATCAGTATGGTGAGGAACAGGTTTTCTCAAGGAATAGAGTTGTGCCTGATGGTAACATACTCCACCACTCCTCCATGCCTTTTATCCATTGACCTTGGGACTTCTGTTCCCAAATATGTTAAGAATTGTGGAAAAGGAATCCATGCCTTGTCATCCTCTGCTTAAGGGCTTCCTGCCACAGGAACATCAGCAAACTGCTGGATCCTTACTTTCCAAATCCTGCCAGGTAACCCAAATGGGAAACAAACTTCTGGAAGAAAATATATTGGCGGGGCTGTACAATGAATGACCATCATCCACCCTAAATTGTAGGTGATTGTACAACATGTAACTCACAACATAGATCCAAGGAGCTACGACTGTCATCTCACTTAGATTTATCTTCACTTCTCTATCATCATTGCAAGAATAAGTTGGGCAGCAGCAGGATTGCACCCGATACCTGGTGCTTTCAACAGTTAGAGGTTTCTCTTAAGTTGAATCATCATATTAACTTGTGCTTCCCACTAACTTATCCCGCTCTGATGAATAATTAAACAGATGGCGGACCCAAACTTTCAAGGGGAAACAATGTTGTGAGCTAGTCCTACAGTATACCCCACAACAGCTTAACCAAATCTATGTAGCATCCAGTGCTTACTGGGATCTTTGGTCTTCATTTTCCCAGTTGGGTCTCAAGTAAAGCTGATCCTTTGGTCACAGACCCAAACCCTGGAAGAGGAAATGGGAATATCCAAACCAACCTAGTAGCATGGGAAGGGTCCATGTGAGCCAGTATCAGGATCTGCCTCTGTCCCCTGGATACCAACCCTCCTCTCAGGGGGCCCTGGAAAAGCAACCTCCTCCTTTTGAAGAAAGAAAAAAAGTTTATGGTGGGAGAGAAGATGGCAGCCAAGTACAAGTCACCGGCACCAATCCATGAGTTGCAACAAAGTTGGTCCCTGGGGAGGGGAGAGATTCTTGTTAACAAGGGGACACTAAGAGCACGTGGTTGTCTTCTCCAGTGCTATACAAATGTTCTTAATTTGGCCCTACTTACTCAGAGTTTTTTCAGTGCTATCCTGTAAGTTTTAGGATTTTATCTACCCCTACCTCTGATATCTCTCTCCTAATCAGAGTTTTCAAGCGTATGTTCATTGAGGGCCCAGTAACGATACCCTCATTATTAGAATCTGACCCCCAGTGAGTATTGTCCTACCTCATATGTTACCCTGGAATTCATTAGGCTACGGGGGGCATATCTCAGTGCTCATGTTGCACTCCCAGTCAGTACCTGACCCAAGCCGGGGAAGCTAATGATCCAACCATCGGACTATAGTGAGGCCGAGTGGCCTCCCTCCAAGCGGGAGAGCGAGGGTCCACTACACTCCCCTTGGTGGGTAGAGCCTATCCTTCCCCACCCCTCTCACCGGAAGTGCGGGGCAGGGATAAGAGGAAGGCCCTGCAGCCCAGTTGGGGTGGAATCCCCAGAGGAGAGAGACGCTCCTGACATACTCAGGAGGGGAACCTACACCCGGCTGTCTCATAGCTGCAGAAGTGGGAGACCCCGACGAGGAGTGGCCTGAACTACTGGCCGCAGCGTACCCCAAGGAGCCCTGGAAGCAAGAGGTACCAAACCCTGGGGAGGCAGGAAGTGGCCCAAGGGCAGCCACGGAGCAACCGGCTGAGGAGCCAGGTGTGGCCGAGTCAGCGTGTTGCGGCTGCATCCCCGCCTACACAGGGGCAGCCAATCCTGCCTCTGCCAGGCCCCTGGGCTGGGACGCGGTGGAGTAGGGTGGGCCTGTGTCCCCCTGCCATCCCACGTTGGGGTGGCCTACCCCCTACACTGTGCAGGGAAGCTCCTGCTCTGAAGAAGGAGCCTCCCTTATCAGCTCCTTATAGACTGTTGCTTTGCTGGCTGCCTGAGCCCCTCCCAGGCTAAAGCCAGCCCCCGTAGCCAGTGTTTAATTGCTGGCAGCCTGAGCCTTCTCAAGCCCAGGCCCACACCAGCTCCATAGACTGTGATTGCCTTGCTGGTGGCCAGAGCCCTGCCCCGGCCGAAGCCAGCCCCCTGTAGCCAGTGTTTAATTGCTGGCCGCTTGAGCCTCCTCAAGCCCAGGCTAAAGTCTGGCCATGAAGGTCTGGCGCCCAGCTCTATTGTGGGGCTGGGAACTAGAGGGCCTGGGGGGCCTTGCTCCACCTCGGGTGGAGACAAGGTCCCTAGACTGTTCAAACTGGCCAGACAAGCCCAAAGGCAACCTGAATGAGTGGCCTCCTTCCAAGTGGGAGAGCGAAGGTCCACTACAGGGACCAAATACAGTGATGGAATCCTGGTCATGTACCACTTGTGGCACGTTGTATAGACACTAAGAAGAATATAAGGCTCTTTCCTGAGACATGCCAGCACTGTGCTTGGCGCAGCTCTAGAAGTGGGGTACAAAGATGGTATGCCAGCTCTGTGGACAGTTACACCTGCTACTTTGTGCCACTAGAGTAGAGGAGGATTGGGGCTATTATTTTGTGTCACAGATTGTACTGCTAGGGCATCCCCCTGGAAGTGAGGGGGGGTGCCTCTCTCATCACCAACATCCCTCTTAGGCTGTAAGTGACGCTGTAATGCGTGTTTGGAGTGCAGAATATAGCCTCCGAGCAGTAAGTCTCAGGGAGGCAGCTCTCCTCCTTCAAGGCATGACCACAAGTTAACATGGAAAAGAGGCATACAAAAGAATTCTGCAGCCGACAACAGTCTGGGCTAACTGTTCTCTGAGTCAAAAGGTAAACAGTGTCTGTGAAGGGGGCTAGGTTCCTAATCCCCTGAGTGTGAGAGGCCCAGGCTGAGCCTTCTGAGATCTAATGAAACAGTAAAGATAGTCCCTTCACCTCTGCAGAAGGTCAAGGCTCTTCAGGTGCTTTCCAGGGAAGCAGCCCCATCTCTGTGGGGCTAAGGAGCTCTGTTCTCTACCTCCACTCCCTTCCGCGTGCCACCCTCCACAGGGGCTGGATCCTCCCTTTAAGGAGATGCCCCCTAGGTGCAACAGGCCTTACAGGTGAATCTGACAGGTGGGGCTGATTGTGCCCAGATGAGCTCCTTAACCCATTCCAGACCAAGGTGGGAACCTGCCCCACCAATTTTACTATGCTCATGTGTATCCATCATCCTATTTGTTCAAGTTATTCTGAATTTCATTCTCCGCTTCCTTTGTATTAACAGCTCTCCTGCAGTGTTATGACATTGACTGCTTTCTTCATCTTACAGCACAGTCACTCTTACAGGTCACTAATGCATGAACTTAACAAAATTGTTTGTCACATTGACCCCAGCAGCACTCCATTAGTCATCGTGCTTACTCCATGCCAAATTGCTTTCATTAAACAATACCTTTCGCTCCTTAATATATTGTTTCTGCTCAGCTAGTTCCTCATTACATAAGTAGAGATCTTGCAGCTTGGTCTTTTATACATATAGTGGCGTACACTGGTCATGTATACATAAGACCTATTGAAATGTTGTTAATCTATACAGTAGTATCTGAAATACTGTAGGCCTTCCCAATATACCATGGATAAAAATTGTGGTATCTCAGGTATCACTATGAGTGAACTATCAGCCCAAGCATACTATATTCCCATCTTCTCTCATGAACCCCTTTAATTTCCTCTGAACAGTCTTCGATGACTAAACACACTAGTCCTTGTGTGTCCATATGTACTATTCCTAATAAAATCAAAACTAGCATGAAAATATCTAATTTCCTTAGCATCTCAAAATTATACTGTAGTCAGGTTTTTTTCCTCTGAAACCAGAGTTGTACCATATATTTGAGTTAAGGCCAAATCTAAGCTGGATGTAACCAGGTCCAATTAAGTTAATGAGTGGAACCTGCTTACTGCAGGCCTGCTTTGGAATCTAGCTTTTAAAGGGGCCTTAAAATTTTCTGTCTTAAAGTAGTATTACAGTTTACAAACTGTATGTGGTGTTGAATACAAAGAACGTCCAGAATTGTCAATAAAGTACTAACAAATGAGTTCAAATGAAATTTCAATTTGACAACAGAGCACAATAGTACTCAGATTTACCTATCTGCTATGCTACACATCTAGAGACATCTTAATTTAAAAGCAGTCTTTGTTTTATTGCATCAATCATCTGGTGACCATTTCGCACAAGTGACAGATCACATGGATTTGTTGCTGGAAAAGAAGTTTGCGCACTTCATACAATCCATCTAAACCGAGTTTCCTTAGCAAAGCCATAGATAGCCAGTAAATGGTACATTTATCAAAAGGCTGCCCTCATCCTATTAAATTCTTTTAGGCACAGATTGCACTGAATTTTTTCTGAATTATTGTGAGCCCAGAATAATAGTGGTGATGAGGATATTGAGCTTAAAAAAAAACATATACCACCAAGCTGGCCACTGAAATGCAAAAATATAACTTGACATGAAGCATATCAAAAGATTTGTTGATTTTGCTCTTTCCTAAGAGAAGTCCCTCAGCTAGTTACATATTATTATTAAGTGTTATAAACAGAAGATTAATTTAACCTGCCAGTTCCACACTGTTGTGGGTCTTCTGGGATCAAATACACTGGGAATCAGGGTGTTTAGTAAAGAGAGGGAGGGAGGAATTGGAGAAATACTTTGAGTCAAGGAATTAGGAAATAACAGTAATGGAAGCAGATAGAAAAGCCTCAAGCACTGTGAATTTTATATTAACTGAAACTTAACCTGCCTCCCTATGATAAACAAGAACAAAATCTTCACTAATGCAACAACAATCTTACAAGATCCCCTTACTGCATCACAAAATAAATCAAGCATATTAATATTTTAGTTAGGTCTTCTTTAAATGGTTTTAATAGAACAGGAAGGTAGCATTAAAACTAGATAATAGAATTGTGAGCCTGAGACTATTCTGGCATGGTCTTGGGCAAATCACTAGAGCTTTTTGTGTGTCTGATTCCTCTCCCCCACACCGGTACCAGGATTATAATGCTTACTTACCTGTTATTCAATATCTTTAGTAGTGATCTTGAAGAAAATATAAAATTATTAGTAAAATTTGAAGATACAAAAAAAAATCAGTGGAATAGTAAAAGAAGATCAGGGCAGGTCAGTTATACAGAGTGAAATGGATCACTTGATAACATGGGCTCATTTGAGCATCATGAATTTTAATACAGCCAAATGCAAGAAAGAACAAATACATGTTTGAACAACAATACATGTAAGAATGATTGTAAATAGTAACAAGGTGAGACACAATATCCTGCAATGCAGCTACTGAAAAGAATTTAGGCATCATGGTAGATCAGCAATTGATCATGAGCTCATGATCATGTGTGATGCTGTACCTAAGAGGGTGAACGCAATCCTTGGATACATAAACAGGGGAATATCATGTAGCTAAGTTGTGTCACTTCTGTTTATGGCATTAGTGAGACCATTATGGGAATACTATGTCCAGTTCTGGTGCCCAAACCTGAAAGTCCTATAGAAGAACCAGATATTATTATTATTATAAAGGATGTCAAAAAATTGGAAATGATTCAGAGAAGAGCTACAAGAATGATTTAAGGTCTGACAAATATGCATAAGAAGCTCAGTCTAATTAGTTTATCCAAGAGAAGTTCAAAAGATGATCATGGTCTGCATACGTAAGGGTAAGGTTACTAACAGTAGACAGCTCTTTCACATACAGTATACCCTCACTATAATGCCCTTCCTAATAACAAACCTTCGGATATAATGAACCTGATTCCTGGATCCCATCTCTCAAGCCCCCCCTGCCCCCATGGCAGGTCTCTTTTTCTATAACAACCCCCTGGCTTGGATCCCGAGGGGGTTTGTTATAGCAAGGGTGTTCTGTATAGCAGAAAAAGGCATAACAACGTGCAATGGTTGAAAGTTGAAGCTAGACAAATTCAGACTAGAAATAAGACATTTTTAATTAATAGTAATTAAATCAGCATTGTTCCAATTGTAATTAACCATTTGACCAACTTGCCTAGAAATGAAGTGGATTCTCCATAACTTACTGAGTCAAGACTGAATATCTTTCTAAAAGAGATATCACAATAGTTCAAACATAAATTCAGAGCTTGCTGCAAAAACTGGATGAGGATCTTTGGCCTGTGTTATGCAGGTCGTCAGACTGGATGAACGTAATGGTTCCTTCTGGGTGTAAAAAAATCTATGAACCTGCCTACACCAGAGGGGTAATGTTAAGTTAGTTGAAAATTAGCTGTAAAGTGTGTTAAAAGTTGAGTGTTTCATTACTGGATAAGGATAATACACATAATAGATTACATTCAAATGGCATTTAATTACTGATTACAAAGTGGAATGGGAATTATTTTACAGCAGCAGATTTAATATTTGCAGATGTTTTTCTGGCAGCAGCAAAAGTCCTCAAGCAATTTGTCTTGAGAATGATACAAAGGACTATGGATTTATAAGGAGAAAGGTAACTAGCTGTGACAGACTACCATTATTTTCATCAGTTTTCCAAAATTTATCACTTTTGTAAACGTATGCCTTGTGAGGTATCATTTGAAAACTCATAATTCACTGATCATTATTGTCCTGGTAAAGTATGTGTGGCAACATTGTATGTAAAGTTATGACCAGTGCTTAATTTGTAATGAAAAGGTGCTGGGACTCAAGCAATTGTTTTAGCTTCATAACTGACGTAGCAAGCCCAGAGATGCCGGGCTATGAACTGCCAAGCCTAGAGGTGCCAGAGCACAAATTAAACACTGTTTATAACATTTTATGGTATGACATTGCTGAGATGTGCTTTAAATTTAGAAAATCAGCCCAAATCAGTTGCTCAGAGACAAAAAATTAGCTAGCACCTTGGCGTGGTGTCAACATAATCAAGTGGATTATTACTGAGTTAAGTGGCCACTCTTTGTCAGGAAGAAGGCTGTAAGTGAGAAAATTACATATTGGCAAACAAACAGCTGGGGGTTCCTGTCCCAAACAGACTTGCTGTCATCTGCACTGCAACTGGAGATAATTCTGAAAGAGGAGGAAAATATAAAAAAAATAAGGAATAGAGGCCCCAAATCACCTCTCTCTTCCCTTTTTCTCTGCTTACAGCATCAGCAACATTTGAAAGACAAAGGAAGCACCACTGAACTGGGCGAGTGGTCCTGACTGAAGGAATTTAGCAGTACAACCATGCGGTGAGAAAAACCTTTGCTTTGAATTCACTTAGGTATTAGTTTGTGTTTTACCTTTTATTTCTTTGTAACCAATTCTGACTTTTATGCCTCATTTCTTGTAATCACTTAAAATCTATGGTTATGTAGTTACTAAACTTGTTTTATTATTATCTAAGCCAGTGTGTTTGGATTGAAGTGTTTGGGAAGCTCCATTTGAGAAAACAAGACTTGTGCATAGCTTGTATTGTCTAGAAAGAAAGATGCACATTTCTGGGGACAAGTCTGAGACTGGGAATCTGCTGGTGTCACTGCAATGTAATTGAGGAGTGGCTGGCTAGAAGCACTCATTTAGCTGGGAGTTATTTTACAAGCTAGAGGTGGTGTGTTAACAGCAAAGCAGTGTGAAAGGCACCCCAGGTTGGTGGATTGAAAGGACACAGACGTTCACTGTCCAGATTGTACCCTAGGGAATGTCACACTAGCACCTTGCGAAATTCTTTGAGTTACTAGACAAGATATAATTAGGGAGGCACCAGTTAAGTACAAAACTCAGCTCAGCTATAGCAGGGATTAAAATTCCTTTGTTATGAATAAAATGTAGTATGTCCTTCCCAAAATAAAAGTACTTACTCTGAGTATAGGATGCACTTTCGGGGAATTAAAACTAGTTAATGGATTTACTTGTAAACATTAAAATTAATTTTAAAGTGAGTCCTTTAAAAAATTTAGCACCTTGAGCCAGACCTTTTTTTGTCCATTACTAATGGAGACTCTTCAAACTCCCATATACTTAAAACCCATTGAAATCTTGTGTAGGCATTAAAAAAAAAAGTCCCTTCCCCAGTTATTCTTCCTAACTAAAGGTTTCTGCTGAAGAATGTTCTATTTCAAAGAATTCCATGAAGAACTGCCTTCTTCCAAAATGTCTGCCATCTCCTAATGTGCTCAATGGGTCTGAGGTCACAGGCTGCCCTTAGTAAGGATGTCAGTTGCTATTATTAACCTGTTTGTCAGTGTTTCTCTCCTTGTGGCAGTGAGGGGTCAATCCCAGAGGGCAACTTGGCTTTACTTCCATGGAAGATTTTTATAAGGGCATCTTCACTGAAGGCAGCCTGTGAAATCCCAACATGTTCAAGTATGGAAATATACAAGTAGGGGACCCCAAAAACCTTAGCTCTGCTCTGTACTGAAACCATGAGGGGAAAAAAAACCCCAAACGTGTCTTTAAAAATATCTTTTAATCTAACCTGGAACCACTAACACTAAACTGCTTTATCATAATCATATAGTTATTGGATGATGCCACTGCAGGAGAGTTAAGGTTGTTTGCATGCCCAAACCATATATTTCCATGCTTGAACATATTTGGATTTTTTAAATTTACCCATAACTAAGGATTTCCTTGGTTTATCAGGATTGGTTTGGGGATAATTAGAAAATTCCTGTAGTTTACTGTACCGTAAATTACAGATATGCGCTCTGAGTCTTACACCCTATTTTGACATAGAGTGTGTCTGGGATCATAAGCCAGGGTTCTTGTTTTTACACAGGGCTGGATCGTCCCCTCAGCTGGTAAAACCCTGGGGAGAAAAGCGATTCCCCACATCATCCCATTGGGGATGGGGATTTATTCCCTCAAAGAATGGGCCGCAGAACCTGTCAGCATCTAGATAACTGCACCTATGTCTCTCACTCCGTGGTCCCTTGAGAGCTTAAAGTTTTCTGGCTCCCATTCATCACCTCTCCTGGGAAGAGACCTTCAGCTCATTCCCTTCTGAGCAGGGGTTTTAAGGTGGCACAGCTCTCTGACTTACACTGATATCCTCAGCAAGCCAGGCTGCCTAAAAGGCCAGCCCTGGTGCTTTGCTTTCTCTCCGAGGGCTATGACCAGTGTATCGCCAGCAGTTACAAGTTACCCCACAGCTCCTTCTAAGCAAGCACTGTTATTCTTCAGGTAGAAGACTTAGAGAACACATGTTAAACACAATAAAAGCCTCCATGCATGCAACTCCAGCCTAGGTCTCTGATAGGCATCAGTCCTTCCAAACCCCACAACTGGGTTTTCCCTGCAGTTACAAGTGCACATCCTCTTTAGATCAGGAACCAGAACCTGCAACAGTTTACGTGTGTGCTATTTATCCAAAAGTCATTTCTTTATGTGTTGGTCTCTGGAGAACCCAGTTTGAACCACAGTCTGCAAGCTCTCCAGGAAGGGGTACCTCTCCTGAGGTGTTACAACTTGCGTGATACTGCCTTAATCATCCCCCCTCCTGTTTTCCTTCCCACAGAAGATGCCGTAACCATCCTTCCATGTAGTTCAGAGTCCTTGGCCCACAATGTACATACACCATTCATACACTTAGCACAATATGGTCTCCAGTTACAAAGATATTGTGCACAGTTGCCCTATTTGTCACAGGACTTATCTCCAAATCTGGCAGAGAGAACAACAAAAGAGGCGGCAGGGGTGCCATCTGGCTGACTGCCATGCATTTGCCATGCAATCCCTGCTGGCTGGGCAGATTCACAACAGGGCAATCCCAGCTAGATGGCAGGCAGGCAGGCATGTCAAATGTTGTATCTTCCGCAACAAGTCAATGGTCTGATTTGGAAGCCTGTAAGTATCAACATTAGTTGCTCTAGTTTTCCAGTTTCCAATGGAGTTTCCAACATGCATGTTTACGATTCCCACACCTCATTTGCCTCAAAGAGTATTCTGAGGTGAACCTGGTCTGCAAGGTGTTAGTCTTCCTGGAGAAAGGTTTGTTTCTAGCACTTGCCCTCCTCCCTTTAGAATACTGAGGCACATGCAGTATGGAGCACATCTACGACATCTTACACTTAAGCCCACTACTCCTAACTAATTGCAGCTACAGTTTTATTTTATTTTTTCCTATTGCTATTTTACTCCAGCCCTAAACTGCACTGAATGAATTCATTTGCCCCCTCACTATCTTTAAAATAATCTGCCCCTTCTATTTGTTATTTCATCACAGATTCTGCCTAAATGAACCTAAGTTTTTGCATAGTTAGGGAACTATGGAATCAGGGAACCATGTTGTGTTACCGCAGTTTAATATTTGGGAGCAAAGGGGTACAATGAGTTTGAAGAGGTATTAAGTATGTAAATCCGTTATACACAAAGCTCCATCTTTATAAAAAGACCTTTTATCTTTAGTGAGTGAAGGCAGCAAGCATACAGCTTTATTGTATTGACTGTCTGATGCAGGCTGGTAGCAGACAGGCAAATAGAAAATATCATGCCATTGAGTCAGTGGGAACAGGGTTCCCAGGGGCTGCACAAATCTGAGAGCCTCATTGCCAGCACACAACATTATAAATCAGATGCAGAGGGAAGAGCTAGAACAACAAGCTACCTACTTAATGCTCCAACCTTCTGCTCAGCCGACCTTTAAAGTGTTTGCTAATGTACCTTCAAATCAAAAGTCCTACTGTTACATCACCAAGCCACCTACAGGAACATGTAAACAAGCGCCAAAGCATACATTTCCTTAATTCTTTCTGATTTCCCATGAACTATACCAAGCTGTGAAAAGCTCACGTACGCCACCTACTGTTGGGTGACTCAACTCAGTTTACGTTTGCTGGAAATAGCCAGTTTTGCTGCATCAGACTTATTTCCTGTAAAAAGATTAAAATGGAAAAGTAGCCATGGAAAGCTGTGCGTTTCTTACCAGTAAGATGTATGGTATTTTTAGTTAGCAAAATTTAGGTTAGTTTAACATGACTTTCAAAATTGTATCAGATTTCCCCCCTTCAATGGATTTTATAGGAACCTGGTTCTCATTAAAGTGAGACCAATACTATCTGCACCTCCAGTGGGGATGAACAGAAAGGACATGTTCTCTTCACCTTAGCTTTTACTGGCCTGCTTATTTCTCCCTCATTATGGCTTCTGGGCTCAGGCATTTTCACAGCTGTTCCCACCACCTCAACTGTTTGTATGTGGCTGAACCTCTGATCATATCACAGGCTAGAGCTAGCTATAGAACAGGAAGATGCTATACAGTCAGAGGCAATGTGGGGGGGGGGGAACACGTAGGATCACATTCCCCCGCCCCACCCTGATTTCTGCAAGCACTGATCTGCCCTTGCAGGGTTTGCTCTGCTCAGCCTGCCACCAGGGGTGGGGGTTCTGTCCTTCTGCTGCGCCTCCCCCTCCCAGCACATTTCAGGCTTGCTCAGCCCCTCTTCCTGGCAGCTGAGCGCCAGGCGGGGAGTGGAGGGCTTGGGATAGAGCCACTTCTCCTGCCAGGTGAGGGTGGCCATTCTGAGTCACTGCCTCTGTGTAGCGAGGCGGCTGCCTGGGAAAGCCTGGCTGGGGAGGTGGAGGCAGCCCACCCCCTCCACCCCTGCCTGGGCCCAGCTGCCAGGGAAGGGAGCCCAGTGAGCCAGAAAGGGTGCTTCTGCTGCTCCTGCCCCCAGGAACTAGCAGGATTGGCTGCCCTGGCCCAGGGAGATGGGGCTGGAGGGTTCCTCCCAGAGGCGACACATGGGACAGTCACATCCCCCACCCCCAACTTTATATTGTGCCCTCCTGGTATCATCGGGTATTCTGTTTCCCACACAGCTTTGCCAATGCACCTCAATTCCAATTTAAAACTATTCTTGCTATTTAATTTCAGAGTCTCTCCTGATCAGAAATTGTCAATTGTGCTGAAATATACCAAACTGATATTGCTTTAGCGCAGATGGACGAGAATAAAACTACCCAGCTCATTTTCTCTTGTGCCCTAAGCAGAATTTGGGTTCCCAAAAGGAAGGATTTAGAGCTAAAATCTGTTTTTTAAAAGCTTCCAATGTGATAGGATTTCTCCTGGTCCTGAGTGTCATAATATCCCAGTTCCTTGGAGACATGTTGAAAGAGAAAAACATTAATTTCAGTGACAGATAATTGATATATAGAAGAGACAGAAAGACAAAGAAATGTATGAATTAGATGTTAAAAGTTCAAATGACATTGTTGCCATCAGCCTCCTGCACTAACTTCTTATCTGAGACTGTCCTACTGGGACCTTTCACTCAGCAGAAAAAAAGTCAAAGGAAAACCATATGGAGAGACCCCAGAACATAATAAGACCAGGATCTCTCAGGAATAGGATGACAAAGGCCCAGGAGATGGTGGGAGTGGCAGCTGTGGTGGTGAAGCTCACTTCAGTAGTCAGTTATTCTCCCTAAAGTCTTTAAGGACCCCAAAATGGAGTAATGGGTGGAATAGACCACTCCATCATTATTTTGTCCACTAATTTTGGTTCATTGATTTCTGATCCCACACTTGTCTTACTAGGCATGATCTTCACACAGTGTGAGTTATATCAATAGGCCTTTTTTTGTGTGGACTAATTCAGTTTGTTGATCTTCCCTTCATACCTTTTCCCATCAAGATGTATTCTTATAAATTGTGACCTAAGCTGTCACTTTTTACATTTGCACTCATAATTAGGGTAAATTTGTAGGCTCAATTGTTACACCACCACCATCTTTGTGGAATTCCAGGAAGTCTTGTCCCTTAAAAAGATACAATGATTCCTCTTGAAGTATACTTGGGCCCTCTTTGTCCCATCAACTCAAATGACCAGTGGTTGCATGAAGGAAAGCAGCATGGTCCCTCCACTCACTACTCTATTTTGAGGCATTAGAGTGGTGCATAATGTGAATAAGTTCGGGTTTGTAGCAACGTCTCTGCTGTAAAGAAAATTAAATTTGCACTAAAAAGGACACTTGATTTTGGTATGAGCCAATTTCTTTACAGTCTTCTTATATTAAGTGAATTTATCATTGTCCTTGTAAGATGTGCCAGATTGACAGCTGTGGAGAGCAAGATCCTCTGTCTACAGAACGGGCCAAGGTAGTCACCATGTGAGCTTCTCCACATTTCCCTGCCAATGTACTCGTGCTGTTTTGGGTGGACTAACTTTAGATACAACACACATTTCAGTCTCCATGCTGATTCGACCATTAATCTCTCTGACCCCAGGACAGATTCTGCTCCCATTGAATTCAGTAGGATTTTTTTCCACTGACTTCTGTGAAACCAGGGGCAAGCCGAAGAGTATCAGATATAAAAGGTGATTTTCTGTGATAGCAGCACTGGCAACCAACATATTTGACGTAGGTTGTGAAACAGCAAAAGGATAATATAGTGTGTCATAGCTAGTGTAAAAGCAACATGTTCATTAGAGTTCAAGGAACAGAAAGGGAATAAGCTAGTAATTAACATGCTTAGAACTGCAAAGGTACCTGGCAGTCTAGTGGCTGCAAAAAGCATTCCTAAACTCTTTCTCTCTCTGTGAGAGAGAGAGAGAGAGAGAGATATGAACCCACCAATAACTAATGGAGTAAGAAAATCTTCCTTCTGGGCGGGTTGTTCCAGAGCTGCCTCTTGCAGGACTCTGAAGCATCTGGCATTGGCACCTGTCCAAGACAGGCCACTAGTCTGATCCAGTATGGCTATTCTTATATCCCTATATTTCAGAGGGAACTGATTTGACTGTGTCCAAGTCCCAGGCTGTTAAGACCTGGCAGTGAGCTCTGTATTTCTGGGGTGTGAGAGTGGTTTCCTAACATTGGGCCTGATCTTGCTCCCAATCATACGAATAACAAAAGTACCATTACCTTCAGTGGAAGCAGAATTGGGCACATTGTTTCCATCAGTCCTGGATAAACTGAAAGCAGCAGAGAGGACGTTGATTGGGTGGAAGGAACAGGAGTCCAATGTATGGTGAGAATAAAGGAATAAAATGTGCTTATTCTCCGTGAGTCATGGACTGGCTAGGGAAGTGAACTGTAAAGAAATAGGCAAAATATAACTGATTGAACAGAGGCAAAACATGGGTGTGTGAACTGCTCATGGCAAACATTTTAATAGGCCTGTCTTTTAGGCTTTCATGTTGGAATAAGAATCTTATATGGAACATCTTAGTACCTCAATTAATGTTACAAAATAATACACCAGATTAAGTTAATGTAAAATAATAATAATGGCATTGCTTTAAGAATGTTGCTGTTCTTAATTTGTTGTCTGTCCCACCCATCTACCTTTCATAATTATAGGGGATAAAGTCAGGATCTGAGATCCTACCAATTTAGGTAAGAGCACTAAGCTCTTTTACTACTGACATGCACCTAAAGCTAATAGCTGGAATCAAAGTTTTAATGAAAGACTTGGCAAATGGAGGAAATACTTAAACAAATGTTACCTTATATAGAAGATACTGTAGTCCAATAATATGATGAGGCTTCATAACCAATCAGAATAAAACATGGAGGGAATCGTATATATTTTATAAGTGAATTCAAACCAGAATTCAATCATATTCTAGATTAAATATAAACCATCCATCAACCAGCAAGCCTCCAAATTATGCTGGCCTGACCCTCCAAATGCAGAACTCCTAGAGACTAGAAACTGGAACAACAGTTGTTACAGGTACACAGCACTTACCAGATTGGAACCACTGTTTGATTCAATGCAATTCACAGGCACAATGTCTACGTAAGATATGACAAAAAACCTGACATCTCCAGAGTCAAATCTCAGTAAATTGAATATTTAGCTACCAGTGTGATAGTCCCATCATCTGATTTATTTAGCCAACAAACCATTAAAATATCAGAATTGAATGTTCACATCAGTATGTGATATGTAACATGTTTGATTCATATTTAAAGTTATTATATTATAAGAAATAACTTAACAAGCCACCAAGAGGCAGTACAGTATCATAAAAGCCCAAACCACTCCTCTCCATTGAAATCCATGTTTCAGGGTTCTCAAAAGCTGCCAAGAAATGTTTGTTGTAGGGATACAGTTGTCTCAAAAGTTTCAAGAAAAGCAAGGACCACACATATAGTTAAAACTCAATCGTTAAAGAGCCAGGCAGAAGTGAAAAAGGAATGCCTGGATTAACGCAGCTTGTACAGTTTGACTTAGCCAGACTGATTACGTGAGTAAGACATGCAACATCAGGCTCTTAAAGACAAGAAGAAGTCTACAAATAGATCAGCCACAGGACAAGTGTAAATAGAACACTATGGAGCCTGAAAGAAGGTAATATCTATCTTTCATAGCTAGTTCTTGGTACAATATGTACAGTGTACAGTAACATTAATACTTCAAGTGATGGAGATTTCATCACATCCTTTGCTAAACAGGTTCCAATGGTTAATTACCTTCACTGTTAAAAATGTGCACTTGATTTTTAATTTGTCTAGCTTCAGCTTCCAGCCATTAGATACATTTATGCCTCAGTCTGCTATATTAAACAGCCCCATGGACCCTGACCAAGTCAACTCTGAATATTCTCTAAATAAATTAAACAGAAGGATCTCCTTAAGTTTCTCACTGTAAGACATGGTTCTTGTATCTTACTCTTTCACTGTATTTTTAAACTTTATAGAGTGAAATAAATGAGAGAGACATATTCAATACAGGAAAAGGCACAGGAAAATGTCTATTACATTTCTTTGTGTGATTTCTCCCGAGCACATCACACATGCTATTTATACATATATATACTAACAGAGAGATCCATACATATTGCACATATGGTAGATTGCATATGACTATAGCACAAAGTACCCCATACAAAACAGAAAGATAGGGTTCAAGTTCAAGGCACTCTCTCTGCAGGTAGCCAGCATGTGCTTTTCCATTTTTCTACACGTTCAAAAAAACAAAAACAAAACAAAAAAACCCTGTGTCCAATTTTAGTAATATAAAAATTGGCTCGAAGCTCAAGATTTGACTGATGGCATTGAGCCCTGTTGCATGTTTTTATTCTATGTTTACAATCAATAGCTGCGGGACAGAGATAAGCATGTACTGGGGGGAAATGGAATGACCCAACTTGCAAAAATATTCATTTTTGTTCAAACACTCACTGGTGGAGTTCCTCCTAAAAATTCTATTTGAAAATTCCAGCTAAATGTTGACTATGTTCTCTGTGTGGTTTGATTCAATGGGAATTGAACAGTTTGAGTTGTCAGTGTTTTCACAAACTTTACTGTATTTATTTCACTGAATCATATAAATGACTATAACAGTTATTTGAAGAGTTTTTGCTTTTGTCCTTCATTGGCCTTTCTTATAACTGTATCATCATTACTTTTGAATGGATGCTGCTACTACTTCTGACTACTACTGCTTCTTTTGGCATATTTTTATGACAGACAGATCATAAGATCTTGTCTATAACAAAGGAGATCTGGATTTCATTCTTCCATCTGTTTATCAGTGAACTATAAGTTATGTAAACGTCTTACAAATGTCTTACTCAACAATACTTTCATACTTGATCATCTGAACAAGCAGCAATTCACTAAAGTGAAAAAGAAGGTGAAATTTAGCACTGTTAATTTCTGAACATAAACTTGATCAAGTTATGTAATTAAGTACAGTACATGCCAGAAGAGCTCTTGTATTATATAAGAATGCATCGTCACCATGAAGACTGGATGGGGATAGTTAATCAAGTAACCAATGCTACAGTCAAGATTCTTTGAGATATTCATATGACAACTTGCCTTTCCATGAATGTTTTCATGTATGAAAAATATGATTGTGTATGTGGCCGTAAAATAGCCTGCCTCATGAAATGTAAAGAATGAATTTGCTGTGTCATTACTCAAGTAAAGACACTGTAGGGAAGGAATTATAGCACAATATACTCTTCATAAAATATCTACTTCACTAAAAAAAACACCACTTGATCAATCTAACACCATTTGCAATACTAAGAGATCATAGTTTACTCAGTATTCTCAAACACTGACACAAAGAACACAGTGTAGATGTTATGCAAATGAAAGAACTGCAGCAAAACTATTGTAAGGGCAGTCTTCTTTCCAAGTGTCACAAGTGGAAAATCTGTAAAAGCTTTGGCTTCCATCCCCTGCCCCACTCCCTGGGCAGAACCCATGGGGGAGGCCTAAATTAAGGGAAATCTCCTTGAGACTCCTGTCGCTGATCTTCCCCTGTTCCATGGGGGTTGTGAGAAGGGAAGAATTTGCAGGGCCTGCCCACGAATGCCAAAGATCCTCCACAATCCATGTGGATGAACAGTAAATGCAGACCACACACAGTATCTCTGCCTCCATGCCAGTTGTATCCCCTGCCTCTTTCCTGCTATCTGTTAGCTCTCTCAGGTAACCCCCTGCAAGGAGTTTGTAGAGTCATGAAAAATAGTACAGCCCCCTTGGCTGTACTACCTTACTAACCGAGTTCTACTTGATGCTATCTGCCACTGCCCATCTTCTCCACACCTGTTCAAATCCTTGAACTCACAGAGCGCTCCCTGTAAAGGAAGCATGCTGGCATGGAGACGATCTAGCTAGGTGAAAGCAGAATGGAGATGGTCACTGCTTTGATTTGGAGACAAGTCAAGAGAGCAAACTTTCTAACCATACATGTTCTGTAGGCCCTTAATTTGCAATATAAATACACATGATTCTATGATACATACATTTTTGGGTCACTTTTGTGTTCAGGCTTATTCCCAAGTCTTACTCTCTCCCCTAACATGCTTAATTCCACCCAGCCTTGGTTGTTGCATTCAAAGTTGAAAATAAATCATTTTAAAAGCCAACAAACATCAACATTCACTTTCCCCCACACCTCTTCAGTCCTACCTATTTCAGGGCTCCCACCCTACAGCATTCACACAGTTCATTTATTTAATTACTCTCTAATTATTTACAACTTTAAAAAAAGTAATTCCTGAATCCAGGAACAGGAAATGGGTTGACAGAGGTTTGAGACTGTCATTACGACAATGAAAAGGAGTATTTGTGGCACCTTAGAGACTAACAAATTTATTTGAGCATAAGCTTTCGTGAGCTACACCGAATGCATCCAAGGAAGTGAGCTGTAGCTTACGAAAGCTTATGCTCAAATAAATTTGTTAGTCTCTAAGGTGCCACAAGTCCTTTTCTTTTTGTGGATACAGACTAACATGGCTGCTACTCTGAAATGTATTACAACAATGGCGGACCTAAAAGAGAATTAGAGATGTCACTGGAACAGTTCCTTGTTATTTTCACTTTATCATGATTGCTTTAGTTATCTTCCTTTGTTCATGCCGAAAGTGCTTATCTGGAAGATGGGACTAAATGGCTGATAGGAGACAAATGAAAGAAGAACACAGATGCTAAAGAAATTTAACAAAGGAAGTGTTTATTTCCTTTTTTGAAAGTAGTGAATACTGAAACCAGGAACTGGTTGGGACAGTGGAATTAGAAGATGAGATGAGGATGATAGTGAAAAAGAAAGTCTGTATATTTTTTCCAATTGATTTGCAGGGGAATTTAAGGGATGGGGAGAGCGTGCAGAATCATACCAGCAGTATTTTATTGTAATTTCAACAGCAGATGAAAGACACATGATGAATAACAAGTTTTAATTTGACATTTTATATTTATTTTTTGAAACCAATATTCTGAAAAGTATTTGTTGCACTAGTCAGCAGTGCAAGTAGGGCAATACCAGCAAGATATTTATAGCCAGTACGGTGTATCAGAAAGACACAGGACGAGCCGAGTTCCTCTGGAGCCAAGTTACCGCTCCCAGCCCTGCCCCCTGCCCTTCCACGGAGCTGCGTCTCCTCCGTCTATACAGCAGCAACCCCACTGGAGGACAGAGCTGGGAGGGCGGGGCGGGGCTGGGAGCAGTACAGCCACCAGAGGCGCTGCCGACTTTCTGCTCCTTTCCCCGCTGCCCCGCCCAGGAGGGAAAGGAGCAAAACCCCCAACTGCCCCGGCGCCAGGTCTGTGCAGTAGTTTTATGGCATACATTCCTGCTGAAGGAGCACACAAGAAGCTGAAGAAGTTGGTATGCGGTTTCAGGGAAGGACATGCCCTGTCTTTGACCCACATACAAAACTCCCACTGATGTCAATAGTTCTACCTAAATATCAAGATTGGACTAAATCCTAGAAGACACTGAGATCATGCATCTCTGACTGTGCCAGTGACAGCTGCTCATGCTCAGCACTTCCCTGATGGTCAGATTCTGCCTGATCTCATGTGGGCATGCAGTGGGAATGAAGGTGTGGGAGGATGTAACAAGCCCTTTGCCAACTCACATAGCCTATGTAAGGCCCACGCAGAGTTTCAGTCCCTGCATACTGGGAGGGCAGGAAGAGATTCCATCCTTTTCCCTCAGGAGCAGAGCATAGGAATTAAATCACAGAAGTCCTATGGGTTGTGTTATACAACATGTGACGCTGGATGGAATATGTGAAATACTTTATGATATCATTAATGCCAATATTATAAAATTGCAAGGAATCCAACCAGATATGCCATGTGAAGTATCTGCAAAAATGTTATAATTTTCCATGTATGATAATAATGTTTACATATTTGTATCATAACTAATAGATATGTATGGTATATCTGTATTTCAAACTTGTGTTTTACATTTGGGTGACACCCCCAGACAGATTGGCATCAGCACTGCCTAGCCTGCTTGCTAGCCCATCAGCTGTACAATAAATACCATTGAAAGACCAGGGACTACACCTCAGCCATGTAGGGGCATGCTAAGGATTTCCATGCCATGTGCTGTGACACATGTATTTGGGACAGAGGAAGTACAGGAGGGACTGTCAAGCCAGCAAACTCACCAATCCTGCTAAGAACCTGATACATGGACTTTGAAGCCTTTGTATGTACCTTCCTGCTTTACCATTTAACTCTCTTCTTTCTTTATAATAATCTTTAACTCTTTTTTCTTTATAATAAACCTTTAGTTTTAGTTACTAAAGGATTGGCTGGCAGTGTGATATTTTGGGTAAGATCCAACCTAATATTGACCTAGGTGCTGATTGGTGCCAGAGAACTGGAATGCAATAAAGGGGGCTGTGTGATTCCTTCTTCTTTTTTTTTTTTTTGCGCCCTTCTTGATAACCATGTGGGTATCATAAGCACAGTTTGTGACTGGTTGGGGAGTTTAACTTCAGTGTTGCACACCAGTCTTGGGAATATCTTCTCTCATTTGCAGCCTGCCCTGACCTTGGCATTTCTAGTGAGGGCTACCCCAGGCACCCCGGCTCATACAAGAGGTCAGACTAGATGATTGCAGTGGTCCCTTCTATCTTTATATAATCTATGTATCTCAGCTAGGGAAGGAGGGAGGAAGGCCCATAACTCCATCCCTCCTCACTGCTCTGGTCAGTAGAGCTGTCCAGCTACAAGGAAGTAGTAAACTGCATCATCCCACAAGGAAGTGTCATTGCAGGTGGGCCCAGTTCTGAAATCCCCTACTGACAATGAGTAGTATTTATTCATGAATCAAGGCAAACAGTCCCACAGTAAGTGATGCTTTCATGAGTAAAAGTGGTCAGAACTGGACCTTTTGTGTTTTCTCTTTGCAAGCTTGAGGCATCCTTTTCAGAAGATTAGTTAATATCTATGTTTTCCTTTTACATCAAAGAAGGGCCCAGGATAGAATGTACAGAAGGTATTCGGAACTGGGGTGTGGTTTAGGCATCTCTTAAATGTATTAAGATAGGTAAACTTAGAGTGATTTTAGGTTAGTTTTTGTTGTAGAAGAACATACAGTCATTTGTCGTGTTCTGATTTTGGGAAAGGAAAAAAAAGGAGTTTTGGTTGTTAGTTCCTGGCTAATAGAAAGGGAAATTATTCTGCAAAAGGATGGCTATAGGGGAAATGAAGACACTGAGAAGTCTACTTCTCAAAAACCACCACCACAACTGGCAACCTCCCAGTCTCGGCAGAGAGACAAATGACTAAATGAACAGGAAGAACATGAACTATGCTCTCATTCTTTCAGATTTAAGGTACTCTAGCTGGCTAATGTAGGGAAATGTTTATAATTATTTCCTACACATAGAGGACTTCAGTGTTCAAAGTTGGCAGCTTTCAAGAGGACTAAATTCATTTTTTTTTAATTGTAATTGTCAATATTTACTAAAGGGCTAAAAACAAACATCCCTTTGAGTCTCAAACACAGTAGCAAAGGAGTCTATGAAGTTTGGGTGCCATCGTGCTGTGATTCCATTTCATAATTTAAGTGGAGCTGGGCCAAGTCAATATGGGATACCTCCAAAGAACATTAAGTGCTCCAGCATTTGCTGTTCCCTGTAAATTTATGTTGAATGCCTGTCAGTGTGTGAAGGAAGGTGCTCTGTTTTTTTAATGAGATATGAAACAAAGATGCATACTTGTGTTCAATAAAGGTCCCAGGGCACATATAAGCATAGGAACGTTTACTGTGGCATTCCAGCTCAGGTAATCACATTCTATAGAGCTAAAATTCTCTTTGAAATTTCAGTCTGAGTATCATTTTTTATTTCCTGATTTATAATATACCGTTCTGTAATGTTGCTGTGTAGTATTAAACAGCTGTTGTGTTTTCACCACAGAGATGTTTGCATTTCAGTGAGAGATGAAGTGATTTCTTTATCTCCCTTTGTGATTAAAGGCATTGTATATAAACATAAAAATAGAAATACAAATTAAGAGGAGTTATACACATGCACTGACTTCTTAAGAATTCCTTGGAAACCAGGCATTCTGCAAGTTCTCCATCTCCAGGTTTTAAGTGGCTGTCTTTTTTTTTTTTTTTTTTTTTAAAACACACAAAAACTACAATACATCCAATCAATTTCTGTTAGGTAAAAATCACCAAATCAGACTTGAAATACATTTTGCTTAAATCAATGTAGATCTTGTGGCCATTGTAACACCTTTAAAAGTAGAAAGAATTAGCCAGACTGAAGCCAGTTCAGAGAGTTCACGACACCTGTGCATTTATGGAGTAATACTGAAGCATTATGTCCGTTTAAGATAGGTGCAATAGATACTGGACTAAAGCCTATGCTGATATGCATGCTGTGCAATGCCACTAAAGTCAGCAACTCTTTTGCTCATGATCTAATCTGAAAAGTTATCCTTAAAAAGCAATCTTTCTGTATGCCACCTGAAAACTGTTATGTACCAGCAATGCAGTCTAAGGGCATGGCTACACTGGAAACTTCAAATTGCTGTCGCAAGAGCACTCTCATGGCAGCATTTTGAAGTGTGAGTGTGATCTGGCGCGAGCACTGGGAGAGAGCTCTCCCAGCGCTCCTAGTAATCCACCTCCACTAGGGGATTAGCTCCCAGCGCTCGGAGCCTGTTTACACTCACGCTTTAAAGCGCTCTGACTTGCTGCGCTCAGGGAGGTGATTTTTCACACCCCGAGCCAGCAAGTTTGAGCTCTATAAAATGTAAGTGTAGCTGTCAAGCTTCCTTCCCCACTCTGAACTCTAGGGTACAGATGTGGGGACCTGCATGAAAACCCCCTAAGCTTATTTTTACCAGCTTAGGTTAAAACTTCCCTAAGGTACAAACTATTTTACCTTTTGCCCTTGGACTTTATTGCTGCCACCACCAAGCGTCTAACAAATATATAACAGGGAAAGAGCCTGCTTGGAAACGTCTTTCCCCCCAAAATCCTCCCCAAATCCTACACCCCTTTTCCTGGGGAAGGCTTGATAAAAATCCTCACCAATTTGCATAGGCGAACACAGACTCAAACTCTTGGATCTTAAGAACAATGAAAAAGCAATCAGGTTCTTAGAAGAAGAATTTTAATTGAAGAAAAAGTAAAAGAATCACCTCTGTAAAATCAGGATGGTAAATACCTTACAGGGTAATCAGATTCAAAACATAGAGAATCCCTCTAGGCAAAACCTTAAGTTACAAAAAGACACAAAAACAGGAATATACATTCCATTCAGCACAGTTTATTTTATCAGCCATTTAAACAAAACAGAATCTGACGAATATCTAGCTAGATTACTTACTAAGTTCTAAGACTCCATTCCTTTTCTGTTCCCAGCAAAAGCATCACACAGACAGAGAAAACCTTTGTTTCTCCCCCCTCCAGCTTTGAAAGTATCTTGTCTCCTCATTGGTCATTTTGGTCAGGTGCCAGCAAGGTTATCCTAGCTCCTTAACCCTTTACAGATGAAAGGGTTTTTCCTCTGGCCAGGAGGGATTTTAAAGGTGTTTATCTTTCCCTTTATATTTATGACAGTAGCCAAGCCCTAAGGCAAGTAAAGGATATATTCAAATGGCCTCTGGGTCTGCCTGTATTAATCCTTAAATATAGGAGTTTCCTAGACACAAAAACTCTGTTAAAATGGAGCTAATGCTATAAATACCGGTTAGGATATAAATATTTAGGCCTGTCTGCAAAGGCCTATACTTTAAGAATTTAAGTGTATTCTTATCACTTAGCTAGTTATAGAGGTATAAAAGAAAGAATCAAAATCACAGTCGGCCTATATAGGGCCTTCTCTCAGTATGATAGTCTAAGGCCGTGTTCTTTGGCTTAATCTTTGGCTAAGTAGCAGAGGCAGCCATATGGTCACATCCTTACATTCCAAACTAGTCACATTGAAATAAGGTGCTATTGGGCTGTTAGGAATACAATCCTGTCCGAATAATGCCTATCGGTTATCAGATAAAGGAAAGAGCCTAGAAGATGTAAAAGGAAACTTAGTTTAATAGCATCCTGTCTGGGAAGAACTCACTTATCAATAGCTGGGATGTGAAATCCTCATTTCTTCATTGTTCTATCACTGTAGTCCCCATTTCCTTATTGTTTGTATGTATAATCTCTGTCTGGTTCTGTGATTTGTTTCTGTCTGCTGTATAATTAATTTTGCTGGGTGTAAACTAATTAAGGTGGTGGGATAAAATTGGTTAGATAATCATGTTACAACATGCTAGGATTGGTTAGTTAAATTTCAGTAAAATGATTGGTTAAGGTATAGCTAAGCAGAACTCAAGTTTTACTATATAGTCTGCAGTCAGTCAGGAAGTAAGGAGGGGAATGGGAAGAGGGAATGGGGTTGGGGGAATTGGAATCATGTTTTGCTAGAGGGGGGGAATGGGAACAGGGAATGGGAACAGGGATACATGCAAGGCTCAGAGCTGGGAAGGGGGACACTAAGGAAGAAAATTGAAATAATTGCTTGCTGGAAATAAACATCACCCCAATAAACATCAAATTGTTTGCACCTTTGGACTTCGGGTAGTGTTGCTTTCTGTTATTGAGAAAAGGACCAGAGAAGTAAGTGGGTGAAGAAATAAGCCCCCTAACAATACCTATTAATCATTTAATATAATCTTAAAAACACTCAGGTAATGAAAGTAAAAAGTAAGGCTACACTGTGAGACTCCCTCCCACAACCAGGATAATTTGATCCTTTTCTACATTATATTTGGTATTTGAAAATGGAGTCAATGTTGTTTGGGATATGTGATGAGGAGTTTACCTCACACAGGCTGGACAAGGATAATAAGGGCCTGTGAGGCCAATTAACCAGTCTGAGTGCACATGGAAGGTAAGCCAGAACTAATTAGAAATAAAGCCTAGCTGGAGTTTGTCTCTAAAAAGCTGAGTGAGGCCGGGGGGAAGGGGGGGGTTTGAGAAAATAAAATTAAATAATAATAGAGCCTGCTTTCTGGGGAGTGGCCAGGAAGAAGGCTAAGGAGAGCAGAGAGGCTATTCCAGGGGTGAGCTAGAAGCCTTACTGGAGATAGGGACCCTGAGGAACTGTAGGCCTGAATCCCTGAGTGAAAAAGAAACGTGCCAGCCCCTGGACAATGCGTTTGTTGAAGGAACAAGAGCCTGAGCCAAGGCATGGGAACAAACTGTAGTGGATAAGGCTTGTGAAGAGGAGGTGACCATCTAAAGCTAACTAGACTGAACACTGGGTTTTTGGTTATATTTGTTAGACTTTGGTAAAGGTGCCCCAAAAGGGCAGAAATCTGTAAAGCGATCTGGCCAGAACATTCCTACAGCTGAGGTAGGCCAAAAGACAGTGGGGGAAACTGAGGCAAAAGTTGCTGCAGTACCAAAGCAAGTTGGGGGGGCATGTTGGGGCAGCAACTTTGCTCAACTCAACATCTCTATACTTTAGAGTTTGTTTTATTAAGTGTAACTTGAAACTATGAATTTCCTTGTCTTTCAGCAGTTTGTATATTTTAAAAATGAATTCTGATAAGTTTTAGTGCCTTACATTCTTCCAATTTACAAACTCCAGAACAATAACTGTTTTTGTCCAGGAATAGTTTGCCTCACATTTTCTCAATTTCTCTGCTATGTAGTTGTTAAAATGATTTATGCTTATGTAAAAGATTAGTGTCAGCTGTTCAAATGTCATGTATACACTTTCCCCTCCTCCCCTTGATTCTTCACTTCTGAAATGGATAACTTAGCATTTATCTTCAATTGCATGTGCCCTCCAAGTCTAGACCCAGCTGTCCCTTATAATTACCTTTCAGTGACTGAGCTGAGTATTTGTTTTGACTGTGTTTAAAAGTGTTAGTGTTTAAGTGGTCACAAGTAGGCTTTGAAGTTAACACCCCATAATGATGAATAGAGGACATTCACAGCTCTGCTGTAATTGTTCCAGTCTTTGGTTACAGCAGACTCCAGTGTATTGATTTCATGGTGACACCAAGGGGGTTAGACATTTCAGGGCTTTTTTTTTTTAACTTAGTTTTTAAAGAAATCTACAAGATGATCCTAAAAACCTATATTCATAACTGGGCTTTGTCACTTAATATCCTTTTACCAGCAGTAATCAGTGATCTGTTTGAGGGACAAATTCTCTCTCCTGCCAACAAAGAACGGCTTACACTGGGACCTTACAGTAGCACTACTGTACTGGCACAGCTGTGCTGCTGTAAGATGCACAGCGCAGACATAGCCTGAGGCCCTGTCTACACTGGCAAGTTTCTGCGCAGTAAAGCAGCATGCTGCGTTGTAACTCCTGAGGTGTACACACTGCCAAGCCACTTAGCACGCAGAAACTGCACGGTTGCAGCGCTGTAAAAAAAAGCCACCCCGACAAGAGGCGTACAGCTTTCTGCACTGGGGCTACAGCACTGCAGTGCCAGCGTAGACACCCTGGTCGATTACAGCACTGCGACTGGCCTCCAGGTGGTGTCCCACAATGCCTGTTCTCACCTCTCTGGTCATTGGTTTGAACTCTACTGCGCTGCCTTCAGGTGATGAACCTTCATCTCCACCCCATACATTCCTTTGGAATTTTGAAAGTCCCCCTTCCTGTTTGCTCGGTGACGCGTGCAGTGGTCTCAGTGCATCTTTTGAGGTGGCCATGCCTGCTCCATGCACCAGGTGATCCCCTGCTTGGAGCAATGCCAAGCTGCTGGACCTCATCAGCATTTAGGGAGAGGAGCTGTCCAGTCCCAGCTGTGCTCCAGCCATAGGAATTATGATACCTATGGACAGATTTCACGATGCATGACAGAAAGGGGCCATGACCGGGACACATTGCAGTGTAGGGTAAAAGTGAAGGAACTGCGGAACGCCCACCACAGGTCACAGGAGGCAAACCGCCGGTCTGGTGCTGCGCCCGTGAGCTGACAGTTCTACAAAGAGCTGGACGCGATATACAGTGGCAGCCCCACCTCCACTGCGAAGGCCATCGTGGATACGTCGGTGGTTTGCGTGCCAGTCGAGAGTGAACCAAGCCAGGAGGAGGAAATCTTTGATGAGCATGTGGCGGGGAAGGGGACCCAGAGGCAGAGGATGACTCGAGGGTCAGAGATGCATGCAGCCAGGAACTCTTTTCTGATCCGGAGGAGGCTAGCCAGTCACAGCTGTCAGATGTTAGTGAAACGCAAACAGGAGAGGAGGCCCCTGGTAAGTGAATCTGATTTTGGGAATCGCTGAAGTAAGTTGTTGGGGGCAGGAGGATTGCAGAAAGCAGGCTCGTCTCCCACCACTTGCCTAGTCTGAGCGGCAGAACAAGCTGATGATTGACTCCCTCACTTCACGAACAGGCCAGTGTGCTGAAAGATGCGTGCATCATGCACCTTTCTGGACCAGCCTGCAGTAATGTCTGTGAAATGCCCACAGTGATCCACAAGTGCCTCGAGAACCATAGAGAAATACCCCTTCCGATGAATGTACTCGGTGGCTAGGTGGTCTGGTGCCAGAATTGGAATATGCATGCCATCTATCGCCCCTCCCAGGTAGGGAAGCCCATTTGTACAAAGCCAGCCATGTCACACATGTTGCCTAGAGTCATGGTCTTTCGAAGCAGGATGAGGTTAATGGCCCTGCACACTTCCTTCAACACAAGTCCAACGGTCGACTTTCCCACTACGAACTGGTTAGCGACCAACCAGTAGCAGTCTGGAGTAGCCAGCTTCCACAGTGCAATCGCCACGCACTTCTCCAATGACAGGGCAGCTCTCATTCTCGTGTCCTTGTGTTGCAGGGCTGGGGTGAGCTCATCACACAGTCCCATGAATGTGGCTTTCCTCATCTGAAAGTTCTGCAGCCACTGCTCGTCATCCCAGACGTGCATGACAATGTGATCCCACCACTCAGTGCTTGTTTCCTGAGCCCAAAAGTGGTGTTCCACTGTGAATGCCTCCGTAAATGCCACAAGCAACCTCGTGTCATAGCTGCTACTTGTGGCGAGATAAATGTCACACTCCTCTTGCCTTTGTAGTTTAAGGAATAACTTCACTGCCACTCATCACGTGTTAGTCAGAGCGAGCAGCATACCGGTCAACAGTTCGGGATCCATTCCTGCAGACCAAAGAGGCAGAATGCACAGCACACAAACCATTGAAAGACAGCACCAAATGCAGATGGAAGCACAGGGATTGCTGGGATGCGAAGCAATGCATCATGGGGCATCAGAATAGGACCGTGGGTGCCCTGCCACCCCCTCCGTCTTCCCACAACTCTTAGCGACAGAAGACAAAGAGATGCTCCGTGGGATAGCTGCCCAAAGTGCACCACTCTGAGTACCCCTGGAAGTGCCGCAAGTGTGAACAAGCTGCCTGTACAATAGTGGACAGTGTGAACATACAATAGCGGTTTCCCTTCAGTGCTCTCTGAGCCCTGGTTTACAGTGGGGGGGGCGGAATTGATGTAAGTTACACAACTTCAGCTACATGAATAACGTAGCTGAAGTCAATGTACTTAGATCGACTTACCATGGTGTCTTCACCGTGATGAGTTGACTACTGCCATTCCACCTGCACCTCTTGCGGCGGTGGAGTACAGGAGTTGACAGGAGTGTGCTCGGGGGGGTCGATTTATTGCATCTAGTCGCTGGATCGATCACTGCCCGCCGGTCCAGCGGTAGTGTAGACCTACCCTGAGTGGCGCTGTAAATGCCGGCGCTGTAACTCTATCAGTGCAGACGTACCCTCAGTCTCACTGAAAGTCAATGGGTTTAAGGGTCTGTGATACAGGGAGGGCCGGGGAGCAGTGGGAGGGTGCTAGATATATAAGCTCAAGGCTAATTAAGGTGTGGTTCCCTGTAGATTAGGGAAGGTGGCTGCAGGTTAATTGGAGCACCTGCAGTCAATTAAGGCCTTGTTAGGAACCTAATAAAACCCCCTGCATCAGGCAGACAGAGGAGGAGGAGGAGGAAGGAGAAAGCACTGGAGCTGTGTTGAGAGATTTGGAAGACCTGAGAATTTGAGTAAGGGAGACCCTGCCCAGCAGGACAGGGAGACCCTTCCCCCCAGCATCTAAGGACCAAGAGTAACCCCACCTAAGGGGTTACCACCAGAGGGTAAGAAACCCACAGGGGTTGAGAGGGGCTGGGACTCAGAGCGAGGAGCAAACCCAGACCCCCCTCCTGCTTCCCTCCTCTACCACCTTCCCGGGCTAGTAGTGGGGCCCTCGGCACCCAAGAGCAGGGGCAAAGGGTAGCATCTTAGCTCCCCGCCAAGAAAAGTGCAAGACCCACCAAACTAAAATTGGCCATCTTGCCACAGGTCCTTGGTGCCCAAGTCACTTTTAAAAAAAGAGACTTAAGTGTTGCAATGCTGAGTGGACCAACACCTAAATATCTTTGAGTCTAGCCCCATGAACCTACTGGAAGACAGAACAATTTCTGTATAATGGAAAGTCTTACAAAAAGACATGAACCTTATTAAAACAGGCTACACTACAAATTAATGAGTAGTTCTTATCACAAAGGGAAGCCTTGGTTTCTTCACTGTGTACATGTAACCTCTGAAGTGTAATATTAAAAAAACAACCAGATTATGCAATGTCCTTTGAACAGCCTCAGAACGTTGCCTCCAAGGTCTGGCCACCTGACTCCGTCTGAAAGTCAAAACACTTTACTAGAGAAGGGGGGAGAGGGGTAGAATTAGATGCAGCCAAGCTGATCCTTAAACACATCTTCAGAAAGTTTCATAAACCTCATCTTCCAACCAGCTGCACTAGGAGACTGACTATCCCCTAATTTCAGCCCAAATTACATTAACAGTGTAGCCCTCTTACAGCTAGAGAATCTGCCCAAAATACTGTAAGTGGAGAATCCACCCAAAATTTTTATGCTCAGTGGAATAATATAACCTCGGCTAGGCTATATTCCAGCAATTCCTTAAGAAAGGCTTATATAGTGTTTTCACTTCAGCACTCCCATTGCTCAATGTAATTGCATGTATTGTATGATTAAGCACGGTGCCTTTGGACAGATGTCTATTTTAAAAGCTAAATAAATATAGGGCTACCACAAGGTTCCTATGTACAGTGAGAAATAAAGCCAAACTAATACCTGTACCAAAGCTTAACTTGGTATTCCCAGTATAGACAAGAGACAAGAGAAACCATCGTTAGTACAACAGATTCTGCCCTTTGATGCACATAAGACTGAGTACAAAATTTAGCCCTAAGTATAGGATATTATATATTTTTCCACAAGGATATTTCAGTATTCATATTTTCAGAGTAAGTAAGTGCACATGCTATTGACCTGCTCACATGCCAGTGCATCTGAGTCTTCACTGAAATGCTGTGGGCTGAAAAATACACATTTCCCCTTGGCTACACATATTCTTTAAAAACAGTCCATAGTCTATATGCAGTCCTCAATTCTAGTGTTTTTCCTCCTCTGTTTAAAGCTGTTAAACCTTGCCTCACAAAACGATCATCTTGTGAAAGTGAGAAGAAAGGAAAACAATCAGGAGTAATATTCAACATCTGCTAAAACCACTAACACAAGAGACTTTGGAGACATTTGTTTATGCAACAGAAATTTTAGCCTCACTGCTGCAAATAATGTATAGTTGATTTCTAACAGAAAGGTTAGAGTAAGTTTAAAAATTGCTGGGCTACCAATTATCTCATCATTGGAAGAAATCATAGCAACATCAGTTGTTTACCAATAGAGAATCTACCCCAAACCCTCTGTTATTGTCAGGGAATATTATAGGAATTCCTTCTGAAAGGCTACAGTGTCCTCACTGATTGCTCTGAGGCTTTTTCAATACTTTCATGAGGTGTATCTAGTTTGCTCAAACAGCAACTTTGTCTTCAGACCTGATAGAATCACTGAGTTTAAAAAACAGAACAACCAAACCCCCTCTCCCACCCCTGCCTCCTCCCCAAAAAAACCACCCATGAGAAAACATTACCACAGCCAGATCACTTAAACTTCAGAGAGCAACTGGTGCAGTCACTGGCTTTGGGATTATTTCTTAACAGCAACTTTAATGTTCTGGAGTACCACATTCATCTTGATACTAATAAATCAGAATGGAGTTAAAAAGCTGCTTAGGAATATAAACAAACAGTAACATATACTGGAGTCCAGTCGGTGAAAGAAGCTTATTGGAACATCTCTGGGGGTGAGATTTCATCTGTAATCAGTTTCTTAATGTACGAGGCTTAGACTTGCATTTTTTTTGTTTTGTTTTATTTTGCTTGGTAACTCACTTTGTTTTGTCTGTTATTACTTGGAACCAGTTAAATCCTACTTTTTATACTCAATAAAATTACTTTTGCTTATTAATTAACCCAGAGTAAGTAATTAATACTTGGGAGGGCAAATAGCTGTGCATATATCTCTATCAATGTTATAGCAGGCAGACAATTTATGAGGTTTACCCTGTATAACCTTTATACAGAGTAAAACGGATTCATTTGGGGTTTGGATCCCTTTGGGAGCTGGGTATCTGGGTGCTGGAGACAGGAGCACTTCTTAAGCTGTTTTCAGTTAAGTCTGCAGCTTTGGGGCACGTGGTTCAGACCCTGGGTCTGTGTTGGAGCAGACTGGCGTGTCTGGCTCAACAAGGCAGGGTCCTGGAGGCCCACACTGGCTCAAAGATAGTCTCAGCACATCAGGTGACAGTCCCAAGGGGGTCTCTGTGACCGAACCCATCACAGGAATAACTATGTGCAATGAACCTGAGCTATAGGAAACTCCCATGGATAAAGCCATCACACTAAACCAGTGACCCCCGGTGTCTCAAATTTTATTCCATTTCTTGTGAAAAGCCATCACTATGAAAATTCCAATTTTTCCTCACCCAGTCATGTGATCGCTTAAGGCAGGTTGTATTTCATGTTCTAAAAAGTTGAGAGAATAAAACAGAGATGAGAGAACTGATTCAGATAAAGTGGTAATTACATGTTTGTTCAAAACTAGAACCAAAACTATTCAAGAGAGTTTAGGAACATATTTTTCTTTTCTTTTAATTTTATTTCATGTGCGTCTGAACTTCAGGTTTTGGCTAGGGGCAAACATACTGAAACAATGTTCTCACAGCTTCTGTGGTTAAGGCAGAACCAGAAAGCACTGGAAAACTAGTGAAATTCCAGGCCACAGAGGTTTGGGTAAAATGAAAATCAAACAAAATTTGGATGTTTATCCAAAACCAAAAAATTCTGTGGTTTGTCCCATCACTAGGATGCGTGTAATAAAAATACTACATTAGAGGCATCCCAATTGTTCAGAACTTACTTTTCTCTTTAAACTTAGTATAGCTGCTTACTCACTTACCAAAGCCATATACTCAAAGGCCCCAATCCTGCAAAACACTAGTATAACTTTAAGCAGGTGAGTGCTCCCACTGACATCAATGGGTTTGCTATCTGAATTTTGACTGGCTGCAGAGCTAAACCAATAGAAATCAGTAATGAGTAAGTTTCAAGTGGCAGAGAGGTACAAGTTTGAAAGAGCGAAGATTTCAGGTGATTTCTTATTTGAACTCCTTCACCCAGACCATCTACCATAGGTCAAGATCATGACAAATCATATTGTTCTAAGCATAAGGTGGATTGATATTTAAGTAAATGCAGAATATGATATAAAACAACAATCATGGTTCCAGCAAGCACAATATATCCAGGCACAAGAAAAAGGTCCCCTCAATTATCCAGAATGTAAGTAATTACAATTCTATTTGAAACAGATGCATTTCTGCTTTATATTTCCACTTAGGTATATTATCCAAACTACCCTTATAGCATTGTTTTAAACCTTATGAGAGTATTTTTCCACACACATCTAATTTTATCTTTAAAGAAGAGAGGAGGAGAATGTAATGTGGAGGCTAAGCATGAAATAGTAAGGATACACTATCCAATCTTAATTTCAAGATCGCAATATCTTCCCCACCATCACCACCACATGATTTGATTCCTGATCCTTGTCTCTGTAGACCTGGTATCACATAAACAGCTGGACAGGGGAGTATCCCATTTCTTGGGACAGGACAGGGAGGTAAATAGATGAGCAGGCTGAAAACAGAATGTCTACGCTAATTAAGATTGATAAATGGGTCAGTAAGCTGAGTGACAGAATGTCTGAACGAACTAAGATAAGGGGAGGGAACACTCAGTAAACCATTTACAAAGAACAAGATAACCATGGACAAAATAAGCTGGGAACATAAAGATAAGGTAAAGAGTAAACCGCGGATGGACAGAGCATGGCATACAGGCATTGGTTCCTACAAAGTGTTGTAGGAGAGCAGTGCTCTGTATGTCTATGCTATGTATAACCTGTATGCTCAAAAGGTGTGTTACACTTCCCCGCCCCCTTTTTGTCTCCTCTCCCTCTTTGAATACCTGTGAAGTGGCTTTCCCTCTCCCCCTCCCTCCTGGAATGCTTGTGGGATGAATGGGCTGCTTGAACAGCTGGAAGATGAGAAGAGCTCCCAGGTAGACAAGGTGTCCGGGACCCTGATTAGGTAGCACTCACACACCCAATGCATGGACACTGCATGGACAGTGCCAGAGGTGGAGTGTGACCAACCAGACGCAGCCAAGTCATCTCTAGTCGCAGGCCATGAGAAGCAGGTCCTTAAAAGGGGAAGGGGCCATGTGATCAGGAGTGCACTCACAAGCTTGTACCTCCCGTGATGGCCTTTGCCCGGACTGCCTGGCCAGTCGTTCGCCGCGTTGCATTCCATCATGCCTCGGGAAGACTTACCTTCATTGCACCGTCCATCGTTGTGCTGTGGGACACTTACCTTGAAGGATCCTGACGTCTCCAGTGCCATGCCTGTCCTGGGAGCTTGAGTATGTGAGTGTGACCCCCACACACACTTCTTTTGAGCTTAGCTATCAATACAATAAATGTGCTGCTTTCTGCCAAACTCTGGTGGGTCATTAGTCCTCCCTAAGCTTACTAGCTGGCCTAATTTCGGGTAACATTAAGTAGCCAAGCCCAAAATGTGTAAAACCAATGTACAGTAAATGCAATAAAATGTGTACATGTAAATAAGGGAAAAGAGTTTCTATGTAACTTTGGATTTTGTTTGTACCCTGTTGTGCCTCACTATGTCTGGCACTAATCCCTTGCTCACTGGGTTACCAATAACGAAGCGTCAGATACTTATAGATTATGGTCAAGTCGCCTCTTAATCTTCTCTTTGTTAAACTAAACAAGACTAGGTTCCTAAAGTATTTCACTATAAGGCATGTTTTCCCAATCCTTTAATCATTCTTGTGGCTCTTCTCTGAGCCCTCTCCACTTTATCAACATCCTTCTTGAATTATGGACACCAGAACTGGACACAATAGTTTAGTAGCAGTCAAACCAGTGCCAAATACAGAAGTAATATAATCTCTCTACTCCCACTTGAGATTTCCCTGCTTATACATCCAAGGGTTGCATTAGCCTTTTTAGCCAGTGTCACACAAGGAGCTCAGGTTCGGGTAATTATCCTACATGACCCTCAAGTCTTTCTCCAAGTCACTGCTTCCAAGGATAGGGTCCCCCATTCTGTAAGCATGGCCTGCATTCTTTATTCCTAGGAGCATACATTTACATTTGTCTGTATGAAAATGCATAGGTTGCACCCAGCTTGCCAGTCAATCCAGTTCTCTTTACTGGTGACCTGTCCTTTTCGTTATTTACTGCAAGAATGGGCAGCTTCATATAGGGCTCAACTCTGACACTTACATACAGCTTGTAGTAAGGGGAGGCAGAGCTCTCCTACCCTGTGGGAGCACCAGCAAGCCACATGCCTCCTGGATCTCCCAGACATGCTGACTCAGGCTCTGCACCCTCTTTTATAGGGTTCAGCTTATTCCTCCCTCTGTTAGCAGCTGCATGGAAAAAGGTAGAGTCATATCCCTGCCTCCCTTCCACCCCTTTGGAATGTTGCACACTCCCACAGGAGCTCTGCAATTTACTCTGATGCAGGCCACACAAGGAGGGTGGGCAGGCTCTTCAAATCCTTCCATCAAACACCACATAGCTATGCAAGGAGTTGCCCCTTAGAGTCTAAGTTATCAGTTTATGTTAAACAATGAAGAAGTGATTCTGTGTTTTATAGAGCCTTCTACCCAAATACTACTGGAGTGGAAAAGTGTGTTCTGAGAATGCTGTATCTATATCCAAATAGTTAATAAAGCAGAAACAGAAACATGTAGCATAGTTCCTGGGCTTTGTAGAATACTAAAACGTGTTGCTGGGTACTGCAAATGGCTTCCTGCGCGTATATCTCACACCAGAAAGGAGCGGTGATGATTTCTTGGCATTAGGTATACCAAGTGGGGTCAGAAGAAGGGAAAAAATCCACATCTGTCCTTTCTTCCTATACAAGGGGCTAGCAATAGTGTTTATTTTCCTATTTTATTATGCGATATTTTGTTTTTGTAATGTAATTTAAAATATGTTTCGCCTAAATATCAGCAAGCTACCCAAGAGTTTTTTGTAACCGAGCCAGTGAGAATACACTGCTTGTACCTCTTACTGCATCTTACCATTTGTGACCCCACCATTTTTTTTAATTAGTTACCAAAAGACAAGTCACAGTACGATCTGGCAAGGTGGTGTGTTCTTCATTAATTTAGTACAGATTTATAAAACCTACCAGTACTGTATTTGCATGTACAATTTCCATATAATCCAACAGCTTTGTAGCTTGAGGTTTGGGTTACTGGCCTGTTTTTTAAGACCGTAATAGTAATAATGTATTGCTTTAGCAGTGGGGCCAACTCATGATTTTGTCATGAGTCTCATGATAATTATTGTTTTCCTTAAAGCCCCAGCTCCTGGAGTCAAGTGGATGTGTGATGATTTCAGCCTTTATTCTTAAAAAAAAAAAGTAAGTTTCTAGCCCTTGTAGCTGTGAAGAAAGCTTCAAAATGTGAGCCCAAGCTAAAGGCTCAAAAAGCAGAAGGCAAATAAAAAGAACACCAAATCTATTATTTTTACATAATCTCATGATTTTTAGACATTTGGTGTTGGCAAAACTGCTTTAGAGATTAATGGGCCTGCAACAGACTCTCTCACTGCTAGGAGCACCCTCTTGTGGCTGGGTCTAGGGATCAGCTCTCCTCCAGTCTAGCACCCCCTTCCATCAATTGCTTGCCCTACAGCCTCTCTTGCTCTCTGTGACTCAGCCCTCCATCCAGGTCACTATATAGTTTTCCCCTTCCAGGGAAGGGAAGGGACGTCTCACCTGACAATCTGCCAGCATTCCAAACCAGTAGTTTTCTGTAATTCCTGGTCTGTGCCATTTTCCCTGCGGCTGGTAGGGGAACCTGGGACTGCCCATTACTCTGGATTCCAGCCCAGGGACCCTATAATCAGCAGCCAAGATCTACACAGTTTCAGTTCTCACAGCTCTTTCCTGGGCTTCTTCCTGTTCTACAACTCCTCAAAACCATTCTATCAGGGACAGGATCCCAGACTTTCTCTCTATAGCCCCTTTCTGCTTTCAACTACCTGGCTTTATACTAACCTACCCTGTTCCTGTCCACCTGGGCTTCACCTTCACTTAGTGCTTATCAGTCAAGCCAGGCTCTCCCTCAGGTGTGGACTATAAGGTTAAATGGCTACTTCTTAAGCCCCCTTAACCCCTTCAGGGCAGGTGTGGTGTGAACACCCCATCACAAGGCCTAATAACGTAAAATGATGAGTCTTCACATAGCATTTATATATTCTGGGGGAATTTCTAACTACAACTTCATGCAGACAAAACTTTAGCATATTCCCAGAGCTCTTTCTTTCCATTAAAATATTTCCAGCATTACAACAGTGGAAAAAAACCCTTAATACATTTTATGGGAATAGTAAATCTTTCATAAACATTTAAACATAGATAAAAAATACATAAATCCTAATACCCTGGTGCAAATCCGTAATGGGAATTTTTGTTTAATTTATCCCCACTTCTATTTTATTGCCAAACTTATTTATGGTATTGCAAAAGAGTTCCATCAGATGTATTGGATGACTCTTGTGCAGCCAACGTGTTTTTCCGATGGATTAATAGATTACTGCCATTTTAGTTTAATCATCAATTGTTCCATACCTCTGTTTTCCTGGGAAATGTCATACATTTCTAGTAATGTGGCAGTGTGCATCAAGGACTTATGGTTCTGTATACACTGGAATTAATATTTGAGGAACTCACTGATGTCAGGAAAATGTTGCAATATTGAATATCCCTAATGAGCATGCAGTCCATTTTACACCATTAGCAATAACTAATTGGTAGCATTTACTGACTGAAGACTTATTCAAGGAATCTGCTGAGCACGTATAATCACCAAGTATCCAGTGTATTCTATTTCATGTTCTGCTACAGACTTCCGATGTGATCTTTGGCATACCACTCAGGCCTTGTTCTTGTACCTATTGAAGTGAATGGCAAAATTCCTCTTGACTTTAGTGATATGGGATAAGGCTCATAATCTCTGTGCCTGGGTTACCTCAACTCAGAGGTTTGCTTTACAGTTGTCAATTAATTAAACCTCAATGTGTTGCTCTTTAACTCGGTCTCGATATGATGACATTAGCCAATCCTCATAATATTCATGTAAGAAGATGGGCAAGAATTTCTATTTTACAGATGGGGAGGGGAAACTCAGACGGAAAGGTGAGTTAGTAGTAGTAAACATAGGCTTAAATCTCAGGCCTTCCTGAGTCCCTGAAGTGCTCATTTCCCTAGACCAATCAGTTATGAAGTTAAGAAGAAATAGTGTTATATAGTTTCTTAGTTTTGATACACCAGAAACACACTGCAATGGAATAGTCAGCATTTGCCAACCAGTACTACACTCTTGTCACAGATCTCAACAAAGTATTAGGAAAATTATGGTGATATCACTGCCTGGTAACTGACAAATGATGAGTTGTGAATGGTGCTCACTCTATATTACTACGTTTCAGAGTAGCAGCCGTGTTAGTCTGTATCTGCAAAAAGAAAAGAAGTACTTGTGGCACCTTAGAGACTAACAAATTTATTAGAGCATAAGCTTTCGTGAGCTACAGCTCACTTCATCGGATGCATCCGATGAAGTGAGCTGTAGCTCACGAAAGCTTATGCTCTAATAAAGTTGTTAGTCTCTAAGGTGCCACAAGTCCTCCTTTTCTATATTACTAGAAGTTAATAAGCTAGCATTGAGAATTCCATGATATTCCCAATAGTAGCACAGTAACAAATCCCAACCATAAACCTCCACTTCCTTTTTATTTGGAGCTTAATACTATGTAGTAGGCTATAAATCTATTTCAAATACTGCTCCCAAGGACCAGCTAAAAAAAATTTGATCCTTTCTACAACATTTTCTTTATGAAGCTTAATGTAACTATATGATCATACTGTGTTGGTTATTCAGCATAGCAAGTCATACTTCATTTAACTTAAAGTAAATTATATTTTCATACAAAAAGATGATCTTCCTCTCTTATTTCTTATCTGCAGATATATTTTAAAACAAAATATTTTGAAGGCGCTTTGGAGAGATGGGAAATTAAATGCAAATGTTTTACCATTCTAATAAAATAAACCTGTGTGTGCTAAAAACCAAACCATCTCAAGGACAAATCTTTCAAAAGTGAAGTTAATTTGAAGAGCAAACATATACTTCACCTACGGAACAATTTTCTTACTTAGTTCAACAGTCCATGCATTTTTTTGTTTATATTCTACAATGTGCTCCACACTGATTTTTCTATAAAGGTTATTTACATCATAATTACTCCACATTCTAAACAAGAACATATAACAAACAGCAATAGGCAAATTCCTTGACCCTTCTTTAGATGTTTTTAAAATTTTTGGACACTGTACTTTTTTCCAATTCTAAAAATAAAAATTGAACAACACGACAGGTGAGAAAGTGATGGAATGCACTCTCCTTGGCTATTCTGCAGCCATTATTAGAGTTTCAGTAGCGCTTGTGATTGCTAGACCTGTCTTTTCCCCTTCTCTCCTCCTCTTTCCCCCATTTGGGCAGGTGGCTATGTGAAATAACTAGTTCCACTGTATTCAGGGCCTTCAACATCCCTTACCTGATCTCCAGCTAACTTGCCATTCACTCCTCAATTCAGGCATGCAAAGCCAATTAAAGGGAAAAAAAACCCCATAAAAATACAGTGGCTTATTTTTATACAAGAATCTTTAGCCCACAAACCCCACCTTTCTGTCCTATGACTGAAGATGTCTTAATGGGCCAATCATCTTGAATGGTCCCTTAGAATACATGCAAACTACTTGTGCTAAACAATCTGTTCCACCTTGTATTTAGCTGTGACATTGAGTACTTTTCCCAGACCTGAAGAACTCTGTATTGCTGGAAAGCTTGTCTCCCTCACCAACAAAGGTTGGTCCACTAAAAGATATCACCTCACCCACTTTGTCTCACTCCAACCACTGACATATGGGAATTTTATAAAATCAGACTTGTGTTTTCTGCCATTTGGGAAAGATGTCTCCAAGGGAAGGAAGTATCAGTTCCCATTTTCCCTCCTCTGTAGAAACAGCCACACTTCTAAAATGCTTTTAAGGAGAATACTAAGGGTATGTCTACACTGGCAGCACCCGCAGTTACAGCGCCGTTCAGAGAGTGCTGAAGGGAAACTGCTGTTTTGTGTTCACACAGTCAGCTGCCTGCGCAACAGCATGTTCCCCCTTGCAGCGGTATTCAGAGCGATGCACTCTGGGCAGCTATTCCACAGAGCATCTCTTCCTCTTCTGCTGCTAAGAGTTGTGGAAAGGCAGAGGGGAGCACGGGGCATCCTGGGTCCTGTCCCAGTGCCCCGGGATGCATTGCTTCGCATCCCAGCAATCCCTGTGCTTCCATCGCATTTGGTACCATCTTTCAATGGTGTGTGTACTGCGCACTCTGCCTCTTAGGTCTGCAGGAATGGATTCTGCACTGTTGACCAATATGCAGCTCTCTCTGCCTAACACGTCACAAGTGGCAGTGGAGTTATTCCTTAAACTACAAAGACAAGAGGAGTTCAACATGGATCTTGCCATGCGTAGTAGCTATGACATGAGATTGCTTGTGGCTTTCATGGAGGTGCTGACCACAGTGGAACACCCTTTTCGGCTCAGGAAACAAGCACTGAGTGGTGGGATCACATCGTGATGCACGTCTGGGATGACAAGCAGTGGCTGCAGAACTTTTGGATGAGGAAAGCCACATTCGTGGGACTGTGTGATGAGCTCACCCCAGCCCTGCGGCACAAGTAAATGATAATGAGAGCTGCCCTGCTGTTGGAGAAGCATGTGGTGATTGCACTATGGAAGCTGGCTACTCCAGACTGCTACCGATCAGTCGCTAACCAGTTTGGAGTGGGAAAGTTGACCATTGGACTCTTGTTGACAGAAGTGTGCCGGGCCATTAATCACATCCTGCTCCGAAAGACCGTGACTCTGGGCAATGTGCGTGACATTGTGGATGGCTTTGGACAAATGGGCTTCCTTAACTGCGGAGCAGCGATAGATGGCACACATATTCCAATTCTGGCACCAGACCACCTAGCTACCGAATACATTAATCGGAAGGAGTATTTTTCTATGGTTCTCCAGGCACTTGTGGCTCACTGTGGGTGCTTCACAGACATTATCGCAGGCTGGTCCAGAAAGGTGCATGATGCAGGCATGTTTCAGAACACTGGCCTGTTCAGGAAGCTGCAAGCGGGGACTTTCCTCCTGGACCAGAAGATCACTGTAGGCAAAGACAAAATGCTCATTGTGATTCTGGGAGACCCTGCCTACCCCTTAATGCCGTGGCTTATGAAGCCATACACGGGGCAACTTGACAGCAGCAAGGAGCGGTTCAACAACAGGCTGAGCAAGTGCAGAATGATTGGTGAGTGTGGCTTTGGCCGTTTAAAGGCCCGCTAGTACTGCCTATATGGGAGGCTGGACCTGGCTGATGACAATATTCTTATGTTTATAGCTGCGTGCTGTACACTCCATAGTATTTGTGAAGGGAAGGGAGAAAGCTTCACTCAGGGCTGGATCACTGAGGCTCAGCAACTGGAGGCTGAATTTGAACAACCAGAGACCAGGGCTATTAGAGGGGTGCAGCGCGCGGCCATAAGGATCAGGGATGCCTTGAGGCAGCAATTTGAAGCTGAAAGCCACTAATATTTGTTGATATGCCTGGGATTGCAGTGCTTATAATGCTAGGAGGTGACTGTGATTGGTGCAGATGATGCACTATGAAGGTGTAAGAAAAATGCCCGTTGCTTTGCAGGGCTCTGTTTGCTTTCAATTAATAGAATAAAGATTTCAAACCAACACAATTCTTTTATTAAAAAACAGCCACTGGAGGAGAGAGACAAACAAAAACACACATCAGCACTGAGAGGTTGGGGGAAGGGAGGATCCCAGGAGGAGGTCGGGGTCCCGGGGCCAGTTAAAGATTTGTATATGTCCAGGTATCATAAACAACCTTCTCCTTTGGAATACAATGCAGCGAGTACTGTACAGTAACTCCACACTTAATGTTGTAGTTATGTTCCTGAAAAATGTGACTTTATGTGAAACAATGTTAAGTGAATCCAATTTCCCCATAAGAATTAATGTAAATGGGGGGATTTGGTTCCAGGGAAATTTTTTTCGCCAGACAAAAGACATTATATACATATATGGTATAAGTTTTAAACAATTTTAAACAAACAGTTTAAAATTGTACAAAGCAATGAATGATCATGAAGCTTGGTTGAGGTAGTGGAGTAAGAGGGTGGGATATTTCCCAGGGAATGCCTTGCTGCTAAATGATGAACTAGCACTCGGCTGAGCCTGCAAGGGGTAATACGCTGTTGTTAATGTAGCCTCATGCTAGACAAGACAGCATGGACTGAGGCAGAAGGGAGGAAACACAACAGATGCAGGGCAGTAGCTGCAAACACCTCCCTGCAAAAGCTGAACATGATGATGAGCCCACGCTATCCAGCTGGAGCACACCACTCCCTCCTCCTGACAGCACATGTACGGCTGCACAGGTGCTGACTTTCCAAAGTGCTGGCAGGTGCGTGCATGAGTGAGAGAGAGAGAGAGAGAGAGACGTGCATTGCCCCTCTAAGTACGCTGACCCCACTTTAAGTACGTTGCCTTTTTAAGCAGATCAACCAGTTCCGACAGGAAGCAACAGCTTCCAGCAAGCTTCCCGCCACTTCTGTCCCCGAGCTCTATCCCCTCCTCCGCTTTGTGGAGAGGGGGTATGGAGCGTGGGGGGGGGCGGAACAGGGGGACATCCTGACATCAGCACCCTTCGCCTCCCCTCCCGCAGCAAGCCGGAAGCTCCTGGGAGCAGCTCCAAGGCAGAGGGCAGGGCAGGAGCAGCACGGCAGAGGGGGGAGGGACAGCTGAACTGCTGCTAGGCAGCTGCCGAGCCACATACCTTAGAGGGAATGTAGGGGAGCTAATGGGAGGGCTGCTGGCCTCCCCTGGTTCTAATCCCCACGAGGAGGGTCTGCTCTTCCAGAGAATCCTGCAAGCTGTGGACAAAGCCGGCAGCTGCCAAACAACCTTAGAAGGGAGCATTGCGCAACTTTAAACAAGCATGTTCCCTAATAGATCAGCAACGTAAAAATGAAACAATGTTAACTGGGACAACGTTAAGTGAGGAGTTACTGTACTTCAGCAGGGCTAACCTGCAGAGGGATGGGTGTTGAGTGCAGTGGGTACTGGGAGTCTGCAGTGCTGGACTGTGACAGGGCAGGAGTAGAATGCAGTGGGTACAGTAACTCCTCGCTTAACGTTGTAGTTATGTTCCTGAAAAATGCGACTTTAAGTGAAACGATGTTAAGCAAATCCAATTTCACCATCAGAATTCATGTAAATGGGGGGGTTAGGTTCCAGGGAAATTTTTTTCACCAGACAAAAGACTATATTTTATATATATATATATATATATGTATATACACACATATACACAGTATAAGTTTTAAACAAACAATTTAATGCTGTACACAGCAGTGATGATTGTGAAGCTTGGTTGAGGTGGTGAAGCTAGAGGGAAGAGAGTGGGATATTTCCCCAGGAATGCCTTACTGCTAAATGATGAACTAGCATTCGTCTGAGCCCTCAAGGGTTGACACATTGTTAATATAGCCTCACACGCTACAAGGGAGCATGAATGGAGGGAGGGGAGACAGCTTGGCAGACAGAGACACACATCGTATGTGTGTGTGTGTGTGTGAGAGAGATGCGCATTGCCCTTTTAAGTAGGATGACCCCACTCTAAGTACACTGGCTTTTTAAGTATATCAGGAAGTTGAGACAGCAGCTGCTGCAAGGAAGCTCCCTCCGTCCTGAGCCCTGTTGTGTCCCTACCCTGCTCTATATGAAGGGTTAAGTGGGGGCAGGAGCAGAGGGAGGGGGACACCCTGACATTAGCCCTCCTTCCCTCCCTCTCCCTGCCCCCACACAGCAAGCAGGAGGCTCTGGGGAGCAGCTCCAAAGCAGAGGATAGGAGCAGCACATGGCATTGTGGGGAGGGACAGCTGAACTGCTGGCAATTGATAGCCTGCTGGGTGGCTGCTGCACAGGCAACTTAGGGGAGCGGGGAGCTGATAGCGGGGCTGCCGGTCCCCCCTATTTCCAAGCCCCCACCAGCTAGCTCCAATGGGCTGCTCTTCCTGCAAGCAGTGGACAAAGCAGGCAGCCAAACAACATTATAAGGGAGCATTGTGCAACTTTAAACAAGCATGTTTCCTAATTGATCAGCAATGTAACAACGAAACAATGTTAACTGGGACAACTTTAAGTGAGGAGTTACTGTACAAAGGAGCCAGGAGGTTGATAAGAGGGTGTTGGGGGGCACATGGGAAAGTTTTGCGACAGCAGCTGCAGAGGAGGGCGGGCATGGAGCTGCTCAGTTTGCAGTAGTGCCTGGAGCGTGTCCACTTGGCGCTCCATAACATTTAAGATCTGCTCCTTGGCTTTGTTCTGGCACGCCGCGTTCTCCTTTCGGTCCCTTTTCTCACTGTCCCGCCACTCCTTCAATTCCTGTTTCTTGGCCGGGGAGCGCATCATGACCTCACGCAGAAAGTCCTCTTTAGGTCTTCGTGGCCGTTTTCTGATTCTGTGCATCCACTGAGCCGGTGATAACAAAGAGGGAAGCTGGGCTCCCAAGGTCATCTCTGTGCAGAAACTTACCAGTGTAGACAAGGCCTGAGACTACCCCACCAACATAAACGTCTGCATGATGGGGTTTAAGGTGGAATTCCACCTTAAACATCAGGCTAGACATGCGCGCGCACACACAAATTCCTTCCCTCTCCCCCATCCAGCATTTCAACATGTTATTGGTGGATTGCCTTCACTGGTAGAAATTGTAATAGAACACCTTATTAAAGTGCTAGAACAGTTCACTAGAGATTTAAGTGTTGAATAAATATTTCATGACTAAATCAAATAGTTAATAGCATATTGCTATGAATAATGTAGGGTTTTAAATAAATGAAAACATCTCCAAAGCACACGACGGGTGATTCAGTGTGAGATATTTTGGACACTCTATTGGCTCCTAAATTCAGGATCTCTTTCCTGCTAAGGACATCATAAAGAAGGCTGTATCACATTTGGCACAACAGCTTTAGTTCACCAAAGATGCATTTTGGCACAATTGAGGGGAAATGTTTTGAATCCGCTTTAGATAAATCTGTTTTTCATAAATATGCTGCTGAGTCTACAGTTTTACACTAAGCTCTATGGATTCAGCTGGCTTTCATGGAAGAATACGACTGAATTTCTTCTGTGTCTTCTGTAGAAGCAGGAGAGATGAAGGGACAAGATAAAGATGATGGGGTTGACTTGATTAACGAACAGGCAAATATTGCAGAGACTCAGAGGAAAGCCAAGTTCGAAAACACCAAAGAAAATTCTGAAAACTGTAGGGGGCTAAAGAATGCAGCCTCTCAACTGGAGCATCTGTACAGCCCTGCCACAATTAAAAGAGCAAAGGCTTGGACTCTTGCCTAGTTACGTTTTCTGTGTATCATTGGCAAGGGACAAGAGCAGAAAACCAGAGCACATTAGCGTAGGTTTATTTCACTAGAAAGAAGTGCAAGAAGCAATTCAGTCTGCTGTTTGCAGACTGGGCAGGAAAGGTGGTTCATCTCATGGGAACATAATGCTACAAGAACAGACCTGAAAAGTAACCATGCACCAGCCTGAGAGAACATTTGTGAAGCTGACCGGTCCCATATTGAACCAGAGGTGTGATGATGGAAGAGGTAGTTATGGGACAGGCTCCCCATATATGCAGGCTGCATGTAGGACTGGTTCTACATCCAAAGCAGATTTCACTTTCATTCAAGCTTTGCTAGTTAGCAGAGAAAGTTAATGGTGGTATTAACTTTCAGACTGAGAAATGAAACAAGGCAAACAGTTGAGTTAAAAACCTAAAATTCAGCACAGGATTAGCAAAAGGCTTGTCAAGGTTTGCAAACATTTTGGCAAGTCTGCACTAAGTTTTTAGCAAACTCATGGTAACTTATGGTTTGAGGTTAACCATGCAAAACTCCATGATTTTGACTTGAAACAAGGCAAAACTTAGCAGGTTTTACTAAGTTTCCATTGGAATTTATTTATTTATTTGCAACAAAAAACAAAGATTTGTGTGACCTTCTGTTGATGGCAATTTCTCAGAGCAGTTGTGATATAGGGAGGATCAAACATGCACATCAGTGAATTTCCAGAGGACAATTCCAACTCTAGAAAGAACATTTAAAGAAACAAGCAAACCAATATACAATCTACTAAAGAACCAATTTTTAGAGGAGCCAAGCGGATGTAGGACCCACTGAAGTCCAGAGAAGTTGTGGGTAGTGAGCACTTCTAAGAGTCAGGCCCTAAAATGTAAATTGAGGTCAAAGTTGACAATAGATTTGCAGAACCGGTTTCTTTGTACAGTGTTTTTCTGAGATAATGAAATCAGTACCAGAATGTAAGCTAACTTTTCCACCTAAAAAGTCTCTAGACTTGTCCAAAAATCCCAGGGTGCAAACGCTTAGAATTTGAATGTGTCAAAGGTGAAAGATGCGCCTGGATAGAGCTATGCAGAGAATGGTAATTCTATTTCATGGAGGAAATTCTGCTTGGCAGGCTGAAGGAGAGATGGAGCCTTGAAGCCCTGACTCAAACTTCCAGGCTCCTCAATCCCCTCGAGCCTGCCAGGCAGTCTGAAAGGGAGCCAGGAGCTTGGAAATCCTGTGAGTGAGTGCCAGCTGAGCTGGGAGCCTTGGCGTGTAGGAGCTAGCACTTCCAGGCTCTGAGCTTCCTGGTTTCTTCACAGTTCACACACCCTGCTCCTCAATGGCCTACCTGGCTGACTAATGAGGAGCCTCCCGTCACACTCCTGCCTAAGTTCCATAAGACCTTCATCAGAGTTGTACCATCTCACAGAAAATGTTTCGATGAATTGGCATTTTACATTGGAAAACCATTCTGAGAATTTCCTACCAGCACAGCATCTGCAGATTACATGGACATACCATCTCACTTCTTAAATAATCCCAACTGACAACCAGTTTTCCCCTTCTCAGTCCAATACTAACCTATGTCCTTCAGCAAGCTACCCTTGCAATAGAGTTTTATCATCTAAGGTCAAAATCTTACCCAGTGAGTTCCTCGAGTTATATTACAAAGTCAGCAATGTCCTATATTCTTTCTGCACCCAGGACTCCTACTGTCAATGGGAATTCTGTGTGTACAAGGAAAGCCGCACTGGTCCCTAAGCCTATGTCTACACCGGGAAAATACGTAGTCATTTTTCTTCTCCGGTGAAGCTCCACTGATGCCATTAGAGGTAGAAGTTTTATTTTACACAGGGGTACAAGGTGTTTTAACCACTGCGGCATCTCACCAGCAGCTAATCTTATCCTTTCTCTCATTACTTAGCTCTTTCCTTAAGATTATGCACATTTGTCCCAGTTCCATATCAGACAGCTGGATTAGCAAATTTGAATGTTTCCTTATTACATAAAGATCACAGATAACAGGCTGACTGCTTCCGGGTCATTACACTTCGAGACTTGCACAGGACTTAGCAACACAACTTCTATTAAGTTCAGTTGCAGTGGTGTGGCTCAGTCTTCTGCAACGCTGAAAGTGTGAGGTCGCTTTAGCTTACCACAACTGTAGAAGCAAAATTGCCTCTTCCTATGCTACAGCCAGGTGGAATGGCTCAGAGAGTAACCCAAACTCATTAATGACTTTGGAAGGCTATGGATGGGTGGCAGGGTTTGTATTTAAACACCCTGCGGCAATTTATGGAAAAACGTGTGAACCACATCATGAGACTTTTGGGGGGACCACACAAGTCGTGAGCCACAGTAATGCTAGTCAGTTGCCAGCTGTAGGAAAAAAATGTTTCACGAAAGATCCTGCTGAATGTGTTGATTTGGAGCCTGATCCAACTCCCATTAAAGCAAACAGAAAGATTCCTCTTGTAGCACAATTGGGCTATGGCAATACCCTTTGTAAAACGATAAAAGATATGCTATTATACTTTGAAAATCTTGTAGCTGTGCGGCAGTGCATCCAAATATAGAGCATTTACTGCAGGCCATGAAAAGTGCCTCATTTAAAAATTGTCTGCAGACTTCGCTATAATAAGCACAGTTTTACAAGGCATTTTTTAATTGTAAAATACATCATAAAATATCTAGATTCAATAACATGAAAAGGAAAATTGACTTCTTAAAAAAAAACACCTTATTTTTAAACCACAAAGAGGCAAATATAAAATTATCACAGCCTGTGCATAAGTGGAAACTCTGAGTTCCTGAGAAACTTCATCCCATCTGCTTTCTTGCCATGTGGAAAAATTTTACGGGTTTTTCCAGAGACTAATTTCTTTTTGGCTGCAAAAGGAAGATAGATTCTGGATTCTGTTACCTAATCAGGTTATATTTTAAAGGTAAGCATAAAACCAGTGTTAATACAAAAAACTGCAAAGTACTTTACTGGCAACCACTTTCAGAAACAAATTAGCTATTAACCACAATGGCCATGTTAAAGTACATGAGTCTGACTTCCCCTCACATCTTGGCTCTTCTTTGTATCACAGGAGGGGGAAAACAAGGAACTGGAAGCATCTGAACTCTTCCTGCTCTTTCTTTGAAAGGAGCTCAACCACAAGGTCACAGATAAATCCAAAATTTTTGCAAGTTCCCAGGTGGAGCTTGTAGATGAACAAAATGGGCCTTAAGAGAGAGCTTAGAGAAAAACATGAAAAGTAAGGAAAGCAATAAAAAGGCAGAACTGACAGTGACACAAGCCTTTTCAATATAGAGCACATTAATGAGGACAACAGATGTCCCATGTGTGAGAACACCATAGACTCAGATTCAAAACATATAGTGGCCTACATTCTGCCCTAACTTAAATCTGCCCCAGTTCCACTGAACTTGATGAAGTTAAACAGAGTGTAAATCAGGACGGCATTTGTAAATAATTGGTATAATCAACTAGAGAGTGCATTTGATTAGGGGTGAACAGTCCCTTTAGTAACAGTTCAGATAAAAAGCTGCATGCCAGCCAAATATATTTAAGAACTTTTTTAAAGTGACAGGAACTTATATCACTAGTGATGACCAGGCCTAAATGACACCATTCTTCTATTAATGATGTTTAAACACTGTTGCTAGCAGAGTTTTAGGACTGAACACGGATTTTTTTTTCTAAAACTTCAGGACGTCAAAGGCCTTTTTCTTAGGAGTCTGTGCAGAACACCTACAAGAATGCTCCCCTCAGACTGAAGACATGCATGGCATTCACCATCTGGAAGCTCATTATCCCCAGTGGCTTCCATTCAGTAGCTAATTTGTTGTGGCATTGGTAGATCAACTAGTGAGGCTGCTGTCATGGAGGTGCTCACTGCTATCAAGATGCTGTTTCCCTTGGGTCATTAGGCTTCACCATGCATGGGAGATTACTGATGGATTTGCATGGTTGAAGTTCCCAAATTTTATTGAGGCTATTGATGGGACTGGCATGCCTCTTCTTTCCCCCCACAGTGGGCCTCAGAGTTCATCAACAAAAAGGGTATTTCTCCATGGTGTTGCAAGGCCAGTCTGATCACTATGGAAGGTTCACCAATATTTATGTGGTCTGGTCTGGAAAGGTTCATGATGCCAGGATCTTTACAAACTCTGGCCCGTTCTGCAATGAGAAATGGACTTTTGCTCTGAGGACCACTATGAACATTAACGGTGCAATGGATAATATCTGCTTCAGGTGATTGCTGCTTGCAGTGTTTTGCACAACCTCTGTGAGAAAATGAGGGAGAGCCTTGCTGATGGAGGGGGGAGGAGGCAGGCAGACGTTTTGAACAGCCAGAGAAGCAGCCTCTCAAGATGACCTGAGGAGCAGTGGAGGGCACATAGACAGACCAACCCAGCTAAAGCAGTGTGGGATAGCAGTTGGAGGACTGTCAGATAGAGAACAGTTGATTCAGGATAGGGATGCAACATGCATTGTCACCTACTTCGTTGTGTGAAAACTCAGCAACCCTGCTTCCTGTGTGGGTTCATTAACATGGGTTTGTAGGATGATTCGCAACAAAAACATGCGTGGACACAAGACACGTTATCCTGAAAAGCTCAAGTTAACCCAGAACAGCATTCAAGTGTAGACAAGCCCTAACACACAGCTTAGATCAGCAAAATGTGGTGCCAAGTGTTATGCAGTATTTAAATTGCTAGTGTTTATTCAGTGAGTCAAGGAGGAGGAGATACATAATGTGAATACAGTATTGCAGCATAACTTCCAGCTGCCCAAGCATGTTCAGATTTCAGTTACTGTAACATTACCTGGGCACCAAACCTGCACCCTAAGGAGCATGAGGAGGTTATCGGGGGGCACAAGTTGTAGTGCAGAGCTGTGGGTCTCCAGGACAACAGAGGGAGGAGCACACACAGGGAGTCCCCAGCAATTGGGTATGGGGGGAGCACAGCCCCACCCCAGAAGCAGCAGCAGCCTGCTCCCCTTCCCCTCCACCGCCCCTCTGACCACTGGGGACTCCCCTGCTGCTGACCTTCCCAAGCTGGCTGCAGCCCCATGTATTTTAAACTCTTCGGAGCCTTGGGGGGGTGTGGGGGAGGCAGGGAGAAGGGCAGACAGGGCAAGGAGCCCTGGTCGGCTCTGCACCACATTGCAACGGGCTTCTCTAGGAGCCAGATGGGTCCTGCCGCTGCTCACGCCCCTTAGTGGGACACTTTCTGCCCCGAATGGGCAAGTTGAGGGGTGGGGGTGGAGAAGGATAGAGCCTGTTCTGTGACTCCCATGGGGAAGGGATGTTCAGCAAAAAAAAAAAAAAAATTGGGGACTTCTGACATAGGGCATAGAAAAGAAGAAAGGGAAGAGATGGTGAAAAGTGAAGCTTTAGGGATAAGAAGGCTAGTCGTGTAGGTTAAAAATAAATAACCCATGGGCTCAGGAGGTCTTGGGCTCAGGCTGTCAGCATGAGCTACCACGCATGCTGCAACGTCCACACTGCTATCTTTAGCATGCTAGCTCCAGCAGACCTACTGAGAGTCTGTCTACTCAGGCTGAGAGGCATGCTACCAGCTGCAATACCCTCAGTGTCTTGCAAGAGTGGGCCCCAAACGAGTTGATTAAATGAGTATAGGAGAAAACCTGATCCTAACTACTATGAGAAGTCCCATGGAAATCAATAGGAATCTGCTTGGCAGAGTAATGGTTTTCTAGCCAGGGGCTTTATATTTCAGTGTCTTGACGTTAAGGTCATTAAAAAATATATCCATTCTTTCAAACCCCTGATAAGTGAGTGTCATTTCCCACTCTCAAAGCTGTCTAAACCACTAATTATTATAATTTTGATTTTATTTGATTTTTCTGACTCCTCTTCTCTGGCTTCCCCAACAATATAAATTAGAAAGAATAACCAACTAACTAGGACTAATGTTGATCCTTCAGGAAATTAGTCCAGACATAGAACAATAGATACAGTAAAACCTGGATAAAATCATTATGCAGATGATGTTTAAGGATTTAGTTTACTGTATGGAATTAAAGCTCAGAAACAGAAATTAATAATAGTACTTAAAGATTTTGGTTCTGTACTTAAATCTAAAGCAGAAAAAACAAACATACAGATGCCTCCCCAACTAAGCGCAAAGGAGAAATTCAGGGGCTTTGTAAGGTAGTTCCTGTTTGGATGAGAAACTGGCGACATGGAGTCGGGCTAATGCTTTAAGTATATTTCTGAAAATGAATGGATTGCACCAAGTCCTATTCCCCTGAACAGCAGTAGGAGCATACAGCCTCCTACAGGCTCTCACAGAAACACACCTTAGATTCTCCAGCTGTGTACCCAAGAAAGAGTTATCCCTCTGCTTCTCTATTTTTGGGGTCACACTGCAATTGCTTCTGCTCACTCACACAGCATGGAACAACATTCTAGTCCCAGCATTTGGAATTTACTCTTTACACTCTCTCCCAACATGGCCTTCCGCTTCCCCGGCCCCCTTCTCTTGGTGTCTGCACTACAAAAAAGTCTCAGTTACTTCTACTATTCGGCACAGAGCGCAGCTTTAGCTCACCCATTTTTCTGAATGAGGTCTGTGATTGTCTTGCACCCAAGACCTCTGCTGGCAGAACATTAGCACATTTAAGTGTAATGCCAAAAATAGTTAGGGCCAAACTATGCCTGGTCCTGCACAGGCACACTAGAGCACAGGGAGGGTGCACTGAGTTCCCTCTCACTTCTCTGAACCTGGGCAGGAGGTCGTCATAGTTTAGCTAGCTGCCTGGGTGGGGGTGAGGAGAGAGGGGCTGGCAGGCAGTGCCTGCAGCGGTAGTGGTCCTACAGGTGTTGTGCGAGATCCTAATATATTTGTCACATCGCAGGAGAGTAGCAGAGGAAATATTGGCTATACTTGTACCTGAGTAACAATTATACTGCCCACAATGCCTGTCTTAGTGCTTCTGGAGACATTACGCTTTACATACCGCTTCCACGCAACAGGGAGTAATACGGCAAAGTACTCCTGCTCTTAGCAATGCAGCTCTGCATCTGCAGGGGCATAATTAACCCTCTCAGCTAGGCGTATAAAGCTCCCTGTGAACACACACACACACACAGCCTGCTTAAAATACATTGTCATGTTGCCAGTGCATAAAATAGCCCAATATATTCAAAACAAAACAAAGTGTACCTGATGGATGGAGAAAGAAGGTCATTGCTCCTGTAATTGTCTTCCGCATCTTTTTACCTTACTTATATAAACTGAGCAGATATATATGGAAATCACTGAGATCCAATAGACTTGGAACTACACAGGGCTTTTTTTGTTTTAAAACAGAGTAACTTTTCAGAGTAGAATCAGACTTAAAGGGCAACACACAGAAACAGATGTGTTGTATAAAAGCAGCAACTGCAATCCAGGAAAGAAAACATCAGTCAGGGAGAGGGCGGGAGCGACTTACCACCCACTCATTCATTTTTCAGTAACAAAACGCAATAAGTCATTGAGCTGACAAATTCTTGTTGAGGCAGTGCCCACCAGTTGGATGGCAAAAGCCATATGAATAGACTCCACCCTGTTGTAATTCCATTGAAAGCAATGATTAGAACTGGCTGTTTGCCTATGGCTCGGTGTCTAAGATAAGACTCAGTGCAGTCAATGACCATGGACAGCTTTTGTTATATTGAAAGTAATATTCGTGAACATGTCTGCTCTAAATTCAACATTTTCCCCTTTAGCGCATTAGCATTTTCAGTAAATAGCAGAGTGGGTCTGAAAGTCATTAGTCAATGGCGTTACATGGGGGAAGAATTTGGCTCAATGTGCTTTTCCAGACCTGGCCATCCTTCACCTGGCCTCCAGACAATCTCCCCCACAAGCCATCTGCGTAGGCCCCGAATGACTGAATGTTTCAGCAAAATCAGCACTTTCTTCTGCCAAATTTTCAAAGAAATCACAAACAAGAACTGGATTTCAGTCTGTCACCAAAGCCAGGAAAACAACTCTCTGTCTCTGGAAATGAGCTAATGTGTTAATAATGTCATTCAGCCTCCTTGGCCTGTGCCAGGGCTTGAAAGAAATGCTATTTAATAAACTACAGCTGAAAACGCAAATCATTCTCATAACCACACTGGATTATGCCAGGTGTCTGTGTGCAATTTTAGTACAACCTGGTTGTGTGAATGGAAAAAGAGCCTTCTCCTTTTAACACACTTCCACCAGAGACTCAGGAGAAAGGCCTCATATACTGTTTTCTTCCACACCAGCACACATCTCCAAGGACACAGAAGGAAGCAGTTATCTATTCAAAGATCCCTAGGAACATCACAGTTAGTGGATGCAAACTTAACTCTATTTCCCCAATGTTTAAAGGACAACTGTGTACAAAAGTATAACTTTAAGCGTTTGCTGTAATTGGTCAACACTAGTCCATCACATGATTGCGCAGTCATATGATTGACCTCTGCAAAGTGCTTGCGATTTAAGGTGTTGACCCTTGGACAGGGCAGACAGGAATTGTAAAGAAACAGAACTTCAATCTGTCTAGGACGATGACTAGCCTGACCTACCTCCTGATTTTGTATTGCAGCTTGATATCAAGAAGTAACTTTCCCCTAATTCAGGTTCAAAGTTGACCTTTGTTCTAGACTTTATTAGTACTTTGAGCTAAATTCTGATCCTACCTTCTGGTGTAAATCATGAGCAACTCCGTTGATATACTGATGCACATAACATTTAAAACACAACAACAAATTTCTGAACCTCATAAATGGTCCAATTCAGTCAGTTCTAGTCAGGGTCAAAAGCTGCATGTGATCAATTCCTATTTTATCTGAACTGCTTTGCCCACAATTAATATTTGTGAGTCCATTAAAGGGCCAGATTGTGCCTAGCCATTACACAGATGCATGAAGATGACTGGGGAAGGGTACCATGATCCTTTGATTTCCCTTGCATGTCATGATCAAGTATATTTGTAGTTCCAGAGCTCAGAGAGATGCTAATACTGCTCCTTTCCTCTTTTTCCCCAGAGTCACACAGCAGAGCAGGACAGGAAGGAACAGGGGAGACAGAATTCCTCCTGAATGTCTAAATGTCATTGATCCTTTAAAAGCTCCAAATAAGATCCAAACAATTCTATTCCAAACGGACTACAATCATGCTAGAAGCTCAGGGATATTTCCATTCATATCAGCAATTTCTCCTATTGTTCTGCACACAAAACTCCCATTACGTTGATAGGTTTTCTGTACCAGGACCAAAGGGAAAACGTACCCTGTAATTTTGTTTAAATTAATGTTGTGTTGTACTTAAACTGGAACAAGATCAATTTTCCATCATAAATTCAAGATGTTTGCTAACACATGTCTTTTCTCTCTTTACTCTGGGAGAGTTTCCTGAACGGGGTTAGTATACTGTGGCAAACTGAATTGGTCTGAGGAATATTTTGGCCAAGTCTCCAGGTGCCCTATTAAAGTGGCAGCCATAACGAGTGGATGTAGTTAAGAGTAAATTCTTTTGATATTCCCCCATTTATAGAACCTTAAAATTGGTCACAGTGCTGGCTTTGAATCAATAAATATTGGGTTTTAAGACCTAATAATGGAATACAAAGAGCTTTTAGCTGTTTGGGGTCTTTCAACTATTTTGTTTTGATGTTAACATCAAAGTTTTTATATTTCAGTCAGGTTGTGAATTTATGGCTCTGTATTTTCATTCTGAGGCCTCAGGCCTGATCTGCAAATGAGTCTGACCCAGATAGGAGTTTGTATATATTCAAGTTACCTTGCTTGTGCATGGATCTGAATGAATTCAAATTCAAATACTTCAGTTAGGAGAAACACTGTTGCACATCCTTACTACTTACTGATTAACAGTAAAATGATGTCTCTTAAAGCAGTGGTTCTCAAAGCCGGTCCATCGCTTGCTGAGGGAAAGCCCCTGGCACGCCGGACCAGTTTGTTTACCTGTCGCGTCCACAGGTTCGGCCGATCGCGGCTCCCACTGGCCGCAGTTCACCGTCCCTTGGCCCGCGCTGCTTCCCGCAGCCCCCATTGGCCTGGAGCGGCGAACCGCGGCCAGTGGGAGCTGCGATCGGCCGAACCTGTGGACACGGCAGGTAAACAAACCGGTCCGGCCCGCCAGGGGCTTTCCCTGAACAAGTGGCAGACCGGCTTTGAGAACCACTGTCTTAAGGTGATTATCACAGTTTTACCTCTATATCACCTTTTAGATCATTCCAAATTCCTTCAGAAAATAATTAAAAAATAAATTTCACACACATAGAAGCTGGCCCATATGCCTTATTATTGGCCCCAATCCTGAACACCTTACTTATATGAGCAATCCCATAAGAGTCAGTGGAATTATTTACATAAATAAAAGCTGCAGGCTTAGGCCCATACTAATGAAAAGTTCCTTACACTGAATTGAATTGCAGTAATTGCTCTGACTTTTTTTCACTTTATCACCACGGTTCCTTCTCCAGACTACCATAAATAGGGTAATTAGCTTGTATTATACTGTCAGTGGTACATCACAGCATTAGGTGACATAGCTGTAACAATATTAATCATGTAATTTTATGACAGATACTCTGCTGATACTACATAGAATCATAAAATATCAGGGTTGGAAGGGACCTCAGGAGATCATCTAGTCCAACCCCCTGCTCAAAGCAGGGCCAATCCCCAAATTTTGTCCCAGATCCCTAAATGGCCCCCTCAAGGATTGAACTCACAACCCTGTTTTTAGCAGACCAATGCTCAAACCACTAAGCTATCCCTCCCCCCATGTAACAAACAACCAGAGAGAAAGATTCTGTAGCCAGCATCAGTTGAGATAACAGTAAGAAACAAGACAGACTTCATTACCTTTTCCTCCTTTATGGATTTAACAAGCATTTTGAAAGCTTCAGATCACTGTATATAACTGAATGTAAAAGAAAAGCATTAACACCCTAGGAAGACTAGTTAGAAAAAAAAATGTTAAGTTGGTTTTGACTATTATAGTTTATTCCTCTTACTAGTCCTGATCACACTTCTAATTATCCAATGCACTAGCCAGCTAGAGACTAAAGAAAAGGGTTGTAAATGCAAACCACTGAAACATATTTAAACACTTTGACAAGCTTTTGAATGGATTTTAAGAAATGGTGTGTTTGGCCTTTATTTCTTCTCACCCTGTATTCTGCATACCAAAGACCGCATGCTTCCTGTCTCCCAGCCAGGCACAAATACAAAATCAGAAACCAATATTTCCCACGATTCTGAACCCCCTGCCCCATTTCTACCGCAAAAATTTTTATTCTGCCTCCCCTCAGCACTGAGCGTTCAAGGCTGACAAATACCTTACATTACTACAGGGAGACAGAGTAATCCATTTTGGGCCAACGTTGATGCATATGAATGCATAAGAATATGCAAATCTACAGTGTTATGGAAAGGAGACCAAGTAGCCACACAAAAAGTTACCTGCTGTACCATTAAGCATGTGGTTGCAATTCCAGACATCCCTGCCCTTGTTCAGAAGTACTGAAGTGCTTCCCAGAAAGAGGCCAGATCCTTGGGTACAGCTAGGGAACACACACTACAGGTTGGCTGGAGGGGGATGGGGTTCTTTCAAAAGCTGGCCTTTGCACTCCTCAGATCAAGGGCCAGTTGTGCCAGTTCAAGAGAGGCTAGGATCAGTGTAGGGAAGCCATGTCCCCTTTACCCCAGCCACTCACCTTATGCCACAGAAGCAGGAATGGCATGTGAGCCTCTAAACTGGTTCTGTGCCACCAGGGGCTAACATGATCCTCTCTTCGCTAGCCATGCCAGCTTACGAGCCACAATACAAAGACCCAAGAACCTGAGCAGTAAGACCTGTAGTTTGCTTTTGCTTCCGGGTAGCAGAGAACAACAGGCATTGCATCTCCTGGCTCAGATTTGGCTATCATTTTGAGCACACTCTTCCACTGACAGTAATGGAGTGGCTGGAGCAAAATATAGTCTTAAACTTTCAACTGTCCATAATAGGCATACTGAGCAAAACTCACATTCTGGTGTGCACTTGTGAGTATAATAGACATTTGTTTTGTTGTATTTTTACGTTTGGTTGCTAGAGCTTGAGAGACCCTTGGGATTCAAAGTGCATTCTTGTAATCAGCATTCATTAATACAATTGAAATTAAAACCATTAAGGCAGAGACATAAATGAAATAAAGTTAAAGCTACCAAAATATCCTTCATCCACCCTTTGTTTCTCTGGTTATTATAATATATGTTACATGCAAGAGCTCTCACTGTCATTTGGTGGTTGACCAGTTCCTCCTATATCTGAATATGTAGCATACCTCTCACCCTGCCATGGGCCAAATCTGAGGTGCAGTGTTTGACAAAGACTCCAAACAAAAGGGGGAGCACATATACAGAAATCATTCCAGGGGAAGTTTTAAATGCTGTGGGATTCCTTCCTTTACTGTAGAAAATTTTAATTGCAACCTTTGTTTCTGCATTTCTGATGTAAATAATTTTCAGCAGTAAGAGTGAAGGATCATCTAGTCTGACTTCTTGCACACTGCAGGCCACAGAACCTCACCCACCCACTCCTGTAAAATAGATCCCTAACTTCTGGCTGAGTTACTGAAGTCCTCAGATCAGGATTTAAACATGTGGGCTTGAGTACATGTACTGTAATTTACATGTACCAAATTTACATGGAACATTGGTAACTTTGGGACTGAGGCCATGTCCACACTACAAAATTATGTCAACCTAACTAACTTTGGCATACAGCCACCATAGTTATTAAAAGGCTTGTGTGCACACACCCTGCTCCTTGCATCGGCTGTGCGCGTCCTCACCAGGAGCGCTTGTATTGTCAGTGTGGGGCATCATGGGATGGCTCCTGAAAGCCAGTAACAGTAAACATAAACAACACAGTGTCTACCCTGACCCTGCATCAACCTAGTTACATCAACTGTGACTCTACGGTACCCGGGTAGGTGGTGTTACAAAACTTGCATAGAGAGGCACTTATGTCGGCGGGCGCCAAATTTAAGGGAAGACACGTCCACAGCTAGGTTGACACAAGGCAGCTTACATTGACCTAACCATGTTGTGTAGACCAGGTCCAAAGAGAGCAACGAGTCCTATGACTTCTCTTCCCTTTTACTCCTGAAGCTGTGACACTCCTGCTTTACCTGTGGAGGACACGACCCATGCCAATATTGGTCGGCAGGCAAGTTAGCAGAAGATGTTTGGGTAGGACAAAGTACGGCAATAAACCTCATGGTTTTGTTAAAAAAAAAATACTGAGGGCACATCACACTCATCACACAAAGTCTGGTTTGAGGAGTTTCATCCCCAGTGGTTGTTGCCATATGTCAGGGATCGCCAAACTTACTGACCCACCGAGCTGCAGAAGTTCGAGAGCCGGCGCGCACCTGCCAGGGCTTGGGGCTTCAGCCCCTCGGGAGGCACATGCCAGGGCTCAGGGTTTCAGCCCTGCTCTTGCTGAAGCCCCAACCCCGCAGCGCTGAACCCCGGAGACCCCCCTGCCCCACTGAGCAGAAGTCCCTACCCCTGTAAGGCAGGGGTCCTGAGCTCCCCCCCCAAGTCTGGTAAGTGGAGAATGGGGAGGGTTGTGGAGGAGCTCCGCGAGCCGCACTTTAACTGTAAAAGAGCCGCATGTAGCTCACGAGCCACGGTTTGGCCACACCTGCCATATGGTATGAAATACCATAACGAGGTCACCAGGCTGAGACTTTCTGTCCTCCAGGCCTTCTCCACACAGAAATATTTTTCTACTTCTAGCTTTCAGTCACTCTCATGCCCCTTTTCTCTCTGCTCCCAGCTGTATTTCTCCATTTCCTTTCTCTGCACCCTCCAGCACACACACACACACTCACTCTTCCAAGCCCCTTCTCTTTCCTTTTGTCTCCTAGACTTTAAGGTCAGAATGGATCATTGTGATCATCTAGTCTGACTTCTTGCACACTGCAGGCCACAGAACCTCACCCACCCACTCCTGTAAAATAGATCCCTAACTTCTGGCTGAGTTACTGAAGTCCTCAGATCAGGATTTAAAGACTTTGAAGCCTTTATAACATGTGGGCTTGAGTACATGTACTGTAATACTGCCTTCTAGCCCTGTACAAGCTCATGCCTACTTTTAAGCATGTGAATGGCCCCATTGACTTCAAAGGGACTGGTTGTGTGCTTAAAATTAGGCTTAAAATGTCTCTTTGAAAGAGAAGAAAAAGGTTGAGTGTGAAGTGGCAAGAAGAGCAACCATTTAGCTGGCACAAATGAACAGGGGGACAGCAGTCAAAACAAAGTCTAGTGATATGTGGCCATGTAAATACACAGGGAACATGGTCATCACCTAATTCCATTATAAGTGGTTTGGGGAACAAAATTGCTCTAAATTGATGAGCTACTTGAACAGCCAGTCAGGAACCAATAAACATTTGAGCATGTCTGGAAATAAGGCCCCAATTCAGCAAAACATTAACATTTATGCTTTTCAGGTCTGAGCAGAAAAACATTTGATTTTTACTTTCCACTCAGAAAATTCAGACAACGGAATTTCCTTCACCAAATGATTCTTTACTTCGTTTAAGAACACCTCTGCTTTTGAAAGAGTTTCCGTGCAATAAACATTACTGAAACATCGTGTCATGTGTCAAAACCTAAATGTGGTAATATACTTACTATGGTGCTGGCGGCAGAGCTGTCCCTTGGGTGCGGCAAATCGAGGCAACTGCCCCAGGCCCTGCGCTTCGATAAAATTGTGAGGAGGTGGGCGGGCGAGCGGGCTGAGGAGGCAAACAGGGAGGCGAGCGGCAGGCAGATGGGGTGTGCAAGGAGGATCCCTCCCCCAATGCCTCTTGCCTGCTGGCAGACCCCACTGATCAGTGCCTCCCCCTTCCCTTCCCCCTCTTGGGAAGGGTGGAGTGGGGGCAGGGCCTGGGAAGAGCTGGGGGGGAGCATCACCCCCACAGATTAGAGACTTGGCGCCTATGTCCCAGGGCCTGCACCCCCCTATGGATGGCCCTGGGCGGCGGCCTGTGATACACAGAAGGTCAGACTGGATGATCTGGTGGTACCTTATGGCCTTAAATTGTATGGCTCTCTGAAGCAAAATTCTGCTAATTTTGAATGATAAAGACAAAAAATAAACAAACTTCTTATGAGTTTCCATCACATTCTCACCTTGGCTTCTTTTAACTTCAGTCTTTGTTCCCTACAGAATATGCCACAGAAGTTATATCTAGAATAGGAAAAGAATTTTAAATTTGCCATTCATTTTTCTGAAATGTCTGTTTGAGAACAGCTACCAAAATCCTGATCCATTTTAGGAAGCAAAATGTCATTTTATCGATGTGAGCAAGAAGTTCTGATTTAGTGAAGGTTTATGGTCATTTGTTTGAATGGCAACTAAAACAAAACATATATGCCCACCAGTGCACGGGCCAGTATTCAAGGCAAAGGGAACCTAGCTTTTGAGCTAACTCAAGACTGAGTAAGAAGCGATGATACATTAAAGCAGGGTGGGCAAAATACGGCCCACAGACCAGATTTGGACCATCAGGGCTTTGGATCCAGCCTGTGGGATTGCCATCCCCATGGTGCCATGGGCCCCGCACTGCTCCCAAAAGCAGCCGGCACCACATCCCTGCGGCCCCTGGGGGAAGGGGTGCAGAGGGCTTCACGCGCTGCCCTTGCCTGCAGGCACCGCCCCCGCAGCTCCCATCGGCCGGGAACGGGAAATCGTGGCCAATGGGAGCTTCAGGGGTGGTACCCATAGGCAAGGGCAACGCATGAAGCCCTCTGCTCCCCCAGTGTCATGGGCCCAGAGCATGCCCTGGCACCGGCGTGCTCCACTGCCACCCCAGAGCCGCTCCAGGTAAGCGGCACCGGGCTCGAGCCCATACCCCGAATGCCTCCTGCACCCCAACTCCCTGCCCTGAGTCCTCTGTCGCATCACACACCCCTCCTGCACCCCTACCCCCTGCTGCACCTCTCACCCCTCCTGCAGCCCAACCCCATGCTGAGCCCTCTCCTGAACTTCTCCCTACACCCCTGCCATTAGCCCCCTTCTGCATTCCACACCCCCTCCTGCACCCGATTCCCTTTCCCTGAGCGCCCCCCGTACACCCCACACTCCCTCCCACACTCCATACTCCCTCCCGCACCCGAACCCCCTACCCTAACCCTACATTCATGGCCCTGCATGCAATTTCCCCACCCAGATGTGGCCCTTGGGCCAAAAAGTTTGCCCACCCCTGCATTAAACAGGGACATCTTGGCCACATGCGCTTCCTCCAGTCATGCCCTCTTTTACCTGTTCTGCCAGTTGTAGGGAGGGAGAGTTGGGTAGAGCTCCTTTTATTGGCTTGATGCTGCTGAATCACCGTCATACTGGGATGATCCTCCCTGGACCAGTTAAACTTGGTTTAGGGCCAGAATATACCAGCAGGGTGGTGTAATATGGCTGCACCACACCAGGGAATCTGGCCTAAAATTGCCAACAGTTATTAATATAAGCAATTTCTCTTTCTTCCTGCTTTCCTCTTTTATCATCAATTGTCTTGTGTTGTTTTTCTCTCTCCTTCAGGCTATGCAGTGTTGCCAAGTTCCAGCTGAGCAACAATTTCCAGCCACATTTTAGGGGCAAGATGTTACTAAAACGTAACTAACACCTGACTCACACATTTTATTGTCCCAAATAGTTCAGGTTATCTAATGGGTCCTTCTAATATATGAACAGATAACCAGTACTGGGCTCAAACCTCTCTTTAGAGAGATGTTGTCCAATGTGCTATGCACCAGCAGTCACCCAACTTCCCAGAGGTGGCAGCCTTTCATTAGTGCTGTGAGTACATAGTGCTCAATACTAGTCCCATAGGGTAGTCCACTCATTTTGATAGGAGTTGAATCAGGGCCATAGTTTACAACAAGCTTCAGAAAGAAAGATGCTCTGTTCATGTAATTGTATGTTATAAACTGCAAGAGAAATCCAACATTTTTATTCAAAAGGTGTACATCCAAAAATGCTAATCCATAATTAAAATACACACAATCTGTATACAAAGTTTAAAAAGAGGTGATCCACCTTCAACAACAAGTTATTAATCAGTCACCAACCAGACAAAAAGGCACGGAGAGCCTGAATTCTTGCCAAAGATAAACTAAGCCATACCTCGCAGCCATCCCTAAAAGCACAGAAAAAGAAATGGACTTTTACAGTGTCACAAACCAAAACTCCCTTTTCAACCATTAGCCTAATTTAGCAAAACACACAAGAAAACCCAAGGCAGCTGAGAATGAGGGGAGCTGGCCAAAAGCAACATTATCTCTGCTAAACATGTGCCATTGATTTCAAAGTTCTAAATGAATGGCTCCAGCCTATTTTCAAGGCAGTAAAGAAAACACACTTTCCTGGACACACACAAAACACATGCAGCCAGCACGTTGCCAAGTGTAATTAATAGTCTGTCATTTCGTCTGAAGAAGATGACAGCATCAGAAACAAAACAAATAAAAAACCAATTACATGTGCTGTTGGATCGGGGTTACACAAACACTACTGCTTATGGATAGCCCAAGCATTCTGGATTTTCTTGCTCTATACAATTTCCTTATTTCCTCATAGGATCGGATCAATTTCTTTCGGATTATGGAAGTCACTTATTGATAGAAATAGTAGGGTACAACCCACACTGAGAAAACAATCACATTGACTAATATTTAATTCCATGTAATAAAATAATCATTTTCTCTTTTTTTTTGTCATTCTCACACTGGACATAGGAAAACATGCCACACTCTACACTATTTGTTGCAAAATCTATGATCTGAGGGATAAGTACAATGATGGTGGGAATGCATTATTTCAAACTCTCCGAAGAGAGAGGGATTACTAATCTGGGAGGAAAAGATGGAGCTTGAATGATAAGCAACTCACTTTCTTGAAGTCACCCATTCAGGTGACAAAAACTAGCTAAGGCGTTCACCAAGGAAGAGAGGAAATGTCAAAGGGCTTTGGATCAGTCACTTCAGAGCACTGATCAAAGTCATGCATGTGGTTGGTGACAGCAGTGATATAGGGTCAAAGTGGAAGCAATAACTGGTATGAGGAGGAAGTTTGGGCAAACAAAGAAGGGTAAAGAGGAGAGAAGAAAGAGGGGTAGCAGTGAAAGAAGAGTTGAAACTATGCCAGAGACTACAACAATAATCTTTACCCACTATAACTTGCATAAAGTGAGTAATCCCGCCCCAGATTTTAAAAATTTAATAGCAGAGACAGCACAGAAGTGAGGTCTCACATTACTAAATGTTTTTGGTATAACATATTTATGGACATACAATGAAGAATGACCAGAAATTAAAAACAAAACTATGGCTCTCAAATTTCATTTTCAATCATAAATGAATGTTTGTTTTGTGCTGCCCTATCCTTGTTCTTTTATTTGATCAATACACTCTGAAAGTAAAATCTGTTCTAACAAAAACTGATTGCCTTATATAGCCTCAATTGGTGCAAATTGGGGTAACTCAGTAGATGTCAATGGAACTCTGCTGATTTACAACAGTGAGGCTCTTCCCTATTGCCTTCTAGTCAACGTGGAGCAGAATTGCACTTTTGAGGAAAGCCTGGGGAACTTGCCTAATAAAGATAATATCCTGAGCAACTTTCACTGGGATTTACAGTGGCCAATGGGTCTTGCCCAGTCATTGCAAGTGCAAATTCTTAAGGTTCTACTGTATTCAGTTCAACAAAGGCATTTCTAAATGGTTGCATGTAATTTCAAATTGCAACCTGTCAACTGACAACTCAGTTTGTTGTTTTTGCTGGATTCTGGCCAGTTTATAAGATCTCTCTCTATATATTTTCAGCCTGCACAACACATTACATATGCACAGGACACAAATCACATTCTACTACGCGCTCCATGTGCCAAGTCATGTGATTACTTCCATGGTTATGTGGCTAAGAGCTTAAAGGGGAAAGAAAAACTAGTGTGTTATATTAAGGAAAGAATTTCTCTCTCTACACTTTAATCCCTATTTTTAGATATTGGGAAGCTGATAGTAATTTAAGAAAAAAATCATTTGGAATTAATGTTTCCCATGAAATAGCTCCCCAGTTTATATGCCTGTAATTTCAAACATTTGTTGCAATAATTCATTACTGGGTTCTAATTGCCATAATCCTTGCTTTTGGCTGAAAAGGTTTAGGCAGACTGATTTCTGGTGGACTCCTCCCTCGGAAGAGCTCCCTGGCCTCCTCTCTTCAGCCCTTTTGTAAAGATTCCTGTTAGCTGGCTCTTTCTTTGGGACAGTCCCTTTTGGGACTAGTAGTTGCTACAGATGGTCAGTCTAGCTTTTTAACCCCCACATGCTCTTCCTTCCTCTTGGAGTCTCTACCTTTCCTCCCAGAAGGCCCTACTAGGAATACAAAGCCAGAGAACTGGCAAATAGCCAAATGCAGATTTAAAAAAAAATAGAGAAAAAAGAAAAGAAAAATACCAGCCAAAGTTTCAACCAAAAGCAAATATATTATTCCACATCACAGTCTCATTATTCCTATCTGAAAGGTTGCTGCCTGACAATGTTTTTCTCTAGTGAGGCCGAGAGAAGGGAGGGGTCAGAGAGTGGACATGCTGAAGTACAGCAGGCCAGACAGATATTAGCTAACTCTCATTCTGATTAAACTGCCTGGAGGGATGAAACAGCCCCATAGCACGAGCTGTTGAAAAGGGTCATTTTTCCTTCTGCTTGGTTCTGTTTGTTTCCTCCAAATGTGTCCATCCAAACAAAACTATAATCTAGGACAAATGAGTATGGTGAGGGCAGAACTCAAGAGTGTTCTCAGGGGTCTTTGAACTATATCCCACTGTGCATAGTTCTACCCACAATCCACTCTAAGAAGGGACAGCATTCCTCTGCAGGTGCCGGGGGGGGGAACAATTGCAGTAGCTAAAAATGAGCCCAATATTGTGAGGCCCAGAGCACCTCAACTTCCATGCAATGGGAATCCAGGCTGCTTAGCAACTTAAAAGGATCAATTCCTTGGGTAACTTTCAACTGGATTTTTTTGACCTATAAGAACTTGTCCACCATTCTTGCTGTAATTGTGTTCTCTTTGCTTCATTATAATAGGTATTCTGAATCAATATACTACCGCTTCAATTGGTATTAGAGTTTGCTCCACTGATTTGGACCATAGTTTTTCCTCCAGTAATTTTACTTATTTCTTTTGGCCCAGGACTTGTATTATTTTCCAAGAACATTCATACACATACCTTTCCCATGACTTGGGATTTGAGTTTCTCTCCCCTGTTGCCCTGCTAAGAGGTTGTATATGTCTGTGACCGGAGTCCCAGGGGAGCCAACTGAAGTCACTCAATTAGGGTGAACTGCAAAGAATGGGGCAGACAATCCCCAAAGCTGGTGGATATTCTGATACTTAGATTTATCAAGCCAGCACAAAGCAGCTTCTATATTGCCTCACTGGTTACCCAGAAGCCAAAAACACAGTTCCCTTAAAGTAACCCAGCCTCAGGCCTCCTCCCAGATACCCAAGTCAACTATGATGAGAATTACTGAAAATCTTATTCATCATATAAAAAAATTCTACAGATCCCAAAGAATGGGACACATTACCACCCAGGTTAATGAATATTTCGGATCTTACCCAAATACATGCTTACAGCCAATTCTTATTAACTAAACTAAAATATATTAAAAAAAAAGAGAGAGCGTATTGGTTAAAAGATCAGTATGCATACAGACATGAATACAGTCTTGAGATTCAGATTCATAGCACAGATGGTGAGCTTTGCAGATGCAAAGAGTTCTTTCAGAAATAGTTCCTAGGTTATAGTCTAATGTTTATACACAGGGTGGTCCAGTTAGGACTGGGAACTCAGTCCTTATGGCTTAGGCTTCCCCTGCACCAAGCCTCAAGCAGATCTGAGATGACAGCATCAGGTCCCAAGGGTCTTTTATATAGTTTTCTATCAGCCACTTGACCATACAGTCCTGAGCGAACAATAGGGTTTTGATGTAACCTTCTGTTTCCTAAGCCTCACTAGTAATTAACTACATGGATTAACATAAGACAATTTATCCATAAAACAGTTTATCACAAACTTTAAAGAAACACATAGACAATGACATTTATTGCACTCAGGATTTATCTAAATGTTAATATTCCCTTTTGATCTTTGAATCAACAGCTATAGTGTCAGACAGGAACTGTCTGATTACATGGCTAACATTTATGAGTACACACATACAATTAGTATCACCCTGACTTCTAACAATATAGGTTTGCATTTCAAAGTTGTAGCCAATTTAGCGTCGAATGGCCCTAATTACCATTTGCATACTTTCTAACATGTCTTTAAAGGTTGGCTTTGGGTTAGTTAGCCTTAGGGTGACCAAGTAGCAAGTGTGAAAAATCGGGACAGAGGTGGGGGGTAATAGGCGCCTATATAAGAAAAAGCCCCAAATATTGGGACTGTTCCTATAAAATCGGGCATCCGGTCACCTTAGTTAGCCTGCAAGCTGTTTAATCTTTCCGGCCATGTGTTACACTTTGCTTTAGATTTGTTGCAATTATAAAACAGTGGTAGCAATAACGATTTGCATGGTTATATTTTAATTAGACAACATCACAATGTCAAGACACTTATAAAGAGTGACTATAATTGTGAACCACAAGAGTAGATTTTGCTACAGTTTGTCCTAATCAAGCTAGTTGGAGAGCAAGTGAAGCACACAATACCAAAAATATGTAACATGGAAGCAACAATGTGCAATGCAGAAACTAGACTGTTTAGAAGAATTAGTTTTTGCAAAATTAAAGTTCTCCTCATTATCATCCTAGATTCTTATAGTGGATTTTAGAATATCTGCAATTGCTTTACAAAAATACAAAGGACCTGTTCCAGTTCCTGCTGAAGTCAATGGGAGTTTTGTTTGAACAAGAATGCAAACCTAGACCTACAGAGCTCCATCTTCTTGCCACCCTTTTCCCAAAACCACACACACTCTCCAGATATTTTAGTTTTCTCCCTTTGCCTCATTGCTAGGGCCCTACCAAATTCACAGCCATGAAAAATGTGTCACGGACCATGAAATCTGGTCTCCCCCTGTGAAATCTGGTCTTGTGTGTACACTTATGCTATACTATACATATTTCACGGGGGGGACCAGCGTTTCTCAAATTGGGGGTCCTGATCCAAAAAGGAGCTTCAGGGGGACTCACGAGGTTATTTTACCGGGGTCGCAGTATTGCCACTCTTACTTCTGTGCTGCCTTCAGAGCTGTGTGGCCGGAGAGCACCCAGCTCTGGAGGCAGCACCACACCAGCAGCAGCGCATATCATGACACCTTTACTTCTGCGCTGTTGCCTTCAGAGTTGGGCAGCCAGAGAGGGGCAGCTGCTGACTGGGGGCCCAGCTCTGCAGGCAGCAGCACAGAAGTAAGGGTGGTCATACCGTACCGAGCCATCCTTACTTCTGCTCTGCTGCTGGCGGCGGCTCTGCCCTCAGAGCTGGGCTCCCGGCCAGCAGCCGCCGCTCTCCAGCTGCCCAGCTCTGAAGGCAGCGCCACCGTCAGCAGCAGAGCAGAAGTAAGGGTAGCAGCACCGCAACCCCCCTACAATAACCTTGTGACCCCCCACACACACACACCACTCCTTTTTGGGTCAGGACCCCTACAATTACAACACCTGAAATTTCAGATTTAAATCGCTGAAATCATGATATTTATGATTTTTAAAATCCTATGACCGTGAAATTGACCAAAATGGACCATGAATATGGTAGGGCCTTACTCATTGGGTCATTTTATTTCCATTGATGCAGATAATTGAGAACTTGGAGCTTTAGCTTCCCCTAAAGAAAATTAGGGATTGCATGAAAGGAAATCCTGAGTTTGGAACAGAAGCTCATTTCTCTCACTTTATTAAAACTAGACAACTTTAATCATTGTACAAAACTACTAAGTAAAGCAGTAGTCAACAAAATTTTATTCATTATTATTATTAATATTCTATCACTTCTCTCCAAATAAAAGAAAGTTGTCTTCATCCCTGATTTGGAATGTAATTCCTGAACATTCCAAACTTACGTCTAAATAATTTGAAAGTGTTTTGAAAGCTGAATGTTCTGATCTCTTGGTAGTCCTCCTTAAAGTAGGTGTTCAGAAGAAGAGTTGCAACAAATGTAAAAGCTAACACTGAAAGCTACTGTTTATACTGAGTTGTCCAGTAAACTTCTGAGAGCAGCAACAGCAGAAAAACAATACCATAATCTACTCATTCAAAACTGGACTCCTCTATAACACATCATTGAAATATCCAGATAGTATAAGGCAATACTACTCTTCCTTCTGTAGCACTTATTCTTGCCAATGATAGCATCCTCTGCTTCTTAACCCCTTCTTTATCTCCTGCAAAATATTTAAACATACTCTTATATGAAATGTTAAACATCCATTTAAAAAAAATCCAAATAAAGGGAACCATGCATAATCTATGAAAAATTCTCATTTTACTTACTATACCAGTGAAAATACAGGAAAACAAATTTTACAACTTACCAAGTAAAAAAGCCTTTTCCACAGGGAAAAGAAATGTGACTAGAAGGATACTACAAGGCTCCAAATTCTGAAACGTTCTTACATTTTTCAAATATCTTAATGATTGCATACTAGAGTGCTTTGTGTGTTTAAAAAAATACATTGCCTAGAGTTTATTCAGCATATGCATCACACAGGATTTTCTAATTTGCCTACTTTCCATTTTATAATATAAGTTTAAATAAAGTCAGATTTATAGTCCACTTGTTGCCATTTTGTCTTATTTCTCTTACTCCACTCTGTTCCTTCCTCTCTCTCTCTCTCCAAATATTTTTCTCTGCTTCCACACCTCTGTCTTCTTCCCCTTCCCTTTTTGGCAAGACTGGCTCTCAAGACTTAGCTTCTTCCAGTCCATTTCCTTCCTCTGCTGCTATTCCCAGCACAGCTCACCACTCCACTCCCTGATACTTATGAAGCTCTAGAAAACTGTTCTTAGAACAAATGCAGGGGATGCTGAAAGTTTTTAGATAGCCAAATGAAAATCCTCTACCCAGGGTCAGGTCCAAACTCCTTCTTCCTCCACTCAGCTTCTAATGCCTCTTCCCCACTCTGTATATTTCATCCCATGTCCCTGTGACCACACACATTTAAAAGGGAGGATGTCAGGTCATACTTGGCTCAGAGTGGGGGTTCATAAAAAGGATTTACAAAGCCTAAGAAAAAGAGATATGTTTCTGAGCTTGTTTTAAACAAGTCCAATGGAAACCGACATTCCCTTGCCATGTTTGCAACTCAAAAGTTTAAGCACTGTGCTGATGCTGGAGAACCTGGACAGTACTATGTCTGTGTGCTTTCCTAGCAAAGACCATCACAGGATGAAGAAACACATAGCTACCTGGATAGCAACTAGTTAAGCAATATGCAGTTCAGTAGAAATGTATGAGTACAGTGTTTGCCCTGGGCATTTTGCTGACCAGGGTGGCAAACATTTTGACTGTTTCCCAACCCTAGAGCAATCGAACGAAAAACAGTCCTGGTCACTCAAGGCCCATTAAAGTTGGCACCCAAGATGACTGCTCTGCTCTCCCATCCTTAAAACTGGCTCTGTGTAAAATAGTGTGTTACAAAAATCCTCTTGCAGAGACATCAAAGGTAATCAGAGTGGCCATTTCCTGGATATTATTAAATATATTCTGATGCTCATAATAGGCCCCACGTTTACCAAAATATTAATTTACATTCGTGTAATAATTACACTCTCTGCTGTGCAACTTTCCCATGTTGTCTATTATATTGCAGCAACAACATGTACAATGGGAAATTTGCACAGCATATTTTAAAGTTATTACACCAGTGTAAACTTAAGTAAAGAAACGTGGGAGCTGTCAGATCTAATCAAACATTTAATGTCTCTTCACTCCAGAACTCAGCCAGACTTCAACATGCAACATTGCTAAAAAGCCAGGAATGAAAACTGCCCTGCTGTACCTCTCCTAGTTATAAGAAACAATTTCCCAGTATCTAAGAATGTATTTGTTGGAATTCTTCATTAATTACTCCCTGCAGTCAGGAGAATGGTATTCATAGAACAGCTATGTAGTCCCAAAAGCAGACATACACGGGGTGGGTGGCGGGGGAAAAGGAAAGCATATTTCCTGAAAAGTTAAAACTGAAAAGCCTGCAAGATTTCTCAGAGTGGTTTATAAACTGCAATAAATGACTCTTTAAGAGAGCCTTAAATCTTGTCTACATAAGAAAGTCAAACTGAGTTAGCTAGAGATTTGATTTAAACTGGTGCAAAAAGCTGTGTGGTCTCTGTTATTCCAGGTTAAAAATCAGGTATTTCAGTTTAGTTTGAGTTGATTAGGGTCTATAACCAACTTGAAGTGGGCTACACTTAAACTGAAGTAAGTGTCCATACAAGGGTTCATCCCAGTTTAAAGCTTTTTTTTTTTTTTTTGTTAAACTGATGCAGCTTTCTCATGTACACCAGGCCTTAGATATATACTTTATATTTTGAAAGGAGATACAGAAGCAACTGGGGGAGGGGGAGAAGGACACACACCAAAACCCCCCGTAAGTGATCCCATAATTTGAGATTTTATTCTCATTTACTTAGAACATGATGCTCCCCTCTGCTGTCACAAGTACTTTTAGTTCAGGGGGTGAAAGGGAGAGAATCCGCTCTGGTACATGATCCTCATTTATACCAGGGGCTCCAGAGATCCAGCTATGTGGGTTTGGAGCAGGCCAGCTGCTCTCTGCAGCATGCTCCTGAAATATTTCTATGGTCCTCATCGCTGAAGATGAGTACCTCTGAGGTATTTTAAGATAGATACCACCACCAACATACACCTTTCTTCCTTCTCAGCCTACAGAAGAAATGTCTTGAATAGCTTACAGGGCTATGTGTGGTTGAGAGTGAGTATATTGTATACATGAAGAACATACTGAGGGAAAGTCATGTCAAAGCATTGTGTTTTTCCTTCTTTTGAAGGAATGAGTTCTTTAGGGTAGGTCCAACTCTTGTGAAAGTTCTGTCTCCAATGATCACAGGTCTTTCCTTTTTAGTTGATAGTTTCCTTGTTCTAGTGGAACAGAGTTGTTGTGGGATAGGTGATCTCTCACATAGCTAGGGCCAAACCCATAGAGAGCTTTGAATATCAGGACTCAGACTTTGAACTGGAGTCTGTATTTATTGTCAGTACATAGTGGGGTCATATTCATCGTTACCTGCACTGTTATGCAGCTGGACTGCTGTGTTTTGTATCAGCTGGAGCCTTTTCCAGGTGTATGGTTTCATTCCAAGGTCATAAACATGTGGACTGCTGCAATGGCAAGGTCTGTGTCCAATAGGATGGGCTAGGATCTTCTTGCCAGTCACAGGTGGAAGTAGGCAGGCACAATAGGAAATCACCTTGTTGCTTGGACAAACTCCCTGTGCCTCCTTCTGGCTTAAATAGGGTGGCTGGACCAAACTTTGGGGCTGGGCGATCCTCCAATCAGATCTCCATGAGTGGAGCCTTGGCTGAGGCTACAGTCCTACTAGCGCCTCAGTCCAGCAGGCTTCAGCAGACACTGGGTGGATGCCAGCAGCAGTCTGGGGACTCCCAAGCCTGGGGTCAAGACCTGGGACATCGTACAGATACTGTAAATAGTGGAAGATGGTACAGAGGATGCAAGTTTTCTGAAGTGCTTTCCTCTTCCTACCATCATCCCCTCAATTTTGCCTTGGTTAAGCTTTAGCCAGCTGCTATTCATCCAGGTAACAATTTTAGTTAAGCACTTAGAAATCTGGGAGATTGTGGATCACAGAAGTGCAAGTAATGGATGACATGTTCTATAATAACTTGGTAGGTTCCCTTTCCATGCTGGGGACATATTCCATACTGAGTGAGGTATGGAAGGTGCAGGTGCAGTGGTGATTGTGAGAACCTGAGAGCAAGAAGCCAGGAGCCAATGGAAAAGGCCCCCAACATAGGCCTTTGCCTTCAAAAAAGAATTAGCAGGAAACACCTCCAGTTCCAATTCTCAGGACTAATTAACATAGGGGGTGAAGGGATCCTTATGAAGTAAAGCAATGAAATGGAATTATAGTGTTGGAGACCAGGAAAGTATTTTCTAAAGAAATTTACTTAAATCTGGTTCTCCATAGCTGAAGCTCATGTTGAGGAAGAGAGGCCAGAGTCCAAACTGTGTGCAGTGGCACAGCTGATTTGTACTTTGAGTATTAATCCAGGAGTTCCCATATAAAAAGCTCTTAAAGACTTAGTAGAAAAGTGATAAACTTCCTATAAACTTTTTTATAAAAAGACATCCTATAGAATTTACAAGATAATTAAATCCCTGAGTTACAATTCTATAGAATGGATAAAAAATAAAACAAAAAGGAAGGAGATTGTTCTCCATAAAAATCTTATAAGATTTTCAAATAGTTTCTATATAACTATTACATTTCTATATGGCCATCCAACATCTTGACCGATGAAAGGAAATATGACAAAATCAGTCAGTGGTGCTTGACAGTAGTGTGGGAGAAGAGCCCAATGCCCAAGCAACAGACCCTCCTACAGTGGCTACAAGTCTACTCACCAGATGGAGGTTGGAGCACATTGTGCTTCCTGGCTTGCCTATGGCCCTTAGCCTGGGATCTCTGATGGCTCTCTGCAACGACTACGCTAGCCTTGACCCGGCTTCTCCAGACTGAGCGGTTGCAGACAGGGTTCTCCCAGTTGTCAGTGGGAATGCTGAATTTCTTGAGACCTTGCTTGACCTTGTTGCCATATCAGAGCTTTGGCCTTCCTCTGCATTGCGGGAAGTTCTTGAGTTGGCCGTAGAGCACAGTCCTAGGCAGATGATCTTGAGGCATGGGCTCTACATGTTCCAGCTAGCAAAGCCTGCAAGCATCCAGTGTAGTCTGCAAAGACTGTAGGCCAGTTCTATCAAGGATATTGTTGTTAGTGATCTGTTGGTCCCAAGCAACTCCAAGGATTTTTCTGAGACAGTGAAATTTCCATAGACATGTATTAATCTCACCTTAGTACTCAGTTTCTCTCATGGCCTGTCCTGCCCTTCCCCAGTTCAGTACACATCCTAATACCCTACTACATATGTTTTAGAAAAGAAGCGGTGAGTAAAGGTTTCTGTATAGCATTATGAATGTGCAAGGGAATATACTACCCATTTTGAATAGAGCACAAGTTTTGAGCTCAGGATTGTTGCAGTCTTCAAGCATAGACCTTGTTTTCAACCCATGTGAATGCCAAGATAATTTGCTCTAATTCTGGCAAGGAAGAACCACAACACAATGACAGGTAAAAGGAAGAGAAAAGCTTACCATTCAGTTGAGTCCAATTCCCAAAACTCCTCTACAGACGGTATTTTGCCTCTGTACTGTTAACTGTGGTTAAGATGAAACTGTAGATTTGATTTTTAGCTGGCTCCAATATGTTTCCATAAAATAAATATGTGTCTGAATGAAAAAAGCATTGCAAATACCCCAGGAAACATAAGGCAGCTGCTTTTCACTTTGCAATCAACAAAAAATGGGATCCCATCACTAACAAACCCACAAGCTGCTTTTAAGGGCTGCAAGCATTTTTTTTTGGCAACTTAGCTGTGACTTCACAGGCCCATATAGAACAGATTCTTCCAGTCGGCCTGGATGATACTTGTAAAATATGACATAAAAAGAAACCTATTGATCTTAATTTGTGAGAATATTACCATGTGTGTCCAAAATAAGAATTAACCCCTACCCCCAGCACACACATGCATACCCCTAAACTGAGTAGTTTCTAGTTTAGAAGGAAAGATTGGTGTTTCTATCCTGCTGCTGTAGGGTTGGGGGGATGGGGGGAGGATTTTGAGGAAAGGGCGGGTAGTGGGCTACTTTGCCAGCCCCCTGTCAAGGCTGATTCCCCACTCTGGCACTTCGATTGCAGAAGGTGGGGGCCAGCAAGGATTCTAAAAATTAATACTGGCCTCTCCAGGCTTGTATTAAATTCCCAAGGTTACAGCTTTTCTCTGACCTTGGATGGGTAGGTGCTGCCACCATCCAAATGCAAAACCCTTTGGAACTCAGGAAGGCGCACTTGGGAATTCCTTCCTATGGGGTACCCTCAAGCCCTTTCACCCCCATGTTCCCCATTCGTGGAAGAGGTGAGAAAGGAAAACAAAGAAATCAGCTGTTGCCACCAGCTATCTAAAAAAAAACATCTGCACAAACCTCTGAAGACACAAAAGTCCAAATCCTGTTCTTAAAAAAGGGTAAATTTTATTAAAAACAAAAAGAAAGAATACACATCTGGATCTTAGGCTTTTACTAGATTTAAAAATCCCACTTACAAAAATTAAGCATCAACAATAACCTTCTTAAGGTCCAGCTTAAACATTACAAGCAAAACAAAAGCATTTCGGGTTAGCACAGAAGAGTCCACAAGTCTTACAAAATAAAAGAAATAAACCTAATCACGTCTTTCTAGACATTTCTGATCTACTTACATATCTGGGTTTCCAAATAAGCAATTGTAGGTATGAGTCTGATGATTTTCATACCTGGCCTTCAGCTTCTCACAGCATAACTGCTGCCCTGTTCCCCTCTTCCCCAGAGAACCACAAGACAGACAAAGGGAAGTTTTTTCCCAATTTTAAAAAGTTCTAGCCCTCCCATTGGCTCTTTTGGTCAGGTGCCTACTCCCTTCTTTTAACCTATGGGCTTATTTAACCCTTTACAAGTAAAGCAAGTAGAGAACCGCTACCAAGAGGGATTTTATAGCTAAGCGGCTGGCTGGGTGTCCATAAAAGGAAGCTTCCCCGCGCCCCTTCATTTATCACACCCCCATTCTCCAAAGAGTGCAGGTGAAGAATGGGCCAGCTGTGAGCTTCCTAAAAATGTTGGTTAAAACCCACTGTTTCTTCTGAAACAACGTAAGGTGCCATGAGTGACAGTGGGGGGAAGTCTGGGGCCTGTTGTTCAAAATACATTCAGAACAGAATTACCCTGTTTGGAATGTCACAGTAAGGTGTGTGACTTGAATACATTTCATAGACCTGTACCAGGTTTGCCTTCAGTTGTTCTGAAATGGGAGAATCTTTTCTGTTTTGAGCTTTTACCACAAGTGTATTTTTTCAGTACTACAGCTTCTGAGGTACTTTATAGTGAGTCTACTGGAATGAGTTCATGTTAATGTATTTTCCACGAGACTTCAAGGATTAGAAATCAGAAAGCTTACATTTATTTTGTCTTACCTGGAAGAGTGGAAGTGAGTGTTTGTGTGCCTTCCAAGAGAAGAAGGGGGAGATCATTGTTGCAGAAACATCTGGCCATATCCTCAGCTGGCGTAAACTAGCAGAGCTCATTGAAGCATAATATAACTCTGACTACTAGAGAATTTCCGATAGATTAAAAAAAAAAAAAAGACAATGCAAACAAAACCCATTATATTGAATAAATGAGTTGAGATTTTAAGAATGAATTAACATTTCAAGAACTAGTTGATTACTTTTAAAAATAAAGGTGCCAAAGTTAAAATAAAAAGTCCTCTACTTTTGCAGCTGAACTGAACACTCCTCCTTACATTCTCTTCCTCCTGGTGCTGCTACTGGGCCACTCCCCGGGGGCCTGTTAGAGATGTCAGCATTATATTTCGAATAAAGCTGCTCAGATAAGTGAGTTTCATCAGAATCAGACACCAGATTTAAAACTCCTGCAACAGTCCATCAATATTCCTAGATAGTAGAAAGGGAACTAAAGATGCTTTCGTAAGTTCCTTTCATGTTTTGAATTAGAATGTTGGGGGAAAATTTGTGGGCTGGTAGTAAAGAAAAGTTAGTAACACTTGGTTAGGGACGAAACAAGCCATTACGTTTTTAGTTTGTTTAAGGAGAGGTCCTGAGCAGGAGAAGAAAATGTGAATATTTTGTGTGTGTGAGAGAGAGAGAGAGTTTAACTTTTTATTTCCATAAAGAAACAGACAATGAAGTACAAAAAGGTAGACTTACAGCTTGTCTGTGTTTCCAGATATCACATATTTCCCAGGATCTCTCTGCAATTTTACAAAGCTGCAAGAGCAGACACTAAAAAACTAGACAATATTATATAAGCATAACATATTAGGGTGTAGGTAACCATGATAAAATAGGAAAGACATACATGAATAGGGACAGGAGAAAAGGAGGACAACAGATAGGTAGCATTCCTGTACAATAAATACAAGTATCAAGCGGGGATAGGAAAGGGTTACTGGTTATTCACCCCTAGTTTTTGGAAACTACCAGTCTGACTCCAACTGTGACTAGATGTACAGCATTTTTGACTGTCTGCTGCAATACACTGCATCAAGTGGTATGCACAGTATTAACATTACCATCCTCTACAAAATTCAGGCATGTATTTTGTTCATGCTGGATGAAGCATATGGAAGGGCATAGCAAATGAGTTTATTTTTAAATGACTTTTTATTCTTTAGACACATGGGAACAAACCAAAAACAGAAGCAGATTTCTAGTTTAAACCTATTTTTTTTAAATAGGAAGGGGAACAAAAAGTTGGAGGAACTTGTGGTCTGAATCTGTGAGGTGCTGTGCACCCATAACTCCACTTGAACTTAATAGGGCTTAAGACCTCTCAGGATCAGACTCCTAGCACTTAACATGGCTGCCTGACATGCTCAATACATGTTATAAAGTATTATTGTCCTATAAAGTGTTTGACTCTTTGACACCGTGACAGTCTGACAATATCCTGAATAAACCTTATGGAATTAAGATCAAATTTGATTGAATTCTGGTATTAGCATGCATGTAGCTTCCTTTGTTGTTTTTAATATGTTTTCTCTGTAATGCTTTTTTACCTTAAGAATAAAGTGCTGTGTTGTATCTTATAGCTGTTGCACTTATACCTGTTAAGGCTCTCTGAAGAGAAAGCAAGCAGGTATCCTTGGGCAACGTATCTGTGCTGGGAAATACACAGTGTAGGCAGGGACCTGTGCAGCCTGGAAATTCCCCAGTCAGAAGGGAGAGGGACGCGGGTCTCCACTGAAGAGAGGCAAGAGCTGGGGAGTTGCAAGCCTAAGATCAGGTGCCGTTGCTTGGCCACTAAGGGGAAATACAGATGCAGTTACCCTCAACTGTGACAGACACCACCAGTAAGATGTTATTCCATTATACTTCATTGCAGAGACAACATTACAAATCCACTCCGATACATAGTAGCATAACAGAACACTGGGGTGCCTGGTGACATTCTGACCAATATCTGCTGCGGCTACATGTACTCCCACCACCACTGGAAAATTACTGAAATAATTTGGGAATGTTTCATTTGTTTTTGCAGAGGCATTACTGCACAGTAGAGCAGCAGCAGCCCAACAGATGTACACATTTTTACAATAATTTGCTGATGCTTGGGTGTATCTTTGACTTTTTCTTTGGTTTGTGGAGTTCAGACCAGACACATTGAAGGTGACATGCTTAGCCTTTGAAGAGAAGCTGTAACCCTCTGTGACAATGCTTGGGGCAACCAGGACTGAGAGTCACCTTGTTACCCCCTGACTCCAATGAAAGGGAGTCTTTCTTGTGGTAGCTGGGTGTCAGCTCTCTACCATCACCAGACTGTCAGCCACTCTCCTCTGGGCTATCCCAACCTTGTCTTAACCTTAACAGTATGTGCACCCCTGTCCCCAAGTCCCTTTGAATAATTCCTCTGTGATATCCATCCCCTGAACCCAGGATACTCACAGAAACCCCAGATCCTCAACCCCAAAGGAACAATGTCCCCCAGTTTATCAGTTTCACTTTAAATCACCACTCCTGCAGACCACACAGTGCTTGTGAGCACTTATAATAAAACAAAAGTAAGGCTTATTTAAAAAAGAATAGAGAGTTAGCTGGAAACAAGAGAACAGTGGAAATAAACGCTTACAATACAAAATAAAAATCACAAAACACAAACCTGGGTCTACACTTACCAATAGGTACCTCACCTATCTAATACAGTAAATTCTCTTCCCCGCCAAATTTCAGTCTATTGCATAGCTGGCTCATTTCCCAGAGAACCAGGATCCAAACCATTATTGAAAGCCCCCCTGCTCCACAAAGGAGTTTTCCTCAATGAATTGATCCAGAGTTCCTTTCCCTATACTCTGTTATACTGCAACAGTCTATTGTCTTTATTCATATCCTGGGTGATCTCCTGCCTGTGGTAATGTTCCTTTTCACCTCCAAGTGGTTTTGATAGTTTGCAATTGTCTTTTATGGTTATCCATTGACTTTTCTGGGATGTGGCAAGGTTAGACAACAGAACTTCACTTTACCTCGCCAGCTGACTATGGAAGGGTGCCAACTCCCTCTTGCTTGAATGGGTGACCACCAAGAGAGATTATCTCTTGGTGACTAATTTCTACTCCAAGTCCATAAAGCATACTTTCAGTATAGCTACATTATTCCTTAATTATTACCCATGCATACATCTCACAATGATTATGAATCTTGACAGGTTATGAGCTTTCTGTAGATGTCTTACAGGATATTTATCCATAAAAAGTAATGTGTAAGGTATCTGTTTGGTGTAGTGAGTTTGTCAAATCTGAATGAGGAGTTTGCAAAGAACAGGGAACCCTTTGCCAAGGGGGCTCCATGTCACACCCTCGCAACCCCTGTAACCTTTTAATCAGTACAGTTTCAAGTAGACAATTAATTTAATTGACCATAGTAAAGGAGTTATGAAGCAATGATGGAGTGGGTAGTCATAGATGGCGGAAAGTAAGGGACAAAACAGAGCAGATGAGAGTGGTATTAAATTGATTTAGTTGGGGATTGGTCCTGCTTTGAGTGGGGGTTAGACTAGACCTCCTGAGATCCCTTCCAACCCTGATATTCTAAGATTCTATGAAATGTAACGTTACCCCACAAAGTTACACTTGAACCTTCTACAACCACATATGGTCCAGTCTTATTTTCAAGATTGCGAGAAGTCATTGACATATCAAGAATTGTACATAGACACAACACCCCTTCACATCAGACAGACAAATCAGTTGAACAGAGGGCCAAAAGGGAAAATGTTTCACAGATTCTGGCAGCATTTTTGCATTCTTGATGAATAACATACTCCTCTGGTGATTGTAATCAGCTTTCTTTTCATCAAATCTATTTCAGTGGAGTCATGTGGTCTAATGATCTTCCCAAGCATTTAGGAGGACTATAATTTCTGAGAAAAACAAGTAAAAAAAATTTTTTTAAAGTTATCCCACGGGAGAAACTGTGAAACAACCCAGTAATCTACACCACCCACTCAAAATCCTATCAATAAAATAACACGCACTATTAGTTTATACTAACTGGAAGATTTTACTGTCTTTTGGCAAAGAAAGAGAAAAATGTGGAGTTTAGCCAAGTCATCTAAGGATAGACACTATAACTTCCATAGCTATTTGAAGGATGAAAACAACAAAGAAATAAATTATATAGTGTAATACAGTGGGCTATAGCTAGGACTTGCAGGATTAAGTTCAGGGAGATCTAGTGTAGATATTAGGAAAACTTTCTCATAGCAAGATTGCAGTGTGGAATAGTGTCCCAAGGAAAATGACAGAAACCACCTTGCTTGGTATATAACTAGCCTAGAAAGAGGGCTAGAAGATATTCTTCATGTAGCTAGCTACTCTTCATAGGCAAATGGTTGGACTAAATAGAAATTACCCAGCAAGAAGAGATCTGATTAATCTTGGAGCCCAGTTTTCAGAGTGTGTAAGAAGAGAAGTACACTTTATGTTTGTTGATTTTTTAGGACTGTATTCTGATATGCTTGTGAGCAAGATGAGTTAGCAACATTTTTTTTTTTTTTAAATACTCAGCAAGAGATCAATCCACTCAAGTGTTTTGAGAAAGTGTGCTCATTTTGTTTTGGCTCGCTCCAGTTCTCTTTCTCCACTCCTATCAAAGATTCAAATCAAAAAAGAAAAAAAATATTTCCACATGCTGAGTTAATACATATTATAGAGCTATGCACAACACAACAAAACCAGGGGAAGAATCCCCATTTCAAGGTTTTCCTAATAACCTGGAACTTGGCCTAGGCAGTCTAAGGATTGACTAATGTCAAGAATCTTTCAATGATTGGGCTAAGTTTCAGTTTACCTGCTCAACCCCACCTTTGCTTTTCGATATGTTCTCAGATACAAAGGAAATCACCTGGTACCCTTTACACAAACTTCTCACTTTCCATGTATACTTGGTCGCTGGCCACCTACCACTACAAGCTCAGGCTCTTCCAAATGCTACAAAATGGGCCTATTCTCCTCCCCTCCTCTGCCCCCGCATCTTCTGTCTTTGGAGATGGGGGATATAAAGTAGTTTCCTCCCTCCCCCCCACCAAAAAAAATCTATTGAAAGTTCTGGGAGTTGTATGTGGGTAAGATGCAGCAATACTTGCAGCTGCTGAACCAAAAAGACTTCCCCCAATTGCCACCGGTGTTGCTGCATTAAGTTAGAGCTGAGGCCCCTGTTGAGCAAGCTATTTAAGCACATATTTAAGCAGCCCCACTGAATAAAATCCTGGCTCTGTTGAAGTCAATGGGAGTTTGCTATTGACTTCATTTTGGCCAGAATTTCACCCAATGGAGCTACTCATGTGCTTAAATATCTTGCTGAAGCAGGGCATGAAAGATGCTCCAGAATCCAGTGCACTATTAGAGTCCAAAGCACAAAGGACAACCCATGGGATTGCAAATCATGCATCAAGAATCAGAACCAAGAGAAAGGGTTCCAACAAAACCATGTATCCTAAATGAGCCAAAGGGGAGAAGGCTTGTTTCTCCCTCCCACTGTGTCCTGAAGTGCAATCCAGCTCAAAGTGTGGCTTTTTTTAATATTGATTCTTGCCATTTGTAGCTATTGAGGGTTTCTGTTAAAAGCCTACTAATTTTTACTGCATTTTTTACCTGCAATTAGTTGCTGGCTCAAGTGGCACTTAGACATGTAAACGCTTGGTTTGTGGGCACACTGATGCAGTTAGACTCTCCAAAATTAATCTTGGCACCAGCAACCAGTCGTGGAGGAGAGGGGGAGGGGAAATCATGTGCAAAATTGGAAGGGGATTTTGCAAACTAGACCCTTAAGTATCCAGTAAACATTTGCTAATCGGTCGTGACAGTTTTAATGCAGTTTAAATTTTGGACTGAAACTATTTTTATTCTGAGACATTGTCAAGTAAACATTTTAATTGTGTCATAAAAGAGAAGTAAAACTAAGCCTCTAGCCATTCTTTCTGCCCCATACAAATAAAGCAAGTAAGTGGTGGGGTGAGGGGTAGAGGGGCTTAAGTAATTTCAATTCTCCCTGCACCTGGCCTCAGAAGGTGCTCAGAAATGCTTATTGGGCACTTATAAAATTTTAATAGAGCTTTTGCATTATGAAATATACTGGATGATTTGTAACAGTTGTAGTCATTTCAATTTAGATTTATTGCAAATTGAAGTGATGATTTTCCACCCACATCTCTCTTCTCTGTATTCCAGGGATAGAAAAATTGAACTATTCCTCGGTGGCTTTATTCCAGCTTTCAGGCTTGCTTGTCACTGAGATCCATAAATCAGAAAGCTCTGCCGTTGGTGGACTTGCAACTGTAAAATGGATTTTTGAATCTCTGCTGAACGGTTTACTGCCAGAACAAGTTTAAGAGTTGCATGATATGCTGATGAGATTTATTCTATGCTGCTTGCACATCAAACTTAAGTGCTGGTTACATGAGAGCAAGAAAGAGGGGAAACATAGAAACCATATAATGAAAATAGAAAGACACTGTTTAGGCTGTCATCAATGCTAGGGAGAAGTATGGTGAGGCACAGTATACATTTGGATGCTTAGGAGTGCAGGTGGGTCAGGTGCCATAAATCTTAAATCTTGCTTTGAGAATTCAACATGTTAAAAATAAAATTCAGCTATAATCCTTTCTGGCCATTGTGTTGCTTCTGTGCAATATCTCAGTACTAGTATAAAACTATTGCTCAAATAATATATAGAGAATATTAAAAAGGAGCAGAATTAAGAAGAACAGTATGTACATCCAGAAAGGCAGTGGAAACTTCCATTTCCTTTGTCAAGTCAGTTTAGAAAGGAAATGAAACTAAAATGTTCAGGCTGTCTAGCATGCCATGCTGGCTATTCTGAACTGTCAAATGGGCAGATCTTCAAAAGCTTTGAAGCAGAAAATTATTGCATGTCTGATTTATGCAGTTATGGTAGTTTGCCTAGTAATTGGGTATTTACACATTCAAAGGGACAATTCCTCACCAAATTGGCAAATTCTTGCAGTTGTACTGACTCTGCATGTGAGTTAAGGATTCTATTACACGTAGGGTCCTAGTTTTCTGAAGTTTTGACACTATGACCAAGAACAGATAATCTAGTGTATGAAAACAGGTAACTAAATGCAGAGGACTTCACCTGTAGCTTACTAGTTCACCCTCCCAACAGATAAACAGTAGTTTTTCAGCGATCAGTATGAAATGACCTTCTGCCTCATTATTACATAATAAAATACTTTATCTGATACTTATTGCACTGTACCTTCCAGGTCAGGGTTGAGTGTATTAGCAGGGCAGGCTGGAGAAGATAGCAATGCCAATGTGCCTGTTCTGAGCATAGAGAATTTGTCCATATTGCTGTAATACAAGATGCTGAACTTTGTTCTGGAAACCTTGTCCTTTTATTTCTCTGTTACTCACAAAGCCCTTTCCCCAGCTTCAAAAATATTTTAAGTGAAGCTGAGTCAACTTCTGATTTTGCATCAAAATATGTGAAATTTGGGGTTTGTTATGGTTTTGACTAAACCAAAGCAGGTGAAGCCCATCCATTTTGGCTGATTTGTTTTGAGATTTATTTGTTTGAATTTGAAACACAGAACAAAAATCTCCCTAATGTTGAATTTAACGGACTCAAAATCAGATATATGCATGAACACCACTGCATCCATTGTGCTGAGTTTCAGTACAATTTAGCGGTGTCCTCAAAAAACAAATCAGACGCAATACCCTCTTTGCCCACTCAGTTTTTTTATGCAAAATGTCCCACACTTTGCTTTATAACCTGTAACTAGTTTACCTCTAACTTTATTGCAAAGCATAGTCTGTTCTTTACAGTTGTAAAATGCTATGGTCTTGAAAATTCGTGTTTTAAATTTCCCATTTATGCCTTAAAAGTTTCCCACTCAATCTGTTGATTTTAGCTTCAAATGTTAGCTTATCTGTATGTAATTTATAGCTGCATTACACATTAACTAATAGGTCTTCTGGGAACTCGCTCTGTAGAGCTCCCTCCCCATAATTAAAGTTCACTTTGAAGTTTTCAGACACAGACCATTCCACGTGTACCTGTTTAGCTGAGTCAATAAATCATGTCGTTTCAGCCTTGCTGTTAGGCTCCAGTTGCCTAAAAAAAAGAAAAGTAACATTATTTGCTTCTTCTCACTCCTATCTTTGCATTTTCATTACTACCAATCCGATTTACATATATAAACCAAACACTGGAAGGGGTGAGTGTGGCTTTCTTACTTTTCCCTTCATTTTCTTAATGTCATGGACCCCTGTATTTGCATTTTTGCAAGAGCCTCCTAGAAATTGGTTTTAATATTTTTCTAAAAATCAGGCATATAACTTAATGCCTGAGATTTCAAAAGTTATCATGTTGTGTTTGTTACAAAACCAAAAGTAACGCCCAAGCCAAGTGTGTGTGTTCAGTGGCAGCATGGAAGTATTCCCCTTTTGTACACAGAATTATTTTTTTTAATTTAACCTTGTCTAATTTGCAAATTATCTGCAGATTGCTTGCAAGTAGATTGCAAAATATCAAGCAAGTTAACTAGTAGTTTGAGCAAACAAGTTTTAGCAGTCATTTGTTCTGACTGCTTGCAAGGAATATCACTATTCGTTATTTACCTTTAAAGCACCAGTACTTTACTTTCTGTCCTCCCCATACTCTCACTTCCCCTGGATTCACTCCTCCCATCAATGAGATTAGTAATTTAAGTTAAATGGTATGTTTGCATCCCTGGTCTAAGAGTTGGGGTGGAATTTTCCTTTTTCCCCTCTGACAACAGCCAAAGATATGAGGCCTGACACCTGACAAGATGCATTTAGTAGAGACCAGAAACGGGACAGAAGTTCAAGCAGGCCTGTAATCATGACAGTTACGTAGGGTCTTCATTTCAGTGAATGACGTAAGGACTTCCAGTCTTGGCCTCAAATGAAATTCTCCAAAGAGAGGCCGCCAGTGATAGGGCTAGCTGCCCCACTGTTCCCTTTCCAATCTCTTCAAAAGCACCCACATCAGGACTTGGGCCTCTTTGCCTTACTTGTCTCAGGGTGGAATCTCACAATTCTTCCACTCTTGGATCTGGACACGGGTACAGTACTCCTGTGTATTCCAATCGCTTATCAGCCTGCCAGTCCAGCTTCGGTTTCAAACTCCTGTGTGTCTTCCCTTCAGGAAACTGTGACCAGGAGACTGTTCCAACTGCTAAATAAAAACACTTCATTTTTTAAAAATTGCAATAAATGCTTTGACCAACATCTTCTTTAAAATGAACATCCAATGTGCACTTTTAGTGACAGCTAATCTTATGCTTCACTACAAGCTAAATTAAGCCACCTTTCCTCTTAAGCTACAAGAGCAGAACAGAACAAGCTTACATTCTTCCAGATCTGCCTGTGAGACTCTCCAGTCTGGTTCTCTGACCCTACTGACTTCAAACTGGTTTCAGAACTCCCCAAAGGTGAGCAGACAAGATCCATTAAGGCTACTCACTCTGGGGTTGTCAAGTGAGGTATGTCCACTTTGCAATTGAACCCCGTGACTGGCCTGTGCCAGCTGACTTGGGCTTACGGGGCGTGGGTTTCAGGGCTGTAAAACTGTGATGTAGATGTTCAGGCGTGGGCTGCAACTTGAGCTCTGGAGCCCTCCTGCCTCACAGTACAACTAAGCTGCATATAAAGGTGGTTTGTCAGTTTCCATTAATGAAACAGAAAGGAGGGCAAAGAGGGAGAAAAGCATACTAAAAAAGGAAAAGAGGGATTTGAGTTGTGGCCTTTTATCTCTTGAAAGTAGAAGATCTGCTCATTTCAAACCCACGCTATAGCTGATAGCTGACAGGCGCTACTGATGGGTCAGCTCAGCGTACAACATATGGCACATTAGTGTTACTGTCATTCATGTAGCAACTCAACAGTCAGACTTTTGTACAGTCCTCTGTAATGTTACAAAAATTTCCTGCTTGAAAGCTTCTTTGCCCATCTGCACCTTCTGCCTTGTCCTTTGATGTTAAAGGCAAAGGGACAATTAAGATGTGCCTCGTCAGTTTGCCTCCAGAAAGCAAGCCAGGCTCTTTGATCTGCCACCATGCTTTTGCAAGCTCAAAAATCTATACAGTATTTGCTGAATGAAAGGCACTTTGGAGACTAGCTATTTTCCCCCAGTCAGCTACAGAGGTGCTTCTCAGTGCCCACTACACAAAAAGATCTTTAGATGTCTTGACCTTTCATTGCACTGGTATATTTCAGCTTCTAAAGGCTGACATGACTCCTCCACAGTGTTGTAGAAGGAAGGGGAAAAAACATGCTATTAATGTACATTTTTTCCTGTTCCCACAAACTGCCCTTATTTAAGTATGAAAGAAAGTTGTAATAACTTACAGTTCTGCTTCTCAGTACTCAAGTAACTGCAAATATCCCTGTACTTGTTTTTTGTTGCAAGGTCTTTGGTGCAAGAACTGTCTCCAACTATTTGTATTAGGCACTGTATGATGACACCCCTGATCTCGGCTGGGATCTGTTGGTACCACTAAATTATAAATACATTTTAACTGGCTTTTTTTTCTTGCCTCAAAAAGGCATTTATGTAGCAGAAATAATGTGGGAATTGGAAATACAGTGAGATCACCTGCCAGATGCTATGTCAGCTTCATCAGTGACTTTCCAAGAGCCAGGTTACATGGTCCAAGTAAGGGCCATAAGAGACCATGAATAGTTCTGCTTTGAGGTAATAGGATGTACCCCATGCACCCAACAGAACACAGTTGTGTGAGAGTGCCCTAGAATAGAGGGGACTTGAGAGGCAGAGTTACTGGATCTCAGTTTATATGGATCTGCTAGCCAACACTAGAGTTCTACCCCTTGCCTTGGAGACTATTCCACACTGTGTTTACATCTTCCAAATACTTCTCTCCCTCCTATACACAGGTCATTTTTTAAAAATTATTTCAGTTAAAAAAGTCAATTTTTTTTTAGCACTAGAATAAAATGACTGGACAATAATTCTTCTGCTAACTTCTCAGATCTCATGGAAATTGAAGGGAGACTTCATTGGAGATCAGAACTTGGCCCATATTATGTACAGTAACTGCTATTGATAAGTAAGGCTACGTTTATGTCATGGAAGTCACAGAATCCGTTACAGACCTCCCTGACTTCTCCTTCAACCTCTGGGGCTGCGGGACTGGAACTGGCAGCCAGAGGGGCCCTGACAAGGCTCTAGCAACAGGTGATAGTCTCCTCAGGGGGAGGGAACCTCACAGCTTTCAGCCACCATGGTGGCAGGAGAAACCATGGAGCTGCAGCAGCAAAAGTCACAGACAGGTCACGGCTTCCGTGAATTTTTGTTTATTGCCCCAGACCAGTCCATGACTTTTACTAAAAATAACCATGACAAAAATCTTAGCCTTATTGATAAGGAAAGCTAAGCAGACTGTATACAACCAGCCAACTATTTACTATGTGTATTTCCTGGGGAATAGTCTATAGAAACAGAGAATGAACTGTGGATATAATTTTAGTTTACTTTAGCCAATATTTGTTTTGCAGGGAACTAGAAAAGTGAACATTAGCAAAGGCCATCTGCAAAGCAGCATGTGATAGACTGGAGACTCATGTGGAAGTAGATGACTGTACCCGTTTCAGATATATGAATATGGTAATAGTCTTTCAGTGACAGGGAAGTATTAAGAGACCACAACATTTTAATATTGTATTCAAAAACATCTACAATATAAAGCTTTGATCTGGCTGTGTATCTGAGCTGGTTGGCTTTGCTTTGAGATGATGTAGCAGAAATGTGTAGAGACACTGCAGCCACAGGGTATAATGCATCTTTAAGGCCAGAGTACCTGCTGCAGAGCTGCCTGTAGCAGAAGGATTCCACCCCCATTTTCTCACTATACAGACCACCCTTAAAAAAAAAGCAAACCTATGAATATTACCCTAAAACCAATGAATACTACTCATTCTAGTAGTATACTAGTATCAGAACAGCCTGTAAAGTATACTAGAAATTGGCATACTTCACAATGATTCCTACCACAACATCCTACAATTCAGTTTGGCAGTGGCTGCTGCTGTCTATTGGTGCATGAGTGATGCTGGCAGTTGGCACTATGTTTATATGTGTACTTTACCATCAGAGGCTGCTTGAGACTGTCCATCTGCCAGATGCAGGTACTCACACCTTGTTCTTTAGAATTCAACTCTGACAAATACACGGTGCAGTGCATCAGTGGCATAGCGTCACGGGGTCCACTCGCCGATAGCAGCGCCTCTCGCTGGCCATTCTGGGAATTGGTTCCACCAGGCTTGCATGCTCCCCCCTGTGGTGTCTTCCCCAATGCTGTCTTGCTCTGTTGGCCCACTCACCCTCGGAGCTGCAGTCTCCTCTTTGTGGCTTGGCCCTCCAGCCAGGTCAATAAGGTTTTCCCTTCCAGGACATTCAAAGTCCTTCCAGACCTGCTGTCTGGCTGGTGTCTCCAATGCCTTTACCACTGAGAAGTGGCTGGTAAGGGGATCCGGGCCCACTCCCTACACTGGATTCCAGTCCAGAGACCCTATAACAAGCAGCCCAGTCTCTGAACAGTCTGACCCCTTGCTATTGCTGTTTCCCTGGTCTTCTTCCTACTCTCCTGGCTTCCGCCCTCTCTGGGCTTGCCAGCCTCCCATCACTCCCACTGGGAATAACTGCAGTCTATTTCCCTGCCTTCCTGAAGCCTCCTTGCTACTTACTGCTCCTGGGCTTTATACTGGCCCCACCTGTTCCTGCACAGGTGAGCCTACTTCTTATTAGTGGCATGCTCCCTGACTCCTGCTCCAGGTGCACCTTCCTGGCCACCTTAACCCCTTTTAACCCTGTGTAGGGTGGACACCCCATCACACCCAGCAAAAAAGAAAAATGGAAAGGAAATTCTGTAGCAAGTGGTTGACTATGCTAGAAGAGCTGAAAGAGTTGTGTGGTAGTCATGGTATCTGTCAAGTGTCAACGAGATTTTGACAATGTTTGACACAAAACATTTTCCATTTTTATCCTTTTCTTCCACCACAATCTCTTGTGACTATTCAGATCACCACAGATAATGCACAGAAATGTGACATGGACAATTAATTCTTTCACGTCCACAGCCTCTAGCTTCTTGCATGACTTATAGACACTATAAAGTCTTAGAGATGCAAAATTGTTGTGTATCAGTAGCTCAATGGCATTATACTTTATATTTAGCTTTTTAACCTCAGTTTTCCTAGCTGTAAAATGGGTAATTGTACCTTCCTCACAAAGCTTCTGAGAGGATGTAGTGAGTTCATGTTTGAACACCACTTGGAAAAAGTAAAATACTGCAAGTGCTAAGTACCATTTGTCAAACAATACTACATGTATTGGTATATTCTCCTTCAAATGCACCTCTAAGCAGAACATTCGGTAAAATAATCATTAATGTTGCTTTTAAAATATAGGTTACAATTATATCTTGCTGTGAAAAATAGCATCTCACATGTAATTAGTATTTCTAGTCTCATGAAATGGTTACACACCTAAGAGAAAACTGTACAAGATGCTTTAACTTTAAAATCCAAATCTTCAAGGGCTAAATTTAAGGTTTTCTTGGAATGAGTTTGGCATTTATAGATTTGTTTTTTCAAGTGCTTTGAATACAAACAAGTCTTTTAAAAATATATTTAAACTTCAGCCAGAGACAAATGTTTCAGTCCATAAATTAATATTGACTTTGGGCTAAAAAAGTAGCTAAACATTGCAAAGCAGCACATATGACTTCTTTTCTGAAGTCCAGTTTATGGCAATGAATCCCAGGCTCATAACTGAGTATTGTACATTTCCACATTATTTCAGGTTACAGAAGGTGACACTTGGCAGTGCAAGTTTACTCATGTTACTAGTGCAACACTCAGCCCAAAGACAGCACTAAGTGAAAAGGCAGTTTCTCTTCATACCATGAAGAGAGAAGCCTTCAGAATCAAAACTGGAGAACAGCAGTATGGAAACAAATTAAATATTCTTCTCTGGGCTTTTGTACATACTTGCAGAATTTGTGGTTTAAAAATTGCTGGAAGAATTAAGAGCATTGTCCTCATTTGATTCAATAATTTTCTGCATATAAAATATTCAGCTTACTGTTGTGGAAAGTTACTGGCCTTTAACAGAAAACATTCTTGCAGTGTTCACATTGCAATGTATTCTTAGCCGAGAAAGGTATAAAAATAGTTAGTACTGGTCTAACTATTTACAGATATAAAAAAGTTGCCAGTTAATTACACTCTTTGAAAAACAGAGTTGTAGCCAAGCCCTGAGGTAATCAGAACCAGCATACTTATAGTGGTGGTGACATGTGTTACCTTCAGAGATCCCCTCATGGCCAATTCAAGCTGCCACTTCTGCTCGTCTTCCTTTCCTTGGAAAACAGTAGTTAGCCACTGCCATGGCTCACTATGACATGGCATGCAAAATTCCATGTCATGCTGAGTTGATTGGACATGTTACCAATGCACATTTCTTGTAACCACCACCCAGTCAGTCACGTCTCAAATGTTGATAACGTCTTAGTCACACAACTAGATCTCCAGATACGGCACCAAGTTAGATATTAGTACAATATTTCTGATGACTAAGTATGTAAAAGGCTACCTCCAGCCTGGACAGTATTCTTGGGGAACATTGCACTAAAAGGAACCAGGAATGGCAATAGCCACCCAGAGATCAATGAAGTATCTGAGGACTGAAAAGTTCACTATGTGGCAATTTTGTTACGTTGGAGAGAAAGCGGCTAAATCCAAGATGTAGCAGAAGAGCAATGCTAAGAGCACAACCAGCCAGCAGAGGTGGGCAGAGCTGCTGAGACAGAGCCGGCTGAAAACCAAGAATTCCATTTTGTGAAAAAAATTACAGGTTTTGCATCTAGTTCCATTTTGCAACAGAATGAAACAGACTGTTCGAAGTTTTTCATGAGGAAAATGGAGAGTGACCAACCAGCCCAGTGGTTAGGGCACTCAGCTGGGATGTGGACGTGATTCAGAGCAGGAACTTGATCTGGGTCTGCTGCATCCCAGGTGAGAGCCCTAACCACCGGGCTGTTGGCTATTCTGGGGACTCTCTTTCACCAGACATTTATCCTGGCCCTGAGAACCCTTGCAGCTGCACCACTGTAGCTCTAAGCCTTTGACTTCATTTCTCCAGCCCACACCCCTGAGCAATATAAACTTAGAATCATAGAATATCAGGGTTGGAAGGGACCTCAGGAGGTCATCTAGTCCAACCCCCTGCTCAAAGCAGGACCAATCTCCAATTTTTGCCCCAGATCCCTCAAGGATTGAACTCACAACACTGGGTTTAGCAGGCCAATGCTCAAACCACTGAGGAACTTACACCGACCTAAGCTGTAGTGTGTACATAGCCTCAGATAATTAAGGAAATTAACTCTTAGGTTTTGAATATCCTAAGGAGAGACTTCAAAAGCCTGCCGATCACCTCCTCTAATTATAGACAACAGGCCTATGCTCCCAGGACTGTCCAAACTCATCAACCCGAGGACTGACCAAGGCAGCAGAAAAAGGCAACAGCTGTTCGCTCTAGGACATAAGCACATACTGTATGATTAATACTTCTTGATGAGTCTGCACTGAGTAACCAGGTTTCAGAGTAGCAGCCGTGTTAGTCTGTATTCGCAAAAAGAAAAGGAGTACTAGTGGCACCTTAGAGACTAACCAATTTATTGAGCATAAGCTTTCGTGAGCTACAGCTCACTTCATCGGATGAAGTGAGCTGTAGCTCACGAAAACTTATGCTCAAACAAATTGGTTAGTCTCTAAGGTGCCACTGAGTAACCTGTGCATAAGGACTTGTGCTAAACAGGAGACAAATCTATCCCTCAGATAATGAATGAACCATTTCTGAGTACAGACCCATAGACCTACATTTGTCAGCCAGCTCAAAAGAAATAGAGCACCAAGACAAATTGCCAGATTCAGCAGCTTATTCAGAGGAAGTAAAATACTGGAACAATATTGTGAAATCAGGAAATTCTCTCTATATAGATATGAAGAATTGTAGGAGGAAGAGAGTGGTCCAGGGCACTTTAAGTTAACCACAATACATTTGTTGAGTTCTCAAGGCTCACTGTACGCTTATGGTGAGCATTCCACAGCCTCACCCTCTGTCCTGTATGTGCGCACATCGTAAGGAGGAGTGATTTTATATTTGAGTGAAGGAAGAACAAATTACAGGCACTTGAACAGAATGAGAGTAATGTCAGCAGCAGGTTATAATTTCCCAAGCTGCCGATAGGGCAGGAAGAGAAGGGCAGTAATAAAGTGCTCCCACAGCTGTAAGTAAGTTAGAGAGGCCTAGGCCCAGATGTAAGAGACAACAGGACAGAAGTTTGGTATCTGTGGAGGTATAAAGATACTTACTGAAATGCTTTTGCAAACTTCTGCCTCATCGACATATTCTGCATGTATGTCTAGCCTTTTGATAAAAATTTGGCATTTTAAAATCCTTCAGTGTTGGCATAACCCTGTTTCTATTAAGGAGTTTTGCAGCTGTTTCCATGGGAGCAAAGTTAGACCAATGCTAAGCTGGGTTTTTTTTTTAAATCCAGGGCTAGCTGCACCTCTAACCTTTTCTCTGGTATCTGAGCTCACATTCCCACCTAAGTGCTAGGCCTTGTGCCTTTAGCTTTTCTGGGGTACTTACCCAGGGGCGTCCTCACTTCTATTTTTAGTGAGCTAACACAGGTATGTCTACATGGACTGCCATTCACAGCCAGGGCTACAGTTCATAATACTCTAAGGCAGAAGTTCTCAACCTTTCTCTTTCTGAGGACTCCCCAGCGTGATATAAAAACTCCACAGCCCATCAGTGCCCCAACAACAGGTTTTCTGCATATAAAAGCCAGGGCCAGCATTAGAGAGGAGCAAGCAGAGCAATTGCCTGGGGCCCCATGCCACAGGGGACCTCGCAAAGCTAAGTTGCTCAGGCTTCGGCTTCAGCCCCAGGTGGCAGGGTTCAAGGCCCTGGACTTCAGCCCTGCACAGTGGCACTTTGGCTTTCTGCCCTGGGCCCCAGCAAGTCTAACATTGGTCCTGCTTGGCAGACCCTCTGAAACCTGCTCATGGCGCCCCAAGAGGCCCCGGACCCCTGGTTGAGAACTGCTGCTTGAAGGCAGCATTTCTCAGACTGGGACCAAGGGACCCTGCTGATTAACTCCTCCCCCGCTCCCTCAACTCCTCCCCTCCCTCCAAGCACCTCCTGCACACCGGGGAACAGCTGTTCAGCATAGTGGAGGAGGCGCTGGGAGGGAGGGGGAGAAGCGGGGGGGGGCGGGGGAGAGGGTGGAATCATGTTGGGGCCGCTGGCTTCGCTGATTAACTCCACCTCCTCCTCCCTCCCAGTGCCTCCTGCATGCTGGGGAACAGCTGTTTAACAGCACGCCAGAGGCACTGGGAGGGAAGGGGAGAAGCGGAGATGGGGCACACTTGGGGGGAAGGGGTGGGGCCTGGGGCTGAACGGGGGGGTTAGCAGGGGATTCGGGGTCCCTGAAAATTTTTAAATCAAAATGGGGGTCTTCAGGTTGCTAAAATTTGAGAACTGCAGCTCTATGGGTTTAGGAGCACCATCTCACTGTTCCTGTCCCTGTAACAGCACTGATTTAAACACAGCACGGGGACTCTGAAGAGCTGTATTCTACACCCTTTTCTGCTGCTGACTGCCTAAACAAGTCACTCCGTGCCTCAGTTTTCCTATCAGAAAAACAGAAATATCCTAGAGTTGGCTGGCATCAACATAGGCCAAGTTTAAGTGTGAGGTACAGTGCTTAGAGAAGGTAGCATTAGTTATGTGAGAGTTTCGGTTTCTTTCCGATAACTAGGCCACAGATTTGACTTTAGACAAAATTGTGTGTCACAAAAAAGTGACCTTTATTGGCCCACTCTGCATTGGGCCCATAGCATCACTTTAAAAGCTATATTTCATGACCCTTCTATCTTCTTTCTGCCACATCTTCCAGTTCTGATCTTTGCATTTAACAAAATATTGGCAAATCAGAGCTAAGCAGAAACAGTTACACCCCGCACTTACTCACAGACTGCTGAAGCATATAAAGAAATTGATCATTAGACAGCGGTGATTAACCTTGGGGAACGTGTTCTTTTGGGGAACAAGCCTATATCAAAGAGAACAGAGATATTCCTACACCAAAGTCCTTCATTTAGGAGAAAAATGTTAAGAGGTTCATCCCTGCTCCAATGAATGTTAATGGGGATTTGCCATAGTTTCAGTTGGAGCGGTATTGGGTCCACGTATATATTTTTGCATAGATAAAATTATTTTTTAAAAATCCCTACTGATGCAACAACAGAAGGAAGAGCAGGATTAGAAAGCTAATTAAGTTGATTTAAAGTATTGAGAGGCTCCATTTTAAAATCTTTACAAAATTTGACATTGTTGTTTCTATGTCTTAGGTAATTAGCTCTGTCAAAGATGTAAAATGGCCCCCTGGCTGGTGGCAATACTAAAACCCAGAGAGAAGAGTACTTTCCAATAACAGGCTGTTTATGGCTATCCCCATCCTTGTTGGCCGAGGAACTTCTGGAAGAAGATTAATGAACTCTCCTCCGAACTTGCCACTGGTCTTTAGAACAAAAACGAGCCAGTGGTTTGGCTGAGGACGGCTGTCTCATTGTAGAGGAGGCAAGCCTTGGAACAGTCTATAGACCCTGGGATGGAATAATCCAATGCAGACAAGAGGGAGCCAAGCTGAGTAATATCAGTCTGGAAAAATTAATCAGATAGCTGGCTACGTATGGCTGTCTGCAGTTATGGGGGGCACTCTGTAGTTCTGTTTCCACCTAATATACCAGTGGAACTTTTGCCTGAGTACAGTATAGTCGACAGGATCAGACCAGCCTCACATTTGTTATCCAGTTTGACAGCAAATATCAAGTTTGTTATTCCAATCAGTTCAGAATACATTACATTGCGACAACTCCTTGGCTGAGGAGAGGGAAGCTGTACACTGTCTACTTTTGTAGTGGTACCGGTGCTCCAGCGTAAGTGTGAAAAGTACTCTGAGCTAGCCGCTTTTTTGTATTCTAAGCTACACTTAGGGGTTGTCTATCGGATAATTAGTGTGTGGCAAGCTGGGGTGTAAATCTACCTCATAATAGCCTACTGCACATTAACTGGCCATGTGGACCCTGCTCCATGCACTAAATGTTCTGTATCCCATTTTGAAATGGTAGTAGATCCAAGTGCGTTACGGAACTTTTTGCGAGTGGCAGCAGGATACACAGACAGTTAGTGGACAGCAGGCTAGTGAAAAGTAGATTTACTCGCAGCTTGCCATGAACTAAGTGTTCATATAGATGAGCCCTTCTATATCAATCTTCATCCATAAAGCTCAAAGCATTTTACAAAAGTGGGTAAAGCAAGCTTGCTATCTTTTGGATGGAACTTCTTTTCTTACATTTATGAGCTTCTAACTTGAACGGCCCTCATATATTTAGAAGTATCACCCTGTACAGCAACCAAAATAAATGAATAAAGCTGAAAAAGAAAGAAAGAAAGAAAGAAAGAAAGAAAGAAAGAAAGAAAGAAAGAAAGAAAGAAAGAAAAAGTGCTATATGCCCAGTTCAATGTAGTCTTCATACCAGAGAGGAGAGGGTGACAGTCTCTGAAATTACATGGAAAGTGATGAAGCTTGAATGTTTCAAAACAAAGATTTACGCAGCATTTCTATTGACTTGGGACTGGACACCTTCTAGAGAAACCTTTTTCAGTGGATAGCTCTTCTCCAAGAAGCAGTCATATCCTTGGCAGCTTATTCACAATTCTTTAGCTTTACGATATCCATGATGGGCCCTCAGTAATGCTGGAGATCCCCTGATAATAAAGACGGTGCTTCCCCTATTCCAGAGTTTATGGGACAGTCCAAATTTCCATTATTGTATGTCCTGTGAACCCAGCTTGCAGAACTATTAAGAATCACAAGTTTGCTTTGATTGCGGCTGCTGCATCACACTTCTACATTAATACATGATGAAGCATCATTATGTGAAAACAAACCATCACTGACAGAAATGGTTGGATTTTAAGGTTTTCCCCAAAACTAGCTTTATAGGAGGCCCTCCCTAAACCTGATTCTAATGCATGAGAAATCATGAGTATGTCTGCCCTGTGGAGACTTTTCAGTGAAGTGAGCTGTAGCTCACGAAAGCTTATGCTCAAATAAATTGGTTAGTCTCTAAGGTGCCATAAGTCCTCCTTTTCTTTTTGCGGATTCAGACTAACATGGCTGCTACTCTGAAACTTTTCTAACTTTGTAACTCAGGGTTACTGTTAGTCACTTTAAAGAGCTTAAGGTTTCTCTCCTGGATCTCACTGACTGTGTGTCTAGAGACAGTTTTTAGCCTTACTGCTATAAAGCAAGAGGGACTCACCAGGCAGTGGCAGGTGCCTCAGGGAAGAGGCAGAGCACAGGCGGGGCCACCACAGCCCAGGTGTCCGGCAGCAGGTCAGCGGTGGCTGCACCAGGGAAGGCATAGCCTTCCCTGGCCTATTATACCCATTGCCCATGCTCTCATTTCCTGCACCTTTGGAGGTGGCTAAATCCGGCATCGGAGAGGGCTGAGCCTTAAACCACCTCCATCCCTCCCTTAAAGGGCTAGCTCACCCCATGAGTCACAACAAAGATCTTCTCTTCTGGGCTGAGCAAACACTTGAGAACTCTTATGGAACCACACACAATGTACAGCTTGGTTTAGTTTTCAGTTTTGCTTTCACCATAGTAGATTTCAATAACTCTAACCTGAAATTTAGAGAAACTTAACAAACTACATAAATCAGAAGAATTAGTCAAAACCTACGTGACTAGAAACGGGCAAGTTTTACACAGTTCTATTAACGAAGTGCTTCAAATTATATGGCCCACACCAAATGCTTATGCTCAAATAAATTGGTTAGTCTCTAAGGTGCCACAAGTAATCCTTTTCTTTTTGCGAATACAGACTAACACGGCTGCTACTCTGAAACCAAATGCAGAGGCATCAATGCTGCAAAAGGGAGACATGGGGGGGGGGGGGGGCGCGCTGAAGGCTCACATGACCCTCCTCAATCACCTGGGCGGGGGGGGGGGGGGGGGGGAGCAAAGATCCAACAGCGCCCAGGAGTCAGAGCTAGAGTGTGAAATGTGAGGAGTTCTGTGCTGCTAAAACTTCTGGGAGTTTGTTTATAAACAGAGGCAGGGTGATTAAGAGAACAAAAGGCTTGTCATTAAATTAAATTAAGGACCATTAGATGATTCTGAAAGCATTCCCAGGAACTCCAGTTAAAAGACAGAAAACAAAGGGTAGGAATAATAGTCCATTTTCAGAATGGAGATAGGTAAATAGAAGTGTCCCCAGGGGTCTGTACTGGTCTGGGATCAGTGCTGTTCAACATATTCATAAATGATCTGCAAAAAGGGGAAAACAGTGAGGTGGCAAGATACCCAAGTCCAAAACAGACTGCAAAGAGTTACAAAGGCAGATGAATGGCAACAAAATGGCAGATAAAATTCATAAAAATTCAAGGTTAAATGCAAAGTAATGCACATGGCAAAATATAATCCCAACTATACATACAAAATGATGGTGCTTAAATTAAAGACTCATTTTCAGTACTCTGGAAGCATTATGTTTCTGGAGTACTGCAAATATATAGGTTTCAGAGTAACAGCCGTGTTAGTCTGTATTTGTAAAAAGAAAAGGAGTACTTGTGGCACCTTAGAGACTAACCAGTTTATTTGAGCATGAGCTTTCGTGAGCTACAGCTCACTTCATCGGATATAATGTCTTCTGCAGTTTCCACGATATGCTATGCATCCGATGAAGTGAGCTGTAGCTCACGAAAGCTCATGCTCAAATAAACTGGTTAGTCTCTAAGGTGCCACAAGGACTCCTTTTCTTTTTGCAAATATATAAGAATCCTTCTCACTGTGCCTGTATCATCCTGAACTCATTCACCGGCTTCAGGAGACTTAAAAATCATCTCCAGTCTTCAGTGGGACAGATGCAACTGAATAATGCAGCTGTCCTTAACATGCAGGCCACGTGGGCGGCATGTGCCACCCCCTTAGCTGGTGTCCCCATTTGTATCCCTCTAATGTGATGCCCCTCTAGAATAACATCCCCCTTTTGTTTTGCATCTTGCTCACAAATGCTTAATATTACTAAGCTCATGCCATACTGTAGGTTAAATAAAGAAAACAAACTAATGGATATGTGCAGAATGTGTTTTTTACCTGTCAGTAAGCTATATGGTGAACAAACCTATGATGTCTTAAAGTGAAGTATTATACTGCCTATTTGGAACTTGTCCTAAATTTTAGTATGTTACATCTTATGCTAATAAATAAAAGTTAACTGACTGGCAGACTTGTTGAATATTTGCGGTGTTGGCAAGGACAAGGTTATGGTCGAGTGCTTGCAAAAACAGAGAAATCAGTTCTGAGAGCTTAAATACCGGGCTCCAGGCTCACCAGCTTCAGCTTAGCGAACACATGCTTGACTTATTTCAGTTTTACTACAGCTAGTCTGATTTATGTAGCAGGAATAAAACAAAAGTCAATTCAGATTTAATTGTTTAAAATTAAATGTTCTTTTGATGCCTTAAGTGCCTACGTATATTTAGATTACTTAGATTAATGCACAAAGCTAAGTAAATGTATTTCCTCATTGTTTTTTCCTGGTGCAGTAGAAAGCTAAAATCACCAGGTTTCTGTTTTCATATCTGAACTTTATTAGTTAAAGAATTCAGTAACATATTCACAATTTTAAATTTAAGAGAAGACTCCTATTACCATTGAGAGTTCAAGCTAAGAAAGAAAAAGAATGTTTATTTTAGTAGCTGCCAAGCTGTTTCCAAACTCCCAACTCTATTCCACATCCCTAATAGAAACATAAAGAATAAAAACAGATTACTAACACTTACATAATCTGGAAACCCTCTGCATTTGCTTCATTGCAACTCCTTTTGCACGTGTATTGTGTAATTGCAGGACAAAATAGCACCTACACAAGTAAATACCTCACCTGCATAAATACCTTGTATAAACACCTTGCCTGCAGCAGGGTGGGAGCAGTGTTTATGTGGAAATGTAGGTGTTGTACATGGTCTTACATGTTTTTGTGTTTGGATCTCTACCTGCACTTTTTTGAAAATTTGGCCTATTACGGCCAAAAGACAAAATGAGTCTTAGCTCTAGAAGAGAAAGCAAAATGGTGCTGCTGGCATGGAGAGTCTGAGTCATCCTGCTAATGCACTATGAATAGGGAACACCAGCTATCTGGATTTGGTCTACTAGCTACAGATACGACAGGCCCCTGGCTCTCGCTGTGGTTGACAGCATGTACTAATGAAGGAGTATGCCACTTCTCGCTGGAACAGCAGTAAGATTTGCTATGAACTGTTTCTCGGCTAGGAGAGAAACAAGGGGGCCTGAAAAATATCCTGAGTTGTACATTTTATTATTGCTCCAAAACAATTAAATTGTTAAAAGTCAATTTAATGATCTTGGAAGGAGCCAGACTGACAGCTCGGAGAACCTATGTCTTCTGTGAATCCAAAGAATCAGTACAACTCAGTCAGTGGTAATGCACGCTTCATAACATCAACCTCCCAATGTGTCTCAGCCCTGTCCTGAAAGAATCACCTCAATGCAAAGTTATTTTGGTCTCTTTGCCCAGCCAATCCTGGTCCTTTCTACTGAGATTACCAACAATGAAGTCAATTAATGCCACTGTCCGCTAGGAAACTGAGTGGAGCAGTACAAGCATTACACATAAGCAACCCAACATCCCCTAGCTGGTAGAAAGAATTTTCAAAAATTCTATACAAGAATTGTGATTTTTTAAAAAAATAAGTTTTACTTTTTTGACAGAGCAAAGACTATTCTAAAGCCAGTTACACATGTAAATAAATTACATTACAAAACCATATGCTTTGAATTGTGATTGGTCAACTCATCCAGAATTAGTCTATTCACAGTAGAAGTCTATGATAAATAAGGATGTACTAGAACACACTAATTCATTCTAGTTACTGCCAACAAATCTAGGAAATCTGGTCTCATTCCTTCCCTTTCAAAATGCTTCAGCAGGATACCAACTAGTTATGCTAATACATCCAGATACACTTACAACAATATCATCTTAATGAAACTCTTTGAGAAAACTCTAGAATTATTAATCTTGTAATTTTGCAATTTCCAATTCATCCCAATAACCAAGGATCTCAAAGCTTAATCTACAAGGATCTATAACAGTTTAATCTAGTTAAAATTCACCTTTTCTTCCTCTATGCAGTGGGATTGTAGCCATATTCGTCCCAGAATATTAGTGAGACAAGGTGAGTGAGGTAATATTTTTTATTGGACCAACTTCTGTGGTGAGAGAGACAAGCCTTCAAGCTTACATAAAACAAGAGCTTTGTATAGCTCGAAAGCTTGTCTCTGTCATCAACAAAAGTTGGTTCAGTAAAAGCTATTACCTCACTCACCTGTTCTTCCTGTAATTTAAATCCGTATTAAGCTAACATCAGCTTTTATTACTTTTCCCATGGATCTCTCTGTTGAACCATCTCATTGGGATCTGGGGGTACAGGTATCAGTGAAAGAAACCTTGACAGCACAGGTCCCATAGATACTTAGCAGCAGAGGGCCCTGGAGCTTCCTCATGGATGGTGTTGGGCTAATCTATCAGGAACTGTGCATATCTCAAGGTAACTGCAGGGAAAAGGGGTGGGCAGCGCTAGAATTACTGCTAAAGGCTACCACCCTTCCCATACGAAATTGCAAAGCTTTCCTCCCGAGTGATCCCTCAATTAATAAAGTTGTGTCCTGTTGCTTTTACTTTAAAGAATGATGAAGAGTGTCTTTAACTCCCTATTCTGCAATGGCATCAGCAATGTAGGTTTCAGAGTAGCAGCCGTGTTAGTCTGTATCCGCAAAAAGAAAAAGGAGGACTTGTGGCACCTTAGAGACTAACAAATTTATTTGAGCATAAGCTTTCGTGAGCTGTATGAGCTACAGCTCACGAAAGCTTATGCTCAAATAAATTTGTTAGTCTCTAAGGTGCCACAAGTATTCCTTTTCTTTTTATCAGCAATGTAGTTATGCACTTTACACCTTTAGTTTAATAAAAGATTTATCCACAAAACACCATCCAATAGAAAAACTGTATTACGAAGGGGCCATATATCTATTCAGTGGCATAAAATATGCTCGTTTCCAAGGGTAAACATAGTATTTATTATAGCAGATAAAGAAATGGAACAAAAAGTTAGAAAGGCTATTTCTTTTGGATATTAACTATGAATCGGAAAACATAGCGAACTTACACCAGGAATGAATTTGGCCCCAGGTTTTGATTCTTTTGTGTAACATGGAGGTCAGATTACCCACGCATATTTTGTATACAACTGGAAGATTCAGGGACTTCTTCAGAAAGAAAAGAAATAGCTCATTGGTACATCTGAATTAAATAAGGATTTAAATGCATTAACTTCACAGAAAATGTTGTGGTAAGACACTACAACTGGTTTTATTTTATTTTACAATTTGGAAACCATTGTTTCTACTTCTGTAAAATGATCTATGACAATACAGGAGCCAAAAAGAAATTCCTGTGACTTCCTGCAGAGTGTTACTTCAACAGCAGTCATATTTTTACAAGATGTAAGTGGAATCTTCCAGGCAAAAGTGAAGATTTCTTGATGCATTTCTTCATTTTAAAACATAATCAATTTATCCAAAAGAACCCTGTGAAGAGCTCAACCTATTGTGCTTATATCACTTATTGTTTCACTTACATTGAATACAGACTATTGGATTTTCTTCTCAATGCTAAAAACAGTAGATTCAATAAAAACAAAAAACAATGAAAAATGGTCTTTACTGTTGTTTATGTTTCAAGAACAAAGCCTATTTTAAAATATTGCATTTTTTCGATTCCATATCCAAAACCAAAAAAGGACAGTTTTTCTTTGTAACTATACTTGTGTGGTTTAGTGTCTTTCTCCCAATTATATTTTCTATACAAACCATATTTTTTCAGGTTTCAGAGTAACAGCCATGTTAGTCTGTATTCGCAAAAAGAAAAGGAGTACTTGTGGCACCTTAGAGACTAACCAATTTATTTGAGCATAAGCTTTCGTGAGCTACAGCTCACTTCATCGGCAATGAAGTGAGCTGTAGCTCACAAAAGCTTATGCTCAAATAAATTGGTTAGTCTCTAAGGTGCCACAAGTACTCCTTTTCTTTTTGCATATTTTTTCAATACATTTTGAAACGCTTCAAAAGCGGATCTTCCAAATGCATTACAGTTATCTTATTTTTGTCTCTGTAAATTATTTAGCTCAGAAATGAAGAATCACAAAACAATGTTTATAGAAAATGTCATTGTTACATTAAGGAAATAATCCCCAGCCCATAAACGGGTTTCTCCCACTAATCATTTTCTTGTGTATTATATTTAGGCTTTGGCATGTTAAGATGTAATATTCTGAGAATTTCTTAGGCCAAAACTTTGGAGGTCTCTCTTTGTCAAATAAATGTTTAACTTAAAAGACCAGTTGCCTCCGCTTTATTCAGCCATTTCTGATCCATAGGTTAAGCCAATGACTTGCATGTCCATCCAACACTACATTTTAATGAGCCACATACTAAATCCTCAGTAAGGACTGTGTCCATTCCAAATTTCAGACCTATTCTTATTGCAGCAGGTTTGAAAACATTACAGTTACAATTTGCATACTATTGGAAAAGTGCCTTATTCCCCACTATGCCATTGTTTGTAACCAAGGTGCATGCATAGACGTGTAAACAGGCATGTACATCTCACCACTACGTTCTTGACTAACAGAGAAGCCTCAGTGCAATACAAAGTTTGAACTCACCAGCTCTAGAGTCCAAAGTGACAGTCTGGGGTGCAATCCAAACCAGTGGGGGTTGTGTCACTGCCTGCCCTGTAACCTTGGGAGTCTCAGAATGCTTTGCTGCTGTCGCTCCTGCCCTGGGCTGCACAAGTGAGTGACTGTGTGTTAGACAGCCCTAGTGCAGCAGCTCTGACCCCACCAGCCTGTGGACAGCCCCACTCTGGCTTCTACCAGCTTTGGTTACTATTTGCACGGCGACCGCAACATATTTCCAGTTCGGAATTTTCCTAAACTGGGTGTTCTGTAATGTCCAGCCCTCTCCTGGACAGTTCAGAGAAATAATATGGTTTATTTGTTCTTCTAAATACACAATAACACATGACAGCTTATTAACTTCACTGGTGAATACATGTCCCCCTTTAAACACTGAGTTGGTTTATAATGAACATAAAACAAATTTATTAACAAAATATAGTATAAGGAATGAAGACAGAAAGAGTTACAAGTAAAATAAAATAAGAATATAAGAAAGGCCATACTGTGTTAGACCAATGGTCCATCTAGACTAGTACCCTGTCTTCTGACAGTGGCTGTTGCCAGATGCTTCAGATGGAATGAATAGAACAGGGCAGTTTATCAAGTGATCCATCCCCTGTTGTCCAGTTCCACCTTCTGGTAGTTCAAGGTTGGAGTTTATATTTTGTCTGAATTAGTTCTACTAGTCCTGTTGCCAACTAACTTTCCTCTTCTTATAAAGACAATCTTCTTATAAAGATTAGATTCCATCTTTGTGGAAAGATCTTCAAAATGGACCATTTTCTTACTTGTTCCAGTAAGCTACTTTGAAACTGCCATGTGGCTCAAACTGTGATATGGGCAATGATGTGTCTGGTTCTCCAAAGATTTGAATCAACAAAGCGCCTGGTTAACTTTAAGGGCTCATTCAGTGGGACTACTTGCAAGCTTAAATTACTTTACTAGATCTGGGCCGGAGTGCTCAGCACCTTGCAGGACTGAGTTCCTACAGAACTAACCCCATCATTTTGTCCTGCTACACGTATATAAGTTGAGCCCCATGGCAGTTTCAGAACTTCTTAGGACTGAACTCTAAACAACCATCAATGAAAAGAAAGGCAAAAGATACCAGACAAAGCCAACAAATACCTATGTTGAATTAAAACAGAAAAGAAAAAACTTTTACAAAAAACTAGAAGAGTCAAGATATCTGGTCACCTTATCTTACCATGCCCAAATGTAGCAGGTCGAGCACTCATCACCGCGGCGCCTCCTGCTGGTTGTCTGGGAATTAGCTCAATTCTAGCACTCGGAGTGCCTCCTGCTGGCCAGTGCCTCTCCTGGACCCCAGTGCCCCTTACCTTGGAGTTCTGCCCCACAGCAGTGCCCCCACACTCTGGATCTCCCCTCCCAGGGGAACCCTCTCCCCATCCCCCCTTGCCTCCATGGTTACTGCCAGTCGTCATCTAGCCCCCTTCCTCTGGGACAAACTGCAGTCTGTAATGGCCACTTATCATTGGCAAGGGGGTTGGACCGGCTGCCTCTGCCTATCCCTGGGCTGCACCTTTGCACCCCAATACCTCCTTAGGCCTTTAACAAGGCCTCAGACTGGGGAGTTGCCAGGCTGGAGCTCCTCTTGCCCTTCGCCATTACTGCTCTGCTTCAGGTACGCTGTGCTCCCCAGCAGCTAGGTCCAAGGCTGGAGTGAGACTGACCCAGCTTCTCCCTTAGCCCTTATGTCAGGGTCGGCTGTGGCTTGACTGGGTGTGGCCAGAGCTGTGGCCGCTTCCCCAATCAGCCTACCTTTTTCCCCAGGAGCAGGGTAACTGCCCCCACTACACCAAGATCAGGAAATATATTGTTAGTTTGAATCCTCACTGGGAATTGAATTCGTAACACCAGACAACACAGGTTCTATTCACAAATCTGTCATAAGATGTTGTTTTGTACCACTTGGCTGGAATCTCAGTAAATGTGTGTAATGTGTTACTGAAACACGGGTACTTTAGAAACTGTTTAATCAACCTACATATATATGATTTATAGTAGATTTCATAGAAACCCTTGCTTTGCCACAATGGCTGCATGACAGTTTATCATCACTAGAAAATACTTCAGTCATCGAGTCCACAGTTCTCAACCTTTTTCTTTCTGAGCCTACACACACACACACCATGCTATAAAAGCTGTTTTTCTGCATATCCAGTAGATTCAAAGCTGTATTAAACTGACAGATACACACACAAGAAAATGATAATATAGGTACAAAAATAAAAATCTGAATATTATTTTTGTTTTACTTACTCAGCATGAAACTTGTTGCTGGTGCTGGTCAACAATTCTGTCCAGACGTGGGAGTATCTTCGACAAACACACGTGTGGGTCATGGTCAATGTTCAGCTTGACTCAGTACTTTGTTTTCATTGGTGTCACGGGTGACCTGCACAGCCCCAGCCCCTCCATCAGCCAGGCAATCAACTACACAGCACAGCAGGGCTGGGGCTCGGGCTTCTTCAGCCCCATGGGACTGAAGCTAGGGCTTGGATTCCTTCAACCCTGCATGGCGGGGCTCGGGCTTCAGCTTTCTGCCCTGGGCCCCAGCAAGTCTAATGCCAACCCTACTTGACTGACTCCCTGAAACCTGCTTGTGGCCCTCCATGGGGCCGCAGAACCCTGGTTGAGAACTGCTGATCTAGTCAACTTTTACGTTAATATATCCTTCCCGTAAAGTAATTCTGTAATTGTGCTAACAGTCACTGCATTTTTGAGCTGGTATCTGTCAATAATAGTTTTGCTGAAAGAACAAATAAGAAATGTTAAATTGTTTAGAAGAAAAATACAACATATGGTGATATCACAGCTATATTCCTTTAAATAAGTTAAACAAGCAGGTTCAATACTATCGTGGAATAAAAGTGTTATATTTTTAAACTGATGAAATAAAGAATTATGATTAAAATGTCTGCAATTATGATTAGTTTTCAATAAAAGCCCTCTGCAAGGCAAAGTTCATCACTAGGCTATAGAAATATACCAAACTAAGTTTAGGAAAGAATAAAATGTATGGCTTTCTTCCCGGTCAGCATAATTGATGTATAAATTAGGCATGAAATTTTCAGAAGTGCTCAGCATTTGTCTAACTCTGCTTCAATTGAATTCAATGGGAATTTTACTGTTGACTTCAGTGGGAACACAGTTAATCCAATGAGGAGCACATTTGAGACTCCCACCTTATACTTTTAGATATGATCAAGTCTACTTGTCCTGCAGATATTTGTATAACTTTCATAGAAATGTCACTTTGGTTGACAACGGATTTTGAAACATACTTGTATCATCTTTACAATGGGAAAATCTTGTAGATTTTATTGTAAACATTATATACATCACTTACACAGCCCCTTTTCATTCAAACACTAGAACTATAGTTTTAACTGGGGCTGTGTTTATCTTTCAGGATGATTATAAGAGCAGAGAGACTGCACAATATTACTTAATGCTAGAACTTAATATACAACATGTGGATTATGCTGAAAAATACAGAGATCTCAGTGTATAAATCATGTAAATTGATGTTAAGGACAGACTTGTTTTAAAATGGTTCTTTATAGAGAAGGCTAGACTAATAAACCAGAAACATAATCCAACCTTTTAGATAATGTTAAAGTTGTGATACACACAGTCAAAATCTAGGGAGTTCAATGTTAATATTGACTATTATTGTTAACGTTAATATTAACATTGGCACACAACTGTTGCAGCAGACTCCTAAAAACAACCTATGTTGAACACTGAATCTGCTGCAATAATATTAACCTTTAACTTGTTTTCTAAGGCCCAGCTAGCACAGGCTACAAAAAGAATCAGAAAAGAAATAACTTCTTTGATTTGTTACAAATCCATGTGTGGGTTATGAGGTTGTCTTCACATAAAAATGCTTTGAACTTTATGAACCTTGCGTCTTTACATTAGAAGACATTGGGACAAATCCCCAGATCTGGCTGAACTATGCTCACTGCAGGGCCCTGGGTGGGAGGTGCAAGTGGTGACCCTAAGAAACCTTCCTGCTCCCCAATCCTCTACCCAACAGGTCAATCAAAATAACATCTTAGGGCTGCTCCTGTCTTCCTTGCACCACCAGAATCAAGCCCAGGGGCAAGTTAAGGCTCACAGGATATTTCTGTTTTAACAAGCATACATAAAAAAATGCTTTCTTTATATAGTATTCAGGGTGAAAAAATACTCATAAGAATGGCTTTGCTGAGTCAGACCAATGGTCCATCTAGCCTAGTATCCTGTCTTCTGATAGTGGCTGGTGCCAGATGCTTCAGAGAGAATGAACAGAACAGGGCAACTTATCGAGGGATCCATCCCGTCATCTAGTCCCAGCTTCTAGAGGCTTAGAGACGCTTAGAGCATGGAGTTGCATCCCTGACCATTTTGGCTCATAGCCATTGATGGACCAATCCTCCAGTTTTGGAACCCAGTTATATTTTTGGTCTTCACAACATCCCCTGGCAATGAGTTCCACAGGTTGACTGTTCATTTGTGAAGAAGAACTTCCTTACGTTTGTTTTAAATCTGCTGCCTATTAATTTCACTGGGTATCCCATCCATGATTTGTATCTATTGTGTCTTCCCTTAGTTGTCTCTTTTCTAAGCTCCAGTTCCAATCTTTTTAATAGCACCTCATATGGAAGCTGTTCCATACTCTTAATAATTTTGGTAGCCCTTCTCTGCATGTCTCAGACTATTCTAAGTTTTAATTGCACTAAGTGAAACTTGAGGGTCCGCCCCCCCCCCCCCCCATGCACACAATCGGTACCTATCAGTAGTGGTGTTCTTACTTGAAACAAGTGAGTAATTCTTTTATTGATCTAGCAGCATTAGACAAAAGCTACCCTCAAAAAGGTTTGCCAGGTACATCAGCGAACCCTTCTAGTGCAGACACATCTTACACTGGCAAAAAAGTGCTTTTGCCAATATAGCTTGTACTGGTTCAGTGAGCTAAATAATCTACACTGTTAGAAGCACTTGTATGCCAGTGTAATTGCATCTAGGGCTTTTTCCAATACGGAAATATCACCCCCCAAAAAACCCCATACTCCAACAGGCAAAAGTTTCCAGTACAGATCTGCCCTTAGAAAGAACTTTGTATGCAAGAAAAGTTTACATTGGAAAGATTTTCACAATGCATACTCCTCCTGTCTTCAACCATATGCCTACAAGCTATTGTATTGAGTGACTCAGATACAGAACAGCCGAAGGCCCTAATTCAGCAGGGGATTTAAGTCTCTGCCCAACTTTAAGCATGTGAGTAGGCCCAATGGATGCACACACAAACTCCGGCACAGGTTTAAGAACATGATGGACAGGAGTTTCCTTTGGCTAACTGCAGATATGTTTAAATTGGGAGGTGCTGGCTATTGGGTCATAAGCCAGCAGAGTTGAAGTTCTACAGCGTCAAAAGGCTTCACTTTATAACTGAGATGCTACTGCATATGTTTTTGAAACTATGCTCCGCTTTTATAATAAAAAGCAAAAATAAAGAAGTACAATTAGAATAAAACCATGGGATTCTCTCATCTGTGTAACTGAACTAAATAAATGTGCTATGTTTGTTTCGCTTTTTTAGTATTTAAAGGGTTAAACATTACTAGAGGCTCACTCCTTGAGGGACCACCTGTTCCACATCTATCCTGTCACAGCTGTTGAGGTCAGTAGGACCATATTCACTGAAAGCCCTTGACTCTGGAATTCTCTTCCCTCCACTGGACACAAAAATTGATTGGTGGCATCCATCAGACTCAAAGGCTTAGGAATATTTGTGTTCCCTTTTCATTTTGCCTATGTGGTCTGAGCATGCTGTTTGCATTATGCAATATTTGTGCTAGTGGGTTGTTGGGGTGTTTGTTCCCTTTGACGGACTCAGTGGTTTATCTGAGACATGATTCTCTTTTGTTCCTAGGTTGTTGTTTTTGGCTAAGATTCCCAGATAACTTAGGGCATTAGATACTGAAAAATGTAATATTTTAATGTTACTATTTATTATTAAAACACATTGTCAAACAGTTCAGTACTATAGCAGCTATTATTCCTAAAACTTAATACAATATAACTTTAATTTATGTTTATGCATTATGTTGTTAAATACAATTTACCTACCAATGCACATTTACATGGCACTTTAGAAACAGTGTGAGAAGTATGGCTATATAACCTAATGGTGTGGTGAGATGGACTGTGATTCATAGCATTACCGAAAGCACACCTAAAGTCAAATGGCATTTCATGCTTGTTTTTAAAATGCACTTCAATATCTTGTGAAATAGCAATGTAACTATTTAATGCCTCCTAGGTGCTGACACCTCCTAATGGGTAAGCACCCTTAATGCATACTCAGCAACTCGCAGCACCTCCTTCAGCAACTTCCAGGACTGGTCCTTTAGAGCCTGAGCCAAAGTCAATGGAAATCTCTCCACCGACTTCAGCGGGGTTTGGATTAGATTCTTAGTGAAGACAGCAGGGGCTTTGCTTGTGAAAAAAACTGCAGGAAGGAACCACATCCAGAAAAAATTATAGGTTTGACCTGTGGGTTCGTGTGTGCCCTCAATTCCCATTAAACCAGATGGGAGTTGGGGGCCCTAAACACCCCAACAGACAGTCCCTACAGACAGTCTTTCAGGGCGTACTATCCCCAAAAGGTCAGCTATATAGGCAACAGTGAGTCAGGCAATTCAGGAGATGAGCATTGAGGTGACCCAAGAGACAAATAAAAAAAACCAAACTGATGGGTTCTAAGGATTTGCAGAGATGCTCAAGGGGCAGAAAATGTTTCTTGGGCCTTGCAAGATGTGCATAATTCCACAATTACATGCCTTTTATCTCAGAATCCACATGTAGCAGTCCATTTGCTTTTCAGGCAGTTAAATATTGATTTAAGAGTGCTGATAATTTGTTGACATAACCAAGAATGTATTTTAAACTAAAACAAGAAAAATAAAATGAAAGGTTTCAAATGAAACCAAAGCAAAGCAATTGGTGCATGGGTGAGTGAAAGGGAAAAACATGTGTTTTTCAAAATTGGTTCAAAAGCTTCTTACATATTAATCAAAGCTACTCTAATGATCAAAATAAAATTAGCATGGTGCGGGAAAGATACAGCTATAGCACTGCATGCACCAACTACTTGTATCCAAATAACAAGGGTGGTTAAATCCCCGACAGAAAGGCATCTGGATGTAATTTTCTACAGATACATGAATGGAAAAGCTTCTACATGCTCCTAAGGTTTCTTTTTTTACTGCAGCTTCAGGAATCTCCTTTCCCTAATATTTTCTTTGCTTCAGATCAAACAATGTGAATTCATGGTAGAAACCACACAAATAGCCTCTGTCAGTGCCAGAGATCAAACAAAAACTGACCATAAATAAGTTCCTGACCCATATGAGTACTTTGTACACTTCAATTTTTTAAAGATAAAGTTAATATTAAAACAATATACAGGTTTTTTCTGGGGGGTGGGGGTGGGGTGCCAAGGGAAAGTTCATTTAGATCATGATCAAAGCCAGAGCTATGGAAACTTGGGACAAAGCATCCACAAGGAAGACACGCTCTCCAAGTTCAAGCTAATACATTTAATTATTATAGTCAGTAAAGAAAAACAACATTTACAAGGCCCATCCAAGAGATTACAAAACTGTGATTAGATCGACAAATGCAATATTTAATTATTCCTGGGTGTGGAGTTAATTTTGTGAACATTTTATAGCTCTGTGCATGTTCCTCCAATGCCTTAATTCTCCTCTTCCTTTCATCATGTCAGCCAAAGCCCAATATTGCAGGCAAATGAAAATTTTTGTTGGCTACCACCAGCCTCTCTGCAGAAAGTATACCAAAAAAAGCTAAATGCAAAAGCTAGGGGGGGTGGCCTTCAGGAAGTGGGGGAAGTCAAGGAACATCCTCCACATGTGAAATACTCCCCTTGGAGAATCATTACTCTGGGAAATTATACACCATAAATTCCACACGGTCTGATACAATAAGCATCTTTTATATAGTTTGTGAAGCCTGCTGCAGGGCAACACATGAGCACACACAATGAGGCCTCTTCTACTTGCTTGTGTTAATCCCATCAAATGAGGTCCCTCTGTACAAGGCCTCTCCCTCCAAAGTGCTCTGTTCAGTGGCATATCATCTATCACGTCACATGCTGACATGTCTTCCTTTATGACATCCCAACACTTCTTCTTGGGTCAGCCTCTCTTTTTCCTTCAGTCTTGATTGGTTGGACTCTCTTCCCCACATAGTTGGCAGGACTGCGCTTTATGTGACCAAACCAGCTAAGCCTGCGCGCCCTCATTTTTGTTTGTTTGTGGGAGTTACTCTGAGCACGTCTCTAACTCCTCAAGTGATTGTTCTTGCTTTCACCACTCATCCAGCTCAACATTCGCATGTCTGTGGAACAGATCATTTGTTCACGTTTTGTCTTTTTTGCCCAACGCTCAGTGCCATACATTAAAACTGGATGGACGGCCATTTTAGTCTTTCCCTTTTACGCTTCTTGGTATCTTCCTGTCACATAGTGCACTACTTATATCTCTCCATCTGAGCCCAGGCCTTTATTACCCTCGCTCTAATTTCATCCTCCATTTTCTCAGATTCTGGAACCCAAGGTAAAGGAGGAAAAAAGAGTAGCATACAGGAGAGAACCACGTTGACAGTACTTGTGGGTGGTGAGAGAAGCATCATGTTCCCGATGCTATACATACAAGCACCAAGGCGCACATAGTTTGGACTAGGCTTTCTCATAGATCCTCAGCCTCCAAGACTTCAATAGTCCAACCCTTGCTATTTCCAAAATGCCATTGATTGCACTTCACACTGTACATGTGGCAGAAGGTCACACAAAAAACCCCATAGATGTAGTGCAAACTTCTTCTTCCATTCATGTTTATGAAGGATAAAAATTATAATTCTAAGGGCAGAATCAGAGGAGGAAGGATGTCTCAAGCGTCAGGAAGCAGGATACCTGATTAGATTCCTTATTCACTAAAACAATACCTAAATTCCTATGCAATTATTTTGTGAATCTGTTACTGATCCTTATACTAGACTTGAACATCAAAGAGAATTTTTTCACGGTGTACATGACCATTTCACTATGGTTGTTTATATCCTACTATAAAGCCAAGTTGCACTGGATATTTATAAAACTGGACCAGACAAGAAGTTTGAAAATATGGTCAATCCACAGTTCTTGTTCAAATGTTTGGGGGAAAAACATATTCTAATCCACTGGAGCTGATAATCAACATGTAAAATGGTCACTGTGATCTCAGATAAACATTGCCAGAATAGTGTCTCACTCGGTTGGCTCATCCTCATATGCAAAAAATGAGGTGATCCAGAGATTGAAGTTTCATTAACTTGTCCATCTGAGATTTTTCACTGGGTATCATGTTGTGCATAATGTGCATGTGAGCTCGACTCGGAGACTGCCTGAATTTGATCCACTCTGGTGCCTCTTTTGTTACTAAGAATGATAAAGCTTCATGAGATGCTAGGTGCTGTAGCATATCTTACATTCATTCTGTTAGCTTGCTTACTCTATGCGCTGCTGAATTGTTCCCTGCCAGAACAACTTGATCTGATTTAGTTTAAATTTCAGTAAAGTAGTTGGAATAAAACAGTTCTATTATGCTAATGCATTTAACATGACAAAACAGTAAACCTGTTTTCTTGTATCATTATGTGAGAACACATACCACCTACAATGAATTTAGAGAAGCAATATCATACTAGACTAAGTATTCTCCCAGTTTATCTGCAGTGAGTGATGCACAAAGGGTTCCAGAATTCTGACTCTAATACTGCTGTTGAGAATGAATACTATCAAAATACTAGCCTGCTTTTACTTGGGACTAATATTCACAACATCAAGTCTGCACCTGTGAAATAGTTTTAACAGGAGCATCTGTGTTTTATCTCAGCTGCTTGAGTACATTTGCAGGCTAACAATGAAGTCCTTGCTTCCGAGGTCATCTGAAAGGAAATTAATGCATTTAAAGCATATGAACTATTGATAGTACTTGTCACAGTGCAATGCATGTTTAATTGATCAGGTGCACATATATTCCTGTAATGATGATAGCAGATCTGCTTCTCAAGCGCAAGAAACAGTAAATCATCTTTTCTCACAAACAAAGTGAGCTCTTTTTCTGCCCATGTCTGTGTCCAGATAAAAGTTGAAGATACTATGGCATATTCACAGAAGAGTTGTAGATAAACCTGGTGTCCTGGCCAACTGCTCCTCTTTCAATAAAAGCAATTCTTAATGCCATGTCTATGTGAACTGTTACTACATAGTGGTTGCTCTATTAGCTTCCACAGTTACTGATCTATGTCATTTGAGAAGGCCTTGAGAATGAAAGCTGAAGCCAGTTGGAATCCCACATTGCTTAGCTCCAATGGAGTCAGGTCATCCACCAATGGCCAGATTTAGTTCAGAGACACAGGATCCCAATGGATGACCTGGCCTCCTTCGAATCCCTTCCCCGACTTTTACCGGGATGATGTGGGGGGAGGGAGGGGAGAAATCTCCATGTTTGGATCCTTCTGGAGATTTTCTCCCCTTCTTCTTTTAACCACAGGAAGGGACAAAGAAGGAAATGGAGATGGCAGCATTATTAAAAGAACATAGGCTTATTCCGGTTTCTCAGATTTGAATTTTGTGATTCAGCAACATTATCCAAGCATGACCTCATGGTTCAGTTAAATTTTGTAGTTAAAACATAGATTCAATGTTTTTGTTTTGTATGAAGAATTCAAAGTCCTACCTGTACTCACAGCACTTGCTTTCTGACTACTGAATAATTTTTTTTGAGTTTTTACAAGTAAATCCATTACTTAGTTTCAGTTACAATTAGTTAAAATTAGGTCTTTTAAGAAGTTTAGTATCTGTTTGAGTGTTTTCTTTGTCCGGAATGACTTCAACAACACTTTAATGCAGATACTTCAAAAACTTTCCATATAGTTAATTGAAGTCTTGGGCATAAACCATATTCTCTAACCAACAATTTCATTAATAGAAAGTTAAGGTTTCCCAGTGTTATATTGTGCCCTTCCAGAATGTAGAGTTCAGAAAAACTCAAAAACCCAGGAAATGAAGAGTGAAGGTATTTCAAACTTGGACTTCTAAAAACCAGGAAATCCAAATTTAAGATACATCAGAATTTTTTGGCCAGGTGAGAAGATTATATGCTCATTGATCCTTTGCACATTTAGCAGCAGGATCCTAAAGACAGGTTACTTTCAAGTCAATGAGCAGTGACTGTAGGACAGCAATGGTGGCCTGAGCTATTAGTGTGAGCAGAAAACGAACCTGGATTTACAAGTTAAAATATGTAAGGAAGTCAGAATTATTATCCCCATCTGACAGATGGAGAATCATCATGCACAGAGAAGTAAAGGGCTTTACCCAATATCCCATACGGTACTAAGTCTGGGTCAGAGTTGGAAATATAACTCACAATTTGTGGCAGCCAGTCTGAGGCCTTAAGTACCAGGCAATCTTTCCTCCCATGAAATGCATGTAATAGTAAGGAAATGAAACTATTTGGCCATCCATCTGACTTCCTGCTTTGCACTTTGGGTTCTATCAAACACTAACACTGACACCAATACTCCTGATAATAAACCCCAAATCTCCTGGCTTCCAGTCACGTGCATTTACCTCAAGACAGCCCTTTTGAAGCCAGGTTTGGAAACTAATAATAAGCCTTTGCATGTCTCTAGAGCTTTCCATATTCAAAATAATTTACAAAGCATAACAACTAACTAATCCACACATTACCCCCTTTCGATACATTGCATAGAAGAGGTACTAAAAGTTGAGGTTGATTTTCACAAGTCCACACAGAAGTTGTGTGGCAAAGATGAGATTAGAACCCAGAAGTTCTGTCTACCAGGTCCAAGGCTAGACCAGAGAAATGTCACCAGAACTTTAACTTTTGACTCAAGTCATGATTTAGTTTGGGAGTTTTAACCTGGAAGCAGCCCAGATCACCTGTCCAGGGGAATCCCAATGCCCCATAAACACCACAAAACTAATTTCTTCTTCTTCTTCTTTGACTGTCCCCCTAAAACTTTTCTCTGCTATGAAGCCTACAAAAAGCGTGACAATGGTTTGGCTGCTGGTGTGCTGAGACCACAGCCTATCATGCTGACCAATATTGTCTCATTGTTTCTTGTACTCACCGATCTGTCTGTATCCATCTGTTGTCTCTTGTTTTATATTTGTCATATACTTATGCCCTTTGGGGCATGGACTGTTTGTTCTGTTCGAACAGCGCATAGCACAATGGAATCTTGGTCCCTGACTTGTTGGGGGAGGGGGAGGAGACTACAAGAATACAACTAATAATAATGCCACTTGGGAAAGATCCAAGCTCTAACTTTCTCCCTCTTTCCTTGCTGGGAATTCTGCAAAGCCTTTTAACACCAACCCTTCCAAGATCTCTATCTTAGCATCATCACAGGTCTCCCTGAGTTTTAAGATACCTTAACCATGTGGTTCAGCAGGCCTGTGCACCCATGAGTGGGAAAGTAAACAGCAGAGGTCACAGGTTTCCAAATCACTAGGGACAGGTGAGGGTGTTTATTTTGTTTCTTGAAAAATGTCCCCATTAATAAGAATATTTTCACAGTAAGGGCACCAGAGAGATAAAGATAAGACTAGATCCACACAAGTTAAGAGTGTATTCTAGCTTGTCCCATTCCATCCAGATGGATGCCTTCTCTGCACTGCAGCAGGTGAAGAGGTTGTTAGCTGAGTGGATAAAGTCAGAAACGAAACAGACATTGATGGAGTGACAGAATTATCCATTGGGTGCTGAAACAAGGGCTGCCAAACCCCGATAATTTGGAAGCACAGAGCTGATTCAAGATCCCAGAAATTATCGACACCAAGCTTAGCAAGTGGGACCCCTACCTTAATTAACTTTAAAATGCAACTAAACAATAGATTCTCTCTGGTGTCGAGTTTTGTGGGTTAGGACCTTACATACAAGAAAAGCTTCATCTAACTGCAGTCCTGCTTTACTTGTATCCCTCAGTGACTTCAGTGTAAGTTACATTGATCCAGTAACATATGATGCAGTACTTCATATGCCCTCATAAGAACAAAAGGCTAGGTTAAGGGTGCCTTAAAGAGACCTGATTTTCCAACAGTACTGAGCACCCACTCTCTGAAAATCTTCTTTAATATGTCTCAACTTGGGTACGCAAAATCACTAGGGAATTCTGAAAAATTAGGTCAAGTTATTTTTAAAAAATCTCAGGCAATCATCATTTTAGTTAATAATTCAGAGTCATGCCTTTGTGATCTTTGTTAGTTTCCCCAAGTAGTGGCCAGCTATTGAGGATCACCTCAGGAAAATGGCCTAGGCAAAGTAAGTGCATGTTCGACTCCTGATTGGCTGCTGGAAACATCCAGAGACAACCATGTCCCCTCTCCTGAAGTCCCTGTCTGCCATGAGAGGCAACAAGACCCGCTACAATGTGGATGAGGTGAGTAATGCGCTGATGAGTTTGGATTTGTGCTGGAATAGGATCAGGGGCCAGGCCTGGTTCATTCCATACTCACACTCATTCCACTTTCTGGCTTTGGGCAAGTCACTAAGGATACGTCTACAAAACCGGCAGCAGCCCTCGGGAGCGTGCCTCTCAGCCTGGATTGACAGACTCGGGCTCGCAGGGCTTGCGCTACCATTCAAAAACAGCTGTGTAGACCAGGGGTTCTCGACTTTTTTCTTTCTGAGGCTCCTCAACATGCTATAAAAACTCCACAGCCCACCTGTGCCACAACAACTGGTTTTCTGCATATCCAGTAGATTAAAAGCTGCATTAACTTGATAGTTATACAGTTAAACACGCACACATAATGTAAAAATGAAAATAATAATACAGGTACAAAAATAAAAATCTGATTATTTTTGTTTTACTTAGTGTGAAACTTGTTGCTAGTGCTGATCAACAATTCTGTCTAGATGTAGGGATATCTTCGACAAGCACACACGCATGTCATGCTCAGTGTTCATCCTGGCTTGCTACTTTGTTTTCATTGATGTCATGGCTGACCAGCACAGCCCCAACCCCTCCACCGACCTGCACAGCCCCTGCCCCTCCACCAGCCAGCTGACAGACACAGACACAGCCCCTCCACCAGCTAGCTGGCCAACCTGTACAGCCCCAGCTCCTCACCAGCAAGGTGGGGATTGGGCTTCAGCTCCTTCAGCCCTGTGCAGTGGGGCTCAGATTCCAGCAGCCCTATGTGGTGGGGCTTGGGCTTCAGCTTTCTGCCCTGGGCCCCAGTGATTCTAACACCGACCCTGTTTGGCAGACCCCATGAAAGCTGCTCGCAGCCTCTTAGAGGGTCTCAGACTCCTGGTTGAGAACCGCTGGTATAGAGAGTGCTTGGAAGTTACAGCTCAGGCAGGAACTCAACCTCTGAAACCCATCCCACACCTTAGACTTCAGAGGCCGAGCTGCAGTATCTACACAGCATTTTAACATGGTAGCGTAAGACCTGGGAGCCCAGGTCCGTTGACCCAGGTTCAGAGGCTCACTGCTGCAGGCTTTGTAGATGTATGCTAAGGCTCCATGATCCAGCAAAGCACTTGAACATGTGTGTAGCTTGAATCACATGAGTAGGCCCATTCACTTCTTCAAGACCACTCTCTATACATGTTTCCTTGTGTAGAATGGGGATAATACAGCTCACGTTTCTACCTCATGGGAGCATGAGGAATAATTAGTCAAAGTTTGTGCAGCTCTTTGAAGATGTGTAATGCTAAATTGTATGATCCTGGTGCCTGTAAAATTTATTTCCTTTCTTCCCTTCTCAACTCCCCACTAATAATGCACTGTAGGAATTTTAAATCAATACCAAAATACTTTAGCATTTGTCAAACAGACTCTTCCATAGTAGTGTTTTGGGGAGGAAACTAGTTGGATCAGAAGGTCCTCTTGGGGCTGAAGGCAAGATTAGCTATTCTAAGCCACCACTGGCCCCCATTCCCGAAGCAATTCAAATCAACCCAATCATGAAACTTCTGTAAAACTAGGAATCTTGCTGGAAAACCCAGTGTTGTATCTGAACAAGATTCTTGGGGAAATAAGCTCTGATGTACTGAGTATCAGTTTATTCACATGAGATGTGAAGCAAGCACTGCTGAGCCCAACCCCCGGTTGGTACTATTGCTGGGAGTCAATACAAGGCAGTTCTTTACAGTCTGTTCTCTAGAGGGGGAGAATCTCAGCAAGCTCCATTGCTTGGGACACGTCAAACTCAATGGATAACAATCCTTCCAGGGCCCAATTGACTGCTGTCCTACACTTTGTGCAATAATTTACACCCGTGCAAAATTAAATCAGCATGGTTGTAATTTCACACTCACTTTACACTGGTTTAAGTGATTGTACAAGATGAAAAGCGATGGAAAAATCGGGCCCCAGGCTTTTATCCACGTAGTCCTTGTCTACACAGAAACTGTTCAGTTAAACCAGTGCAAACCCCTGCGTGTACACTTATTTGGTTTGAAAGCAGTTTATTTCAGTTGAGTTTAAACCAGACCCTAACAGACTCAAGCTAAATCAAAATAAGCCTGGTTTAAACTGAAGTAAGAGTGTCTGTGGAGCCTTTTGCACCAGTTTAATTAAACCAATTTAAAATTTACTCTGTCATTAAAAAGAACAAGGGGTACTTGTGGCACTTTAAAGACTAACAGATTTATTTAAGCCACAAATAAGGTGCCACAAGTACTCCTCTTTTTTTTTTTTTTTTTTTTTTTTTTGCTGATACAGACTAACATGGCTACCACCCTGATCTCTGTCATTAGTATTGTACCTTTTGACCACCTTAATGATTCCTCTCATTTCCTGTCTAAACCCTTCAAGAACTTGCAGGCTATTAGCTTGTCTGCCTCGTAGTGGTCAGTGAAACAATATAAATTTTGCTCTTTTAATATTTCCTCATGAATCAAGCCCTCCAGCCCTTTGGCAGAGAGGAGATGCACAGGAAAAATGGAGAGCTTACAAAGGCTTACAGCTTTGACTCTACATAGCTGTAATGGGACCAGGATTTAATGTTGTTTGAGGGGATTGCAAGCTATGGGTTTAGACCTACTCTTTTATGATTTATTCTTGTAGTTTACTAATGTATTACATTAATCAGTCAGCTAGGTCATTTCCACTGCTTCCTTCTGAAGACACACTTTATAGTTCAAGTAAATGAAACATAAATCAAGATCCCATATGCAAAGTCAACAAACAAGTATATGGTCACTGACAAGGTGGCATATACCAGTGAGAAGAGGAAGGATCAAAGAAAGAAAGATGGTCATTAAATAAAATCCTATATTCAGGCCAAATTTCCATACAAACCATCTCCCCAAAACTCTTTGCAGTGCTACATAGTATAGTTATAGTGTTAAATAATAAATTATCGAGCGCAGAAAGAGTTCTAGACGAGCAAAGAACACAAGCTTTTCACCTGCAATTTTAAATTAGTTCAAGAGGTAGTGAGGCACCCAGATTAGAGTGGGTGACTCATTAAAACATTTTTCAATGAAAAATACAGATTCAGGTTGACAAACATTTCACAAATTCATGTCAAATTCGCTGAATTGTTTTGGTTGTAAAAAGCTCTCAAAATGTTTCCTTTCGACATTTTCTGAACAAAATAGTTTGACTGATTTGAAACCATTTTGTTTTGAAATGTAGTTCAATTTTATTAAAAATATTAAGAAACATTTTAAAAAGCTCAAAAACTAAATAAAACATTTAGTTCGACCCAAAACAATTTTAATTTTTTTAATTCTCAGCTCACCAAAAATGTTTTAAAAACTGTTTGGGGTTGACCCAAAACACATTTTTTTTCTGTTTTTCAGAACAGCCATGGGCTTGGTATACAAACCCCATACTGGGAAAAAAGGGGTTAAGGAACTGCTCTGGGCTCAGCCTACCCCACTCTGCCACACCTGCAAAAGATGCACAAGCTAGAGAAGGAGTTAAAGGGAACAGAATAGTTCACTTGTTGGCAGGCTGGGAAGAGAAGACCAGCACCTTGCAGCTCCTGAGGAAAGGACTAGGGGAAGGCAGGATCTTGCCTGCAGGATCTTGCCAACAACTGCCTGAGAGAAGGGAGGACCTGCCTCTGATTTACCCTGAGAGGAAGTTCAGACCCCAGCTAACCTACTAGCCCAGTTTATTTGCGGCGATTCCCTATGTTTTGTTTATGGACTACCCTGGAAGGGGAGAGGCTAAGCCAAAGCACAAGAGGGGGCAGCTTCTGCCTCAAGAGAGAGGGAGCTGGAGAGATGCCAAGCAGTGAGCTGACCCTCTGCACAGCCTCCTTGTTGCAGATTATGAAGTTTGGACAATAGTGGGGTGGTAGGAAGTGGCCCAGGAAGGGCAGCCTTAAGGTGCTCCTGGCAGTCAGACCCTTGTGTTGCCCTCACAGATAGGGTTGCCAACTCTCTAATCGCAGAAAACCAAACACCCTTGCCCCACCTGCACTCAATCCACCCTCACTCACTTGCTCATTTACACCAGTCTGGGGCAGAGGGTTAGGGTGTGGGAGGGAGTGAGGGTTCCGGGTTGGAGTGTGGGCTCTGGGACAGAAATGAGGGGTTCAGGGTGCAGGAGGGGCTCCAGGCTGGGGCAGGGATGCAGGAGAGGGTGAGGACTTGGAGACAGGGCGGGGCCTCAGGGAATGGATAGGGGGCCGGGCAAGGGTTTTCTGTGATTAGAAAGTTGGCAACCCTATCTGTGAGGGCAACACAAGGGTCTGACTGCCAGGAGCACCTTATGACTGGGACTGCGGGCTCTGGGGTGGGGCCAGAGATGAGGGATTTGGGGTACAGGAGGGGGTTCTGGGCTGGCGCTGAGAGCTTCAGAGTGTGGGATGGGGTTCTGGCTGGGGCAAAGGGTTGGGGTGCAGAGGAGTTTGGAGTGCAGGAGGGGACTCAGGGCTGGGGCAGGTGGGTTAGGGTGCTGGAGGGGGTTCTGGGCTGGGGCCAAGTTTGGAGTGCAGGAGGGGGCTCAGGGCTGGGGCTAGGGGGTTGAGGTGCAGGAGGGGAAAGGGGTCTAGGCTCTGGGTGGCACTTACCTCAGGTGACTCCCAGAAACAGTGGCAAGTCCCTCCAGCTCCTAGGCAATGGGAGCTGCAGAGCTGGCGCTCGGGGTGGGGGCAGCATGCAGAGCCCCCGTGGCCACCCCTATGCCCAGGAGACAGAGGGACATGTTGTTGTTTCCAGGGAGCCACACAGAGCTGGGTAGGGAGTCTATCAGCCCTGTGCCAACCGGATTTTTAATGGACCGGTCAGCGGTGCTGACCAGAGCCATCAGGGTCCCTTTTCAACCAGGCGTTCTAGCCCAAAACCGGACACCTGGCAATCCTACTCACAGGGCCCTGGGCCAGAACCCAGTGGAGTGGGAGGGTCTGGGGTCCCCTAGCATCCCCTCCTCCCCGCATGCTGGAGGTCCTAAGCCTGACCACTAGGCAACTCTCCCCACAAGTGCAGACTGTTCCAGAACAGAAAAACTGAATAATCACTTATTTGCACAGCTCTAACACAGATATGCCTCCAGAACTCCCAGAGGAGAAGACAAAGAGCTTGATTCTCAATTACTCCATACTTGTGTGTGGGGTAGGGATGGTGGAGGCAGGTTTATATGGCTTTAACCCACTTTTTTGTTCCCCATACTCTGGGGCCACGTAGGGCCCTGCCCAGCCTTTGGTGTAAGTTAGAGCAGTTTTAGGGCTGCCCTCACTAACATTCTTATAACCTTTGGGAAGGAGAGATTAGCCATAGTGTCACGCTCTCCCACCACACCCCTAATTCATCCAATAGGCTGGGGCCTGGAAGCAGGGCTAAGAGCCCTTAGGCCAGCTCTACACTAGACAAAGAGAATACTTCCTACCCAGGGAGGATACGTGGGCCATTTCCACCCACTTTAAAGATGCATTTACACTGCCAGAGCGATGTAAAGGAGCCTTAGGGGTTGTCTACACTTACATTTTATAGCATTCTAACTTGCTGGCTCAGGGGCGTGAAATATCACCCCCCCTGACGGCAGCAAATCTGAGCACTTTAAAGCGCTAGTGTGGACAGGCTCCGAGCGCTGGGAGCCACGCTCGCAGCACTCAGAGCTAATCCCCTCATGGAGGTGGATTACCAGGAGCGCTGGGAGAGCTCTCTCCCAGCGCTCACGCCCCACCACACTCACACTTCAAAGCACTGCTGTGGGAGCACGCCTGCGACAGCACTTTGAAGTTTCCAGTGTAGTCATGCCCTAAATGTAGTTGAGAATTGAGCCCAAGCTCTGTGGGGTCAGCTGAAATAAGTCTAAAAAGATATTTTAACTACATAGAGGGCAGGTTTGATCTCTGGCCTGACATAAATGGAGTGAGTGAATGTATCTGCACACGGGAGTGCTGAGATCCTTGACTACATGTGAGAACAAGAGCTGCATTCTGTAAATGGTGCAGCCTGGGGACCTAGGTCTCCGGTAGGCCATGGAGAAGGGAGCTTGACAGTTAAGAGGAGGTGAAAATCTGGCTAAGGATTTCAGTCAAGCAGTGTACAAAGGCAATGCTGTGAATGTGGTAACAGGCACACACACTGAGTGCAAATTCTTTATACCTCAATGGCTTGGTAGAACAGTGCATCACACATCCCAGCATCACAGGAGTCAGGCATTAGTGATGGTGCTGGTGATGGCGATGATGGGTTTGTAACTCTTTGATGCAATAAGCTCTTTTCTTGTTCTTCCTGCAGGTACCTCGCCAACTGGCCAAGGAACTATTTTGTCCAACAGGATCCACTCTTATTTTGAACCATCCCAGTGCAAAACCAGTGTCGAGCCCATAGTGCAGGCACAATAGGCCATATTGGAAGGGGACGGGAATTCCAGATATACCAGGAAAATGAACAACGTAGGCCAGTGGGAAAACATATGCAAAGGTCACTCACCATGGATAAACTGATGGAAATGCTGCTGGCATTGTACAATATATATTGGGGTTGGGATTTTCTCCAGGCATGCTCATTTTTCATTATTAAGAAGATTGAAATGCCCCTTTTCTGCCTGATCTGAATGTTATATACTTCTTTCACAAAGTCCAATAGAGATGTGTATCCCTCTTTACTCTTCAGTGTGATGAAGTCTGACATGAGATTCATATTTTTGCCATCTAATCAAAGTTTAGTAACCCATTAAATTATACAGATATTATATTAACTAAATTAAAACCTTCAGCTATGCAAACCTAGAATAAGTCAAGAAGAGAATCCAGCTAAAACAGTATCATGTTTGTATCATTAATCAACTTTTACATACATATACAAACACACTTTTATAGGACCTCATTCTGCGCTATTAAAGTCAATGGGAATTTTGCAATTTACTTCCTTGTGAGCAGAACTGGGGAGCCATAAAGAGTTCAACACATATTACACAGCTAGAGGTTTCACATTCCCCAAGGAGGATGGAATTAAAGTATGAGATGCATTCATAACTACTTCAGTGTGGAAGAGATCCAGTATTCCTGCAAGAAAAACTTTCTCAAAGCAAAGTTGTAACTTTGGCCAATGCTTTTTGTGTTATGCCACAGCAGTAACCATATTGGTAATGGAGAACAGCAATTTCCACAGTGTCTTCGTCACAATGTATCATTTTCACTTAAACATTATTTTCAAAACCACATTCTTCAATCCATCTTTAAGCCCAAATATCCTACTGAGAGACAAGTTATTTTTCCCAGCAGAAGACGCAAATCAGACTGTACTAATGGATGATACCTTTTGGTTTCTTCTTCCTCCTCTGTCTTCCTTCTCCATTCATCTACTCTTCTCATACCATAGACAGCAGTACAGACAAAAGGGCACATCTCTTGCCAGCGGCAGGGAACTTGGTATTCTGCAACTGATGGTTATTACACTCATTCTGATCATCTCACTGTTACTTTGTGCTCCTCCTGTCTCCTTGCTGCAGTTTAACAGCATATACTTAGCTGCTTGCCATGGTACAAGTGCACAATTCCCACAATAGGGGGATTCAAATCCAGGCACCCCTGCAATACATATAAATAATTTTTATTTATTATCTGACGGGGTCAGGGAGGGATTCAAGAGTATTCTGGATGACTTTTAAGGGTTGTGTTTTTTTATCTCCTTCCTCTGAAGCATCAGAGATGGCCACAGCTGGAGATGGGGCATTGGACAGGGAGGGCCAGGGCTTTGAGGTGGCACAGAGCATTCCTTCACTCAGGAGCTTGGCTGGCTGGTTCTTGCTCACATGATTGGGATCTAACTGATTGTCAGATGTGAGACTGGGAAGGATTTTCCCCCAGGTCAGATTGGCAGTGACCTTGGGGTTTTTTCACTTTCTTCTGCACAATGTGGGTGCAGGTAGCTCGCCAGGATTATCTGTGCATCTCTCACTTAATCATCTCCCTTCTGTTGCAAGGGCCTTGGGCATTGGTGCACCTTGGTCCCACATTCTCTCCTTGTGTAACATAATAGTTTAGTTTTCTGTGGGTTGTAATCCTTTGGTCTAATTTCAATGGTTGGGTTTAGTGTGTGCGTGCTGCTGGTGGCCTGTGGGAGACAGAATGGATGACCTTGTGGTCCCTTCTAGCCTTAAACTCTGTAACAAAAACAGAACCAGTATTAAGGCTTTTCCATCTACTTACCAAATTGTTTTCTTTTCTTGCCTAAACAATTATCTGCCTTTTATTTAGGTCTTTCTGTCCCCAGTTCATCCAGCACTGTATTTATTGTCTGACTATATATTTTGCCAATGTCTCAAAACTTTATTGCTTGCTTAAGAGGGGTTCTGGTTCTTAAAACACGTATAGTTTGATTCTACTAGCCTTACTCAGGTTGAGTGGTACTTACTCATTTCAGTTCATGGGAGAGCTCCCAAGAGTATGTGCTGCTCAATGCCAGAATCAGACCCTTAACAATAAATGACCTAAGAAGACCCAGAAAATGAGAAGGGCTTAGGCTAAATCCACAAGGGCAAGGAAATTCAAATGCAAGACTGAAATGTACCATATGTCCTCTAATACTTAAGCATAAAAGGAGGCATTGTTAGAAAGTAGCTAAGGTCATGCCCTATTATGGTTAAGTATGAAAAAAAACATATGGTCCATGTCAGCTTTACCTTTGAATTTCTTTGCTTTTGTAGTTTTAAGTTAGAACCTTAATCATTACATTGATGTCACTTGGGGTTTAGTTCTTTTATATTTTTATGCAAGTTTGAATAACAATTTAAAGGAAACTTAAGAAAAAGAAAAGAAAAGAAAAGAAAAGAAAAGAAAAGAAAAGAAAAGAAAAGAAGCCCTCCAAAATGTGTCTGAAATAATTTGTTTTAGTTCTTTCACTGGCAGTGCTGTGCAATATAAAAGGTATCATTGCGAGCTTATGAAACTATGGACCTGATTCTTATTTACACTAAGGGGCCCCTTTATACTAAATTATGTAGTTTACAACCACTCCAAGTCTCCTTTACGCTGCCAGATGGCGTAAAGGGGCCTTAGCATAAATATAAGCAAGGCCTGTCTGTACTCTTGAGGTCTTAAAATCTGATTAAAAAACTCTAATACATTCTGGTTCTTCAGCTGGGGTTGCAATGGAAGTGAACGAGATATTGTTTTACTGTGTTCAGTCACATCAGTCATTAAATAGTTAATACCAATGGTCCTCTTTCATGTCAGGTTTTAAATTGGAGTTGCATACGCTAACATTTTATGAAAGATAATTGCTGTGTACGTGCAATGACCACCTTTATAGCATCTGTATCTTGGATACACTGACCACATTTTGTTTAAACTATTAAAATAGCATATTAAAGGCAAAATCATGACTATATTTGGCTAGGAGAGAAAAAAGACAGCTGAAACCAATAAAAGTGCATATCCTTTTGATCCTTCTCTGCTTCCTCAACAAATGATGACAAACTGATTTTTTAAATCAATTTTTTGACAACATCTATGTTACGGTCCAGTTTCAGTCTGCAAAGGATTTCTTCATTTTAATTATACACCTCTGAAAATAATTGCAATCCCCACGGCAGATGCTTGATCTCAGATACACAGGAATATTAAAAAGATATTGTAATACAGTAATAATTTCAACCACCTCCCCTTTTATTACAGCATAATCTTCATTGTGTTTTTGTAAATAAAATCATGCATTTTTAGCTCACATTTGATTAAACTGGTGTTGCATAGGCTGAAGTCTATTTTTGTTTATAAAGAAAGAAATGTTTCTACTATGAATTTACATAAACCCACAATCCCACTAATTCTTCTTTATGTTGTGTTTATTGATCTGGGTTGAAACCCAGTTGTTTTCACCAGTGAACAATGTAAACAAGACAGCATCAAAAAAGTCAGCATTTTCGCCCTTTCTGTCCATCAATGGCGGAAGTAATTTTGGGTGGGAAAAGAGTTTTCAAAAATAAAAGTAAAAAGGAATGTAGGTATGGAATTTTGTTTTGCTGTTTGGTATTTGATTCAAGTTTGCCAGGATGACAGTATGAAACTGACTATATACTGTACTATTATAACAATGGCAATTAGACCATTTCTTGGGAGAGTTGCTTGTCATGTTTCACCATTTGAATTTCTTTACATCATTTACATTAGGTGAATTTAAGAAAAGTTAACTTTAAATCGATACAAACAGGAATTTAGGGTCAAATTTTCAAGTGTGCTCAGCTCTCATTGTGACTTTTAAGGTCAGATTTTCAGAAAGGAACAGTATTCAACAAGTTAGTCTGTATTGAGTGCTTTTGAAAATCTGCCCATTTATTCTGGGGCCAAAAGGGAAAAAAAAGTTCTTTTGAAAATGTCAGGTTTCAGAGTAGCAGCCGTGTTAGTCTGTATTCGCAAAAAGAAAAGGAGGACTAGTGGCACCTTAGAGACTAACCAATTTATGGTTAGTCTCTAAGGTGCCACTAGTACTCCTTTTCTTTTGAAAATGAGGCTCTCACATGGGTACTAATGCCTTTAGACAGTCTGGGCCACAGAGCTTGCTTGCCGGGTTCTCTCCTTCCTCTTCACTGCAACTTGTACAGGTTTTGGAAAAAGAGGAAATAGGCTCTATACAAATTTCTGGACCTCATCACCCTAAACTTTGTGGAAGCTTGGGTCTAGGTCCAGATCTGCACTTCGTGAATGCCTACTTTCTCTACACTGAGTCAAAAATCTGAATCATACACCGCAAAACTAATGGAAATTCAGATATGGATTCTTGATGCAAATACATGCCCCAATCCTACAGTTAGCTGCACACAATGAAGAAATTCATTTATGCTATGCTGACAAATTACAAATGTTATACTATTGAATGCAAGAAATTATATTTGACAATGAAAACTTTTAGAAATTTTCCTATTTTTAGCTCTTTTCATAATTCATCTTTGACATTTATCTGAAAAATATGCTATCTTTTGTGCAACAATTACTAATTTGTAAGGGATAAGGAAAATGGATTTTAAACTCTAGTACGCAGTTGCCGAGCTCTTCAGGTTAGCTTTGAAGTGCATTCTGAAGCCACAAAAAAATCCTTCAGATTCTTTCACTGTTCCTGCTGATAAAAACATAAGAGCTGCTTTACTCGGTAAGGCCATGGTCCATCTTGCCCACTATCCTGTCGCTGACAGTGGCTCGTACCAGCGCTTCAGGGGGAGTGTACACAACATGGCAATTATGGAGTGATTCACCCCTATCTTCTACTCCTGGCTTCTGGTAGTCAGAGGTTTAGGGTCACCCAAAGAATAGGGTTGCATCCCTGACCATCTTGGTTAACAGCCATTGATGGTCCTGTCCTCCATGAACTTATCCAGTTCTTTTTGGAACCCACTTATACTTTTGGCCATTACAACACCCAATGTCAAGGAGTTCCTCAGGTTAGTTGAGTGAACTGGTACTTCCTCTTATTTGTATTAAACCTGGTGCCTATTAATTTCATCAGGTGACCCCTATTTTTTGTATTATATGAAAGGTTAAACAACACTTATCTATTCACTTGTTCCACACCATTCATGATTTTGTAGACTATCATATCCCCCCTTAATCATCTCTTTTCTAAACTGAACAGCCCTAATCTTTTTAGTCTTTCCTCATATGGAAGCCATTCCATACCATTGATCATCTTTGTTGTCCTTCTCTAAACTTTTACCAGCTCCATTATATCCTTTTTGTAATGTGGCAACCAGAACTGGACACAGTATTCAAGTGCACACCATGGCACTTTATAGTGACATTCTGATATTTTCTTTCTTATTTTCTATCCTTCTCCAAATAGTTTCTAACATACCATTATAGCCTTTTGACCACTGCTGCATATTGAGCAGACGTTTTCAGTCACCACTATCCACAGTGACTCCAAGATTTCTTTCTCAGGTGGTAACAGCTAATTTAGAACCCATAATTTATAATAGGTTGGAATTATTTTTTTCCAAAGTGCATTACTTTGCACCTATCAGCATTTTACTTTCATCTGCCACTTTGTTGCTCAGTAATCCAGTTTTGTGAGATCTCTCTGTAACCCCACACAGTCTGCTTAGGACTTAACTATCTTGAATAATTTTGTATCATCTGCAGACTTTGCCACTTCACTGTTTACTCTCTTTTCCAGATTATTAATGAATATGTTGAACAGAACTTGTCCCAGCCCAGATGCTTGGGGAATCTTGCTGCTCACCTCTCTCCATTGTGAAAACTGATTGTTTATTCCTACCCTTTGACTTCTATCTTTCAACCAGCTACTGATCCATGAGAGGACCTTCCCTCTTATCCCATGGCTGAATACATTGCTTAACAGCCTTTGGTGAGGGACCTTGTCAAAGGCTTTCTGAAAATCCAAGGATACTATATTTACTGAATCACCCTTATCCACACACTTGTTGACTCTCTTAAAGAATTCTAATGATTGGTGAGGCACAACTTCCCTTCACAAAAGCCATGTTGACTCTCCCCCAACAAATCATGTTTATCTATGTGTCTTATAATTCTGGTCTTTACTATAGTTTCTGCCAATTTGCCTAGTACTGAAATTAGGCTCTCTGGCTGGTAATCGCCAGGATCAATTCTGGAGCCCTTTTTAAAAATAGGCATTACATTAGTTCTCTGCCAGTCATCTGGTACAGAGGCTGATTTCCATGACAGCTTATATAGTAGAGTTAGCAGTTCCGTAATTTCAAAGCTGAGTTCCTTCAGAACTCTTGGGTGAATATCATCTTGTCCTGGTGACTTATTACTGTTTAGATGATCAGTCTGTTCTAAAACCTAATAATGAGTTAAAACAGATGGGTACGTATGATGGCATGAGGACATAACCAATAGCAGTATCACTAGAAAAGCACCAAAATATACAATTTAGAATTTTTTGTAACTACAATTTAGTGGTGAAAAAACATACAAGAGTGTTCAGGAAAATTACATTAAAGAATTTGGAAACAACACTACTCATTTATGGGTCTACTTCTCCCCTCACACCAGTTATACAGTGTAATTCCATAGACTTAATGGAATTACTCTGACCTTAAGCTAGTGCAAGAGAATGATCTGGCCTCATGTTTCTGTCAGTAGGCACTTAAATGAAAGTCAGACCAGGGCACAGCAATGGCGAGCACCAGAATTACAAATCCAAAAAGCATAAGGAAAACTCAAGAGGCACATAACAGAAAATCATGGTCTCAATGTAATAGGCTGTTACTAATTTCTCGGTTCTAGCATTTTTTGGTACTGGAGCCACAATTTGAAATAGAGTGACATAAAACAAGAATATAATTTTATAGCTATTGTTAGCACATTCAAGTATTCACAGAGAATGCTGCACTTTAAACATGAACTTTAATAAGTGAAAAAGACTTGAAAGAAAATAATAGTCATTTAAAGTTACATGGTTCTAGATCAAGTTATTTTACCTTCGAATGAACCAGGACTTGTGCATAGGTACGGGATGAACAATTCTAGTTTCTGATTTGCAGAACAAGATAGACTGTTCGGAAACCAAAGCAGGCCAAAACACAGCCCACCTTGATCACAGATAGAAAGGGCAGCCAATTGATGTACCATATGGAATCATGACAAGATACAACATATATACATGAGATACCTATACAACCTATAGGTCTATTAAAAGTTGAGCATCAAATTTTCAAAGGACCTCCATATTTTGAGCGCATCAAATTTGTGAACAAAAATCCTCAGTTTGCATACACAAATGAGCATTTGCATATACAAAGCTGGCATCTGGCCCACGTTTGTATGTGTACACAGGCTTACAGAATTAAGACCTTTTGAAAAGTTGGCTGTTGATATCTTGTTTAAACCACACGGAATGGGCCACTGAATGGCTCCTTTATCGGGTTTGAATTTGAGAGCTTCAGCAGCAAAGCACAGACCCCTACCACTTGAGCTAAAGGATTAACTCTATTAGCTGGCAACAGAACTAAGCTGTTATCTAGTGAAACCACCACTAGAAAGGAACATGACACTTATTTTGCGAGAGAGTTATATATAAAGAACATTCACATGTACAATGGCTCAATTCTATGGACAAAGATTTCATAGAAAATAGCACACCATCAAACTATTGTGGTATCATCTGCACTATGAATCCAAAAAGGTATAACTGGTCTGGAACTATTTTTATTACAAAACTAAAACTGCAATCTTCCTCAGATGCCACTACAAGGCACAAAGATTTTTGTTGTCATATATCAAGACAACCTCTCAAATGCCACAGGAGAACACATCTGTATATTCATTTATGGGCATCCATACACACACACACACACACTTTTTTTCCCCATAAGATTTCTTACAGTCTTGTGAGACTCCAATGCATGTTTATCCATGACACCTAGGAGAAACATTCTGGGCATGTCATATTTCATTTCTGTCTGAAAAGATTTCTTTCTGGTAATGGCTATGACTCAACACCCAGTTAGCACTCAGTTCCATAAGCAGTATCTCAAGTAAGTAAAAGTGACACCACATACAATGTTCTGAAATGTTACAAAGAGCTGAGAAGAATCAATATTGATGTCAGGAGGTGGTAAGTTCCACATCAAAAAGACAGTATTTCAACTTGGCTAGCTCTAAAATTCTGCCCAGAGACAAGGCTGTGTCAGTTTAAGTTGCACTCTGTGATATGATGTTAGCTGGCAAGCGTGTCATATTACATTAGAACTCAAAAAGGACCTGCTATACTTATTTAAAGGTGATAATTCCAAAACACAGATATTTTGCTCTAGTTGGTACAAGAAGGTAATGTATATTTTACTGTCATCATAGGCTGGAGCATACTGATAGGGCCTGATTTTCCTCTCATACCATTTTTACACTGGTGTAGTTTTACACTGAAGCCAATGGAGATGCTCCTAAATTATACCAGGATCAGAGAAAAGAACTGGGCCCACTAAATTAGAAGTACATTATAAACTCAATCCTACACTACTGGAGTTAATGGGAGTTATGCCACTGACTTCAATGGGAGCCGGATCGAATTCTAAATGAATGATGATCACAATATTTTGGCCCTAGGAAATAGGAACGGAATCTTGTTTTTCCCTTTTTTCTATGGTCAGTTACTTTGTTCTCCCTATACTAGTAACAAAAATTGTTTATGCTTTATCAAAAGGGAACACTTTACAAAGTTCAATAATAGATCATCAATGTTCAGGCTAATTTTATTTGTTTGTTTGTGAATTCAGCATGAGAAATACAAGGCTGATACTCATTCTTCTCTCCTTCAAGTGCAAGAGAATCATCATCATAAAATGTAAGAAAATCCCAAAATACTGAAGAAAAATATGTAGATACATCAAAATTAATTGAAAAAAATCTCCTGATTTAATTCAAGTATTAAAAATTAAGAAAAACTCACTCCATCGTTCTTCAGAAATGTAGAGCGAAGATTTTTCTCCACCATTGTCTTGGCATGAAGCTGAAGTTGGTTCCAGTTCCTTATTCAAAGGCCAAATTATGTTTTTTAAAATTCACCAGTGTAAGTGTTTTTTGGGGTTTTTTTTAGAAATTTCACCGAAATAATGAGACTGAATTTTATAACAATATATATTCAAGCAAGACTACAGTCCCACAAGGTGAAATTTCAAAAAGTTACTGATATTTGATGATATATAAATAACAAAATACTTTTTGAGTCATTCCAAGAGACATATCCCTGAGACTTAAACTGTTTTGAAGGAGCTGGCACATGCAGTTCCCCCTGACCCAAAGCTATATTCCTGCTCAAAATGCTGCCACATGTTACACTCCAAACCCATTTCCATTTTGCAAATGCTCTTCAAATAATGAGCTGGCTTTGACTGCCTATAAGTGACCAAAAAACAAAAAAAACCCAACTTCTTAGGTCACATCCCTGTGACTGTTGGACTGTCCTGAAGTAGCGGGGACATGCTACTCCATGACCTGAAGATTTATTTCTGCCCAAGGTGCTGTCACATCCCCATCCCACTTCAATTGTACAAATTTTTCTGGAATAAGAAATGGACTTTGGGTGACTGTAAATGACACAATACTTCTTGGAACACCCCAAGTGACAGTCTAATGGTTGCAGACCTGTGCCACTTGCAGGGACCTGAGAAACATTTTGAAACTCACAGCTAAAGTCACTTTGTCTTCTCCCCAAACCCCACATTCTTCGTTATGCCCATGGTGAAAAATATATAAGGAAATGTGGATGATCTGCTTAAATGTCATGAGTGATATAGGCCAGAGTATCCACTAGTTCTCTACAGGCCTGGTGCAAAGCCCATTTAGGATAATGGAAAGATTCCCATTAACCTCAGTGGTCTTTAGATCATACCCTATATTATTAATATCACATTACATACTGCATCCCAAAGACTCTCCTACATGATTTTCAGACTAAATACAAATAGAGATTATTATACCCATCACCAAATTCACCCACCTTGTTTGCTGCACCTTTCTAGTCCCCTGTTTTTCATAGATCCATAAATTTTAAGGCCAGAGGGAACCATTATGATCATTTAGTCCATCCCCCTTTTTTTGGATAAAAGAAACAGATTGAGCTGCTTAAATCTCTCACTATAAGGCATGTTTTCCAGACCTTGAATCATTCTTGTAGCTCTTTTCTGAACCCCTTCCAATTATTTTGAAGCGTGTGTAACGCCGACAGTCATCAGTGAGCAGGATCAAACGCTGGGCCTCTGGAGCTTAGTGCATGAGCTTCTACCACCTGAGCTAAAAGTGAACTGGCTGTTAGCTAAGGCTGTAGAGCAGACTCATTTTCTCTCTCTCTAAGTGGTCTCAGTGCCACTAGATGGGACAGACCACCACATGGGTTACACGTGGACAGCATAACTGGGCATGGTGTTCCAGTAATGGTTTCACTAATGCCATATAGTGAAGTAATACCACCTTCCTGCATCTACTTGATATTCTTTCTGATGCCTCAAAAGATCGTGTTTGCCCACTTAGCTACAGTATCACACTCAGAGCTCATGTTCAGTTAATTAACTACCATGACCCCTAAGTCCTTTTCACAGTCACTTGAGCTTATCCTGCGTCTCTACGGTATTCAGAAATTGACACCAGACAACTGAATCCATGCATCACTGACTTTAGTCAGGAATAGCCTTTGAGCAATAGCTTAGCACACAATAATTTCACATGATATTTCACAAAAGTTGGAAGGGAAATCCACCTCCAAAGGCCTGATCCAAATCCCACTGAAGCCATTCATGTCCCAGGAGAGAAGTTGAGATTCTCCATAGCTCATTTTCATTGATGAAACAGGTCTGCACTATCCAGATCCCAGAAGAGAAGAGCTATACTGCAGAGCCCACCAAACAGACACACCGTTCTCTCTCTAATTCATACTACAGATTTGCCAAACCGTGAAAGACTCTGCCACCTTCAAGACTCTCTGATAAACCTGGAGTGGCTGTAGCTGTTATTAGTATATTTTCTATGCAAATGACATGCAAAAGAATCTAGTTTCTCAAAAACACATCCTGATAATTCCTACAAGATAGAAAATATTGAGACAACTGTCCTAAAAATTCATTTTAAAAACTATGATAAATAAAACAAATACTTTATAAGAACATCTGAGAATAGATGAACGGCCAAAACAGAGTAAGGTTTCATTATAGTGGATGCTCTTAATAATTGGATGAACTTGTTAGGTATATTTCCTTTTCTAGCAGCCTGTCACATTTTAAGTAAATTTAAAACATTACTGGAACCAGCAATATCACTAAAACTGGAATGAACTTTTCCAGTGCACCCACTGTATATGTTCCTTCAAAAACACCAATTTCACTGAAAAGACTAATTGTAGCAAAGAAATCTGAATTGTGTTTTTTGGAATTTATACAACATTACACAGGAATCTACAATGTGAAATTTGACAATTTTTTGCTTATTGAATCCAGAGCTATAAACTTTGAACTGTTTGACTAAAAGGAAGATGTAAAATTTTCATTCTTAAAATGTAACTTGCATTTATTTAAAATATGAAAGTAAATTAAGAGCAACAACAAATATGATTAGCAGATAATCCAAAACATATTCGGTTATGTCTGTCCCTAGTGTATCTGCACTCAAATCAATGGCATTCCATCAGTGATGACTTTGTGAATTTTATTTAAATAATTTTTTCTTTCACTAGATGAGGACTATTTGTGGTTAGTTATACTGGAGCCTGCTTTCTGTCAAAACAGCAGAACTATAACCACTCCCAGCACCCAAGGGGCTGAAATACAATTCCTGACCATGTTTGTTTCATTCATTTGATTTTTACTGGACCAAATCCTGCAGTTCTTACTTGGGCAGAATTCCCACTGAGGACAATTGATGGTTTGCTTCAGTAAGGACTGATTTTTTTAATTGCATTATTCCAGCTAATGCGTTTAGTTAGAACAACAGACACAGATATACGGTCTTCGTATTAAGCTTTGTATGTCTGTAATCTCTAGCTTTCCATTGAGACCTGTCTGAAGTCATAATACATTTATGCGTGCTGTAAAAATATTTCACAGTATACTCCTGTTCATCTGAACCCTACTTCCCAAACCACTGCATTATCCGAATCGCTTCCTTGTCCCTGCCCCCAAAAACAACTGCATGTGTGCAACCCCTGCCCCCAAGTTAGCCACCTTGCCCAGCTGCTGGCATGGAACACCTCAGTGAAACCCCTGCCACCTGTGCTTGCATGGACATCCCCTCCCCCTGTCCACTTCCTTGTCCCCGCATCTCCACCATGGTGTTGCTCTTCACCTGGTCGGTGTCACAGCTCCAACCCTGACTGATGTAGCACTTAAGTGCCCAGCTCTTTCTTCAACATGGCCTCTATGCTGCTCCTTGGGTGGCCCACAGGAGACACTGCTGGGACATGCCAAGCTGAGCAGCCACAGTAGGAACCCAGGTGCTAGAGAGTCTGCTGCCTTGCTGTTACTGTGCATGCTTAGTGACAACAGCAAAGCCTATACCCTGTCCTACTGTTTCTGACTACAAGGGAGAGCGCTCGAGGGGATTGGGATAAGAGTCTATTTTCCCGATTATCTGAACTCCTGATTATCCAAATAAAATCTGTGTCCCCAGTGCTATTTGGATAAACAGGAGTATAATGTACACTTTGTATTGTCACAAACCATACAAAAGAAGGTACTGTACTATTATGCTTGACCTTTGTAGTTCCACTTAAGTGCTTAAGTCACTTCTGAAAATGGAATTTATGCTTCTAAGTCACATGTGCACTTTTGGAATTTTTTATCCCAAATAAACATGGTTAACAACACTGGATTTCCTATATTGGATAGAACCATATGATCATCAGGTCTGGTGCCTTGTGTCCACCAGCGACAAGAAAATAAATCCATAAAGCACCTACCATCTAATGTACAATACTGGAGAGGGAGACAAATGTCCTTCTTACCTCCATCAGCATGCAAGCCCCCAAATGGCCTATTGCTCTCCATCACCCATATAAATCTTGGTTTTATGACACCTTGTTATGGATGAAGAGAGTGGGTCAAAGTTTGAGTGCTGGTGGCAGAAACCAAAGTCTGAAACAAAGAATTTCTTCTAGCCTTTGTTAAAGCTGTATTACAGAGCAAAAGAACCTTCCTACTACATTCCACTGAAGCTGCTAAATTTTGCTTTAAGGAGCTATCTAAGTTGGTAAACTGCCTTCTCAATCCTGAGTGCCTAGAGCTCACAGCAGAACACAGCACCATGTGCTGCAAAGAACTATTAACGTACTTCTCTGAAAAGATCACGGACATTTGGAAAGGCTTCTCTAATAGTATGGATCTGCTCCTTTTAATATGGCCAACAAGCAGCCTGCCTGCATTCCCAGAGTTCAGTACATTAACTCTTTGAGAAGCCCTGAACATCGTAAAGGAGTCTTGATCTAAGACCTGTGATTCTGACCTATGCCCTTCTAGGCTTGTGAAAGAGTCATGAGCAATTAAAGCCATTCAGGACTGAAAATTGCTAACCCCTCATTGGGGGGAAAGAATCCTTCCTTCCATTCTTCAATATACAATAATCCAGTCAATACTGAAGAAACCTACCCTGAATACATCAGTTGTAATCATTGTTGCCCATTGTCAAATCTCCCATTCCTGAACAAGTTAACAGAGAAGCTAGCCCAAAGCCATCCAACTGTAGTTAATGTCCTAGACTTGGCACAACCTAGATTCAGGCCAGGGCATGGGACAGAAATAGCTTTGGTGGTGTCAGTGAATGGTCTCCTGCTGTCAATGGGTGGAGGGCAGACATCCATTCTCATCCTCCTGGGACACTATGAAGCAGTCAGTGTTGTTGACCATGAGAGACTGCTTTCTTACGTGAGAGACATGACCGAAGTCCAGGGAAATACACTAAAATGGTTTAAGTCCTTCCTGGAGGGATGCACCCAATGAGTAGTGAGAGAAAACTGCCGCTCCCCACTAGACCCTGCCCTTATAGAATCCCACAAGGAATAATTCTCTCTCTGGTCCCAAGTCAACATCTACATGCAACTACTAGGTGAACTGGTCAGACAACATGTGTGCAGATGGCACATAGCTCTACCCATCTTTCACCACAAACGACTCTACCACTACCATCAAAATAGCACAGTGCCTGTACAAGATTAGCTAATGAATTAAGAACATCTTGTTGATGGTGAATACTAGCAAGACAGAGGTTATATTGGTGGGCAGAGAAAGCACTTTAAAGAGTTGCAGATACAGTGCAGTCTCCTTTGAAGACACATACCCACAACTGGCCAATTAAGTTCAGATTACATGAATTCTCCTGGATTCCTCACTGACATGAAGTATGCACACAGCAGCATCTATGAATAATGCTTTCTACCATCTCCAGTTGACTAAGATACTTTGTCCCACTCTGGCAGACAATGACCTGGAATCAATTTTACATGCCATTTTCACCTCTCATCTGTACTGTAGCAATGCAATATACTTGTGGTTTTAAGAAACTCCAACTGATACAGGACACTCTAGCACATCTCAGCAACACAGGCTACTGTGAACACTTCAGACAGGTCCTCTGCTCTCCTCATTGGCTTCCCATAAAATATCAAGTCAAACTCAAAATCTTTCTATTTAGCTTCAAGGCACCCAGTGGCCTCAGTCTAGCATATCTAAAAGATTGTGTAAAGCTCAAGGATTGAGAATTAAATTGTAAACTCTTTGAGGCAGGGACTGTCTTTTTGTTCTGTCTTTGTACAACACCTAGCACAATGAGGTCCTGGTCCTTGACTAGGGTCCTAGGAGCTATGCAAAATAATAAATAACTATTTTTGAATATAGTGAAGTATTCCTATCATAATCCAACATATGTCTGTTTTGTAATAGCAGTACTTGGTGTGTAATTAGTATGGGTTTGCAATATGTTATGCTAGCCATTTTATCTATTTATAGAGCACTCATCACCAGTGTATCTGAGCACTATTTTAAGAGGCGTTTCTCTGAATGCTCTCTATATTTTCTACATGCACTGGTATACCTGAAGATATTTACAGGGATTGTTTTACAGAAGCTTACTCACTGGGACAGCTTGTTAGATGACATTTATTTATTGCTTAGATATAAATCTACAACTTTCAGTAAACCCTTATGGATCTAATTCAATGTACTTTTGTTTTTAAACCTTCTGTCTCCTGAACACTACATAATCTGTGTATGAGGGAGTTGGGCAAAAAAATTGCTTAGCTAAGGATTCTTCTTTAAGCACCTTTATGGCAGGTAGAGGAATGAAAATCTTAGAATATTTAAATGATAGAATGGTTTTGCTTTTATGTCAGGAACAAGAAGAACCAAAAGAAGTTAATTAATAAATTAGCTTAGCTCATTTTCCATTTCTGCTAGGGGAGAGGAGAGGACTAATGACAAACTATTGTAAGTAGTTTGAGAACAATAATACCAAGACGCCTTTCAGAGATGTACAGCTTACGAGAGAGCATGTATGTTTAGATAAGCATGATCATCCACTACTAAAATAAACATCTTAAAGAGTGGTGTCTCTTTCCAAAGATACTAAGTAGTAAATAACTACAAAATAGCTATTAGTTCAACCATAGGGCTCACTTCTTCAACTTGATTTCAATGGGACTTTTGCCTGAGTAAGGAGCTCAGGTCTGAAGCCTAGGAAAAATGGTTTTGTGGCTAAGGCACTAAACTAGGACTCAGGAGAGCTTGTGCAGTTCCTTGGTCTGCCACAGACTTCCGGTGTGACTTTGGGCACATGAGTTAGGTACTTTTATACACATGCTTAAATCTAAATGTGTGAGTAGTTCACTGGAGCCAGTGGGACTACTCACATGCATACATGTCTGGGAACCTCTCTGTGATTCAATTCCCCACCTACAAAGAAAGGGATAATAATATTTCCTCTCTTCCCTTTGTCTACCTTGTCCATTTAAACTGCAATCTCTTCAGGGTAGGAACTGGTTTTTGGTATGTGTTTGTACAACATATAGCACAATGAGAGCCTGATCTTGGTTGCTACATCTGTAATACAAATAAATACCCTAAGATACAGGATTCTAAGAAAACAACAATAGGTGTTGTGGAGGGCAGAATAATAGGCCATATAAGCTATACGTACTGGGAAAAACATGGTATTAGAATTCTGTTTGCAACTGGGTTTCTTTTAATTGAGGTAGCAGCAAAGAACACAGCCTTACTTTTGTGAATGATTTATGCTTCCAAAGTTATATAAATCACATGGAACTGCTTTCTTTAGTTGTGTGGTGATGTTGGTATTCATATACTTTTTTGCTCTGTAGACTCAGTATTCCACTTCAGAGTATTTTGCTCACTCACTCGCTCCTTTTTTTTCATTTAGTACTGCTGAGTTTACCTTGACCCAATCTATCCTGCCAAAATAGTTTCATTAAAAAAAAACAACCTCCCTTGCTTCTCTCCAGTAATGAATTCCATCCAAAGCAACATCTTTCCATACCATACATGTGCCAGGATTTGTTAGCAAAACAGAGACAACAATGTGGGTTTCTCTAACCATTATATTTTTTCTAAGGCAGCCCCATTAAATCACAACCACACTACAGTGTAAAATAGCCCATATACTTTTCAGCAACCTTCTTAGGGGGAGAACTTTGTATATTTTGTAATTGAATACTGTGTTTCAGAGATGCATAGTAAGAATTGGGATTTAATTACAAAATGTATAGCATATATGTAGATGAATACTTCTTTTCTTAAGTTTTAACTACATACGTTGTATTATAAAAAAGAAAAATACAGATTTTGAAGTATGTGTTTTTGGAGACTGTCTTAAGAAAAATGCAGTCTTGTTTCCACCACAAATTATGATGACTTGTACAAAAATCATTCCTGCACTTTCTTTTAGGTCACATTTTCACCAACAAGAAAAGCAGCATCAATATGTGTCACTGCAAAAGCCTCACCCTCAGTCAGTTAGCAGAGCAAAATAATGTATGAAAGTGATTCACTTGTTTCTTTTCAGACTAAATTTAGTACTTACAAAAGGTGCCTGATGGATAGTGCTGAAGTCCTCTATTTATCTACCAAAGAGGAAGAGGATTTATTTACCAAAGAGGAACAGTTCAATGCCACTCAATGCTTGATCTCGCTGTTGAGACTGAGGGGCAGGGAAGCCAATTAATACAACCAGTATGGCGTTTCTTGTTTCTTGAGCAGCTTTCCACTAGGAATTGGACTAAGACCTATCCAATTCAGAAATACACCGCTGAAATGATATTGACTTTTACATGGTGTTTACCTAGGAAAGACTTCTATCAGTGACTTAGGTGTAAAAGGCAATGTATTCCATTACAAATTTCCTGAGGCATTTACAGCCCATCAGAGAAAGATTTACTATATTGCTACAATATTAGAGTTTCAGAAATCGTGAAAACTTTTTTTAAGCCAACTGAACTGTTCTGAATAAGTAAGCATGAAGAACCACATTAAGATTTATCAAAACACTCATTTGTTTTCTTGTGAAACCATCCTGAAATCTTTTAGAAATCTCAAAATGTCTTTAAAAGCTGTATCTTGTCTTTACTGATGACACTATTCAGTCTCAGTGTTTGCAATGAAGATACACAGCATGACTCGCTTATCCCCCCAAATAACTAAAGCTTGAGGGATCAAAGCACACTTACTCATAGAATTAGGCCAATTAAATTAAATAATTTAAGAGAGCCAACCACTGCTGAAATTTTTAACCATTCCAGCAACCAAGAACAAAAACCTTCCATGAGTGCATGTGGAGGGGCAAGGCTGCGGAAGATTGGCGAGGAGCTAAGTGGTGGACTGATGTACAGCTGAGTGGTGGACTGAGTATGTGACTGGATGTAAGCGGAGGATGCAGGCAGTTTCAATGAACTTTGTCCGACAGACCCTGCCAAAAGATATTGTAGCATAGCTCAGCATATTTTTGCCTGTAAACAAGTCAGTTTATGTAATAAGCATAAATTATACACGTAAGAATGTAACCGGCTGTTGATCCCATGTAACTCTGAGATAAACGCAGAGAATATAGCGCCGCAGAGGACTCCCCCCGGGTGGAGTCCTGCCTGGTCAGCTGTCTCGAATGGCCAGAGTCCCCTGCAGCCCCTCCACGCATCCTAGGGGCTCCCCGCGCAGATTGGAGCATAAGTTCTTCCTTCCTTCAATAAAGCATAGTTTACTATTCTTAGGCCTGAGTGTCCTCCTTTTGCTGGTATCTTCCCCCCAGCCCTTGCGGGCACAGCATGTGTCAGAATTCAGGGCACTTGTTTTGTTTCATTGGTTTGCTATCCCTTCCCATTATGTCCTTTATTGGTCTTAAGTAAAATTGATAGTAATTCTAAAGAGATTTTAATGGACACTAAAAGATCAATTTTTCAAATCTGTAAAAGACTGTTCTTCTGGCTACCTTTTTCCAAATATGTTGAGAAGCATTCTTGGGGCAATGTCTACTCACCAACCCCAGAAAGACTGCTGCAGTGTCAGTGAATAATTTTAACATGGTTTGCTTGCAATTTTGTCACATAGTTTTAATATAGATTATTTTGCAATGCCAGCATGCAACACTGCTGTATTTCTTTTTGAAATGTAATGAGATAGTAACGGCAGTAAGTATTTTTTTCAGTAAAAAAGTTAATGATCTGTTGCCCATTGGATAGAGCATTGGAGTGAGACACAAAAGACCTGGATTCTATTCCTGGTTCTGCCACTGGCATGCTGGGTGACCTTAGGCAGTATCTCCAAGCAACTGTGTAGGGAAACTTATTGTGACAGGTAGCATACCCTTCGAGATGAGCCTGGAGGATTTTCTTAGGTTATGTATCTGCACTGACCTAAACTTCATAAACATTCATGTTTGCTTTGATGGTAGCAAGATGTTCACGTTTGTCTTTGTTATCCTTAACTTATTCGGACATCCCTAGTTTCACTCCTTTGCTATTGTTATTACAATAGCCCAGTTTTACCTGCCAGCATGTGATACTGTCATGAAGATACAATAGTATATTCCTGTTGATTTTGAAAATTTAACATAAGCCATTGTGATTTTATCAGCTTTTAGTTTGAAGAAGTTTGCTTCAGGGAAATTTTAATTTTTATAAATCAGCAAGCTCCCAGAATAGTAAGCTTTGCGCTCCACTGTATTTAAAAAGCACTTGAATGGAAATCAATAGCAAAACAGATATTTAAGTATTTTTCAACATCTGTAGATAATTATTCTAACATTTGTTAATTCCTCTGGCTGCATATTTCATTTTTACTATTAATCTTGTTGAAAGATCCGGCAGTTAAAATATTATTATATACATAATTTCTGCATTTTCTTTGTTTAAAAAAGTACTTTAATGTAATAGTCAGCATATCATTTTCAAAAATTAATGTTTATGTAGAGGGTGGCAATATGTCTGGAACATTTAATTATGTCAATTCTACAATGACAAAGATTTTTGTGTTTCTTCCCCTACGTAATGGAACATGTAGTCCAGCCCATGAGCTTATCCCATAAAGGTAAACCAGCGTCTGAGGCACCCAAACTACAACTCCCATGAGGCACCATGATGGCTCAGACAGACAGAGATTAATGTCAAACCAACCTAAAATGTTTCAGTTTCAGGACAAAGGTTCAGGACAACAACACTGAACTCACAAAGTACAAGAGATATACACATCTAAAGAAAATAACAAAAACCTGCATGCAAATTCTGGCCTCAGTTTCCTCACCACTCTGAGAGCCATTTGGGTTTTGGTCACTCTAGGGAGTCCAGGATCTCTCCTCTCCTGCATCGCTTGCCTTCTGCTTCTGATCTCTTGTCTAAAAGAGGCCAGTGAGAGAGCCCTCCCTGTTATAAGGTTTTAGCCTCCTCTGTCAAGTGACTCTCCTGAGTGATTATCATGAACACGATTCTCATCAGGTGAGCTGTTGTTTGGTTACAAGCCCACCTGGGAGAACTGGTTCTTCTATGCTCTAGCCAGCTCATTGTCTTACGGTGCTTCCATTTGAATGGTCAATGATCGGGGTGAAAGTAAGGTGGTATGGGCCAGTACGGCGTACTAGTAAAAAGTAGCTGCCAGTACCGGCCCATACAGCTGACGTTAAAGCACTGCCGCGGCAGCACTTTCGTTGCCCCTTTTGCCCCCCGGGCTGCCAACACCGGCAGTGGGTGGAGCCCCAGGCGGCGCAGGCCAGGCAGCACAGATGGGCTGGCTGGGGGACGCTGACCCCCCTCAGCCCCACCTCTTCCACCTGAGGCACCACCCCGTCCAGGGGGGAGGGGGGCAAAGCCGACCTCCCTCCACCCCCATACCAGTAAGAGATAAATTTTACTTTCACCCCGTCAATGATCCAGGTGAATGCTTCTTGATTATTTTCCATTGTTAGCCTCTGCTAGGTATAGGTATTTCTGCTGATACCTCCTGGGGTTTTCAGTGCAAGAAGACCACCACATTTGAAGGCTCAGAACTCTTTTACAACCACAATGGCATTCACAAAACAAAATGGAATTTGTAGTTTGATATAGATATAGACAACATACACAAATCCATCACAGCATGATCCTGCAATGGTTTACTCATGTGAGTAATCCTTGATCATGGAACCAGCCCTATTAACCTCACTGGGACTATTCAGATGAGTAAGGACTATTTGTGTGGAAAGGGGTTTCCAGCATCAAACACATAGTAGTAAAAATGTGGAATATTATTAATTATCATGAACTATTGGTTTAATCAGATAACTTTGAAGAGAAGTGATGGGAAATGGACTGCATTTCATTCTATCTCACTTAACTGTCATAAATCCTCAGTCAGTTTACAACTGGGATATAACCTTCCCAGTCAATAACATCAAATGAAATACAGTATCAGAGAGTATGTGAACAAGCAATATAAATCTAAATAATTCATAAATTACTCCCTTTCAGTCTGTGGCAGAACACAATGCAAAGGAAGATAGAGTTTTCTTAAGAAAACAAGCAGCTATAAATACTCTACCCCCCCCCCCCCCGATGACCAGTAGACAATTTATGCCACTTTTAACCAATCCTTTTTTTTTTTTTTGCAGAAGAAAGGGGGATATCTGAAAATGAGGAAATGCCTAAATAGAGAAAAGTAAATAATAACAAAAATAACGTAGGCAGTTTTTAAATCAGCCAATTTTTAATTAAAATATTTAAATTTATAAAGAGCCTAGGAACCAAAAGCATGGTGGGTTTAGAAGAGTCTTGTTGATGTTGAGTATGCATAATTTGTTGTTGTTTTGTCTTTTTAACTCATATTGTATCTGTGATGACATGAGTTTTGGATAATCACATTTTTCAAGTCCAAAGGAAGAAGGCTTGAAAGTAGAAGAGATGGGCTATAAAATCATTCCAAATCTTAACCAGTGGCTTTCCAGCTCCTACAGAGTCTAAGTTTTCATTTAAAGGGAAAAGCTTGAAACTCTTATGGTTGCAAAGCAAGCCTTCTGAACTTGAACTGAATATAAAGTGATAGATACACGGCTGTCTTCCAGAGTCTGCAAACAGACAATAAACTGTAAGAGATGTAAACTGCCCCCATTCAGTGCATGCAGTGTTTACAGTGAAACTCAGGGATAATTTAAACATCAATAAAAGCCATTTCACTACTAATCATTTTAGCAGAAACATCCAACTAATATGCTTATGTAGTGTGTTTGGATACCATAGGCTTTATTTAGCCTAGGATTTACAGTGTTTTGCTAGCATGTTAGCTAACAGGTTTTAAAGTCCAGTGCAGACAAGGAGTGTTGCCTTTAACATATGCTGAACTAGCCAAGCTAAAGCATAATTAATTAGTTACCTAGCATGTGTTAAAAGAAACAATTATTTTAAACAAGACTTTTAACAGTAAAACTATACAATTAAAAAGTTAAATGCAACTTGCCTTTGACAGCAAGGGAGGAGCAAGAGCCCTGACAACTCCCAGCACTGAAATTGGCCAGCAGCAGCCTCTTAACATAGAAAGAATACAACTGGCCATGTGAGAGTGAAACATTGATGCAAAAATTATTACTTATTAATAAAAACAACAATGCAATTACAGTTCATATTGTTTGAGTTATTGCTAGCCTAACTTTCCCCTTAAGTTTGAAGAGCTTCACACAGTTACACATTTTATATTTTATGCTTATGAGTTGTTTAGCATACATTCCCTTATTGATGGCTATTTTATGTAATAAAATAAAATACAAAACCAAGTTGAGAGAAATCCTTAGGGCTCATCCTGGTCTGTTTTGTTTCAAAGTGACATGAACACTTTTGCTCCCGCTAACACTGATAAGAAAACATACACTGGTCATATACAGACCCATAGAGGTTATGTTGATTTTGATATTCTCTCATGCTGTATTATGAAGGAATGTATTTAATGTTAAAAGAATGAGGAGTACTTATGGCACCTTAGAGACTAACAAATTTATTTGAGCATAAGGTTTTGTGGGCTAAAACCCACTTCATCGATGCATGCAGTGGAAAATACAGTAGGAAGATATGGATAGATAGATATACATAGACAACATGAAAAAATGGGTGTTACCATACCCACTATAACGAGAGTGATCAGTTAAGGTGAGCTATTATCAGCAGGAGAAAAAAAACTTTTGTAGTGATTGTTGGAAATGGGCCATCCTGATTGTACACTACCTAATCCTGATTGTAGCTGCTGAGCACTGCCATACCAAAATTAATAATAATCACTAAGAGCCCAGTGTCTTAGTGACTCCGCTCTCCTTTGTGGAAGTGCTGAGTTTGACTATCCTCCTGTCTCTCAGGCCTTGGGAGTTAAGCAAAGACAGACTAATGAGCCCAAGGGGTATCTTAGAACTAAAAGTAGGTGATAAAAAATCTCTCCACCTTAGCCCTGGTCTACACTAGGAGCTGAGGTCGAATTTAGCAGCGTTAAATCGATTTAACCCTGCACCCGTCCACACGATGAAGCCTTTTTTTTTTTTTTTTTTTTTTTTTTTTGACTTAAAGGACTCTTAAAATCAATTTCTTTACTCCACTCCTGACAAGGGGATTAGCGCTGAAATCAGCCTTGCCAGGTCGAATTTGGGGTAGTGTAGATGCAATTCGACGGTATTGGCCTCCAGGAGCTATCCCAGAGTACTCCATTGTGACCGCTCTGGACAGCACTCTCAACTCAGATGCACTGGCCAGGTAGACAGGAAAAGGCCCACAAACTTTTGAATCTCATTTCCTGTTTGGCCAGCGTGGCAGCTGCAGGTGAATGCAGAGCTCATCAGCAGAGGTGACCATGATGGAGTCCCAGAATCGCAAAAGAGCTCCAGCATGGACCAAACAGGAGGTACGGGATCCAATCACTGTGTGAGGAGAGGAATCTGTGCTATCAGAACTCCGTTCCGGTTTTCGAAATGCCAAAACATTTGTCAAAATCTCCCAGGGCATGAAGGACAGAGGCCATAACAGGGACCCGAAGCAGTGCTGTGTGAAACTTAAGGAGCTGAGGGAAGCCTACCAGAAAACCAGAGAGGCAAATGGCCACTCCAAGTCAGAGCCCCAAACATGCCGCTTCTATGATGAGCTGCATGCAATTTTAGGGGGTTCAGCCACCACTACCCCAACCATGTGCTTTGACTCCGTCAATGGAGAGGGACGCAACACAGAAGCAGGCTTTGGGGATGAGGAAGATGATGATGATGAGGTTGTAGACAGCTCACAGCAAGCAAGCGGAGAAAACGGTTTTCCCGACAGCCAGGAACTGTTTCTCACCCTGGACCTGGAGCCAGTACCCCCCGAACTCACCCAAGGCTGCGTCCTGGACTCACCAGGCAGAGAAGGGACCTCTGGTGAGTGTACCCTTTTAAATAGTATACATGGTTTAAAAGCAAGTGCGTTTAATGATTAAATTTGCCCTAGCATTCACGGCCAGTACAGCTACTGGAAAAGTCTGTTAACGTGTCTGGGGATGGAGAGGAAATCCTCCAGGGACATCTCCATAAAGCTTTCCTGGATGTACTCTCAAAGCCTTTGCAAAAGGTTTCTGGGGAGGGCAGCCTTATTCCATCTACCATGGTAGGACACTTTACAATGCCAGGCCAGTAGCACGTAGTCGGGAATCATTGCAGAACAAAGCATTGCAGCGTATGTTTGCTGACATTCAAACAACATCCGTTCTTTATCTCTCTGTGTCATCCTCAGGAGAGTGATATCATTCATGGTCACCTGGTTGAAATAGGGTGCTTTTCTAAAGGGAACATTCAGAGGTGCCCGTTCCTGCTGGGCTGTTTGCCTGTGGCGGAACAGAAATGTTCCCCGCTATTAGCCACGGGGAGAGAGGAGGGGTTAGCCATGCGGTGAGGGGAGGCAAAATGCGACCTTGTAACGAAAGCACATGTGCTATGTATGTAATGTTAACAGCAAGGTTTACCATGAAAGAGTGTACCTATTGTTCTATAAAATGTGTCTTTTTAAATACCACTGTCCCTTTTTATTTTCTCCACCAGCTGCATGTGCTTCAAGGATCACAAGATCTTCTCCTTCCCAGAGGCCAGCGAAGATTAGAAGGCGAAAAAAAACACACTTGTGATGAAATGTTCTCTGAGCTCATGCTGTCCTCCCACACTGACAGAGCACAGATAAATGTGTGGAGGCAGACAATGTCAGAGTGCAGGAAAGCATAAAATGACCGGGAGGAGAGGAGGTGGGCTGAAGAGGGTAAGTGGCAGGCTGAAGAGAGGGCTGAAGCTGATAGGTGGCGGCAGCGTGATTCAATGCTGAGGCTGCTGGAGGATCAAACTAATATGCTCCAGCGTATGGCTGAGCTGCAGGAAAGGCAGCTGGAGCACAGAGCGCTGCTACAGCCCCTGTGTAACCAACCGCCCTCCTCCCCAAGTTCCATAGCCTCCTCACCCAGATGCCCAAGAATGCGGTGGGGGGGGGGCCTCCAGCCACCCGCCCACTCCACCCCAGAGGATTGACCAAGCAACAGAAGGCTGGCATTCAATAAGTTTTAAACTGCTGTGTGGCCTTGTCCTTCCCTCCTCCACCACCCCTCCCGGGCTACCTTGGCAATTATCCCCCTATTTGTGTGATGAATTAATAAAGAATGCATGAAGGTGAAGCAACAATGACTTTATTGCCTCTGCAAGCGGGGATTGAAGGGGGGAGGGGAGGGTGGTTAGCTTACAGGGAAGAAGAGTGAACCAAGGGGCGGGGGGTTTCATCAAGGAGAAACAAACAGAACTTTCACACCGTAGCCTGGACAGTCATGAAACTGGTTTTCAAAGCTTCTCTGATGCGCACCACGCCCTCCTGTGCTCTTCTAACCGCCCTGGTGTCTGGCTGCGCGTAACCAGCAGCCAGGCGATTTGCCTCAACCTCCCACCCCGCCATAAACGTCTCCCCCTTACTCTCGCAGATATTGTGGAGCGCACAGCAAGCAGTAATAACAATGGGAATATTGGTTTTGCTGAGGTCTAACCGAGTCAGTAAACTGTGCCAGCGCACTTTTAAACGTCCAAATGCACATTTTACCACCATTCTGCACTTGCTCAGCCTGTAGTTGAACAGCTCCTGACTACTGTCAAGGCTGCCTGTGTATGGCTTCATGAGCCATGGCATTAAGGGGTAGGCTGAGTCCCCAAGGATAACTATAGGCATTTCAACATCCCCAATGGTTGTTTTCTGGTCTGGGAAGAAAGTCCCTTCCTGTAGCTTTTGAAACAGACCAGAGTTCCTGAAGATGCGAGCATCATGTACCTTTCCTGGCCATCCCACATTGATGTTGGTGAAACGTCCCTTGTGATCCACCAGTGCTTGCAGCACTATTGAAAAGTACCCCTTGCGGTTTATGAACTCGCCGGCTTGGTGCTCCGTTGGCAAGATAGGGATATGGGTTCCATCTACAGCCCCACCAGAGTTAGGGAATCCCACTGCAGCAAAGCCGTCCACTATGACCTGCACATTTCCCAGGGTCACTACCCTTGATATCAGCAGATCTTTGATTGTGTTGGCTACTTGCATCACAGCAGCCCCCACAGTAGATTTGCCCACTCCAAATTGATTCCCCACTGACCGGTAGCTGTCTGGTGTTGCAAACTTCCACAGGGCTATTGCCACTCTCTTCTCAACTGTGAGGGCTGCTCTCATCTTGGTATTCTGGCGCTTCAGGGCAGGGGAAATCAATCCACAAAGTTCCATGAAAGTGCCCTTACGCATGTGAAAGTTTTGCAGCCACCAGGAATCATCCCAGACCTGCAACACTATACGGTCCCACCAGTCTGTGCTTGTTTCCCGGGCCCAGAATCGGCGTTCCATGGCATGAACCTGCCCCATTAGCACCATGATGCCCACATTGCCAGGGCCCCTGCTTTGAGAGAAGTCTGTGTCCATGTCCTCATCACTCTTGTCACCGTGCTGATGTCGCCTACTCGCCCAGTTTCGCTTTGTCAGGTTCTGGTGCTGCACATACTGCTGGATAATGCACGTGGTGTTTAATGTGCTCCTAATTGCCAAAGTGATCTGAGCGGGCTCCATGCTTGCCGTGGTATGGCATCTGCATGGAAAAAAGACGAGCAATGATTGTCTGCCATTGCTCTGACGGCGGGAGGGGCAACTGATGACATGGCTTACAGGGTTGGCTTACAGGGAATTAAAATCAACAAAGGGGGTGGCTTTACATCAAGGAGAAACAAGAACAACTGTCACACAGAATGGCCCCCTCAAGGGTTGAACTCAAAACCCTGGGTTTAGCAGACCAATGCTCAACCCACTGAGCTATCCCTCCCCTCTGTATTCCAGGCAGGACTGAATCTCCATTAAATTTTTCAAGGTGCTCCTGACAGACCTCACAGAAACGATTGTCAGCCATTGATTTCACAGAGGGAGAGGGGAGCAAATGAATACAAAACAAATCTGATCTATTTCTTGTTTTGATCCACTCCATCTGTCTTTTACATCTTTGGCTGGCAGCAGACGGTGCAGTAGGACTGCTAGCCATCCTCATCTCCTGGCTACTCGCCACAAGACGGTGCATTACGACTGCCAGCAGGACTGAAGAGAATGACCTGGTCGAGTCACTCCTATTTTAGTCCCTGTGCCCATGTCTGCCCAGGCACTCCTGCTCAACCTTACCGAGGTGGCCAAGAGCACCTAGGCCATGATGACGATGGTTATCAGCCCTATTGCACCGTCTGCTGCCACAAGGCAATGAGCTGCTGCTGTGTAGCAATGCAGTACCACATCTACCAGCACCCAGGAGACGTACAGTGACAGTGAGCTGGGCGGCCTCCATGCTTGCCGTGGTCTGGCGTCTGCACATGTAACCCAGGAAAAAAGGCACAAAACGATTGTCTGCCGTTGCTTTGACGGAGGGAGGGAGGGCGGGCCTGACGACATGTACCCAGAACCACCCGCGATAATGTTTTTTGCCCCATTAGGCACTGGGATCTCAACCCAGAATTCCAATGGGCGGCGGAGACTGCGGGAACTGTGGGATACCTACCCACAGTGCAACGCTCCGGAAGTCAATGCTAGCCTCGGTACTGTGGAAGCACTCCGCCGAGTTAATGCACTTAGAGCATTTTGTGTGGGGACACACACAATCGACTATATAAAAATGATTTCTAAAAAAAGACTTCTATAAATTCGACCTAATTTCATAGTGTAGACATACCCTTAAGAGAGATGAAGCCTGATATGATTTTACAGAGACGTTTTGAGATGTTTAGATGATGGTATAGTAGAACATTACCCGTGACACAGGTATACAGAAACCAGATACAGTGGTCCAGGGTCTTTCACACCAGCGCACAGAGGAGGCAGAACTGGAAGGACCCTGGGACCAGAGGCAGTGGGGAGAAGGGACAAGGAGGAAGTTTTGCACTGTATGGGATGGGGAATTAGAGAGGTGGGGGTAGAGGGGCCTGTGCTCAGGGGCAATGAGCATGATGGGGGATTGGGAATTAGAGTGAGGGGGCAGAGGGGCCGTGCCCTGGGGCAATAAGCCCGGTGGGGGGTAGGGAATTAGAGTGCGGGGGGGGGGGGGCGGAGGGGAGCGCAGGCAATAGCGGGGGCACATGGGCCGGTGCCCCAGGGCGGCGTGGGCGGACTGAGGCGGAGAGGGGCAGAATCAGGAGAGCGCCGGAGGCGCCCCGGGGACCTAGGTCCCGCAGCTGCAGCCCAGAGGAGAAGCGGCGAGCCTGGGGCTGCGGGCGGCTCTTGCTGGTGCTGCCCAGCAGGGACCCTGCCGCTTCCCGAGGCAGCAGCGGGCCGGGCCGGCCGCGGGAGAAGGCGCCTCTCTCCCCCCAATCAGCGTGCCGCGGGAGCCGGGGGGCGTGCCGAGCCCGTGCGGGGAGTGCAGGGCACAGAGACTGGCTGACAGCTGCGAAGAGAGCACACGGGAGCCCCTCACTCACCCCAGGCTGCAGCCACAGACGCGGGCGCAGCCCAGAGCCCCGGCACCTGCCCAGGGAGGGGCGAGAGAGCCGGCGGGCAGGGGCAGGGGCACGGTCTCCGGACCCCGGGGTTCAGGCTGCGGGAGGAGCGCTGTGCGCGAGCCGAAGCCAGGCGAACACGGCGCGCGGGAGACTTGCCGGCCACTCGGGCCATGCACCTTGACTCGGCTCGGCGGCCGGCGCCTCGCTGAGGGCGGGGGGAAGGTGGCGCCTCTGACCGCTCCTCCGGAGCCCCGGGCGCGCCCTGCCCCTCACCTGACTGGCTGCTGCAAAGGGCCTTTTCTCAGTGCCAGTGGGGGCCGGTCTTCCCGTCCCCCCTAGCGTGTGTCTCGCTACTGGTTTTCCATTCATAAACCGAAAGCGGCACTGACGGAGAAAAAAACCAGCTAATTACAATATTGAGTCTCAGGTAGGGTCCTTTCTATGGTATTAGGGCATTCTTGAATGGTCTTTGCAATATTCGCTCTGACCGTCTCACCTTTGCTCCTTGCCCAGGTAAGACTGGACTTACAGTAACTGGTTTAAGCGTAAAATTCGTTTATGAACATTGAAAGGGCTGAGAGTTTTACTTATTCATCATTTATAAAATGCTGTGAAAAGGCAGCTCTGGAACCAAATCTGGCTTCTCTTATTCACCTGAGCAGGCTTATTGCAGTCAGTTGTGCTAACTGCAAGAATCAAAGGAACTGGATGTGGCCTATAGACTCTTTAAACTCCCAGCATCCCTTGGATTTTGATCCAAAGAGATGCTGAGTAAATTGTTGATTTCACTGAGAGATGAGGGTGCTTAGCACTTCCGTGGTTTAGGGCACAGATTTTTGAACAAAAAGAAATTCACAGTTCAAAATAATGCAATAGTCTCTTCTTCTGAACTTGTCTGTAGTTAGACTGTTACCAATGCAGCTCAGTTCAGGGAAGGTTTAGATCCCAACAAGCTTTTAATACCAGACTGTTAAGTACCAAATTCTAGTAGCTGATTATAGACATTCCTGGTCAACAACGATCTCTGCTGTGGAACTCTATGCCAACCCTTGCCCACCGCAGAAGCAGAGTATTGGAGGGGGGATTCATTGCTTGGATATAGTCTAAAGAATAGAAAGAACAGGATTAAATTTGAGTGGCATTAGTCATGCTTCTACATGCTTCTACAGCTAGATTTTTAAACTAGCTCAGATTTTTTGAAATTTGTTAATTTTGTTTGGAGTAATTATTTGGCAAGAAAGGAGCTGACGTGTTCTTTGCCAAGAACAAATTACAAGCAGATTTATGGATGTTTTAAATAACCAAAATCATATATTTGTAACAATAGTCTCTTTAGGGTGTCAGGTTTATTACTACTTCTACTACTATTACACCTGTAAGCAATAGCATGCCTAGTGCTTCCCATTAAAAGTAAGAAACTGTGCAGGATTTTTTAAAATTATAAATACTTCAAGCTATTGTATCCATTTGAAAAATGAGGAAAACCCTACAGTTTTTATGGTAGCAAACTTTTCTATAATAGTTGTACAAGTACCCAGGTGTAAGATAACTGATACTTATCTCACAATATGACTGCTTGTGTTTTTTGTTTTGTTTGCAGGGTTGCATTTGTTCATGCTTGCTGTGAGGGATGTTGTTTTAGGATTAGCACGCAGGATGAAAGTAAAAGGCAGAAGCAAACCTTGCTTGCTGGAGTTTCTCTTCAGTTTCTGCCTGGCTACTCTTCCCAGCAGTAGTGCGTGCCCCAGGCTCTGTGCCTGCTACGTCCCTACTGAAGTACACTGTACATTTCGGTACCTCACAGCCATCCCACCGCACATCCCCCAAAACGTGGAGCGCATCAATTTAGGGTATGTTTAACATCTGCATTTTGTCTATGCTTGCAGTTAACTCTCATTGCCTTGCAAAATATAATTAGAGTTTCTGGGTTTGTGTTAAAATTGATTTTAAAAACCTTTAAAATCTACTATTTTGCAGTATTCAGAATTCATTACAGTAACAGCTGGGGCAAAACCTAATGTTCTCCCACATTGATTGGGAGTTCAAGGTTTCAGATTCTAGGGGCCAATTGTTAAATAATTTAAGGAATATAATTTTTAAAAACAGATAAAAACAAAATTTATTCGGTTTGAACCATAATTTGCACAAGAATAGACACCCACTTTCCCTTTTCCATAACTGGCAATCTGAGACTTGATTTTCCCCATTACTTTTACCCCACCACCTTAATGCAAAATCATGTTATCACTAGGGATGGAAGAACCTCCAATGATTTGGAGTATACAGTTCTTTCTTTTATACTTATCTGAACCTACTGAGTCTGTAAAAGTGAATTCAGAGGATTCCTGCCTGGAATTGAGATCATCCTTACAAAGGTTAAGACTGGAGTGCAAACTCAATAGATGTGTTCAAATTTAAGCTTTGCCACTTCCTGCGTAACATTTGGCTAGCCATTTAGTCTTTCTGAGGATGATAATATTTTCTACCTCACAGGGTTGTTGTGAGAACAAATTGATTAACATATATGGGTCTCAGATACTATGAAGATTAGTGCCAGCACTTCCACTTTGGACATACTGTACCATGAGAAACTTTTCATATGATACTTTGCCTCCTCTGTTTCCATCTGCTAATCAGATATGAAGTAACACTTCTCTGAATATTTGTCTCAGAAACTATTCTGTTCTATAATTGGGTAAATGAGGGAGGGAATAGATGTTTATTTTATCCATACTGGTTTCTCCCTTTTTATTTCTCACTAACCTTCAAGTTATCTATTCAAATTTGTTTTTCTGTAATGCCCTGTTGTGAAAGTCTTGATAATACAATCAAACAAGACCAGCCAGCAACTTAAAAAAAATCTGTATCTGAGTGTGTCTGATCCATATCATTATTATTAGAGGGCCCGCTAAAGGGCTGGCTAACAGTGGCCACAGTTCAAATCCAGCCCAGGCTGATAGGGCTTCATCTTGACCACTGAAGTCAACAGGAGCCTTTCCATCTACTTAAGTGGGCATGGCATCAGGCCCATAGTGATCAAGTGCCCAGCACAATGGGGCTGCAATCCTGACAGGAGCCTTTTGGTTCTACGATAATATAAATAATAATAAATTATTAAAAACAACTACCACCACTACTCGGTGATTTTTTGGCCCATGAAAAATAAGCTTCAATTCTCTGTCCAGGTCCTGGTGGGGAGGTATCCACATCACCATATCCCTGATCGTAGTCAATAATGAAGACTCATAAATATGGTGAAAGGATTAGAAAATATGCCTTATAGTGATAGACTCAAGGAACTCAATCTATTTAGCTTAACAAAGAGAAGGTTAAGGGGTGATTTGATCACAGTCCATAAATACCTCCACAAGGAACAGAAATTTGTCAATGGGCTCTCATCCAGCAGACAAAGATATAACAAGATCTAATGGCTAGAAGTTGAAGCTAGACAAATTAAAACAGGAAATAAGGCACACATTGTTTAATAGTGAGGGTAATTAACCACTGGAACAATTTTCCAGTGGTTGTGATGGTTTCTTTATGACTGGCAATTTTTAAATCAAAATTGGATTTTTTAAAAAAAGACACAGGGTATGTTCTAGTTTGAATAGGAATTATTTTGGGGAAGTTCTATGGCCTGTGTTATACAGAAAGTTAGACAAGATTATCACAATCACTTCTTCTGGCCTTTGAAACGATTAATCTAGTCTTGTTAACAATCGCAGCAGAGAGCAATGACAGTGAACTACGTTCTTTCGACTCCATCTGCTGTTAAGGCACGTTGATGGGGTAATGTGGGGAAGCTTGTATTTTCTGTGTAATAAAGATTCCAGCTGATCCCACCTTTCACCAGCCATGAATAATTTTGAAAAAAAAATCATAAAAATTCAATGCATTATTGTAGACTTTTACCGGTACTGAAGCTCCTTCTCCTCCTCCTAGACAAGAGTCCAAAGATGGCAATTTTCTTCTCACGTTCTTGCATCCATCTACTGCAGCTATATCCCCACCTACTTGAATACAGTTCACAGGAATCAGTCTGTGCCAGACTAGCAAAATCTTTGAGTTTTACCTGCTAAGATGAAAAAAGCTTTTAGAATTTGCCTTGTCACATCAGAACTAAAATCTACCTTTGTTGTGCATTTGCAAAAGAAAGTTTTCTTTTGTTTTTTACTTTTGAACTTTAGCTGACTGACTAAACCCAGATCTGGAATGAAATGTTTGTTACAGTTACAACAGCTTGGTTAAACTGACCGAAACAGATTTTTCCGGCCTGGAGAAACTGGAGTTGTTGATGTTGCACAGCAATGAGATCCATACAATCCCCGACAAGACATTCACTGATTTAAATGCATTACAGGTAAGAACTGAAATTAGACGGTGGTCTCATCTTAGTTTTGCTACAGAAAAATCAACAAAAGGTACAAATCTATAGGAACAGACCCGTCGTCCATTTATCTTGATATCCTGTTTCTAATGGTAATTCTGAAAAATGCTTCAGATGAAATCATGCTCTTCCCCTTCCCAGGGTAATTAATTTTGAAATACTGTACCCACAGGGGAATTTCTTTCTGTCCCAGCTTGGCACTTAGATACCAGGCTGAGGAGTGTGGTGAATATCTGCCAGCACTGTCCTAGCTAGTACTTCTAGCAGTTGCAATTCTTATTCATATCCACCAAGACAAAAGGGAGAGTATTGCTGCAAAGCTCCTTGTATGACAGAAAGAAAATGCTACATTCTAATATTAAGGGCAGTTCTTTGATGTTATTAACAGTGGATGAGACAGGTTTATAATATTTGGTGCTTTATTGCTTATTTAAAATAAAACATTAGTAAACTTATGACAGTAGATCTTCTCTAAATTGCACATCCCATCATTTGCACACAGAACCAAGTGGGTTTCCTAGCATGTCTCTGCAGAGATTTCCTAGAAGATTGTTATAGGAAGGTTATATATAACAATTACTTTATTTTTATAAAGTAAATTACCAGTTCAGAGGCAGTTCTGCCATTGAAGCAGCTGGTGCATTGTGCCATTCAGAAATATTAGAAAATTAAATAAAATATACTTATCTTCAGACCAACTCTGTGTGCAGCTCACACATATTAATTTAAAATTATTGACTTTCTATTTTCCACCTAAGATAACTGCTGCAATGCCTCTGGCTGTATTAGTGCATATTTCACTAGGGGTAGCTCTAACAGATGGACTTCAGAGAATTTGCACTTCATTGAACAGCCTGGAAGCTACAGTAGAGAGCTGAGGGTTTTTGTTGGTTTGTATTTCAAGAGTCCTCTGGCAGTTAAGGAGAATAAGGGCTTGTCTACCTACACATGGAGTTAGTCAGGAACAGCATTTTTGAATAACTCTACATGTGGACACTTTTATGCCGGAATAAAGCACTCTTGTTTTGGAACAAGAGTGTCTACATATGGAGTTATTCAGGAATAGCTACTCCTGAATGGCTCCATATGTAGACAATGCCTAAAAGTTTCCCAACTGAAACTTTGATCCACAGCTGCTATTAACTAGAAGAACACAAAGTATGACTGTAAATAATTATAACAATTAGATTTGGCAAATACTTGAACAAAGTAGATTTTGTGCATTATTGTTGCTTTTTGTATTGTTTGTTTACTCGCTAATTTGCAACATTCAGTAATTCATAAAGGCATCACCAGTTCTTTGTGAGGATTAGGAAGCCAGTAAAGAACATACATACTAAAGTATGTAAAGTATGATTCCAACCTGAAAAATGACTGCAAAAATGGTTTTATCATTCCATATTTATTAGCACTCAATAACCTTTTGCCAAATTTGCTCATTTTAGACTGCAAGTCTGCAAACAAAGTACCATCAGAAAGTTGAGTTTGGCTAGCACATTCTCTCTCATAAAAAAGATCCTTCAACTGGGACTGAGTTAATAATTCTTTTCATTATTTGTCAGACAAAATATTTGTCAGCCAAGAATCCAGCTTGTTCTTCCATATTTGTATAGGCATTGTAGTAGTAAGTGAAGGAAAAAAAAATATACACTCACTTATTTTATGGTCAAACCCTGCTTACCTTCTTCACAAAAGCAGTTTGATTGGGACTATTGGTATGAGTAAAGTGTATACATACATTGGCCTGTTGAATATTTGAGGTCATGTCTGACCATAACCACACTTATAAAAATGATAATATCTGTTGTTTTTTCCCATAGTGCCTATGACTCATATCTAGGTACTTCACCTGAGTAGTAATAATTCAAAGTTGGCTAGAATTCTTCTACCAATACCAAAATAATGTAGTTTTTTATTAGACTTTTTATCCCTATCTTTTCACCAACAGGTCTTAAAAATGAGCTATAATAAAGTCAGAATACTTCAGAAGGACACTTTTCATGGTCTCAAGAGCTTGGTACGGTTGCATATGGACCACAATCAAATTGAATTTGTACACCCAGAAGTTTTCTATGGGTTTATATCACTGAGGCTGGTGCACTTGGAAGGAAATTTACTTAAACAGCTTCATCCAGATGCTTTTGTCACCTTGCGCTACATCCAGATATTTAAAACATCCTCCATAAAGCATATATACTTGTCTGACAACTTCTTAACTTCACTACCACAAGAGATGTTTTCTTACATGACTGAACTAGAGAGCATATACCTTCATGGAAACCCTTGGTCCTGTGATTGTGATCTACAATGGTTTGTAGACTGGGCAGAACAATGGCCAGGTACAGTATGAGCTGAAAGATTTCTGTTTGTTTATACCTTCTTACTAGATTGGTGACTTCCCTTGGGGTCTTTGCAAAGGAGGCATCATTCTCTAGTTGCTACAGGGTGAGCCTGGAGATCTGGGTTCTGTTTCTAATTGCCACTGATTTAATGTGTGACCATAACCTCTCTAAGCCACCATTAAAATGGAGAAAATAACTTCCAGGTTTTGAAAGTGCTTTGAGATTCTTCATTGAACTGCACTATTTAAGTGCAAAGTATTATGATGACCAGTTAGTAATGTCTGGATAGAGGCATTATAGTAGTCATCTTTTTTTGTGTGTGTGCAAATTAGTAATTAAATTACTTATGAATAGTAAGAGATTGGTCATTACTATAACAACACTTTTTAAAGTGTAACACTTTATTCTGTGACTTTCTGTTGATCTTCTGTGACTTCCTTGTCAGCTGTTTAAAATGTTATTCCTTACCATTCCATGGCCCCATGGTGCCTTATTCCCTTAAATTACCATGCATCTCTTTTATTTCCATTATTGTTGGCTAGCAAGGTGCGCGCATATGCATGCAAACAGAATATCTGAATGTTGTTTAGTGGCCTAAATGAACTGAGGTTAGTGGTCCCAATACATTTCCAAGCTCAGGTATCTCTAAATGGAACCCTTTTTGGCAGTGCCCAAAGCTGAATGTTCAAGAATGAATTATCTTCTCTCTCTACAGGTGAAAATGTTGAAAGAGAATGAATTATTCTCTCTTTCTCTCTCTAAGTGGTTCCCTCTAGGGCTAGACTGAGGTACATTTTAGGTGAAGTGCGGATAGAGAGATGCATTAAATGTGTAATATTTTCTGTGTAGTTTACAATTTGATTACCAGAACAAATACTTTTGTTAGTTTTTATATTTTTAGAGCATACTTTGGTATTATGGTTTGCAGTCTTAGTCTCAGGAATAATAATTATTTACAAGAATAAGCAGCTTTCTTCAGACAAATTTTTGAGATAAATTGTTTTCATGACAAAGCGTAACCAGATGATGTTACCAAACCACTATAAGATGTGTGACAAATGATTTTTTGGAAAGTGTGAGATAAAAGGGAAGGATTGTCTTGTGGCTAAAGGAGAAGAAAGGCAGCCTTGGATAAGTCCCATTGTTTCTCCAGGGCTTGCCTTTGTGGTCATTAAAAGAAGGAAAGTAATAATTGCCTGCCTCACAATGGTAAGCCTCAATTAATTAGGGCCATATTGTGCCTGACCACAGGGAAGGTGCACAAGTGAAGAAGAGGGCACAAGGAGTTTCTTCTCCTTTTTGCACCCCTGAACAGGATCTGGGCACAATAGAACAATGCCTCCTACAGCTCTTGCTGGAGCTGTGTGCTTCCCAAGGCAAGGCTGTGGCATGCTGACTAGCTGTGATAGCAATGACAGTCATGCTGAAGGTTTCACTAATGGAATAGGCAACAGTTAAAATAAAGCTTGGTGATGACTTAAAGATCTCTATTGTCAATACTTCATAGCCCTTTATTCAAGGAAAGATCTTTCAGCAAAATATAAGTTGTTGTTTTGGTACTGGAACTAGTATCACAAAAACTTACATTATTTTTTCCTCCCCCTAGATATTATAAAGTGCAAGAAAGACAGAGGTTCTTCTAGTGCCCAGCAATGTCCAGTTTGTGCCAATCCCAGAAATTCTAAAGGCAAACATTTAGTTAACATCCCATCTGCATCTTTAACCTGTAGTAAGCCAACCATAGATCCCTCCCTGAAATTTAAAAACATCACTATGCCAGATGAAGGGGACTTCATTTCCATCTCTCCCAAAGATTTTATAGCTCCCATTGGAACCATGATGTTGAATATGACAGACCAAACAGGAAATCAAGCTAACTTGGTTTGCAATGTTCAAAAACCCACAAAAATGTCCCCACTGTCATTTGACAAAGATGGTGATAATACAGTACTCAAAGTATCATTTTCAACATTTCTGGTGTGTAGTATTGATTATGAACACATTCAACAGCTGTGGAGCATATTGGCCCTATACAGTGATTCTCCCCTGAAACTCGAAAGGAATCTCTTACTGACCAAAGTGCCTTACATCAGTTACAAGTACAAACAGATGTACTCTGAAAGTGAAGAAGTTTTTACCAATGTAGAGAGTGAACTGACAGCTGAACCTTCTTGGCTGCTCCAAGGCCAGGTGGCCTTACAATTAGACAGGACAGCAACCACATTCAGCACACTACATATTGGATATGTAACTGATGCTCAAATTATCTTGCCCAATGCTAATGAAAAACAGTTGAGACACAGCTGGGCCATAATTGCAAGAGATAATAAAACAAGAGTTGAACACACTGTTTTAGTGGGTGGGACCGTGGAACTGGACTGTCAGGCACTTGGTGAGCCTTCTCCTACCATTGAATGGATATTAGCTGATGGGAGCAAAGTTAGAGCGCCATATGTTAGTGAAGATGGAAGAATCATAATAGCTAAAAGTGGAAAATTCACACTGCGGACAGCTGATAGTTTTGACACTGGAGTTTATCACTGCATAGGCACAAATTATAATGATGCAGATGTCCTAACATTTAGGATCACAGTGATTGATACTTACGTGGAACACAACAACTTTAATGGGGCTCAACTTTCGGCATTCATTGGTGACACACTCTACCTTCCATGTCAGTCTGTTGGTGTCCCAGATGCATCTATTAGTTGGATCCTACCTGAGCACACAGTTCTTCATCAGTCTGTAAGAAGCAAACATATTTTCCACAATGGTACACTAAAAATACAAGAGATGACAGAACAAGATAGTGGCTATTTTAGATGTGTAGCAGCCAATCAACATGGTATGGATTTTTTGATTTTCCAAGTGCTAGTTAAAGTGAATGAGGGTGCTTCACAAAAACAAAAGACAGCTCCAGAAGAAAATGAAGAGAGAGATGGATCTGGTCATGAGGAGCTTAGAGCTGTTACAAAACATAAGTATCCATTAGCTACTGTGCAAACTTCAGTAACAATTAAAGCACCCACTGATTCTGCATCCAGAAATCAAGCTATAGGGATTGCAAATAAATGGAATAACTATAGAGAGATGACTTACAGACGCAATGGGGACAAAATAAACAGACGATTTAGGGGACACAGAAGACAATTCACTTCCTCAGCCAGGAGAATTGACCCACAACATTGGGCAGCATTTGTTGAAAAAACAAAGAAGAATTCCACTTTGCCAGAAAAACAAGAAAATGCCAGAACAAAATCACCTACAGCAGACCATCTATCCTCTAAGGTGTCTGGGGATAAGGAAGAAACATCTGGTGACCATATACCTCCAGAAGAAGAATTTATTATACTAGCGTCTGAAGCACCAACTATACCTACTCTGAAAAAGGTTTCAGCAACTATTGTAACTGAAGAACCTAAAACTACATCAAGTAATTTCAAGTCTAAAACAACTTCTGTCATGGTTACAGAGGCAGTAGCTCCAACAGTTAGTCCATGGATTACACAGTCTATAAGACCCAAGAGCAAAAAGCCAAATGCAGATCTAACATCTGCAGTCACAAGACCAAACTCACTGGAAACTTCTGAATTAAATCAAACATCATTAACTATTATACAGCCATTAACTACATCTAGTTTAGTGAATAGTACAGCTAAAGACTTTAATGCTGAACACAGATTGGTGTCTTTTGGGGAAAGTAATCAGTATTTAAAAATCATATCTACAACACAAACAGCAGATGTTACTGAAATTACCAGCCTTGTCACTTCCCAGAACATAGTTGAAAAACCTGATTTATTTACTGAGTCTATTGATAAGACTTCAACTAAATCAGATCATCGAATATCTGTAGTGACAGTCAGCGAGCCAAACACTGAATTTGGTCACATTTATTTTCACAGTACTCAAAAAATAACAACTCCTAAACTACCACCAGGGTCAACTATTATTACTCATCAGCAGATTCAGATAATTAGAGATGTTACAGCTAATACACTACAGTCAAGACAACGATATGGAAGACGAAGGAAAATTTCTGGTAGAAGACGAATTATTAGACCAGATCGAATTCCAGCTATCAGAGGACATAGATATAATTTTGTGAGACAAGAATCCAGTAGAGAAAGTACAACTCTGCCTCCAGCTATAGAGCTGGACACAAAATGTCTATTGTGTTCACATCCCGCAACTCCTTCCAGAAGTTCACTTGAACTGCTTAGCCCAGAAACACATATGCCCCCACCTGTGAAAGTGGATATACCAGAACTCACATCAGAGCAGCCTACAAGTCAAACCACAGCATTCCTGGCTGAAGAGAAAAACAGACTCACTGCAGAAGGAGAAAAAACAACTCCCACTGTAATGCCTTTCTATAGTGAAAGCACACAGGGTACCCTGCAAAGGAAACTAGAGGCCAGTGCACCATTGCAAACACACACTGTCAGACTCCCTACAACTGCAAGACAGACCCTTAGTGTATCTATGGAAACTACAACTTCTGCAGACAGCAAGACATCCTCAAATGTTAAATCCATCATCCCAACCACTAAAATTAGAACTTCTTCCAAAGTTTTAAGAGGAAAAATTCCTTGGCACCATCTCTTTGGAAAGACACACATTCAAAAGGAGCTATTGAAGAAGCTACCCAGACGACGAACAAGTACAGTGCCATCATCAGCAATAACCAGCATGCTTCCTAAAACTACTGCAATGCTATCCATAGATAGAGTTTCTCCTTTACATTTAACAACAATTTCAGTGGAAGTGAATCAAACTGATGATCTCTTATCCCTAACTAAACCTATCAGTCATGACAATAGTATGTCCGAGAAACAGTCTCCCATTCAATCTCTTACTACTGCAGAACTGCCATCTTCAGCCTATTCTTCTAATCTTCCAACTGTTATGAAGAAAGAAATGACTGCAACAAGACCAATGCCAACATTTAGATCTACTACTGTTCCCCACACTGAAATGAAAATCACTAAAATCAAAGCATTCAGAGCTGGAAGGAGGAGAGATCAAAGGAGGAAAAAGCCCCAGAAGATTATGACTTCACAAAGCATTACTACAAGCCATAGCACCACCACTGCTTCATCAGTGAACACAACCTTGTATATCCTGACAACAGCTAAGTCTTTAACTAAGCCCACTATCCCCATACCCACTGGATTTCTTTATAAGAACACAAGTGTAATCCCAATTACAACTGTGCCACAGATTCTTCACACAAAAGATGTAACTAAAGGTTCACCTGCAACAACTATGCAAACATTAACTAGAATTACAACAGCTGAGAACACTCAACCTGTTAAACTACCATCTGATGTTCTCTCTACTGAAAAACCTGCCATTACAATCCCAGCCACATCACCTTCTTTGAAGCCTTTCAACACCACCACAATATTACCTGCCACATCCTTTGTAACATCTGAATCAGTGCCTAATCAACAAAACAAAACTATTGTAATGGTAAGTAAAAGACCACGCCAAAAAATGGGAGAGAGAGTTATTCAGCAGAAACATACAGCACAGGCAACATTTCCTGACAAAGCTGAGCTCAGTACCAAATCTCCTGCTGTAACTACCCATGTGATCAACTCCAGCATACAGCATCCTACCCCATTAACATCCCAAATAACAGAGACACCACACACAAGTATCGTGCAAATCACCTTATCTCCCCAGTGGGAAAACAAGTTTTGGCATAAACAGTCTCCTGAAGTTTCAGAAATAGGCAAAACATTAACAGTTAATACTCTGACTACATTAAAATCCCCACAGCGCTCCACTCCATACACTCCTGCAAGGAGAAGGGACAAGGACAATTCTGTCAAAAGCTGGTCTGACAAGACAGCAGATCAAGAAACCAACAACAACCTCATAGCCCTAGACTCTTTATATAAAAATAGATTGGCAAAACCTAGAATAGTGGGAGGAAAACTGGCTGCTTTTACCGTTTTGGCTAATTCAGATGCCTTCATCCCTTGTGAAGCGACTGGTAATCCCCTTCCCACAATTCACTGGACTAAAGTGTCATCAGGTAAGCCATATAAGCCTTGTTTAAAAGGTTGTCTTCTACTATATATTAGCAATAAGACAGGCGCTAGGTGCAATGCTGGGATATAGCCATGCTTTAGGTGGATACCAGCCATAAAGCAATAAGATGAATACTACATATGGCTGAAAAGTAGTAATATTCCAGCACTGCACATACATCCTTAAGTGTCTTACTGTATTTATAAAACGGCTCTTCAAGAAAGAGAGAGAAAGGAAAAAAAGGTCAATCTGTATTTAACATTTACCATATTCAGCATATGTTAACAATAGCATTATTGTAGTGAGGCCTATACAGAAGATCATGCTTCTTAAGAATCCACCTGTAATAAGATCCTGCGCTCCATTGCTGAGCAATTCTGCTCCCCCCACCCCCTGATTTTTGTTGGTTCCGTAATACATCTTTCACAATATACATAAACACATGCACTGTTATTCCTCTCATTCCTGTCACTGTTCTTTAGCCCTTATGGGACAAAAGGTGTGCTCAGATACCATGGTGATGAGTGCAGGATAAAAACCAAGGCAGCTGGTTTTTTGCTAGCAATTATTATTGTATTAGATAAAAAGCAAAAGTAAATAAATAAAGGCTTCTTATGTAATATAAATATATTTTACTTTTTTTGTTTAATTAGGGACTGATGTATCAAAAAGCAAGCGTGACAACAGGTTTGAAGTATTTGCTAACGGCACCCTCTCCATCCAGAATGTGAACATTCAGGACCGCGGACAGTACCTGTGTATTGCTGCCAACCAGCATGGCTCAGATCGGCTCCTGGTCACTTTGTCTGTGGTGGCATATCCACCGAGGATCCTAGAGGGCAGGTCAAAAGTGATCACTGTCCATTCTGGAAAGCCTGTGTCTGTGAAGTGCAGAGCTGAAGGCAGGCCCATCCCTACCATTTCATGGATTCTAGCAAACAAAACGTATGTCTCGGAATCTTTTCCAGGAAGTAAACAAGCGTCTGTGCAATCAGATGGCACTTTAATAATCAAGGAAGTCACTGTTTATGACAGAGGGCTTTACACATGTGTGGCTAGTAATCCAGCTGGTGCCGATACGCTGACAGTAAAACTCCAGGTGATTGTGGCACCTCCTGTTATTTTGGAAGAGAAGAGACAACACATTGCAGGAATTATGGGTGAAAGTTTGAAACTCCCCTGCACAGCAAAAGGAAACCCTCATCCGAGTGTTCACTGGGTCCTCTTTGATGGAACAGCAGTGAAGCCTTTGCATTTTGTAAATGCCAAACTGTTCCTGTTCTCCAATGGAACCCTCTACATAAGAAACATAGCTCCTTCTGACAGTGGGAACTATGAATGCATAGCTACAAGCTCCACTGGGTCAGAGAGGAGGGTGGTAAATCTCATGGTGGAACAGAAAGATACAATTCCCAGAATAGCAACTGCATCTCTGAAAATGACTCAGCTGAATTTTGGGGACAGATTGCTTCTGAACTGTTCAGCTACTGGGGAGCCAAAGCCCAGAATAATCTGGAGGTTGCCTTCCAAGGCAGTTGTTGACCAATGGCACAGGTAGGAATGTTTCTTTGTGACTGAGCTCGTTTTATTTTTCTAGTCCTTACTTTAACATTGCAGACCACAAATCACTGAAAGAATTTTCTTAAAGAGTCAATCCTGTGATATTGCCAAGCATAAATGCCTAAAGTACTGTAACTCTGCTTAACTGAAGCCAAATTTGTTTTTAACCCGCGATAAAAGTGAGTCATCTCTAGTGACAGAAAATGCAATTTTATTGTTATATTTCTAATATTAATGGCCCAAATTCAGCCCTATTATAGGCGGGTGCAGCCCAACTAAATCAGTGAAGCCTAATCTGTTCATGCAATGGCTGAATTTAGGTCATTTTATTCTGTTCTGATTTAAGGCCAAATCCTCAACATATGTATGTCAGTTGAATAGGATTTGGATGTTAATATAAAGTTGACCCTCATGCAGGATATATACATTAGAGCAGGGGTGGACAAACTACGGTCTACAGGCTGGATCCGACCCACAGGATTGCCATCCCTGCAGTGCCGCGACCCCCGCGCTGCTCCCAGAAGCAGCCAGCACCATGTCCCTGCGGCCCCGGGGGTGGGGGGAGCGCAGAGGGCTCCGTGCACTGCCCTCACCTCCAGGCACCGCCCCCCACAGCTCCAATTGGCCAGGAATGGGGAACTACAGCCAATGGGAGCTTCAGGGGAGGTACTCACAGGCAAGGGCAATGCGTGGGCAATGTGTGGAGCCTAGGGGCTGCAGGGACATGGTGCCAGCCACCTTCCAGAGCAGAGCAGTGTGGGGCACCGGTGCGCACTGCTGCTACCCCGGAGCCACTCCAGGTAAGCGGTGCTGGGCTGGAGCCCAAACCCCTCCTGCACCCTAAGCCCCTGCCCTGAGCCCCATCCTGCACACCACACCCCCTCCCACACCCCGCATTCCCTCCTGCACCTAACCCTCTGCCCTGGCCCTACATGCAATTTCTCCACCCAGTTGTGGCCCTCGGGCCAAAAAGTTTGCCCACCCCTGCTTTAGAGTAAGCTTGAGGATTTTTACTTTAGAAAGGCTTTTACATGCCATACGTACCACAGAAGAGATTTAACATAAATCAATTAAATTAAAGGCATCTCAGAGCACAGTGGCTACAGAGAAATACAATAAACTTACTATAAATCTGGTGTACATAGTAACAATTTAATTATGCTTTGTAAGATTGCTTGTTGAAAAAACCAATTTAACAGTGACAATGATAGTTTGTGAATGTAGTGGCAAGCAAACTGATATAGTTGGATATCATATAAATATTTAATTGGTAACAATTAGCAATTTATTTTTATAAAAATAAACCGCTTTCCCATCACAAAATTTAAAACAGTTGCACAATAAAATCTAAATTTGTTGGAGCCGAAGTGGGGACAGTTTAACTGTTACAAAATAAAAGTTTTGATTGCAAAATTCCAAAACTAATATAATTGCTAAAAATATGAAAAGCCATTTACTAGTTCATTAAGAAACAGAATCTAGTGAATATAGTTTCTCCTGAAAAGCAAATGGAATATAGTGAGAACACAAATTTATAAAATGAGGGTCTTGATTACTCTTGCAACCTTTGACAGCTGCTTTGACTTCTGTATTTTATGGCTGAGCTGACATGTCTCACATCCTAGCCAGTTACAGAATGAGCGCAGCTAAGACTGGGTACCAGTTAACATACTTTGTTTTGACTATGTGCATACACCAGTTGCCAGCCATTTGGCTCGAGACAGACTGGCATTACTAAAGTATTCATTTGTTTATTTATAGATTGAAAATATCCCCTACAGGGAAAACCTATAAAACCTCATTTACTGTATTAAAAGCAAAATCCTGTGAGTTTATAGTCCAATTACTGAAAGTTGGTAATAAATTTACTGCAGTCATGTTACTGGCAATCAGTAAGTATGACCAAAGAAATTAATTGTTTCACAGTTTACATTGCAGTTTTAAAATTATTATTTCAAATGGTAAATAGCAGTTTAAAAGGCCCAATTTAACAAAAAAATAAATAAATAAAAAAATCAAATCTGCTGACACTGAGTTGATTTAAATAAAAGTTTGCAGTTATTGTAATGTCTACCAAATTCATACACACAACATACTTCCTTTGTATTCACTTTATTAATACTGATCTTAAATGGCCAGATCTGGAATTCTGCCACTAGTGGAGAAGAACATGGTGGATGAGCTTTAGATGGAAGAAACAAGGGGATGTGCCCAGGTTAAATGCAAGACTCCACCTACACTTAACTATTCTGTTACTGAAAATCAGTAGAGCAGGAGATATTCCAGTGAGTCTAAGTTACTGCCAGTTTCAACGTGATATTGCTTTCAGTGCAAGGGAGTCCTAGCTTTCTAGCTATGTCCTGCACACCAAAAAAGCTGTAGAACCTTCTGTCTATCACCACATATCACTGTTTATAGGCTGCTAGAAGCATTATAAATTAAGATGCTTTTCACACAGAGATTTGAGGAAAGGTTTATTAAAGCCTGCCACTAAAGTTCCTCACTCATCTTCTCCTGTTTTCTGGGATCTAGTTATTGAACAAAGAGCTGGAGGGGGGGAGGGCAGTGGGGGCGGTCGGGTTCATTCTACAACTCCAGAGACTGCTTCATACTCTGAAACTTACTTCCCAAGCAAAAAGTTCAAGCAGATTAGATTTCTGATTATATGAACAACTTCCACAATTATAAAACCTGTACTTTTAGAATTCCTCCCAAAAAGAGACTTGTTGAGGGTTTACTTAGGAAAACATAGGTCTACAGGGTTTACTTAGGAAAAGCTAGGTCTATGAAGGTGTCAAATAACTGCACAGATTCTTCATTTCCAGAGTTTTCAGCGATATTGTAAAACGGAGAGGATCACTTGATGCGGCAGAGCTTAGTAGCTTCACAAAAATGGTACCTCAGTATTAAGGAGCTCCTAAGTTCCGCAAGCATGGAATGGTTATTACCAGATTCGGATGAGCTCTGGTCCTGAAATTTTGGTGTGTAGAACTTTTATAATTTAGCCTAATTTTTCCTTTAGTGCGGACTAGGTAGTCTTAAAAAGGCTGAATGGGAGAGATGAAGAGGAAAAAACAAAGCTTTTCATACCGTGTGCAACAAAGGCAAAACCCTAATTAAAAAACCAGGCATGTTCTCACACTGTAGATGAAGGTTTTCTTCTGCAGCTGTAAAGGGTCAGAATTCGCCCATCTCTCTTGCCTGTGTGCATTTTTCCTGCAGAAGAGCAATATATGACCCTAATTTTACAAGTGATAACCCAATAAGCATGTATTATTAAATAGGTAGCTGTAATAAATGGTTTCCCATTTAAAATTAATTACATTCCCTTTAATGTTCATTTTATGAATGTTTATCCAGATTATTATTATATACATTTTATTCACTATAAGACAAATAAATGATTTATAAAATCTGGGTATGGCTCTACCCCCACTGCCCCAAGTTTACACAGGATGGAAATGATAGAAGGAATGTTTTCCTTAGGGCCTAATTCTACTCACTTGCACCACTGAGTCTCCGAAGAATCTCCACTGAAGTCATTAGAATTACATTAGTGCAAACACTGGTGTGAGATCAGAATCAGACTCCAAGGTCCAGATTATCTGGTGCAGCATGTTCTAACTAATGTGTCACACTGCTAGCATAAACTGGCTCTAAATTCAGTTTAAGCAGCCAGGAATCAATCATCTTACTATAAGGATGATCTTGCAGTGGCTGTTATACCATGCACTCCCCTTGCTGCAGTTGTCATAGGGAAATGTGACAACAGTCATGATGCCCTTTATGCCATGCTGATCCTGGGTTGTGTTTTCAGCCCCCTGGTGTTAGAGCAGCCATCAGGTTGTTTTAACACAATGCAGGAGAAAAATGTCTATACCCACAACTGCTGCAGGAGGGAGACAGTGTAAAGGAGAGCTCTAAGTCTGCTTTGCATACAACCATCTGACCTATGCTAGCTGCTTTTTGGCTTTGGCTGAAGTACTGGCCCATAAATTCTGGATCTCTCTTCCCCTGTTGATCTGATAGAGCCCAAGTTTGATGACTTTCATGGTACATAGCAATATTTATTTTCCCAGTCTTTGGGGGGGCAGGGAGTTGATGTGGTCAAAGGGGGAAGATAAATTAGTCCTCACAAAAATGGGGGAACAGGGTTGGGAAAGATATTGATATATCTTTGTTTTTCCTTAAAATGGATAGTGTGCATGTACCTACAGCATGGGATAGACACAATTTTAAGATATAGAAGAAAAAAACCCACAGCAATTCATCCACTTAAGTCCATACATCTTTACATCACTTATTAGGGCTCAGTGTTCTTCTTTAGCATGTGGCTACATATTAAACAATTCTTTTTTTCTTCTAGAATGGGAAGTCGAATCCATGTTTATCCTAATGGATCCTTGTTTATCGAGGCAGTCACAGAAAAGGATGCAGGTGACTATTTATGTGTAGCAAGAAACAGAATTGGAGATGACCTGATGCTGATGAAAGTCAGTGTGACTATGAAACCAGCAAAGATTGACCAAAAACAGTATTTTAAAAAACAGGTACCATATGGGAAGGACTTCAAAGTGGACTGCAAAGCCTCTGGATCACCTGAGCCAGAGATCTCCTGGAGTTTGCCAGATGGCACCATGATTAATAATGTGATGCAAGCAGATGACAATGGACGCAGGTCTCGGAGATACATTCTTTTTGACAATGGAACTCTGTATTTCAACAAGGTTGGAATAGCTGAAGAGGGCAACTATACCTGTTATGCCCAAAATACATTAGGAAAAGATGAAATGAAGGTACACATTACAGTTGTAACAGCTTCACCTCGTATAAAGCAGAATTACAAGACATATGCTAAAGTAAAAGCTGGGGATAATGCAGTATTTGACTGTGAGGTTGTTGGAGAACCCAAGCCAAAAATATTTTGGTTGCTACCTTCCAGTGACATGATCTCAGCTTCAACAGACAGATATTTACTGCACGTTAATGGCTCACTGTCAGTCAGCAAAGTGAAACTGTTGGATGCTGGGGAGTATGTATGTGTTGCCCGAAATCCTGGTGGAGATGACACAAAACTTTATAAACTGGATGTTATTTCTAAACCACCCGTGATAAATGGTTTATATACAAACAAAACTGTCATTAAAGCAACAGCAATAAGGCACTCAAAGAAGCAAATAGATTGTATGTCAGAAGGGACACCTTCCCCTCAAATTATGTGGATAATGCCTGACAATATTTTCTTAACAGCTCCATACTATGGGAGCAGAATAACAGTACACAAAAATGGGACACTTGAAATTAGGAATGTAAGGCCTTCAGACACAGCAGATTTTATATGCATGGTACGTAATGATGGAGGAGAAAGCATATTGGTAGTACAGTTGGAGGTATTAGAAATGCTAAGACGACCAATGTTCAGAAATCCATTCAATGAAAAAATCATAGCAAAAGCAGGAAAAACTATCATATTAAATTGTTCAGTGGATGGAAACCCTCCTCCTGAAATCATCTGGATATTACCCAATGGCACACGATTTTCCAATGGAGCCAGAATTTCCCGGTATCATATAGGGAGTAATGGTACCCTCATCATCTATAATCCTTCCAAAGATGATGCAGGAAAGTATCGCTGTGCAGCTAGAAATAAAGTAGGCTACATTGAAAAGCTGATCATCTTGGAAGTTGGTCAGAAGCCCACTATTCTTACCCATTCAAGAGGACCAATAAAGAGCATCAGTGGGGAATCATTATCCCTTCACTGTCTCTCTGATGGAAGCCCCAAACCAAACATTATATGGACAGTACCAAGTGGCTATGTGCTAGATCGGCCTCAAATTACTGGGAAATACATATTACTTGAAAATGGTACTTTAGTTATTCGAGAAGCAACCATTCGTGATAGAGGAAACTACCTGTGTAAGGCTCAGAACAATGCTGGAGAGTCATCTATAACTGTTTCTGTAATGACTGTAGCCTATCCCCCACGGATTACAAATAGACCACCACAGAGTATACGCACTATGGCTGGGGCAGCAGTTCAGCTCAACTGTATGGCACTGGGGATACCAAAACCAGAAATCACATGGGAGCTGCCAGACCACTCTGTGCTTTCCCCAGCTAGTAAAGGCAGACCATCTGGAGGTGAACTTCTTCACCCCCAAGGGACATTAATCATTCAGAATCCAAAATCTTCAGATTCTGGCATGTACAAGTGCATAGCTAAGAATCAATTTGGCAGCGATTTCACAATAACATATATTCAAGTTGTTTGAAATGAGAAATACAGGCTGAGCAGTTGTTAACAAAGTCTCCATCTGGACTGAGTTTATTTGTGGAAGTTTAATCAAAGGCAGCCAGGAAGCATGTAGGTGGATCCAAATACATTTACAATAATCAATGTACAATGAACATGCAAAAGAGAAAGACTTGGGAAAAATTTTTGCAGTATGAACTAGAATGGATTTACTCAATGACAAATAGACTTCAATTAAAAACATAAGGCACTTTTATTTTGCCAACAAATAGTTAACATCAAAATAAAACTGCTTTCCAAAATGTACCTGAAAAATCTCCAGTAAAGGATGGCTTTTTTTTAATATTAGTTTCTTATTGTCCATCTTGTATCACTATGATAAGCATGGCACACATAATGCAAAAATATTTAAGAACAAAAAAGAGGAAATTTTACTGTGATTTAAATTGCCTTACTGATATGTATGAATATTTTGTAGTTCTTTTATAAATATTTCACAGAAAATAAGTGTTTAGCTATTTTAAATAATATGACATTCTATTCTTTCACAATGGAGAACTTTTTCCAGGGCAGTAGGAGAAATACAAAATGATTTAATAATGCTCTCTAAATGGACAATAGGGTTTCTATTAATCTTTGTTTAAAAATTCAAAAGCAACAAAACCTGCTTATTAAAACAGAGTAGCTTGGTACAATGTCACTTTCACCACACGCTCAGCTTCTAATTAAATCAAATTAAAAAAATAAGTGCATCAATTTGTATTGGAATTCAGAATGAAAGGGGCTCAGTCAAATAGAAAATAGTCTTCCCAAGCATCTGCCTCCTGCAAATTCAGGAGAAAGTCCCTTTTCAACAGGAAATGGCCACTTACGCATTCTGCGCCGGAGAAGATTTTTGGACTCTCTGGGGCAAATAAACCTCAAAAGCTTAAGTCACTAACTGACTTGTCTTTCTAAGAGAGGTGTTAATGTAGGCTCACAGCACAGCTCCAACACCAATGCAGAACCTGAGTATTTGCAGGGAATGCTGGGCCTAAACTCACAAATTTGGGACATATGCATGGAGCAGAAGCCCCTCAGTGTTACTCCTCGAGGTCCTTTCCACACCAGCAATATGGCAGGCTGGTTTTGCTGCGACTGGTTCCCATGCCCATAACCTGAGCTCTGTGATCCCTTCCAACAGGAATCATAGATTGCAGAGTAGAAATTAATGCCTCTTTAGCAGTAACCACAGAAAATCTGTTAGATACAGGAAATCGTGTAGAGCAGTTCCTACCATGTAATACCATCCTAGTACCTTACATCAGCAAAATGTCATACAATATTTAAAACTATCATTGAAAAAATAGGTATAGCTCGATTACACATTAAAAAGGCCCTATAATAGAAACCCCTGTACACTAACAAAGCAATACCCCCCCCCAACCCATCTGTTGAATTAATCCATAGGTCATGCAGGCTTTTGATACTCAGAACATGGTCAGAATGTTTCCAAGATCTGAGTGCAGATTCTACCATATTTGACTAAATTTTAGTCAGCTGGTGAAGAACTTTAAAAAGAGGCCACAGCCTAAAGCATGACTGACTGTTTTGTGGTGGATCAGTCACTTCCTGAGATCAGCCACATATATGATAGCTGCTTGTTCCTTCCTTAGTACTGATAGAGAGGTAGAGGAAAATTGGCTGGATTAAATAGGTCTGTTTGCTTAATCTCAGGAATGTCTTTAGTCCCCAGTGAAGAGCATTAAAGGACAGTGGCTCAGAGGATTAACAAAAATTTCACTCCCATTATAAACCATTCAAGGGACAGTGAAGGGAAGTAATCCTAGTGCACAGGAAACCAAAACGCATTTTCATCGAAAAAGCAGCAAAAATTAGAACTATTCAAAGACCTGCCACTAATATGGTGTTAATAAGTCTTCCTAATTGTGGTCACACACGACAGTTACTCTGATTTGCTGAGAGGTTAAAAGTAACTAGGAACAATGAGTTGGTGGCAAAGTTATTTACATGAGCTTCCTAGCCAGCTCCAAAACCTTAGGATCAAAAAGTTGCAAGCTTGTTCATTTGTTTTTAAAAGAGCTTTTGTTTCAACCTGATCTTTTTTGCTGAATAACTTTGACTCAAGCAGAGTCAGGACCCAAGAACTTCTGGGGCTTTGGAAGGCACAGGCAGCCTTTTGCTGACTAGGTCCCCGGGGACCACTGAACATTGATTTTATGGTAATCTAGGTTATTTTTGTTTAACACAGTTTTAAGTCTTTGCTCCGAAAGAAAAATTAAAGTTAAAATTGTATTTTGCTTCTGACGCTTTCAATGCCATTAATTTGTAAACAAACAAATTCTACTAAGTAAACATGCACCTCCCAGTTTTGCCCTCAGCTAAAACCATGAAGCCCCACTGTAGTCAGTGGTATTGTGTGGATGTGGCTGAGGACAGAAACTGGTCTTAAGTCTGCTTTTCTGTGGTTGATACTATTCTAGTAATATGCAGTCACTTGAAAGGACAGGGATATCGACTTTCATCAGGCTTTTTTTTGAAATACCTAATGTAAAAAAAAGAAGAAAATAAATGTACAGGTACATGTTAACTTTTCAAAACAGACAACCTATTCATTTAGTGGAATGAGTGGCCTCTCTCTTTTGATACAAGCTGAGATGGTCAAGTGAAGAATTTTTGAGCTAAATAATTTTGACAGTGTACAAAGCAGTTCACAAGAATTTTATTTCAGTAAAGATGCTGACCGATCCTACTGGTTGTTTTCATGGGTAAGACTTTGCAGTGTGGAAATCAGAATTAGATACAAATTACTGATATTATGATTTTCCACACTAAATTGTTTATGAAAATTTAATTATCTGGGCTGTCATACAGTTCTACAATGCTTGCTGAGTGTTGACTCTCTTCTATTCAATGTAAGTCTGACTATGACACTACACAGTACACTTATATTATGGCAAATTAAAAGGTGAGTTAATACAGAACATGAGAACAAAATTCCCATATATTTTGAAATGCCCTGCAGGTTTCACATTCAAAATTTGTGCATCTAATTCTAAAAAAATATCATATGGAGTAACTCTTAAATTACATGGACCCATAGTAAATTTACTGATTTTTTTACTCTAATATGAGCAAATATACCACATACTTGAACAAAGTTAAAATAGTTACATCTCTTTATAATAATTGTAATGTATAACTTGTGCTTTTGCACCAAATTTATAAATGCAGTATGCATTACACAACCAAGACTATCACCCAACATTAAGAATTAAATTAAAAAAATTAAGTACTTACCATACAAAATAAATAATAAATACATCTATTAGAGGAAGAACTCATTTAGGTCAAGTTCAATATATGCGAGGCCCAGCTAGAGCACTGTGGCAACAGCAAAAGGGATTTGCGGGGCTTTTCGACCCTGGCACAAGTTTCCAAAGGGCAAAAGCTGGAAGGAGACTTTTGTTGAACCTAGCATGAGACCCAGAGATCCAATTCCCATTGAAGTCAATGGAAATATTGCCATCAGATTTCAAAAGGACTTGGTTCAGGCCCTAAATGATTTAGAGCAAAATCTGTTGTGGCTATTCAGGCTTTTGTTACCACATTTTGTACCCTCACTGCCAATGAAATTTGCATTAAAAAGAAAAATGTGAAGCACAGCTACTTCTAGTAGGTTTATTAATGTTACATTGTAGCTTTTTAGATGAATCTTAGGAAGTTCTAATACAAGCAAGAAACCCACTTCAGCACCTTCTTTCCACAATGAAAGCAAGAGAAAATTGGGTACTTTTAAACAAAGAACTTTATAAAGTGCTTATGAAAATTACAAACAGTCAAAATTAATATGATTTAAATCAATGCTTATTTTACTGTTGAAGAACTAAGGAGAACACTTTAATGAACAAATCAATCTTTATGCCAAAATCGGAAGTGCCTTTCAAATCAGTAGTTTGGTCCAGTGCAGTTCTTAAAAAAAGAAAAAAATGTTTCCCACAAATAAATAAATCCAACATTCTTTAACCCTTTTAAAGTAACAGTACCCTAAAAAGCACCAAATTCTTTGCAACAACTGTGTTCTTTAAATAGGCCCACAAATCATACATTTAATTCCAGTTAAATGCAAAAAAAAAAAAAAAAACCCCAAAAAACCAAAAAACTTTCACTTAGTTACATATTCACATCAATTGCAGCACAAAAAATACGTATTGAAAAAATTAAAGAGAAAAAAATTAAAAATTTGCTTTCTAGCAATAACTAGTGCATTGAATTTTGATTTTTCTTCAGTGCAAACATAACACTACATCTTGATTCCACCTTCCAGATTCAGAAGTGTGAAGAATGCCCATATTGGTTAACCCCTTGTTGTGGCTGGTTACCTAAATAACAAAAATAAAGCAAAGTGTTTACGTGTGTTGTGTGCGCTGTACAAAATTATACATGAATAAATACCTATATTTCAAATCACCATAATAAGCAATAAACAAGGGTCAGAGCAATCCATTCAGAAAATGAGGACTTTTGAAGGCTGAACAGTTGCAAATTAAGGGCTGGATTTTGCACACCCACCACAAACAAAATTCCAGGGGAGTTTTGCCTGCCCCAGGATTCCAGGATGGGCCCTTAAGATGACCTTTCAAACAATAATTACGTGTAAGCAAATGAGATGACTAAAACAATAAAAGTTAAAAGCAACTATTTTGTAACACTTGTTTTCCTGGATAACCCACATCTCTTTGATGGTCTCATCAGTTTCTGCAGCATTTAACCTTTCATTAAAAAAAGGGAGGACTCTGCACCTGTATTTCCCTGATCCACATGTGGATCACACTTCCCCTCTCTGAAAGGGTGGCTCAGTGCTTCCAAGAAAGTATCCTATCCTTTTCCAACACCCTGCAAGTCGCCAGGATGAGTGTGGATACACTTAAGCCCCTTCCCATCATATGGAGATTTGAGAGAAAAGATAATATAGTCCCAGACCCTATTAACTTTGTGCTGCGCCTTCTGCATGGTGGGGATGTGCCTGTCTTTAAGCAGGCAAGGGTTGTCTTACAGCAGTTTGGCTTCAGTGGAGTCATGGACGATGGGGACACAACTAGTGGCTTTTGGACCGTCAGGGAATCAGCAGAATTTGTGGGTGAACAAACCCTGGTACCACTCAACCCCATACTGGAGAAAAATCTTTGCAAGAAAAATCTCTTGGAAGCCTTATCCCCTTTTGTAATCCTTTAGTCCCTTCCTGCATGAAGAAAAATTCCTAGTTCTTATCATCTGAAGGAAAATTTCCAAATGTAAACCAGTACAAAAGGGTTTCCTAAGTCTGTAGACAGACTGAAACACTATAGGCTCAAAAGGTATGAACTGCTTTCAATTATTAATTACTATTGCTGGGGTGTTTCCTCTAAAACTTAATGTTGACAAGTGTAACGTTAGACTCGCTTGTCACTGAGGCCCCAGGATTGCAAATACTTATAGATGTGCTTAATTTTACTAATATGAGTAGCCATATTGATTTCAATATGACTCCTCATGCTAAAAAAGTTAAGTATGTTAGTATTTCCAGGATTGGGGCCTATTTGATAGATTCTAAGGCCAGAAGGGACCATTGTGATCCTTTAGTCTGACCTGTATCACACAGGCCATAGAACTTCCCCAAAATAATTCTAGAGCATATCTTTTAGAAAAACATCCAATCTTGATTTAAAAATTGTCAGTGATTGAGAATCTACCATAACTGTTGGTAAATTATTCTCACTGTTAAAAAATTATGCCTTATTTCCAGTCTGAATTTGTCTAGCTTCAACTTCCAGCCATTTTATCATATTATACCTTTCTCTGCTAGACTGAAGAGCCCATTATTACATATTTGTTCCCCATATAGGTACTTGTAGTCTGTAATCAAATTCCCCATAACCTTCTCTTTGTCAAGATGAATAGATTGAGCGAGTTGAGTCTCTCTCTCTCTCTCTAAGGCATGTTTTCCAATCCTTCAATCATTCTTGGGCTCTCCTTTGAACCCTCTTTAATTTATCAACATCCTTCTTGAACTGGGAGCACCAGAACTGGCCACAGTATTCTAGCAGCGGTCACACCAGTCCTAAATACAGAGGTCAAAAAACCACTCTCCTCCTACTCAAGATTCCCCTGTTCATGCCTTCCAGAATCACATTCATTCTTTTGGCCACAATGTTGCACTGGGAGCCCATATTTGGATGATTATCACCCATGACCCCCAAATCTTTTTCAGAGTCACTGCTTCCCAGGATAAAGTTCCCCATCCTATTAGTATGGTCTACACTCTTTGTTCCCAGATGTATACATTTACATTTAGCCACATTAAAATGCATATTGTTTGCTTGCATCCAGTTTACTACATGGTCTGGATTGCTCTGAATCAGTGACCTATTCTCCTCTTCATTATTTATGACTCCCCCAATTTTTGTGTCACCTGCATACTTCATCAGTGATAATTTTATATTTTCTTCCAGTTCACTGATAAAGATGTTAAATTGCGTAGAACCAAAAATCAATCCCTGTGGGACCCCACTGGAAAGAGACCTGCTTGATAACAATTCCCTGTTTAGAGTTACATCTGAAGGCCTATCAGTTATCCAGCTATTAATCCGTTTAATGTGTGCTACGTTAACTTTATATTGCTCTATGTTTTTAATCAAAATGTCATCTGGTACCAAGTCAACTGCCTTACAGAAGTCTAAGTATATTACATCAGCTCTATTACTTTTATTAACCAAATTTGTAATCTCAAAGGAAAAAAGATATCAAGTGAGCTTTCACTGAAGGGTGGAATCCTGACCCCAGTGAATCCAATGCGAGCTTTGCAATTGACTTCAGTGGGGTAAGGATTTCACCCATGATTTTTTAAGTCAGGAACATCCAGCTAATGTAGGACTGCAGACTGGTAAGTATTGTACCACCTATATTTCCCCCGTTTGAACCTTATGGATAAGGATTTGAGGGGAAAATAAATTCTATGGACCAACTATAAATTAACAGATTATGAGGTTCCAATACTTAATTGGCTATTACTAATAGACAATATTTATTCTTCTCTCTCCTTTTTTTTCCTGCAAGTAGTTTAGAGAAAAAATTTCCAGCACTCAACAGGTGGGAGCTTCTCCCAACCATAGCAGTTCCACAGCATTGATATCTTGAATATAAAGCAATCCTGGAATCGTAGTATTCTGCATAACATAAATAAGGCCATTCAAAGCAATATTACTTAATCACGCATACTTAATCTAGCAGGATGTTGATACTTGCAATTTGTTAGAAAAAATAATGGAATTGTCAAAATGCTTTTCTTAACTAGTAATGAAAAACAGTTCTCCTCTGGGACCCAAGTGAAAGTCCATTCTGCAGTCCTGACTTTAGGGGTGTTGTGATAATTGGGCTGATAAGTTTACCCTAACTGAAAAATGTGAGTACATGTTCATAAGCTGTCACAATAACCTATAACAACAAATGTTAATGGAAAAAGGTATAAAAGGAGACAAAGACTGATATACAAACAAAAGGGCCTTACTGATATAACTCGGTATGGGTTGAGATCATGTATAGTAAACAAATTAAGTGTGGAATCAGAAATCTTTGAACCAAAAATCGGTGTGTCAGAAAACAGACGTACTTGGTGGACAAAATAATAATGGGATGGACTATTGTGGCCACCATTCCCTTTGTGGGTCCTTCAAGAAAGAGACTTTGGGAGAAAAACTGGCTACTGGAACAAGCTTCACCATCCTAACTGCCACCCCTACACCCTCTCCTGGGACCCCACACCTTCACTGTCCTGATCCTGGGAGAAGTCATGACCAGACCAGGACAAAGAGAGGGACCCAAATGACACTGCCACTCTACCAGTTCCAGTCGAATCCCATAACACCACTCGGGATAAAATGGGATCAGATGTTAAACACAATAGCAGCAGCTCCAGCCCATAGCAACTAACTTCTTCTCTTTTCCCCAAAGGGACAGCTATTACTAACTTTATCATCATCTAAAAGATCGTCAAACAAGGGGGTTTTCCCTTCTAAAAATTCTCTCCAGCTAAAGGGAAACGGAACAAGGGATGTTGTTAAAGCAAAGGCCTAATTTAATACTTCACATTTCAAATGCTTTAACTGTTTTTTTCCTTCTTTCCTTTATGTTTAATAAAAGATTAGAAGGATTTTTAATAGTGGGTGTCATGTGCTAAGCCGGGTGAGGTCTCTGTATACCAAACCCTGGATCTTGGTTAACACTGTTTAATGTTAGACAGTGACTGAGTTATAGTCAACACCTTAGGTCCATACATTCCATTTAAATTAATACAACAGGAGAATACATTTATCTGCCGCATTGGCTACTCCATTAACAAATAGGTTGACACCTAGCTTACTACAGTCAAATCAAAACTTCTATGAAAAGCCTGCCAATGAATAAAGATTTGTTTATGTTTTGAACACTTTTAAAAGATGAAAATAGTGACATTGTATTTTAAATTTTTAATCAATCCATCAAGTTAGTATTCTGACCAAAAAAACACAAGCTTACTTCGAAAAATGTAGGGCCTGATCTGGTCTGAGCAACCTCTGCTCTGGCTGGAATTCCACAGGAGACATGAGTGCTCAGAATCTATCCAGATCAGGTCTTTGAATACTAATTTATTTGCATATCTTTTTCCAACTAGAGACTCTATCCTCAGTTCTCATCGGGACTGGTCCTCCTGAAATAATGCTTCTGTTTAAAAAAATAGATGAATAAAGATCTGTAGGCATTGAATATGGGTAATTCACTGGCACTGTACAACACTGGAAATTTGAATGCTCCAATTCCTGGTAATCATAGCAGGCCGCATACTCACTATTTTATATCTTACATTTACAACCTGTCCTGGAGAATTAAGCTTTTTTTAAAAAATGATTGCAATAAATTGTAATATTTTTATCTAGCAACACAAGAATCGCCATACTGGATCAGACCAGGGGGCATACAGTCTGATATCTTGTCTCTGACACTACTGAAGAGGAAGGTGCAAGACATCCCTAATGGAATAACCTGCCCATGAGGGATGTTTTTTCTAACCCCCATCACTCTCTCATTCGTTTACACCCTGAACCATAAGGGGGCATTACATTCCATATACATTTTTTAATCCTATGTAATGTAACTGGGGATGCTTTCACTAGACATACAACTCTCATACCCTTTCAGAACACTGCTCACTGCAATAATGTTATGTGTCAATAAATTCCAGAGGCAGTCAATGTGCTGTGTAAAGTGGTAGTTCCTTTTATCGGTTTTTAATTTGTTGCCTTTCAATTTCACTGGCTGTAACCTTGTTCTTGGAGAGATGCACCCAATTTATCTTCTAAATACTATGATATGTTACATAACTTTCTTATTCATCTCCACTCTAAACTAAAGTCTTAACCTTTTCAGTCTCTTGAAAGGAAGTCCCTACACTAATGGTGGTTGAAATTTTAATTTTCAAACGAAAACGAATGTTTTTTGTTTTGTTCAAAAAGCAGTTTTTTCTGTGAAAAAACTCAAAACATTTTTTTCTAAAACATTTTGTTTTGAGAAATCTCAATTCAGTTAGAAGAATTTCATTTTTTATTTCCCACCTCACTTTTTTTTTTGCCATTTTTTCCAGAGAGGGGGGAAAAGAGGGATGTGGAATTCAAAATGTTAGGTTTTTTTTCTTTTCCACTTTCCTCAAACCTTTTCCAGTGGGAAAAAAGGGTAAAAAAAAAAAAGGTGCTGGGGGAAAGAAAAAACCCAAATTCAAAATATTTTTTCTCTAAATGTGCTGAACTTTCCAGAAAGAAAAAACCGGAAAAAGGAAAAGGAAACAGAGTGTAAATTTTCCCACTATTTCAAATCAAACAAAAACAATAAAAATATTTGTTTTCATTTTTTTTAAATGTACCATTAAGAAATTTTTCCAAAAAATGAAAAATTTCGTAAAAAACTGGCCTTGATGTGCACACACTTACAATTGTTTTGAATAATAAAATAAATTTGTCAATACAATGTTTGAAACGTGAGCAAGAAATAGCTGGAGAAAAACAAGGAAAAAATTCAATGCAATGATGTTCCTGATTTATCCCCACAATTGAAAATAGGACATGAAAGGAGAAAATAACATTGACTGAACTCAGGATGACAAATATCCAGTCCCCAACCCTGAAAATGACTTGGTGCTTCTGTTCAGACCTATGGGAACCAATGGATGCACTGGTACTGAGTCACATCCAGAATCTGATCTTCAGTGTTTGCCGTTACATCATTTTCAGAACTGTCCTTTTACTAGAGACCAGAACTGAAGGTGTCAATAGGATGATGTACTTACTTTTCATGTTTCTTGTTTTAAATATGCAAAGGAAACTGCAGAAAAATAGATGCCTCTTATAGATAGGCATACTTACTAGAGAGCTGTTTTTGGAGTTGTCTGACTAAAGCAGCTGTCTGCTGTTGCTGCTGTGTCTGCTGCAAACCTTGTCTTGGAAACTGCAACAGGAAGATGAAAAATGCTCATACAATTCAGAATGACACATCAATGTCTTATCAAAGGAGTATGGTCTATGCCTCTCTCAAAACACACAAAGGGAAAGCGAAGGTTTATATTATATCTATATATTAAAAAACAACTAGCATGCTGAATTTAACATATAACAGTATATATAGGTATTAATGAACTGGGGAAACAGGAAATCCTTCCTGGACTATCTGGCTCACCAATCCCTGGCTTGAGTGGTAAGCAGTTAGTAATAAACAGCAGGACTAAATATGTATAATACCGTGAAAAGACCTCCCAAACAGCTATCACAATGGCGCTCAAGGGAACTGTACCTCTTGTGTTGTTATTGAAGACAATGGAGGAGGAGGAGGAGGAGGAGAATTGGCCAGGTCCTCTTCCAGACTCTCTTCCCTTCCTCCTCCATCATCTCTCTTTAATTTCCAGTTTGTCTCCAAATCTCTGGTGTCTCACTGCTGTCACTAGTATGTTTACATTGCAGCTGGGAGCTTACTTCCCAGCACGGGTAGACAGACACTCTAGTTTGCTTGAGCTAGTGCACTCAAAATAGCAGTGTAGCCAAGGGCAGCTTCCTGAATACAAATCCACCAGAAACCTTGGAACATACTCAAGCAGCTAGCCCAAGCTGCCACTCCTGCTACCCCCAGCTACACTGCCTTTTTTTTTTTTTTTTTAAAACATGCTAGCTTAAGCAGAGCTAGCACTTGTCTGTCTGCCCAAGCGGGGAAGCATACACCCAGCTGCAGTGTAGATGCTAGGAAGCACTGCAAACCCAATAATAGAGATTTTGGGCATGTACAGAAAATAGCAGATGAGGAGATAGAAGATTCTATGTAACAAAACAAAATGCGCCAGTGAAGTTCTGGAGCTTGTGCTGACCCTGCTGTCACCGAGACTATTGTTCCTTGGAGAGAGAGAGAGATAATTTTGGAGCATTTATACATATATGCCTTTCACATTCTGGAAGTCAAAACTTCTCAGACTCTCCTATTACACCCTAGGGAGAAGCAGATGTTTCTTTTCAGTTTCCCTAAGTGTTAACTGTAAAAAGAAAAGAAAACCTTCTCACTTCCTGAAAATCCCATATGCAATTGGCAACAAAAGCAAAAGCAACTAGAAAGAGACATTTCTGGAGATCGATGATGTCAGAACATGACAAAATTGTTGGTAATAAATAGTGAATACAGATGGAACAAAGTGTTAACGTTTATACAATAAATTATGTGCTTTCCTCAGTCTCTGGAATCTTCTCAATTTCCTGTTGGGTTATAAGATATCACACATGCATCCAGGCAGACAAAAGGCATAGATTCAGTCTTCTACAAACAGACCATCCATCTTTCCTACCTTTGCAGCAGATAGCATTCATCCAGGAAAGTACTTTAAAGTGATTTGATCATCTGCCCTGTCCAAAGCTGATAAAAAGGTCTGTTGGTTTTGACTGTATCATTTGTAAATACCAATTATGTTTTGACCAAAAACTTCTGGTACTGGTGGGGGGAGGGGGAATGATGTTTTTTCCACCATGACACTACTCCAAATGAAATTAAAGATAAGCACAAAATGGCCTGATCCTCCAGGGTTCTGCACACAACTTGCTAGGTGGTGACTGTGTCCTCAATTCCCTTTGACTTCAGTGGGAACTGAGGATGCCCAGCACCTTTCAGGATCAGACCAATTCTGCCCATATGAAACAAGATAACAGTGATGAGCATGATTCTGATCTTGCTTATGCGGAGAGAATCAGGTGCAAATTCTTTCAAGTAAATGGAATTACACCAATAGAAAACTGGTGGGAAATAAATCTTAAGGGCTAAATTCTGCTCTCAGTTACTTTGGGGTTAGACCAATGTTCTTCCATTGACTTAAGTGACGTTACTCTGTATCTATACTGGCACAAGATCAGAATTTGGCCCTGAATTAGCCTCTCCATCAACATGCATTGCTTCCCAGCCCTTCTACACAGGAGTCTGGGTTTCAGATTAATACACACAGCAGGACTAGCACCACTTTATTTTCCAAGCTTCAGGCTGCAGTTCTAAAGAAAACTGTTCTCTGTTAAGAGCTTTTATCTGTAGGTAGCTGATCATATATCTTAAAATCAAGCTGCTGAATTAGAACAACAACAACATGTGCTCCCAACTCCAGATGTTCCTTATGCAACTCATAGCAACTTGAGAAGGTAAATTACAGAATGGGAGAAACTGAGTAAATACGGATCATGGTGTGGTTTTGTCACCACTGACATTTGACTTCAAAAGGTTATTATTCTGAATAGTTTCAATTGGTAAAACCTGAGTTTTATTCTTACATGGTAGAATAAGAGGTTACAATGGTTTATGCATTTTAATGAGTTACCATTACACTGATTTCAGAGTAACAGCCGTGTTAGTCTGTATTCGTAAAAAGAAAAGGAGTACTTGTGGCACCTTAGAGACTAACCAGTTTATTTGAGCATGAGCTTTCGTGAGCTACAGCATCCGATGAAGTGAGCTGTAGCTCACGAAAGCTCATGCTCAAATAAACTGGTTAGTCTCTAAGGTGCCACAAGTACTCCTTTTCTCATTACACTGATGTTTGCATTATGCCAAACCTCTCTTTAAAAGTGATACTTTCCTTTCAGTTTTCCAAAGACTAAGGACCCATTCCTGTAACCCCTTAATCACACAAGGAGATCTTGGAAATGGCTGTATTATTGGGCCCTAAATGAACAAAACAAGCCATGAATATTCACTGTGTATTTGGAAAGAGTTTTTCTATCTTAATTCTGTAGTTATGGCATTATCTCAAAGCTTCATTATAAATGGCTATGTCTCAGACATAAGAGCAAGGAAAAAGCTAGGAAAACTGGCAGAAAAAAGAATAATTTATAAATCACATTAAAATTCAGTTACCACTGGGTATAATATACAGTATAACAGGCTCAGGCTATCTGTAAAGTCCCTGGATTAAACTCTGCTCTCAATTATACTGCTGTAAATCCAGAGAATGTCCACTGAATTATACCAGGTTTCAGAGTAACAGCCGTGTTAGTCTGTATTCGCAAAAAGAAAAGGAGTACTTGTGGCACCTTAGAGACTAACCAATTTATTTGAGCATGAGCTTTCGTGAGCTACAGCTCACTTCATTCATCCGATGAAGTGAGCTGTAGCTCACGCTCAAATAAATTGAACTATACCAGTGTAACTGAGACCAGAATTTGGATAATTGCTCTTTAAGGCTCAATCCTACAAAGCGCTGAGCACTTTGTCACTGATCTTACACCGCACTTAAGCACATCTGTTAAGTGCTATGCATGTGCTTACCTTTAAGCATGTCCTTAAGTGCAGTGTAGGAGCAGGGAAAGAATCATCATCTTATTGTAGGATTAAGACCTAAAAGTCATTGAGGAGACAGAACAGCAAGGGCCAAAATAAACCTTAAAATATACATTTATTTCAGGAGATAAAAATATCTTCATGCAGGTTGAGGTGTTTTAAAACAAAAAGGTAACTGCCCAAATTCTAGTAACAAAACATGTCACAGGATTTTTCCCTGTATTTGCAAGTATCCTTGATATTTAATTTAGCACATCAGCCATCACTGTTAGCCTTCAAAAGTTACTATAATGATATAGCCCCACCAGCCAATATAGGATTGTTTCTTTACATTAAATTAGATTGACATAGTCTAGAAAGTTTTAGATGCCCAAAGCAATGAGGCTTCAAAAGCTTTCTATAGTCTAATCAGGTAAGGTGGGTGAGAATATCTTTTACGGGACCAACTTCTGTCCTTCAAGCTACACAGCTGTCTCTTTCATCAATAGAAGTTGATCCAGTAAAAAATATTACCTCACCCCCTTGTGTCTCTAATATCCTGGGATCCACACAGCTATACCACCACTGCAATTCCATAGTCTAATATATTTTACTTTCAGAAAGTCTTTGCTCAAGCAGCACACGGTAGATCAGACACAGACAATACAGCTTGAACAGATCATTAGGTGACAGTCCAATCTTCACTTGGGTTTTGTCTACACTGCCAATTGAACAACAAAACTTTTGTTGTTCACAGGTGCTTTAAAAAGTCCCTCCTCTTCCCCTCCAAGACAAAAGTTTTGACGTGGCAAGTGGCAGTGTAAAAGGCTCGTTGCCGGCAGGAACCCTCTCCTGTCAACAACGCGAACCCCGCTTGTAGGGGGTGGAAGTATTTTGTCGGCAAAAGTGCCGATAAACAGCATTTACACTACCTGACTTTTAGCGACACAGCTGCAAAAAATTTTAAAAGGGTCCTTTCAGTGATTAGACTGAGCCTCTGGGAACCAGTATGGTCCTTCTGAATAAGCTAGGAAGTTTCTCTTCACTTCAGGTCTGGGTTTGATTCAGAAGCCTCCTGGGCTCACAGCCTCTTTTGTCTCCTTTCTCCTCCTTTTCAGAAGCACCTTTCAGCCACTCTGAAAAACTCTCAGGGCACAAAAGATCACTTTAATTGTTTAAAAATCTATTTTATGTAGAGCATTGTGTTGTGCTTATTGCAGGTAAAAGACAGCTGGGAGGTGTATTTCAGGGTCAAGAAAATACAAAGAAGATCCAGTGCTTTGAAGGCCGTGGCAGGCGATACTAGGCTGTCCTCAGCCATGGTTCCAAACCAGTGTTAACTCTGACTTATTTCAGGCATCTTGAAATTGGGGCAAGGAGCAATTTCCACCCTTGCCTTCTCTCAGCTCCAACCCCAGCTCTCTCCCTGAGATTTGCTAGTATGTTAATTCCTCCTTGATAGGCTAGTCCTGCTGTGTTGCACCACCTGAAGTGATTCTGCCTCTAAGGGTATGTCTACACAGCTGATTTTGGCTGTGTAGTGGCGGCTCCAGTGCTGGGAGAAAGCTCTCCCGGAGCTGTATTAAACCACCTTCGCAAGAGGAATAGCTCCCAGCACCGGGAGCGCAGCTACCAGCACTGTAGCACTATCTACACCGCCACTTTACAGCACTGAAACTTGCATTGTTTGGGGGAGGGTGTTTTTTCACACCCCTGAGCGAAGAAAGTTTCAGGGCTGTAAGCAGCAGTGTAGACAAGACCTTAGATGATTAATACTTTCTCTGCCTAACTCAAAGGCCCTGGTCACAGCTTGTTTAGCTGTACGGTACATGTCACAATCACTATTACTTTATGAGCTCAAAGACATGGGTCACATCAAAGATCATATTGTAAATCTAATGAAAAGTACTTTTTGCATGTTCTGGTACAATCTTCAGCTCCTAACGACAGTTTCAGGAGAAGCTGACACAGACATACACAATCCACAAGTTACACCTATGGTAATAAACCAGCTACCTAAGAAAAGGGCTAGACATCCAACTTAACATCCAACTTAAACACCATGCAATTTGGGTAACTTGGTTCCCCAGAATACACAAACTCTAGTTCAAAAACTCAGGGTGCACAATTTAGCACTAAGGGCTGATATTTTCTTTAAACTTGCTTATTTAAGTTGGGAACCTGTTTCTAACCTGGCTCTTTTTGTAGGGATCACATTTTGGCGTGGCTTTAAATTGAGTTCCTTTAGTTAGCTACTTTTAAAGACGTATAACCAAGGATAGAAATTCCAATGTAAATTCAAAATTCCAGTGTAAATACACGAATGTAGTGCATGGTAAAACAACGTGTTCGCAGAAAATTACTCGATGGTTTGGGAGGAGACCAGGTCATTCAAATGTTTTTACCAAGATACTTTCATACTTTAGATGTAATGAAAGGTTCCAGTGTTATAGACTAACAAAGAAATATTCTGAAAGTTACTATGATTATATGGTACTCTCCATGCAACTGCAGTACATGACCAATCAGTAAAATGCATCTCTACAGAGTTGTTATATGCTCAAGTCCTAACCAAAAAAAAGAAGTGCTAGAACACACTTCCGGCACTATGCCATTACTCTGTTCTGGATCCCCACAAAAACACCAGAACAGCATTCCAGAATGTTCGGCCACAGATCCTTTTTTATACACATTGAAATGTCAGATAACAGGCAGCTACATCTTAGTTACAAAAGTACAAGAGAGTGACTATATTTTAACCATTTGGCACACATTATCAGTATATCAAGACAACTACTTCTTCAGGATTTAAACCCATTTATGTGTATTAGAGTCATATTTAGGCATTAAGCTACAAACTGCAGTTTTTGACTAAATACGATAGTGGAATTTTCACTGTTTAAAATTGGACACCAGAAGAGCCCATAAAAATCAAGTAAATATAATACAAATGTATTTAAATTGTCAAAGGAAAATATAAAGCGCCTTAGAATTCCAATTGGATTCTATTGTTCATATGAGAGTGCACACAGTTTCACAACTGGCCTCAATCATATTATCCTGCTTTCACATAAAAGTTTTAAAACAAAAATCTGTATAAAAATGTAAGGCTAAAACCATTAGCAATGCTGCAAAAAATTTCCTGTAAAGTTGAGTTCTGCCTAGCAAATGAAGATAGTTCTTTATTACTCAATAACATGAGGAAATTTATAAAATACATAGTATATACCGAATACATGGTCAACATATGCTGCTGCAGTAAAAGTTAAGTTCAAATATCTCATTCCTTCTAGGCTAATACATTATCGGTTTACACCCTAGAATGGAGAGATTCCCAGGTTTCCAATATTACACCAGCCCTTGCTGTTATACCAGAGCTTGAAATAGTGGCATTTTAATGTCTAGAATCCAAATAAGAATTTGAGAGGTTTTTAAAATGTATTGGTTATATTGCTCTCTCTGCCTCCAAGTCTGCATAATAGGATTCATGGCCTTTCAGCAACCTGGTTTTACAGGGGGAACAAAATAAAAGTAAGACAGAGGAAGTTCCAATCACATTTTTAAAAAATTCTCAAACAGTTCCAGAAACAGAGTTTCTGTTAAGTGTGTGGCATATACAAAATCTAAGATAGTTTGGTGCAATATATAGGATTTATCAGCATGGGTAAGGTATAATCACTGCATGTGAGCAATATGGTCATCCCAAACCCAGGCTGATCATCATCATCACACACACACTCAAATAATATATTCAGAGCCTATGAACTCATGAATTTAAAATAATTAAATGAATTTAGTGCTCATGAAAGTTTCCAGACTGACAGAAGTAGGCCTCTGTTAATTATCTATTCAACAGTTTTGACGTGAGTAAGAGCAGTTCCCAACTTTCCCAGTATAACTGAACACTGACATCTATGGGTAACTGGGTAGTTCATGGTACACCAGTCCCAGAACTAGTGTTTCTAAAAGACAAACTAAAATGCTGAGTTTTAGGTAGACCAGGTGGGGCAAAGGATTAATACACAAGCCTTTTGCTTCATGACACGTGTTCAAATCTGGGCTTTACATTAAAAAAAAAAAAAAGTCAGTCATTGGGTAACCTGTCTTAGCCATATCATCAAACCCATCCCACCATTTGGCAAGACTGTCAGAGAGGACCCTGGATGAAACTACAGGGTTGTGCACATCAGCACTGACATGCAAAGGGAGAGCCGTCTGAGTAAGCTTATACAGCACTTACTGGCACTGTTCCTAGATTGCTTTACTTCCAGGAGTAACAACATCTACCCCATAAGCACCCTCATATGCACACAAAAACGTCTGGTTTTAATACGTCTGCTTACCAAAGGCTGCTGTGGTTGCACTGCTTGGAGACCAAGTGCCTGCTGCTGACCCTGCTGTTGCTGCTGCTGCAACTGAAAAAACATTGCCATGGTAACAACAATAATATGTATACATGTATTATATTATATAAATGATTAATAGCAATAGCAGCAGCAGCCGCCGCCTTTTGATTTGAGAAGGCATAGCAGCCTCTCGCTGTTCCAGGGATACAGATCATGGAATTTGCCTTTTTATTACTTATCTTTCTAAGCTATGATTCTAGTGTTGGTTGAGGAAGGCGTGTTCCTCACTATAATATTTAGGAGCTGGACCCTGCTGTTCTCTCCATTTGCACAATGTCAGCCATATCATGGATGATGAACAACAAATATTTACAATACAGTGTTCATAATATCTATTGTCGAAACATCACTGCAGAAACAGATGTAAAAGGCTGTTTGGTATATTCAGCTGTTAACTATATGCTCACATAAGTTTCTTGATAATATTTTTAAAAATGAGCTATTGGCATTAGAGTTAAAGCATGAAAATAATTATACCGTCACCAAAAACACAAAGTATTTTTAATGTGTGTTGCTTTTACCTCTATGTCAACCCCAGGGTGAAGTTTTGGTTTTTAACTGCCAAACTGAGATTTAACTACCAAATTGGGGTACATCATCAAATCAGAATAATCAAAAATATTATAGACATGGGCTGTTTCCACCCAACTTTAATTTGGCATATACATATTCTTATTGTCAATTAATACTGTAATAACCTAAAACTATAAATTGCGATTGTCACAGCTCAATAGCCTGAGGCACAGAGGAGGTTACTGGAGAGGAACTAAGTCTCATCACGAATCTTTTGACAAATTATTTTTTGCTGAAAAATGCTGATTCACTGGGAAGGTTTCTCAGGTCCAGGATGATATTTTTGTTCAAAACGAGAGAGAGAGAGAGAGATTGAGACTGACCCCAGAATAGCCAATAGCCCAGCAGTTAGGGCCCTAACCACCAGGCTATTGACTATTCTGGGATGGGTCTCTCTTAATCTCTCCTGTTGGAGCTCTTCCATTTTGTATAGATAATTAAATATTCACTGGACTAGAGGGAGGGAGAGCAAGAAAGACTGACTGACTGACTCCACAGCATGGCAGCTAAGGTACTCACCTGTGACACGGGAGATCCAGGTTAAAGCCACTACCTGATTCAGCGAATAAGGCCCCACATATGCTTTTCATTAACACAACCATGTGTCCCACCTGAAGGAGTCGCTGTTGTCGAATTTGCTGTTGTCTCTGTCTCATCTGTTCCTGAGGCAGCTGTACTGAGTTAAGGTTTGGGTGAGGAGCTGTGGTTGGTACAGTATCAAGTCCCCCTCCGACCAAGGAACTCTGTTGCAAAGGCTGATGAGTCAGTCTGAATGAGAAGAATCTATTTCAGGGTAACTATTTAATTTACAGACAAAGATCAAGTAAGTGTGAGTTCAACTCCCCGGATTAAAATTTGTTCTTTGTATATTTGAAACGCAAATTTTACAGGATGATTGTATTTTCAAGCAAGAATATTTAGGAAAAAAGTATTTAATGGAAACATCTACAGTGCTATTATCTAATAATTGAACTGGATAGTAATATGTGGTTGAAATCAATATCTGTACATTAATTAAACTAAAGAGAAGAAATCCAACTACTGTTCGAATGAGCAGCCAGCTTCTACACTGCATGTAACATTTATTGTAGAACTAGGAAGCAGGCATTCTGCACCAGCCTTACGATTTAGTTCTAGACTAAAACCATGTTAAGGTGAACTTGAGGCTGAGAATATCAGTATTTTCTAATAAAAACATTGCAAGGATGATGTAATTATCCCCAAAACAAGCATTATAAATCCAGGACATTCAGAGTTAAGCTTCAACTTCAAAGAAATCCAAACCTGTTAAAGCATGGAAATGCACAGTGAGCAAACCGAAACAACCTTATCTCTGCCCTCTAGCAACACTATGCATTAAATGTACAATTTGATTAATACACATTCATGTCTGTAGTCCTAGATTAAACTGATTTTTGAACACACTAAATATTTTTTAATTTCCCCCCATTATAATACGATGCTGTACTTAAATGGTAAGTGATTTAGGCACATTTTGACATTTGGGCTCAAAAGGGGCGTTTTAGTCTGGGGATGGTTTAGAACTGAATTCACACAGAAAAAGAAGAACATCATGTGTCATAGGCAGCAGGGCATAGGTCGTTATTCCCTAACTGATAAATCAGTGTTACTCCAGAATATGTGGGATAGAATTCAGTGTGGGACACATTCTCATGGTGTGAATGACCTGGATTTCGACATGATGATTAATGCTTATTTATTTGTAAGCTGATTAAATAAAACTGTGGTCAGTGTATTCCCATAGTGGTGTAATTTAGTAATGAGAATCAGGTGAGGTAAAGACACGCCAAAGTTACAGTAAAAGTTGTAAATACACCCAAATTAGAGGATATCTCATTGGTTGGACACTGAGGGAGACAATTCATTTCCCTAACAGGATAGTTAGTTTTGGAACATGGCCAAGGCTCGGCCATTTTTATAACAAACCCAAGATGATTAATGCTTTGTTGTTAGCAGCCCACTATGCAGTCATCAGAAGATGGAAATTATCTCTTCACCAACAGAGAAGAAAGGAGAAACAGAAGAAAAACTTGGACACAAGCTTGATGCTGTTGCTAAGATGAAAAAATGGATATTTGACCTTAAGGATAAAAATCAGTTACTCTACAATGTGTGGGCCAGGATTATAATTTTTAACAATGCTGAGGACATTTAAAGTGAACTGTGAAGCAGAACAGACTGCAAGCACTTCAGGGCAATGACTGTTCTACCTCTATTTGTACAGCATCAAGCACAATGAGACCTGATCCTGATCAGGGCCTCTTGGAACTACTCCAATCAGGCTAGGATTTTCAAAGGAGCCAAAGGGAACTGAACATCCAAGTCCCAATGAATTTTAATGGAATCTGGGTGCCTAATTCTCCTAGGCTGTTTTGAAAATCCCAGCAGAAATAGATTTAGAAAATGCCTTTTATTGCTCCATTGGTGTGCATAAAAATGGCCTTAAACTTTTTATTTTTTATTAAGTTGGGGGAAGCAGCAGTTACATTTTTTCCTGCATATTTTTTTGCATGATTTGAAATATATCAAGTCCTCAGAACCCTCACCCTGCTGGAGAGATCTCCACAGTGTCTGGGTGATGGGCATGAGGCTGAAACCTGAAATGCAGCTAGCCTCCCCACCACTGGGGACAGAAGGGATACTGATTCTGAGATCATGTCATGATAAAAATGAAGTTTTAAGGTAAAATTAAAATTACAATACTTTAATACCTATATATTTATTTCTATGATCTATTTAAAATAATGTCTTTAGCCAGGACTGATAGCTACTTAGTTTTTCTAAGCAACCAATTCACCTACTAAAAAATAGAAAAGTTCATGAATACAAAAGTTTATGTAAACAAGCAACAACTCTTAAGGCTTTTCTATTTTATCCTGTGGACCTATGCAGCTCCCACTGAGGTTATTATTAATTATTATTATTATTTTTATAGGAGCACCTTTGGGCTAGGTGTCACACTTTCAGGATAACTGCCCCTGTACTCCCCTCACCTCCATGTCCTCCACCGCTGCCCAACCCCGCCCCCAGAGTGCCCAGTCAGGTCTCAGGCCTCCAGCCATGATCTGTCTTTGGGAAGGGACCCATGTCCCACTCCCTTCTGACCAGGGTTTAAGGTTGTACAGCTCCCTGCCATACAGTGTGATATCCCCAGCATGCCAGTCTGCCTAATGGCCAGTGCCTGTGCTTTGCTTTCTTGACTCGGAGAATGACCAGCATATGCAGCAGTTATATGCTACTACACAGCTCCTTCCCAGCAGGATATATTTATTTATTTATTCTTAGGGCAAAGCATCACAGAGAAAACACATAAAAAACCAATAAAACCAAAGGCTTACTAAGCATACCTGAATTCACCCATCTTCCACATGGGGAGCATGGTAAGCCAGAACCCCTTTCTATCCTTCAAAAATCCTGTCTGTTTGCTCATTCAGAAAGAAGGTCCTCAGTCTGTTTAAACTCACCCTTTAAATACCCCACATTTTCTCTTTATTGCTTACGTGGTGACAAACCCAGCCTGAATCAGCATATGCAAATCCCAGGAGCTAGTGCTTCTCCAAAGTTGTTTAGGGTCCCGGGGTAGTCTCCCCCTACTGTTTTTAGTTACTAGAGGAGCTGTGGTAATTCATCCCAAGGAGCAGGACACAAACCTACATACAGCTTTAATAAATTTAATACAGTGGTTCTCAAAGATACTGCATAGGATTGCAATATCTGTAAAAGCACATAATGAGACAGTCCCTGCACCAAAGTCTTTACAGTCTAAAAATACAAACCAAAGTGTGCAAAAGGAAATAGAGGAAAGGAAGGGGAAACAATTTGCCCAAGGCCACACAACAGGTTAGTGGTAGAATCCAGGAATCCTGATGCCCAGTTCAGTGCCTTATCCACTAACCCATTCTATCTCATTAACAGGAAAACTGTCATTGATTTCACTGGGAGCTGCATCAGGCCATAAGTTATTAAGCATATTTTAGAAATATTTTACAGTCCTAGGTCAAACATGAAGCTTTATTCTTAGAGTTTGAGAATGCTCTACAATACCCAAATCAGCATATTATACAAGATTAATATCAGGTATTGTACATGCGTTAGACTCTAAAACCTTGGTTCAGATTAGTCATTTTGACTGTGATAACTTACATAACTAGTAAATGGAATCAACGTGCTTCATGTTGACTTTGAAAAATAACATCTGCAGTGAAAGAAAGCCAACAACTATTCTATCCTCAAGTCCCCACAGTTAACGTGACCTCAGAGATGCTTTTAACAAAGCGTGGGAAGTCTTTTAAAGTGTCCTTTTAAAAACAGGCTTTTGAATCATACTATCCCATTACAATTAGGGATAGATAAATTTGTAGAGTCTGAGATTTTGCAAATATTGAAAACTTGTTTTTTTGTTTTCACAACAATTTGGAGTTTGTGAAAAACTTTTTCACCTATATTTTAACCTGTTTTTTCAAGGAACATTTGGATAAAAATGTGCATTTCTAGTTGAAGAGTAAAATTTGCTCCATATTAGGGACAGAAAAGTGCTCTAAAAGCTAGGCTGGCACAAGTGACTGGCTGGTATATACAGTGCCAGTGGGATTTTCAGAGGCCCTTGGCTTTGGTCTAACACTGCTCTTATTGAAGTTGATGGTAAAACTCTCATGGGACTTCAATAGGAGCAGAGTTAGGCCAACACATGGCACTTTTGAAAATCCTAGCCTACATTTTCATTAGAATTTCCCTCTTTCCCCCTCTATCCATTTATTTAATTTCCATTCACTCTGCCTGCTTTCTGTTCCATTTTTACATCTTTTTCCCACTCTTGATTTTTCCTTTTCCCCTTAATGCGACTTCTCTGATAGTCTCTCCTAGGCAGAACGTAAATGCCACTACATCTGAGCTGAACTTTCAAACTAGTAATGATCTAATGCATTAAAACATAAGCAAAGTAAAATTGCCCATCGCTAGTTCAATGAATGAACAGATCTTGTGTTTCCTAGACTTTCCAGCATTTATTTCCCTATGGATCCTGCAGGATTTATGATTGTAAACCAAATTATGGTATTGTGTTAACTTGGTAAGTTCTCTGTGTATTACGGACCCAAAATGCTTACACACAGAAGGGCTCCATTGTGCAGATGCTGCACCAATACAGAGGATGACCCAGGCTGTGCCCAAACAATTTATAATCTACAGTAGAACCTCAAAGACATGAACACCAGTTACGTACTTCCTGATCAAATGGACACCCTCTGGAACTGGAAGTAATCAGGCAGCAGCAGACACACACACACACACTAAATACTTTATTGCCTCAGGGCTTTAGCCATGGGGCTCAGGGTGGCAGCTGCAGAGTGAGGGGGGTCAGGGCTCTGGGCAGGGGATGGGGTCAGGGCTTCATACCCTCGGGAGCACTTGAGTTTCAGCCCCGTAGCTCCGTTCTTGGCTTCAGCCCCATGTGGGGCGACAGGGCTCGGGGCTTTAGCTAAGAGGGGAGTGCCGGTTTCAGCCCCAGTCCTCACCCTGTAGCTAAAGCCCTGAGACCTGGCACCCTCCCACCCAGCTGAAACTGGGAGCAGAGCTGTGGGGAGCCCCAAGCCAAAGAGCCCCCCACAGGGCAGAACCCGGGAAAGGAGCCGCAGGCCTGAAGCCCTGAGCCCCAGCGATCCCCCCAGATCTAAAGCCCTGAGCTCGGGTGCTCTCAGGCTTTTTTGCCTCTGTCTTCACGTACAAGGTCAGCTCCCAGACTGCTGCACTGGGCAGCACAGCATAGGGAGGAGGTGACCAGCCCCCTGTGGAGAAAGAAGTGGTTCGGGACTATTTAGAAAAGCTGGACGAGCACAAGTCCATGGGGCCGGATGCGCTGCATCCGAGAGTGCTAAAGGAGGTGGCGGATGTGATTCCAGAGCCATTGGCCATTATCTTTGAAAACTCATGGCGATCGGGGGAAGTCCCGGACGACTGGAAAAAGGCTAATGTAGTGCCCATCTTTAAAAAAGGGAAAGAGGAGGATCCTGGGAACTACAGGCCAGTCAGCCTCACCTCAGTCCCTGGAAAAATCATGGAGCAGGTCCTCAAGGAATCAATTCTGAAGCACTTAGAGGAGAGGAAAGTGATCAGGAACAGTCAGCATGGATTCACCAAGGGCAAGTCATGCCTGACGAATCTAATTGCCTTCTATGACGAGATAACTGCCTCTGTGGATGAGGGGAAAGCAGTGGACGTGTTGTTCCTTGACTTTAGCAAAGCTTTTGACACGGTCTCCCACAGTATTCTTGCCAGCAAGTTAAAAAAGTATGGGCTGGATGAATGGACTATACGGTGGATAGAAAGTTGGCTAGATTGTTGGGCTCAACGGGTAGTGATCAATGGCGCCATGTCTAGTTGGCAGCCGGTATCAAGTGGAGTGCCCCAAAGGTCGGTCCTCGGGCCGGTTTTGTTCAATATCTTCATAAATGATCTGGAGGATGGTGTGGATTTCACCCTCAACAAGTTTGCGGATGACACTAAACTGGGAGGAGAGGTAGATACGCTGGAGGGTAGGGATAGGATACAGAGGGACCTAGACAAATTGGAGGATTGGGCCAAAAGAAATCTGATGAGGTTCAACAAGGACAAGGGCAGAGTCCTGCACTTAGGATGGAAGAATCCCATGCACCGCTACAGACTAGGGACCGAATGGCTTGGCAACAGTTCTGCAGAAAAGGACCTAGGGGTTACAGTGGACGAGAAGCTGGATATGAGTCAACAGTGTGCCCTTGTTGCCAAGAAGGCCAATGGCATTTTGGAATGTATAAGTAGGGGCATTGCCAGCAGATCGAGGGACGTGATCGTTCCCCTCTATTCGACATTGGTGAGGCCTCAGCTGGAGTACTGTGTCCAGTTTTGGGCCCCACACTATAAGAAGGATGTGGAAAAATTGTAAAACGTCCAGCGGAGGGCAACAAAAATGATTAGGGGACGGGAACACATGACTTATGAGGAGAGGCTGAGGGAACTGGGATTGTTTAGTCTGCACAAGAGAAGAATGAGGGGGGATTTGATAGCTGCTTTCAACTACCTGAAAGGGGGTTCCAAAGAGGATTGATCTAGACTGTTCTCAGTGGTAGCAGATGACAGAACGAGGAGTAATGGTCTCAAGTTGCAGTGGGGGAGGTTTAGGTTGGATATTAGGAAAAACTTTTTCACTAGGAGGGTGGTGAAACACTGGAATGCGTTACCTAGGGAGGTGGTGAAATCTCTTTCCTTAGAAGTTTTTAAGGTCAGGCTTGACAAAGCCCTGGCTGGGATGATTTAATTGGGGATCGGTCATGCTTTGAGCAGCGGGTTGGACTAGATGACTTCCTGAGGTCCCTTCCAACCCTGATATTCTATGGTTCTATGATTCTATAAGACCTAAGCCACCCCTGCCCAGAGCCCTGTCCCCCCAAACCCTGCAGCTGCAGCCCCAGCCCCAACCCCTCCGCCCCAGTGGCTGAAGTCCGTAACGTCTTGTTCAGAGTTACAGACATTTCAGAGTTATGGATAACCTCCATTTCCAAGGTGTTCATAACTCTGAGATTCTACTGTACTCGAAAACAAGAAGCAACAGGTGACTGTAACAAACAATGGGCGGGAAGTGGGAGGGAGAACAAATGTAACAGTAGCAAGACTCGCCCTTAACCTCATTCTGATTAATGGACGTAATTTTAAATCAAGTATTAGAGCTATATATCAAGACCGCAAAGTCCCTGTAATATAATAAACCAGAAGAACATATAAAGCCTTACCGCTGAGTGCCTGTTAAAGGCTGAATATAAGCAGCAGCCTGCTGTTGAATGTACCCACTTGGCTGTTGTTGCAGCTGTCTTAGTCTTTCCATTAGAGCTGGACTGGAATGAGTTGCTGGATATGTTCTGGGGTTGTAGCTGGGTGAAAGCACTACACCACCAGCCTGCTGTTGTTGCAAAGGCATCTGAGTACTGTACATTGTGTATCCATGAGGCACAGTCTGCATGGAAAACAGCCCATGGTACAATTTAACAAAGGCCACATGTTCGTATCCTTAAGTCATTAAAGAAAAAAAGGTAACCTTTATTAAAAAGCAAAATCTGGACAATGGAGCCCTCAGTAAAACATTCAACTGTGTAATTATACCAAACAGCAATTACCCTTATATTTTAATAGTGTATTTCTCTTTTTCTAATAGGCTCCCTCAGCTGCAGCGTGAACACATTCATTTCTGTTTTTAATTTACATCTTGCCTAGTTATTCAGTGCTTAATCAGGAGTGGCGTCTGGGGTCTTCAGCACCAACACTTCTTTTCGGTATCAGTAGCATCATGATGACACAATGAGGGGAGCAAGGTCAGTGATCCCAACCTCACTCTAACCAGGATGGATTTTAGACTCAGTACTGTGGTACACATGGACTTTACAGGCAGATCACTGGGAAAAGATTAGAAGCCTGCCAAAAAGATTTGTTTGACTAAACTATGCAGGAACTAGAGGACTGTCAATAACTTTTCATTAAGGGTGAAATTCTAAGACTCACTACTTAAGTCCCAATTAAGCCTTTAATGCAGGTCTTAAATGGGATGTAGGGCACTGCTTGGACCCTCTGCACTGAGGTGAGTTTCATGTGTATACCTTACAGCCTGTAGCAAATGTTCCATAGGAGTAGCTCAGTACCTGTGCCTGCTGTAACCCTGGATACTGTGGAAGCTGGGAAGAAGGACGTACTTGCTGAGCGAAAATAGCAGACTGATCTATTGGCTGGCCCTGAAAGAAAGTACAAATCAAATAAAATCTGCTTATTCTAAATACAAGTTTTTCTGTTTCTGTCCATGGATCCAAACAGCTCATGCAGTTTAGTCTTGAACAGAATTAACTAACCAGTTTCCAACCCTTTTCCTTCAAGAAAATTCTGTTTTCTGACACTGAGCTGACTACTGAGCAATATGTGCCTCTGCATCTGTCTGTGGGAGGTGTCGGGAGAGGAGGTAAAAAGGTTATCTTTTGTTCAGCTCAGAAACACTACTGTAAGCACAGCAATGCAGTGAAAAAACCAACGATCATCAAGACAGTAGAGAGGCTATAACTTAAAAATAAGGTCTGGAATACAACTGGCCCTTCTGGATTAAAAAAGTAATAAATTCTTGAGGGCAGTGCACTGAATTATGCAGGAGACTTATCAATACACTGAAAATCACTTGCTTTAATATACAAAGAATAACTTTCTGAAGCCATTATGATCAATTATTGTAAGAACTACCCCTCATAACAGAAAGCGCAAACAATGAAAATAAAGGACTATGACTATCATAAGGTGCTTAGATACTATGGTGAAATATAAATACCTATTGAATAGGCAGACAGACAATGCAACCATTTCCAGTATAGCCTGAAAACACATGCAGCGCTTTTGCTCATAAAGACCCCCATTTGTTGATTTTAAATGGTCTCCTATATGTGGATATATGAATTGTGACACAGCCAGAGTCCATACAAACGAAATGCACCCAAGCAAGTGAGGTCAGTGGTGCAATAGCAGAGTTTGTTACAATTTAATTTTCAAAAGCAAACACGTTAGTGGTGATGTCCCCGACGAATAACAAAACACTAAAAAATTTAAATTGCCACTCGTCTACAGGTTTTGAAAGGAAGAATGATGAAGAAAATATTAGTGTTGGGCACAAATTCGAGATCAAGCGGGTCACCAATTTGCAAGTGAAAAACCGAGAGAGGTATAATGAAACTTATATTTTTTCTGTGATTCTGAAGCTTCTAACAGATTAATTGGACAATTGTCCTAGTCACTACAGCCCAGATTTTTAGAGTATTTAGGCGTTGTTGTGCTCAGCATTGCAACCCCTGATTGATATGGAGTCTAAGTCTCATTTAAAAATGGGATTTAGGACCTTAGGAGCCTAATTCTATTGACAGTAGATGAAATTTAAGTTCCTCAGTGCCTAAATCACCTTTGAAAAATACCAAAAATCTGGGCCTAAGGATTCAAGCCACCAAACATTTGTAGACATATGTCAAATTACAGGAGCTTTAAGGTTCAGAGCTTTTCATTCAGACTTTGCATTGAGCTTCACTTTCCCCAACAATAAAACAACCAAGAAACAAAACCCAAAAGCCCCAAAAGAAAAACAAAAATCAGATGTATTATCACCACATTCAAGCAAAACACTGGCACTATCATTCAAAGCCACCTGGACAATAACACACTGCCAATAGCAATGTTACCATGAGTACCATCAGTGAGACAAAGAGTAATGCCACTTGGAGATACTGCCTCAAGAGCAACAGGAATTTTTCTTTATTACTCACTCTCATCCTGTTAATAGTCACATTGTTGGAAGCTATATAAACTATTGAAATGTGATAGTAAATCTATACAAAAATAAGTAAATAACAGGCCTACATTTAACTATTATTTGGACACTGCCACAAAAGCATCAGGAAAATAGACCTGGGGCATAAAGAGATCAGCAGCCCCCTGGAGTCCCCAAATTCACCGTCATAAAGTTATTATATGTTTTGTACAAAGTATGCCTTGTGAGGTATCAGTTTAAAAGTGTTGATCTGCTGAACATTAATATCCTGTTGGATTGTGTGTGCTATCATTATACATAAAGTTAGGAAGTTCTGCTATATGTGTGTTACTGAAATATGTTGAGAGATTGGGAACATTCACAACCAGTCTTTCAAGTGCAACAACGGAGTAGCCAGATGTGCTGATGTCCCATTAAAGGGAATCCATTCTCCCAACAGCCATCCCAGAAGACTTCTCAGAGAGAGCATATAGACAATGGACACTGCTTGACAAAAGGGGGCGGACCCCCACGTCACAAGCATGGATCTTTCCAGCAAGCTGGAATAAACTATAAAAGAAGTGACATCATCACTTGACCTCTCTCATTCCCCCCCACCCCAACTCAACACCTGGAAGAAACATCTGGAGGACAAAGACTTTGAACTGGAAAGGGTGGTTTTACCAGCTGTCAGGGTGAGGCATTGTTTGATTCAAATCCTGTCTAGTTTGTAGAACAGACTACGAATGTATTTTTGTTTTTTAAGTAACCAACTTTGATCTCTATGCTTATTACTTCTAATCACCTAAAATCTATCTTTCTGTAGTTAATAAATCTGTTTTATATTTTACCTAAAAGAGTGTGCTTTGGTTGAAGTGCTTGGAAAATCTCAGCTCAGTTTACAAATGCTAGTGTGTGTCCTCTCCACATCAAGGGAGGTGCAGACTGGGTAATCAACTTACGTTGGTCAGGCTTCTGACCAGGGAAAGATGGTACAGTTCTGGGGTACAAGGCTGGGGAGCGGCGGGGGCATTGGCTGGGGACTCTCTATTGTTGGTTCATGAGTGACTGGCAAAGCATTCATGTAACTCAGTTGGGTGTGTCCCTGCCTGTGGATGTCTGTGTAAGTGCAGCACCTGCCAGAGGTTTGTGGCTTAACAACAGTATCACAGTATGAGAGGGATATACCAGATTGGTGGTACAGAGGGCTCAGCGGTCCCACAGTCCAGGGAACCCCATCACAGAGACATTACCCTGAGAAGGAGTAACTGAGTTTGGCTGGAGAGCCAGAAAAAGCCCAACCCCCTGAAAACCTGGGGTTAGTTGTACTGTACTCTGGGAAAACAGCAGCAGAAAAGACTCAAGGCCTGAACCAGATGCGCACATTCTTTTCTAGGGGTTCAGTGGAATGTGTCAGCCCTTTGTCATCATTGCTTCTGGTTCTTCTACTGATAAATATGTCCAACTGGCAATGAAGTCAATGGAGAATGGAATTTTGTCCACTCATTTAATAATGGCCCCATTCAACTCCCACTGAAATCAATGGAAACACTTCCATAAACTTCAGTAGGAGCCGAATTGAGCCCTAATTCATGAAGAAAATGCTGACTAGACGTATGATTTCACAGACAGAACCAAGTTGTAGGCAGGAACCCCCAAATTTAATTACTCTTGTTCATAAAATTCATACACAGACTTTTCTCAACAATTAAAAGGTACAACCTGAAGCCCAGCAGGCTATGTTTTATGAGTTACAAAGCAGAGCATATTTTTATTTATGACCACAGTCTAAGGGGTACCACTTGAGCAATAAGGCATTAGGTCAGACAAGAGCTATCAGTATAGGCAAAAGTGAACTTTAAAACAAAAAGCTATTAGCTAGGCAGGATACAAATCAACTTTATCCAAAGCAGCAGGCAACCACAGAGAAAATTCCAATGGTGTGAGCAAGTATTCTGTGATTTTTTTTTTTAATAAATTCTAAAGGCTTATCAGAACAGGCATTACTTAGTCAGGAGTAAACTAGCATGCAAGTGAATTGGTGAGAAATGGAATCGTGCATGCATGTAACAAAAATGAGCACTTCTGAGAGCGGATGCAAGCTTACAATAGTAACAATGTTATCTTATGATCTGATCATGTATAAAATAAAATGCAGCAAAGCTCACTGCAACTGGAACTGAACTGAATACACTGTCTGGTAAGTTGTGTGGTCATAATTTACCTTTTATAGTAAGGCAATAGAATTGACATAGACCATTTAAGCAGCCTGAGCTACCTCAGCTGATTGGCAACAAAATCTGTGTTTGGAAACAGAGAGCAAAACACTAACACTTATTTGGGGAGAGGGATAGCTCAGTAGTTTGAGCTTTGGCCTGCTAAACCCAGGGTTGTGAGTTCAATCCTTGAGGGGGCCATTTAGGGATATGGGGCAAAAATTGGGGATTGGTCCTGCTTTGAGCAGGGGGTTGGACAAGATGACCTCCAGAGGTCCCTTCCAACCCTGATATTCTATGATTCAGACTATAAATATCATGGTTTGATACATTTGTATAAAATGAAGGACTTCACTGTCTGCCCACAATAAATCTAGACTTGTTTTATGAACTGCACAGATGCCAAACTATATCCCTTTGCTGCCAAGTCTCTAGTAAATAAAAATATTTATTGCAAATATAGAAAATATTAAAATCACAGCATCCAGCAGATATTTTTACAAAGATTGATTTAGTTTGTCTCTCTCTATCAATTAATGCTTTACCAACATAAACAGTGCTCCCCAGGACTGGAAGTAAGGCATACAACCAACTTTGAAGCTTAACTTTCCCAATCAATAATGCCTTGCAAGCCATCAACACAGCTTTTAGAATGGGAACCTCACCAAGCCATAGCAATAGATTAATTTTTAATCAAGTAATTTCATTCATTTTTTTTTAATTTGGATGAAATTTCTGGCCCCATTGAAATCAATGGCACAACTCTTATTGACTTCAACAGGGTCAAGATTTTACCCTTTGTCTGCTGACAAAATGTCAAGTCACAAGCCCTTTAGGTCAGATTTTCAAAGGTGCTCAGCACTCAAAAGGTCCCCACTGTGACATTTGTAAGCAGATTTTTAAAAGATCTCAGCTTTAATAGACCACCTAGTATGCTGAGATTTTTTTTAAAAACTTGGCCATTTATCTTGGTACCTAAATGGGAGCTACGCTCCATTAAAACTTGACCTTGGATAATAGACATCCCAGAGACAGAATATCCTTTCATAAAAGGTTAGCTAGAAAATGTATATGATTTTCTCCAATTTCTGATAAAAACTCAGTACTAATACAAAAATGTAAAATATGCTACACGCTATATTTATCATGAAACATCATTTATCTTCTGACTTCTGAAATGGGGATAAGGGTTTATGTTTCAATATTTAGCACTCATATGTCAACATGCTGTACTGATAGTTCTTTTACTTGATGCAAAATCTAAAATACATTTATTATAAAACTTGCTTTCCGAGGTGGCTCAGTAATATGACAGCAGTGCAGTGCACAGTCCATGCATGCACGAGATCCAAGATCACAAGCATTTGGGGGAGGGAGGGGGGCTCCAAGTACAGAGGGACAAGGAAGAACTCTGCTTCCATTGATGAAATGGCAGAACTACTACCCACTTAAGTGGGATCAGGAACAGGCCTATGCCCATAATCTGAATGGAATTAATTGCTTCTCTGGAATTTTTGATGGCATGAAATAGGGTGCTGAGAAGCATGTTGCCCACACTACTTTTACAGCTCATCTGTCAGTCAGTCCATGGAGCAGTACTGGGAACACTACTGCAGAATCCCGTAAGTCTCATTTTACTAAATGATTAAAGCTGGCATAATAGAAGCTCAAAGCAGGGAGGTGTTGGAAGGTAAAAACTGGAGCAAAACCAGCAATCAGCATGAAGATATGGGCAGATTGTGAAGATATGGGTCATGCTTAGATGTGTGTGGCATCAGAAACATCTCTCCTTTAATCTTGTAGAACAAAAACTATGAAATATTTAAAACAGGAAAATAATAGGAAACGTGTCTAAAGGAACACTCCATGTGTGCATGTGTATATGTAATCTACACATAGGGTGACCACATGTCCCGATAAAATTGGGATTGTCCTGAGATTGAACTCTCTGTCCCGCGTCTGGACCGATGTATGATCGGGACACCATTTGTCCCGATACTGTAGGGTTGTCAGGCCTCCAGCTGACGTGGGGTTGGCAGGTTCCCTACCTGACTGACTCCGCACAGCTCCCCGGAAGTGGAGATATCTCCCTTTGGGTCCGGGGGCGGGCTCTACTTGCTGCCCCCGCCATGAGCGCTGGCTCTGCAGTTCCCATTGGCTGGGAACCGCGGCCAATGGGAGCTGTGGAGGTGGTGCCTGCCCACGAGGCAGCAGACAGGGTCACCTACCTGCACCTCCACCTATGACCCAGAGGGAAATGTTGCCACTTCTGGGGAGCCACCTGAGGTAAGCACCACCCAGAGCCCGCACCCCCTCCAGCACCCCAAGCCCCTGCCCCCAAACTCCCTCCCAGAGTCAGCACCCTGAACCCCCCTCCCACACCCCAACTCACTGCCCCAGCCCTGAGACTTCCCCCATTGCAGCCAGGGCTGGAGCCCAGGCTGTGCACCCCAGACCCGCAGCATGCAGTTGGTGCCAGGTCCGTGCGCCCCCAACACGTGGTTTCTGCAGGGGCTGGAGCCGGGGCCAGGGCCATGTGCCCCCCGACCCACAGCATGGGCTAGAGCTGGGGCTGTGAGTCCCTGCAGTTTGCAGGTGGGGCTGGAGCCAGGCCGTGTGTCCCCCCCAATTTGCAGCTTCCTAGGGCTGTGTACCTCCCTCCCCCATCGTTCCAGTGGGGGCTATGAGCCTGTGGCTGCCCCTCCACCATGTGTCCCAATATTTTACTCTTGCAATCTGGTCACCCTAGTTACACACATGCGCACACTCTATCTGAGTAACAGGGGAGCTCAAAGCATATCATTCTCATTTTCAGCAAACTGTGCAGCTTGTGAGTTGAAAGAAATGCATGTTTGTGCAAAAGAAAAAAAAAGTTGAAGACAGCAGTGTGGTTACCATTATGTTGTCAAAGCCTTCTTGAAGAGCTACAGCAGTGTTACAGACATCCTGAAGGAAAAGAACAGGCAGGAAAATGGCAAACAATACAGAGAATAAATATTAGCTTTAGTTCATTAGCAAAGTTGTTCCCTTAACCCAAACACTATTATTATATATAAATTACTTCAGTTTACATGACATTTTTATAACATAGTTATTGCATTGATGAGAAAAGGCTAGTGACATCCTTTCATAAGAGTCTGAAAATAATTATCATTTTACTATACATCCACCATCAGCAGTAACACAATCCACTTACCAAATGTATTATCTTTAGAAGGATTAGTATCAGATATTTTTACACCCTTTTATTTTTAATCCTTTTGCCATTTGGAAGAACCTGATAAACAACTGAGAACATGATAGGTGAATATGATCTGAGACAAACCATTTCAAATGCACCTCATGTTTAACAGTTTTGCACAAGCTATTTAAAATAAATGAGTTTAAGAGTAAAAAGCTTCAGGGTATCACAGAAGGTCCGGGGACCTGACCACAACTCTCATTTCTTGGCAAAAGGGAAAAAAAATTGCTGGAATGGATTTTAAACTAGACACAACCAGACAACTTGCTCTGTGAAATGTGGTCATTGAGCTAGGCAGCTAAGCATTTGAAAGACAGCTATTCATCATCATCAACAGGTACTCATGTCCTCAATGGTCCATCTCCCAATGCAGCAAATTCCCAAACCCTATTGTGTGCACAGGTAAATGGAGGAATCTGGTTTGGAAATTGGGAGTAACTGCCCTGGATTAGGAAATATCTTTTATTCGGCCAACTTCTGTTTGTGAGAGAGACAAACTTTTGAGCCACACCACTGTGGCTCTTCTTCAGGTCTGGGAAAGGTACTCCAAGCCACACAGCTAAATGCAAGGTAGAACAGATTGTTAAGCATAACAACCGAACTGGGTCCAATAAAAGATATTACCTCACCCACCTTCCATAGGCGTCAACTTCTGCTGGCATTGGTGGGTGCTCGACCCCCCCTCTACCCCCAGCCCCACCTCAACTCCACCCCTACGCCCCCCATTCCAACCCCTTCCCCAAATCCCTGCCCCAGCCCCACCTTTTCCTTGCCTCCTCCCCTGAGCACGCAGCATTCCCACTCCTCCCCGACCCTCCCAGAGCTTGTTACGCCGCGAAACAGCTGTTTTGCGGCAGCAAGTGCTGGGAGGAGAAGTGGAGATGCTGCGCACTATGGGGAGGAAGCGGAGGTTAGGTGAGGGGGTGGGGAGGGGAGCTTGGTTGCCCGTGGGTGCAGAGCACCCACCAATTTTTCCCTGTGGGTGCTCTAGCGCTGGAGCACCCACGGAGTCGGCGCCTATGCCATCTTCTCTCTCTACTAGTTTAGGAAAGGCACATTGGAACATGCAAACTGACCCGTAAAAAGCGGTTTGATAAGCAGGTCCTGGAGACATTAGAGAAGAGCTGATATTTAGAGAGCAAGGGAGGCTGACAGTCTTAACAGAGAGGGGATTACCTTCAAGAGATGTAAGCTATTCAACCCTTTCCTTTTTTCTTCTGTAATTTACCTGAGAATGCCCTATCTAGATTATGGGAAGTGTAAATATAGATTGTTAAGCAAATGGTTTCTTTTGTTTTAATTACATTTTTCCTCTATTTTTAATAAATATATAGATTACTGTTGTGTGGACAGTTCCATGCAAACATCCTCAAACAGAACCTCCAAGGAGAGAGGCTACTGTGTAGAGTTTCTGGTGTCCAATCACAATCAGCTGGTGTTGCTAGCAGGCCATAGAGGGTGAACACAAGAGGAGACGTCAACAGACCAGGGAGGAGATGAGAGCTAGAGGAGGTGCAGGTCACACCGATATAAACAATACTTCCATACATTCTACTTGCTCTTCTCCATAAATCCAATCCTCAAAAGTGTTGTGCACCTTGTCACTGAGAGATGTTGAGCATTTTCAACACACACTGAAATCAATGTGATGTGAGGGCAAGTAGTAGTTTCAGAGTATCAGATCGAAAACGGGTTACAGATACACCAGCTGTTCAACAGCAATGAGATTACTGCATTTGACGCACAACTTCATAGTAATGCACCTCACAGAAAAATATCCATCTAAGCAACTACATTTATCATCAAATTATGTTCTTTATCTGGTACTGTTTTAACTCGTGCTGAAGGAGTACAAACCTGCGGTAGGCCATATTAGAAAAGTCCTTTAACTGTTCACTTTTTAAAACAATTTTTTACAAAATATTTCCATTTAAAAACATGGTAAAATAATGTCAGTAAGAACTTTTTTCCTGAATTTACAGTATTTTAAATGTTATAATTAAAATAAGTGTACTTCCACACTGGAAGAACATGCATATTTTATATGTTCCTCAGAACACAAATATGGAAGATGAGTAAACACTGCATCTGTGGACTGCCTTCCGCAACATGTTTTGCATTACCGTGCAGATCTAATAAAAACAAAGATTTGATCTCCTATGACTAGGAGGAACAAAACCACTAAGTCATCAATAAGTGATTCATTTCTAGCCATAGCTGATACAGAAACATCACATCTCCTGGGAATAGAGAAATATGGTTAAGATGATCTTACAAACTGTCAGAATACTGATATCAGGATATCACAAAGAGTTTGTTTTGTAGCAGATAAATCTACAGGGAATTTAGATCTCAACCACAACTTCCTAGACCCACAGCTAGATTAACACACTCAAGGGCTTCATCTACTACACTGACTGGCTGGTTATCTTCGGATCCTCTTAACACAACATACCTAACTGCACTTAGCCGTGGTCTACATTGGGGGGGTGGGAGGGAGAGAAATCGATCGTAGTTACGCAACTTCAGCTATGTGAATAACGTAGCTGAAGTCAACATACTTAGATCGACTTACCATGGTGTCTCCACTGCGGTGAGTCGACTGCTGCCGCTCCCCCGTCGACTCTGCCTGCGCTTCTCGCAGCGCTGGAGTACAGGAGTCGACGAGAGAGCACTTGGGGGTCAATTTATCACTTCTAGACTAGACGCGATAAATTGATCCCTGTTGGATTGATTGCTGCGCACTGATCCGGCGGGTAGCGAAGACATACCCTTAGGCTCTCATTGTGAAACTCAGGCTGGACCCCTACTTCAAGCATTTGTAATTCATGGTTTCCCTCATTGAATCTTTACACTTACCATTAAAATCAACTGCAAGTCTAGTGTCAACACCACAGACATTTTCTACATGAAAGTGGATGATTACATTCTTAATCACAAATAGTAAAATACATGTTCTTTGCATCAGTAATTGTTTGTCTTTAATAAAGAAATGGTGCCGGATTCTGCTGTTACTCTAGGGTACAACTCTGATACAACTACACCCGTGTAAGTGCAAAGTAGCTGCATTGCAGTCAATGGTATTACTCTGGCATTATACTAATGTAACTTTGGTCATATTGTGACTCATTTATGTCTTAATGTATCTTATTTTAAAATGATCTAGGTTATACATTGGAGAAAACTAACAGCCAAGAAACATACTATTTTATTGTAATAAAAATATCAACTAATTTTACTCTGTCATTTAAATCATAGCAATCACCTTATTACAACTTAGTAAATTCATTCACCAAAATAACACAAAAAAGCGATTTCCAAATATCTAAGGCAACTGTTATGTATTAATCCTTCATTCTTCATTGTACATAATAAATTAATAGAAAAAAAAATAAATGACATACTTTTTTTCCCTAGCTAAACAAAAATCTTTATACTGCCTATTTGTATTTACCATCAGAAAATTGTCCTTCAGGAACACTAAAAATTGCTTACAGGTGTTTTATGGTGCTAATCAAGCATAGCATTGTTATAAGATTTCTGTACAGGAATTCTAAACGGTCTATAAACTATTATAGGATTCCTTGTAATTCACAGTAGACTTTTATTCTATATGTAATATTTGAAATCAGTGGAGCAAATAATAGTTTTTAATAGAGACTGATGTTTACTTTATAGCTAAAAGTTTTTAACAGAATGGCATTTACAGTCCCACCAGCTCAAAAGTGTTGGTTCCTTCTGGATTTATATAGAAGAATCTAGGGAGTCCTATAGAATTGCATACTATGGATGTTTTGTGAAATAGGTCGTGCTACTTATGTCAGTGAGTAACATCTCCAATTTTCCAGATGGCAGCAACATACAGAAATAGAAATATTTAAGAAACTCTCTTTGCTTCACCACCCCTTAAAAAAATATAGCTCATGATGGTGGTGCCCAAAACTTACCGAATGCTTTAAATAAAGATAAGATTTGCAGCTGCTAACATTTTTTGGGCGGGGGGGGCCTTTTTTTCCCCTTCCAGTTTTCAAGGTATTTCCTGTACTAAGCCCAGGGAAATAAAAAGAAATATCGCAAATGCTGACATGACCATGTCTTTTTCACTTAGGTAAAACTGGCAAATTTTTCAGTCCCACTACTGTATTTGAACGATGGAGGAAAAGGCTGCAGAGCGTTCACGAGTATTTCTGGTTGTATGACAGCATGTGCCTGGGAAGCCTGTGAAATCAACTTATACTTTTAAAGCACTTATCGACTCTCAAATTCTTTAGCCAAAATTTTCCCCATTGTTGCTAACACCTGTGCAACTCCACCAGTGCATTAAACCTCAGTGTAGATAAGGCTCAGAACAGATCTAAACTATGTGGTGTTAAAAATGCCATCAGGCAGAGGAGCCATCTCTCCACTATAACTGCCACCACTGAAGTAGGTCACATGGTGTTAGCAATGAGGGGAATATTTTGGTAATATGTTTAGTATAGACAGCTACAGATGCTGTCAGTAGGCCCTTTAATCACAGATAAAAGTCCCAGGAAACAGATGACACCACAAAGAGCCTGAGCCTGGCATTATATACACAACCTTGGCAGTGGCCAACCCAAATGTCTGTACCAAGCCCTGTTGCATGTTGTGAAAGCCTTGTCTATGCATAAAACTGCACAGGTTTAACTAAAAGGTTTAAAAACTAATTTAGTGAAGCCAATGCAAAACACCTATCTGGATTCTCTTAAATTGATTTAAATCCAGTGTATATTGATGTAGCTTAAACTGATTCATTACCAAATTTAATTAAATGTATTACTCTTTTGCATCTACACAGGTTTTTTCGTCAGCATAACTATTACAGTTAGGGGTGTTCTTAAACGAGAGGATAAAACAATTAGGAGTTTCGTTTAGGCTTCTGTATATTTAACACTACTTATTCAGGCACAGATTTGCTGATATCTCTATACTCTATCTTGTGAATATGAAGCCAAGGGACCTTTAAGTAAGTAGTACTGAGCTGGGCCCTTAATAATGTTGCTTAATATAGGAAATCTTGTAGCTGGATTGCTTTCTATGAAATAGGAAATGTTGGGTCGCTATATATGATTGATCATTACACCTAATTTTAATATAATTTGAGATCTTATTTCTTATTAGTGGGCGTCTTTTTTAGTCTTATCTGGTTTGCAATTTGTATTATCTTTTAACCTGCAACTAAAACGAAGCAAAACAATTGAAGGTTTTTTTCCTTTTTATATTTTATTGACTGACGTTCTTTCTAAACCACTTCTTAATTCTTTGATAAAAAGAAAATAGTAATCAATAAAAGATCTTTGGGGAAGACACTGTTACATATTTGCACTATGCCTAGCACAATGGTCTCTAAGCACTACAGTAATAAATAACAATAATAAAATATCTGAAACCAACATACTACTCTCTGCTCTTCATAGTTATATTTTGCCTGTTGCCCTGATGAGCCCCCTAAATTTAGTGACAGACCATAGTGTCTGCCGGGGTTAGGACTAGGAGTGGGAAGAAACCAAGGAACAGCTGTTCTCTGTAGGTCCCCAGGGATGTGGGTGGATTTTAAATGGAAAGCTGCACAGAAGTTCCTGCTGTTCAGAAGAGCAGTATCTCCTACTCAGCTGCAAACCCTCCCAAGTTCCCCTTGGATTTGTCTACAGTACAAGTCGATTGGGGTTTAATCAGGTTGGCTGTCACAGTTTCTCTCTTATTTATGGGTTTTGTACTGCCATCCCTTACAGTAGTATCTTGGCTCATTTGTTCTACACTGATCACTAAGTCACAATCAGCAGTGTGTCAAACACAATACAGTTTTATAATATGGAAAGTTCCCCATGTCCGCCATGGGGACGGGAGAAGCCCACACAAAACCCCCAATATCTTGTGGGTGTTCTAATATCTGTTTGGATCTTAAGACTCATACAGTTTCCTGCAGTCAACCCCTCTTCAGTGCCGAACAGAAGGAAGTGAATTTCCTGGCCCTACAGAGGAGTAGCACTTCGCCCCGATAGTATTTGGTTATGGGTATTTGTGCCAACAAAAATCAACAGCATTTGTACAGCATGAACTAACTGAGTTCTAAATGCTAGTAACTTGCCTCATTCTGAGGGACAACAGACATGAGGAAAGAAAATCCTCAAGGAAGAAACCACAACAGTGCTGGAATTTCTCCTATTTCCATCTGAGAAGTACAGAGGAGCGCATGGGAAGTGAACAAAAGGAGTTTCTCTCTCTCTTTGGCTGTCAAACACCAAGCCACCGCTTGTGAATAATGCTATGTATCATCATTTACTATTTGTGCTGCAGCAGAACTTCAGGGCCCCAAAAGAGCAATACAGGCCCCATTGTGTTAGCCACCCTATAAGCACATAACAAAAAGACAGTCCCTGCTGTACAGAGCTTTCAGTCTAATGAAGAGACAACAGACATATGGGGAAAGCGCAAGGTGATGAGATGATTATGAACAATGTGCTAAGCAGCTGTCTCAGCATACCAGCTTTCTAATCATTGTTGAGGTTTTTGTAGGCATCACAGCAGAGGAGAGGTTTAAGAAGGGATTTGAAGGAGGATAATGAAATAGTTTTATGGATATTTACAGGGAGCTCCTTTCATGCAGCACAGGACAAACCAGGTAGGTACTTGCTGGAAAATTTGATAAATGGGCAATCAAGACAGGTATCTTTGTCAGAGTGGAGGCAGAAGTTGACATCATGATAGTATATGAGATGATATATAGCATAGGGATAGGCCAAAAGAGCCTTAAAAGTGAAGATGGGTAGTTTATGTTTGACATAGTTTACACTGTTTATAAAATTCAACAAAATGAAGCTCTGGGAAATGCTGGTCATTCTATATTTGGTTCACACACTGGGCAGTAATTGTCTATCAATATCCTGTATATAAACACCGAGCCTAGAGAGATAACTCAGATTGACAGGTTATATAATGTGGTGATCTACTGTGGTGGGAGCTTGCAGGTCTGCTAACAGGGTTTCACCTGCTCTATGGATAAACAGAAGACAAGTGTCTGCAGGACTGTGCAGTCATCACTTTTCATAAGCGTTAAATTCACCTATTGAGAAAAGCATAACACATTCTTGAGAAATGGAAATTTGATGTATTTAAGTTGTTTCCGCAAACTAAACAACTTGCTGATCTAGTTTTGCAAGGACTCTACCACAGTTAAGTGGAGTCTGTCCTCCCTGCCCCCAATATATGAATAATCAGATGAGAGAAGCCCTTATTCTTAGGGAAACAAAAATCTTCAGCAAATTTTACCCACAAATGGATCCTTTATATGATTACCATCAACAAATTGGCAATGAAATTGCAACTTATACTGGAAAAACAATAGAATTTACTCATCAACTTTCTTGGGACTTGTGTTGAGTTGGCTTATTTTATTTGCTTTTCATTTATGTGTGTATATTGTACATCAGGAGCTGCTGTTCATCCATTCTTGGCCAATAATGAACACATCCACAGTCACTTGCACGAGATGACAAACATACCATTTTACAAAGGTCAGATTAGCAAAACATTTCCTAGAAAAAAGTACTACTCCCTCGGAGCAATAAGCCAAAGGAAAAAAAATGGCTTGATGCTCAACTGTATATTTATTGGTGCCAAGGATTTCCTTACAGGAAAGATGAAGTTTTTGTTCCAAGAATGTCCAAGAAGCAGATTTTGAAAGATTTGAAAACACAATCAGCAGTAAGAGCAAGATGTGAAAGGGCAGGGCAACAAATCACTCAAGTTTCATATATAAATTTTTTGTAACAGGGATCTGGAAGCCAATTTTATTTTTAAATACTGTTCTTTAGCTCTGATTAAGCCATCAGCTTTGGGAGGGACCTGCAGCAATCTCCAGGAAACTAGGTTCAAGTTGTGCACCTCCCACATACTTACATAGCATATAAGTGTGGTTTTGTGTATAACATTTGTTCGTTGCTCTTTATGAAACATCAGAAATTTTTAGAGAGAGAGAGAGAGAGAGAGCGGAAACACTCCCCCGTGTGTGTAAATGGCTCCCCCTGGAAATTCTGGAATTATTAAATGTAATTAAGGTTGTTATTAAACAGCAGAAACAGAGCAAATTTGGTTTACCCAGTCTGGCAGTATATTGGATCAAGCAGCATGAATGTGAAAAGCTCTCTCAGATTCTCACCTTGAGGAAATTTAGAAACAGTCTAAGGTGATGTGCTTTTTAAAAATTATATGCAGCTCCAAGAATAATAAAAAGTCTGTAGTATTCTCCTAAAGTACACATAATATTGACAATACCAGTATGAAGATTCATAGGAGCCTTTTATTTCAGATTCAGTCTCAGGGCTATAGGAAAGGCAAAAACGATGTTAGAAGCTGAACTGCAACTTACCACAACAAAATGTGCACAACAAAATGACGAACATGTGGGAGGGTCCTAGAGCTCACACTCCAGCCCAAGCCCAAATGTCTATACCCCAATGAAACAGCCCCTTAGCCAGAGTCAGCTGGCATGGGCCAGTGGTAGAATTTTATTCTTCTTTATCACCTGTTGAAGTTTTAAGTAACACCCAGTTTTATAAGATAAGTGACCCATAATTGAGATCAGAATAGGGTCGTAGGGATTTGCAATCTCTAATGATACTTTCCTTTCTGTAGTGCTTTACAAAACGTATTCAATTCTACACATGCTGCCTGTAAAAAAGGGTCTGACCCTACTTACATACATTTAAAATATCAGTACACTCATTAAACAGATTAGCAGAGGGAAGTTAAAGGACATTAAGCATTAGAAGACCAGCCAATGATTTCATGAGATTTGCAGTAGAATTAAAAAGGACACACAGACAAAGCGGTTGGTTTGGCAAATAAAGAATAAATGGCCCTGGTGGAACAAGACTTGGAGTACATGGACCTGCTGCTGTAGCAGTAAACTGAGATCAAAATAACCTCAGATGGCTCATCGGCTACATGCAATTAACTATAATACAAGATGAAAGAAAGGCCTCCCTCTCCATGTTTTGGGGTTTGAACAAACCTGTTGGAAAGGTCTTGTTTGGGCTTGCTGCCTGAGTAGCCGCTGTTGCTGCTGCTGCTGCAGAAGTTTCATCTGGAGCAGCTGCTGCTGAGATGTAATTGCATGTATGGAGGGTGGCTGCATCATGGTACCAGAACGCCTCTGTAGCATGTTAGACAGGGCTTGTTTTGTGTTCGTTGGAACAAAAGAGCCTGTAGGATCCAATCTCGAACCTAAAAAACAAAATATAAATGTTTTCCCTGTCTTTTAAAGCAAAAGGGCTGACAGATCACTGTTAATCTGTCTCTTCTACTGCATATCAAATACAAATAAACTATAGTAAGCGGTCTGTCTCTTTAAAGGCAGAGAATTGGATTGAGATTAATATTTCCAGCCAGAACAATTAACAGGCAAGCACGGTTTACAAAAAAGAGCAGAGCACCTTTAAAATAGAGCTTTACTGGAAGTCTATCCATTTTCTAGGTTCTAAAAATGGAGCTGGTGCCCAAAACTGTAATATCCAAGTGCCTCAGATGTGAAGATGCGAGAGGAGACAATTACTGCGTCCAAACAACATTCAAAATAACTGTTCAAATTGCAACAGTTTGACACCGGAAAAACAAACTAGAGTGCTTGCCCAAAGCAATGAATACAATCCTGAATGAATTTGGGAAACATACAAAGGTCATTTAATAAGAGACCATCAGAACGTTTTGAGGAGTACATCAGTAGAAATACCTTTCTAGGAAATGTTTCAGAGGGGCAGATCAAAGTGAATGGTCCTAAATTCTAGGCCCTTCTGATGGGGTATGCTTGCCCCAAACTTGCCTGGAAGAGGGCAATGTAGGTGAGGTGGGTGGGGTTGCAAGTGCTTTGGAGGATAGGATTAAAATTCAAAATGATCTAGACAAACTGGAGAAATGGTCTGAAGTAAACAGAATGAAATTCAATATGGACAAATGTAAAGTACTCCACTTAGGAAGGAATAATCAATTGCACATAGAAAATCGGAAATGACTGCCTTGGAAAAAGTGCTGTGGAAAGGGATCTGAGAGTCTCAGTGGACCACAAGCTAAATATGAGTTAACGTCACAAAAAAAGCAAACATCATTCTGGGCTGCATTAGCAGGAGTGTTGTAAGCAAGACACAAGAAATAAGTCTTCTGCTCTACTCCTTGCTAATTAGGCCTCAACCAGAGTATTGTGTCCAGTTCTAGGCACTACATTTCAGGAAAGATGTGGACAAATTGGAGAAAGTCCAGAGAAAAGCAACAAAAATGATTAAAGGTCTAGAAAACATGACCTCTGAGAGAAGACTGAAAAAAAATGGGGTTGTTTAGTCTGGAGAAGACAGGACTGAGAGGGGACATGATAACAGTTTTCAAGTACACAAAAAGTTGTTACAAGGAGGAGGGAGGTAAATTGTTCTCGTTAACTTCTGAGGATAGGGCAATGGGCTTAAATTGCAACAAGGCTGGTTTAGGATAGACATTAGGAAAAACTTCCTGACTGGGAAGTTAAGGGTAGTTAAGCACTGGAATAAATTGCCTATGGAACTGTAGAATCTCCATCATTGGAGATTTTTAAGAACAGGTTAGACAAACACCTGTCAGGGATGGTCTAGAAATAACCCTTCGTCCTGCTATGAGTGAAGGAGAGTGGACTAGATGATTTCTTGAGGTCCCTTCCAGTCCTGAGAGTCTATAATTAACTTATTAGGCTGCAAGCTGGGGGATATTTACATTGAGATGAGAGCCCTAATTAAGGAAAGCGCCCCTGTGGAGGAACAGGACGGGGTTCTATAAAACCAGGGAGCTGGTAGCAGAACAAGGGCTGCAGTCAGTCTTTCTGTGATATGGGAGAGAAAGGGGTTTGGACCAAAGAGGAAGAGTTTGTCTAGCAGACCCGGAGATAGGGGTTTAGCTAGGGTGGAGAATATGAGCCTGGGATAGGAAAGGTAGGAAGTAGTCCAGGAGAAAGGCAGGAAGGTTTGGCATAGTGCAGACCTTGGCTGCTGGAGAGAGGCCTCTGGACTGGAACCCAGAGTAGCGGGTGGGCCTGGGTTCCTCTACCAGCCAATGAATGAGTGGCACAATCTGGGCAGTGATCTTGAAGACTATTTGGGACTGTTCATCCCAGTCACTGAGGAAGTGACTTAGCCATGGCAGTGAACTTAAGGACTGCCTAGGATGCCATGGAGGATTTGACAGACCTCTGGAAGGGGAGGACCATTATGACTTGGCCGGAAGGTTAAGCCACCAACATGAGGCACTGCCGCTCCTGAGGAACCAGAGAGCGATTGCAGAGCGACAGAGCGAGATAAGGAGCCGGAAAACCATGAGACAAGGGCATTCAGGCTGAAAGAGCCAATCCCCAGAGTGGCCAGGAGGGGGACCCCATGAGTAGCAAACACTGTGAGAGCACTATTGTAATACAAATGGATAACAATACATGTATAATTGAGGACCACCCCAGGGAAACAAGGAGAACGACTAGAGACCTCTAATGCCATTCTGTCAAAGGGACAGGGAGAAAGAGAATGCTCTCTGCAGGAATGTAAAATATTGATTATTCCCTGTAACAACCTAAATAGTTTAGCCTACACCTTGTACCTATTTAGATTAGCATATGCAAAGTTTAAGCCTTACTTATGTTACGTATACTGTTTCTTTTATTTTATATTATTTTTCCTACTTCTATTATTCCTAAATCTTGTTTTACTGAAATCCAGATGATTTTAGAATGGTCAAGAATTTTATGCAGATGGTCACAAAGAGGTAAAACAACTTTCAGCTTCCAAGAGGTGGCAGTTATGAAAGAGTGTCTGAAATTTACCCAGCTTTGGAATCTTGGTCAAATGGCATGGTCTTAGGAGTCCCCTCTTGTAAGATGTGCTGCTTTCCTCTGGTTCACCAGATACACAGAAGATACCCAAGTTTAAGGGTCAAAGTGACAAGAGCTTACATACCATACCTATACTATCAAAATTATGTCATTTATGATCACTGCGAATAGAATGGCACAGAAAAATGCCTATTTGAATTATCAGAGAGATTTAGGCACAGAGGTTTATATCCCTTCTTTTTTACTCCCTGCAAACGTCCATTTTCCGAGAGGCTCCATTCCCTAAATGATTATTGTAGATGGTCAATTTGTCACAGTGTGGAGTCTGTGTGTCTGAATTAGTTCTGTACCAAAGGTTCAGCCTCATTGTTCTCTGTGGTGTATAGCTAAGATTGTTTGTCTCCTCCACACTCGGCTCACTAGTTTTAGCAACATCGGGACCCCTACTGAGTACTGTTTCGGGTTTTGGCATTGTTGGGACCCCTAACAGATACTGTGTGAAACTTGTAATGGGTTGAGTTAAAACCCCACTGAAATTGGTAGGTGTAAACTCACCCTTCAATTACCATAACTATATGCATAAGCCCCACCTAAGACAAAAGGTGTGTGAGAACCCATCCAGGAGCTTTTGGTTGAGTATTCTTTTGGCTAGATGCATTTGGGGGGTGGAGGGCTGGGAGAATGGGAAGGGAAGAGAGATCACATAGAAACTGAGGACAGACAAGGACAGACAGTCAGACAGCCTCAAGGAGCATTTGAAAGCATAGTGGCTGATTCTGGAAGAAACTTGGGAGGAGGTTTTGGGGATCAACGGTGCAGGCTAAAAGAGTGCTCTTTGTGCTGTGAGCAAAAGAATCTGTTTCCTGTTGTTTGATTCCTTCTGCATTCAGAGACACAGGACTGTGTACATTCTTTGTAAATAAACAAAGTTGTACAAAAGAAATACCAGACTCAATTTCTACTTCCAATTGGAACAACCTACTAAACCCTGAATTTTTGGCTAGCCGCTCAGGCCAAAACAGGTAAGAGAAGGGTAAGACAGGATACAGGGAGAAATGATTTCATGCAAATGGAAGGGAGAGAAATACACATAAAAAAGTAGTGAGATTGCTTGTTCTGCATGGTATTTATATTAGTTCCATCTCCCCCCTCCTTTTTCCCCTCTCTCTCCAATTTCTCAACCAAAATCTAATTAGAAGGTTTATAAATAAAAGGCCAAAGAAATCTCCATAACTAAATGCAGTAGTACTAGCAGCTCTCAAGTCACACTTGCTCCAGCATTCCAACAGCCTCCTGATTGAGGTGGGTACAGCTGGATTGTGCCAATAGGTATAGTCTAGCAGTTTGAGATCACAGGACTGCAAACCATGAACTCCTGAGTTCATGACACCAAATGTTTGAAAAATAGCTTTGAAGACTGAAAGAGGTCTATGAATGCTAACTCCTGGTACTGAAGATGATAAAGCGATGTACTGTACAACACATTTTATCCTGAAAAATAAAAATTACCCATGACAGTTCATTAACAGAAAGTGAGTAGTTTTATGACAATCTGCAAAAGAATAAGTCCACTCCACCCTGACATAATAGAGGCCAAATATCTCTTATTCTCTGTGTGCTGCCTGACATAAATTAATGTGTGTTTATTATGAAGCAAAACTGACTTCATTTGCAGCTTTCTTAACTTCATCTCCTTAATTTTTACAATCATCTAACATTTTCTAGACATTTTTTACCTAGAATAAATAAAATCTACTTACAGTTGAAACACCAGAAAAAATATTTTATGTTTATATATTTGTAACCAAACTTATACAATTTTTATGTTGTATAATTTTCCTTCATGATGTGGTAGCTATTTTTATAGCATCTAAAGATTTTCTGTATTTCCCCTTAGAGTATGCAAAATATTTTCATTGGACATGAACATGAAATGAAAAACAAAATAATGTACGCAAACACACATGGCAAGCAAATGCTGCAGATATGTGTTATCCCATGGTATTTATATGCCACTTATAATGGACATTGATCGATTTATAACAAACAAACCAAAAATCGGGATTGGATTAGTATCAAAATACACATCATGAATCAAAGTAACAAGGCAAATACCATTATTTTTTAAAAAATTATATTTTCTTATACCTCCCACATTAAACTATTTATCAGCATTCTGCCAGAATTCCTCTAACACATCTCAGTGATCTATTTGTGCCCAGTGATAAAACACAAATGTAATACATTAATGGAGGTGATCCTCAAAGTTTTTTAGTTGAGAAAGTAAAGCCCTTGTATTAAGTGAACTAAAGGATTAAAACTCAAGGCTTTGGCAGACACATCATGTTTTGGGGAAAAAAACTAAAGTAAAAATAAGATATTGCTGTTATTTCAAGAAGTAACATTCTTATTATACAACAAATAACATATCTCCATTTACTTCCAAAGCCTACACATACCTGGTGGAAGGGGCTGGTTCTGAACAAAGAAACTAGGCTGTTGTGGTTGTCCCATAATGTTATAACCCCACAAAGCAGACTGGGGATGATGCATCATTTGAGAGGAAATCGGTGAATAGTTGGGAGGCACTCTGTATAAGTTGTTCTGTGGATATTCCTTGAACATACCATAAAAAGGAAGGTTACTGACGTTCATACCCTACTAACTCATAAATAATGCCAGTTTTCCTACTAAATTATTTAAGGATTGGAGACTGTTCCCATTGTAGTTTACTATCCTGTAAAAAATAGATGGAGTCACAAACTATTTACAGGTAACTAAAAATGACAGCTTCTCTTAAATGTTCCATCCGGTTTCATCTTATAAAAAGTATCTTCTGCAGGCTAGAGCACATCAACACAATTTATAGTGTACCCACAGATAACACGGGGAATCTAAAGTGAAACATCACAAAAGGCAAAAAACCCCAAACCCTACATTAAAGTTACCACTATTGTATCTGCATATGCAACACATTCACAAGCTAGTCTTAAGCTTACATAATACCACTACATCTGGACTATAGTATTAAAACACTGTTATTATATAAAGAAAAGGTTTCAGAAATTGTGGGTTTGCCATTCAATCATGAAGTTCTGGCCTTAGGTGAAAAAAAAAGGTCATATACAATAGGACCTCAGTCATGAACACCAGAGTTACGAACTGACCAGTCAACCCCACACCTCAATGGAACCAGAAGTACGTAATCAGGCAGTATACGGCACAGTACTGTGTTAAATGTAAACTATTAGAAAAAGGGAAAGTTTAAAAAAAGATTTGACAAGGTAAGGAAACTGTTTCTGTGCTTGTTTAATTTAAATTAAGATGGTTAAAAGCAGCACTTTTCTTCTGCATGGTAACATTTCAAAGCTGTATTAAATTAATGTTCAGTTCTAAACTTTTGGAAGAACAACATAATGTTTTGTTCAGAGTTATGAACAACCTCTATTCCTTAGGTGTATGTAACTCTGAGGTTCTACTGTAGAAGGGTTAAGTTTGCCACATTAGAGGTTTTCTATACTGTGCATGTGCATTGGACCTTGGTGTTTATGTGAGTTTCAGACAGCAACACCCTCCAACCACATACACAAAATACAGCATAAAACAGGAAAATTTGGTAACAAATTGCAACAAATTCCATGGAAAGTTAAAATGGCATCCATTTATTAGATTCTAGTGACCTGTTTCAAGTTGTCCATGTCCCTTTAATATGAACTAGGCCTCAACCAAAGCCCAAGTTCCAAACACATGCTGATATTGGGAAATTTAGAAATGTATCCAAACTATAACTCAGGTGCTTCTCTAATGCAAGCAAGGGAACAAATAATAACCATGTGTGGGTATGCCTGAATGATTCAGATCCAGTCTACAGTAGAACCTCAATGATACAAACATCAGAGTTACAAACTTACCAGTCAACCGGACACCATGTGGACCCAGAAGTAATCAATCAGGCAGCAGCAGAGACAAAACAAGACACCTTCCCTCAGAAAATACTGTACTACCCTCAGGGGCTCAGGGCTTCAACCACGCGGGGGAGGGGGAGAGGGGCTGCAGCTGCAAGGTCGGGGAGGTAAGGCTCCAAATGGTTTCTGACCCTTGGGAGCACCAGGGCCCAGTGCTTCAGCCCTGAGGCTCCATTCTTGGCTTCAGCCCTGCGGGGGATACCGGGGCTCAGGGCTCTAGCTACGGGGGGAGTGCCAGTTTTAGCTGAAACTGAGAGCAGAGCTGTGGGGAGCCCTGAGCCTTGGCAACCACTCCCCCCACACCCACCCTGGGTTGGAAGCCAGGAACAGAGGCTACCCCCCATGAGACTAAAACCTGGAGTGGAGCTGCAGGGCTGAAGCGCCGAGCCCCAGCGTTCCCCCCAGGTCTAAAGCCCTGAGCCCTTGTGCTCCCGCAGGCCAGAAGCCCTAAGTCCCCTGCCCAGAGCCCCACCATCCTCAGTGTCAGAAGCCCCAACCTCTCCCCGCCCCAGCCCAGAGCCCTGACTTCCCCCACCCTTCAACTGCAGCCCCAACCCACCCTATGGCTGAAGTCCATAATGTCTTATTAGGGTTACGAACATTTCAGAGTTACGAACAACCTCCATTCCCGAGGTGTCCATAACTCTGAGGTGCTGCTATAGTATGTTTCAGTAGATTTCATATTAATTTTCAAGTATTATTAATTTACAGTGCATTCCTATACATCAATCCTTTAGGCAGGCTTGTCTGGTAACATTTTGTCTTACTGCTTAATTTTTACAATTTACTCTCTTCCTAGCACTCAATCTTGCAAGTTGCTGAGCAACTTCTGTAGGTGGTGAAGACAATCACACGTTGCAGCAAAAAGCCTTTAATTACCTGGTTACTTGTTCAACGCTGTACATTTAGTCACTTACATCAGCTCTTGAGTTTGATTTTGTCTTTCTTTTCCTGCCTTTTGTTTTCTTCTCTTCGTCTGTGGTAGGCTTTCCCTGATCTGACAGCTCTGCTGATTTTCTTTCTGGTTCCTGAGAAACGGGTGTAGTAGGCTCTTCCTCTTCCTCCTCTGGAGGAAGTGATAAGGGCTCGAGGTAGTAGCTTCGTGGCTTGGGCTTGGGATGTGTGTGGTATAGGAGAAGATGCTGCTGCTCCTCATACTTTATCACTTTCCTATCAACACGAACTGTACCAAACCAAGCCCAGGAGAGTGGAGCAGGATTTTTATGACCCTCAAATAAATCCCAAGAGGACACTTTCTGTTTTGTTGATACCTGAAGACCCTGTTTCGAAATACAAAGTACCACAGCATTCTTAAATGATACCTTAACAACAAAGAATGTGAATTACCTGCTTTTGTGTACTATGGTTAAAACCACTGTATGGATTTTTTTCCCCTCAACACAAAAACTATCATTTACATGTTTGTATGGGGATTCAACTAGCATCCAAGGCTGACACCTGTTAGAATGAATCAAGCTACATTTTCATAGTTTTGTATGTTGATAGCTGTACCGGGTTTTTTGAAAATGTGGTTATTTTCCAATAAATTTCTTACGTTTCATCTATCATGCAACAGCTTCCTTGGACATCAGTGCAAACAATCTACCTTTTAAATATCAAAAATTATTAATCACCAGATTAAAACATAGGACCAAATCACTCAAAGTACATATATTTAAAATACAACTGAATAAGTGTCAGCACTATACTTCAGGAAATGCAGAACGTGGGTTGTAAAATAAAAAAGCTGAACTGCCCTTGGAAAGAGCGGTACAACTAAAAAAAAATCCTAGCTTTTCTTTTTCATGCTAAAATTTAGGTCAAAAAGTATGTAAATTTATATGAAGCTAGACAGTTTTCTGAGGACTACTCATCCAAGGAAACTGGTTTGCACTGTTCGTTTGTGAAATGTCTGGAATAAGAAATGTGTTCCCAACATACTAGTTTCACATAGTAGCATTGAAAAAACTGAAGCTGCCCACTCTAGCCCAAAAAGACCCTCCTTCAAAGGAGAAATAAATGTGCATGATTTAACTTGCTTTATAGAGCAGCTTTGAGAAGCAGGGACCACTCTCTCCCTTCAGGAAAACTAAATCAATTGGGCTCTTTACCTCCCTACCAAATCCCTCCAATGATTTTTAAAGGTACCCATCTTTAGTTATATGCCTGATGTGCCCTGTGGCTAGACCTTGGGTGGGGGCACACTTCACTTTTAGGGAAAGGCTGTTAGTGAGGATGGATGATTGTGTCCCAGTGGGGCAACAGTTTTTCTCAGAGCTAATCCAGTAGTCGCCTCCAAGGCATAGGTTATTTCCTTTTGGTAACATGCATATCAGATGGAAGTCAAGACCCTAGATTGTAAAATGAAGCAATACAAATTTCAAAACTAAATAGATTAGGAATTGAACCTGAATCTCAAACTCTGGGGCTTTTGTTTGTAGGAGTTCATAGTAACCTTTCATTCAATTTTAATTTGTGTGGGTTTTGTACTGCCAGTTTTATAAATTAATTAAATAAAAAAATGAAGTGAAACAATCAAAACTGCTGAATTTTGCTTGGTGGCTACACAAGACTATGTAAAAACCATACAATTTTCCATTGCTTACACCTAAAAACAAATCTATCCAAGCTTCTCAAAATACTTGCAAATATCATTGAGCTGTTACATGAGGATGGACTGAGTTTTTATTGGTAAGGAAATCTAGAAAGTGTCACCCACTGTGTGTGAATTTTCATACAGCTCAAATTAAAATGTATGTTATCTCTATTGACATTAAAGCATACCTGTACCAGTAAAAGGTCAATTATCTTGAAAAACATTTTTCTAAAAGGTATTGTTCCATGAGGTTGAGAATTCTCGATCTACCAAGAACATCCATTTCTCCTCTCAACTTGGTAACATTATGACCATTTTTAGGAGTGATTATGCATAGAAAGATCAGCTGTTTGTTTCTGTTTTTTAAGGAAGGTACATTAAAACAGAAGTACAGTACTTCCATAAATTTCAGATACAGTCAGACACTGTAAAAAATTACATCAAACTGTTTATTTGACTTTCATATGCATGAGAAAGTCATAACAAAACTGAGATGTTAAGGTAAACATTTACTCTTGCCTGTTTCTTATCTATGGAGTCAAATCCTGCAATTTTGTTTCCTTTGGTGTCAATCAAAGATCCCATTGGCTCACAAGTGATAATGTCACACGTCTGTTTTGGCAAAGGTAGCAACTGGCGAACTTTGTCAATACTTTCCGAAAACTTGTCTCCTAGCTCTTTCTAACAAAAAAGAGAAGTTAAAATGTTACAATGCTTCACAATTCAAAGACAGCAAGTTCCCAGATGAATCACTTCCTTGTACTTTTACTAAATATAATCAAGTATTTTAGCTTGGCCTTTGTTGCACCTATAAATTGTCTTGTGCACTTCCTTTTTATTTGAACACAGAAGATATAAACAGGATTTAAGTGAAATGCTGATTTAAAAGTCTCAAACATGGCTAAAAGTATGATGATACTCCTTCAGGTATTGCTAGGGCACTTGTTGCTGAAGGATCTTTTCCTTTCAACCGCCCTGACAATAAAACTGTTAAGATTAAAAGATGAGCCTAAAATGTGATTTAACAGGAATGCAGTTAAAAATCAGAGGTCCAAAACTTACTTTCAACTTTTTCACTAAATTCATGTATGCCCTTTTGTTCTCTTCGGACCCCCCTTGGGATGCATTTGATAGGTCAGAAGCTAAAGTTCCATTGATGAGAACGCCCAGCATATCAAGCACAGTTGTGAATAATTCACTAAGAGGTAAAGAGATAAGTAGTATGTTGCATCTTAAAGAGCAATACTGACACATCTTGTTAACTTAACATTTAAAATTCTATCATGTTTATAGTAACATGATTGTCAATACATCTCGGAAGTAGATTATGGCAAAGACTACGGACACTTATTTGGGCATATTGAAACAGATTTTTCAAGCATATTATGCATACACGAACTCCAGGGAGCTTGTACAACCCCTGTACCATGCAGGTGCATGGTCAAATATGTGAACACAAATATTTGCAAATCCGAGCCACTGTAGATTGTAACATCACATAAATTGCTGGCATAAATGGTCATTAGAAAAAATAGGACCTGATTCAGGAAAGCACTTAAGCACATGCTTAAATACATCTCTATTCAGAACAGTATTTAAGGAGGTGCTTTATTTTAAATTCTTGCTTAAGTGCTGTCCCTCCCAGAAGTGCTTCCCCAAATCAGGGCTGTTACTACAATAAGCTACGATAAACACATAAATATAACTATCTGGATTTTCATTCAAAGCATTACAGACATTAATGAATTATTGAATTATAATAAGAGTAACATACTTGTTGGTTTGCATATCGACAGTTCCTGAAGTAATTATCTGAAGGAGAAGAAGTGCCCAGTCTGTAGTCCACTGCGTGCTTCTCTGCACAGTGTCAAACATTCCACCCACCTACATGCAAAACAACAGAACACAGAGAACTCAAATACATACATGTTTCTATCTTTGAATATTTATTAGTTACACTATGTTTGATGGCTTTTTTCATACATGAAATAATTTATACATTAACTTGATAAATTCTTTGGCAAAAAGACTTGATTCTCCCTGCCTCAAGACAACAACACTTCACAAAAGTGCTGAAAAATGAAAGATCAGCAATATCAGTCTTAACAAATTTAACGCTCAATCCAGCACCCACTGAGGTCAATGGAAAGATTCTAACTGATTTCAAAGGGTGTTGAATCATATCCTTAAAGAGTATAACTTTTCTTTATCTAAAATTTGATTAAAAATAGTTAATGTTGCTGCTGTTGAAAGATCTGAAGAAAAGGATATTTCTGAGCCCACGTTTGATCGACAACACTGGCTCATAGTTAGATTGGAATGGTTGCAACTAGTCTGATGCCTTTTCCATGGGAAGCACCTGTCCCTCACACCCCAGTTGCTGAAGAGCTGGGACTCCATACCCAGTGCCTTGTCAATCAATCTCCTCGTCAAGATTAGAGTGGAGGGAGGATCGTTGCTAACTTCTGGTCTGAAGCCACATGCTAGGAAGATACTTAATAATTAAATCTTTATTTGTTGCTTCTCTCACTGTAGACACAATTCAGTTTTCCTCAGTGAAGTCTAAAGCTTTAAAGATCACTGTTTCCACACTGGCTTTTCTGTACAAGGAATGTTCTTACTATTTGCAGAGTAACAGTCCTAAGTCCCAGTCATGCACCCACTGAAGTCCACATTACTTGTGACATTGACTTAAATAGGAGAAGGACTGGACCTGCAGGTTGTAGAGGTGCACAGCATTGCACCTTCTTTCTTGGCTAAAACCTGCCACCTGATTACACCCAGCTGTTCTGTTTTATTTTGGGGCTTCTCCATTTTGGATTTACGTGCTGCTTCCAAAAATTGGCTATTCTGCTGAGCTAAGCCTTTATTGGGAGTTACATTAAAATAAAGAAAAGGAGGACTTGTGGCACCTTAGAGACTAACAAATGTATTTGAGCATAAGCTTTCGAGAAGCACTGAATGCATCCGATGAAGTGAGCTGTAGCTCACGAAAGCTTATGCTCAAATAAATTTGTTAGTCTCTAAGGTGCCACAAGTCCTCCTTTTCTTTTTGCGGATACAGACTAACACGGCTGTTACTCTGAAACCTGTCATTAAAATAAAGAAAATGCCGTTAGGCCACCTCTCATTTAGAAACTGTCAAAGCTGACTTTGGAATTTAGCCATGTAGCTGCCACATGTGGGTGAATCTTCTAATTATGGTTGAGATTTTCAAAGCTGACAAGTGCGTGTTTCCAAAAAAAAAAAAAAAAAGTCGGTTTTATATCAACATATAGTGACCAAATAGGTAAGGACTCTGGCTTTCAGCTTTCAAAAAAAGGTAGCACATTTGTGACATTCTCCAGTGATACTACAGGGAAGGGAAACGAGGAAAAGAGGGAAGAAATGACAAGAGAAAGAAAAATAAAAAGAGTTGAATCTGCTAGGGACTTTACTATTGCTATTTGATTTTATGTAGAAGGTGCTAAGATACCCTGGTGATGGGCAGCAGAACAAAACCCAATAGACAGGCAGTCAGACTTCGTTACTCTCCATCTCCCTTGCCTCTTACCATCAGCTGCAAACTAATTTCTGTCAACGGCTATTTTCAAATTTAGATACTATAAATATGAAGGGGAATATATTCATGCATCTTTCTTACCAAATTAAGACGTAGTTGTAAGGCTTCATGCATCATCTGCCTAGCTTTAACATCATCCTGGTATCGTTCTTCCCTCCAGTTACTTAGGATCTAAGAACAACAGCCATTTGAATAAAAGTAGTTTTTCCCATTTAACTGTTAAATATTTCTACCCATCACTTCTTATTTACAAAGAACTATGGAAGAATTGTCTCACTTTTAATCTTCATGCCTTCATTGAATTTGGGCTTGATAATTTCCCCCCCTACACACACACACACACACTTAATGTTTATATCTACAAAGAACTGGAATAGATGCGATACTTATTTGTTGGCTTTGACTGTGAGGCTATATCTTACTACTGTTCCTTCGAAGAGAAAATAAGCAGTTTTGTCATCCACTCTGATAAAATAATAATTTCTCTCAAACATCCTAGCACCATGGGCTAGACACATGGAACTCAGACATCAGCTGCTGCTCCTCCATTCTGTCCTATTGAACACCACAGATCAACAAAGACAGGATTGCAAGGAAGAGGGTGTAAGTCAGATTTTAGATGGATTTAGATGAGAACCTATAAAAATAGTTTTAAAAAAAGAGGAGGGCCAGGGAGCAGTAGCAGAAATGGAGAAAAGCAGCATCAAGGAATGGATCAAATGAGGATGGGGAGCAAAGCCAGGGACTGGATCTGATGTGAGTGAGAATATGGGGGAAGGTGGTTGTTATTAATTTGTATGGTGGTAGCATCTAGAGACTGAAAACAAGTTTCAGGGCTCCATTGTACCAGACACTGTCCACACACTGATAAAAAGACAGTCTCAGCCTCCAGGAGCTTACAATCTTGAGGGTTAGAATCTGGTGGGAATCTGATGGGAGCAAAGGAACTGGTGTAGAAGTGGCAGAGAGGGTGTATGTGCATGTGTGTAAGTTACCTGAAAAAACATTGCAGGGTTGCTTTGCTTTGGGGAATCGGATAATTTGGGGATAATAATTTTTTTTTAAATAATTTATCTATTTCCAATTATGCATTTACTCAAGGAAGAGACCTTTTTTCCAGGAAAATCTAAGTTTTTATGATTTTATAAACTCAGTAGACATGAAGCACTGGGAGGCATTTCCCTGTCATGAAAACAATCTACCATTGCTTCTCAGAAAAGGTCTGAAATCAGGCTCTGGATTACTTACATTTTTGTTCCATTATTTTTAGAAACACTCTAAGAAAGTTATTGGTCAGTGCAAAGGGAAAAGTTATTTTTAAATTGCTGTTAAAGGAACATTTAGTCATTCTTATGAGCAGATAAATTAAAGTTCTCTTCATCTTTGATTCTTCCTTCATTTGACAATTCATTTCTGAAAATCAGTGTGTTGAATCTTTAGAACTTTCCCAGTTTTGCATGATCCAGTACACATAAAACTGATGGCACAAATATCAAATGGAGGGTGCTCAGTATTATGTGTTTGTTTTACCTGATTAACTTGATTTTGCAGTGATGTTAGAAGCCCTTCCCGTTGCTCATCCTGTCCCTTAAGGCAAGTAAGTACCAAAGAAAGGAAAGGTTGCTGACTCAAAAGAGACATGCTTTAAAAGAGGCAAAACACATAAGATTCAATTAGTAAGGTTATTTTGATACTTCCCGTCTCCATTCCCTTCCTTCCCTATAATTTTCCCCTGAACGAAAATGCTGCTCAGATCTATCTGGTGTCTGTTTTAGTAAGTTACAGCCTCACAAGCCAGAAATTAAACAAAGTGTAAAGCAGACAGTGTATAAAGTGGGCCAATCAAAGCATAAAGGGACAAATCCTGAAGTCTTTACTTGGAACCTACATTTGTGGTGCTGAACCCCTCAACTCCTGGTTCAGTCAATAGGAGATGAAGAGGCACAGAACCTTGCAGGAGACACTCAAGCCTTACTCTGGACAACAGGAGTCATTTTTAATCTATGTTAACTAACCCGTGTTAAAATTCTCATGAACACATAGCAGGTATAGTTTTAACCTATGTCAGCTGGACAAGGTAAACCCCAAACTCCTCCTGAAAGTTTACCTTATTCTGCTAACATAGATTAAAATTATACCTGCCTTGTCCTTACTAGGATTTTAACAGGTATATTTTAACTAAAGCTAACTACCCAGTGTTAAAATTCTAGTGAAGACAAGGCCATTGTAGTTTTAATCCATGTTAGTGGGTCCTGGTAAATTGTCCAGGGATTTTAACAAAGGTTAGTTAATTAAAAAGATAACTTTTTAAAGACACAGCTGCACTAAAACTACCACTAAAGGGTACAGGGACTGTGTCAGAGTAAGAAGGCCCAGACCAGTCCAATGGGACTATGGGATATATATTAAGATATATTCCAACAGAAACTGACATAAATTTGGAAAGGAGAAAGAAGTTAAAAAAAAAAATTTCAGCAGAGGCCTTTGCATTCATCTAAATTCAATTCATGCAATTATTTTACCAGTGTTTTAAGCTATGTCTGCACTATGATCTAGGGATGTGATTCTCCTGCTTGGGTACACATTAGAGTTCCCAACTTTGGTTGTACGTATTCCTGGAGGTTTCCGCAAATAACATAATCTTTAATTAAAAATAAATATTAAATTTCTGGAGACTCCAGGACAATCCTGGAGGGTTGGCAACCCAAGTACACATACTCATGCTAGCTCTCATCAAGCTAGCATGAGTATAAATAGCAGTATAGCTATGGTTGCAAGGATAGAGGCTGCAGAGTACATAGTACATAGGCACCAGTTTCAGGCAGCTTTGCTATTTATACTCATGCTAGCTCAATGACACTTAGCGAGGGTATATGTATAACAAGCAGAGGAATCACACTCCTGCCGCATAATGTAGATGTAGCTTTTGCTGTGTAACACTCTCTGAAAGTTCTGTACACCATTATATATTACATATTATATTATATATTACAACTCAAATGTACATATTCATTTCAACATCTATGTACAACTGTTCAACAGCTGTATTTGGCATTTAATTTTTGCTCTCATAATTCAGGGGATAAGTAGCTAGAAAAACTCCAAAGCTATAAAAAAAGCAATGCAGAAAATCTTTTCTATTGAAAGCACAAGTCAAAGTGTGATTTGGGCCAGAGTAGTGGCTCTAAGGATGGCACTGTAGCAACCCCTATTTATTCTCTCAATAACTTCCATAACACATTTGCTCCGCAGACAAGTCAAACATGGATTGTTATAATTGCTACCATTGCCATTCAATCTGATCTGAAAAATCAAACTGCATCCTCCAACTTTTACATCACCATCACCACAACCACCACCGCAAATGGTAATAAAAATTCTCCAATCAGGGACTTATCTGACAATGATGATGATGTGTAAGGCAAAACAGAGTTTAATACTCTCCCATAGTGGTACAGGCTCTGCCATGCAAGCACCAGTAAAAGCCTGTCTTTTTATCAGGTAAGTGTAACGCCAACAGACTCTGGTCATCAGCAGGCAGGATCGAACTGGGGACCTCTACAGCTTAGTGCATGAGCCTCTATGGCATGAGCTAAAAGCCAACTGACTGTTAGCTAAGGCTGTGGAGCAGACTCATTAATCTCTCTCTCTCCCCCTCCCCCGATGGGACAGAACACCACACCCAGAAGGCGTGTGGGTTACATAAGCAGATATGTCTCAGACAGTATGCCTTCACTAAAGCACTGCAGGTGTAATTTCCACCTTGGGTAGACATATCTGCTCTTGCTCTGATTGAGCTAGTGTGCTAAAAATAGAAGCGAATCCACACTGGCATAAGTGGCAGGAGAATCTAGCCACTCAAGTACGATCCCATCTGAAAACAAAAGGTATATACTTGGGTGGCTAGCCCCTCCCGCTTCCATGGATATACTTCTATTTTTAGCACTCTAGCATGGGTATGTCCACCCAAGCTAGAAATTACACCTTCCAGCTCTGGTGCAGACATACTCAAAGACACACAGAAAGAATAGATATGATAAGACTATGATAGCCTTCTCTTGAGTACCTCTGGTTCCGTGCACAGGGATATCTAGGCAGAAGAAACTTCCAAGTCTTAATATGTTCATGAGAAGATCATATCAAAGGAGGCATTTAAATTTTCTGTGCACTAGGAAACTTTTATGGGAAGGAAGTACTGTGACAAAGTTCCTGCTCTACCTTGGTGGGTCTTGCGCTTATTGGCAGATTTACTCGCCTTGGAGCTTCACGGCAGCCCTCAGCTTGGCCATTTTTCTGAACCCACAGTCCAGGTCGACTCCTCCTGTGTCTGACCAGGAGTTGGGAGGATTTGGGGGGAACCTGGGCCCGCCCTCTACTCCGGATTCCAGCCCAGGGCCCTGTGGAATGCAGCTGTCTAGAGTGCTTCCTGGAACAGCTGTGCGACAGCTACAACTCCCTGGGCTACTTCCCTATGGCCTCCTCCCAACACCTTCTTTATCCTCACCATAGGACCTTCCTCCTGGTGTCTGATAATGCTTGTACACCTCAGTCCTCAAACAGTCCGCATTCTCACTCTCAGCTCCTAGTGCCTCTTGCTCCCAGCTCCTCACACGCACACCACAAACTGAAGTGAGCTCCTTTTTAAAACCCAGGTGCCCTGATTAGCCTGCCTTAATTGATTCTAGCAGTTTCTTGATTGGCTGCAGGTGTTCTAATCAGCCTGTCTTAATTGTCTTTGATTGTTCTGGAACCTTCCTTGTTACCTTACCCAGGGAAAAGGGACCTACTTAGCCTGGGGCTAATATATCTGCCTTCTATTACTCTCCAATAGCCATCTAGCCTGACCCTGTCACAGTACTTAGACAGAAGGGACTGGTTCCATCTTAGCCCAAGTGGAATCTTGCTACTGAAACAGCAAATGAGCAAATGTTGGGAGATTTAAACTAGGAGTTCAGGAAAAACCAAGTGGTACTGAGGAATACTCAAGTTAGTCAAAGAAATATGCTAAGGAAGTCAATAACCCAAAGGTATCTTTGTATCCAATAAAGGGTAGGACAGAAATTACAGCTGAATTGGAGAAGGAACCAGCTTGAGATCAGAGAGCTAAGTTCCAAAAAGAAGTAAGTGAGTCAAGACAAAGGAATTAAATAATATACAGACATGGCAAATAAAATGAAACCAAACCTACATGTCTCTATACCAACCATTATGCCTGGCAATGAAGATGATCTTGAAATAATAGGCATCTCTGAAATATGTTGCAATGACAAAATAAAATATACTATAAATTATACAGGAAGGATAGGTTAGGTTGCAGAGGTGGGGGGATAGCACTATATCAAAATTATTCCATAGACTCTAACAAGAACCATACAGTAGGGTCCATATGGATAAAAATGCTAAGCGATAAGAATACAAATGTTTTGGTACGTTCATATTACTGACCTCTTGATCAGGAAAAGTATGCTAAGTGCACAATGCTGAGGGAAATCAAAAAGGTAACAAAATATAATGATGTTGCAATAATGGATGACTTCAGCTGCCTGCATATAGAACAATTAAATATCACAAGTTTTAGAGAATTTGGCACCTTAAACAACTGCTTCTTGGACCAACTACACAAAAGGAGAGGTTGGTAAGTATTTAAAGTTAAACGATGTAATTAATAGCAGTATTCAGTGTAATTACTACAGTAACTCTAAGGATGCAAAACTGGCAAGTTTCTGATAGCCACCTGTGTGTGTAAATTTAGGAATGACACTGCCAAGATGCAACATTTTCACAGTAATTGAGACTGACATCTTAATGGTAATGAAAATACCCTGTGCTGGAGGGAGGCAAGAGAGGGCAATTGTGATTTGGGGGTATTAAATATTTATCCATTTCACATCCCTTTATTACTGAAATTTGCATAATATTTAATCAACAGAGTCCGGTACACCCATCCAGAAATCTTTCCATCTCTCCCTCCACTCCCCCCCTGAAACTGACTGTTTTAGATAAAATGGAACCAGGATCTGAACGACACCTGGTTTGGGGATTTGCAGCACCAAAAGGCGACCGATGAGATTTGCAACAGCAAAAAGACAGCCTCCCCGGCACACCTCTGCTTTCAACATGCCTTCTGAAATTGTATACAAATATTTTCAAAGGTTGTACCTTTTTTGCTTTTGTCTATCTCTCTCCTTCTTTGAGGACGATCCCAAATGCTGACCTTTCTCCAGCTCTTCTCCAGCTGCTTTCAGGACCCTACCTTGAACTGAGGTAGGCAGTTTTGCAATCAAGGGAGCCACCAACCATACGCCTCGACGTTCAGAAGAACTAAAAGCAGAATCACAAACTTATTTCATCCAAAATCTAGCTAGCATTTGCTGAGCAGCCACAAATGATACATTCCAAAAATTCAGGGATAACACCAATGTTTACTGTTGAACAAGAGTAAAAAACCAGTAATCTTCAGGTAACATTTCTTAAACATTCCCATTTCAAGTGCAAAAAGCCTTTATAAGTTTCGAAGTTTTCACTTCATTCTATGCCTTATTAACCATTATGTCAGTTAAAATAATTTAAAAGGTGCTACACAAAAATACCTTAGGAATGTCTTTTTACCATTCTGTCTTGTATTACTTGTGTCAGCATTTCCAACAGAGTTTGGATTGAAGAGGCCTATACCAGAGTTAGAAGAGTTATTGTTTAGATCAGCGGATTGCTGAAACACCTCTATTGTCGCCTTTGCAATATTATCCAACAAGCTGTTCATTTCAGCCACAGACCCAGAACCCTACAGTGAAACATAAGTAAACTAGCATATTCATGGTATGTTTGCTCATGGGCTAGGTTCAAATTTTACATACTTTAATAAATTAAATATTTTGTAAGTACATTAAAAGAACCAAATACTTACAGGTTCCTTCATGCACTGTTTGATCATTAGCTGGAGCTCCAACCAAGATTGCCTGAGAGTCCATTGATCTAAGTTCTGAGTAAAATTATTAAAATGAAAAATATGTGTGTCAAGTTTATTGTAGAAATTTTTTTAACTCTCTTAACTGGAACAATTTAAATCATGTCACCACAGTAGATCACCACACTGTTCTTTAAAACTTTCAAAGCTTTAAGTTTTTCAAAGCAATTCAAGGACCTATCAGCCCAATCGTTATCCCTTTGCATTCTCCCTACCCCCAAAATCAGCTCATCAATATTTTTAACCAATTCAAATTTTCTGATGCGGCAATGGCTGTTCATTACAAATTGTACTGTGTTCAGACAAAATGATCAAAAACTGAATTCACTGACATGATGTTTTGTCATCAATGCAGACCAAATCACGCTCAGCATTAGGTCACCTAAATATGATCAAACTATAACTCCAACAGGGTTTGATCATAATTATCTGATGTGAGGATGAATATGATTTGTCCTTGTCCACACTGGCCAGCATCATGTTAGCTAACTCAATTCTTCACAATGGTATTCAAACATGATACAATTTTCTAGTGAAGACATGCCCAGAGAGGAAGTAGATGGTAAAACAACCCACTAGGCTTGAAATCACTGTTGTAACAAAGTAAAAACAATTCTGTATTCTTCTAAACATTGTCCTGTAGTTAATATGTTCTTGGCTTTAGTACCTCCTACTATTTATATACAGTCATTTGGATGCACAGGGAGTTCCCGATCATCTTATGTACTGCACAGGAAATTAACACCACAAATGTGATGTTGTGAAAGTAATCCACTGTATCTATCCTGGAAGTGGTGATTACATGGCTAAAATCATGCTGTCAGTTATGTTTTCTAGGGGGCTCTGTAAGTGGTTATTTTCCACTGTCAAATTTTACATAAGAGTAAAAAGCAAGAACCTGAGTGGGTGGATAAACAACTTCCAAGTTAAATCAATGCCAAAAATAAAGCACCTCTCAGCTACTGTAGACTGTTAATTGAGAGGAGATTATTTTCCCATTGACACACTGGGGCTTTACACAGGTGCAGTAATTTCTATAAGTGTTTTTCATTTATTTTCTCCACATCAATAGGGGAAACACAACCTCGAGATAATTCCATCATTAGGATGAGATTTACCACCTGAAGAATGGATGGGGGTTTGGTCCCTGTCCACTGTCTACCATGCTGGCTAATATTGTTTCTTGTTTTCTTGTATTCCCTCATTTGTCTGTATCCAGCCATTGTCTTTTCTTATATGTAGATTATAAGATCCTTGGGGCAGGGGTGGTCTTTTTGTTCTCATAAAATCATACAATATCAGGATTGGAAGGGACCTCAGGAGGTCATCTAATCCAACCCCCTGCTCAAAGCAGGACCGATCCCCAACTAAATCATCCAGACAGGGCTTTGTCAAGCCTGACCTTAAAAACCTCTAAGGAAGGAGATTCCACCACCTCCCTAGTAACCCATTCCAGTGCTTCACCACCCTCCTAGTGAAAAAGTTTTTCCTAATATCCAACCTAAACCCCCCCACTGCAACTTGAGACCATTACTCCTTGTTCTGTCATCTGATACCACTGAGAACAGCCTAGATCCATCCTCTTTGGAACCCCCTTTCAGATAGTTGAAAGCAGCTATCAAATCCCCCCTTACTCTTCTCTTCTGCAGACTAAATAATTCCAGTTCCCTCAGCCTCTTCTCATAAATCATATGCTCCAGCTCCCCCATTCTGTGTTCGTACAGCTCCTAGCACAATGGGATCCTGGTGGATGACTAAGGCTCCTAGGCACTATGATAACACAAATAATAAACAACAAAGACATTGGGGGATTGGCTGGAGTTCAGGGCTGTGTCCCCAAAACCCTGTGCCTCTGCACTGGCTCAGATATTCTTCAACAGAGCTGTACTGCCAACAGTGGCTCCACCCACGGCTGCTCTGGAACCCACCTCAAAGACAGCACAGAGATTTTTCTTTTTACCTATCAGTTAATACAGCCCCAGAATTGATTCACTTTTCACTGGATTCTCTGGTGATTGCTAGGATGGGATAGGAGTGATTAGAGTAGTGCCCCTGTCTTTTCCACAAGTAGATCCCTGACTCCTCTGGAGAACCCTCTTTAGTATTGGGCATGGGAGGTGCTGGGGAGACATCTGACCACTTTCTCTTTTCCATGAAGGGTAGGGACTTATCACATAGATCAGCTTGGGGTGACCTGGCACCCATTTTGGTGTTTGGGCATATATGGAAAGCAAGGGAAGTTACACCTGCTGAACGTTTACTGTAAATAATAATTCCCACATGCAGATCTGAATAATTAGGGTTTGCAGGCATGATATGACTGCACCCTAATAGGCTATACTCTGAACTGTCATGTTTCCAGACCAGGGTTCATAGAGGGTGAATCATTCCGTTGGAGGAAACAGACAGCCACCAGATATCTACAGTGTAATATGCTTCTTGGAGCAACTGGTCCTGGAACCCACCAGAGGAGAGGCAATTCTTGATTTAGTCCTAAGTGGAGCACAGGATCTGGACCAAGAGGTGAATATAGCTGGACCGCTTGTAATAGTGACCATAATATAATTAAATTTAATATCCCTGTGGCAGGAAAAACACCACAGCGGACCAACACTGTAGCATTTAATTTCAGAAAGGGGAACTACACAAAAGTGAGGAGGTTAGTTAAACAGAAATTAAAGGGTACAGTGCCAAAAGTGAAATCTCTGCAAGCTGCGTGGAAACTTTTTAAAGACACCATAATAGAGGCTCAACTTAAATGTATACCCCAAATTAAAAAACATAGTAAGAGAACCAAAAAAGAGCCACCGTGTCTAAACAAAGTAAAAGAAGCAGTGAGAGTCAAAAAGGCATCCTTTAAAAAGTGGAAGTTAAATCCTAGTGAGGAAAATAGAAAGGACGCTGGCAAATGAAGTGTAAAAATACAATTAGGAAGGCCAAAAAAGAATTTGAGGAACAGTTAGCCAAGACTCAAAAAGTAATAGCAATTTTTTTTAAAGTACATCAGAAGTAAGGAGCTTGCTAAACAACCAGTGGGGCCACTGGACAATCGAGGTGCTAAAGGAGCACTCAAGGATGAGAAGGCTATTGCGGAGAAACTAAATGAATTCTTTGCATCGGTCTTCATGGCTGAGGATGTGAGGGAGATTCCCATTCCCGAGCCATTCTTTTTAGGTGACAGATCTGAGGAACTGTCCCAGATTGAGGTATCATTAGAGGAGGTTTTGGAACAAATTGATAAATTAAACAGCAATAAGTCACCAGGACCAGATGGTATTCACCCAAGAGTTATGAAGGAACTCAAATGTGAAATTGCAGAACTACTAACTGTAGTCTGTAACCTATCATTTAAATCAGCTTCTGTACCAAATGACTGGAGGATAGCTAATGTGATGCCAATTTTTAAAAAGAGCTCCAGAGGTGATCCCGGAAATTATAGGCCTGTCAGACTGACTTCAGTACTGGGCAAACTGGTTGAAACTATAATAAAGAACAATATTGTCAGACATATAGATGAACATAATTTGTTGAAGAGTCAAGGGAAATTATTCCTCACCGATCTACTAGAATTCTTTGAGGGGGTCAACAAGCATGTGGACCAAGGGGACCAAGTGAATATAGTGTACTCAGAAAGCCTTTGACAAGGTCCCTCATCAAAGGCTCTTACGCAAAGAAAGCTGTCACGGGATAAGAGGGAAGGTGCTCTCATGGTTTGGTAACTGATTAAAAGATAGGAAATAAAAGATAGGAAATAAAAGGTAGGTATAAATGGCCAGTTTTCAGAATGGAGAGAGGTAAATAGTGGTGTCCCCCAGGGGTCTGTTTTGGGACCATTCCTATTCAACATATTCATAAATGATCTGGAAAAAGGGGTAAAGAGTGAGGTGGAAAATTTTGCAGATGATACAAAATTACTTAAGATAGTTAAGACCCCGGCAGACTGTGAAGAGCTACAAAAGGATCCCTTAAAACTGGGTGACTGGGCAACAAAATGGCAGATGAAATTTAATGTTGATAAACGCAAAGTAATGCACTTTGGAAAGCATAATCCCAACTATACATATAAAATGATGTGGGTCTAAATTAGCTGTTACCACTCAAGAAAGAGATCTTGGAGTCATTGTGGATAGTTCTCTGAAAACATCTACTCAATGTGCAGCGGCAGTCAAAAAAGCAAACAGAATGTTGGGAATCATTAGGAAAGAGATAGATAATAGGACAGAAAATATCATGTTGCCTCTATATAAATCCATAGTACTCCCACATCTTGAATACTGTCTGCAGATGTGGTTGCCCCATATCAAAAAAGATATATTGGAATTGGAAAAGGTTCAGAAAAAGGCAACAAAAAAGATTAGGGGTATGGAATGGCTTCCGTATGAAGAGAGATTAATAAAACTGGGACTTTTCAGCTTGGAAAAGAGATGACTAAGGGGAGATATGATTGAGGTCTATAAAATCATGACTGGGGTAGAGAAAGTAGATAAGGAAGTGTTGTTTACTACTTCTCATAATACAAGAACTAGGGGTCACCAAATGAAATTAATAGGCAGCAGGTTTAAAACAAATAAAAGGAAGTATTTTTTCACACAATGCACAGTCAACCTGTGGAACTCCTTGCCAGAGGATGTTGTGAAGGCCAAAACCATAACAGCGTTCAAAAAAAGAACTAGATAAATTCATGGAGGATAGGTCCATCAATGGATATTAGCCAGGATGGGCAGGAATGGTGTCCCTAGCCTCTGTTTGCCAGAAGCTGGGAATGAGTGACGGGGGATGGATCACTTGATGATTACCTGTTATGTTCATTCCCTCTGAGGAACCTAGCATTGGCCACTGTCGGAAGACAGGATACTGGGCTAGATGGACCTTTGATCTGACCCAGTAGGGTCATTCTTATTTTTTATGTAATACTTTATCATCTAAATCAGCATTTGTAAAAGTTCAGGTCCTGACCCAGTAATGGGTTGCGGCACGTAAGGCATTGGGTCACTCCGGTCAGCACCACCAACCCGGCCATTGAAAGTCCTGTCAGCAGTGCTGCCCAGCTAAGGCAGGCTAGTGCCTATCTGTTCCGACACCACGCTGCACCCCGGAGGTGGCCAGCAGCAGGTCTGGCTTCAAGGCAGGGGGGCCACTGGGCTCCATGCACTGCCCCCACCCCGAGCATTGGCTCCACACTCCCATTGGCCAGGAACCCTAACTGCTTGCGCGCCTCCACCTAGGAGCCAGACCTGCTGCTGGCTGCTTCAGGCGCAGCGCGGTCCACGGTGCCAGAACAGGCGGGAAGCCTGCCTCTGCACCCTAGCTGCGCTGCTGACCGGGAGCTGCCAGAGGTACATCCGCACCCCAACCCTGCACCCTAAACCCCTGCCCAGCCCTGAGCCCCCCCAACCCAGAACCCCTTCCTGCACCCCAAACCCCTCATCCCTGGCCCCACACCCAGCCCAGAGCCCTGACCCCCTCCTGCACCCCAACCCCCTACCCCAGCGCAGAGCCCCTCCCACACCCCAATCCCCTCATCCCCAGCTCCGTTGGATCGTGGGCATCAACAGTTTTCTTCAACTGGGTCCCCAGAAAAAAAGTTTGAAAACCACTGATCTAAATCATCCAAATTTCTGAATGCCATTAGTGACAGAAGGAGCAGAAAAGAGGAAGGAGACTGAACTGATTGAAAGAGATTCAGAGTTAGTTTTGTGATAGTGAGTCTTCAGAACAGATTTTCTCTCTTTTCTGACCTCTCCAAGATATCTAAATATCTTAAAAGGCTGCTTACTATTTCTGTAAACTCTTTTCATCTCAAGTCTCTTACTCATTTGAAAACATTTGTCAAAGTTGCGTGCTGCTGTAGATTTCACAGATCCACTGAACTTTAATAAATTTTTAATACCTGTTAAAATTATTAGTTCCCATTCTTAAAATCTACACTTCAAAAGTCGCTGAGTGTAACAAACTTACAAAAGCAAAGAAATTTTACTCTAAAATGCCTCATGTTTTTCTAGGGCCAGTAAGAAGCTTTATGTTAAACTTTCTATCTTGCTGCTTTAAAGTATGATACAATATGTTAAAATAAAAACTAGGGATAAAAGGGATAAAGGATAAAAACTATGGTAATCACAAGATGGCTATGTCTAAACTACAGACGTCTGCTGGCATGGCTGTGCTGGTCAGTGAAGTAGCGTGATCCCTGACAGACAGCTGTGAAAGCAGAAGTCTGTAGTGTAGATGCAGCAAAACTGTTTTTACTGATATAGTTAGGTTTCACTTGTTAGGCATAGTTTTACTATACTGCTGTCAAATGCAGTTTTGCTGGTAATAGGTACACCCACGCCAGGAGCTCTCTGCCTGTATAGCATACTTGTATTATTATAATGGTCAAACACTCCTAGACTAGACGTGGACTAGATCTCGAAACTCCAACCAATATACTTTGTGCTTCTAACAGAGGATGAAATACATAAATGGACAAACGTGGATTTGATTTTGGAGAATACGCTTAAATAGAAACTTTTGCTGGTCAATAAAAGTACTTGACAGGAAATATCTATCAACTACAAAAAATAGGGAGAAAGGGAACTCAGGATTGTCAGCTCTTCTGCTTTTGGTTGCGGCTGGAGCCTGAGTCACGATGACAGAAGAAGCTCCAGCCCTTGCATGAATTTCACCCTGCCTGGGAGGGAAATCCCCTCTGATTGGCCGCTATTTCCACTTCCCTCACTCTTGGAGAAGTACAGCTAATCAGGGCTGCTGCAGGAAGCAGGAAGAGCCCCAGCTCCTCTCCATAGGAGCTGGGAGAAAGGAGCAGATAGAGCCCAGTATCTCAGAATGGTTCTGTTCCCTCCTCCCCTCTCTTCTCCTGAGAACAATGGGTCAAGTCTCCTTTCTCCTCCTCCTTCCTGCAACACCTGTTGTGAAGAGGCCCTGAAGTTGCCTGGCCCCAAGGCTGGGGAAAAGAGAGAAGGGGGTGAAGAACCCCTGGAGCTGCCCCACTCCCATGCCTGGGAAGAGGCATAAGAGAACCCAATTGCAGCACCTGCCCAGGCCTGGGAGGAGGGATCAAGAACCCAAGGAGTTACATGAGGAGCAGAGATGGAAGTTGCTGTACAGGCAGATGTCGGGGCTGGAGGTGGGCAAAACGCTAATTAATGAAAATTCTGAAGAGAAGTTGGAAGCACTGAACAACCAGTTATCAAGAGCTCCCTGCAGCAAGGGGACAAAATCATCATACTCAGATCTGGGAGAACTGGCATTGGCAACACTAATTGTTTCTCATGGGGGCTGGGGTGGGCAAAAGACAGGCCCAAAATGCATTGACAAAAAAAAAATCTCATGATTGGAGGGGAGGGGGTCTGAGTAATTACTTTTGAACTTTGGTGGTTGGTAATATTGGGAATTGAAAGACATCTGCATTGAATTGATGGTGCTGCTGAATGAGACTTCAAGAGTTAATATCTTACAGAAGTAATTTGGAATAATTTTACATTTTATTACCTGAAGTATGCGCTTGATGTGTTGCCTTTGAGCGTTGTCACCCTCTGTGCATTCTTTAATACCATGAGGGTAACAGATAAGCTGCAGTAGTTTCTGTGCTTGCTTGTTTGAAAGAACAGGATCCAATATAAGATCTTTGTCCGTGCATAACCTCTCAGGCTCTTTCAAGCAGTGCTCTCCCACCCATTCCTGAAAGTAATCAAACAGCTGGATCGATGTCAATATAACACTCATTTTTCACATATGCAATGCACACAAAACACATTTTCCACATGCAGATATTCACAAACTGAAAACCAGTTCCACATGAGTCTATATGATACTTGAAATTTCACCTTCATTCAGTAATTTATAACCCTTAAAAGTACAGTACACTTTCAACTGTTTTCCAAAATTTGTTTCCTTAAAAACACTAAAAGCAGATTGATAATTAACTGATTCTACCAAATGATATCCACAAGTTGCATGAGCACTTTTTACCAGCTAATTCATGGAGCATCACTGGCATTTCTCAGGTAAGGCCTGCTATTCCAGCCACCAAAAGGGCAGGGTGTTTGAGGTTCAACTGGGAAAAATAGTGTAAATTAAAAAGACTGGAACATACTGAAGACTATAGGCCAAATTCACCCCCATTTTAGCTCCACTGACTTTTAAATGACCTCTGGTCAAAGTCAAGCAACTACAAGGGAGAACTCAGATTCAAATACCATAAGAAAAAAGACATACAGTACAACCTCAAAGTCTGTTTTGCATTCAAACATATTAAAGCCTCTTACATGACAGATTTTTGACAAAAATAATGTTGTCTATAAAGAAAAGCTAGGAAACACAGTTTTACAAATTACCTGCTGGCAAATAGTTCTTAGCACATATCTAGCATATTCACTTAGACTAGCAGTTTCTATGGAAATAGCTTTTCCACATTTCAGTGTGTGAGAGGCACCCCAAATTTCATCATCATTAAGGTCATCTAATAAACCTCTCATAGTGAAGTCCTCATTCTTCAAAGAGTTAACACCGCTGCTGCCAATTTCAGCATCACCTACACAGCAGAAGCACAGGAGTACAAAAGTGAAAATCTTATTGAAGTCTTGAGATTTTGAATTTGCATAGTCAGTTAAGGAAGCATTCGAAGGTATGTCCTATCTGAGAAACAACGCAGAAATGAAGTTTGTGCACAGCCAAATTAGACAGCAGGCAACACAAATAAAAACTGGATATTAGAAAAGTACAATTTTTGAAAATGTTACTTCCTTATTTTGCTTCATATATTTTTCATTAAAATGAAATTTACTTTTTCTGAACTAGAAAAAGTTACACAAACCAAACCAAGAAAGAGACTACATCCTTCCTACCCCCAGTAACGAGTACTCATGGGCACACAGACTTGATTTGGCTGTAAAATAAGGAAAAGTTGGGTTACCCATCCTTTTAGGTATCCCTTTTTTCCAAGTCTTCTCTCTTACTCTGATTTATTAACTCTCGATAGATCAAGAGACAAGTTTTGACTGGTGGTCACCTTAGCCCACCTTACTATGAACTTCTTGACAAGAGAGATTTATTTTCCTGGGAATGGAAAAGGGCAATGCATGCTGAGGGAGCCCTGTCACACAGGGCAAACACTGAATAACCCATCCTTTCTGCAAATCATCAGCACAACTGCACAAACTTAACCTCAATATTTAATTTTGGCAGTGGGAAAGGGGACAGACTAAGCAAAGTAAGATTGTTTGGGCAAGAAGCAGAAATAAATATTTGCATAATGCCCTATGTTGAAATGGCAACTAACAACCTTTGAAGAGTTTGAAATCTTACATCAAAGCGCTCTCTCACAATGCAAGATGCAACTACTATTTTTAACAGTGAGAAATAAGCCCCGAATGCTAAATATAATTTCACAACTGTTGTGGGACCATCTGAGATCATGCATTACGTAGGAAAATAGTTATGTTTCCAGGTGATATGTAAGTTAGTGGGACAACATACCCATTCTAGCATTTAGCAGAAAACTCGTGTGGACCTTAACTGGTCTGCCATATGCTCTCTCCAGCACTTATCAAGCACCACGATTTGATCTAATGACAATCTCAACAACTAATATGGCACAGGAAGTCCGGACGATTCAGCCAGTTAAAACACCTTGATATAGCCACACGAACCAATATTCCATAAAACATCCCCATCAAGTCAATCGCCATTTAAATGGTCATCCAAGCATCTGCCCATCTTCCTGTTGTCCTTGATGGTTAAAAGTCTCTCTGCTATTCCAGCTCAACTCCTTTAAAACAGACACATCAAATTTTGCTTTTTGGCTGTCTCTACAATGGGATTTTTTTTGTTAAAATCTTACACCATTGCTGCCACTGCCACAGCAATACCAGTGATAGTAACGAAGAAACTGCTAATGTAGACAGAGTTATAAGCAGCGCTGGTATTTTTACCAGAATCGTGTCTACACTTGCTCAGAGCAAGTCTGCACAATGCGGTGCTTAAAATGTCAGCAGCTGCTGGTGACCTGTGTACGATGCTTGTTCTCCCACCATTACCAGTGCGAAGCTGCACCAGTGGAAAAATGTCCTTATCTCAAGATCTATTTCATCATATGAAATCCTCACAGTTTGTATCACGTCGATGTTATTCTCCAATAAGCAGTACCTGAATCTCTCCTTAACAGGATTAAAACCACCTGGACCTTTTACTCATCAAAATTAGAGGACACATTATGATAGACTGGCTTGTAACTGAACACTGCCTTCTTATGTATAGAATAGATCACTACCTGCTGCTATATCAGTGTATTTGACTGACTGAGCTTGATGAGACGCTGATTCTTCAACTAACTCTGCACAGCGGGATCCTCGCACCCATGTGCAGGGCTACTGAAGCCAATATATTTCCACACTCGTGTGGAGCCCTACCCAGGCAGTCAGTTGCAAGATTTGGAACTAACAATTATGGTAAGAAGGGAGACTTGCCACTAATCAAGTACTACAGTTATGACTTCTTATGAGAAATAGTTATAAACAAAGTTTCTACATCCAGCCCCTCTCTTCTGAGCATGGAAGGCACAGGAAGTGTTGATATGTAGCAGAAAATCCCCCTACACACATTTCTAAAATTCTTACTTATTTAACAAACCATAGCAACATTTTAAAAAAATAACTCTTTATTAATTTTGATTAGAAAAGATCAATGCCATGGCAAACATAGTTCCAAATGGACTGAAAGCAAGAAAATAAGAAAAGAATATCTTGTAAAACTGAAATCTTGTAAAAAAAAATCCCCCAAAACTAACATAACCCAGAACTAAACCAACAATTAAGGGAATTAATAAGTTAAAACATACAGGGCCCTAAGCATGAGATATTTATACAGTATTTACTCAGTTCTTCTAAGCCAACCCCCAGCCATGGAAGTCAATAGGAGTTTGCCTGACTAATGATCTGAGGATCTGGCACATTATAGTTAATAGAGATTAGTCAGAAATGGAATATCGCATCTGACCTGCAGGGCTTGGGCCCAACTCTAGTAATGCCACTATAGTCCAATCTACAGTGCTTCAACAGTAACCATAACACAGCAAAAAAACAAACAAAACGGGCCTAAAAAACAGACCGAATGACACAAAATAGGACAAAATGTATGTGAATGGATAATAATGACATGTGAGCCAGAATCTGCCTTTCTTGCACACCATAACCATCTATATGTTGTTATGGTTATCAAGCTTGGTATTTGCAACTGCAAATCACATATCAACAAGGGTAGGATGACCAGATGTCCCGATTTTATAGGGACAGCCCCGATATTTGGGGCTTTGTCTTATATAGGCGCGTATTTACCCCCTACCCCTCTGTCTCGATTTTTCATACTTGCTGTCTGGTCAGCCTAAACAAGGGAGACCTAGTTACGCAGATGTTATGAGTTATTTATTGTACAGAAGGAAGCTAAAAAAATTCTACTTTTCTGAACTGAACCCACAACATTGCAGTAAGGTTTGTGAAAAGACTACCTTGAATATACTCCTACTGCAGTTCACTATACAACTATGTCCTTCACTTTGGGGAGAGATTAAATTTTCTAAAACTGATTTCTGCTCCCCAAATTAATTACTTATTAAGCATATAACCCCATTAGGTATAGCATACCTGAGGCTTTTCTCAATAAATTAAGTGCAATTTTTAAGAAATTCATTTGAAATGTGAGAAGGGATTTTTAAAAACATCAATATTTCATCTTCCAAAATATTATATTTTGATGAGGTGAGGATGGTGGTGAGGTGGGACGGTGCTAGAGAAATGGGTGTTCTAGATCTCTGTACCATATAGCCTTTAACTGGCACAAGCTCCTGCAAGACAGTTTGCATTGAATTGCATTGCAAATGCAGAGTTTGCATTGCAATGCATAATGCAACCCGTGCATTAGTCATTTATTCAAACCTCAGCAATGCAGGAAAATAAGAATTCTAATCCAATCACTGCAAACAGCAATAAAGTACGGATGTTAGCCACAGGTATGATTTTAACTCCACCTCAAATGTAGGTGTATACTAGAGAAGTTATAATGGTATAGCTATGTTGTTTAGGGTGTGATTTTTTTTAAACCAGCATAGCTATACTTTTAGCATAGTATACACTATAGCAAAACTTTGGAGCATAGACCAGCCCGTACTTTATAAATCTCCACTTAGGATACACTTTTGTCAGTTTAACTATGTTGTGTCAGCAACAGCTCGAAGTATAATGTCGCCTGAATTTTTGCCAGTATAGCTTGTTTGCTCAGGAGGGCTGGAATAAGGTATGATGGCAAAAGAACAGTTTGTTGGAATATGCTGCATCCACACTGTAAGTACTTTGATGTTACACTCTACCATTATAGCTCTACCAGCAAAGTGATTCTAGTGTACAGCTGGCCTTAGGCTTAAGAACTGACACAAGTGGAGCGATAGTGAGTGCTCTGCTCTGGAAGGATTGTTTAACAATGGTTCTTTCAAGACTTCAGAAATTCAATTTCAGGCATTAGGATTTACTTGTAAGTCCAAACATGGGAATAAGTGAAGCTTAAGAATTGGATTCAGGACACTCCCCTTAGAAATGTCTTAAAACATGTTTAGACTAGGTCAAGTTCAAATTTACTGTGACTTTCTGACAGGAAGTGTGCGCAAGAGTCACATCTGCTTAAAGTCACGAAAGTCTGGGGCTGACTCACCAGAGAAAACTTCTGTCTCTTGACCTGTGGGGGGAAAGCTACTCATTGGTGTCAAGGAAGCACAGGAAGAATCCAAATTTGTCTTCAGTCAGGTACTTTAATAACTAAGGATCCCCAATCACAGAAGCATTCTCAAGAAAATGAATAAAACCGATTCCTTTTTTAGCCAAGTGTTAAACTGAAGATCTTCACACACACACACACACACACACACACACCCCTCTCTCTGAATAATCTTACCAAGCATCAAAATTGCTTTTAAGACTGCAAACACAGCTCCCACTTCAATGCTGTTGTGAGCAGCAGTCAGAAGGTGGCGGTCACAAGAAGAGCGAATGCCTGGGAATGACTTCCCTAAGAGCAGAGAAAGAGATATATGTAGTACTGTTATTCTTTACCAGCACAGACTTCTTTATACAAGAACTTTTCTACAATGCATCAATGACTAATTCATGAGGTAAAATGTTGTTTTGCTTGAAGCTGTAGACCCAGCTGTAGTTAATTAAAATGAATGGGGGTAAGTAGTAGCATACTAACAACAAAACTAGCTACAGTCATTTAAATCTAGGAAAATACGCTTCTGATCCTGTCTTTAATCAAGAGCCTTAAAGAAGTGTCTCAAACATAAAATTCAATAATTTAAACTGGTAAGCTGTCAAGAAAAGGAAAGTCTATTTTGGTTTCAGCTATAGAGGTTTATGAATTTTTCCCCCTCATCCTCTTCCACAACAAAGTTATTATATAAATCTAACAAGTACATTTAATACAAATTTCTTGTTGTATAGTTCAGGCTGATTCTGCACCACTGAAGTCATTGGATATTTTTCCACACTTCAGCAGGAGGAGGACCAGGCCCAAAGTCAAGAAATGAGAAAATGGCGGTTGAACATATAAGATTTGCTATATCCACTTATGCATATGTTTTAAGAAAGTCTGCGTTAGGATCTCATAAGATTGTACATGATACAGTCAAAAACAAAATAATTGTTTTTGAAGATACGTATCTTCAGAATTTGAAAGGCAAGAGCACTGTAGCAGTAAAAGATTTCTCCCAGTTTAGTTGTCTTCACCAGAACTATATACAGCTGTTATATTTAAACTGAACTTTTGTTAAACTTACTATGACAAAGGCTGGAGTTCTACATTGACAGGATAACATTTTAATGCTCAAGTATCCATAATCCATTGAGTTCAGCAGTGAAATTGCTTCATCTGCATAACCATTTGGTTTAAAGGCCCTATTTTTCCAGATAAATCAGAAGTATGTGCTGCTGAGCTGCTTAACTATACTTCAGTATGCAAGAATCTTTTGACTGCACATACACAGTTTAAAAAATGAAAATAAAAAATGCAAAGACAATCATTGTTCAGCTTCTCAGAGAACATTATATTCCATGGCAGAATTTTATTCACTGAAATGGTTTGATTACTTCCATACCAATGACTGTTTGGCCTCTGCCCCTTTTATCTAATATTGCCTACAATTTTCAAACCCAAGTGTGGAAAAAAGTAATGAAAGTATGATGCAGGAGGCCTATGCAGAAGTTTCAGAATTCACTTCATTTTCTAAAATGAAAAGAACATAAAGCCTGTCAACTTACCCGTTGCTTGGGGTAACAGGTAGAGCTGGGGTGTTCTAAAGAGATGAAGCAGAAGACGGCATGTCATTCTCGCTCCAGGTTCAGCATCTGGGTCCCCACAGGCTATGGAAAATGGGACATTGACACAAGGCACCTTCTCAAGGAGCTTAGAAATCATATACAGAATTCACTGGAAGATCCACAGAAATAATTCTGTAAGACAGAACCTATTTCAAATGCAACTAGAGCATTTTATTTGATGGGAGTCAGCATTTGTAGGTTTTTGGAAGAAGAGAGGTTAATTAAGCAGAACTAATTGTTGGAGGAAAAAGCAAGGGGAGAAGTGGTCAAATGAGAGCAGAGATGAAGATCTGGGTGAAATTGTGCAGAGCATTTAAAGCAAGGATCAGCACAGAAGTGAAACAGAAGGTGAGAAAGAGCTAGTGGAGGGATTCCAAGCATTTTGTGTTATGGTCTGATCAGTGGGCAAGGCAGAAGAATGTACCTACTCAACTCTGAATGGACTAGAAGGGAGCAAGAGGAGGCCACAGAGAAAGTGATATCAGTAGTTGAGGCTGGAGGTAACCAAGATATAGATGAGAATTTTAAGTTGTGAGGGCTGGAAGGAAGGGTTAGATTTTTGAAATGTTGTGAAAGAACTAACACGCTTTGGCAATTATCTGGATGTGTTGTGTGCAAGAGACAAAGAAGTCATATATCATATGGAGATAGGGGACCTGGATAATAGGGAGAAGGATGGTGTTGTCAAAGAAGTAGAATGCATTTTATATGACCTTTATGTCATTTATCAAACACAGATTCTTTGATTCGCCCTGACATTAGTACTACTTATGGGACCAGTCTGTTACAAACGTATAGAGAGAGTATCCTGGCCGTCACATACTGCGGTAGCATTCTCCATCAGAAAGTGGTTTCAGAATGAGTTGTAAATTTTTGCAATCAACAGAAAGAAAAACGTTTTTACAAACAAAACATCACAATGTGTCTAGATTGATATTGATATTTTCTTACCTGCTGCAAGGAGAGAGGGAAGTGCAACATGCTGAACTACATCCTCCAGAGAAAAACATTGCCGGGCTATCAGAATAGCAATGAAAGTGGCCAGTGAATCATGGAATGAGAGGTCACTCACCTTGAAAGAAAAACAACACTGGAATGCTTTCACGTTACGATACACAAATCTTCATTGCTGTGATTAATGACCAAGATATAAAAGCGAACTTGGCTTACCAATGAAGAGTAAAATTATCACAAATAAGCAGATTCCTCCACTTTTTAATGCACCTCCCAAATATTTTCAATGGCAAACGTCTATTGATTTAAGTTAATTACAAAATGTACTGTTTTTTTCTTCATACATTAAATTTTAATTAAATGAATAGGAGACAAAAATTGATTTATAAAAGATGGAACAGATGTTATCTTTAAATAGAAATTGGTGGCACACATATTCACTCCTCAGCTGCTAGCACACAGCAAGAAAAATTCTAGATTTACAGAGCCGTCCTTTAACATGCATGGTCCAAGAATAAACCAATCTTTTAAAGTACTAGGATAAATATATCAAGCCAGGTCCTCCAATGATGGAAACTGTCATAACCCCACTGGCTTCAATGGAGCTCTGACAATTTACAGCAGCTCAGTTAGGATCAATGAAGTGTATTATACCCTTATGACTAAGTGCCAGCCCAGAGGCATGCTATTTAAGAGTCGGACTGTTCAATTCATGGAAACAGTGATTGATAAGGAAGATATGCATATAGATATCTGCCTGTCTCTTTCACAAGGTACCTCCCATAACCTATAGCACTACACTACAGTAGTGCAATGAGAAAAAAATGTATTTGAGTAAAAACACAACTCTGTATGTAGTCTATATTTTATTTTGAATGAAACAATGAAAATGCAGAAAACATAATTCAGGAGTTTCAGAAGATGCTTTGAAAAGATAAACAGATACAGTTCTAAAACCCTGTTCCACAATATATAGTGTTTAGATACTATGTGATGGGTCTTCTAGAGGCAACTTAAGATAAATATGTTTAACTGGTACTTATATTTCAAGATACATTCAACTTACATCCACACTGCAAAGCAGATCATTAAAACCCCAGACATGGTTTGAAGAACAGCAAAGAGCCTTTAGAACCCCTAACCATTCCGAACTTAGCACTGTGCAGCATGCTGTCAACTCTGCGCAAAGGTTAGCTATATCATTAATTCTAGAAGACAAGAGAAAACAAGTTAACAGAAGAAAAACGCTCATTAGCGATAAATATTTTGGAGATAAATAAAAGTTTATGTCCAGATCTATATTTCAGATTTCATCTAGGTCTCTCCAGTTGTGGAGACCTATTCTTGTTAACTACAACGTTTGGTACATGCATTGTCCCCAGTGACTGGCATGAGTCTAATGTGCTGTTGCACAAGGCACTGCATTTTGTAGAGATCCTCCTATGACAGAATGTACCCATGTCCTCACCCCACACCCTGTTGTAATAATCTTGGTTCAAGTTAGGATTTTTAAGGTATCATTTGAAAACTTATCATTTGCTGGTCAATATTGTCCTGATAAAATATGTGTAGCTACATTGTATGTCAAGTTATAATATTCTACTATATGGTGTTATTAACACATATTCCAAACTGAGGTCCGTCTCAAAGAAAGGAACGTGAGCTCTGTTTAATTTGCGTTTAAGCATTAAGCAGAGTAATCAGCTAGGTATGAGAGACAAAGGATGTTTAAACAGAGAAAAACAGATGGAAAAACACATCAGGGAATACCCTTCCACATAGACTCGGCCTCCTGAATCTCAGCTGGAAATGCTTTTCAAGAGGGAGACTGACACTAGAAAAAGGAGGGACAAACACCCCAAGGTACCCCTCCTCTCTCCCTGCCCATCAGTTTGCTGCACCTGAAGCAACAGAAGAAGCCTTCGTAGAGAAAAGAATCCCTGGGAGAAGGGGTCCTGACCTAGAGGATTTGGTCAGTAAGAATGCTGAAAGCATATGGTGAGAAATTTTCTTGAATCTGATATAGTTTGTTAAGTTGGGCACCAGTAGCATTTTAACTTTATTTTCTTGTAAACATTTCTGACTTTTATGCCTCATTACTTGTATTCACTTAAAATCTCTCTCTCTAAACTTGTTTTATTGTTTTATCTAATCCAGCGTGTTTAAAGTTATGTGTTTCGGAAACTCCATTTGTTATTTCTATTAAAAATATAACAGACTTCACATAAACGTGTACTATCCAGGAGATGGCTGGGCAGTACAGGACATACATATCTGGGGGGAAATAGAAAACTGGGGGTGTTTTGGGGTCATCCTGCTGTATAATCAAGGCTGGTCAGAGCCAAGGTGTGGCTGGCTGGCTGGCTGCAGCACACATGCAGACATAGCTGGGAGAGACTTGTATGCTGGAGGCTGATAATAGCAGTCCACAGTGGAGGCTACAGCAGCAAAGCATTGTAAAGGGCACCACAGGTTAGAGGGCAGGGGTGACAACTACTCACTAATCTGGATTGTACACTGGTAAATCACACCTCCTTTATCAGTTGTCTCCCCCAACATGCTTCAATCACCTTCCCCCACCTGCTGGCCAACCATGAAAGGTGAATTTAGGGATACAACCCTTCCAGGCTCTACCCCATAGTGACAAGTGCTCTGCTCCCCCTTCCAGGTGACACAAGCTGACACTCCTGCAGTGGTGGCATGGGGAGAAGAGCTCCAGCTTTGTTCAAGGTGCCAAATCATTCCCTCAAAAATGGACCATATTGTAACAAAAGCTAAATTAAGAAACCACCATATCTTGCACAGATCCTAGGCCACCATGGACATTCTGCCAGCTATCAACTGTAAGGAAAACCATACCTCACTGCAATGTAGCTAGAATAATTCTCCTGATTTAGGAGCAAGAAGGGGACACATAATCAAGTGTGTCATTGTCACTTTGTGGATTACATATAGATTAAATTAATTGTGATTCAGGGCAATGTTAAGAGCCATGTTGACCGGTTAAGAGAGAAGAAATGTGGGTTACTCACCCTGGCCAAGTTCCTTTTTCCCTTCCAGAGTGAAACTCCCTTGGTAACCTTGGGGTGTTCCTTCTCATTGACTTAATGAATCATTCCCTTTCCGCCACTCCACATTGCCAATACTCCCTCAGTTGCCTAGACTGCCTCAGACTGAGTTTTGGAGGGTAAAATGACAAAATATCAATATGCTCCTTAGGGAGGAAGAGAAGGAATGATCTACCACATGAGTGTCACTCAGAAAGGGAAAAAAGATTCCTGCTATGAAGCGTAGCTGATAATTCCCTCTCTCTTCCTTAATCCATCAGTGACTTTTCAGTAGCTTTACCAAAGCGAAGGAGGACGAAGAGAAAGACTGATGAAAAGATATCTATAAGAAGTTAGAAGAATAGATATTGCACATTGTATTTCATAATGATTCCAAAATCCAAGATACTACTTAAATTCACTCATTATGATATGGTTAACCCTGTTATAGAGTCTCAGACCTTGAGGATGACAGTTTTCAACATCTGAATTAGATAAGGGTCAGAATTAAATCTGAACAACCTTGAACATGGAAAGTTTATCATCTGCCCTTGAATTCTGACTGAATTCTTGATTAGGAGTCGAACCAGAACTCCATATCTCAACCATTCTGATTTTGAGGGAACTGGAGTTGAAATCCAGATGTAAAATTCAGGCTCTTCTCTACCTGCATTATGGGGTTTGCAGAACAGATAATTAAGAAAAACAAGTCCAACAAGGAAATCCAATGCTATTTTTGGATGGAAGGAATAGTTTTAACATTTGCCTATTGTTAGAGATCCTAAGAAAAGGAAGTAATGGTGAGAAGAAAAAACTAATCTTTATGAGAAAGCTGATCTCTAAATGAGGTCCAAACACTGAAGAACTCTTCAACGCCATACCAAAATGCAAGGATAAAGGAGACAATTATTGTTTGTCATAAAGGACAATAGTAAAGGGAATCATGACATAGAAGGTCTTTCAGTTCTGTCCTAGAAGAGGTATGCTTGATTTGAAGTGAAAATCCCAGGACCAAATTTGGAGTGTCAAAGGATAATTTTAATGAGATGGGAAAAACCAGTGTTTTGTCCCACAAAATCTAACACTTTTGGCAACTCTTCTTCTTTTAATAATGTAATTTGAGTTTAGTGTGTCCTTTGTGGATGCTGAAATGATCACTGTAACAGTGATCTTTCAATAGCAGTCCTTCAATGTTTTCTCACCTGGAGGATCCAGACTCTCAGGTGGGGCATAAAGGGCAGGCACACAGAGGAAGATGTCTGTGTGCAGGAGGTTGAGAAGGTGCATGGTATTGGATCTGCTCTTCCAACGCAAATATACGTCTGTGGCTATGGGTAATACAGAGAAGGTTCTTTGAAAGCCACCTGCCTTTCTTTTTTGCTCTCACATTGATCCCTACGGTAGCTGAACAATTAAAAAGAGAAAGAAGCCATATCTGCATTACGAGCTGAGGTGAGATTCTCCTGCTTGTGTACACATATTCGGGCTAGCTCTCATTGAGCTAGCCTAAGTATAAATAGTAGTGTGGCCACAGTAGCATGGCAGTGCAGAATACGTGCCCACCGGTTTCAGAAAGGTTTTTACTCAGCATGGCTGAGCCATGCCTCTGCTGCTGCTACCTGTGCTGCTGCAGGTACACTGTTATTTATATGCACAGTAGTGGGATGAGAGCTAACATGAGTATGTGTACACAAGCAGGGGAATCATACCCCTAGCTCGTAGCAAAGACCTAGCTGGGGGGAGAGAGAGAGAGAGAGAGAGGAGGTAAAAACAGAGGCAGAAACAGATGAGAGAGAGAAACTGGACAAAGAAAAAGATGCTGGCAAAGTGCCAGGAGAGAAAAGGAAAAGGTCCCTATCATTAGCCAGCCTATTGCAAGGATGCATCACCAGAAAAAGCTGGGAACCACTTTGATAGTCCCTTAAAGCCTTCTCTTCAAGAACTAGTCATTATATTGAAAGCCTGAGCTGACAGGAACGTCAGTCTATTTTCTTCTCAGTTGCCACAGGTACTTTCCATTTAGAGACCAGATACCATGCAACATAGGAAATGCCAGACTGGTTCAGACCCAGGGTCCACCCAGACTAGTATCCTGTCTCGACATCAGCCAGCACTAGATGCTTCAGAGAAGGTATAAGAAGCCCCAGAGCAGGCAGCTGTGGGATAATGTGACCCACATGCAGGTGTCATCCTAATCCTAATAGTTAGAGAATGGTTTAAACGCTGACGCATGAGATTTTATTTCCTTTCCAAAATTCTTCTTTAATGAATTAGCTATAACAAATCTGGATGTTCTTGTTATCCATTTAAATGTCCAGTGCCTCTTTTAAACTTACTAAGTACTTGGCCTCAACAGCATCCTGTGGCTAGGAGTTCCATAATTCAATTAATTAATAATATAGTTCATCTGGGGAAGGAATTGATCTGGTACTGAACATTCCTTGACAATGAGGATACTATCAGGGTGCGATGATGATTGTGCTGAGATAGCAATCCAGTGCCAGAATCATGTAAGCCTACACCTGCAGTATGCCATTTGTTATTAATCCTTGTAATGTTATGCAAACCAGTCTGATGCAGTCTAGGTGAACGGAAACCCACTCAAAAGAACAGTGCAATAACGAAGCCGTGAGATAGAGGAAATCTGTAAATGAAGAAAATACCAAAAGGATACAAAGGGAGCCAAAAAAGAAGGAAGGAAGGAAAACATGCACATAAACAGCCCCAACTAGCTCTAATAATATCTCAGATACTTCATTTCACTCCACCACTAACACCTATGTCAACTACTTCCATAGTTCTATTTCTGAATCAATTTCTCTTACCTTCCTGCATCTTGGTGCCCCATACATACATTCATTAGTGCATTACAGACAAAGCTGTAGCGATTGGCTGCATTGTCATTCAGGATCTTGCCTAGCATTGAGTAGTTGATGCTGTGAGCAGAGGGATTCTCGATAAAATCCAACATGAACTCTGGATCCCATAACAAGTTGGAGTTTGAGGGCTGTACGTTGCTGTATATGGTTTGCTTTACCTTTGAACAGGCGCTACTAAGGGTTAAAAACAGAAGGAGACACAAAATTATTATTCACTTCTCCTGGGTTGTTGAAATATTTATGCAGATTAAAACAAAATGGCTACCAACTACTACTCGCAGAGCTAGTAGATATATTGTTAAATCCCAGAAAATCTATATTTCCCTAGAAGGCACTGGAGCACACAAGCATGGGTGGCGGGTATCATGGGCTGGGGGAGGCTGTGCTTCAGCAAACAGTGAGGCGTGGCCTAGCACATGCTCCGCCCCCAGATACCCTCCTGCTTCCAGCTTGGCCTGGCTCCAGTCTCCCTGTGGGTTGGCGCTCCCAGCACTCCGGGGCTGGGGCCACACCGCCCACCCTCCCAGCACTCTGGGGCTGCGGTAGGAGGCTTGGGAAACTCCGGGGCTGGGGGCACTAGCCTGGGGTGGGGGCCAGCAGCAGCAGTGGGGGGGCCTCTGGGCTCTGGGGGTGGGGAGGTGGAAGGGGCGGGGCCTCTGGCAGAAGGAGCAGAGCTATGAGCTAGCCTCCCTCAGCCAGCGGTTCACATGTCGCCCATGCACACAAGCAAATTCACCCTACTTGGATTACTCTTCTGTACACTGTTTCAGAAAGCTGTGGTGTTTTTACAGAGAGTCTGACAAACCCAGGTAGCACACAGCCCATTTGACTAAAGTTTTCCTGCAATTAATATAAACTGACAAGTTCCCATACCAGCTTTGTGATACGTTTATTCAAAGCCTGAGCAGAAGATGTATCAGAAAGCATTCACCTTTTTTGGCAAGGATTTCATGTAGTACAACATGCCTTGTAAACATATGCTGATGCTGGTTTAGAAGACTGCTATTCCTCCTTTACATTTCACTACATATTGAATGAACTGGAGCGTGCACGGGGGTGAGGGGTTAATTAAGTGCCAAGAAATATCAGGATCCTACCTAAATTCTTTTTAAAATATAAAACCTCAACACCTTAAAAAGACTACATATTTGACAATAACTTTTTAATTATTGACACAGTGAACTGGATATCATCTATGATTTCTTGGCTGACAGAATCAAAAAATAGAAAGAGGATGTGAGAATGTCATGTTTTTATGACATTAACAATAAACACAAAAGAAAGAGAGAAAGTCTAGGCTGGGATATTAACATGTGACTCCATATTTAAGGCCTTATTTACACGAGTAAATTTTACTAAATTCAGAAATCAATTTAAGAGTTCCTTATGTAAATTTAGTGTAATATGAATCTGATGACATAAAACACTCAAATCAATTAAAGTCTACACAGGGGTTGCACTGATCTAACTAAATTGGTATAACTTTGGTGAAACGACAATGTATGGATAGGATCTAACACAAGTTGGGGAAGAAGTATTATTGGGTCAGAAATGTAGTTTTCACGTCAGAGATGGCTGTGATCACCAAGGAAATGGAGATCAGACATTGGGATCAAACACAGCAAATCCCTCAGGGTATGTCTTCAATGCAAAGTTAATCCAAGCTCTTATTCGGGTGTTGCCCCTAACCCCCATCCTGTATATACACAAAAACCTGACCAAGTTTAGAGTTTTCCCAGGCTAGCTAGCTTATGTGGGGCTAAAGGCTGGGTGAAGTTATTATTCAGGCTGCTAACCCAGCCACTTTGCAGTGAGGATGTGGCTAAACTACTGGAGTGCTGATAGTCCTCCAGTGCCTTCCCATAATTCCTCCACATGCCCAGAAGGACAGACAAGTTGTCCCGTAATTCACTGGAAAGAATCACAGAGTGGCTTAGCTTAATGCAGCAGCACAAAGAACCATGGGATATGCCCCCAGAACTCCTAGCGACACACACATGGGTGAGTACAGCACCAGTGAGGACACAGTAGCGTGGGTATGGCTCCTCACACCCAGGGTAGGCTAACCCAGGGTGCAACCACCTAGGTTAACTCCGCAATGAAGGCATATCCGCAGAGGCAGGAATTTTCTAATGGTGTGAGCATTTAATTTCTCCTGCAAATAAGGTTTTTGCCGCCTACCAGAGGCTGGGTGTAGTTTACTACTGTTTAGCTCCAATTTAATTTTAAACTCCATTTTCCAACAAACTTGTTTTCATTTAATATATTTTAGGTCGTAAATTATTCTTGGGATTTTCACTGTGGTCCATTCTCCAAGACCAGGGAGAGGAGTTTCTGACCTCTGGTGAGAGGCAGAAAGGCACTGAATCTGAGACCATGTCTACACTACAGGTGTTACAGTGGCACAGATATGCCACTGCAGCTATGCCACTAGTGCCATAGCTTAGACACATCCTATAGTGACGGAAGGGGCTTTTCTGTGTGAGTTTTTCACATCACTGAGTGCCATAGGTATATGTTGACCTCAGGCTGGGGGAGACAGATGCACTGGGAGAGAGAGGTGGCTACTAGAAACAAGGAACCATCAGTAACAATTTTTTGTGGATTTTTGCCTTTTTTATCTTGAAATACATCACTACCTCTTCCACAGCCAGAAGCAGTTTAAATGATCATTGCTCTATGTGTCTATGGTGTTAAATGGTATCATACGGAGACGAGCTCCATTAGTCTTTTGGTTTATCAGTTGCTGTCATCTCCATCAGTGCAAATGGGATCCACAATAGGAAATCCAGACCTCTGGCATCACAGAGTCACATTATTCAAAGTATTCTCTAATCATAAGGAAACCAATGAAAAGAAAGGATGAGAGTAGCTAAATTTGTCTTTAAAAAAAAATACAAAAAAGTATCAAAAATCAAGCTTGGACTTGGACTTTCAGAAAGTCTTTGAAAAGGTCCCTCACCAAAGGCTCTTAAGCAAACTAAGCAGTGATGGGATAAGAGGGAAAGTCCTATCACAGATCAATAACAGGTTAAAAGATAGGAAACAAAAGGGTAGGAATAAATGGCCAGCTTTCAAAATGGAGAGAGGTAAATAGCAGCGTTACCCAGGTATCTGGGCTAGAACCAGTGTTGTTCAACATATTAATAAATGATCTGGACAAAGGGGTAAAACAGCGAGGTGGCAAAGTTTGTAGACAATACAAAACTACTCAAGACAGCCTAAATCCAAAGCAGACTAGAAAGACTTAAAAAGGGCAACAAAATGGCAAATGAAATTCATTGTTGATAAGTGTAAAGTAATGCACATTGGAAAACATAATCCCAACCATATATACAAAATGATGGGGTCTAAATTAACTGTTACCACTCAAGAAAGATCTTGGAGCATTGTGGATAGTTCTCTGAAAATATCCGCTCAACATGCAGTGGCAGTCAAAAAAGCAAACAGAATGTTAAGAACCATTGGGAAAGGGATAGATTAAAAAAAACAGAAAATATCATAATGCCACAATCTAAATCCTTGGTACACCCACCAATTGAATACTGGGTGCAGTTCTGGTCACCCCATCTTGAAAAAGATATATTAGAATGGGAAAAGGTACAGAGAAGGCCAACAAAAATGATCCGGGTTATGGAATAGCTTCCATATGAGCTATTCCATAACCCTAAGGAGAGATTAAAAAGACTAGGACTTTTCAACTTGTAAAAGAGGCAACTAAGGGGGGATATCATAGAAGATTATAAAATCATAAATGGCAAGGAGAAAATGAATAAGGAAGTGTTATTTACCCCTTCACATAAAACAAGAACCAGGAGTCACCCAATGAAATTAATAGGCAGCCAGTTTAAAACAAACATAAGGAAGTACTTCTTCACACAATGTACAGTCAACTTGTAGAACTCATTGGCAGCGGATGTTGTGAAGGTCAAAACTATAACTGGGTTAAAAAAAGAATTAGATAAATTCATGGTGGATAGGTCCATCAATGGCTATTAACAAAGATGGTCAGGGATACAATCCCATGCTCTGGGCTTGCAGTACCTAAATTTCTGACTGCCAGATACTGGGACTGGATGACAGGGGATGGATCACTTGATGGTTGCCCTGTTCTGCTCATTCCCTTTGAAGAATCTGGCACTGGTCACTGTTGGACGAGAGGATACTGGGCTAGGTGGACCATTGGTCTGACCCAGTATGGCCATTCTTATGTTCTTAAGTGGACAAAAATTATCCTTCATGCAACTACCCTGAAGTCAGTAGTTCAACAAGGGATGCAGTTGGCTTGTAATTATTAAGACACCAAAGTAATAAGAACACCGCAGAAACAACTGTGAAATCAATCTTTTCTCTCTTCCCTTAAGCTTTTGAGGAGAAAGTGCGCTGAGAGCTGCAGTGGTTATTTACATGTGCATCCTTTTTGTATTATTTTGTGTATTTTATCCAATGGAATAGCTCAAAGTAGCTGTACATGTAATGAATTAATTAATTAATCAATCAATGAATCAGCACTATAACTTTGGCACACATTTTGCTGAAGCAAAGTAATTTTTTATGTAGTTTGGAGCCAAAAGTATACCACCAGAGGTACTGGATAATCCAGACCCTGCAGAACCAGCTACTCCTTTGGTATGTAAGGAAGGAAGTGCCTGTTGCTGAAGATGCTGAATGTCAATGCCACTTACTTCACTACTTATTTGACAAAACCTCTCTCCATCATCTCTGTTTTCCTCTCATTTTGTAAAATCAGCCTTTGTACCTGCGTCCACATTTAACTTCACTGAAGCCTACAGAACTTTGCCGCTCACCATACTTCTACTTCCATACAACTCATTGTTTAAAGGTAAAAAAGCTCGCATGACTTTCACCTGAAAATCTGGCTTTTTTTTTTCTTCAATACTAACAAAACTCCTCTCCTTGAGATAAGTAGCTTACCGTTTCTGAAATGGGGCTTCTTATTCCACATTTCTAATCATTTGCATGCTGCTTAAAGATTGAAGGCTAGATTACGTCTTAAAGACCCAGTTATATGTTGGCAGGTTGGGGCCCACTTTGCAGAAGGATCCTCAGAAAGACTCAGCCAGGATTCCTCCTGAGACTTGGGGGAAGGACACACTGCAGCCTTAGCTCTACCACCCATTAAAAATGTAGGCTGCATGTGTTCCTCTTGAGCCTGGCCAGTTACACTGGACATGGTCCTCATTTCACTCTGCCCCTTTAAAGAATCCAGTACTGTTGGAATTGTAGCATATAGCGGGGGGCTTCACTCACTAGTCACAATGCGGCTAGCCTTTTCACAAGTGGTGTAGGTAGAAGGGGGAAAGCTCATTACATTCCATCCCCCAACCCATGCAGCACAAGTTACAGTCTGAACATAATCTAATAAATGCCAGAATCAGCTCAAACTTTGTTAATAGATGTAAAACAGGCTTATGGAACACATTAGCTTCCTGAAAAACAACGTAAGTACAGTACGCATACAGTGCAGAAGAAGGCCAAAACCAAACAATTAGGGATTCGGACAGCATTTTCAAAAGCACTGACACTACTTAGGAGCCTAAATCCCATTGACTTTCAAATGGTCTTTCCTCTTAGGTGCTTTGGAAAATTGGACTTAGCTACTTCAGAAATTTTTGTACTAAATCTATTCTACAGATCGGAACACAAAACAGAATTATTCTTCTTTCCTAATGGTCACAATGATAACCATATCTTAATACAGTGGATTTGTAAACTAAATTTCTGATAACATGTTATGCTGAGGGAGTGGCCGGAAGATCAGAATCATAAAAAAATGTGAAGAGAGAGTTTAAAAAAAGGAAGTGTAGTAAACATTAGTAAATAAAAAAGTCTGGAACCTCCAGTAGGCTTCCTTATGTCAGCTGTTTAGGATGATACCAGAAAAACCACCTTTAAAGCCAGAAGTCAAGAGAAGGTAAGAGTCAAGTATAAAGTGAATGTTTTCTTAAATACAGCATTTTAATATATTTTGAAATTTATTAAAAGAGGGAACCAACGGCACCTGCAGTGTGGTAGAGAGCAGCTGAAAGAGTGATTGAAGTAGTTAACTATTGTGTGTCACACACAGTAAGGCACCATCAAAGATTAAACTATTGTACTGCTAGTACCTTGTGTGCACTGCTATAGTTAAGGAACCCCCTGTATTTCTTTATGAATTACCAGTCTTCAGAGGGTTTGTATTTTAAATCAGTCATTTTTAATTACGCTGGACAGGAAAACCTGTCAAACAAGTGCTGTGTGCAGATGCAGTTAACAGTTAACACAGTTAACTCCCATGTTATTAGCATGCCATTTTAAAGTATTATTATAGGACACCAATAAAATAGATTCTTTTTTGATTATGGGATTTTTTGCGGGGGTGGGTGGTTTTTTTGTTGCCATTTTATATGCTCTATTAAGCCGTAGCTTTTGGAGTTGAAAAATCTGGGGACGAGGTGAGCAGTAGAATAAATGCACTCTTGTTTTATTTAGACACATCTGTAGTTAAGAAGCCACCCCATATTTCATAATTTTTTACTAAGCAACATTGTAGAAATACTGGCCACGTGCATTTGTAAATCCATTTACAATATCTACAGGTTCTCTTACTGGTAACTCTCTCAGATAACTATGCAATGCAAACATGAAACATGCAGATCAAACCCACAAGAATAAGTGGGGAAAAAACGTGAGTAAGCTGGTTTGTAACTTTCACAATAAGCAAGTGCACAGACAAAAGGTCTTTTTCAAAATAGCCAAAAATACTGACTTTGGGGTTTCTAAAGTAAGATTCCAGTTTAGAACAAGGAACTGAAAGTTTGCAATATAGCACCTTGCAAACGACACACTTTCTGATGTCTCTCTACCTATTTCTAATGACAGATTTAGTAAGCAGAGTGTTGTACTGGTGTCAGCTAAGCCATCATTATTTTCAATGATGGTGTAGTTATTACAGTAGATTTACAGTACTAGTACATTACAGAGGATCTTAAATTAATGAAAACTAAACTGCAATTAACAGAATTAAACTACTTTGCTAGCATTATCTCTATTCTGTATGTGTGCATGAGCACGTGGGCACTTACCCTCATAGGTCCCTCCTGCACTGAGCAACTTGCAGGTGGATCTGTGTACCCACATGGAGCTCCACTGACTTCAGTGAGGTGTCAGTGGGCACAGAGGTATGCCTGCTGTTCTGAGCACTCAAGCAGTATCATGACCTGTTTCAAACCTGAAACAGTCTGTGTAGGCAAAATGGTTCACAAGTAGGGCAAAGGAAAACTAGCAAGTAGAAAAGGTGCATTTTAAAGAGCAGATAAATTGAATTAAAAGTTCATTACTACAATACATAAAGGCAGAAGTCTGCTTGTTAGTAGATTCTACAGTTAAATTTAAGTTTGTAACATCTTTGTGCTACTAACCTGAAAAGGTCCCCAAATTTGCTTCTCAGGTGGCTACATGACACATAGAGATCATAGAGGTAAGCTAAAATACATCTTTCTGGAGAAGAACATTCTGATGGATTAACAACATGCTTGACAACACCACATAATCTGGAGGGAAAAAAAAAATCCAAGATTAATTCCAACTCAGACTTTTGAAAACTTATTAACTGCCCATTTCACCTTGAATGGTCTCTTGTAAAGTGTTAACTTCTTGTCTTAACAACCTGTTCCACCTTGCACTTAGCTGTGACTCTCTGCGTACCTTTCCCAGACCTAAAGAAGAGCTCTGCATAAGCTTGAAAGCTTGCACTCTCTCACCAAACAAATTTGGTCCAATAAAAGATATTACCTCACCCACCTTTTCTCTCTAATACCTAACTATACATTTTAATATTATAAAATTAACATACCCATGCCAATAACTAGACAATGGTCTACGTCCATAGAAAAGTCTAAGTGAATGCATTCTCAATAGGTATAAAGGGTTTCATTTGAAACCTAGGGTCACAATTTTAAAATGAAAATAGTTAAGTGTTCATAGTATTTTACACATATGGGCCACAATCCTGCAGTGAATTACATACAAGGGAATTCCTACCGACATCAAGAGGGCTCCACACAGGCCACAGGGGTCTGCCCAAACAGAGCTCATTGCACAATCAGGGCCATGAAAAACAGATCAAAGATTTAGAGCCCTGTTCCCTAATAATAATGATACAAAAGTGTGCAACAATTACTAACTTAGCACAGCATAATCTTAATGTGCACAGAGAAGGACTAAGCATTTCACATTTTAATTGGGCTTTGCACCAATGGAATTCAGTTTTTAGCTAATATCACTGTAACAGTACATGGAAGCATACATTTCATATGTTATTTGGCTCTCCCTGCGTCTACAGTGATTGTCAAAAAGGCACTGTTGAGGAAGGAAGACCACAGTATCCTCTGCATCAATGATTTTATACCGGGACAGTTACCTACTGTTCGCCCTTTTCTGTCACACTTGAGAGGCCAGTGTGTTCTATGCCCACCTGTCATTATTTACAGTGTTAGCTTTTGGGGGCAAAGACTGTCCTATCTGATGTTTGTATACTGCCCAACACAGTGGAACACTTGGGAACTTACTGTAACACAAAGCAAAAACAACAACAGTATGTTACCTTTGAGTGAACCATTCTGTAACTACCCACAGCTAATAGGACAGATAACCACTTCAGATCTTAAAGAATATTTAAAACCAGTTTAGCTAAATCAGTGCAAAAATCTACAGAGAAACTATTGCATTATGTATAAATCATTTAAAAAAATTTAAACTAATGTAAAATCCTTATTTCAGTGTAAAAGTAGGTTATATCAAGTTAGCTTAAGTCAATTCCTCAATGATTTAAGCTTAACCGTAATAAACCATTCAAACTGAATTTTTGCACTAGTTTAAATGGTTTTTGAATGATTTATATGCAATGCAATGTATACAGCTGACATATTTGAATATATTCTTAGTTTAATTATGCATATTATAAACAAACATAGAAAAAATACAGCAGCTACAAACCCTTCAAAAACTTGTGCAGTCTGCTCTGGATTTAAAATTAGGCAGGCATGGTAACGCCGTAAAACAGCAACAATGCACACACATAATCCTGTGGTGTAACTTCCTGCCAGGCTGGATGACTTCAGCAGTAGTTCTGCTTCCACAACACTCAATTCATTTAACAGCTAAAGTATAAGATAAATACTGAACTGAATATCTTTTTCCAAATTAAGCTATACAAAACGTTTCCAAGAATCATAAATGAGAAAAGATACTGAAACATCATACAATAACATGCTAAAATTCATTGTTATTTAATAAGTTAGAAGTCAAGAAGAAAGTACTGAAACAGTACAAAAAACACACACACAAAGAATTTTTCTTCACAGATGTAGAAAGTTTCTTGTGTCTAGACAACCATTGCATAAGACAGAGAAGTGCTTTAGATTAAAATAGACATTGAAACCATATTAAATAAGACATTCTGGACTGAGATGTTCTGGAATTGCTATTTTTGAAAAACTACAGCACATTTCAAAGACAATTGGAATACATTCTCCAATTATTAAGAAAAAATAAAAGTACAGTTGCAAACAAAAGGCTCTTATATAGTGAGTTTGATCCATAGATCTCCAAGGACTGCAAAAGGGAAGTTAAGTATTGGCAGCCCCACTTTACAGGTAGGGAAATTGAAGCATGGGTAGGTTAAGTGATTTGCACAAGTCACAAATCTAGAAGAATCCAGATCTCCTAACAACCAGGACAGGTCCTATCCATGGGACACATGCCAGTCAGATATATGTTTAATATCAAGGTAATAATTTCCTATTTATAATGTGAGTGGAAAAAAATCTACTCTAACACCACAGAATGTTTATTTGTACAGCATGTCACTGTTCTACATGTGACTTTGTTATACAAACTACAAGCCTATTTGTTAGACACATACCATTTATGGAAACATCACATTGTAGCTTTGTCCTGACATACATAAGAACAAAGCAATCACTTTGTTACCTGTATAGCAAAGTCAATAAGCCCATTGATATTGAGTGCTGGCTCCATAAGATCAAAGATAAGCTGTATGTGGTGAGCCAAAGGAAGATGGTATGATGTACCTGAAGCAAAGCTAGTTATTTGTTCTAGAACATTACTCGAGATCTGTGAAAATGAAAAACATCTGTGTATTAAAACATTATAACAACTGAGTATTTCTCTTCCTAAATATTAACACTTCTAACATCAATTTAGGTAAGTGATTTTCGATAATTGTTCACTAAAGCATCGGATAATAAAAGCACCTTACAACATGCCAATTTTCTAGTAACTGATAACTGAGGAAAGGTTTTTTTTACTTACTGGTTTACTACAATGTATATTCAATTCTGACTCAGTTTTGTGTTCTATGCCAGCAAAAACAAGACAAAAAATTTGCCTTGTCGCCTAAATGGATCAACTTATTCTCAATTTTTGCAATTTCATTTCTATTATTTATGAGATGTTTTAAAAATGTAATTTGTAGTGTTGAATCCGTGTTTAAATCTTTAGGAATTCTGACCATTTTAAAATTCATACTTATTTTATTGATCATTATGATTAATTGCTAAGATGCTTTACTAACAAAAATCAATCACAAAACATATTTAGCAAAATCATCCAAAAAACTTCTCAAGAATGTGCTATACAAGATTTTTAAATCTATTGAATTTATGCCCACTTTTCTTTTATGATTTGTTTTCGGTGCCGATCTCAAAAATATATTTAAAGGAAACATTACTGGCATTAATGGCATTTTTATAATGATAATTAGCACTAATCACTTTATCGCTAAATGTTGAAAGTCTATGTTGACAAACTAGCATGTTTTGAATGGAAACAAATTTGCAGTTCTTGATAAAAGTCTTTCTGTGGAAAGTCCACGTGTAATTTAAAACAATTCACACATTATTTGTGTTTTGTAGTTATTTACTAAAGTAGCTTTGATAGCAGAAGCAAAAATAAGCTAAAATGTTTAAATCCTACAAAAAATTTAAATCAAGTGAAGATTTAATCTCTCACTCTCTCTAGCTCTCTCTCACACACGTTAAACAGAAACATGGAAAAGATTTCACCATCTTTCATGAAAAAAGTTAATGATAATTTGCGCCCTAGACAGATGAGTGGCATACTGCACAAAACTGATGAACTGAAAAGAAGCATTTAATTTAGTAATGAGCAATAAATACATTGCAGTCAATTAATAATCTATGCATACATATAGCTGAATATTACAGTGATAGTTCCAAATATTTCATATGTACTGTACAATATTCATGACACTAGTAATAGCTTTGCTAACATCTTGCCAGTACAAAATAAACAATTTGGAGAAGGTATTTAAAAATATTGAGGGAGTATTTCACTTGCCTTTAAAGTACTAGTGCATTAAAAATTAATACTATGTATGGATCAGATTTTTTTATTATACAGTTTTCTTCCTACTTGATATGTAAAGAGTGCGACTTAAATGGCTACAATGTTATGCACAGGAAGTACCTGAGATGTCACCTGATGTTGATCGAAATAGGACAGCTGCTGCAGTTTTGTGAACATTGTCTCCAGAGTTGGAAATACTTCTTGTTTGTTCTTCCTGGCTTTTTGCCCTTCATCCCCAACTTAACAGATAAAACATTATTTTGGTCATTTTATATTAACAGAGCCCATGTAGTTTTGCATTTTTACTGCTTCAAAAACAAATTAAAAAAATGTAAATGCTTGGTTCTATATGACCACATAAAACACCACTCACATCAGTTTTCTACTGCGCTTAGAAAAAAACATTTCACAGCATATAACATGATGCAACTTTGGGGGAAAACATTTTAAAGTAATTCAAGTGTTTTTTTAAAAAAAAAAAGACATTTAGCAAGGGCTGAAAATATTTAAACAATTTTACTAACATGGTAGTAAACATAAATCTTTCCAGGCTGACATAGTGTATTCCAGATTTTAGCCTGAACATAATTTTTACAGCCAAGTTATTCATATGGATAGAGAGACATATAGTTGAAATGATTTTAAGTGTACTGGTACAGTTATCAGGCAGATCTATTCTAGGTATTTCATGCAGCAGGTGTAGTGCCAGTATTTGGTTGGTTGATTAGGAAGGAAAGAAAGTCAAATTATATTATAAATTTGCATGGCTCTAACCAGAACTCTCTCTACACAGTTCCTACATTATGCATGACAGACTCTGGAAAGCTCAGTACAGTATTTACCCCCCGTTTCAGTAGTACTTTTCTTATTCAGGATTTTCAGGATATCTTTGGTAATCTTCTTCAGTTGATGCCTTGCCTCATCACGCTCTTTGCCAACACCATAAAGAAGAATCATGCGCTGGTTACATTCATGACTAGAAGATTCATCCTGAGAAACAAGAAAAGCAAGCAAATTAAGCAACTTTCATTTTCTCTTGTTGATTGCTATTAAGGAGTAAGAAGAGACAATTAATTCTCTTTCCAACACTAAGTACAACCTGGATTTACTTACATAGTACAGATTAATTTTGCCAAGGTTGAAGCTGCCAGGTGCACAGCACTTTTGAAACTCAAATCACTTAAACTCAGATGCATAAATATGAACTTTGCAGTATTCACTTTAGCCATTGCCAACTTTCCCTATTCACCCTCTCCCATACGAAATACTGAGCAGAGATCTCAAAAGCAAAAACAAGCCCTAATGAACCTGTGACCCAAAAACCTATTGATGCCAACTGGCAAATGGCACAGGGATCCCCTGGATTCACCAAAAGGGGTCACGTAAGGTCTCTACAGAAAGTATGTGTCACATGGGTCATCATAATCACTGTGAGATGTATGTACAGAAAATACGTGAGTAGTTATGTATACAGTATATGCTGAAAATTACGTTCTATAGGCCTTGTAGTTAAAGACAGGTCACTCAAAAGTAGCATGCTTTGAAATAAATTTCTCCAGACAGAAGGTGGGAGACATTTATCTCCCTGGTGGACCATTATGTATTGTGTGTCTTACAATGGAAGTCTATTAGCATACTGAGACAAATGCTAATGACCAGCTTGCAGAGACTTCAGAAGGAAATGAACAGGAAGAGGTAAACAGTAAGAGTTCGGGGGGCAACCTGTTTTCAGGTGAAGATCAAAGGTGTGGTCTGGCGTACCCTGAGATGCAGAGAGGCACCCTGGCATCCTTCAGTTTGTGATGACAAGCTGCTAACAGGCTTGCTATTACGTAAGGAGGCTATCACTTAGGACGGAAGAATCCAATGCACCGCTACAGACTAGGGACCGAATGGCTCGGCAGCAGTTCTGCAGAAAAGGACCTAGGGGTTACAGTGGACGAGAAGCTGGATATGAGTCAACAGTGTGCCATTGTCGCCAAGAAGGCCAACGGCATTTTGGGATGTGTAAGTAGGGGCATTGCCAGCAGATCAAGGGACGTGATCGTTCCCCTCTATTCGACACTGGTGAGGCCTCATCTGGAGTACTGTGTCCAGTTTTGGGCCCCACACTACAAGAAGGATGTGGAAAAATTGGAAAAAGAGTCCAGCGGAGGGCAACAAAAATGATTAGGGGACTGGAACACATAAGTTATGAGGAGAGGCTGAGGGAACTGGGGATGTTTAGTCTACGGAAGAGAGGAGTGAGAGGGGGTTTGGATAGCTGTTTTCAACTACCTGAAAGGGGGTTCCAAAGAGGATGGCTCTAGACTGTTCTCAGTGGTAGCAGATGACAGAACAAGGAGTAATGGTCTCAAGTTGCAGCGGGGGAGATTTAGGTTGGATATTAGGAAAAACTTTTTCACTAGGAGGGTAGTGAAACACTGGAATGCATTACCTAGGGAGGTGGTGGAATCTCCTTCCTTAGAAGTTTTTAAGGTCAGGCTTGACAAAGCCCTGTCTGGGATGATTTAATTGGGGATCGGTCATGCTTTGAGCAGGGGGTTGGACTAGATGAACTCCTGAGGTCCCTTCCAACCCTGATATTCTATGATTCTATCAGCCAGCCTAGTTGAAAATGCTGGGGAAAGTATTTGGGATAAGCTAACTTGTAGGAGATAGAGGAATGCCTTGTGAGTTAAGTTTAGGCTCGAGAAAGAGTGTTATGATTTTATTTGTAACCATTTGCTTCTAATATTTTTACTTTCCATACTTTCCATGTATGTATATATATGTGCGCGCGCACGCACACACACACACACACACACACACACACACACACACAGAGTATGTGAAGTTGAGTGGTGATCCTGATTGAATCTTGTAACATGATGTGTACTATTCATTTGGGAGCAGTGAATTTGAGACTTCTGTTAGTGTTCAGTGGATCAGAGGCTGGGCACTCTAGAGGGATCATCAGAAGACTCGGGGATTGATGTGTGCCTATCGCTAACCTGTGGAGAGAGAGCAAGTCTTGTGGAGGCCTGGAAGGCAGCACTTGTGTTGCCAGAGGCTGGTGGCATCAGGGAGATGATCCATAGCAAGCACAGACAAGACTTCTTCATGCTAAGTGCAGGTGGTAGTGAAGTGCCTCATGACCCTGGGTACCACAGGGAAGCATCAGAGCATTTGTGCCTCCTCAGAAACACTTGGCCAGCATCTGGACAAACTCTGCACTGGTGCCTGTGCCACCGACTCCTACAATCACCCTGAAAGCAGATGTGACTCAGATTCTCCCCCACACCCAACCGTTTTATGTCAGTTAGGGCTGCAGTAAGCAGTACTAATACAGACATTTCCCTTCTGTATTGATACAACAACGATAAAAGATTTAAGCTTCCTTTCCAGAAACCAGCACAAATATGCTACTAATAGCCATTGGTACAACTGAAAAACCACACAAGTCCTGTGATAAATCAGCACAGTAAGACTTTATCCTTTAAGCTATAATACATTCTATAGAAAGTACATTTGCTTTAGGATCCTCTCCAAACAATCTAACATGAGTTTACTGGAATGCTCTATTAGTGCATTTTAGAGGAAATGCCATTTGAAACAGGAAAAGACCTTGATGGGCAACGTTCCAAAGAAAGAATCTGATTAAAGCAGCAGCATGAGCAAAAGGAAAGCACATGGGCCTGGAAACGAACCCTAGCACTCCCATTTACTTGCTTCATGGTTGCAGGCAAGTCACTTCACCTCTTTTAGCCTCAATTCTCCCATCCATAAAAAGGGGATACAGTGACTTTCCTACCACATAGGGTGCTGTGCGTGTTATCATTTGTACAGTGCACTGAAGTGAAGTGCTCAGAGAAAATTATATGAATGATCATTCCAACATACACAAAGCAGACGTGTTCATTCTGTGCAGACATCTTTTATTTATAACCCTGTTGGCCTGGTCTGTTTCAAATGCATCCTGCAACAAAATGTCTTAAAAGCAGCATTTCAACAGATGTTTAGCAGTCAGGTTCAATATCACCACCCATCACATTTGACTAATTGCCTAGAAGAGCAGATTCCGCCAGTACAGCGCTGTGCTGGAATTACTTTTCCTTCATTATTCAGACCTACAGAAAGTTCAAATAATACACACTTTACTTGGACTGTCATTTGCTTCTTTTATGAATGATTTAATATACTTTCATAGAATCCTATTTTTAAATACACAGATCAGTCAATCAATTCTTACCGCAGTGATCTTATTTAAGATAAGGTGAAATAACAGTTTTTCAAAACAAAAGATCTGTCTAAAGCCCAACATAAAGTGGGTAAGAGATCTACAGGATTCTGGGACCAATATATATAGGATACGTCTACACAGGCTGCCATTCACACCCTGACTACAATGTACCCACAGGAGCTACATTAGCTAAAAACATAACTTAGCATGTTTCCTAGACAAACCACTACCAACTTCTTTTTGGTAGCAGTGAAAAACGTACCTGGGTAGAGAAAAGTTGAGAGAAAGATGAAACATATCAGTTTCTTCTCCACAAATCTGAGCACTGAAACAAAACTTATGTGAAGGAAGTCAGTGGTGAACTTACTGTTTACTGGATTCTGCAGACATTTATTCAGTGAATCCCCATTCTGCATGTCAGAGAAAGAAAATAATTCTAAATGCAGCCCATAAGCCCTCACGACATTTCACTCTAATCGTTGACCACTCCGGAAGTTTGTTTTAGAAACTTGGAGAAGCAAATCAGACTCTTTTACAAAAATTAAAGAAAATCTAAATCATTGAGGGTTTTGTAGGACTGCCATAGCCTGGGTCAAGTGCCCCCAGCTGGGCACTCATCAAGCTGTTGGATTTGGACCGACAGGCTGGGGACTGTATCCCCTTTGGTCTGGGTAGGGTCAAAGCACTGTCTCCTTCTTCAGCCTTCCTGGGTAAGAATGCCACACACTCATGCCTGAGACACTCAGGTTTATTAATTCCAATCTGTATTTGAATCACACGCGCCTTGCCATTACAATCACTATTAAAGTAGAAAACAGCAGACAGCAGAAAAAGACAATGGCCAGTTATCTTCTCCTCACACACAGAAAGATCATGATGGATTTTTCCTATGGAGCACCAACTGCCCCTTATAATTTACCACATTTTATACACACGTAAATTACATATTCATGAATACTCCTCATATCACCATTAAGAATTATGTATATTGTGTGTCTTATGCAACTCATTACAGTACATGTGTGTAAACGTCAATTGGCTTGATTTTGTTGTCCTTGCTATTTTCATGTTATTTCTCTTTCCTAATTGATTTATTACTGACCATGCACTGATGATACATGCTTGATCAGACCACTTTTACCCTTTACGTGATTTACAGACTTGTTTTTCTCTAATTGGCTTTTTGGCAGCACATTTTGTGTATCCATTATTCTCCAGTTAAAGCACATGGTCAAAATATCATCTTCATCCGATACAGCAGCAACTGTAAGCAAGTTTACTTAATAATAAGGTCACTAAGGCAACAATCATGTCAAAACTAGGCCAAAGCCAATCAATCAGTACAATTATCCAAACCTATTCATTTAGAAATGACTCATGTCAATTCCCCGTAGCCTCTAAGCCCACTCCCTAGGCAGAGGCACTCAGTCTGGCACCCCGCTTGGGAGTCAGGCCACATGGTCCAACTGCCCTAAACGCCAAGCCCAATGCTGAATCCATCCCCCCAAAGGCTCCCCAGTAGCATACTTTCCCAGAGCTCCAACCTTGTGGGCACTCTGATTTATAGTTTACCAGTTCAGGATCAAGTGATAATCAAAGTAAATTAGCAGACCTTGCAAAAAGATTTCTAAAGCAATCATTCTTTACTTTATACAGCACAAGAGAGACACAGATCTGTGCAAAATAAGGAACAGCTATACACAATTCCCCAGCTCAATTTCCTTGCCACTTTTGAGCATTTCAGGGGATTTGGTCAGAGTCCTCTAGGAAATCCAAGGTCGTTCCTCTCCCCCGAACAGCTTTGCCTTCGGTTCTGGTCTCTTCTCTCAAACAGCTAGAGAGAGAGAGAGACTTCTTTTTATAGACTTCCAGTCACCCAGTCAAAACTCTGACAGGTGATCAAAATTCCCTGTCAGGCACCCTGGTGTTAGATCACCAAACACCTGGAGTCAACATTTGAAAAACTGCTTTGCCCTGGGCAGTAGCTGTCTCTTTATCCAAGGATGCTTCCATTTGAATAGACAACAATCAAGACTTAAAGAACTTTCATTGTTAACTCTCTGCTAAGTGCAAAAATTTCTTCTGAAACCTCTTGTATGTTCCAGCTCAACATGGAGGCTAAAGAGCCACGGTGAACTCACAGAACAGATTTATAATCAAAAGTGTGCTCAGAAAACAAACTGGACTTTGTAGTTTGATATAGATATATAGAGAGTTCATAATATCAAACAGAATTCATAGCTTGTAAGTAAACAGGTTCCCCTGAACTATTACAAAGACATGTTTTGCTTGTTTCTCACAAAGTTGTATTTTTATTGTTTTTCAAAATCTGTATTTATTAATCCTAATCCTCGGTGGCAATATAACAAAATGGTGAGCCATACCATAGTGTCATTTATGTTACTACTGTACAAATCAATTTTTAACTGAGGGAAAATTAAATTTTGTTCATTCTTAAAGTTTCAAAATGTAAATTATTAAGTAAGCAGAAACAGAACTGGGAAAATGATATGAAATATTTTGAAATCTACATAAAAGACCAATAAATTGTACAGTAATATAATTTTCTGCTCAACAGTAATAAATCACCACTTCACCTTCTGTTTAAACACAATTAAATGTTTTCAAAGAAAAAAAATAAAAAAATACAACCTGGAACATCTTCCATAATAATAGATATATTACCACAAGTTAGAAAGATATTGATCATATTAGTCTGAACTTCTCAGGAGTTGTACAAAGTAACAACTATATAAAAGCTTTTAAAAAACATTATCTGTAGTTTTCACAAAGTATTTCAATGGATTGAAAGCAGAAGGCTAATGTCTATTTTTTTTAACCAAGTCTCTTTTCCCTCTTTTACAGGAAATAAAAGCAGAAGCATCGAGGCTGTCGCCTGGAATTTGAAACTGTCTGCACAGCTAAGACACACAAGTTTTAACTTGGAGAGCAGAGCGTCTTTCTAAGTACTAAAGCTGGGATGTACAGCTTCCTTCTCTCTCTCTCTCTCTGTTCATCTGAAGGATTTTTACTGAAATAAGCTACTAAACTAATGCTATCTTCTGAGTCTCAAGCTTAAAAAAAGGAAAGAAAACCAGAGGGGAAAAGGAACAGCAAATGATGATCTGCCAGCAATATTAACTTCCCATCACAGGAAAGACCTAATATTTCACCATTTTTCAACGGTTGTAAGGTAATTTTCTTTCTCTCAACATATTCTTTTCTGCTCCCTCAAGCTTATGTAATAGCCATTTAATTACAATTGATATGTGCAGCTAAAAATATATTTACATTTTAAAATACATGGTGTTTCATAAATTCCTGTCATACAATCTTTTACAGATGGAAATACAAGTGAGCACCTTTTAATAATGAAGCTATCAGAGAGATGTAAATATCATCTGATAACTCAGAGCATCTAAAGTTAGTTATAAACCCCCCACTCCTACTGGGATAATACTGAAGTATAGTATGTTTATAATTGTATCACTGAAGGGCTTGAAGTTTACTGCTCAGTTAAAACTTGGCTCTTGCAATCTTCCTTATATGGTTTTTCATCCCTCTTTCTAAACATCTTTGGATTACATAGCAGACCATTTAGATCATACTTTTGTATTAATTGCTGCAAAATCCAATGTTTTTACTTTTGTAAACAACAGGTAAACCAACTACCAAAACAAAGCAGCACTGTGTTAATTTATTTAAGTGCACTTTAATTCTTAGTGATAACAGTTCATAGTACATTACTAAATATTGTGAAGGTTGAACAAAGACTTAACATGAGTCCAAGCTACAGGACACTGCCAACACAGCTTAATCTTTGCAGAAAAGTGGGGAGAGACTGCCATTTGTACACATATTATGAAGTACACACTTTATCAACAAGCAAATTAGTGAGGTTCTAATTTTTTCTGATGGTCACAGATCACAGATGTTCCTGTTTGTGACAATATGAAATTTTGAGAATAAAGTTGCATCATATTCATTTATTTGAAAGGATCTGTTGGTAAATATTTTGACATCTCAAACTAAATTTTGTTTAAATATACATTTTTTTGTTTATAACACGCTATTAGCTGTAATTAAAGGATATGATTCATAGCAGCATTTCCCATCCTACGTCCTATTTTGCCATTCTTCCCTTTTGGCACAGCAAAACTATTTGGGCCGCCTTACAAAGACTAACGAAAGCAATGTACAATTAAAAGTAGTAAATAACAGTAATACTACTTTACACTTTTGTAGGACTTTGCATTTCAGGATCTCAAATCACTTTAACATACTTGGCTTTTTGGTCTTAAATATCAACAGCTGGGTGTCAGGTCCAGCAACTAATGAACTGGTTGTGCACTCAGCATGGCTTTCACATTTAGAAGTAACGGAGGAGGAAAAGGACCTTGGAGTATTGGTTGATCATAGGATGATTATGAGCTGCCAATGTGATATGGCCGTGAAAAAAAGCTAATGCGGTCTTGGGATGCATCAGGAGAGGTATTTCCAGTAGGGATAAGGAGGTTTTAGTACCGTTATACAAGGCACTGGTGAGAGCTCACCTGGAATACTGTGTGCAGTTCTGGTCTCCCATGTTTAAGAAGGATGAATTCAAACTGGAACAGGTACAGAGAAGGGCTACTAGGATGATCCGAGGAATGGAAAACTTGTCTTATGAAAGGAGACTCAAGGAGCTTGGCTTGTTTAGCCTAACTAAAAGAAGGTTGAGGGGAGATATGATTGCTCTCTATAAATATATCAGAGGGATAAATACCGGAGAGGGAGAGGAATTATTTAAGCTCAGTACCAATGTGGACACAAGAACTAATGGATATAAACTGGCCACCAGGAAATTTAGACTAGAAATTAGACGAAGGTTTCTAACCATCAGAGGAGTGAAGTTTTGGAATAGCCTTCCAAGGGAAGCAGTGGGGGCAAAAGATCTATCTGGCTTTAAGATTAAACTCGATAAGTTTATGGAGGAGATGGTATGATGGGATAACATGGTTTTGGTAATTAAATATTCATGGTAAATAGGCCCAATGGCTTGTGATGGGCTATTAGATGGGGTGGGATCCGAGTTACTACAGAAAATTCTTTCCTGGGTATCTGGCTGATGAATCTTGCCCATATGCTCAGGGTTTAGCTGATCGCCATATTTGGAGCTGGGAAGGAATTTTCCTCCAGGGCAGATTGGAAGAGGCCCTGGAGGTTTTTCACCTTCCTCTGTAGCATGGGGCACGGGTCACTTGCTGGAGGATTCTCTGCTCCTTGAAGTCTTTAAACTACGATTTGAGGACTTCAATAGCACAGATATAGGTGTGAGGTTTTTTGCAGGAGTGGTGGGTGAAATTCTGTGGCCTGCGTTGTGTAGGAGGTCAGACTAGATGATAATGGTCCCTTCTGACCTAAATATCTATGAAGATCTGAGATAGCTGGTCCTTGGTCACATGTGAAGTATGACACCAGTTGCTGTTTGGGGCTAAGGAAGGGATTTTCCTAATGGTGGATCTGCCATGCTCTATGCGGTGTGTGCTTTCCTGCGGGATCACTGTTTGAGGAGTTGGACCTGTTTACTTTAAGAAGCTTTTGGTCTGACAGGTGGCTGGGGATCGCCGACAATGGAGTACGCAAAAGGCTGCTGAGCTGCGCCTGAAGATTTTCATTTCATGTTATTGTGGCAACCGGAAGGCAGGACAGGAGTCCCTAGCAACATGGTGTCTTCATGCTTTGTCCCAAAACCTGGGGTAGAGTTTGGTACTTGAGGTGGGACAGCGACAGTATGTGGGGAGGCAAACCTTATAGGACACAGTTGCAAAGCATATCCCTGCCCCATGCAAGTGCTCAAGTCTCCCTCAGAAAATGGACTGTTAGGGGACTTGCAGTTTGGGGTACCACTCCTCCTGGTGCCTAAAGGTTTAAGGCCCACAGCAATAATAGGTGATTGCAGGTACTTATGAGGGGTTTTAAAGAGATTGCCTGACTGTGGGGACGATGCAGCAGGAAAACATTTTTCCTGCAATTTTTCCTCTCCACAAGCACTGCAGCTCAGCAGTTGGCGTGAGAGTTCGAAGGTGCCTCAGAACATTAGCCAGTGAGTTGGCCAGATAGAGTACTGAAGACAGGAAGCAGCTCTAGAGATGCCTCCTGCCCCCAGATCGCAGCTGGAATCCCCTCCTACCTTCTTGCTGAAGTTGATGGGGTAAGGTAGATTCTGAAGCCAGTCTACAGCGACAAAGCTGGGGCAGAGCAGATCCTCGCCCACCCACTCCCATCCCTGGGTGGCAGCAGCCAGCAGGAGAGATGATCCAAAAGTTCTTCCTCCTTCCCTCCCTCCCTCCCACCGCACTCGGAAGAGAAAGCTCTAGTGACTGCTGCATGTCTAAGGAGAGAGACAAGTCAGAGCATAGGAAGACAGGGGAAGAATGACCTTTAGAAGAGGCACAAAGTGAGGTCAAGAAACAGCACTGAGAGAGGTGATCAGCAAGAGGGGGCAGCAGCAAGAAAGACATCACAGGAGCAGTGGGGGGAGGAGCAGTGGGGGGAAAAGAACAATAGAGGGAGACTGGGGCAACAATAGGCAACCGGGAAGGGAAATAAAAATAATCAGGCGAGGAGATAGGTCCATAGCTGCCTAAAAGTCCTAGGATGGAGGACTCAGGTAGGAGAGAGGAAAAAAGTTAGTAGATAATTTACTGAGCACTATATATGGTTTCCTTTTAGCAGCTAATCCAATTATCACTGATAACTGAATTTGTAGCCAAAAGCAACTAATATAAGCAATCCCATCCCTGTATTACAAAAAAATTAGAAGAACATTTTTCTTCCCCCATTTGAAAACTGCGGTTTGGAGAGATCACTATACAGGCAAAAAGTGAAATGACAGCCCTGTATTGCCCCTGAATTCATCATTTGTGCTGTTGTGAGTTAGCAGTTGTGGCCAAAGACCTATAATCCACAACTGTGTGGAGTGCATTATTGCGGTCATCCACCAGGTGGTATTTGCACAGATACAGTAGTTGGTTAGAGTTTGCGTTGCAATTCCCCACAGAACATAAGTACTAGGAAACCACTTGGAAAGATCATGCATCTCCAAAAGGAATAATCTGTGGGGCATATTCAGAGAGGAAACTCTTGGTGCGTCTTACACCTTCTTCTGACTCCCAACCCTCTGTCTGTGTGTCAGACCAGTTTAGACTCAACATCCATTTACTGATACCAGTGTATAATTTACCCAAGGGAGGAGAGGCAACAAGGTTGTAAGAGGGCTTAAATTCCTTAGCCTTCACCGTATCTAAATTTAAACTTTTTTTTACTTTCATCTTGCTTCTTGAAACTCAAGCGTCTCCAACTTACCAATGTCCAAGAGAGTCTAACTGGGTCTAAGGGTGCCTATCTCTGTCTGAACTGATCATGGTTGAAATTACTCTAAATTATTGTTAGAAAAACAGCCTCTGAATTTAACCCTGTATCTGCAGATCTGTCATCCATGGTGTGGTGATAAATACCCAAGACATTATGTTAGCATAAAAACCAACAACATTCATATACATAGAATAACCAGAATACAATGTGGGTAGATTGATTTAAATCACTAGTTTTAATTATGATTTAAATCAGCAAGCACAAAACCTTGATTAAAATAATTGATTTTAATCATATTTTGCATTTGTACTTTTTAGTTATTTTCCTAAAGAAAGGTTGATTCTCATGAGTTGGTAACCATTAAAATATGTTGATTTTCAACTAAATATAACCTTTATACTAAATTTGGTGATTCTTTTTGCTAATCAAAAGGGTCTATATATCTTTACACATTTAAATAATTATACAGTTAACTTACATTTATTCAGATTAATTTTTACATTTTTATGTTAGAAAATGGTGGATGATGCATTTCTTATTTACTAGATTAATTTTTTGTGATTTGCGTCAGTCTCTATTTGGATGGAAATTCAAAAGGAGCATTTTTTTTAATTAAATGAAACAACCTTAAACATGCTGGATACATAACTTTTTTCTTTATCAAAACATGTTCTGCATTTAAAACGAACTGCTTTATTAAATAAAGGACGTATTATCTATAGTTACTGAATTGGACTGATTGTTTCTTTCAAGATTTTAGAGCTAATAGATTTCATCCTTTTACACTTAGCTTTTATTAATAGATTGGAATAAGAAAACAAGCTTTCCTGCTTTTTCAACTCCCAACAGGCTTCTTAACTTTGAATGAATTCGTCTTTGAACTGAACTAGCTGAATAAACTGAAATGAAAAAGATATCCTTTCTGAACCTGCAGAACATGCTACTATTGTCAAAAGCTAGGTTAGCACTTCAACAAACTCAGGGTACAGGTGCTTAGCCAGTGACTTCCACTAGTTCTGTGATTTGACTTGCTATCAAATGTGGCAGCAAATATGTTCTGCTTAATATAATTTTTAAACCTTTTAAATGAGTTTAATTGTAATAGGTTTATGCCTTAACATAAGTTGTCAATTTCAAAATTAATGTAAATAGATTAAATTTAAAAAAAATACACCTGTATTTTAATTTAAAAATCCAATTAAAAATTATATCAGTGATGTTTATCCACCCTGAATAAAATGAATGCTGCAGTTCTCTGCCTGATAAATGGTAACCCTGCATCCTTTGTTTTAACAGGGGGAAAAGATATCAAAGTACAAATGAATGCCAAATACAACTTCAGCTATCCTGGAAATGAAAGCAACTGCAACAGTGATAACAAAATCAGTCAAGTTCTCTTTCCCTTGCTCTACACTGTTCTCTTTCTCGTGGGCATTGTCATGAATGGCCTCGCGATGCGGGTGTTTTTTCAAATCTCCAGTAAATCTAATTTCATCGTCTTCCTTAAGAACACAGTCATTTCTGACATCCTCATGATCCTGACCTTTCCATTCAAAATTCTCAGTGACGCAAAAATGGTGCCTTGGGCACTGAGGGGATTTGTATGCCAGGTCACACAGGTCATATTTTACTTCACCATGTACATTAGTATTTTGTTTCTGGGTCTAATAACTATTGATCGCTATCAGAAAGCTGCCAGACCATTTAAAACATCAAGCACCAGCAGCCTGTTAGGTGCTAAGATTCTGTCCATGGTAATATGGATATTAATGTTTATTCTCTCACTACCTAACATGATTCTGACAAACAAAAAACCCACACGTAAAACAGTGAAGAAATGTGCTCACTTGAAATCAGAGTTTGGGTTAGTATGGCATGAAATTGTGAACTACATTTGCCAGTTTATCTTCTGGGTTAATTTGGTCATCATAATTGTATGTTACATACTCATAACAAAAGAACTGTATAAATCATATAAAAGAATAAGATGCACGGGGAAGGTATCCAGAAAACCTGTAAATATTAAGGTATTTATCATTATTGCAGTGTTCTTTATTTGTTTTGTGCCATTCCATTTTACTAGAATTCCCTATACCTTGAGCCAAACAAGAGATGTTTTTCAATGCTCTGCTCAAAACATATTGTTCTATATAAAAGAGAGCACCCTCTGGTTGACATCTTTAAATGCGTGCCTAGATCCATTCATATATTTTTTCCTTTGTAAGTCCTTTAGAAAATCCTTGATAAACATGTTGCACAAACGCACCAAGGAGCAGAACAATGGAGCTGGTAGTGATGAGACGCCAATGTAAGGCTACAACATTGGGTAAACAGCAAATAATATAGGTATTTACATGCTTATTAATAATAAATACCCAGGTCTTACTCCAATAAGATCAATGGCTAACTCCCACTTACTTCTCTGGGAACTGAATCTGTGTTGTTTGAATCTAGGTTCTATGACAGAAGCACACACACACTAGAACAGAGGAACTACTGGTTATAGCCCCAGTGCAGCAAAGTGGTTAAGTTTATGCTTAGTTACATACAAGCAGTCTCACGAAAGTCAGTGGGAATACTCTTGTGCTTGAGTTTTAAGCACATGTTGGATCCAGGCCTGAATGCTTATTAAAACAATTATAAAGGGGGGGGGGGGAAAGCTTTTTAGTCATAGAATACTATAGATGAATTTATAAACTGTGAGGGCTCAGCAGAGAAATGGTGAAATCCTAGCTCTCTTGAAGTTGGTGACAAAGCACGCTGACTTCAAGTGGGAGCCAGGATTTCACCCATACCAATTAAAATCTGAAAAATGCAACTAAAGAAAATACCAATAAGACAGATATTTTTTTAAAAAAAGAAAGCTATCACCTTGCATCCGAATGCCAAACAACTAAGCATAGCGGGGGAAAAGCTATTTATGTGTGCTGAATTAGCAGAATGAACATTACACTTCTGGCATCATACATTTGCATTTTTAAAGTTGCTGACCATTTTATTAATAACTGTATCCAGAAATAATGTATATTAAGCAAATCTATTTAGACTGAAGTTAAACCTTTGAGTACCCCAGAACACACTCTGAAAGACCAATCAAAGAACCACAGTTTTACAGTGAGCAATATATAAATGACCATTTTCAGTAAAACTAATTTTACACTAATAAAAATCCCTGGGTTTCATGGGATAGAAGCACTGAAAGGGTTAAACCAATTATGAGAGTTAACATCAGCTTTTGTTTTCATTATACTAGATTTCTAGCTATGCTTTTTAGTTACAGCTATGATGCATTTTTAGTTTGGGAAATCAGGAATGCAATTTTCAGTAACAATTGTGTACATAATTCTGACTGCAGATGGCCCTAGGTTGCCATAAACAACCACTAGCAGACTTTCTGCTGATACAACTACTAACCAGACTCTGAGTCTGAAAAATCTTTCACTAACATGTAAGGCTCTGATCCTACAAACAGATATTACCTTCTGTATACTTTCTATCGCCACTGCAAGCACACACAGGAGTAACTGTTTGTAGGATGGAGGCCAAATACTATATAACTTGTTAAAATGTTCTTCACTTGCATATAAATTTTAGTACTGAACTTGTAATACATGTTTTATGGTTTATTCTGTTGATCCAATAAATCATACCAACTGTAATTATAAATACGCCTGGAAGGATTAGATTTTTATGAGTCAACGTCAATTTCACCATAAACATACAAAATGATGAAAAATATTTTCATTGATAATAACCAAAATGTGCACACAGGCAAAGTAAGATTTTAAGGACAAAATCCAGTGATTTAGGTTTTTGAATTAAGCATGTTACAAATGCACTAGCAAATGAATAGTAAAAACTGGTATGATTTGTTGATTTAAAAGACACTTGCACTGTATATTTTGACATGTGATATTGACCATTTTTGTTTTAACAGTTATACAGCTAACTTTTCGAATCTCAGTGTCTACTGTCGTTACATTGTCTGATGACCCCCAATTTCCTGTAACTGTGAAAATTTAAATAGATAAATATCAGAAAAGATACTTAAAAATAATCAATATTATGTGCTGAAATTGTAATAAAAACTGAATTCTGCCAAGCCTAATTATAAAGTGTAGTTAATAATAATTTAAGTGATGTCTTAATTTCTCCTCCCTCTAGTTGTACAATGAAATTCAGAAGAAAATATGGGTAGCTCTTTGGAGAGGGGGATATGTCATTTACTTTAGTTTACTATTCTTAGATGGATCTGGCAGTTCAAGTTACTTTCTGAAACTCCAGATTTCTCAATGATCTGTTAAACAACATTTACTTCCACTTTTGTGTGCACACCTGTGTTCCCTCTAAGCTGCATGGTTGCACAGCGGTCCAGGAGTGATTCAAGTGCCGCGCACTTGATTCGCAGAGCCGCACACATCTGGCGGTGTGTGTTCAGGTGCCCCTCCCCCTCACTGCTTTGCAGCCACATTGCTCCTGCAGTTGCTCCAGGGATCCTCCTGCTGGCTGTGCAGAGCAGGGGGGAGGAGGTGCTGAAATCAGGTTGTCCCCCATTCCCCGCCCCTGTACCCCATCTCCACAGAGCAGGGGAGGGGGACAGGGCTCAGGATTTGCAACAGCTCTGAACGAGCCTTCCGGGCAGTGAGTGAGTGCCTTGAAGAGACAGAGTGCGGTCTCTCAGTCTTCCCCAGCAGCCTGCGCGCACGCACGCACGCACACGCGCGCAGACACACACACACACACACACACACACACACACACACACAGAGTCTCTCCCCCTCCCACCTGCCAACGTACCCCATCCCCCCAGAGCCGGGGAGGGGACACCTGGCTCAGGAGCAGGACAGCTTTCAATGTATGCCTTAAAGAGACGGCACATGACATCTCTCAGAAACTTCCCCAGCAGCCAGCGCACATGCAGGCCCTGTCTACGCTGGCAAGTTTCTGCGCAGTAAAGCAGCTTTGAACACTGTCACTCCCGAGGTGCACACACTGTCAAGCCACTTAGTGCGCACAAACTGCGCACTTGTAGCACTGTAAAAGAGCCACCCCAACGAGAGGAATAGCACTTTCTGCGCCAGGACTACAGCATTGCGGTGCCAGCATAGACACCCTGGTCAATTGCAGCGCTGCGACTGGCCTCCAGGAGGTGTCCCACAATGCCTGTTTCCGTCCCTCTCTGGTCATTGGTTTGAACTCTACTGCCCTGCCCTCAGGTGACCAACCCTCATCCCTACCCCATAAATTCCTTTGGAATTTTGAACGTCCCCTTCCTGTTTGCTCGTTGATGCGTACAGTGGTCTCAGTGCATCTTTCCAGATGGCCATGCCTGCTCTATGCACCAGGCGATCCCCCGCTTGGAGCAATGCCGAGCTGGTGGACCTCATCAGCATTTGGGGAGAGGAGGCTGTCCAGACCCAGCTGTGCTCCAGCCATAGGAATTATGATACCTATGAACAGATTTCACAATGTATGACAGAAAGGGGCCATGACCGGGACACACTGCAGTGCAGGGTCAAAGTGAAGAAGCTGCGGAACACCTACCACAAGGGGTGAGAAGCTGTGCCCGTGAGCTGCCAATTCTACAAAGAGCTGGACGTGATACTCAGTGGCGACCGCACCTCCACTACAAAGGGCCCTGTGGATACTTCTGTGGCTTACATGACAGTCGAAACTGGACCGAGCCAAGAGGAGAAAATCTTGGATGAAGACTGGAGGGGTAGGGGGACCCAGAGGCAGAGGATGACTATGAGGTCAGAGATGCATGCAACCAGGAGCTCTTTTCTACCCCAGAGGAGGCTAGCCAGTCACAGCTGTCAGAGGTTGGCGAAGCACAAACAGGAGAGGAGGCCCTGGTAAGTGAATCTGATTTTGGGAATCGCTGAAATGAGTTGTTGCGGGCAGGAGGGTTGCAGAACACAGACTAGGCATGCGGTGGGAGACAAGCCTGAACGATGGAACAGGCTGTTGATTGACTCCCTCACGTCACAGGAATCTCCCTCAGATCTCCAGGAAACTCTCATGCAGATACTGGGCAATTCACTGCTGCAGGTTCTTCAGCAGAGTTGCTTTGTTTCTTGCCCCGTTAACGGTAACTTTCCCGCATCACTGTGCTATCACGGGAGGGTGAGGGGAGACCATTGCTGCACTCAGGTGAGCCGCATAAGGGCCTGGGAGGAAGGCACAGTCTTGGAGAAAATCGTCCCTTGATTCCCTGCTCACCCCCAGCAGCGCGGTATCATCCCTAATGGGGGAGGGATAACTCAGTGGTTCGAGCATTGGCCTGCTAAACCCAGGGTTGTGAGTTCAATTCTTGAGGGGACCATTTAGGGATCTGGGGCAAAAATTGGGGATTGGTCCTGCTTTGAGCAGGGGGTTGGACTAGATGACCTCCTGAGGTCCCTTGCAACCCTAATATTTGATGATTCTATGATCACATCCTGTGGAAAGTGTGGGGGCAGGAATGATTATCAGGCCCCCTCTACAGTGCTGGCTCTTCCAAAGAGCCACATGCCCAGTGTACAGTAGGGTCCAGGAAGAGTGATTTATCCTGCCCCTGCATCTACTTGCCATTTTGGGGGTCTTGTGGCTCATGCGTGCTTGCCCGGGGTCAGCCAGTTAGTAACAGGTGTAAAAGTACTGGCTGTGTTTTAAATCACTGAATCAGTGTTCTCTATGTTGCAGACAACGCTGTTTCTGTAAAATGCTGCATTTAAACTTCACAGAGATTACCTTGGGAGGCCAGCCTCCCTCTTTGTTATCGCTGGTTGAGCAGAATTAGGAAGCAGCCAAGAACTAAGGAGAACTTTCTGCATTTTGTCCTTCCTCCCAAGGAGCGGCGGGACAGCAAGAAGAGGGACCGAAAGGAGAACGCGGCACGCCAGAATGAAGCCACGGAGCGGCTCTTCAAGTTTATGGAGCACCACGCAGACATGCTCCAGGCGATACTAGCTCTTCAAACTGAGCAGCTCCACGCCTGCCCTCCCCTGCAGCCGCTGTCATAAAACTCTTTCCCATGCGCCCCCCAGACACTGCCAACACACTCTTATCAACCTCCTGGCTCCAGTGTATACCCGCAGCATTCCACTCCTCCCCCCCTCACAGTCCAGCCCTGCGGACTCCCAGTACCCACTGCACTCAACACCCGTCCCTCTGCAGTTTGGCCCTGCTGAAGCACAGTACCCGCCGCACTGTACTCCAAAGGAGAAGGTTGGCTATGGTCCCTGGACATACACAAATCTTTAGCCATCCCGGGACCCTTCCTCCTCCTGGGACCTTCCCTTTCCCCATTCCCCTCACTGCTGATGCTTTTTTTGTTTGACTCTCTCCTCCGGTTGTTGTCTTTTAATAAAAGAATTGTGTTGGTTTGAAAGCAATCTTTATTCTATTAATTGAAAGCAGAATGAGGACTGCAAAGCAACATACAATTATGTTAAACCCACATATTGCATCATCTGCACCAATCACCTCCTAGCATTACAAGCACTGCACTCCCGAGCATCGCAACAAATATTAGTGGCTTTCAGCTTCAAATTGCTGCCTCAAGGATTCCCTGATCCTTATGGCCCCATGCTGCACCCCTCTAATAGCCCTGGTCTCTGGCTGTTCAAACTCAGCCTCCAGGCTCTGAGCCTCTGCAGTCCAGCCCTGAGTGAAGCTTTCACCCTTCCTTTCACAAATACTATGGAGTGTACAGCACATGGCTATAAGCCTAGGAATATTGTCATCTGCCAGGTCCAGCTTCCCATAGAGACAGCGCCAGTGGGCTTTTAAATGGTCAAAGCACACTCAACGGTCAGTCTGCACTTGCTCAGCCTGTTGTTGAACCGCTCCTTGCTGCTGTCAAGTTGTCCCGTGTATGGTTTCATAAGCCATAGCATTAAGGGGTAGGTGAGGTCTCCCAGGATCACAATGGACATTTCAACTTCCCCTACGGTGATCTTCTGGTCCGGGAAGAAAGTCCTGGCTTGCAGCTTCCTGAACAGACCAGTGTTCCAAAAGATGCGTGTGTCATGCACCTTTCCAGACCAGCCTATGGTAATGTCTGTGACACACCCATGGTGATCCACAAGCACCTGGAGAACCATTGAGAAATACCCCTTGCGATTAATGTACTCTGTGGCTAGGTGATCTGGTGCCGGAATTGGAATATGCGTGTCATTTATTGCCCCGCTGCAGTTAGGGAAGCCCATTTGTGCAAAGCCATCCACAATGTCACGCATGTTGCCCAGAATCATGGTCTTTCAGAGCAGGATGCAATTAATGACCCTGCACACTTCCATCAACACGACTCCAATGGTCGACTTTCCCAGTCCGAACTGGTTAGAGACCAATCGGTAGCAGTCTGGAGTAGCCAGCTTCCACAGTGCAACTGCCATGCACTTCTCCAACAGCAGGGCAGCTCTCATTTTCATGTCCTTGCACCGCAGGGCTGGGGCGAGCTCATCACACAGTCCCATGAATGTGGCTTTCCTCATGCAAAAGTTCTGCAGCCGCTGCTTGTCATCCCTGATGTGCATCACAATGTGATCCCACCACTCTTTGCAGCCCAAAAGCAGCATTCCACTATGGTCAGCACCTCCGGGAATGCCACAAGCAATCTCGTGTCATAGTCACTACATGTGGCGAGATCAATGTCGCACTTCTCTTACCTTTTTAGTTTAAGGAATAACTCCACTGCCACTCATGACGTGTTGGTCAGAGGAAGCAGCATACTTGTTAATAGTTCGGGATCCATTCCTGCAGCCCAGAAAGGCAGGATGCACTATACACAAACCATTGAAAGATGGTGCCAAATGTGGACAGAAGCACAGGGATTGCTGGGATAAGAAGCAATGCATCACGGGACACTGGGACAGGACCCAGGAATCCCCACAACCCCCTCCGCCTTCCCACAACTCTTAATGGCAGAAGAGAAAGAGGTGCTCTGTGGGATAGCTGCCCAGAGTGCAACGCTCCGAATACCACTGCAAGTGCCGCAAGTGTGAACACGCTATTGTGCAAGCAGCTGACAGTGTGAACACACAACAGCGGTTTTCCTTCAGCGCTCTGAGTGGCGCTGTAACTCTGCCAGTGTAGACATGCCCACAGTCTCTGTGTCACACACACTGTCGCAGACAGTCTTTCATACCGACCTCCCAACACTTACTTGTATTATTATAGTAGTTACTTTTTGGTACTTCCTACAATGCTCATATATTCTCTGTAATTTTATTCTTTCAAAGTGTGTTATTTAGTTTTTTGACTGGTCTATGCACTTTGCAATTTTTATTTCTCGCTTTCTACTCAAAGAATTAAATTTAAGTGTGAGTTCTAAAATGCCTAAAATGTCCTGGCTGGAGTAATTATCCCTATGGTAACTTTTTAAAAATATATATTATATCTAGCTTTTTTGTTTCCACTGGTGGCGCACATTACTTCATTACACATAACAAAATGTATTACGCACACAGATGGAAAAAATTAGAGGAACCATTGGTGCACACTCATGCATACACACAGTTTTAAACGTCCTCCCTGAAGCTACAGGCACTCAAGGCAAGCACAGGTAAAATGTACATTGTAAAACAGGCAATACGAAGATCAGAGTAATTAAAAGCAGGGAAGGGTAAGACCAGAGTAATTAAAAGCTGGTGAGATGGGACAGGGTGGGGTGCGAGGGAAGCAATCTATGACACGAGAACTGATTAGTTCTTCTGGTCCACTGGCTGGTGCACTGAATGGGAAAACCCAGCACTCTGCCTACTCCCCACCCACCTGCACAGGAGGGGTAATAGCAACGCCACGGAAGCTGTTCTCCCTCCTACACTGCTACCAACAATGCAGGTAGCAGGCACAGGGAAGAAAAGGGCACATCTTGCACCATCCCTTACATCCCTACAGAGGTGCATTAGACCAGTCACAATCGAGCCTTTAACTGGTATCTTTTCACAATTCTCTAAATGATTTCTATTGGACTGTTTTGCAAAATAAACCGTAAAAACCTAGACAGGTAGAGTCTTGCTAGGCAGAGGTGCAGAGAAGAATATTCCATTGCACATCTGAAGAGGATCTTTCCACTATTTTACCATGGGTGAGGACTTTTTGTAGGAGTATGACGATCACGTCCATGCAGTGTCTGCTGGGCGGATACACTGATTTCAACTACTCTTGCATGGAGTGAAAGTGAAGTCTGGCATGCTGTGTGTCAGAAGTCCATGAGGCTCTGTGTTCTAAAAGCCAGACATATTCTCACTGATTCTTGGGTGGGCTTGAAATTGATTGATGTTTGAAATCTCTCTTGTGGGAGGCAAGTCTCACCATCTCGGCGTAAAACAGTGCTACTGTGAACTCTGCGCTCTGAGTTGGAGTCAGTGTGGATTTCTGCCTGTAGACTATGAAATCTAGTGAGACAAAGAGCTTTAGAATTATTGGAACTGAGTTGGTCAGCTGTTGTGGTGATCCTCCTTGAGGAGGGAAGGCAGTCCTGCCAGGCGTACCCTGTCTTTATATAGGGAGGGCTGGGGGTTTTGTAGTCACCTCTCTAAGTTTTTCATTCAGAGGGGACTCCTGTACCAGGCCCATTGATAAGTCACAGGACACTGTATAAAGTTTCAGTACTGAGACAGTCAGTACGGAGACAGCAGGTATTGCAGAGGTAATCGGTACTGAGGCGGAAGGTACTGCTACAATAACAGAAGGACTCAATGCAGGGCTTGGTGCCATGGGGTTAGTACTGAGGGTAGCATGGTCTGCTGATTTAGAAATTACCGTATGCGCTGCCTTGAAAGTCAATGCCAGGGTACCAGAATGGGCTCTCTCAGCATATTGGTCCTTGGAAGTAGAAGCCCGAGATGAGTCATGCAGCTAATGACCCTTCAGTCTCTTGCTAGGTGACAGAGAGGAAATCTGCATGTGTGCTCATCCTTACAACATTGCTTCTCTCTGCCCCTCTCAAATGTCAGTGCCGACGTAGGAGTGGACGAATGGTGCTTATGAGTGGATGTGGCCCAGAACCTCAAAGTGTTCAACAGGGCACTTACTAAGAGAATACCTGCATCAACTTCTTTAACCAGAATAGGTTTCAGTTTTGCCTCCCCCATTCTCTGGTAAACTTGGGAAAAGTGCAATTAACAGAGCATCACACTGGGACATCTCCAAGACACAGCAGGCACTAAGTGCACCCGTGGCTGATGGGCACTGAAGCACCACATGAGGGACAGATCTAAATTCCTGGTGACATCATTTCTGCCATTACTCTGGGGTGGTCCTATATTAACTCAACTTTCTAGTCTATATACACTGTACTTATTTAACCAATCGACCTAAAAAGAAAACTACACTATCACTGACTGTGCTAATACATCATTCAGTGTGCAGAGTAAGCAGATACTGCAAGCGATTGATCTCTCTCTGCCTTGGGTGGTAAGAAGGAACTGAGGGGTGGTTTGGCCCACTCTGCCCTTTATGACCTTGGGTGGGGAGAGGGCACTTAGGGCACAGGCATGATCCCAACAGACACTGCTGCCCAAAAGAACACAATCGTTCTAGCATTTGGCACCTGGGCACCAAGAATGGTATCTGTGTGAACAATCACTCCAAGTAGCACTCACAGTTTCTCAGAGGAACACTGTGCCTAGCTACTGTACATCAGCTGTCAGAAAGCACTTCGAAGCAGAGTATCCAGAAATTTCTAAAAGCAGCACAGAAAGGGTTAAATAGAAAACACCATGTATTCAGAATTGTGATCCAGCCACAAACCACAAGGACCATGCAAATAAAAATGGAGTACCATGCAGACCCAGGATGATAAGCACAGAAGATGGCATCTCTGCAGGCTGCTAAGTTCCATATTGCCCTCAGGGAAATAACAGTAGCTAACAACCAGTCATTTCCACTGTGGAAGATTTGGGAGATCAATAAGTCTGTAAAGAATCTATTAGCACAATGGACTTCATACGTGAATGACAGATCTTTAAACAACCACATACCACACAACAGAACCACTAGCCCAGGAACCTATCCTTGCAACAAAGCCCGTTGCCAACTGTGCCCACATATCTATTCAGGGGACACCATCACAGGGCCTAACAACATCAGCCACACTATCAGAGGCTCGTTCACCTGCACATCCACCAATGTGATATATGCCATCATGTGCCAGCAATGCCCCTCTGCCATGTACATTGGTCAAACTGGACAGTCTCTACGTAAAAGAATAAATGGACACAAATCAGATGTCAAGAATTATAACATTCATAAACCAGTCGGAGAACACTTCAATCTCTCTGGTCACGCAATCACAGACATGAGGGTCGCTATCTTAAAGCAAAAAAACTTCAAATCCAGACTCCAGCGAGAAACTGCTGAATTGGAATTCATTTGCAAATTGGATACTATTAATTTGGGCTTGAATAGAGACTGGGAGTGGCTAAGTCATTATGCAAGGTAGCCTGTCTCCCCTTGTTTTTTTCCTGCAAACCCCCCCCCCCAAGATGTTCTGGTTAAACTTGGATTATTGCTGTGCACATTGTAAGATGAGCTGTTGCCAGCAGGAGAATGAGTTTGTGTGTGTGGTTTTTGGAAAAGGGGAGGGTGGTGGGGGGGGTGAGAAAACCTGGATTAGTGCTGGAGGTGACCCACCTTGATTATCATGCGCATTATAAAGAGGGGTTTCAAAGGGGGATGGGCTGTTGCCAGCAGGAGAGTGAGTTTGTATGTGTGTGTGTGGGTGGGGGGAAGGGTGAGAAAACCTGGATTCGTGCTGGAAATGGCTCTACTTGATGATCACTTTAGATAAGCTGTTGCCAGCGGGGGAGTGAGGTGGGAGGAAGTTTTGTTTCATGGTCTCTGTGTGTATATAATGTCTTCTGCAGTTTCCACGATATGCTATGCATCCGATGAAGTGAGCTGTAGCTCACGAAAGCTCATGCTCAAATAAACTGGTTAGTCTCTAAGGTGCCACAAGTACTCCTTTTCTTTTTACACTTTTCTCTGACGCACACAATACATGGCTCCACAGCATTTACACTTACGAAGTCAGGAGGTTTAAACAGTGACTTCACCACAGAAGCTGTGGAGTCAATGCTCTTAAAGGGCAGTTTACTATCAAATTCAATGGGAATTTTGACATTGGCTTCCATGGAAGCAGAATAGGATTATTAAAAAGAAATGCATGCATCACAACGGACATTACAATAACTTCAAATAGAGGTTGCCCACATTAGTGACAACAAATTGATTAACTGGGTCTCACATGGCACTGTCCTGGGGAAGTAGTTATCTAGCTAAGAAGTAGGACTGCTGAGTGAGGCTGAGTCAGCCTTTGAAAGATCTGAATGAGCAGCAGCGTCCATACCGATGCATATCAATGGTCAAGTTTAGGCTCACTCGTGCAGTATCAGCAAAAATATCTCAGTGAAGAAAGTATGATTTCACAGCATGATTGAAGGCTGCTTATGGCCTACATTTAAAAATAAAGCCAACTCACGATAAGTAAACTCCAGTTGGAGTGATTATTCAGCAGACTTTAATGCCCAGTCCTTCACTGCAATGTTAAAAAGGTTATTCTTGCCTCTAGTTCCCTTCACTCTCTGGAGACAATTTCCCATGCCACGCAGTTATCGAATAGAGTTCACACATATGACCGTGCAACTCTCATGATTTTGTAGTTGAGCAAATCTGTGGTTCTTTGTGCTTACTTAAGACAGGATTTCCTATTACTGGTGAAATAGTTATGGGAACCCCTGATAGTCATGGGCAACGTAACAACCAGGAAACGTTTCACTTAAAGACCTTTTAGCACTGTGTTGAAATATACAGGAATTCACACACAAAAACTAATACTAATGTTGTAGTGAGAGTCCGATTATTATGTTGGAAAACATTCCACATACTGAGAGAAGGGAGGACAGAACAAAGGTAATAACTTCAAACACCACACTGATTGTCAGAGGCTTTGCATATAGAGGAGGGCCAGCATGTTTGGCTATATTGCTGTTTTCAGCAGCTTGATCCAATAAGTGCTTCTCTGTAACAGAAGGGAAGACAAGAATGTATACAGTACTAGCTTTCCTAAACATCAGGTGGGAAAGGGGAAGGAGAGAGACAAGAAAAAGGGAAGTGGGGATGTTGGTTGATGGACCCACTGACCACACTCTCCAAAATCTTTGCTCCAAACTTCTGTCAGAGAAGCTACTGCACAGCAATCCTTTGTCGTATACAGGGGTACATCTGCACAGTCTACATAACACACTAAATCTGGACTTTGACTCAGATTTAAGCCAAAGACCCCCTTTCCATTCGCACAGAAATTAGTCTGACTAGGGCCAGGAACCCTTCTGGACTCAAGCCTGCCGTCAGAGTGGTGCTGTGACCCGGGACAGAGCCCAGACATTTTGCAGTGTGGAGGCTGCTCAAGTCCAGATCACCAGACTTGGGTCTGGAGAGTCTGACAATGCTATCCCACAATCCCCTGTGCTGTGCTTCCCAGCCCTTCAAATCCAAAACTTGGCACTCACTTCCCCAGAACCCGAAGCAACCTCCTGATTCAAATGCAACCTCTTGGCATTTGACCCTTCATTTCATGCGGACTGCTCAACTGGAAACAACACAGTCAGTCAACACTAATGTGCATTAGCTATGCCCAGCAGCAAGATGGAGTCTGACATCAAAAGCACACAGCTAGTTGACCAAAGGAACATAGCTGGCTTCTATTTAACCTCAGTTATCAAGCAAGCAATACACTTGACTTCACCAAGAGCACAAGGAATGATCATGTCTATAAAATTATATTGGCACGACTGGCAGCATTAGAGATCGACTGGACAGCAGAAGAATACAGAGAGTGAATCGTGGCTGAAGACAGACTACCACGGAGTCAAGGATGCCAGCTCATGGGCCTATGAAGTTATTAATACAAACTGGGATTTTTGTGATTTTCTATTCAGGGCAGAAACCACACCACTTCTCTATTGACCTTCTGCCTCCCGCCGCTCCCCACCCCCGACGCCACATAGTTTCAAAATGCACACGGCGAAAAGAGGAAAAATGTTAAACAAGCAGTTACCCATGAAATTTTTACTAGTTACTCATTGACTGTTATAAGTGTGGGTTTGGACTCCACAATTCACAGCCTCACATACCCCTCCCACATAATATCACATGCCTTGTAAATCCGCACCCAAACTGTCCTAGACTGCCCATGAACTGAGTCTCAAAAACCTGGCTCTTATGAGTGTAAACCAAGCCACATTATGCATCTGATCCATCGCTTGCTTTAATGTCTGAGTCCAAGTTACAGCAAAGGGTGGCTGGCTAACTGTATTAGGGATCCCAATGGCTGGCCGTCAGTCAGGGGTTGTCCAGGGACACAGTGTGCTCGTAAGGAGGCTGTACTGTGTCTTCATGCTAAATCAGTAGAAACTTTCACCCATTACTGGTTGGTGATGAAAGTGAACTTCTCATAGAGTAGGAACTCCAGACAGTCTTATGTTCTGGGACAGGGCATTCTTATTTGGGCTGCCTCTAACTCTCAAGCCCCCTCCATTCCATGACATGCTGTTGGGTCTCCAGATGCCTAAACAGCTCCTTACCATACATAGATGGCTGGCCCCAAACAGGAGTTCATACTTCCACTCGGTGACCTCCAGAAGGTCAGTGGTCTCCAGAGCCTACCCTGCCTGACTGGACCGAACAATCATCGCTAGTAACTAGACCTCTCATAAGTGTGCCCCAAACAACTCCTCTCCCCCCCTACCCCCCGCCCACCCCAAAGAGGATATAGAAATAATTTGAATTGAATTTTCAATTTGTCTCTTACCATGATGTCTGCTAGTTTTTAATGCTGCTCAAAAGGATATCCAAAATGATAGTGTTTTTGGTGTGAATAGAACAGAATACATCCCATTGATAAATTCTGATCTTGAATTAAAGCAGCCCCTTTCATAAAGTGTGAAATGTATTTTTTATCGTGCTCAAATAATAATTTTCTCTCTCTCTCTCTATTTTCAAGGCCCTTCCAAACACATGGTATCAGGAGCCTGTGGGTGCAGACTAATCTACTGTGGGGTAAGAAAAAGAGTGTGAGATGAGCTGGTAGAAGACCTGCTACATAAAATTAATTAGCAGGTACAGAAGGACCACGTGGATTACCAAAAGCATAAGGATGCATGCAGGGTGGAGAGACACACAGAGGCTGCCCAGCATGAGGAGAACTGGCAGACAGATTCATGGAACATGACTGCAAGCTGAGGGAGGAACACAGAGCACAGCAGCAGGAGCAGTTCAAGCAATTACTTGCACTCATGGCTACCTGACTGCAGGCTCAAGTGCCACCTTCAGCTCCTGCACCTGACCCACAGCCTGAGTCTCCTCTCCATTATTGTGCCCTGCAGAGGATTTCTGGTTCTTATGACATGTAAATACTCATGTGAAATAAAATGTTGAATTTGCACACAAGGCTGCAACCACAAGTTTTATTAAATGTAAAAAAGTGGCACAAACTTTCATGAGTGTCATCCCATGCCCAATCTCAAACTTTCGTAATAAAAATTTATAAACTCATCACAGTATTCCATAAACTGTAAATGGCAGTACCTTGCCAGTATGGATACAACGCATAACCCATCTCTAGAATTCATAATGCACAATACCAACACATTTACAAAAATCTTCCCACTGCTGGCCCACACTCATACACAGAGCAACCTCAAATACCATTTCATTTTCCCTCATGCATGGGACAGTGAAAGCACAATAAGCATGCACCAATCATGACAGGTGCACTGTCTGACTGTGTATACTGGTTCAGCAATCCAGCAGTGCCCCAAGTCCATTCCTGGTGAAAAGATTCCCCTGTCTCCTCTCAGACATTGGGCAGAGTGCAGTAAGCCACAATAATGCTGACTGCATTAATGACACTGGCATCCAGAGGTTGTGAAGGCAGTGCCAATGGGATTTCAGTCTGCTAAATGCACATTCCATCACCATTCTACAGGTACTGAATATATATAGTTGAATCTTCTTTTGCCAGGTCATTTGAAAATAGTGTATGGTTTCCAAAGCCATGTCAACAGGGGATAGGGTCCCCTAGAATAACAGTGGGGATAGTGACTCCATTTATAACAATGTCACAGCTTCTCCATGAAGGTAAAATCCAATCTCCAAGCACTGTGGCATTGTGCACCCTACCAGTGCATTCCCACTGATGTCCATGAATCTACTCCTATGGTCAACCAGAGCCTGCATAATAATGGAGTATCCTTTGTAGTTTATGTACTCACGTACATCTTGAAGAGGGCACCCATCAAGGGTCCTGGTGCAGTCTGGAAAGCCTATTCTCTGAAAACCTGCAATTATTTCAGGAACATTTGTAATGCCCACTATTTTTGGGTGCATCAAGAGTCCTGATCACCTCATAAACCTCCAACACTACAACCCCCACAGTTGATTTGCCAGCTCCATACTGGTTAGCCACGGACCTGTAGCACTCTGAGGTATCCATCTTCTAGATGCCTATAGTGACTTGCTTCTGGATCAGCATGGCCCCCATCATGCGTGCACCCTAGCGCTGAAGGGTTGGGGCAAGCTGCTCACAGACTTTCAAGAACGTCTGCTTCTTCACATTAAAGTTCTGGATCCATGTCCGCAAGACGGTGTGATCCCACCTATCTGTGCTTCTGGCCCTGCTCCAGAAGCACCGGTCGACACAAGGGAAGCTGCAGCTAAGCCAACAGGTATGAGCAGCATCAGCTGGTTTGGAGCTGGCACGGAGCTGGCACGTCAATATCCTCCTCCAAGACATGCCTTGGCAGTTCAAAAACCTGCCGCTGAAATGTCCACAAGCATCTCACAGATGCTCCATCTGTGTCCCAAAAATAGGGCTGAGAGCATGAGGCAGAAAAGCTTTTCCACCAGGGTGGATCCATCTTGGCTTTGCCTGCAGGAAGCATATGGGCACAAAATGGCTCAGCTAGATGTGTTTGTGGGCTACAACCACCCAAAATGCTTCCAGTCAATTGCCCCAGAACAGACAGTTCTCCCATAACCCACTATGAAAAAAGCCCCTGAGCAGCTTCCGCTAGTGAGGGCACTAGGAACCTTGGGATACAATAACACACCCCCACAGAAAATAAAGTTCTGACTCGAAACTGACTACTGCAGTATGGACATGCCAGCACAAATGTGAAATGCCAGGTTTCCATTGCAGTGTGGACACTTAAGCACGGACTTGGAAACACAAGTCCACAAGACCAGGTCCCATAGAACTGGGCTTAGTGTGCCATGTAGACAGAACCTCTGTAATCTGACTTCCCCACACAGCAGAACCATAAGGTTCCACTGCTTTATGGTTCTTCTGCATCAGGAGCAGAAATAAGTGCAGCTGTGTATCTGTAACAGAACACTGGAAACAGCTTTCCTATGAACTGGTGTATGCAATTGAGTTAATGAACAGTACACTAACAGAACTATTACTGTGTAGATTAAATTATGCTTTTGTTAGCATCACGCATTTTTTAAAGGGAAAGACAGTAACAACAATACAATATTTCTTTCTGTTCCCCTTCTCCTCTCTCACTCGCTTTCTGTTTTTTAAGTATATATATTTGCTCAATAGGTACTCAGGGTCTAAGAAATGGTTTTAATGTCACTCAGCTATCTTCCCACTTAAATGAACATTATTTCCAGCACCAATATATTTAAAATAAGATACACAAAAACTGCAGTTGTGAAAAGACAAAATGATCCCACCACTCAACTTTTGGAGATAAGAAGAATCCAGATCTGAACAATTCTACTTCAGAACATAAGAAATGCTTATGGTGTCCATCAAGTCCAGTATCCTGTCACTGCCAGGGACCAGGTCCAGTTGCTTCAAAAGAATAAATCCTGCAGTAGGCTGATATTGGATAGCCTGCCCACAGGGAAAGTTTCCTCCGAACTTTCAATAGTTAGAGGTGCATATGACAGATTTGGAGTTGCCAGAAATAATTTATGAATATTATTTGCTGAGCGGGTGATTGTGATGTCCACTGTATGCATATATTTAGTTAACAAGATTACCCAAAAACGCACACAGGAAGGAGGGGGAAGGGTGGGTACTGATAGATACTTATCAACAAACACTTCTGAGACAATACAAGAGCAATTCATCACTTTGATTCTCTGGTGTGACCACCCGCTGGGCTTCCCAGACAAGTTTACCGAGGAATGAACCAGTCCCTGAAGGGGAGGTGGGGGTGTCAAAGAGACACATGAGAGAGCGAGAGATTGATTTGAGACTGAGAATATAAGGACTGCTGTGTGGCAGTCCTGGTGAGTTAGACCTATGGAAGGCCCCATCAGGAGTGTGGTTAGACTCCAGGTAAGATAGACATAGCGCACACACCTTCCGTTTTAAAATTTTTTCTTGTAAATTATGCATTGTTTCTATGGTTACACAAATAACACTTTTGTTGTAAAAGGTAATCCGGTGGATAGAGTCCCAAAGGTAAGAGCAGCAAATACTGAACCCAGTCAGACTTGCAGGGTAAGAACAGTGGTTACACAGGGTACTGCAGCCCAGGATTCAGTCTAAGGGTATGTCTACACTACGAAATTAGGTTGATATTATAGAAGTCGATTTTTAAAAATTGATTTTATACAGTCAATTGTGTATGTCCACACTAAGTGCATTAAGTCGGCAGAGTGCGTCCTCACCGTGGCTAGCATCAACGTACGGAGCAGTGCACTGTGAGTACCTATCCCACAGTTCCCGCAGTCTCCGCCGCCCATTGGAATTCTGGGTTAAGCTCCCAATGCCTGATGGGGCAAAAACATTGTCGCAGGTGGCTTTGGGTACATGTCGTCAGTCGCCCCTTCCTCCGTGAAAGCAATGGCAGACAATCATTTCAGGCCTTTCTTGTGTGCGGACACCATACTGCTTTCAGCGGACGGTGCAGTAGGACTGCTAACCGTCATCATCCACCACTTCCGCTGCAACTCTGCTCTGCTGCTACTGTCTCAATAGCGAATTTCTCCATGTTGTCTGTCATGGGCTCCCAGGTACATGTGTTCTTCCTCGGGAAATGTGCGCGGTGTTAACCGTCATCCTCCACTGCTTCCGTTGCTCTCCTGCTGTCATGAATCCACCTCGCAGGTCCTCCTGTTGTTCTCCTCTATAAATATCTATTCTCGTGGCATCCGTCATCAGCCATCGCTTCCGCTGCAACTCTGCTTTCCTGCAGATGCTATACCAAGGCAAGCATGGAGCCCACTCAGATCACCGCGGCAGTTAGGAGCATTGTAAACACCTCACGCATTATCCTGCAGTATGTGCAGAACCAGAACCTGCAAAAGCAGGCGAGGAGGCGACGGCAGCGCGGTGACGAGAGCGAGGAGGACATGGACACAGACTTCTCTCAAAGTATGGGCCCCGGCAATTTGGACATCCTGGTGGCAATGGGGCAGGCTCATGCTGTGGAACGCTGATTCTGGGCCCGAGAAACAAGCACAGACTGGTGGGACCGCAAGTGTTGCAGGTCTGGGATGATTCTCAGTGGCTGTGAAACTTTCGCATGCGTAAGGGCACTTTCATGGAACTTTGTGACTTGCTTTCCCCTGCCCTGAAGCGCAAGAATACCAAGATGAGAGCAACCCTCACAGTTTGCAAGCGAGTGGCGATAGCCCTGTGGAAGCTTGCAATGCCAGACAGCTACCGGTCAGTCGGGAATCAATCTGAGTGGGCAAATCTACTGTGGGGGCTACTGAGATGCAAGTAGCCAACGCAATCAAAGATCTGCTGATATCAAGAGTAGCGACTCTGGGAAATGTGCAGGTCATAGTGGATGGCTCTGCTGCAATGGGATTCCCTAACTGTGGTGGGGTGATAGAGGGAATGCATAACCCTATCTTAGGACCGGACCACCTTGGCAGCCAGTACATAAACCGCAAGGGGTACTTTTCAATGGTGCTGCAAGCACTGGTAGATCACAAGGGACGTTTCACCGACATCAACGTGGGATGGCCGGGAAAGGTACATGACGCTTGCACCTTCAGGAACTCTGGTCTGTTTGAACAGCTGCAGGAAGGGACTTTCTTCCCAGACCAGAAAATAACTGTTGGGGATGTTGAAATGCCTATAGTTATCCTTGGGGACCCAGCCTACCCCTTAATGCCATGGCTCATGAAGCCATACACAGGCACCCTGGACAGTAGTAAGGAGCTGGTCAACTATAGGCTGAGCAAGTGCAGAATGGTGGTAGAACGTGCATTTGGATGTTTAAAAGCACGCTGGCACAGTTTATTGACTCAGTTAGACCTAAGCGAAACCAATATTCCCATTGTTATTGCTGCTTGCTGTGTGCTCCACAATACCTGTGAGAGTAAGGGGGAGATGTTTATGGCAGGGTAAGAGGTTGAGGCAAATCGCTTGGCCGCTGATTACACGCAGCCAGACACCAGGGCAATTAGAAGAGCACAGCAGGGCATGCTGTGCATCAGAGAAGCTTTGAAAACCAGTTTCACGACTAGCCAGGCTACGGTGTGACAGTTCTGTTTGTTTCTCCTTGATGAAAACCCACCCCCTTGGGTCACTCTACTTCCCTGTAAGCCAACCGCCCTCCCCCCTTCCATCACCGCTTGCAGAAGCAATGAAGTCATTGTTGTTTCAAAATTAAGCATTCTTTATTAATTCATCACACAAATAGGGAGATAACTGCCAAGGTAGCCCAGAGGGGTGGGGGAGGAGGGAAGCACCGGGTGGGGTGGTGGATGAGGGGAGGAAGGAAGGACAAGGCCACACTTCACTTCATAACTTATTGAATGCCAGCCTTCTGTTGCTCGGGCAGTCCTCTGGGGTGGAGTGGTTGGGTGCGATCTTGGGCATCTGGGTGAGGAGGCTATGGAACTTGCGGAGGAGGGCGGGCAGTTACACAGGGGCTGCAACAGTGGTCTTTGCTCCTGCAGCTCCACCAGATGCCGGAGCATATCAGTTTGATCCCCCAGGAGCCTCAGCATTGCATCCTGCCTCCTCTCATCATGCTGCCGACACCGCTCCTCTTGCTCCCGCAACCTCTCATCTTGCTCGTCCCTCCTGTCCTCACATTCATTTTCTGCTTTCCTGGACTCTGCCATTGTTTGCCTCCATGCATTCTGCTGAGCTCTTTCAGTGCAGGAGGACTGCATGAGCTCAGAGAACGTTTCATAGCGAGTGTGTTTTTTTCGCCTTATCATCTGTGCTAGCCTCTGGGACGGAGAGGATGGGAGAGGGTTGAAACATTTGCAGCTGCGAGTGGAAAAAATAAGGGAGAGTAGTATTTAAAAAGACACATTTTAGAGAACAAATGGGTAGACTCTTTCACGGTGAACCAAGCTATTAACATTACATAGCACATGTGCTTTCGGTACAAGGTCGCATTTTGCCTCTTATATTGAGGGCCCGCCGGTTTGGTGTGAGAGATCTCACACGCAGGGCCGGGCAACAGAATTCGGCTTGCAGGCAGTCATGGTAAGCCACAGTCTTTCATCTTCTTCAACCTTCATAACATGTGGGAATGGTTTCAAACAGCAGCGCACTCCTTTCCCATACCAAGCACCCGTTGGGTTGGCCATTTAAAAGGAGGGGCTACAGTTTTCGGGTTAACATGCAGCACAAATCCAACTAGCCCCCCCACCCCCCAATTCTTTGAGATGATCACTTCACCCCTCCTCCCACCGCGTGACTAGTATCAGGGAAGATCCCTGCCAGCCAAACGTGAACAGCTCAGCGTGAACAGGCCCTCCCCCAACCGCGTGGCTAAAAGCGGGGATGATTTCTTTTCAGCCACAGGCAAACAGCCCAGCAGGAATGGCCACCTCTGAATGTCCCCTTAATACTGTAGATGACACTAAACTGGGAAGAGAGGTAGATACACTGGAGGGTAGGGATAGGATACAGAGGGCCCTAGACAAATTAGAGGATTGGGCCAAAAGAAATTTGATGTAGTTCAACAAGGACAAGTGCAGCGTCCTGCACTTAGGATGGAAGAATCTCATGCACCGCTACAGACTAGGGACCGAATGGCTCGGCAGCAGTTCTGCAGAAAAGGACCTAGGGGTGACAGTGGACGAGAAGCTGGATATGAGTCAATAGTGTGCCCTTGTTGCCAAGAAGGCCAATGGCATTTTGGGATGTATATGTAGGGGCATTGCCAGCAGATCGAGGGACATGATCGTTCCCCTCTGTTCGACATTGGTGAGGCCTCATCTGGAGTAGTATGTCCAGTTTTGGGCCCCACACTACAAGAAGGATGTGGAAAAATTGGAAAGAGTCCAGTGGAGGGCAACAAAAATGATTAGGGGACTGGAACACATGACTTACGAGGAGAGACTGAGGGAACTGGGATTGTTTAGTCTGCAGAAGAGAAGAATGAGGGGGGATCTGATAGCTGCTTTCAACTACCTGAAAGGGGGTTCCAAAGAGGATGGATCTAGACTGTTCTCAGTGGTAGCTGATGACAGAACAAGGAGTAATGGTCTCAAGTTACAGTGCGGGAGGTTTAGGTTGGATATTAGGAAAAACTTTTTCACTAGGAGGGTGGTGAAGCACTGGAATGGGTTACCTAGGGAGGTGGTGGAATCTCCTTCCTTAGAGGTTTTTAAGGTCAGGTTTGACAAAGGCCTGGCTGGGATGATTTAGTTGGGGATTGGTCCTGCTTTGAGCAGGGGGTTGGACTAGATGACTTCCTGAGGTCCCTTCCAACCCTGATATTCTATGATTCTATGTCCCTGGAGGATTTCTGCTCCATCCCCAGACACATAAACAGAGTTTTCCAGTAGCTGTACTGTCTGCGAATGCATCCCAAGTCTTCAGGGCATATTAATCATTAAACATGCTTGCTTTTAAACTATGTATTATATTTACAAAGGTACACTCACCAAAGGTGCCTTCTCTGGCTTCATGGTCTGGGAACACGCCATGGGAGGGTATTGGCTTCAGGGTGATAAACAGTCCTGGCTGTCAGGGAGAACAGTTTCTCCACTTGCCTGTTGTGCGCTATCCTCCTCCTCCTCCTCATCTTCCTCGTCCCCAAAATCCTCATCCCTGTTGTGTGAGATTCCCCCCTTGCAGGTGTCCACGGACAAGGGTGGGGTAGTGGAAGCGGCATGTCTGGGGTTCTGATCCAGAACAGCCATTTGCCTCTTTGGTAGGCTTGCCTGAGCGCCTTAATTTTCATGCGGCACTGCTGCGGGTCCCTGTTATAGCCTCTGTCCATCATGCCCTTGGAAATTTTTTCAAATATTTTGGCAATTCGTCTTTTGGAACGGAGTTCTGATAGCACAGATTCGTCTCCCGTTCGGTCCATGCTGGAGCTCTTTTGTGATTCTCGGACTGCATGGTCACCTCTGCTGATGAGCTCGCCATGCTGGCCAAACAGGAAATGAAATTCAAAAGTTCCCCGTACTTTTCCTGTGTACCTGGCTAGTGCATCTGAGTTGAAAGTGCTGTCCAGAGCAGTCACAATGGAGCACTCTGGGATAGCTCCCGGAGGCCAATACCGTTAAATTGTATCCACACTACCCCAAATTAGACCTGGCGATGTCGATTTCAGTGCTAATTCCCTCATTGGGGGGAGGGAGTACAGAAATTGATTTTAAGAGCCCCTTTAAGTCGACAAAAATGGCTTTGTCGTGTGGACAGGTGCAGGGTTAAATCGATCTAACGCTGCTAAATTAGACCTAAACTCCTAGTGTAGACCAGGGCTAAGAGTGAGAGAATCACAGGAGAGGTAAAGACATGAAGTCTGAAACCTGTGGGGGTGTACTAAGAGACAAGAGAGGGGTCAAAGGTGGAGCTAGTCTGGTATCCATGACAGCAGGCTTATAACCTAAACCTTGAGGGTTTACATTCCTTCCAAAACTCAAAACTTACTATCATATTTGGACATTGTTGTTATCCATATAAATGTCTATTCCTTTTTTGACTCCTGCTTAGGTCTCAGCATCCACGATATCATGTGTCAATAAGTTCCACAGTCTAACTGTGGGTTGTGTTTAAAAAAAAAATCTTTTTATGAGTTTTGAATTTGTCACGTTCCAATTGTGTTGGCTGTTCCTTTGTTCTTGTGTTATGAAAGAGGCTGAACGATCTACTACTTTGTATCACTCCTTATTTTGTAGTTTTATCATAACAATCTTATTCACCTTTTCTCTTAGATAAACAGTCCCAGTCTTTTCAATCTCATTTCACATTAGAGTTTTTTGGCCTTGGGTCCATTTCTAGTTAATAGTAAATATATTATTTTAAAATGAAAGCTAATGATTAATTTAGTAGACACCGAATGGGTTAACTAATTCAGTGCATGAAAATGAGGAAGGAAAATTTAAAAAAAACCACCCCACAATTATGTTCCGCTGTGAAGACAAGTTTCACTATTCTTAATGTACCAGTGAAGGTAACAATCAGCATAGGAACAGCAACCAAGTATTCCCTCAACACAAAGGAGAATTTCTTTTTATCATAACCTTCATACAGGTACCTTCAATATCTATGTTCATAAAGATGTATTCAATATATAGACTATGCTAATGACTTATACTGTATGTTTTCTGCTCAGATTGTTTTAAAATTGTGTTGAGAAATGAAATATGGTTTGCATTAAGCAAGAAATGTTAAAAACCTGAATGCTACTAGTAACCCACAGAACAGTTATTCCCCTTAGAACATGTTGCTTTTAAGCCCTAACCGTGATATTTAAACTCAAACAGGTTTTCTTTTTTTTTTTTTTCTTTTTTTTTTTTTTTTATGTTCCATGGGAAGATAAGCTGTCTTCCAGCCACTTGGCTGTGATACCAAGCTATTATAGTATATTAATAGAGTCCTATATTAATGTACTATATGTTATTTCTAATATATTAGAAAATAATAATAAAGTAATACAGAAAATATCTTTTTCCTTAAGGTTTACACAGGAAAAAGACAGGTTTAACTTTTGTAGGAAATAGAACACAAATTTGGTCAACAGATGTTGTTAATGCAATGAATATTAAGAAATTTCTGGAAGTATTATGCACAGGTCAGTAGCATGTCACATTTTAAATATTAAATTTCTCACTTTTTTAAAAATAACTTTCCTCCTCAGCTTCTGTTTTAAACAATGAACTGGAGTATCATCATCACCACCAATGGGACAACATCTTTCTCTGGACAATGCCACAGAGACACCAGAATTGCACATGTGGTATTCCCAATCCTCTACACTGTCATTTTCCTCATTGGAGTTATATTGAACAGTTTAGCTATTCGGGCTTTTTTCCAAATTCAAAGCACCTCTACTTTCATCGTCTACCTCAAAAACACACTGGTTTCTGATTTCATAATGACTCTTACGCTTCCTCTGAAAATTCTTACCGATTCAGGACTGGGACCATGGCAACTTAGAGCTTTTGTTTGTCGCTTTTCAGCTGTGGTATTTTATGAATCCATGTATGTTAGCATAGTACTACTTGGACTTACTGCTTTTGACAGATTTCTCAAGATTGTGCGACCTTTTGGGAAGTTTTGGGTGCAAAATGTCATTGCTGCACAAATTCTTTCAGGTCTTGTTTGGCTTTTCTTCTTTGTCCTCTCCTTGCCAAATATGATTTTATCAAACAACAAATCAACACCCCTTTCTGTGAAGAAATGTGCTTCTCTGAAGAACCCCTTAGGACTGAAATGGCATGCAACTGTCAATTACATATGTCAGTTTATCTTCTGGACTGTGCTAATTCTAATGCTTCTATTTTATGCAATTATTACCAAAAAGGTATATAAGTCTTATATAAAAACTCAAAAGAAACATTGCAAAAGCAAACAGAGGATTAATGGAAAAGTATTCATCATTGTAGCTGTCTTTTTCATATGTTTTGCTCCATTTCATTTTTGTAGAGTACCATACACACTAAGTCAAACTGGCAGTACAAGTGACTGCAATGTACAGAATCTATTATTCATTGCTAAAGAAAGTACTCTTTGGCTAGCTACTACAAATATTTGCATGGATCCTTTGATATACATAATCTTGTGCAGATCGTTTGTTGAAAAAGCATTCTGTGTCAAAATGAAAAAATTTAGAAGTACAATTCGGGAAAATCCAACTGTCCCCTTGGACACCGGAATATCTGTGTAGATTCTTGATTTGGTGTAACTTTATAGCTTTTTGTAATTTGCACTAAAATATTTGCAGAAAAGTTGAAGGATATTTTGTGTCAAGATGTTTTATTCTAGAACTGAAACTTAAAGGGTCGTTCTTCTCTGAAATGTGACTTTGTAAAAATCGCATAATGTAATGTTATACTATCAAAAGGTACTCTGCTTAACAAATAAAATGCTGTTTCTCTAACTGCCAGACCCAAAAGCTCAGCTTGCAGTCCAAGAACTAAGCTGGGTTCTTTCCACCTGATGCAGTATCATCATGACTAACAAAAGTTCCGCCAGCCAAACCTTACTCAATGACACCTGTGCAGCCACAATGTCTTCACGTTGTACCCCAAATGATAACTGTTCAACTTCACTTCTGTCAATGGGGTTGCACAGGTGTTAGGACGTAATGAAAAATCACGTTGATGGCAACGCATTAGGTGGAACAGAATCCGGTTCACACTCTCGCACTGCTGTGTTGGCTCCACTGGGCTAACAGGAGTAGAAAGCACTAAAAGCTTTTTTGTCACTAAAACAAGTAGATAAGGACAATACACACAGTGATTGGAAATGGTGAATATGAAGATGGACTAAAAATACTTTGCCTAACTCGGATAACAAGAGGCACATGGCAGAGTATACAAATATTTAAATTCTATCTACTGCATATGAGAAACTAGTATAAAATTTACTGCCATCTAAAACAAACAGCAGACTTTTGCATATTGAATGTGGAGGCTCCTATTCAACATCAAGGTTTTGTTGCTCTTAGCAAATGGCACTGTTGGTTGTCGCTTACCATATATGGAATCACATGGCAGGGGAGAGGAAGAACTTCTTTGCTTGATACAGAAAATTATGATGTGTATGAGGCAAGTCATCCCCCGTCCCTCCCCTTCTGCACGTTGCATCTCTCATTTTCTTGCCTCCTCCATCACCCACTTTTCCCTCCTCGTCAGTGTAGTAATGACAAAAGGAGAAGACACTTGTGTGTAGGAGGTGGTCCTGGAGCAACAGGAATCAGCTCAGGGACTGTGAGGCACTGGAATCCTCTTCTCCCATAGGTCCACGCAGAGCCCTGGGTTGCAGTGTTTTAGGAAGACTAGGCTGAGAGCTGTTCAACACCCATGAGCGGGTAAGCCCGGAAATATGTCTCCTATCCCTCACCGTGAACATCAATCACCTTGAATTCAAAAACACTGCACAGAGAGACTGGAATACATAATATCGGATAAGCCCTCTCCTCCCCTCCCACCCTGAACTGCCTGCCAGATTCCACTTGCGTAACTGCTGAGACCATACTGGTCCCCTGATTCAAATACAAGATGGATTCAAAAGGGGCTGAGTCCAAGGAGTTGTCACATTCTTTCCAGTCTAAAGGCTGGCAACATGTGTTGTTTAAGCCACCAACTGTCTAATGACCATTGAGTTAAAGTATTGAACTAACCAAACAGTATAAAATAATATTAAAACTTGCCAAGTTTCTGGAGTGTTTTTAATTCCTTCTGACTGGCTATACCCAACCTGTCCTCTGATACCATCTGTCATCCAGGACAACAAACCAAAAAATCCCCACAAAAAGTTAGTTTTGAAGTAAAATTTATTTATTTAATTAAATAATTTTTCAGGTGGGGGGGAATGAAAAACATTTGTTCAGGTCAACTTAAAATGGCATTTTCAAAACAAAATGTCAGAATGATTTGTTCTGAAAGTGTCAAAACGAAAGTGTTTTGACATTTCCAAAACAATTTTTTTCCGTGGTTTTTTTGTTTTGTTTTTTATGGCTGACACTATTTGTTGAATTCAGGTCAAGTTCAGCAAATAGTGTCAGCGCTCCGAAAATACATTTCTGGCAAAAAAAATAGTTTCACCTGTTTCTAACCATCATGTCTTGGGTTGGTAGGTGAAAATTTTGTAGGGTTACACTGAGAAGGCAGAATGCATCAGAATTCAAACCCCTCACCACTGAAGGTGTTTTCCATTTTAATCCATCATCCCTTGTAGAGGATCTTCTTAGCCCTTTTTTAATGGCTGTACAGTACGTGGTTATCTATTTCATATTTGTGGGTTGTGATGTTGTGAAGCAACCTGGCAGAGGGAGTGGAGTGAGCTACTTATTAATAACATTGTTTTTCTTGTTCTCCCATTCATTAGATAACTATAATTAATCCTTTCTTTTTTTCCTTCAGTCATTATTTTCCTCTAAAAGCATCAGACACTTTCTTTGGTTCCCTTCCACTTTTCTCCATGGGTTATTTTCAGAACTTCTGATATCCAAAGTAACCTTTTACAGCAACACTGGTAGCTATTTGGACTTTTTTCTTTTTTTTTCCCCTTCCCCAAAGCAGTTCTAAACGGCTATACCTTAACTATAGCAGCATTTAGGATTCCCCACCCCACTGCTGGATTTAAATATTATTTAGTATTTTAATACTTGCTACTTATTCACTAGATATGTTAGTTCCACAAAATGCACCTTCCTGAACTATAATAGCTTTGTACAGTTGAGGCCTGTGAACACATTCTTTCAAGTAGTTCTTAATTTTAAACTTCTCTTTAAACTTATCAATGCTTTAAATCAGTTCTTTCCTCTCAGTAAAAATTGGTGTTGAGCGTTCAATTGTTTCTCCAATCTTTAGCAGAATTATTTTGATTGCTTTGGCAAAAATGAGCATATGACCATAGTTATTTATTTTAGTAGTGCCTGGAAGTTAAAACACTTTTCACAGCTCTATCACTTATTTAAAGAAAAGTGGTAGGAAAGAGGCAGAAGATGGAATACACATTGTTGATCCCACTCGCACATCATAACCATTACCACCATGGCTAATGCTAAATTAAAAAAAAAATGAATAAGCAATTCATAGTAAATTAGAGTTAGGCCCAAACCACAACATTGTATCTAAAAACCTACTGCCCTCTACCCCCAATTCCTGTATTTTGGGGAACTTTGGAACTGATTCAGAACCAAACTTTGCAACTCAGACATCTCTTTATAATGGGCTGTACCAGAACTCTGAATGTAAACAATTCTGTGACTTTCAGGAAGTTCAGATATGGATCCATTTCTCAGTCTAAACTATAATTCAAGCTTATATTTAGTGTAAGCAGATAATGGGAGAGAGTCATGTCCTTCATTGTACAATATCTCTGTGATAAAGCTTGATGCAAATTTCTAACAGAAACTGAAGGAGAAGGAAACTTTTGATTTTGTCTTTTATCATCTGCTGTTTATGAAACACTGCAGTTATTTAATAGCACATGTACTGCACAGCACAAGTAGCAAGAAGATTGCAACTAATGGTGGGTGTAACCACAATATAAACTGAGTCGTTCCTTAAAATGGGGGTGTGCCAAAGGTTTTTACAGAAGTCTGAATCAGCTTTTTTTAGCTGCCTTCATCTTAAGACACTGACAGAGAGGCACAAATACGAACATTTGTAGTATAGAAGGGCAGACTTGTTGCAAAAATAAGAGACCCAAGTTTTGCTCACTTTAGAAAGAAGCATCTATTAGGTTTTGAAATGTTTGCAGAGTCTCCAATTCGTTTGTTTTTTTTTCACATGTTTTTGCAATTCAGGTTTCTATCTGGAGAACAGGAAACAAACTGTCAAAATACCATGAGAAAAGCTGGCCTTACAGCATTTTGGAAATATTATAAAAAAGCATGTTCTCCTAAAATTTCCAGCCCAATTTTACAACTCAAGAAGTACAGATAGACCAGAAAACCTTTTTGATTTGCCTAACTCTAGTTTATAATGGAAATCTAATACCCCATAGCTTGAAAGAAAATTAAAACCCATAGCCTCTTTACCGGAAGTCACGTAACCTTGTCTCAACCAACTTGGCATACATTGATAAACCAAAGAGGTAACAGTGCATTTATTAAAATAAGGAATGGACAAACTATCCGAGATAAACTTCCTCCTAAACCAAAGTTTCCTGAAACTCACTAACTCTCTCCCCTCCCATACACACACAGAAAGTTCAAGAAACCTTTTCCATTTTCACAGCTTGCCTCCATCCTTTTTGCTCTGTTTGAAACTGCAAGCAGAAATATTTCAATACCACAAAAGAAGACACTCATGAGAGATGTCGGACTTTACCACAGCCAGGAAGTACCAGAAACCTCACCACAAAGGCTGTTCTTTTTCAGCTTTTTGCACAATGAATGGCTTTCCATAGTTCAGATAAAACAAACAAACATTTCACACTTCTGGTGGCTTTTCCAAACCTGACCCTTTTCACAAATGTGATTTAACAGGGCTGGCTGGAGCATCTCAGACACCACAACTGATATTACAGAAATACCCTGGTTTTTCCTTATACAGCAACCACACAGGAAGAAAAAAATAACGTGTATAAGATTTTCACTCTAGATTCCTTTGTTTTGATGCATAATTACTGAAGAAGAGCTTTTCCTTTAATTTGGGCATCAAATTTCTCTCTTATGTGCTACACTATGGTGAGGAAAGGAACAAAACACACTACATAGTGACCAGCTGACCAATTTAAACCTCATTCTTGTCTGAACTGGAACATTTTTTTGTGGTTTGAATTGGTTCTGAGAAATAAACCTGACTCCAGGCCCCTATTCTCTCACCACTCTCTTCCTCTTCACTTTTACAACACTGCAAATAGACCCTGAGCACTATTCCTTTATGTAGTACTTGCAGTCTGGGCTTTCTGTGTCATTTCCCCATGACAGCCACTTGAGTTTATTTTGCCAACTTTCAATCTATTCACAAGTCATTTTGTTTTCTAACAGAAGCATTTTTCAGAGGGCCATGCAGCCGGATTCTGCAGGAACCCCATGTGCTAAATAGTCTTATTTTGATAAGCCCTAATACAGTCCTTGTCTCTGTTTCTCAGTGCCTTGTTAAAAAAAATATATATATGAGAGCTCGTCTTCGCATGGTATGTCCACTTTTCAGATCACCAGATCTCACATTTTTTCAGCTCCAGGAATAACTCAATCAGGCATCAAGAGTTCACAAAATGCCTCACAAACACAAATTCTAGACCCCTTATAAATGCCTAATTTTTAAGAAACGGTAGTGCAAACCCTTCTAACAAGGCAACAATACCTCTCTCACTACAGAGCAATATTCTCAATTCATCAGAGATGCAGAAATAAAAGGTTGTGTTGTAGACGGGAATCCAAGGAAGATATGCAAGATGTTTAACATACACGGTACTCAAGCTTAGAGGTCCTATGTGAAATCAATCCTAAGGCAGATATTGGCAGAATCCTAATATTATAGGAGTTAAGCCAAATGAGTCAAAAATACAAGCTGTATAGTTCTGCTTCAGAAATGAGGAAACAATCAAGAGGAATAGTTCCAACTAGTGATCCATTAACCCTGAGGTGAAAAAACTACGGGGCTGAAGATGGAGGGAAGACATATAAGAGATACTTTGCGTATACTGGTTCTTATTGAAATCCTCTCTTTATTTATCTTTAGTAGGGTGGGGATCAAGACAAAGGTAAAAGTACATGACTTGAGTAAAGTAGTAAGCAGAAAAATATCATATATCATAAGCCAAAACCTACAAACGTCCATTAGAGGAGCCTGAACAGGCATTAACAGAAAATGTATTTCCAATTAAAGGAAGGTGATTAGTGAACAGTGCCATATGAACTCTGATGTGGTTATGTCATTGTTCTCCTAATGCACACTCAGTTAAGTTGACATCATCTCATGAAATGGCACCACTTTCCATAGATACACACAGAGGCAGGCACGTTTTCATGTTCCAACAGAAGAATTTGCTACTTGCAGTCAAAACTCAGGTTTCAGAATTACATTAGAACACACATCAGCTTTGGCCTCTGCAGCTGAAACACACAGAACTCAGAAGTTTTGCTGAATACCACTTTAGAAAGCGTGAGGAACCATGCCTATATTGTAAGCTTGGTTCATTCCACCAATTTTCTGTTAAAAACACCATAAATACATCACACAGGTATTATCCAGGTGGTAAATGTGTATTAAAAATAAACCTAACATTTGTATTTTCAAACATGACAATAAAAAGATGTAGTATGAAGCAACAACGTAATAACTGTTCTAAAAAAGTTGTTCAAGACTTATGAAATATAAGAATTACTCTATAATCACTAGAATAATATACAGACACAAGCACATTGAATCTTTAAATAATCTGAATAATAAAGTTATAGGGTTGGTTTTCAGCTGCTCTTTTCATCAAAGTTTTACATTTCTTTCACATCACTTTCATGACTAACCCCATGGTATTCCCTTTAGACGTTGACTAGCCTTGACAAGCTTCAGCTTGAGAACTGGCACACACAGTTGGATTAAAAAAGCATGTAGGATCTTATTTTTAACCTTTTCATACTCTTATCCCTTTTAGTCTATGTAGTTATTTATACCATGACCACCACAGCTGTAATTAATCACTATTAAAAAAATCCATCTATTGTATTTTGGGGTACCAATAACTAAACCCTTGGACCTTTCTAACAAGTATTAAAACAATGTCAAACAAATGTAGCTTAATTTTTCATTTAATTGCGTGCGTATGTATGCATATCTGCATGTGCATGTGCATGTGCGTCTATCCGTCCCACATTTTATAGGCAAGTTGTGCCCTAAAGGAAGAATTGATATGGGCCCGAGTGCATTATAGAAAAACTTCACAAATTTGTACTAATGAGGATAACCCATTAGTAAGGCTTGCAGACTAGTGAGTGTCTACAACAATGCCAGCAGGGACCTTCTACCCTGCATGGACTTGGGGAAAGCACTACAAAACCTACCGGGAATTATCTTAGCACTTGATAACACTTCAGAACAAAACAACTGCAACCGCAGTTGGTTACAGTAGCTGAAGCGTTGGTGATCAAAGTGTTACTAGCCAGCTGAAATGAATTACTTGGTTACTGGAACGAGCTTGCAAGTTCTGATAAAAGAACAAAAGGTAATATACAGAAGTGTATGTTTCCACTGGCTCACTTTGTATGACTTCCATTCCCCTCAGCAATAGATAACTCCAGGAAATTCCTGAAATCGGGAAGCACATGTTATTTCTGTGGGGAAATGCAGAAGCAGGTGGCATTACCTACCTTTGACCAGAACCGGATAAAAGCACAAATGCATGGATGGATGGCATTCACAACTCAGACTCTGGTGTGGGCTTTTCTTTTTTTTATTTTAAATGGGCGGCAGGGTGGAACAGTTCACCAGTACAGGGATAGAGGCTCCCCGTTAAGCAGGTGGTTAGACCCATCTGGTATTAGCACTGTGTTTCCAAGCAGGAGGTCTGTTTAAGACATTAAAGTGAGAAAGAGGAGGACTGCCTCCTATCTCTTGCATGGCTGGGTAGGAATAAGTTCACTATCACAGACTTTTGAGGAAGGGAAGGACAATATATATGTACAAGACAGAGGAAAACCCATAGGTGCTCTGATATGCTCCAGAAGCAGTTTTGGCCTAGTGGTCATTGCAGGGAAGTTCTAATAAAGGCCAGAGTTTTTTCAGAGACCTGGTAGAGCCCTGCAGAGACTAGAGAAATGGTGAATTAACCACCTTCTTCTCCTGGTTTAAAATAAAGTTACCTTTCCCCAACTTTCTCAATAAACAGCAGCCGTTAACCTCACTCTTTATTTAAACAAAGACATATACAAATCTGCCTTTCTACGTACCTGGAATCCTTAACTGTAGAGATGCAAGAGGCACAGGTGAAACTCAGATCCTCAAAAGAATGCTCTTGTAGTAATCAGTATGAAGTGAATGGAAAGTTTAGTTTTCTTAGTTAAAATCTGTACGTTAACATTTTCATTCTATACATCATTTAGAACAGAAGATCTGATCAAAGGACATTAAAAAATACCTAAATATAGACAGCTTAAAAAAATTAACAGGTAACATTATGGTCATGACCAACAGAAGACAGATTGACATATGTCCAGCACAAAATTTTTAAGCATCACATTAAATTCATATTTTCTCTACTAACAAAGTAGTATTAACTGAAACACATAGGCATCATTACATAGTTACTGTAAAACATGCTTGCAGACTCTTCACATCTCCCTAACTTGAATGTTTCTGGATTTAAGACTCTAACCCACTGCTCCAGGTGAATCACTGTCTGCTTCTTTAGGTAGTATTACTCCAGACTCAGGAAGTTTGCAGATCTTACCTCCACATTGGCATGTGAGTCACTCCCAGTAACGAGAAAGCCAGTTGCTTCAGTTGTTCCTGACGGGGAATTTTGACTCTCTGATCAGGTGTCACAAAAAGCAATCAGAAGGTGGCAGAATCACATTAAGTGAAAAAAGCTTAACATCCAGAAATAATTTCTATTACTACTTTTTTGGAAGATATACTTTTATGCCTGGTTTAAGTTTCAAGATGCATTTTTGAGGAGCCTAATGCATTCTCAAGACACAGCAAAGAAACAAACAGAGTGCAATAATGATGACAGGTAAGTGATTTTTTAGTGCTGTCAAAAGGGTCAGATAAGGTGTTCATTACGTGTTTAAAAATATAAATACCACCTTGTTTTTAACCATTCTAAAGTAAGTAGAAAATGGGCGTAAAAATGTCACTGGTTAAAAGTGCTTAGAATCATAAATTAGACATCACATTAATGTAAAGCATTGAAGTTGTGCCCAGTAATGACATTTTACTAATCTTCAATCCATTCAAAATGTTGTGAAAACACATTGTATTTTCTATACCCAAAAGTTAAAAAGATTAATATTTTTTCCATTTGTTTCCCTTACAATATTTATGTAAGGGCAGGAGCTCAAAGTCTCACTGAAGTGCTGTTTCTTAAAGGCAGAGTAGCTGATATTGAAAATAAATGCCATAAATTTCCAAATAAGTTAGAAAAGGTTTATGTTCAACTTTTTTTGCCTCTTTCAAAAAGGGAAAAATATATTTGACTTCTGTTAATTATACTATAAAGAATAAGGGTTCTCTTCCTTCATAAGCTTCTGAAATCATGTTAAAACTTGTTAGGTTTAAGAGTCACTTGGAAGAACCACATAGCTATTAAACAACTTAGCAACTGTATGAGCTGTACTTCTGCTAAGTCTCCAAGTTCAGGAGGCAAAACATATTTATCAAACTATGACTCTTCCAAAAAAACCTATATCGCTTAATGATTATTCTACACTTGAATGATTATTCTCAGATACCAAGGACTCAAAGTAACAGTGAGACTATAATTTCTATATTGTTAAAAATGAATGTGTGTTGTGTACTGTGTCAAATGTACTATAGTAGTCTATAACTTCTTCCTGCTTTACATGTTTCCTTTTGTTAGGAAAAGGGGTTTTGTTTTGTTTTTAAATCAAGTGGTATTTAGAGGTTTTGCAGCTTGCTTTAAAACAATGTCTACTTGGACTCTTACTACAAATGGTCATCAAACAACATATATAGTCAGTGTTCACAAGAAATTGTATCAGTCTGATCATATGGAAACCCAGGCCAGCACCTCTCTGAAATTAGGATTGAAATCAAGTGTTTCCTGGCATCATTTTACCCTTTCAGTGAGAAATCAGTCACCTCACAAAAGCCTTTAATTCATTTTTTTTTATTTACTTGTAAATTAGATTTCCTACCACTCCTCTCATTTCTAACTCTGATGCCAGGGATACTGCCCTAGGTGGTTTAGGAGAAGAGGAGATTGATCTGTTTGAGAGGGGATACTTGTCCCATGTGGATTTGAGGATGTGGCTTGGGTCCTATAAGGAGTAAGAGGGGATAAAAGGCTAAAGGAATCTGCAAGTGAAGGAGATGAGATGGCAGGAGGCAGGACAGAGGTTGGACTGTGTGAATGGGTTTTAGAAACAGAAGGCAACTTTTTGTCGTAGAGGTGTGGTAAAAAACAAATTGATGGATTGTCACAGGTGTTGCACTTCCTGCACCTCCCATGGCCTTTTTTGTCTCCCTTCCTTCTCCTCCTCTTTTTCCAGTTTCCTTTCACACTACAACTTTGCAATATCATTCCTAGTCCCCCACTCCCTAACTGCAACCATTCATGCACTAGCACGCAATCAAGTCTGAGCTGTTCCAAGCGCCAGAGGTCCTCAGGCACTTTGGATTTTGGAACAGCCTAGACTGCATTGCTACTACATGAGCAACTGAATTGAAAAGTCATTCAGAAGACAATGCAACACTGAGCCCTGCATTCCTTTAAACTGCACAGGGAGCCAAGACCAGCAGAAGGCATCAGAATGGGGGAGCAGGCATGTCAGATGTGTTTAATCTGAGATTTTGTTTTGTTCTAAATATAAGCATCTGGTGTCTTGCATACAAGCATCTGGTCATATTACCTGCAGAGAAGGGCAAGTGGACTCTATAGCTCCCCAAAAAATGCCTTAGTAAAACTACCTGATTAACTGGAATGGAGGCATTTCCTTCCTCTCATTGGACATCCCAAGGTCTTTTAATCTCTTTTTGTGAAGAGAGATCCATGTTAAGTAATTTCTACATTTAAATTTATTTGGCTGACCAAAATAAACAGTAGGTGAAATCAGCCAGGAGAACAATAATGGAGACTTTGTAGTGTCAAATTTATGGTCTAACAATGTGTGCTATGTTAATTTAATATTGTAAAATATTTTATATTGAAGAAGTGTTGCTAATGATGTTTCCATACCACCACAAAGAAAGGACGTGAAGTGCCTCTCTAGAGTCCTCCATGTCATCTTCAAACACCTTGTTTCCTCAGAATGCAACTGGGTTAAATGGAATAGAAGTCCAAGTGCTGATAGTGAAGATAGAGACTCCTATATTTTAGTTGTCAAGAGCTCTCCATCATAAAATATTCTTGCAACCTTTTCTTAAGATACTCTAACCCTCCTCCCCGCTCCACACAACAAGCCTTTGAAATACAACAAGGGCAAACCTTTTGAGTTCCAGAAGTATATTTTCTTTGTCCCATGAAATTCCATTCAGATTTGGTTGCAATATAAACTATTTCAAATCTCCAGAATTTGCTTTTCCCTTTTTAAATAAAATCTTAGGAAACAGTATACAAAAAACTATTTCAAAGTAAATTTAAGTTGTAAAGTCAAGCACTTGAAAGTTAGGAAATGTCAACTCATCCCCCTTGTACATATGCATTATAATATAATTTTTAATTACATGATCATATACTATTTTTTCCACAGGATCCCTGCCAAATTCAGTGCACAGGATGGATGCACAAGGAGCCAAAATTATGGTTGCCCGTGCAACCATAAATCTAGTATTTCCTAACTTTCAAGTGCTCGATTCTCCAACCTAAATAATGATTTAAGCTATCTGATACATAATTATTATTATTTTAGAATAACTTTGGAAGATAATCACTTAAATGCAATACAGATTATGTGTCTTTTAAAGAAGTATCTGCCTGATGAGAGCGAGGTTGCTTGATAGGAGATTGCTCCTGGCTAAGGAGCAGCATGGAGGAGGACGTGAAGAGAGTGATTAAGAGAAAGGCTTGGTCAAAGTGAAGAGGATGAAATGACCATACAGAGATTTATGAAAAGTGAAGGTGTAAAGAGCCTTGCCGGGAAGAACTATAAATTTGTACTTGATGCAAAGAGCAAGGGGAAGCTAATAAAAGGAATTCAAATGGCCAAATTACATGGTCCAAGCACCAAAAGCGGTAGCTTATTCTTTCAGTCATATTTAGGATAGATCAAAGGCAGCAAGGTTTGAGGAGGAGGAGGAGGATGTCCAAGGCCATGGTCAAGAATTTTAGCAGACGAGATGGAGAGGAAAGGGTGAATTTAAAACTTGTTTGATTTGGCAACAGACTAGATATGGTGAGAGAAGACAAGAGACAGGAACAAAGAAGATCAAGCCTGGGTAATGGGGAGGATAATGAAACACCAACAGTGATGAAGAAGAAAGGGAGAGAGGAAAGGATTGGGGTAGGAAGGGGATGGCAAAAGGAGTTCAAATTTAGCCATTAAGTTGGTGGCAGAACATCCAAAAGCCGCCAGAAAGAAAAGCAGGTGTAAAACTGAACAAAGTAAGAGGTCAGAGGTGATGAAGTTTACTTGGGAATCATCTGCATAAAGGTGGTTGTTGAAGCCATGAGAAAAGCTGGGGTTACCCAAACATAGGGATGAAAGGAGGGGTTCCAAGACAAGAAAACTGAATGCGTTACTAATGTGATGGAGCCTGGGATAAAACCCTAAGACAGACAGACACACTGTCAAAAAGGGTCTTTTTCCTTCCCCCTTTGAATACACATCAAAGCTATGGTGAAGGTCTTAAATGAGGGGGGGTGGGTTAATGATGAGGGAGAAGAAAAGGATGAGAGAGGAAGCAAGGCAGGAGGAGGATTCAAGGAGACAAGTTAATCAGTAAGAAATGAATGGTGAAAGAGAGTTCTAAGAGCCAGAGGCCAAGATTTTGCTGAGAAAAACAGAAGACTGATAGATCACATTTGTTGAGAAGGTCAAGTATATTAAAGTATGAAAGTTGCATCCTTTATGACAGAGATTCTCAACATGGGTTCTAAGAAGGCCACTTTGTGAGGCTGCAGCAGCGCCTCCATATATCTGTAGAAGTGACTACAGACAGGAAGAGGGGAGAGGGTATTACCCAGCTTTTCTTCTCTGTGCTCAGGCTACCACAGGAATGAAAGTATATCCATGACCTAATAAGAGGCTGACAGATTCAGGAAGAATGGGCCATCACAAAGTCTGCCACCATTCAACGGCACTCCTCTGTCCTTCACAGGAAAAAACATCTGTCAATTACATAATGGAAAAGCAGGCCATGCCTGTGGGTGGCCCTCTTGAATCCATTTCTTATAGCAAACGAAGCCTAAGAGAGATGTGTTTAGCATTGCATCTCTTGTAGTTTTGCCCTTTTTTGTATATATCATCCTCGGCTTGACCACGAAATATGGATATGTTATCACCAGCATAACAAAGCACTGAAAATATTTCATCAACATCATTGTCAAGCTGTTACACATATTCCAGGAGAAGGATAAAATCACCAAAAAGTATTCAATCAGTGGTTATAAAAACACAGCTTTGTTGGACTACACACAGCTACTGCACAGAATATAATGTGCTCCTGAAAGAAAATGTTTAGTCAACTTCTAATGAGCAACAGATCAAGAGGAAAGAGAAAGAGAAGAAAAAGATATCCTGAAAAAACTCATTAATTGAGCCCTAGCAGAAATCAGTAGGTAAGAAACTACAGCAGCAAACAAATCAATATGGAAAGTCAAAGTTAACATCTGAATTAGAACATTTTGAAGTAGATTAGTCAATAATGAGAGAAGAGAGCAGAAAGAGGAGTTGAGGAAAGAGGACTTGAAAACACATGTAACTAGCAAACATTACTCCATTCCCCCAACTGACCTGCAGAAAGGCCTGTAAATCAAGAAGTGGTGCCTTCAGCCACCGAGGGGTTCAAATAAGCTCTTACTAAATCACTGATATTACACAAAGAAAAAACTGAAATTTCACAGGAGTAAATTTGAGGTTTGAAAGAAACTACGGCTAAGTGACGGCAGAGCTGTTATGAACATAGCTTTAAAATAAAATTGGTTCCACTGAACATAAAATTTAATCTGGGAAAATAGTCATACACCCTGAGGACATATACCTTTGTACATGCATGTTGCTGGATATACCTCCAGGCACGCTGAACTCAGTACTAGGTTGAAAGAAAAAAAAAAAATCATTCATGTAAAATAGCACAATTCTTTTTTCTGCCCATGCAAAACACTATACTATGCAAGTTCTGGCAGTATTAACAGTAAAGATGAGAATTTGAGGTACAGTATTTTTTGCAAGCTTTGTGAAGCTGGCATGCAGATTTTATACTTAGAAACACTGGACTTATTTTACAATTCTACATAGAACTTACCTAAAACATTCTCTGCACCTGGTTCCAGCACTGCTTCCTTCAAATCAGTACACTCAAAATAAAAAAGCTACTAAGTAATAAAAATATACCTTCCAAAAGCCTCTATCCTCATGTCACTTTCAGGGACGTAGGTGTCTTGATTCTAAACCCTTTTTTGCCTCCTACAACTTCCTGGTCTATAACAGTACCTATTGCCAGCTCTGAAATTAAACTTGCATACAGTATTATCTTCTTCTTGTTCTGTAGTAAGTCTTATTCATGCCGTTGTCCACAATGGGCTTGAGCAGTGTTATGTAGAAAGAGCCAAATTTTACTCAGTTATGAGTGTAAATCTAGAGTCAACGAAGTTACTCTGAATTTAAACCAGCATGGATGAGCGCATAATTTGACACTAAGAGCAGGTCTAACAAGAACAGTTTGTCAGCATAGCTTTGTCAGTGAGATTTTTTGTTGACATAGCTAAGCCAGTAAAAGCCACAGTGTCAATGCAATTATATTGGTATAAGAGTGCTCACTTCTAATAGCTTATTTCATTCGGTGGACCTGGAATAAGTTAAACCAGCAAAAGTGCAGTTTTGCCAGTATAAGGTATGTCCACAGTAGAAGTACTTTGCCAGGATAGCTCAGTAGTTTGGGCACTGGCCTGCTAAACCCAGGGTTGAGAGTTCAATCCTTGAGGGGGCCATTTAGGGATCTGGGGCAAAAATTGGGGATTGGTCCTGCTTTGAGCAGGGGGTTGGACTAGATGACCTCTTGAGGTCCCTTCCAAACCTGATATTCTATGATTCTATTATATTAATCCAGTCTATGTATGTTGTGATACTGCCCTCATCACTGTAGTATCTGAGTGACTTACAATAGTGCATTAAGCAATGTTGAACATCTCATGCATTTGTTCTCTCATTCCATCCCCAAGAGAAGAAACACACACAGTGGAATGCCTTGGTTTGGTAGGGTATTTTGGGGGGAGAGTTCATTTTTTTGTTAAATATACATGTTGCTATGTATTTATGTTAGAGAAGGCAGGTCAAAGAAATGAATCTTGCAGTTGGAGTGAAAGGTGTGGTTTATGATGGTCCTTAGTTCTTGTGGAATAAGGTCCCTGAATCTTGGACCAGCCCCTGGGAAAGCTCTGTCTCCCACACATACGAGCTTTACCCTTATTGTTGAGTTCCATTGTGCCAGAGGAGCATAGTTGTTGATCAAGATCTTCATTCTAAAGCTTTAGGCAGTCTTCTAGGTGTCCCGGATCCAAGCCACAGAATGCCTCTTTACGGCACAGAACCCTGGTATAGCTGTATGGTCAAAGCACTCCTACTGTAGCCCTGGCTTAGGCCTGTTCAATAGTAGGTGCTTAATAATAGTAAAGTAGGCACTTTAGGCCCAAACTCTTCACTGCATGCAGTCTCTGTAGGCCCCAGTAGAGCTGAGGGCCATAAGACATCCAGTTACAACTCCTTCATTCTCAGGCTGAGTCTAAACCAGCCATGCTATGGGCTACAAGTGCCTGGAGAGGTTGCTTTAATCTAGGAAAGCTGGTATCAGTCCTCAAGGGGCTGTCCATCAGCTGAGAATAACTGGAGAGCAATAGCACCCTATCAATGGCCCTTCATACCCCATAAAATGCCCCCTACAACAGGCTGGGAAAGAGATGTATAAAGGCTGGCTACATTGACTCTATGCCAGGTGAGAATACTAGCATACCAGGGAGGATTCTTAGCTGGAAGGATGCTGCAAATTTCCAGCCAATCTGTAGTGCAAAAGGATAAGAGAATCTGACCCAGCGTGTATTTATTTCCTTTATTATCTCTCTGAACTGCAGTTTCACTAGAATGTAATGGCAGTCTCCTTAGTTATACCGAGAAATAGGAACCGTTTTCCCATCGCAGAAAACTTCTTGTGCATTTTTGTGTTCAGTACAAAATACCCTGTTTGGTCTCCTAGTCCCTCCTTGGATTTCCCCTCAACCCTCACCTCATCTCTTCTTAAGCTCCTCCAACACCACACTATCACTCAACCAGAGAGCAGTAGAACTTCCTCACAAACTGGCCTCATCACAGAACAGCTTTCTTGACTCTCTTCAACCCCATCTCAACAGCCATCTCTTCTCACTGGCTCTGCGTTTCTAACACTAGGAAATATTGAGTGATGATTTGATGGCTCAGGGCAGAGATAACTAACACCTCCTATGGAAGTCTCAACAAAAGCACCAAGTATTGCACAGACAGGTACATTGAACTGTTCTCCAGGTCTGAGTTGAGGCACAAAGCTATGGTACCAGGAGAAGCTCACAGTGTAGCTTGTCCAGGCTGCATTGTTTCCTAGATAAAAAGACTTTCATCTTTGGGACTGTCCATCTAGCATCTTTCTCAATCACAAACTTCACTTTTCTAAACAAAACCCTCCACAAATCCTTCCCCATGAGTCTCTTAGTTTCCCAGGTGCAAACATTTGCCCTGAAACATAGGCATTCAACTTTTCTTGACCTCTTAACAAATGATAGCTACAGACATTACCTGGTAACATGTCATACAATGTGTATACTATACTTAACTTGTATTTGAATGGAGTAATTGATTTTTTTACTGTAATTTCTACAGCTCTCAAAAGTGTGCTTATCTCTTAACAATAAAAATACAAAGGCATGGTCTCTGATCATCCATTTTGGACATTACACAGCTAGTAAAAGTAACGAACAGTAGCAATTAGGGGTGAGGAAGTGCAAGGATTACAGAAATAAGGTCATATGGGTTACTCAGTTATGTTGCATGAACATCCCAAGAGTCCCATTAAAGATTGTTTGTTTGTTCCCCTAAAAGGACAAATAAAGATTTCTTACAGACAACATGGAACAAATGTATTAGGAAGGACCTGAGCAGAAAAGGGGTGGGTAGACTGGCCTGATTCATGGATTGGATAGGCCATTCCAAGCACAAGGGGCAGCATAGAGAAAGGCATAAGGATGGGACGGGAAGAAGGAAACAAAGGAAGCATTGGGGCTTACTCCAGTGGTGGAGTGGGACAAGGGTGCTTGTAAAAGTAATGTGCACAAAAATACTGTATTACATTGCAACCTAAACTGTATTCTTTTAAAATTAGCTTGTAAAGAATTGGTTCTGTTAGGTAACAAAATGAACACGCATACAGCCAACCAATGATAAATTTAATATTCTCTTTTTTCCACGTTTAAACACTTAATTCAACTATTAGCCAATGTGAATGGTGATGACTGGAGTAATTGGCAAATGCAATATATCAAAGTTATACTGTAATACACAAGTTTCACATTTTAAAAAGTGTTAAACAGATATTAGACTTATGACCTAACATATGCAATATTGTCCAGGGAAAACAAAAGTTGTAAGATAAAATAGAAAAGTAGTGAATTAAAGATCAGGAAAAGAGCAATGAGATTTACAGATGCAGATTCCTCACCTCATTCCTCATCTCAAAAAAGATATACTGGCATTAGAAAATGTTCAGAGACAAGCAACTAAAATGATAAGGGGTTCGGGAACGGGTCCCATATGAGGAGAGATTAAAGAGGCTAAGACTTTTCAGCTTGGAAAAGAGGAGACTAAGGGGTGATATGATAGAGGTATATAAAATCATGAGTGGTGTGGAGAAAGTGAATAAAGAAAAGTTGTTTACTTGTTCTCATAATCTAAGAATTAGAGGCTACCAAATGAAATTAATGGGCAGCAGGTTTAAAACAAATAAAAGGAAGTTCTTCGCACAGCGCACAGTCAACCTGTGGAACTCCTTGCCTGAGGAGGTTGTGAAGGCCAGGACTATAACAGGGTTTAAAAGAGAGCTAGATAAATTCATGGAGGTTAAGTCCATTAATGGATATTAGCCAGGATGGGTAAGGAATGGTGTCCTTAGCCTCTGTTTGTCAGAGGGTGGAGATGGATGGCAGGAGAGAGATCACTTGATTATTACCAGTTAGGTTCACTCCCTCTGGGGCACCTGGCTTTGGTCACTGTGGGTAGACAGGATACTGGGCTGGATGGACCTTTGGTCTGACCCAGTATGGCCATTCTTATGTTCCCCCGCCACATACTTTCTAAAACTCTTCCCTGCGCAACGTTTCCAAAACAGGTCAGGGAACTCAAAGCTGTAGTAATTAGAAACACTATTGACTCATCCTATATCTCCCTGTGTAATGTCTTGTAACCTATTATTTAAATTCTCGTATGAGGTTATATCAATCATGCACATAAACTAGTCTATCAACATTGGTAGTAAAAGATTGCACCATCTATGCAACAATATGTACTTAACCTACATTTATTGCAACTGCCAACCTTTTATTTTTACTGACACTAAACACACACACACACCCAACCAACCAGAGACAAACCACAAAAATGCTAAAAATTGTGAATTAAGGTCCAGCTGAATAAAGGTGCAGGTTCTACTGAACCCTTAGAGTCACAGCTGAATAGGCGTGAAGGACCCATGGAATAGCAGGATTTTTACTATAGATGTACAGATATGTATAAGATGGAGGTATGACACACTTGGATGGAATGAAATTGGGCTAGAGAAAAAAAAACTTTCACTCAAGCTGAGATAACTGGCAATAAATAACTGTAAGAAGGTGGAGACCAACCTCGTCCAGCACAGAAATACCATTTACATGGAAGGAAAAGGGTCTGTTTCAAGAGCGGACAAAGTCAGTCACCAACTAAATGAGACCTTGTAGCATTCCATCAAGATGTGTCCCCTTTTTTTTAATAGAGAGGAGAGGAAGGAGGAGACTTTTCATTTCCAAATCTAAGGGTGAAACAATATGTGGAAGAGTGTGAATTCTCCTGGGAATATTAGGTTTCTTCTCACACCATGAGCAGGATGACATTTCCTGTGAATATGGGCTGCTTTAAAGCAAAGAAGTCCAGAAGTATACTAGGGTAAGAACATAAAAACAGCCATACTGGGTCAGACCAAAGGTCCACGTAGCCCAGTATCCTGTCTTCTGACAGTGGCCAGTGCCAGGTTCCCCAGAGGGAACGAACAGAACAGGTAATAACCAAGTGATCCGTCCCCTGTCGCCAATTCCCAGCTTCTGGCAAACAGAGGCTAGGGACACCATTCCTGCCCATCCTGGCTAATAGCCATGGATAGACCTAGCCTCCATAAACTTATCTAGTACTTTTTTGAATCCTGTTATAGTCTTGGCCTTAGCAACATCCTCTGGCAAAGAGTTCCACAGGTTGATGGTGTGTTGACTGATGAAATACTTCCTTTTGTTTGTTTTAAACCTGCTGCCTATTAATTTCATTTGGTGATCCCTAATTCTCAAAGATAAGCTTACAGTTCTCATTCATCAACCCCACCCTCCTACTGAGATACCTCATTACACATAAGTTGTCTCTCCTGACTAACTTGTTGACCTGACAGAATTTCACAGAAGGCAAAGATGCCTTCTCTTCAGAACATCTATATGGAGCCTTAACTCTAAGCAGAATAAGTTCCTCACTGTAACTGTACTACCTCAAAACATGTGCTTCCCTAACTAGACGGATAATCATTACCCAAAAACTCCATTAAATTGATAAGGTCTTTGTGGAAGGCATGATCTTTTTGTTATGCAACTGTACAGCTCCTAGCTCAATGGGATCTTGACTGGAGCCTCTAGGTGCCATCACAATAGAAATAATCATAGTGAAGCTCATCAGATAGAGGAGTTCTCTTTAACAGATTGAAGCCCTGGAGTTCCCAGAAGACAGCGTTTTATCAGAGAGGTGGTGAAACAGTCAAGACTTGCACTTCTGTGAAGTGTTTGTTGTTGTTGTTAATTTTGTTGTTATTGCTTCCTGTCCATATTTTGGCACTTCCTATAACTGTTTTAAAATCAAAGACATTTAGACAAAAGGAATAAGAAAGTTTTAAACAGGAGAGGGATATTTATTGATTCTCTGAGGTTTGTTCCTGGCTGACTTGTAGGAGGAGCAATTATAGGGTCCAGAACCAGAAGAAAGCCCAAGGTACTATTTCAAGAGAAGGTACAGTAAGGCCTGAGCAGCTACATTCTCTGACAAACAGTGATACAAGACTTGGAATTCCCTGGCTGACTTCACTTTCGCCATGCTCTATGCAGCTGGAAAAGCTCTCCTTGAGGACTGTATTACAGAGAACCCCTCACATGATTGATGTTCTGGGCAAGAATTAACAAACTCTCTTTGGGATTCACTTATAAAACCCCAAGTCTGAACAGATGTAAGAGTTGGGATTCTGTCATTTTTGTCACCTGAAAAGAATTACCACACACTAGCCACTTGTGGGGATAGGCCATGACTGCAACCCTGTTTCCAGAGGTGACTTGCTACAACTGCAATGAAATCAGGAAGTCAATGAGAGGCCAAAGGAGACTGTGAGACATTGGAGATGTAGGTTGCTGAGGGAGTGCAGGAGGAATTGTTGGTGCTAGAGAGTCATCAGTAAATGCAGGTGAGCCTGTTGGAGACCTATGGGTTGTAAATAACTCCCTGGAATGATAGGAATAATGGTTGTCCAGGTAGAATCCATTATGATAGAAATTATTTAGGATTTCCTGTAAGTGTGAGACTGTGATCCTTGCATCTTAAAGATGATCCCCTATTCTCCTTGGTTTATAAAAAGATAAATATCCATTTGTTATGTTGAATTAAAGCCACTAGGCAGAACCCTCCTATGTGGTAAGCATATAGAGTTATTACTTGCTGCTAGTTCCTTAAGGAATTAGTCAAGGAATCCCCCTCAGAGAACTGCCCATCAGACAAGGGAAGACGCATAAATTTGTCTTTAACCGAGAGATTCCTTTCAAACCAAAACTGTATCCAGAGTGCCTGCCACGCTGCAGTTGTATCATTGCAGACCTGACATCCAGCGAGTTTGACTCTTGAGAGACTTCCTATGTTATTATGCTATCAGGTCCTAGCAAAGTAGAGTGCCTTTGGGGCACCAAGAAAAAGGGCTTACATGGATTAACAGGTTTCAGAGTAACAGTCGTGTTAGTCTGTATTCGCAAAAAGAAAAGGAGGACTTGTGGCACCTTAGAGACTAGAAAACCTGGATTTGTGCTGGAAATGGCCCACTTTGATTTTCATGCAGGTTGTAAGGAGAGTGGTCACTTTGGATAGGCTATTACCAGCAGGAGAGTGAGTTTGTGTGTGTGTTTTTTGGAGGGGGGTGAGAGAACCTGGATTTCTGCAGGAAATGGCCCACCTTGATTATCATACACATTGTGAAGACAGTAGTCACTTTGGATGGGCTATTACCAGCAAGAGAGTGAGTTTGTCTGTGGGGGGGGCGGAGGGTGAGAAAACCTGGATTTGTGCTGGAAATGGCCCAACTTGATGATCACTTTAGATAAGCTATTACCAGCAGGAGAGTGGGGTGGGAGGAGGTATTGTTTCATGGTGTCTGTGTATATAATGTCTTCTGCAATTTCCACAGGATGCATCCGATGAAGTGAGCTGTAGCTCACGAAAGCTCATGCTCAAATAAATTGGTTAGTCTCTAAGGTGCCACAAGTCCTCCTTTTCTTTTTTCATGGATTAACAGAAGCTCAGAAGAAAGGTGGCTAGACAATACCACTGAGAACGTATAAAATATCATAATACGGTTCACCGTATTTCAATCCCAGTGTCTGCTGGACCATGGATGATGTAGCTAGATTTATATGATTACAACTGATAGTGATATAAGCCAGTAACGTTTTTTCCTATGCCTGAGAGATATCAAGTTGTCATCTACATTCCCCATCTCTTTTCATTTAATGTCCCAAAATGGACCTCAATACCAGATACTAAGAAACAAAATTAAAATAAAGTTTTAAATGTTTGGACTGGAGTTTCATTTGTACTTAAAACGTAGCAGTAGGGAAAAAAGTGACATGCTTTATTACCATGTAGTGGCATCTTAAAATATGTTAATTGTCAGTCCCTGATAAAGGGGTGACAAGCTTGTAAAACTTAGTTCAACACTGTTTTGGCCTTCAACATATGTAAGTTTTGGTGGGTCTAATTGATTCTGTGCTTTGGAGTTCCTTTCAACTTCTGAGAAGCAGAGCCATTAAAGGTGTCACTGCTTAGCGCTGAGAAATGGTCTGCCTTGCTGTGTTTTTTCCTAACAATCATACATAAAAAAGCTTGGAGAGCCAGAAGTGGAGAGTCTATTACAGTTACTTCCTATAACAAACACATCAGCAATTCGCAAAGTTATTTTATAAATCAACAGGGGAGAAAATTTCTGATAATTAAACTTTGATACACATTATGTTCAGTGTCAAAGCAATATAATATTGCCATTGTAGTGTCTCACTCTTTCATTCAGAGTCCCTTCAGGCCCGATTTTCTTGCTATCTCTTCAAGCTGACCTCCCAACAGGCTACACAATAGAAACACACCACACAAACCACAAGGAAGTGAGCAAAAAATATTACAATTTCCAGCAAAAAAAGATAAAACACACACCACACTCCATATATTAAGTCGAGAGCAAATGATATCTCACAGACATACACACACACACACAATATATATAAATAAATACATAAAAACACCATGGATGTATACTGTGGCTGTGTATTAAATTTTTTAATTTGAAAAATAAAAGTTATTGCACTTAACATACATTTTTCTTCATCGCACAAGATACAGACAGTATTTTACTTGGCTACATTCTCTTATACCTTGCCGTTTATCCATAGAGGGCATATAAAGGTTTAATATGTCAAGACAGAAAGCCATTAGAGCAGTGGTTCTTAACCTTTACTGCAGCCTGCACTCCTTTGGTTCTCAAAATATGTTCTCGCACCGCTTATCAAAAATCATTGAAGTAGGTCAGTTCTTTAAACCTAGATATATTTTTGTTTGTATATTACAGTAATCATTAAAAAATGTATAATGTTAATAAATACATAGATTTGATGAAACAAAGTAGTTGTACTTACGTGCCTGTGCTTAATTTATGTTTTCGATTATTTACCTTCTAAAAAAACCTGGCATGTCTCGCACCCCCAGAAAGGGCATCTTGCACCCCCAGGGGATGCGTGTACCCCAAGTTAAGACCCACTGCACTAGAGGATCCAGTGACAAGAGCAACAGCCCAAACTGGCCACCAGGAATTCCAAAACTGAGAACAAACTTAAGCATGTGTTCATCCAACAATGGATGAGCATAAAGCCAAGGTTCTTCATCAAGGCAGAAGCTGTCCATTGCAAGCGCAGCTCATAAGGAAGGAAAACAATTGCTAAAGTAGCAACCAAGGGCATTTCAGTAGTTAGGACAACAGACTGAGCAAAGTGAGGCAGTTATGTTTTAATATTAGCATATGTCTGTTCACCAATTCATGCTGATGTTCAATACTTTAAAAGATGCTTAGGTGTAGTGAGAGAACACAGGAGTAAAGAATTAGGGAATACTTAAGTGGAAGAATAGAACCACTGTTCAGACAACCAGCTGTCTGTGTTCCCTGATCAGTTTTGTTTCTCAAATGCTGGAAGATGCTGCTGTTGTGCAAAAACTTCTGCTTATTTTTAATTATTTTTTATTTCCTATATTTTTCAGAAGTTAAAGCTGGTACAGCCCCGGCTAAGTCCAAGGCCCACGAACCCTGTGTCTCCTGAAAAGTATTTCAGTTGAAAATCAACAGCAACAAAAATAATGGGGTTCAACTTGTCATATGGAAAAATATCAGGTAAATTTGAAAGAATTCTCGAAATTTGGAGTTAACTGAGAAACGTTTATAGTGTTCCCTATTTGGAAATAGTTACTATCAAGAGCAATATTTTTAAAAAATAAGTCCTTTAAAAAAAGACTATCAAAATATTGCCAGACATTTCCTCTATGGATTTCCAATCTGATTCAAAACACCACAGAAGTTCAAGGTAGAGGCAATTTTAAACAATATTATTTGCCATTATTTTTTTAAAAGAAACATTTAGATAAATTATTAACAATTACAGAATTGATGTTAGACGTCGGATCACAAATATTTATATGCCAAACATTAAAATCCACTACTATAATTTTGTGCTTTGTGAATTTAAGTAAACTGAGTTTCATATTTAGCAATTTAATAAGGGCCAAACAGAATTCTCACCTTCCCAATTCTGGGTGAATAAATCATTTTAAATAAAAGAATGTTCTGCTATGACACAGAGCCAAAAGAGAACCTAAAATTAAGATCAACAGTGCACTCCCAGTATATTGGTAAGTATAACAGATAAATTCTGATTATACTGCACTTGCACAGGTTGCGTCAACTAAATCTTTACACGCCTACATAAGCCATGATATCCACACTGTAAAACAGAGGACCCAATCCTGTGAGATGCTGAGCACTCAGCTCTCCTTGGAGTCAAAGGGAGCTAAGGTCAATCAGTAACTTAACGTGACCTGGTCCATAATTATTAATTTTAATAGATTGATATTAAATATTCCTCTGTACAGTTAGAGTCCACCTTAATTAATTTGCTAAATGCTCAAAAAAAGTCTATTAGATTTGCCACTTTTCCTTATGGGCTATCTGCCATTCATTTATGTTCTCACTCAGAATACTGTACAATCTATTTATTATTCTCACAAAAAAAGTATTTTAGGTCATAAATGTACAGTACTATCCCTACAAATACTTAATTTTCCTTCCACCTTTTAATTGAAAAGCAGCATTACAATTCTTTAAAATGTCCTGTTGTTGGTCAAAATAACAGGCACAGATAGGTGAAGGGACTGCACTTAGCCACTTCATCTGTGCATGGCCTCAGGCACTTAACTCCTCTTGACTCATTTCTAGTTCTGCTCAGAGCAGATGCAGGTAAGCAACAGAAGTGGCATAAAGCCACTCTATTCAGACGCTGGCAAGCGGCTGCTTTGACCTCCAGAGGGCTGCTTTGGCCCGTGTCTGGTTGTCTATGGCCCTATGGACTATTCCAGCAGCCAGGAACAGTCAGAGCAGAGAGATGGTCTGACTTATTTTTTATGAGGATGGCGGTCCTGGTGTGCCCACTGTGCTTCACTTATGGACCTTACTCCTTTTACAACAGAAGAATTTCCCGGTGATTGCATTTATGGCCTCTGAGCCAGTGAGTACAATAAAGAATTGTACCTTCTGTATCTCAATCTCTTTCCATCAGTTAAATGGAAATAATAATGCCCCTAATCAGTCTGACAGGAGTACTGTTTTGATTAACAAACGCTAGTACAGTATTTTGGAGATTTAAAGCGCTATGCAGAAGTGTTTGATTAGAATATAATAGCAAAAATAGGTCACAATTTCATTAAACAAGATACCACATCTATATCTGCAGGCAGAGAGTCCTTGCAGCTGAGAACAAACCTGTTAGCTGGGTGATTCCACCCAAATATCTTGTTTATTTCCCTAGTAGATCACAAGGCCTTTTATATGGGTGCCAAGCCATCATTCCACCCACAAATTCTACGGTCTTGCACATCTAATGTAAATCTTGTGCCAACAGAAACCACCCATTCTCGCACTGTCCTAGCTGAGCCATGCAAGACATGGGTGCAGCATGGAAGAGACTGGCTCTCCTGTGCAACTGAAGTACCCAAAAGGATCATGCGATGTCAGTGTATTCTTCCATTCAGGCTTAAATCCTAGCACATTACTGCTCAGGCAGAGACTATCCTCTCTCCTCTAAGTGACCCAACACAAAGCATGTTCTATTCAAAGCACAGAAAGATATTTTCAACCTGAAAGACAGCACACCGTTTATTCCCCATTTCATGCCTCAGAGTACTCAGTTACCCCACAAAAAATTAATTGAAGAGACAAATAAACTCACCTTAGCAGGAATTTTGAGCCGGGAACGTATCTTTAAATGTAACAGTACACTGTGGTTTAATAACGACCACCATAGATTTCTTAGCTACAAACGCCAATGCAAAGTTATATATATAAAAAAAAAGTTTCATACGCATGTGTACATCCTGCTTCTTTTTTACTTTACAGCAGAATTTAATGAAGTGATTGCAAATGCAGATTTTCTTCAGAAATTATCCTAAGAGTAACAGAAATTCAATTACTATACTTCTTATATGAGAACTCTCCTGAGATTTTTGACAATAGGGCAATGAAAGAAGTTTTCCTAAGCTATCACAAAAACCATTTGCTGTAGTAGCTCAGCTGCAAGGGATGAAAGCTTGAAGTATCAGGCAAGTTGTCTTGAGAAATTCCTCGGTGCATTTAGTTTATACAAAATAGATTTGTTTAAACCATGATGCTTTCAGTACATTTCATTTGGCCTGCTATTAAAAATAAATAAAAGTAGTACACCAATGAGAAGCAAAATGGGAGCACTTGACAGGGAAGAGAGACGCCCCCCGCCCCCCCCCCATTCCAACTTCAGCACCTCACACCGGTATCCTTAGTGGCCCAGGCAAATCTCTTAGGACTCAATCCTACAAGCCCTTGCAGGATGCAAAGGAGAAAAATCATGGACACTACAGGGGTGCTGGAACTAGGGGTGCTGGGGGTGCAGCAGCACCCCCTGGCTTGAAGTGGTTTCCATCATATACAGTTTTGTTCAATGGCTTTTAGCACTCCACTATAAAAATTGTTCCAATGCCATTGTGACAGTATGTCATAAATATAAAGGGAAGGGTAAACCCCTTTAAAATCCCTCCTGGCCAGAGGAAAAATCCTCTCACCTGTAAAGGGTTAAGAAGCTAAAGGTAACCTCGCTGGCACCTGACCAAAATGACCAATGAGACGACAAGATACTTTCAAAAGCTGGGAGGAGGGAGAGAAACAAAGGGTCTGTGTCTGTCGGTATGCTGCTTTGCCGGGGATAGAACAGGAATGGAGTCTTAGAACTTTTAGTAAGTAATCTAGTCAGGTATGCGTTAGATTATGATTTCTTTAAATGGCTAAGAAAAGGATTGTGCTGAATAGAATGACTATTTCTGTCTGTGTGTCTTTTTTTGTAACTTAAGGTTTTGCCTAGAGGAATTCTCTATGTTTTGAATCTAATTACCCTGTAAGGTACCTACCATCCTGATTTTACAAGGGTGATTCCTTTACTCCTATTTACTTCTATTTCTATTAAAAGTCTTCTTGTAAGAAAACGGAATGCTTTTTCATTGTTCTCAGATCCAAGGCTTTGGGTCTGTGGTCACCTATGCAAATTGGTGAGGATTTTTACCAAACCTTTCCCAGGAAGTGGGGTGCAAGGGTTGGGAGGATTTTGGGGGGAAAGACGTGTCCAAACTACGTTTCCCAGTAAACCCAGTTAGAGTTTGGTGGTGGCAGTGGTTATTCCAAGGACAAAGGATAAAATTAATTTGTACCTTGGGGAAGTTTTAACCTAAGCTGGTAAAAGTAAGCTTAGGAGGTTTTCATGCAGCTCCCCACATCTGTACCCTAGAGTTCAGAGTGGGGGAGGAACCTTGACACAGTACAACCCAGGCTTGTGTGGCAGGTGTGCCAGCCTCAACTGCTCAGTGCATAGAAATACATATCACACCTCCATATGGCCAGGGCTGTAGCACCAAGCCTTCTTCCATGCTTGAAAAAGCAGTAGTGTAACAGTGTATTCTTGATAAAATGGATAGCCTGGCTAGAAGCTGATCTTTCAGAGCTCCACCTGCCCCCAACCTCACAAGACAGTGAGGCACACTGTGCCAAGCTCAGCAGACCTCCTTCTTCTGAGCAGCTTTCTTAACCTTTCTGCCTCCATTTCTTCACCTGTAAATGTAGGATTATTATTGGGGATGTGTGGGATCCCTACCTCATAATGCGGTAACTGAGATGTAGCAATTTTTGTAACATGCTTTAAAGACTGAAGTAAGTATTATAGTTACCAATCAAAGGAGAAAGTCAAAATGTATGATCAGTTTTAGCCATATTCATAGGTTTTTTCTATCAATTAAATTTCAGAACTGTCTTTATGTTCCAGCAGCATGGAACAACCAATGCCTACAGTATTCTGATTTATTGTGCCTAACAAGTGCTATATGCTTTTATTTTAAAATATATAATAAAGGATATTGTATTAAAGAAGTTCAGGTTTTCTAAACTGGTTATATGAGAATCATTTGGGCTCAGCCGAAGACAACAACATGACAAGCCTTGGAGAACAGCTGCTACAATCATTTGTACAACTGTCAAAACACACTTACGTTATTTCTTTCCATCATTCCTATAGATTATCATCTGGGCCAAGACGACATTATTTCAACTAATTCCACAACAGGTCTACTTGGGAACTCCACACAAAATGAATTTACAACCATTGTTTTGCCAGTGCTTTACCTCATCATATTCCTGGCAAGCATCTTACTGAATGGTCTAGCGGTATGGATTTTCTTCCACATCAGAAACAAAACAAGTTTTATCTTTTACCTCAAAAACATTGTGGTTGCAGACCTCCTAATGACACTGACATTTCCATTTAAAATAATTCAAGACTCAAGACTGGGACCATGGCACTTCAACTTTTTTCTATGCCGATATTCCACAGTTTTGTTTTATGCAAACATGTATACTACAATTGTGTTTCTTGGACTCATTAGCATTGACCGGTATCTGAAAGTGGTAAAGCCATTTGGGGATTCCAGAATGTACAGTATTACTTTCACCAAGATTTTGTCTGCATGTGTTTGGGTTGTTATGGCTTTTCTAGCCTTACCAAATTTGATTCTTACCAATGAATATCCAACAAGGAAAAATATAGATGATTGCATAAAACTTAAAACTCCCTTGGGAGTAAAATGGCATGAAGCAGTCATTTATATCAATACCTGTATGTTTGTAGCAGTGCTTATAGTACTAATAGGTTGTTACATTGCTATATCCAGGTACATATACAAATCAAGCAAACAATTTATTAGCTCATCAAGCAGAAAACGAAAACACAACCAAAGCATAAGAGTTGTTGTAGCTGTATTTTTCACATGCTTTCTCCCATATCATTTGTGTAGAATACCCTTTACTTTTAGCCACATAGATAAACTTTTAGATGATTCAGCACATAAAATTCTGTACTACTGCAAGGAAATGACACTTTTCCTGTCTGCATGTAATGTATGTCTGGATCCAATCATCTACTTTTTCATGTGTAGATCATTTTCACGAAGGCTGTTCAAGAAATCAAATATGCGAACCAGGAGTGAAAGTATCAGGTCACTTCAAAGCATCAGAAGATCAGAAGTGCGCATATATCATGAATACACGGATGTGTGAGGTTATCCTCACAGAGACTTTTGTTCATTTGCAAGAATATATTTGTAAAGCATGTAAATAATAAAATAACTCTTTTGATTATCTGTGTGCTTGACATACATTTAGCCGAACAAAATCTGAATATGCATATTAATTTAGTAATGACCAGCTGTTTACTTCTTATTCACTTCAACTTTCTAATAGCTATCCTTAATTTAAAAAAAAAATTACACTAAAAGACCAGGATAGCAGACTCTCCAATATTCACCAGGTAGAAGTTCTTTAGGCCAGCGGAAAGCAGCAGCAATTTAAGCAACAGCATTTATATACCTTAAATTACTGACTAAGAGCAATCTCACTAATCCATAGGTGGTATTATTCTGTCTGGCTTGAAGTTTAATTAGCTCCATTGACTATCCCACTTAACAAAAATCGGAAGGAAAATGTTTAATATCAACCTTTATTCTCATTGAATCCCTGCCTATACTCGGCACTACTTCTCTGTAGAAACGAGCAAGGACACTAAAGGCAACATTGTACCCTAACCCAGTTAAAGGGAAGTGCAAGAGGGCGGGCAGCAGAGAATTCACAGCTCTCACTACTAGTACTGGGCCAGATGGGTCAGTGGGATTAGAGGCAATATGTTCCTTACTGCAGCTCAGAAACAGAGCAGAATGTGCACCATCTTGGCTGCCCGCACATATGTATGATGGCTGGACTAGGAGCATGCCCCGGGCACATCTGGGGGATAGAGGACCAGCAAGTACATTACTATACGAGATCTTAAAATGATGATAGGAAAGTATCAGGCCTGGATTCTGGGGTGACAGGCAAGAGGCTCCATATGTTGTATTTTCACCAAACAATACAGTACAGCATTTTGCCCCTGAAGTACAGCTGAAGAGTCAAATTCTTTTTAGCCAACTAGAAGGGAAATAGCTATAGGGAGGGGATGGTTTTATCTTGCTGGAAACTAATTCCTGTGCTGGTGTGCAATACCCTAGGTGTAATTCCTGCCTCCAGCTTTTGTTTTTTTAATTTTTAAATGCCTCAGATCAAATAATCATACAATGAAATAGAACTAAAAGTATTATACTTCCCTCTTTGCTAGACATACTGCTATATTGTATGACACACGAAAGAAGACTAATAACTTCAGCTCAGAGCTAAGAAAGTTCGTTATGAGTGCAAGAGGTATAGGACTAATTTTTAATGGATGAGAGGCTCAGCAACAGATTCTGCTTACTATAAAAGTAGACAAGTTACACAGCACCATCTAGCGGAGACACCTTTTTCTATTTTCAATATATCTAGCTCTCCAAGATTTATAAAGTGCCAATCACAGTATTATCTAGACTCAAACCTACCATCTGCATCAAACAAACAGAGCTTTTCATTTTACCTTGATTTATGGATTTCAGACTGATGACCTAACTTAATTCTGTGTCTGTGGTTTTTTTTTAAAATAAGGAAAGATTATAGTAATAGACTTTAGAAAAGAGAATGAAATACAAAAAAAAAATTTAATTTCTCCAGTTGTCCCCAGACCCATCCCCCAGACTTTAGTGAGAAAAGCACAATAAAGAAGTCATGGTTGGCAAAAGAAAAGATTCATCTGAAACAATCGCGTCTACTGAAAATTGATATTTGAACAGAAAACAAAAAGGTTGCATACCGTTACCTTATGTGTGCATAAGTACAACATGAACAAAAACTTAAGAAACTGCTCCTGTGAGCTGCTGAGCAACTTAACCCCCAGTGATGACAATGAGAGCTACAGCATATCAGCAAATGTATGATGGAACCCTAAATTTTCAAATCATTCACAGAAAAACATGGCACTCTCTTCTTTCCTATACTTTTGTCTTGTAAAATGAGTACAGTGTCTATTTCAGCATACAAGGGTCTAGATATATGCTCACTCACACATGCATTTCAAGCTCTAGAAGTTTTAAGCTAGGGCAAAATATAATATTGTGTATGCAAGCAGGTGAAATTCACTTTTTGGAGAAGAGCTCCCACAATGCCCTCTGTGCCATGGATTACACATACTGTCCCTTCACAGGGGCTATTACTCCAAACTGTGAAATAGAGGTGATCCAGAATAGTATAACAGTGGATGAGTAAAGAAAGAGCTGACATAATTGGTGGGGAATGGGGGAGGGAAGCTGCACAGAGCATCAATTAGTGTATCAGAGTGTGCCAAAATGAAGGGTGCTAACTAATGAATTATTCCAGATGAATGAAGAATATGTGGGGAATTCTTTTAAATTGAACCCTAGGCAAACTTTGTGAGCCAGCACTTTTTACCTTGAATGGACACTGACAAGCCTTATGTTTGTGAACTGGTCAGTCCATCATTTAATTCAGATGGTCCACATTCTAAAGTAAAGCTTTTAATGGTACATTTTCAAAGCAACATACAGGGTTTTAGCCACATGACACATATTGACTAACAGATTATCCCCAGACTAAGTACTATGAGCTACTTTTAAAATGCAGTCAAAATAGCAGTGATCTTACCTACCGATTAACAATTTGAAATAATTAGAAAAGGGTAAGTACACAATTCATCTCAGAGTTATAAGGGAGTAATAAGGAATTACTATATTGCATATTGGGAAAAAAACCTCACAGACACATTCTTAAATGAGGGTTATATTGTGGCTAACAATAATACAGCATAATTTGTCCTTTATCATATATTTTCTACACTATTGATATTCTGATTTATAAGCTTCTCTTGCATTTTTCCCGTATGTTTAAATTGTTCGTGCCATTTTAGCACTGAGAGATAGAGTATGATAAAGAGGCTGTGTAAAAATTAATAATCCTGATGAGACAAAACACATAAGCTTAAGTTTACTTTGTGGCCAGAGAAGAAGCAAATTTGGAACAGGGGGAACACATATATGCATAGATAAAATGAGCTCTGTAAAGAATGAATGGAGAATTTAAAATGGGGGGTTGGGTTTTTTAAATGAGAGAAATTTTGGAATTTAGAAAGCACACAGACATAGTTATAAGCTATGGATGAGACTTCATATCTAGATCCTCCTCCTTTGGACAGTATTCATTTTTTCCTCAGTATCTCGACAGTTATTTGTTAGGTATTCCATGCCTCCCTTGAAAACTTGTTTCATTATCTACAAATTTCTTTCTATTCAACATAAAATTTTTCTTCCTGTTCCATATCTGCTGATTACTGAAAATAATCCTCCCCGGACTCTCACCACATGCACACTTCTTTTGTGAACTACTTGTACATATTCAAAGACCGTCATAAATCTCTCTCTTTTCTGCAGGCTATAGAATTTTCTTTAATCTCTCCTCAAAGGTCATGATTAGTTTTTGCCCTTATGTGAGTCCTCTAATTTTATCAGTGTTAAATTTTGAAATACAACTCATCATAATCCTAAATTTTAGAGATTAACAACAAGAGTTTCTGTTATAAATTGGGGACGCATCACTTTGAAGGAACAGAGCAGGAGAAGGACCTCGGAGTATTGGTGGATCACAGGATGACTATCGCCATGAAAAAAGCTAATGCGGTCTTGGGATGCATCAGGAGAGGTATTTCCAGTAGAGACAAGGAGGTGTTAAGTACCATTATACAAGGCACTGGTGAGACCTCATCTGGAATATTGTGTGCAGTTCTGGTCTCCCATGTTTAAGAAGGATGAATTCAAACTGGAACAGGTACAGAGGAGGGCTACTAGGATGATCCGAGGAATGGAAAACCTGTCTTATGAAAGGAGACTCAAAGAGCTTGGCTTGTTTAGCCTAACCAAAAGAAGGCCGAGGGGAGATATGATTGCTCTCTATAAATATATCAGAGAGATAAATACCAGGGAGGGAGAGGAATTATTTAAGCTCAGTACCAATGTGGACACAAGAACAAATGGATATAAACCGCCATCGGGAAGTTTAGACTTGGAATTAGATGAATGTTTCTAACCATCAGAGGAGTGAAGTTCTGGAACAGCCTTCCAAGGGAAGCAGTGGGGGCAAAAGACAATTCTGGCTTCAAGACTAAGCTTGATAAGTTTATGGAGGAGATGACATGATGGGATAGCCTAATTTTGGCAATTAATTGATCTTCGACTATTAGCGGTAGATATGCTCAAAGGCCTGTGATGGGATGTTAGATGGGGTGGGATCTGAGTTACTACAGAGAATTCTTTCCTGGGTGTCTGGCTGGTGAGTCTTGCCCATATGCTCAGGGTTTAGCTGATCGCTGTACTTGGAGTCGAGAAGGAATTTTCCTCCAGGGCAGATTGAAAGAGGCCCTGGTGGTTTTTCGCCTTCCTCTGCAGAGTGGGGCACGGGTCACTTGCTGGAGGATTCTCTGCACCTTGAAGTCTTTAAACCACGATTTGAGGACTTCAATAGCTCAGACATAGGTGAGAGGTTTATTGCAGGAGTGGGTGGGTAAGATTCTGTGGCCTGCACTGTAGAGGAGGTCAGACTAGATGATCATAATGGTCCCTTCTGACCGTAAAGTCTATGATTCTATGATTTTTTTAGTTCTCTCTAACACTAGCCAGTATGCTACCATTCTAAATTTGTGCAGTTGATTCATCCTCCTCAGATGAACAATGCTGCATTTGTCCTTCATGAATCTCATTTTATTGATCTCAAATCCCATTTCCCTAGTTTATCAAGTCCATGCTGAATTTTTATTTTCCTCTAACATGTTCTCTGTCTTTCCCATGTATTCCCCACCATTCTAATTAGTTAGATATGTGTTCATTTTCTATGCTTTTAAAAAAATGCTTGACATTCACAGCATTACTCGATATCCCATATCATGATGATAGCATATCGTGTCATTAAATTAACTTGCTTTTTATTTGTTTAGACAACTGTATTATCCATCTTCAAGCAATTCTGTCCAAACTCAGTTTCTCAGGAAGAATACCATACCATATGGAATGATGTTGAATACTTTACTCAAGTCAATAAATACCATATAACACATTCATCAATTATCTAGAAAAAGTCAAATAGACACAAAGTTACTTTGGCTCATCAAGAACAGACTAAATAGTGTGGACCTTCAGAAGTACCTGATAAGCCTACCCTCAGGGGCTGTACACACTGGCAGACGAAATTCAGTACTGATAAATAAAACAAAATAAAAAAAAGATGTAAGGTTGTAAGAAATAATTTGAACTATTCATATCCAGGAAAACTAAATTAACTAATCACGCAAAGAAACCTACAGGTCATTATGGAAAGTTCAATGTAAACATCTTAATGTGCAGAAGCATTCGAAAGGTAAACAAAATATTCAGAAGTATAAATAATAGGATAGAAAATAATACTGAAAATATTATGTCATCACTTAAATTCCTGGAATACCCTCACCCTTGTTCAGTTCTGGTCACGGTACGGCAGAAATAAGAGTTCAAAGATAAGCAACACAAATTATTGGGCGGGGGGGGGGAGAGATCAGAAATGTTACATTAGTGAGGAGACTAATTAAATGTGACCTGACAGACTTATACAAAATTATGGTACTGGGAAAGTAAATTGGGTAGTCTTCTCTCATGATACAGGACAAGGGAGCATTCAAAGGAACTGAAAAGCAATTTAGAAGTAATAAAAGGAAATATTTTTTATTAAAATGCCTATGGAACTCATTGTCATGACATGACTGAAGTCAAAAGCTTAGAAGAATTCAAAACATATTAAACATTTGTACAGATAATGAGAACACCCAGAGTTTTACAGTTAGGAGTCAAAATGGAAAATCAAACACAGCTGTACTCTTCCAAACTTTACTTATAAGAGATGCTTCCCACAGTACTATGAGCAGATGTTCCAAATGCAATCACATATGATGTCTGGACTCAGACTTCGTGTGGTCTGAATACACACGGGATCTGCTGGGCTACTACTTGGCTTTTTCTCAATGAGGCTTGTATGCTCCTTTGGGCTTCTTGATATTATCTCTCCCTTGCAGGGTTCAGATGCTCTGCTAGCTAACTTGGCATTGGTTTTTTTTGTTTGTTTATTGTGGGGAAGATCACAAGTGGTACCTCCTAAGCCCACTCACTTATAATGCTGAAATGAGGCATTAATCACAGTACATTGTGCAAATATCTATAATTTGATCCTCCTCCTTTCCTATATGCTTATGAGCAATGATATAATTAACAGCGTGGACATTTAATGTATTATCATTGAGGAGATGAATTAGTACCCACGGAGATGAACAGTGTACCTCTCAGAGATATTGTTCCAGGTTCTGCAAATGCAGGCAGAGATCACTAAATCACTGATATCAGAACACATTTTTGCACACACATTCTCTCAGCAAATATCTAGAGACATACCAAAAAAAAAAAAAAAAAAAAAAAAAAAGCTTAGGTTCTGGAGAACAAGAAGCCAGCATGAAAAAGGTACCAGAATGCTGTACCACTGTTTACTAACCCAATCAGAGCTCTGGCGTTTAGACAGGATATAAAGCCCCATACTTCAGCTGAAAAGTCAACCTCTAACTTTGATTAGGAAGAAATGTTCTTCTATGAGGACACAGTTGTTCACTACAGGGTTTCTTGCATCTTCCTCTGAAGCATCTGGCTACTATCAGAGATACAATACTAGATATAATGAAGCAATGATCTGATCCAGTATGGTAATGCCGATGTGTGTGTGTCACATTCCCTCTTTTTTCCCCCTGACAATGAAGAAAATCAAGCAAGTTTGACGATATTTGGCTATTACAACTCCAGGTGACAGACAGCGTAACAGGTTTTGAAAAACGGGATCATTCTTTTTTTCAAATGAATTGACTTTTATCATGACTTCTGTTCTGTAATGCAGAAACAACTGTTGGAGTGATTTTGGTTTGGACATGGTACTTTATATCTTTTTTTCTTTTCTAAATTGCTTAATTCTCATTTTACAAATGATCAAACCAACACAGTGATACTGATAACCTTATCTATGAGCACACACAGTCAGCAGCAGACCTGGCATTAGAGTTAAGAAGTTACTAACTCTTTTATGTACTTAATCCACCAGACCAACATGCCTTTCGTTACCAGTTCATAGTATTCGCAGTTGAAGGACTAAGGCCTTGTCTACACTACTGTTTAAACTGACATAAGTTGCATCGCTAGGGGTGTGAAAAAAACACCCCCCGAGTGATATAAAGTCGTGTCTACACTACATTATGTTGGAGGGAGACGTTCTCCTGCTGACATAGCTTCAACTTCTCATTGAGGTGGAGTAATTATGTCAACAGGAGGGTGCTCTCCCATCGACGTAATGCGTCTTCAGCGGACGCACTAAATCGGCACTGCTGCATCAATGGCGGCGGTGCTGATTTAGCATGGTAGTGAAGACAAGCCCTAAGTAAAAAACAAAAAACAAAACAAAAAAAACAACAGTAGTAATTAATTCCCTGGGCAGTGGAGCTAACAATGAAAATTTTGTTCCTTTTTTCCATTTGAAAATTTCAAAATTTCCTCCACCAAGCTCTACCTGGCAGGGAATACTAACATCACTGCTGACCATTTACAGTAATGAGTACTTCAGTAACTGTCTGAAGTGTGAAACTGCTTAAACAGCAATATTTCACACTGTCAATACAGGCAGGGTAGCCCAAGTCTCTCTCGCTCTCTCTTTTTTTTTTTTTTTTTTTTTTTTTTTTTTTTTTGAGTGCTACTATGCAACTTTATGGAACACTAGCATCATAATGGAAAAAAGTAGCAGTCAAACTAAATTTCGCTAAAAGGAGCAAAAGGGGTCTGCTTGTTTGAGTCAAGTTCAGTAAACTGTGTAATGTTTTTGTGAATTTCCTCTTCTCCAATCACACATATTTCAGTGTGCATTAAAGCAAATTGGTTAGAGTAGAAGCAGTTTGTACAAAAATATCACCAGTCTAAACAGAAATCAAGAGATTACAGGCCCCCATTGTTGAGTGTTCTGAGCGCCGGTAGTTTAAATGTATCTTAGGCAGTGCACTTAAACTGCACAATCAGAAGGTGGCAATAGTCTACCATGCATTTGCTTTGCTCTACAAAAAAAAAAACAAATCACCTTTTTAATATAGAAATGACATCTGTTTGACAAATCTGACAGAACAAATTTCTCTTAGGAAAATGCAGTTTCAGCAAAATCTAAGTTTTATGGGAGCATATCTATCTATTTAAGAAAAGTTTTTGACAGGAAAAAGTCAAAACAATTCATTTAAACTTTCTCATTTCATTTCTACAATGCCCAAACGTTTCATTTTAACTACCGTTTAATTCATTTTGACTTTTATATTAATTTCATTATGTTCATGTGTTATTTATATTACATACATTTAAAATAATACTTTATATTATAATGTTTTATCATCAATTCTGAAGCACTTAGAGGAGAGGAAAGTGATCAGGAACAGTCAGCATGGATTCACCAAGGGCAAGTCATGCCTCACTAATCTAATTGCCTTCTATGATGAGATAACTGGCTCTGTGGATAAGGGGAAAGCAGTGGACGTGTTGTTCCTTGACTTTAGCAAAGCTTTTGACACAGTCTCCCACAGTATTCTTGCCAGCAAGTTAAAGAAGTATGGGTTGGATGAATGGACTATAAGGTGGATAGAAAGTTGGCTAGATTGTCGGGCTCAATGGGTAGTGATCAATGGCTCCATGTCTAGCTGGCAGCCGGTATCAAGTGGAGTGCCCCAACGGTTGATCCTGGGGCCGGTTTTGTTCAATATCTTCATAAATGATCTGGAGGATGGTGTGGATTGCACCCTCAGCAAGTTTGCAGATGACACTAAACTGGGAGGAGAGGTAGATACGCTGGATGGTAGGGATAGGATACAGAGGGACCTAGACAAGTTAGAGGATTGGGCCAAAAGAAATCGGATGAGGTTCAACAAGGACAAGGGCAGAGTCCTGCACTTAGGACAGAAGAATCCCGTGCACCTCTACAGACTAGGGACCGAATGGCCAGGCAGCAGTTCTGCAGAAAAGAACCTAGGGGTGACAGTGGACAAGAAGCTGGATATGAGTCAACAGTGTGCCCTTGTTGCCAAGAAGGCCAATGGCATTTTGGGATGTATAAGTAGGGGCATTGCCAGCAGATCGAGGGACGTTCCCCTCTATTCGACATTGGTGAGGCCTCATCTGAAGTACTGTGTCCAGTTTTGGGCCCCACACTACAAGAAGGATGTGGAAAAATTGGAAAGAGTCCAGCGGAGGGCAACAAAAATGATTAGGGGACGGGAACACATGACTTATGAGGAGAGGCTGAGGGAACTGGGATTGTTTAGTCTGCGGAAAAGAAGAATGAAGGGGGATTTGATGGCTGCTTTCAACTACCTGAAAGGGGGTTCCAAAGAGGATGGATCTAGACTGTTTTCAGTGGTATAAGATGACAGAACAAGGAGTAATGGTCCCAAGTTGCAGTGGGGGAGGTTTAGGTTGGATATTAGAAAAAACCTTTTCACTAGGAGGGTGGTGAAATACTGGAATGCGTTATCTAGGGAGGTGGTGGAATCTCCTTCCTTAGAAGTTTTTAAGGTCAGGCTTGACAAAGGCCTGGCTGGGATGATTTAGTTGGGGATTGGTCCTGCTTTGAGCAGGGCGTTGGACTAGATGACCTCCTGAGGTCCCTTCCAACCCTGATATTCTATGATTCTATCAGAATGAACTATTGCAGAATTTCCTTCTCACTAAAAATTTCAACTTTTCATTCTGATTCAAAACTCCGACAAGTTTTGAAATATCTGAATTTCCCACAAGAAGGAAATTCCATTTTCTGATCAACTGAGGTACACAGAAGAAATTTAGGCCTGATCTTTTAACAGGATCTGACTAGCTTGGACCCTTTGGATCCCACACAGGTGTAAAGATCCATGCTAGCAGACCATATAGAAAGATTTGGCCTTTAAAAACACATATTAACTTTCACATTTCTTTATAATGATATTAACAAGAGTTATAACTGAAAAAAGTGCAAGGGCTTGATTTTACAAGATAAGCAGCATACTTCTCAGCTCCACATCAAAGATCAGATTCGTGCCCATAGACTGCAACAGAAACAGGAAAAGAAGCCACACTGACTAATTTATTCAACATCTCATCTACTGATAGAAATAAACAAGGCAACATGCAATAGGTGTACCCTTTGTTTCACAGTCTGCATAGTAATAATCATAATATTGTTTAAATTGCCTGCCAAGCTATGCTGAACAATTACAGTTCTAATATATATATTATATCTCTCTCTCTCGCATGGAAGATGATGCAAATCAGAGATATATACAGTCTCTGCTTTGCACCATCTTCCATGTGACCCATTAGCTCTTAGAATAACCTGCAAGGCCTCCCAGTGACAAGCAGGTACATCTACCCCAGTCTCTCTCATCCAAGATATCTTGTTTCACAAAACCTTCCTGTAGTGATCTCCTCATGTCTTTGTGTTTTTCTGTCCCACATTATACAATGCTTATAAGAGCCCAAATCCTCCATGCACTTATTATTACGCACCGCGCCCGTCTCATTCACTGAATACCTTCCAATTTCTTGGTCTTACAGAAAATAGCTCCCTTACTACACAACCCTCATTCTTCCTGTACAATGAATAAAGCAGGTGTCCTGTGGAGAAAAAAAGCATGCAATCACATCATTAAAGACTGCATTATCATGTATATCCAGAATAGGGGATGAATTAAGGTTGCACAGGCAGCCTTAATTCTGGCACTTCCTATTTTTTGAGTGCTTGACCGCAACCTTAATTATGTTCTTTTAACATAGCATGCATGTACATGTGTGTAATTTCCTAGTTTATTAAAATAGAAAGTGAAAAACAATTCCATCATGTGGAATCATACTGATACCCACATGCTTCAGCAGTAGGGTTGTAACCTTCAGCTCCATCACACTGACCTCTGCCACTTGCGCTAATGGAGGAACTGATTCCAGGTGTAAGTTATCTTTTATGAGGACCAGCACTAGAGGGGAATGAAACATTTTGCCAGATATCTGTTGACAACAGAGGAACGATGAGACTGAGGAATCCTGAGTTCCATTCCAGGCTCTGGATAGGATCATACAGTCGTGAGCAGAGACTCCTCTGCCCATTTCCCCTAAACTTGAACCTTCTGCCTGACCCCCTCCAACCTTGTGCCTGTGCTGCCTCTTCCTCATCCCTGGCTCCTTGTCCCAGTCTCCTGGCCTGCCTATTACCACTCTCCACTCCTCGGGATTTTCATTCCTGTCCCACTGTCCCTGCCCAGCTGATTTTGCCCTCCGGCCTCCACATTCAATCTGCCTCTTCCTTTCCCTCCCACTGGCTCTCAGACCTAGTCTCCCTCCCTGGGCTCCTCATCCATTCTCTGTTTTCCGCACTGTCCTTCCTTGGCTCCTTATCCCAGTCTCTTTGCTCAGCCAGTCCCAGTCTCCTCCCCTTCCCCCAGCTCCTCACCCAACCTTCGTGTTCCCAACTTGCTCCCAGTCTGCCTCCCTCCACAGACACACATTTCCCTCACTAGATCCCAGTCTAGCCTCCTTGCTCAGCCAGTTCCAGCCTTCCCTCTCCCTGGTCTCAAGTCACCCCCCTCCAAGTTTCCAGTCTCAGATTCCTTGTCTCAATTTACTCCCTGCCCTCCCCCTTGGCCCAGCTTTTGTCCCCTCAGCATTTGAATCAAGTGACTTCCTCCTCCATGTTGTCTGGGTGCCAGCAGGGTAGGTCATCAACAGCACAGGAAAAACAGGCTCCCTGCTTTCAGTTTCACTGCCTGGTCCTACCCTAGCCCTGAACAGCCACTGCAGGGCAAGTCTGGCTTCACTGAAGTATCTCTGAGATGGAGCATGCACATGTCAACACAGGTAGGAGCTGAAAGGATTGAGCACACTCAATCTAATCACACATAGGAGGCTCTGAGGGCATGGAGTATGTTCAGTGGGGATGGAACATGCACGGTCTAGTCACACACAGGAGCTGTGAGAGACTTGACTGTGCTCTGTGATCTTCACAGATTTTAGCTGCTAAAATATCAAAGATGTTTTTACTGAGCACATGCCAACTGACTTTTCAAAGATCTATAACCTGGCCAAATTTGGGCAGATTTTCACAAGGGTGCCAAGAAGCATCTTCCTAACACAAAGGCCATCCCTCCTGCCAAATTTCAAGTCCCTGCTCCAAAGAACATGTACACTAGCGTTCTTCAAAGAAAAGGACACTAGAATATTTTTAATGAGTAAAACAATATATTTTCCCTAGCTTTGTTCTCAGAAATGGCTGAACCATTTTGGCAGATAATTTTGGGGGGAAAAACAAAGACAAAAAAAATCATCCTGAGGCAGATATCTGGCATGGAAAATCTCAGCTCAAGTGTTTGAACTTTTAAAAAGTTCTAAGAAAATGAAAGCAGGGTCCTTTATCAGAAGTGTTAGGCAATTTTTACAGGAAATGTTATCCCCCACATATACATTACATTTCTTCTTCTTCTTCTCCTCTCCTTCTTCTTTGTCCAGGAACAGAGAAGATTAGATGATTGTATGATGGCTGAGGATCTGGTACCCTCTTGCTTGTTGATAAAAGCCACTGCCAAATTATTGCAAAACATCACCCTTTACATCTCATCTCATTAGGATTTGAGTTAAAGCTCTTAGGACATATCTGTGTGCTCTGAGTTTGGGCCAACTGACACTTCGTTGGATGTCTTTTCTTCCATTAACCTTGGATCAGTTTGTTCCCTTAATGAGCTTCCCTGTTCTTGGAGATGGCAAAGATTTTCCTCACTAAACTTCTCAATTCTTGTAGTCTATGACCTTCAAAGTACTCCTTGCCAACAGGACAAGAGAGGGCCAGGATGATGAGTCCTGGAAATTTAGAAACTGCTGGAAAAGACAGGTGGAACTTCACTAAAACAGTATGCTGATGCAAGAGACCAATGTTCAGATCCAAGACCTCAGACCTCTGATAGACACAACTGGAGAGCAAACCTTGTGTCCCGTGGCTATCAACTTCTGAATCCTGTCCTCCAGTAGAAATACACTTCTGTGGAGACCGAGATCCATGACGAGTCCTAGAAATAACAGACTGTGTGGAGTCATTCAGCTCCTAGTGGTGCTGACTAATCCATGCTGTTCCAGAATAGAATCTGGACTATGAGACAATTACTTGGAGGCCTTTTCCAGGCAGTATGCTCCAATGACCAGGTCATCTTAGAACGGGTATACATGAGCCCTTTTCTGGCTGACGAAAATACAATGTTAACTATACTTTGGAAGACACCCTTTGTGAGAGGCAGATGGGCAACAGATAAAGCAGAATACCAATAACATTGTCTGTAGCACATAAAGCGGAGATATCCCCTAAGGGAGGATTATATAATAACGTGCAGATACTTGTTATGAAGAACACCTGACAATAGAGAAATTCAAATTTCCTTTTGGGAATTGTTGCTAACATGGTCTTAACTTAAAATCATAGAACTGGAAGGGACCTCAGGAGGTCATCTAGTCCAGTCCCCTGCACTCAAGGCAGGACCAAAGAATACATCAGAGGCAGTCCATGCTCAAAGCTCTCCATAGAAAGACATACAGAAGAGATTGAACAGCAGTAACTAGTTTATCACTTGTATTCTGTTACTTGTGTTGTTTTGTTTCACGTTTTTGTTTCTTCTCTCTAATAATAATAGCAGGCATGGTTGTTAATTGAGATTATTTTGCTCTATTTTCATCGTCTCCTAAGGTATGTAAAAGAACCACAGTAACTAAAATAGTGGGATTCACACCCCCTAAGACAGAATCAGAGAAATGTAGAGCTGGAAGGGACCTTGAGATGTTATGTAGCCAAGCCTTCCATGCTGAGACAGGACCAAAAATACCTAGATCATCCCTGAGCAGGTATTTGTCTAACCTGTCCTTGAAAATCTCCAGTGACAAGGATTCTACAACTCCCTCGGAAGCTATTCCAGTCCTTATCCTTGTAATTAGAAAATTTTTCTTAATAACGAATTTAAATCTTTCTTGCTGCAGATTAAGCCCAGGATTTCTTGACCTACCTTCTATGGACATGGGAAACAACTGATCACCATTCTCACTTTTTATAACAGATCTTAACATATTTGAAGACTTATCCAGTCCAACCTCCGCCTTCTTTTTCTCAAGAAGAAACATGCCCAGGTTTTTTTTTTTTAACATTCCTCGTAAGTCAGGTTTATCATTTTTTTTTTGTTCTCCTCAGAACTCTCCCCAGTTTGTCCACATCTTTTTTAAAGTGTACTGGACACAGGACCGGATTCAGTACTCAAACAGGTTTCACCAGTTTCAATTACCTCTTGTGTTCACATACACATTTCTGTTAATACACTCCAGTATGACATTAGCCTGTTTTGTAACTACCTCACATTGTTGGTTCATATTCAATTTGTAATGCACAATAATGCCCAGATCCTTTTCAGCAGTACTATTGCCTAGCCAATTGTTCCCCATTTTGTAGATGTGCATTTGATTTTTCCTTCCTCAGTGTAGTACTGTGCACTTGTCTTTATTGAATTTCACATTGTTTTTTCAGACCAAATCTCTAATTTGTCAAGGTCACTTTGAATCCTTATCGTGCTGTCCGAAGCGATAGCAACCCCTCCCATATAAAATTTGTGTATGACAAAAAATTGTGTAAGCACACTCTCCACTCTATTATCCAAGTCATAAATGAAAATATTGTAACAGAACAAGACTGACCCCTGCGAGACCCCACTATGTATGCTCCCCCCCATTTGACAGTGAAACATTTGTAACTACTCTGAGTACAGTTTCTCAACCAGCTGTGCACCCAGCTTTACAGCCATTTCATCTAGGCCACATTTCCCTTGTTTGCTTATGAGAACGTCATGTGGGATTGTGTCAAAAGCCTTACTAATATCAAGATATCTCATATCTACCACTTCCCCTCTATCCACTAGTCCAGCAATCCTATCAAGGAAGAGACTGGCCTATTTCGGGGCCTCTCCTTTAGTCCCTCCAGGCCCACCAACAAGGTACAGTTCTGTGGTGACCTAGAATCCTACTTTCGACGTCTCCGACTCAGAGAATATTTCCAACACACCTCTGAACAACATACTAACCCACAGAATCCTTCCTACCAACACTACAAAAAGAAGGATTCTGCATGGACTCCTCCTGAAGGTCGAAACAACAGACTGGACTTCTACATAGATTGCTTCCGTCGACGTGCACAGGCTCAAATTGTGGAAAAGCAGCATCACTTACCCCATAACCTCAGCCATGCTGAACACAACGCCATCAACAGGCTCAGGAACAACTCTGACATCATAATCAAAAAGGCTGACAAAGGAGGTTCTGTCATCATCATGAATAAGTTGGAATATGAACAAGAGGCTTCTAGGCAGCTCTCTAACTCCACATTCTACAGGCCATTATCTTCTGATCTCACTGAGGATTACCAAAAGAAACTACACCGTCTGCTCAAGAAACTCCCTGAAAAAGCACAGGAACAGATCTGTGCAGACACTTGCCTAAAACCCCGACTAGGGGTATTCTATCTGCTTCTTAAGATGCATAAACCTGGGAATCCTGGACGCCCCGTCATCTCAGGCATTGGCACCCTGACAGCAGGATTGTCTGGCTATGTGGACTCTCTCCTCAGGCCCTACGTTACCAGCACTCCCAGCTATCTTCGAGACACCACCGACTTCCTGAGGAAACTACAATCCATCGGTGATCTTCCTCAAAACACCATCCTGGCCACTATGGATGTAGAAGCCCTCTACACCAACATTCCACATAAAGATGGACTACAAGCCATCAGGAACAGTATCCCCGATAATGTCATGGCAAACCTGGTGGCTGACCTTTGTGACTTTGTCCTCACACACAACTATTTCACATTTGGGGACAATATATACCTTCAAATCAGCGGCACTGCTATGGGTACCCGCATGGCCCCACAGTATGCCAACATTTTTATGGCGGACTCAGAACAACGCTTCCTTAGCTCTCGTCCCCTAAAACCCCTACTCTACTTGCGCTACACTGATGACATCTTTATCATCTGGACCCATGGAAAAGAAGCCCTTGAGGAATTCCACCATGATTTCAACAATTTCCATCCCACCATCAACTTCAGCCTAGATCAGTGGTCCCCAACCTTTCTGTGGGAATAGCATATTCCTATTCCCAGAAGACTGATGGGTGCCAGAATCTGCGCCGCCGAAATGCCGCTGAGAAGTGGCAACAGCAAGAAGCATCGCTGCCGAAATGCCGCCAAGAAACGGCAATGCTTCTCGGCAGCATTTCAGTGGTGCGGTGTCCTGCGGGCGCACATAACTGCCCCAGCGGGCACCATCGCACCCGCGGGCAGCGTGTTGGGGACCCCTGCTGAAGTGAAAAAACAGATTGACAGAGCCAGAAGAGTACCCAGAAGTCACCTACTACAGGACAGGCCCAATAACAGAACGCCACTAGCTGTCACCTTCAGCCCCCAACTAAAACCTCTGCAGCGCATCATCAAGGATCTACAACCTATCCTGACAAATGATCCATCACTCTTACAGATCTTGGAAGACAGACCAGTCCTCGCTTACAGACAGCCCCTCCAACCTGAAGCAAATACTCTCCAGCAACCACACACCACACAATGAAAACACAAACCCAGGAACCTATCCTTGCAACAAAGCTCGATGCCAACTCTGTCCACATATTTATTCAAGTTTCAGAGTAACAGCCATGTTAGTCTGTATTAGCAAAAAGAAAAGGAGTACTTGTGGCACCTTAGATATTAACCAATTTATTTGAGCATAAGCTTTCGTGAGCTACAGCTCACTTCATCGGATGCATACAGTGGAAAGTGGAGAAGATCTTTTTTTATACACACAGAGCATGAAAATACCCCTCCCCCCACCCCACTCTCCCGCTGGTAATAGCTTATCTAAAGTTATCACTCTCCTTACAATGTGTACGATAATCAAGGTGGGCCATTTCTAGCACAAATCCAGGTTTTCTCACCCCCCCCCCCCACACACCCACTCTCCTGCTGATAATAGCTTATCTAAAGTGACCACTCTCCTTACAATGTGTATGATAATCAAGGTGGGCCATTTCCAGCACAAATCCAGGGTTTAACAAGAACGTATGGGGGGGGGGGGGGGGGGGAGAGAGTAGGAAAAAACAAGGGGAAATAGGTTACCTTGCATAATGACTTAGCCACTCCCAGTCTCTATTCAAGCCTAAGTTAATTGTATCCGATTTGCAAATGAATTCCAATTCAACAGTTTCTCGCTAGAGTCTGGATTTGAAGTTTTTTTGTTGTAATATCGCAACTTTCATGTCTGTAATCGCGTGACCAGAGAGATTGAAGTGTTCTCCAACTGGTTTATGAATGTTATAATTCTTGACATCTGATTTGTGTCCATTTATTCTTTTACGTAGAGACTGTCCAGTTTGACCAATGTACATGGCAGAGGGGCATTGCTGGCACATGATGGCATATATCACATTGGTGGATGTGCAGGTGAACGAGCCTCTGATAGTGTGGCTGATGTTATTAGGCCCTGTCATGGTGTCCCCTGAATAGATATGTGGGCACAGTTGGCAACGGGCTTTGTTGCAAGGATAGGTTCCTGGGTTAGTGGTTCTGTTGTGTGGTATGTGGTTGCTGGTGAGTATTTGCTTCAGGTTGGGGGCCTGACTGTAGGCAAGGACTGGCCTGTCTCCCAAGATCTGTGACAGTGAGAGATCATCCTTCAGGATAGGTTGTAGATCCTTGATGATGCACTGGAGAGGATTTAGTTGGGGGCTGAAGGTGATGGCTAGTGGAGTTCTGTGACTTTCTTTGTTGGGCCTGTCCTGTAGTAGGTGACTTCTGGGTACTCTTCTGGCTCTGTCAATCTGTTTCTTCACTTCAACAGGTGGGTATTGCAGTTGTAAGAATGCTTGATAGAGATCTTGTAGGTATTTGTCTCTGTCTGAGGGGTTGGAGCAAATGCGGTTGTATCTTAGAGCTTGGCTGTAGACAATGGATCGTGTGGTGTAGTCTGGATGCAAGCTGGAGGCATGAAGGTAAGTATAGCGGTCAGTAGGTTTCTGGTATAGAGTGGTGTTTATGTGACCATCGCTTACTGGCACAGTGGTGTCCAGGAAATGGACCGTTTGTGTGGACTGGTCCAGGCTGAGGTTGATGGTGGGATGGAAATTGTTGAAATCATGGTGGAATTCCTCAAGGACTTCTTTTCCATGGGTCCAGATGAAGACGACGTCATCAACGTAGCGCAAGTAGAGTAGGGGCGTTAGGGGACGAGAGCTGAGGAAGCATTGTTCTAAGTCAGCCCTAAAAATGTTGGCATACTGTGGGCCACTAGTGGAACACAATCTCTACCAGGGGTTGAGGCTGCAGAGGTGGAAGTGACTCAGCAGGTGGCCAATCAGAGGTTAGGGCAGTTGAAGTGGAATGGTGGGGTAAAGTCCGCGGATAACAGGGATGAATGAGCCCAGAGCAGGGGGGGTGCTCCCGACACACGCAGACAGAGGAGGACACTCAGCTGCTGCTCCCATTCCTGTCTGCTCTTTCCAGGTGAGAATTTTGCGAAGAATGGAACTTTTTACACCACTGTGAGAGTGCCTTTTGCAAAGACCAAAATCACATCACTTGCAAAATTCAAGAGTGTTTGCAGTCCTGATTCTAGGTCACATCAGAGGGATGGTACGCAGAAAAAGCATGACATCAAAGAGGAATACCCTAGCATCATGTAAAATGCATGACATCTGGCAGGTACACATACTTCACATGGAACACCTTTCCTGAGCTGGGTCTGAAAAACCTCTCTTCATTCAAATTCCTCCTTGAGACTCATTTCTTCTGCAAGGCCTCCAAGAAATTACATCATTAAACTTTCCATCTACTTATGCAATCTATCCAAATTATTAAGAATAATTTATTGCACCCAATATGCTGTGCACTAGTCTTCATGGAATAATATGATTTATTTTGCTCTGGTCTTTCCTCCCCTCTCGCACCCTACCATTTTCATCCTTGGCCACCAAGTCATGCCTAAACTTAGTTGCTAAGCTCGCTGGAGCAGGTATCATGGGGTTGTCGTAGTGAGGGGTGCCCAATGCATTTTTGGGCACTGTTAAAATAATTAGTAAGAAAAAGTTAAGAGACCCATTAGTAGAGTAAAGGTTTAACAAAAACTAATATTGAAATACTTTTGCTAAATTTTAGGTTAGATCAAGAATTTAATATTCAAAAAGCTACAACCAAAAGGTTTTGTTCATCTCAAGAAATCAACAAACCTTTGGGATCTATTTCCACAGCCAGTTGAGCAATTCAGCTGGAGCTCATCTAGCCCACATATTTCTAACAAGTCTTCAACTGTGATTATTCTCTAAAAATATTTAGTTCAGACATCTTGCCTTAATCTCCCCTAGAGAGCTTTGGCCAAAGACACAATCACATAATCTGAATATTTCTTTATTATAAACAATTATTAAGGAGGGAGGGACTGGCTGCATAGCTAAAGGGGTTTGGTAATGGGATATGGAACCTTAGGACAGATCAGAAGTGACAGATAGATGCTAATACATTACAGCTGTTTGGCCGCCTGTGATACTTGAGTTTGGGTATCTCAGTTCAGTTCCCAGCACTAGGGTTCTACATTACAGAACTAACACCATAACACACACCCTAGTTGGCAACCCCAGCAGACAGGTGAAGGACAGTATGGGTAGGAGAATTAGAAGTCCCTCTCATACCTAGAGACGGCCCTAGCACAGAGGTGGGCAAATTACGGCCCATAAGGGCTTTGGATCTGGCCCGTGGGATTGCCACCCCTGTGGCGCCGCAGGCCCCGCATCGCTGCTGGCAGCGGCTGGCACCACATCCCTGCAGCCCCTGGGGGAGAGCGGCGGCAGAGGGCTCCGTGAGCTGCCCTCGCCTCCAAGCACCGCCCCCGCACAGCTCCCATTGCCCGGGAACGGGGAACCAATGAGAGCTTTGGGGGAGGTACCCACAGGGGAGGGCAGTACGCAGAGCTCTCTGCTCCTCCCCGCCACCAAGAGCTACAGGGACGTGGTGCCGGCTGCTTCCAGGAGCGGCGCAGAGCAGCGCAGTACAGCATGTGGCACGGCCAGGGCAGGCAGGAAGCCTGCCTTTGCCCCGCTGCACACCACTGCCACCCCAGAGCGGCTCCAGGTAAGTGGCACCAGACTGGAGCCTGCACCCCAACCTCCTGCCCTGAGCCCCCTGCCACACCCCGTACCGCTTCTGCATCCCAACCCCCTGCTCTGAGCACCCTCCTGCACACCACACCCGCTCCTACACCCCACACCCCAATCCCCTGCCCCAGCCCTAGATTCATGGCCCTGCATGCAATTTCCCCACCCAGATGTGGCCCTTGGGCCAAAAAGTTTGCCCATCCTGCCCTAGCAGGTGAGGGCTGAGAAATGTTGGTAGGGCAGTGCAGAGAGATTTTCACTGTCCCACATCTGTGCTATATACATTTTTTGGATAGACAGTGGAGTTCAGTCTTAAGGGCTGTCAATCCGACACCCTTTCACAAGAACTACATTGGCACAAAATGGAATTTTTAAAGCTACAATCATACATACCCCTTTCCACTTTTAAAAAAGGTTAGACTTAAATGGACAAAAGTAGAAAAACAAGACATGTCATGCCTAACAGTTTGTTAGATGTTGCAGGGGGTCTTGACATTTACCACTGTTCTTTCTCTAACCCTTTGGAGACACCAGACATATCTGTAGATCCACTTAAGTATCTATTTAGCCAATAGTTTGGAAAATGTCTATGTTAGCACAATGGGAATGGAGTGACCCACTGATTTGTACAGCTGCCTAGAGCCATTTTTAGCAGGCTCAAATTGCATGTAAATAGTTGAGACTTCCCACCCTCCCTCAAAGCTTTTAATCCCTCCAACAATTCTATTTCTCTCTCTCCCTTTTTTAAATACAAAGTTAGTTATTTGTGAATAAGGGAATATTTTCAGCCTTAACTGCGAATTTCTAGACTTTTGCCTATATAAGCAATATTCTTATTAACTAAAAATGCCCACAGTTCATTGTATGTTGGAGCGTGATTTATTTTTAAAGGAGGACTCTCTACCTGAAGTTTGCGGAGCCTGAGACTATGTTTTGCCCTCTAGAATTAAAGCAAATAAACATGTAATTAGTCAGTATGACTTAGTTTTAATTAAGCTTATGCTATTTTAATCTTCCTTGATTTACAGAAACTATGCTGGCTGAATGGCTGTTTTACACATGAGAACTTACTCCATTCCTGTGAACTTTTTCCTTCTTAGGATACTGATGGCGTGTGCAAATTACTTACTTACCTGAAATTTTAATGACTACATTAAAAGTCCTTTACTAAAAGCACCCTTTTAATCAAAATAACTTAGAAATCTAAATTATATTCGAGCATACTATACATCTTGAAACGAATCCTATCCTATTCACATTGGCAGCAAGTATGCAGAAAAAAAACACAGATGACATTTCTTTTAAGAAAACACTGTATACTTTTCAAAGCTGGGCCTGATTTTGCAAGATGCTGGACACCTCCTACAAGGTCCATGGGAGTTTATGCCACTCAGTACCTCACAGGATTGGGCCCTAAGGTTAAAATGATCAACGAAGCCTAAAGGAGCTAAGTGCCATTTAAATTTCAATGGGGTTAGGGCATCCTTTAGGATCCTTTAAAAATACCAGACCTCATGGTGCCTGGGGTGGGGGTGGGAGAGTGTATGTTCTCTTCCCAAAACTCTCTGACATCACATCACCAGAGCATTACCTACCAAGCATAATTCAGCTATGTAGTACCACAAACGAGTCTAGAAAGGAGCCATTTCTCTTGGTTAACTGCTAGAATAGGCTCCATAACTCTAGCACCCCCCAATCTCTACAGTCCATACCCAAACAAAACCCCTACTCTCAAAATCTCTTCCCCATCCCGACACAGAAGAAGTTCATGAATCTGTTTAGGCAGGCCCTGCACTTGCAGATATGACAGCAGGATTGACTCTTGTGACCAAAAACCTGTTAAATTGCATTTATGGTGGTTTTTGTTTTTTAAGTGAAGCTGCAGCTGAACAAATGAAGAGCTGAAAATAGACATTTCTAACCAAGAATGAAATACCAGTGCTGATGGGCAATATCATCATAATGTGGCTTTGATAACAAAATATAACAGACCAAATTCACCCCTAGTGCAACAACCCAAAGATTTCTTGAGCGTGATCTCTCTGCTGAATGCTCTCTCTCTGTTAAGTGTGTTGCAACTCATTTCAGCCTCCTGGAACAGAACATGAAAGTAGTGCATTCATAGAGCTGTGTGACTTTTCAAATAGAAACCAAAACCAACCACAACTTATTTCCAGCCCAGCAGTTAACTCAGACCACCTGATCTTCAAGATGACATGGACTAGTCCAGAATACCCTTCCTTTCCCAGTACATCCAGCCACCCTGTGACTTTCAGCACAGGGGAAGTCCAGTGGCACTTCATTACCAGGTTTCTGGAAAGCAGCCCAGTGTTCTGCTATCATTATTCATATTGTTTGTGGTGGTGAGAACCTGTTTGCATCCACACCCCGAATCACTCTGCAACAGTAAGACCCTAAATACTTTCCCAGTTCCCACTTCTGGCACAGCTACTCAGTCTTTAAGGGTATGTCTTCACTGCAGAGTTAGCCCAGGGTCTAGTGCAGATGCTACCCCTAACTCCCTTCCACCCCCAGAGAAAACCCAGGCTTGAGGAGGCTTTAAACTCTGACTAGCATGACTAAGGGTACAGGTCTGAGTTTGGGTTTTAGTACAGGCCAGGCTGGCAACCTGCCTACTTTGCAGTAAGAAATCAAGCTAACCAAGCCTACTTGCTGTTTGTCCTCCAATCCTATCCCACAATTCCACTTGCACTGCACTTGTTTGTCAAACTGCTCCTTTCTCCTGCACTGAGTTTTAAACCCACATTTATCTGCTCTATTTCTACTGAACTTTCCACAGCATTTGAACATCCAAGAAACCCTCCTGTTCTGTCAGTTGGCCAGAACTTGACACCAGCCTTCTAGTAAAGCTGTGACATGGTATTAGTACGACCCACAAAAGAACTTCCACACACGAGTCCAGGAAGGATGAACAAGTTCTCCCACAGCACACTGTAAATGAATTCATAGAGTGGCCCAATGTAATGTACCACTAGGAATCATGGGATATCCTGCTACAAATCCAGCCCAGCACACGGGCTAGTTCAGCACCATTGTGGACACAGCCACATGGGTCTGGCACAGGTAGGGCTTTGCAGTGACTCTACTCATGCTAGTTTAGCTTGGGATAACTCTGCAGTGAAGCCATACCCTAACACACTAGGCCAAAAGAAGTTGCCCCGTAGCATATTAGGTATGTTTCTTGTCAAACAAACTTTCACAGTGTTGTGCTCAGCAAAACGGGAAGAGATTTAACATGGGGTTTATATCTGTATTGTGTATTCACAATTAAAGGTCTGTTAACATTTCCCGTATAAATAATGTTTGAGGGGGGCCTTATACATGGACTGTATTTATTTACATTGGCTTCATTTACAGGGATTGAGAACCATGTGTATTTTATGCTGATGTGCGTTTTTTCCCGCCCTTTCCATTTTGCAGACAGAAAAGCTAAAGCAAACAGGTTAAGGGCCACAGATATCAACAGTATCCTTGTACTGGCAGTATTAGCCAGTATCAGAGCCAATATTAGCAATCAGCTCACTAGACTGACAACATCAAGAGTGTACAAAATCCAATTAAAATTAACAGGCTGTTGCACACTAGAATATGCTTACATAAAGTCCCTTTGATACATTCCATTGTTAACCTTTTGCCAGAATTACATAGTGAAATGCACCGTGGGAGTTAACTAACAATGGATATGGCTAGAGAAAATTTTATAGGCATCAGCTATGACAACATGAATAGATTAAAATGAAAGTAAAATAGAGGAAAAACAGTATCACTGCTCATCAGCACATTCCCACTGACACGCCTCTCGCTGTCCAGCACAGTCATAACATTGCTGGAAATAGAACTGCCACTTAATGCCACAATGACAGAAGAGGTTCATGATTTCAAAAGTAAACGGACATGTTAGGGCTTTACTTTTTAAAATTATTTTTAAGATTTACACCGCCCCATGTTATCATTATCACTTTACAATATGAACACAATAATAATTTTTACAATATTAATGACTCAATGTTAAAGGTGAAAGATTTACTTTTTGAATTTCACTCTGGATAATTAAAGGAAGTCAGTATCACTCACCGTCTGACAATCATGCACCAGCACAACGGTGCAATGTCTGGGTTGCACACCATATCCTACTATACAACTTCCCATTCATTTTGGTTTTGTACTGTGGGTTCAAGCAATACAGAAAACCTTTAATTTTCAAAAATATTGTTTTCATCGGGAAAAAATAGTGAGAAAAATTCTACTGAACGTGGGTCTTTTGAAACTTTTTAAAAATAATATCTAAATGATCAGTTTAAGTCAATCTGAGAGTGTCCCTTTAAATAAAAAAAAACTAAAATTTAGAATTCTGTCCAAAAGACAGATTACATTTCACAAGCTTTCTGTTGTCTCCACATGAAATGTATTTCTGGGAATTCAGTTACATTAAACAAAGCCAAAAAAAAAAAATGTTAAAGCAATTGTTTTCTAACAACAAACCTTCTATGGAAAGTAGGATTCTATCAGAATCTATTGCAATAACTGAAGACACTGCCAACCTGCTGACAGCCCATAAACCCATGCTTCCAAAAGTAGTAGTTTTCATCTTTCCTTGGATGGGTTACAAGAGACAAAAATACAGAGCGAAACAGAGTCATAAAACCATTAGGTTATCTTGGGGGACAAAAAGACATCTGTTAAGTTCCAGTAAGTGAGATTCCTTGCAGCATCAGGGCCTGGTCTCAGTTATAATGGAGTAAATATGGAGTAATTCCACTTCATTTGCAATTAGTCTGGATGTACATTGGCATAATTAAGAAGAGAAATTGTCCTACATTATTAAAGCCTTTTGTTTATATTTTTTATTGTGAATGACACTGGGTCAAAATAAAATTGATTTATGCTAGAATACTTTTCAGTCACAAACATGACAACACACTGTTCTAATTTTCCTTTAGAGATTAATATAACAAATTATGTCAAAGTGTTATGACAGGTTTCCTTTAATCCTTTTCCAGCTGCTAAGTAATAACAAACACCATTCCTGTATGTACAACGCAGAAGGATAGCATTTAAAAGGGAAAACTACAATGGTTGAAAAACTCAAAATGTGCTATTTTCTGTTTCAAAATATCCTCTGCTGAGAGAAAAAAATCCAACCCAGCAACCCTGCAAAATAAGGGATACAACTACATCAAAATGTTAAAATACCAAGTCTAAATTTTCCAAGACTGACTAGTGATTTTGAGCATCCAATTTGAGATGTTTGAAAAGGGCCTGGCTTTCAAAAGGGCAGAAACTTAGCATTTTCTGAAAACCAATCTCCTTTCAGGTGTCTCAAGTTGGACACCCTAAATAAGTAGTCACTTTTGAAAATTTAGACCTATCTCCCAGACTCTGTGACCTTCTGCTTCTTCTGATACTATAGTGTGAATGGATCTCACTAGTGTCTCATAATATGGTGATGACTCCTCAGCACAGATAAAAGCATGAAGAGAAGCTATAGTCCATTCCAAGAGCTTATTTTCAAACATCTTTTAAAAACTTTATATTATTTATTATCCTATTGACAGCTTCCCTCAACAGTCAGGGCCTGACCATGCAAGATCATGCCCTCCTTATTGGGACTTTTAGGAGCTCAGGGCCAGTGAAGTCAGGAGTTGAGGGCACTCAGCACTCCTCAGGAGGAGCTCAGCACCTTGCAAGATCCGGTCCTTAATTCAGACAGCCTTCAGATAATACTCTAACAACAGCAGAGGCGTATTAGTCATACAAAGCTACCCACTCTATCACACAGTTACTGAGGTCATTTCAGTGCTGGGTCGCCTTCTGTTGAAACAGCAAAAACATCATGGTCACAATTGTCTGAGAGGCATGTGCTTTAGGGAACAACCTGAGAACCTGGAGCCACAGGCATTTCACACTGACCAACAAAATAGATGACAATGATACATGGCAATTTTCTGTAACCATTGACTGCACTGTGACTAACTCGTGGTTTCAGTTCACATATGATTGGTAAACCTTTTAGACAGTTCCCATTCATAAAGTTTCAGTCTTTGAGCCTGGTTTTGATGTCACTGACACCTGTTTTACTCTGGCATCACTCCAATTACTTCATTTATATGCATGAATGTATCACTTTTAAAGTACTGAAAAAGTTATAGGCTCAAATTAATAGAGGTATTTAGGTGTTCTACCAATCAGCATTACCCCATTCAGTGTTGCAACAACCTAGCTGATTTTGGAGCCCACATCTCATTTTGAAAAGGAAGTTAGGAACTTAGGAACCAAACTGCCACTGACCGTCAATGCACTGTTACTGTAGCCATGTTGGTCTCAGGTTATTAGAGAGATAGGGTGGATGAGGTAATATCTTTTACGGGACCAACTTCTGTGGGTGAGAGAGAGAAGCTTTCAAGCTTATACAGAGTACTTCTTTGGGTCAGCCAATTGGATTTTGTCTCCTAAGTGCCTAAATTATTTTTGAAGATGATATTTAGACTCCAAAATTACTTAGGTGTTGCAATGCTGAGCACCACAACACCTAAATATCATTAAAAAAACTGGACCAAAGTCATTATACAGGTTAAAATAGGTGAAAATGTGAACATTTATCTGTGCCTTACCTGAAAGTTTCCTTTCACCGAGTAACAAGGTTCACAGGTCTATGATATTGGGTCTCTGCTCTATGCAGCCATTGAGGCAGACCAGACCTGTTAATCAGTAGCAGGCGAGGTGTTGCTCCACCTCTGAGAAACCTGCCAACTGAGACACTTCCATGGAGTAGGAAATCTCTAACCACTCTATACAAGTAAGGAAAATTAAACATTAAGACCAAACAGAATAATTGTCTGGCAGAGCAAGGAATTCAAATGAATAACTAACTTCGAGTGCTAATAAATAATCCCATATTTTCCCCAATTAACAGCCCATTCAGAGTGGGTTCATCTGTGGATCTTATTACTCCAAGAAAGGAAATTTTCAGGTAAGGCAGAGATACATTTTTCTGTTCTTATTTGTAGTGAGGTGAAATGGTTAGCAAGTAATTAGATACCTTCATGAGCAGTTCAGATAGATCAGGGGCAGCCAACCTGTGGCTCCGGAGCCACATGCGGCTCTTCAGAAGTTAATATGCAGCTCCTTGTATAGGCACTGACTCCGGGGCTGGGGCTACAGGTGCCAATCTTCCAATGTGCCAGGGGGTGCTCACTGCTCAATCCCTGGCTCTGGTACAGGCCCTGCCCCCACTCCATCCCTTCCCGCCCCCTCCCCTGAGCCTGCAGTACCTTTGCTTCTCCCCCCCCAGAGCCTCCTGCACAAAAGGAAACAGCTGATCAGGAGGTGTGGCGAGGAAGGGGGAGGCGCTGATCCGCGGGACTGCCAGTGGGTGGGAGGCACTGGGAGCGGGGAGCTGATGGAGGGCTGCTGACGTATTACTGTGGCTCTTTGGCAATGTATATTGGTAAATTCTGGCTCCTTCGCAGGCTCAAGTTGGCCACCCCTGAGATAGAGGGACGGGGATACAATGAGATGAGGTTAAGATCCCATGAAGAAACACTACATTTCAGGAGGGTGTTGAAGAAAGGTTGCTTTGAAAAACTACTTGACATCTGGGGAAGATTAAATCCACCTCTTGCCTGCTGCACTAAGGATGCCAGACAATGTAGCAACTTCACCTTTGGGTGCCTGAGCTGCCAAACCTAGTCTCAGTCCACCTTGAAGAAATCTGAGAATCTGTTGTACTGCTGCAGGATGAGGATGAGACTCTTGTCCTGGCGCCAATGGGTAAACCTCAACCAAGCCCTGATACACTGAGTTAGAGTTCTTTCTGGAAGCTAAACGAGCAGATATTACATCTTTTGAACCTCCTCTTTGGCTTAACAGGCGCCATTCAAGTGCCAGGCACCTAGGCTCAGACTGTATGGACTGTGATGCATGACTGGCCCTTGTAGTAGAAGATCCCTTCTGGATGGAAAGCAGATGGGAGGTCTGTGTGTCACGTTGAGGAAATAGAGAACCAAGGTCTCCTTGGCCAGAATGAGGCTACCAGAATCACCAGTGCTTCTTATTGCCTAATCTTCTGTAGTGTTCTGGTAAGAAGATGAAAGGGAGGAAAGGCATGTCTGAGTACCTTTGGCCACCTTTGCAACAGAACACATTGAACTGGGATATGGAGAGAGGCACCTTTCAAATCTATTGACGCCATTAAGTCCCCCTTTATTGATGGTAGAACAAGATGGAGTAAAACCTGTGTTCCTGCTGTAGAGAAGGGACAGGCTCTATTGCTCCTATTCGTAGGAGATCTAGGATGGCTGCTTGTAGATCCCATCTTTTCTGAGGATCCTTTGACTCAGGAGATGGGATATACCTGAGTCCTGGGTATCTGAAAAGATCAAAGAGTAATCCCCTCTGCACTTCTGAAGAAGACCACCATCAGTTTCTGCTCCACCCCAGACTGAGCTGATGGCAGGTCTTGTGGATTGCTTTGAAGAGGCTGGGGTTTGAGTGGAAATTTCACCTCCGCTCTCTTGTGGTCCCCTGCATCTGTTCTATTTTTCTCTGATGCAGCTGAGTCACTTCCTGATAGGCTTTCTACACTGGCTAGCATGAAAGGACCGCCCTGGTTTGGAGTAAAGTCCTTCATCTCCCCTATACTGCTTGTTGGGGACTACAGCATTTCTTGATCTTTTTCCAGTGAATCCACTATCAGTTTTTTCATGGGGTTACTGGATAGCTTGCCCCTTGAGAATCTTGAATGAGCTAAAAGCTGTTTAGCCTTTACTCTAACTTCCAGACCCAGTGCCTCCTGTGTCAGTATGCTACCACACTCTAGCCCACAGACCTAGCTGAGTACAGCGAGCGTTCAGGGAGGCATCAGATACACATGCATCAACTAAGGACTGCTTTTTCAAGAGATGTGCCAGATTAAAGGCTTTTTTATACTTTAGCAGTACTGTACCAGATTGTCATCCCAGGCCAGCATCGCTCTAGCAAAACAAGTAGATGCAGCTAACGGCAGCTGATGCTGCTTTAAATCTTTTCCTTGTTGCCAATTCAGTTCTCCTATCGGTGAAGTCCTTGTTGCCAATTCAATTCTCCTATCGGTGGAGTCCTTTGGCAATAGGTCTCCCTCTGTGGAAATGGCTGTCTCCTTGAATAGAGAACAGGCTGCAACAACCTTAGCCAGAGAGACCCAATCTGTTGTAGAAGGGAGGGCGGGGTTCGGCCCATTTTACTAGGCTCTCTTTACTCTGGATCCCTGTCAGTAGCCCCCTGCCACTTGCAGCAGCCACAGTTGGGAAGGGCTGAGCAACTGCTTCTCCATACAAGCAGCTGGGGCTACAAATACAGGCTCCAGCAGCTGGGAGGGAAGTTTCCATGGCCCTTTGATGTACTTCACCCAAACTCCCAACACAGAGAGAGCGGGGACCACTGCCTGTGATGGGCTCAGAGCATTTTGGTCTGAGGAGCTATCACTGCTTCATTGGCGTTCTCATGCTTGGGGAGAGAGGCTGTAGGGAAACTCTATCCCCTGCCTGAGCACTTGAGAGGGGCCTGGGTCTCTGCAGAATAGGCACAGATTTCCATGCAGGCACTCACTCAGTCAGTGGGGAGGTGCAGACAACAGTCTCTGACTTTCCCTCTCTAGCCTTCTCCACCTTGCTGCACTCTACATGGATGAGCAGAGAGGGTAGAGTGCCCTGGAGACTATGGGAAGAGAAGGGAATCCCCTCTGCTGATAAAGGTAGATCTTGAGAGCTTGGTGATTTTAAGCTAATTGACTTCTTTATTTACTCTGCAGAAGAACTGGTTGCCTGCCAGCACCTGTGAAGGTGGAAGAAAACTGGCAAGCTTCTCTGAGGTGCAGCCTTCCCTTCCCTGCCACAGACTGACAGCTCTGGTCTAGCTCCAAGGCTGCACAGAGCAGAGACCGAATGTCCTGGATCTGTGGACACCATTATGAATTAAGATAGATTGCTTGCACTGCTACTAGCTCACGCACCAGTCCTTTCATGAAGTCTGGCATCTGACCAGAGACACTAACTAGATTCCTCTCAAAAGCTACATTAGGTCTACAACCATCCAGAAATATCAAATGAGATCCATGAAATCATACCGTGTCTTCTGATTAAAATAAAATAAATGTTTTAAATTGAGAGGGAGAAAACAGGCTTCCCTGGAGAAGTGAAAGCCTTGTGTGCTCCAGTGACACTGGGAACGATGCTCACAGGACTTTTAACTCATGGTAGGGCCACCCAAGCTGGACAGGTCAAAGGGCAGAAACAGATTAAATGCAGTTCATGCGTCTCCAGACCAACAGTCTATCCTAGTAAAAAAAAAAAGTTAAGTTATAGAAGCACAACAATGTAACCATTCTGGCAAATGGCTGGCTAGACTGGGATGGTGGCCCTGTTTGGGCTCTGAGTGACATCTGATGGTGCAGGAAGGATTCAGAGTCAGAGAAAATAAAGTGAATACGAGACTAAAAATACAACACAGAGTTTGGAGGGATACTGACAACAGGAAAAAGAAAAAGGAATTCTTACCTAGACTGCCTAACATTTTCAATTTTAAGAGCTTGTTTTCAATTGCTTATAAAATTTTACTAATCTTCAACCATTCCCTTGCCAGATGTGACATTTTTGCACAGTTTCACCAAAAACAATGTAGCTCCTTCTCAGAACGAGGTGAGGGGAAAACACACAGTTTTACGAGTTAAAAAACCTCTTACAACTTCAGGTTTCAGAGTAACAGCCGTGTATGCACCCGATGAAGTGAGCTGTAGCTCACGAAAGCTCATGCTCAAATAAATTGGTTAGTCTCTAAGGTGCCACAAGTCCTCCTTTTCTCTTACAACTGTTTCATTAAGACACCCTAGAGCCACCATATTTTGGAGCTGTGGCAGGAGGGTCACGGTGACAGTCACGTGATGACAAATCTGGACAGATTTTCCCCAGAGACAGTAAAAGGCCAAGTTATAAGCCTCTAAAATTACTTCTCACAGCTGCTAGAGCTGTGCAGGTGCTAGGCACAGGAACCGAGAACAGGGAGATTGTCTTTCCTGTGCTCTCAGTGCTGGCACCCAGGAGAAGAGGAAGCAGCCTGACTGCAACTCAGAGGCATGTGGAGAAGGTAGAAGGCAGGAAGCAGAGACAGGTTCAAAAGGGCAACAAGGCAGTGGCAGGGAGTAGGGGAATGACAGAAAAATTAGAGGGATAGAAACAGACAAGTTAAAAGGGAGAAACAGTGCAGAGACAGGATACAAGGGGGCACATGCTAGGAGCACAGGCAGAGGGGGCAGGTAGGGTGGAAAGGGAAAGAAGGGTCTGTGACGACTAGATCATACTCCCCCCTTCCAGAATTTGGAATAGTCAACGTTTCTCATGAGTTGACTCTCATGAGTCAACATTAATCTGCTGTCTAGCAAATACCTGTGAAACCCACTGTCAAAGTTTTGCCTCAGCCACCTCTAGTGCTGGTCCACACAGAGAATAACAACCTGCTACTGCTATCGGTTACTCCACAGGTCAAGTGGCAGAGGTCTGTGCTGTGGATTTAAAGGCTTCAACCCTGCTGATGACCCATGTAAGGCTTGGTATGATTCCACATGACAGAATTTCTATTTTTTTCAGTTTGTTTTTTTAAAAACCTAGGAAAATATACACAGAAACTATGTTAAAAGAACATTGAGGTTGCAAAGCACCAAAAAGTGAGGATATGAGTTAAGGTTACCTGTGCAGCCTTAATTTGAACCCACGCTATTCCCTTGCACATATGCATTATGATAGTCTTTAATTAATGAGCACATACCATTTTTCCTTCAAGACCCTTACCTCTTTCAGTGCACAGAAAGGACGGTGCTCAGATAATCAGTCAGGGGTGCGTAGTGAAGGAAACAGTTGTCCACAGGACCCTGCCTCACTGCAGAAGTTGGAAGGTGTATAGTGAATGAGGCAAGAGGACTGCAGGAAAAGAGGATAGTCTCATGGTTAAGGAAGGTGAATGCTGCCCTGGAGAACTGGATTCTATCCCTGTCTCTGCCACAGAGTTTCTATGTGATGCTGGTGAAGTCCCGTAAACCAAAATTTTTTTAGGTGGCCACTAACTGAATGTTACTTATTTTGTAAGTGCCCAACTTGAGACGTGGGGTCAGATTTGCAAAAGCGCTGAATACTTACAACTGCAACCAAAATCTATGTGAGCTGTGCACTGAATATAAAATGCTATAGAAATGGTAGAGTAAAATCAGTCCCTAGGCATCTCAAGTTCAGCACCCAAAATTAGTAGTCACTCGACAATTTTGGCTTTAATCTGTTTCTCAGTTACTCATTGGTAAAACAGGGTAATATCACTTCCTATTTCATAGGAGTGTTGTGAAAATAACTTAATTAATGGTTGTGAAAAATTCTAATGTTACAGTAATGGACACTCATAGAAAAGCCCCTGAGGAAATTAGTAATTTTGTACTCAGAGCAAGGTTTGGATGCTGTGTAATAAATAAGGCATAGGATCACACACTGAATGGCAAGTATAAATGCAACTGAACAGCTAACCATTCAATGAACGTACTATCCATCCTGTGCACTGAATTATGCAGAAGGCTTTGGGGGGGAAATGGTCATCATAATGCATATGCACCAGGGGACCAAACTAAGGTTGCACATTTGGCATTTCCTAATTTTTTGTTATCGCATGACTTTGCAACAACAACATTGTTTTTATTTTTTTAAAATGAATGTAATACATATTTAATGTGAACCTGGGAGGAAAAAATACAAGAGTAAGTTTTGAGGACGAAGGGGAAAAAAAGAATGTTTTTTGAGCTTTCCAAGAAAATAACTAAAAAGTGAAAATCAAATGTAAGGAATGCATGCTTTTGTATCATCATTAATTTTAGAGGTTTTGTGGTTGATCTGGGAGCCTACCAGTGAAGCATGTGGAGAGGGAGGCAGGCAAGAAGATTAGAGAAATCATAAGATGTAAAAAAAAAAAAAAACACCCCAAAGATGTATCATGCTTTTCCCCAAAGTAAATATTTGTGATTTTCGCAACACACTCCAAGCAACTGCAGTGCAACCCATGACCTCCAGTTTAGAGCACTTCCACTAATAAATACGGAAGCTATTTAGTAACTTCTTAGAGAAGGTCACAGCTAGGCATGAGAACAATTTTTGTAAAAAAAAAAACAAACTCCACTTTGTTTAGTGTTTTGCCAAACTTTGCAAATTTGTAACTTCTGAATACAATTCAATGCTGATCCTCCTGGAAATACATCTAAGTATAATAAAATAGTACTGGCATCTGCAGTACTTGACATTTAAAAACCACATTTGGTCAAGCATTAAGACAGCGTGAACCAGCCTTTAAATACTTCAGTTTGGGAACTAAAGCAGCAGTTCCAAGCACTACCACTACTTAAGAAGATTATGCAGAAAACAGAGTGAAGCATATTTCAGTCAAGAACTGAGAGTATATCTGATTGCTAAGGAACAACATTAATGGATACCACAGAGAAGGTTACACAATAATTGGTGAGTGAAAGAAAACGCTATAATTTAAAACTTTTTGCTGTAATATATTCCAATACATTTGTATATGCTTTCTCCTGAAATATATTTGTTTAGCCTTAAATTAGCAACAAGAATCATATGTAAAATTTTATATTTAATTGCTTGTCCTATTAAAAGATCATTTTAATTTCACATCTTTTAAAAAATATATTTTGTACAATCCTACATTTGTTAATATACAAACATTTATAAGCATTAGTTAGATGTGTTTAAGAAAATGCTTTAAAATGATAAAGTGTGAACAAAAAGAAAAGGAGGACCTGTGGCAACTCAGAGACTAACAAATTTGTTTGAGCATAAACTTTCGTGAGCTACAGCTCACTTCATCGGATGCATTCAGTGGCATCCGAAGAAGTGAGCTGTAGCTCACGAAAGCTTATGCTCAAATAAATTTGTTAGTCTCTAAGGTGCCACAAGTCCTCCTTTTCTTTTTGCAGATACAGACTAACAGGGCTGCTACTCCAAAAATTGTGAACAGGAAACATTCACGTAGTATGCAAAGCTATTATAATATCAGTAGTCATAGGATTGCAACTATAGTACAAAGAGCAAACAAAAAAAACCAGGCTATCATCTCCCCTTCTATTAACAATGGTACTCATAATGGCACTCTAGAATAGCATACATCTATTCAGATAAGGACTCATAGACCATTGTTTCAGAGTAGCAACCGTGTTAGTCTGTATCTGCAAAAAGAACAGGAGTACTTGTGGCACCTTTTCGTTTTGTGGCACCTTAGAGACTAACAAACTTATTAGAGCATAAGCTTTCATGGGCTACAGCCCACTTCACTGGATGCATAGAATGGAACATATAGTAAAAAGAAATCTATATACATACAGATAAGTTGGAAGTTGCCATACAAACTGTAAGAGGCTAATTAGTTAAGATGAGCTATTATCAGCAGGAGAAAAAACTTTTGTAGTGATAATCAAGATGGCCCATTTAGACGGTTGACAAGAAGGTGGGAGGATACTTAACTTAAGGAAATAGATTCAATATGTGTAATGACCCAGCCACTCTCAGTCTCTAGTCAAACCCAAGTTAATGGTATCTAGTTTGCAAATTTATTCAAGTTCAGCAGTTTCTCTTTGGAGTCTGTTTTTGTGATCATCTAGTCTTACCGCCTACAGATATACAGGTAAGGACTTTTCCATCTTTATATGTAGTTTTAAGATTTATTTCCTAAAGTGTGGGTTTTTGTTTGTGGTGTTTTTTCCCTTTTCTTCTTTTAAGCAGTGCTTCCCACCACCCCTGCCCCAGATTTTCATTTAGTTTTCTGTGATCAATAGAACATAAATATTAAAAATTAAGGATGGTTGCCATTGTCTGATGCTTTTAATATTAAGTCAAGGAGTTTTATGAAAATAGTTAGATGTATTATTCAACAGACATGAAATTATAAAAAGGAATATTTTTAATTCCTTCTCATCTGTAATTTTTTAAAAAATACCTCTTGCATCCTCAAATATTCGCTTTCAAGGACAATAAAAATGTTAATGCATACAAAGTATTTTACATGGCTTAAAGGAACCAAAATTTTGATATGGCTGATATTTCTAAAAGCCAAATATCTCTCTTTAATCTTCTGATGTTGAGGGTCAGGATCATCATGTACACACTACATGCCCATGTCAACTTTTCCTCTTACTCCTCCTACTTTCCAATTAATGAAATACCTTGTGGCTGACTGCATAAGGGAGTTTTTTAAAGCTTAATTCATATATTGGAAATAAGTCCAATATTTAGGCTAGATGCTACAAAGAGCTCTACATGCAAACAAAGGGGACCCCTGAAGTGCCACTGACTTCAGTGGGTCTCCCTGCAAGTACAGGAGTTTGCACAGATCCACAAATAAGCATTTATGATTAAAGGGCTAGATTTAATTACTTTAGAGCCTAATATAAAATTCAGAAACAAGAACAAAACTAACTCTCCAGAAAGAAAATGATAAAAATATATACTGATCTAGAGATCAGTAAAATGAGACAACGTCACATCTATCTATTTTCCCTGGAGGGAGAGTCAAAGAGAGGGAGACATATATACACACTGGGAATGTGGCTGTTTATACAAATGCTGATTACATGTATAATGGTGGGCCAAATTCCATGCTAATTTACACTGTTAAGTAGTCCCATCAATTTCAACGAAGGTCCCTGATCTTAAATTAGTGCAGAATTTGGCCCTATCTGACTGCAGCAAGCTCTGATCCATCTACAGTGTAAAGTACTTTACAGTGGTGCTGCATCCTATCAACTTCTACTTTACAGTAGTAGTCATAGGGAACAGAGTAAGGAAACATGTAGCAGTATCAATAAGGAAAACTAAGGAGATTGACTAGCTCAGTGTCTTATCCTTCTGAACCTCAAGTCCTTTTCCCTCAGAAGGTATAATCTCCATTACCTATGATCGACACCTGCACATGCCAATGTATTAAAAAGAAAATATGGACACTTAACACAAACTATTGTATTAACAATTTTACTTGATTACTTAAAGCCTGGAAGTGCTGAACACACAACTCCAGTTGAAATCCATGGGAGCTGCAGGTGCTCAGCACCTCTGAAAATCACGCAAGCCATCTAATTAAATTTCCTGTATTCTTCCAAGCCATCATCAGTTGTTTGATCTAGCAGGACATAAAAATGACTATATACAGCATCACTAACTTGACTGAATAGCTAAGGTAGCAACCTTGGGGGTAGGGGGAGGAAAACAGAACAAAACCTCAGTCCACATTTTGCCTGAGAATTGCACCAGAGTTAAAGTAGGCAAGGAGACATGCCCACACTAGCTTTAATCTAACTAGCGTAGGTAACAATAGCAATGAAGTTGTTGCAGAACAGGCTAGCCACCTCAGTAGAAGGCCACTAGGGACTCTTGGTACATATTTAGGCAGCTGACCCATGCCAGGGTCCATGTCACCACATCTTCACTGCTAGAATTAAAGCTAGCGTGGGTAGGTGTATCCACACTGCAATTACACCTTAATTTGTGGTATAGACATATACTTAGACACACAGATATTTTAAACCTGTCTGGAAATTGGCATTCATTTACAATCCTGACAATAGTGAATCCCAGGGCTATAGATATTTACTGTTGGGCATAGTGCCTACTTATGTGAGAGGTTAATGGGACTACTCAAAGGAGTAGTCCTTCCAAAACTGAGCTGTAAGGTCTGGCCTGCACTGCCTCTAATTTATATTCTCAAATCACCAGCTGCAGGGAAGGGCACTATCCCTGGTGGTAAGCGTTTGCAGAAACCGTGACCAAGCTTATAAATTCAGTACCTCACCCATACAAGGAATCAAAAACACACACATTTGATAGTGGTTTAGTGACACAGGCCAAGGATCAAATGAGTCATGGAAAATGAACTACCTTCTCACGCTTAATGGTCCCTCCTGAAAACGGTAGCCAGATAACATAGAAAAGTGAAGAATTAAAATCTTCGAATGGTATCTCCATGTTTGTCAATCAGCAGTATTTTTTTAAAAGAGATTTTGCGTTGAACATGTTTATGTACTTGCTACAGTCTCTCAATAATATTTTCTACCTCTTATGGAGAGAAAACTTATTTTGACTTTTCTGGCATCCTATAATTTGATTGACTGATTATTCCCCATTTTCCCTTTTTATGGCCTTGAAATTTGTGACAGCCAAGTGGAATGACCAGCTAATACAAACACAGAATATTTTAAATGGTTGAAGTAATACATAGTATTATTTTATATATTCTTTCACCCTCCTTGGTATTAAAATACAGATGTTGCCTTGTGGCAAAAGTTGTAATGAGATCAGAAAAAACAATATGAATTTATTCTCTTAGCAAAGGAAATAGCAAGAAATTATTGATCACTAAAACATATAGTACTTTTGACTTGTATGAAATATGAAAAAGCACACCTGACAGAGGAAGCTGAGCAAGATCTGATGATCTGAGGCCCACAATTTCAAATAAAATAATTATTTTCTATACTACAGGCGTGCCTAATGGATCCCAATCAACAATTGGGTCTCTAGAATGCTGGGTATTGTAAAAACATGTACCAAGACACGGTCCATGCCCCACAGAGCTTACAATCTAAGTATAAGATGAGAGGCAACAGGGGGATACAATGAAAGATGGAGGGAACACAAGGGCTTAATGAGACTATTAGGAAAAGTGTGATAAGCAGTTGTCACCAGCTGCCTAGCCATTTACAAATGCTTACAAATTGATGAACAAAACCTGTTGCTGACACACAAAATTAATACTAGTCTCTTACATTAAAGAATAACATGACCAGGCTAATCTTTATTAACTGAAGGAAAAGTTTTTTTACACTACAAGCTTCACTTACCAGGTGTAAAACCAGATTTTTAATATCACTGTCTTTGGACAGCAGTCATCAGGGTGCAAGGTGTTTTATATGTTTGATTATGAAAATAAGAAACTAGTGTAAACACGAACTGAAAATGGTTATTCCATTATTGAATTCGTCCTTAGGGAAGCAGGACCAAACTATGCACAGTTGAAGAATTTGGAGAGATTTTTATGCTAAGTTACGTAAATCTTCATTGATCATTACCAGCCCTAGCTAGTGTAATATATGCACACTATGCACAGGGTATGTCTACATTGCACACCACTGGTGGCGGTGTGCAGGCTACGTGTAACCATATGCTGCAGGCTGCATCCACGCTGCAGTGCAAGCTACATGTGACAGTGAAAGACTCTGGCAGTAGGGAAAGACTCCAGTGGTGGGGAGCCAGCAGGACACTCCACTCCTAGAAACAGCAGTGTAGTGTAGATGGGGGAGGCACCGCGTGGGCCTGTAGAGAGCTATATAGGGGACATACCCTAAGACTTCAAGTGTGTCTTTACTCACCTAAGCAGTGCCTCACCATCTACACTGCTACTTATACCCGTACTGGGGGAAGAGGGCTGTGCAGTGCATGTATTCTACATAAGGGAATATCTGCACTGCACACTCCTGAAGAGAAGCATGGCTAAAAATGGTGTATCAGCATGCTGCTGAAATAACTGTACATCCATGAAACTGTAAAACTAATGAGTTATGATAAAACCATAATGAAGCTATGGTGGGATCTTAAATTTTTAGCATATCACGATAAGGAGTTAGAAAATTCAGAGACGAGGAAAGAGCTAGGTTTACTTAATATAATGTTGTTGGAGACTGGGGTTTTAATGAGCCAAGGGGATATTGTAGACCTTCTCTACTTTAAGAAAACAACATATTACTGAATGTTTTTCATCAATAGATCCTCTCTCATCCTTTATCCTCAAAGGCCATGTCCACACTAGGGGAAAAGGTGCAGTTCTAAACAAACATGTTAACACACATTAAAATCCTACTGTAGACAATGCAGTTGTGCTTTTAACTCAAGTTAGTCAGTCAAGGTAAACCATGCTTTTTCTGTAACTATGTTGGATCTATTTTGTCGCATGTATTTTGTTCCTAAAATCTCATGCTTCAGCACTTCAGCTGGTTGCTTGTAGGGGTCAGGAAGAACTCTTCCACTGAAATGTATTCTTTGGGGGTGGGGGGAAGAAGAGAGCGTCTCCTTTGTCTGAAGCTTCAGAGATGGCCACAACTGGAGATGAGACACTGGTCAGGGTATGCCAGTGCTCTGAGGTGGTAGAGAGAATTTTCTCTCACACAGGTACTTGGCAGCCTGGTCTTTGCTCACATACGCAGGGTCTAACTGATAGCCATAAATCAGATTGACAGTGATATGGGTGGGGGAGGGTTCACCTTCTTCTACAGTGTGGGGCATGGGGTCACTTGCCAGAGAACATCTGGGTATATTCCACTTCTTCAATTCCCTGCCATTCCAGGGGCTTCTGGCACTGGTGAACCTCAGTACTTCCTATTTTCTGCCTGTGGCACATAATAGTTTAATCTCCTATGGTCTGTAACACTTTGGTCTAATTTCACTTGCTGAGTTCAGTGTGTGGATGTGGGGTGCTGTTGGTGGCCTGTAATATACAGGAGGTCAGACCAAATGATCTGGTGGTCCTTGCTGGCCCTAAACCATTTTCAATACCAAATGAGGCAGGCCAGGGAGAACACACTGCTAAACATCCAGAATAGTTCGTTTTTCTCCTGGAGGCAGGTCCATAAAGAACTGGCTAGTGTGTACGCGTACCATGGCTCTCTGCTAAAGGGAATCAGAATCACTCAGCTGCTAATAAAGGCCTTAGATTGGCAGGCGACTAAAGGGTAGTCTCATTTAGCTGAAGCGGTCAGGGCCTGGATTTTCAGGACAGGATGATCTGAGCTCTATCCCCAGGCACTCAAGCACCCAAGGTCGGCTGAGGTCTGCACATACTCCAGGGCACCTCCTATGTTCCACACTATGATACAGTATTTTAAAATTTTAAAATTAGCTATACCTCAAAATATGGATTCCAGCGTAATTTGTAACTGCTGTATAATGTTTATGGCTTTTTTTTAAAAAAAACTCTACTTCCTTTGTATCTAAGTTCTCATGACACCAAAGCACTCAAATTTAACATTCGGCATGGTCTTGCCACCCTGGGTAGACATGTTTTCCCATTCAGAGAGGATTCCACCACCACCAACTATTGCCAACAATTCTTGCACCCATGAATCGTATAGCCTATTCACTGATCAAGCAGCTGCACTAGTTTCCAAAAATAGCCTGCTAACGTCTTCTGTAGCTATAGAGCAGCCATTTGCAGCAGGATGAGAAAATTAATGCTTAAAAATCAGGGAAGAGAGCAGAAAAAAAATTTAGTTTTTCATCTCACATATAGAAGTCAAAGGTTATGTTACTTGCCTGACTGTTTGCACAAATCTTGTTTGGTACTCAGTAAAAAGGAGGTTATGAACTATATGTTTAGATTTCTGAATTTGACAGACAAGTTGTATGTGTCTCAATGGTTTTGGAATCCATGTTTGGTGGGGATAAGGCGTTTAAATATAGAAGGAATACAAACATTTTAATCATGTAGCTGCATAAAACTTTCCTTTCACATTTTTGGCAAGACTATAAAATGAACTGGCAGCCCAAAAAGAAGTGGGTATTTATATGCTTGACCAAATCAAACTTTTGTGAACTCAGCTTGTCAATTTTGCTTTCTTTGTACAACCAACTAATGTATGTGCATGATATACAAACTACATCATGTTATGTGGAACATGCATTTAAAACAATTATGCAAGCATGTAATCTTTACATGAGAAATTAGAACACACCATTTTAATATGTATATGAGCAAATGCCAGGACAGAAATTGCATGATAGCTGTAATATATGAAATATGGTGCTTATTAACAATAGCATAGATTCAGACAAAGGCCAGAATCTTGGCATATTTTAGCCCTAAACATTTAGAGCATGTCAGACGGCAGATGGAGTTTCTGTGTTTCACACAGGTTGAGTATCTACAACAGCAAACCAGTCAGATAACCACAAACTTTTGATAAGGGGTGAAGTAATTTCCTCTTTTACCATTTTGTTCCATTTTATACGCTTTCCACTTATGTGTAACAGAGACAGAGTAGATCATGCCAGATTATGTCATACAGTATCAAGGTATAATCTTATTAGATAAATTTAAAAGTGTATTAATTAAGGTTTAAGAAATTATATCAGAAAATTAAACCCATCTAAAAGCATTCTCTTAATAGACGCTTTCAGTTTGAGAATGTCTCATTGCCTAGGCAACCTGACCACAAAGTATTATACAGTTCAGGCGATGCTGTCTATTTTAAATAGAAATAAATATTTATCATATTAATCTAACAGACGTATATCTAACAAACTGTTTGTTTTGTACTAAATAAACTGATACATTGAAATGGTATGTTGAGAAGTCAATATGAAGTTAAATCTTTTAAAGCCTAAGTGATCACAAGGCCTGATTATCTGTGTGGCAGTTGCACAGAGTTTCACATATGAACTGATCCTACTTGGATCTATATTTAAAGATCCATAGTTCCATGTTGATACCAAAACCACCACCCAGACTAATGTAGAACAAGGATAAAAGTTTGTCTTTGTAACAAGACTGTAATGAGACCTTGAATTAATTGAACTCATTTATTTATCTCTTGAAAATTGTAACATCCCATGTTGAGCTCAATTTTCAGCATTGTGAATGCTATCATCTGATCATCTTTATTTTGCTTTTCATAATTTCTCATTTGCTTTCAAAGCTATTTTGGTTAATAAAACTCAAATTCATAATAGTTGTATAGTCTGTACTTTATGTAAGGAACACAAATCCAAAGAACCAAGACAAAGCTCGTAAAGGTAACTGGTTAATTAAATTTGCTAACCAATGTGTGTATTATAATCTTTCTCACACAACAAATTTACTAGCAAGGAAAGACACAATTTTCCTACCTTCAGTTGGCTTTATATCACCCTCACCTCCAACATAACTGACAGAGACAGATCCCTCAACCACACACATAAAATCAAATGGCAGACAGCATAAGTTTCCCAATGAACCACTATCTTGGATAAGAAAAAACCACACATATAGGCGTCAATTCTAAGCTTAGTACAGACTGTTTCTACCTAAATATAAGATAAAAATTAAAACCCCAATCAATACTGGCACTAAGATATTCCTGTTGCGGAGGTGTGAGGGACAGCTATTGAACAAGTATGAAGGACTGCACATCCCCTGCATGTGGTGGGGCTGGGCTCTGTGCCACCTTCACATGAGCCACCACAGAGCAGCAGTGTATGCAACGGAAAGTGGGAGGACATGGCCAATGGCTTTGTGGTTCCAGAGGTTCAGTTGCCACCAACTTCCCCATAGAGAGGAGGAGAGCAGCAGCAGCTGCACAGGGGCATATCTATTTTTTGTCAAAACATAGGAGGGTAGAAAATGATGAATTACTTGAGAGAAAATGAGGAGTTATTTAGTGGAGCAGCTATGGTGCTGAGGCCATTACATTAGGACCTTTTATACTGGATCACTACATAAGATATTGCTTTTTAATTTTATTTTTGAAGAGTGGTGGTGGCATGCATCAAGTCACAGAAACTTGCTACGCATGTTAGCCAGCCTAAAAATGATATATTTGAAGCACCGTCCAGACAGCTGTAAATGCAGATGCACATTTATAAACAATAAAGATGTACAGTACAGAATTCTAGCATCATCTTCAGAGGATACCCAAACCAAATGTTCAATATATGATCACAGTGATTAGTGAAAAGCAAGATACAGCCTTGGCAACAAGAACTACACAGGCTGTTTTAAGAACTTCTGGTCAAGGACAACAGTTTCCAATACCAATGAGCAAAAAAGGATAAAGTCTGTTTAGGCATTATAGCTCTCACATGAGGATAGAAACAGGGTACCAACTAAGTGGATTTTCTAATGCACTATTAAAAAAGGATAATTAATATAGTAGTTTTAGTGTTAAGTGTTCTACATTTGTGATAGAGCTTTTAAAAACTGACATTAGCTGAAGACTTTTTTTTTTTTTTTAATTTAAAGTAAGAGGGAGAGGGATGAGCTGCTAGTGCTATATGCTGGGGCCAGGAAACTTACAGGACTCCAGCCCAGCTCGTCCCTCTCCTCCCCGAAAATGTAGTGAGCTCTTACCTCATGTTGTGTCCACACAGAAGGATATGGGACTCTGGGGCTATATATACACAACACCCCCTGTCAATAGCTGCTCCAATAACTCCCTGGCTTTCCAATGTAGCATGGGCCTGGCTCTTAGAATGTTCATAGTTAGTTATTCTGAGGCACTACCAAAATTTTCCTGAGGAACATAAGCCAAAGCAAGGAAATGACTATGTTTATCAACTTATAATTCAGTTAAACCTGAATGGAATCTCACACGATGTGCAAAACAGAAGTCTCTAGCCCTGGGCCTTTGTCTCTGCCAAATTTTAAAGGCCTGCTACAAACAATGGAAGTGTTAGAGCTTCTCAATAAAAGGTCTCCACAATCTTTTATAATGTTAAATATTAGGCAAATTAAATACAGGGGTTACTGTCAGCTCCCCCTATAATACCCTTTAAGGAGATATGTAACCATTGACACACAACTAAACTGTATGTTTTTCATTTTATGTACAGATTACCCAAGAAAGGAAAAATCTCTGTCCCTTGGGATGCAAAACTCCCTCAGAACACTGACACCTCGGTAAATAACCGCTGCAACCTATCAAATCAGAAGAAGACAGGTAAGGATATGCCACTGGTTTCAGTTGACTTGCAGATTCTGTCCTGTGTGTGATTTCAATCACTCACTAGATATAGCCAGCTTGTATAGGCTAGATAATATATTTATGAACTATATAATTGTTAAAAGGAAACTGAACTAAGCACAAATTGAAAGTGTAATCTTCCTCTAAGGAATCCTCTGTCTTGGACTTAAGCGAGAGTCAAAATACAAAGCTCTTCTATACCCACCTCTTTGTGCCAACACCATCGAGACAACCCTCCAGAGTGTGCGGCATCTGCGCAAGGACCATCACCTGAACTTGCCCAAACTCTTTACTAGATACAGAACCACTAGCCATTAGCAAAATTCTTGCGCATATAGCTCATTTTCTATGTAGCACCCAAATATTTCCAAGGCACTTGACAAACATGACAGCTCCCTGCTTAGAAGAGCTTACAGTCTAAACAGAAAAAAAACAGTACAAACAAGAGTTTAGGGAAGAGGACAGTACCCAAGGACTACAGTTTTTCAAACACAGATGCCTTAATACCTAAATAAAAGTGGTCTGATTTTCAGAGATGTTGAGCATATGCAACTCCCATCAATTTAAAATGAGCCTACAAATAAGGCAATGTTTAGGCGCTTAAATAGGGATTTAGGTATCTAGCTTTAGCCATTTCAGTTGGGGAAATTGTAGCAAGTTTTTTTTAAATCTTCCTATATTTGATAATTCCTTCCCAAGCTCTAGGTGAATTAACCTTATGACCCTTTAATGATCCTCCCCATCTATTAACATTCTGACTATAGGTTTCAGAGTAACAGCCGTGTTAGTCTGTATTCGCAAAAAGAAAAGGAGGACTTGTGGCACCTTAGAGACTAACCAATTTATTTGAGCATGAGCTTTCGTGAGCTACAGCTCACTTCATCGGATGCATACTGTGGAAATCGCAGAAGACATTATATACACAGACACCATGAAACAATACCTCCTCCCACCCCATTCTCTCTCTCTCTCTCTCACACACACCCCTCTTTTCCCAACTAAAATTGACAGCTAGAGTTTAAAGTTGTTTACAGTTGAATGTGTGTCTACTAGGAAAAGATTTAACTGTGGGCCTCTGAACCTATCACTGGGAGAATCTGGGACCCGTGATATACCATATGCCATCCTATTCCAAGTTAAAGGTGACTGATTTAAAACCTGACAATCTCTCTGTAAACCGGATGTTTCAAATACAGTATGCAAAAAGTGACCCAACTGTGCAGTCCTATTTCTAAGAAAATTTCCCATGTTGTGTATTTAAAATGACCATGAGCTTGTGTCTGAGTTCCAGCCTCCCACGCACAGGAATCCCATGGATCTGCTATTCTTAACTTTTGGTTCACTTGTGACCATTGCAAAACAAACTTATGGCAACAAGCAAAAGCTTTACTTTCAAAGGGACACCAGAGAGCTTTATTTTCTCAGTTGTTCTTAAAGTTTTAGTTTGCCAAATACAGCAGCAATATACAGTATTGGTTACTCAGTTCCCAACAAGGACAATAGACCCATATAAACCTTCTGTCAAAGCAGAGCAGGCAGCAGATGTGATTTCCTGGAGCCCATGAAGAAATGATCTATGTTTTAATTTGGGGAGCCTTAGAAGACACTTTTAGCTTACACCTTATGCTAGTGTACAAATGTATCTTTATAATTGTGCCACTAACAACTAAGATAGAGCAAGCTGTGCTAGTTGCACTTAAGGCTTTCCTTCAACAGAACGTAAGGAATGCTGGCACTATGCCTCTTGTTTACAAGTGCAATATACAGAATATAAAATTTGCTGAAGCAACATTTCTCTCCCTCACACATTCTAACAACATACAGGATATCTATAGTATACCAGCCTTAGAGTTCAGAACTCCAGACCTTTGTAACTGCATATATCTGCACTCATTAAACCACATATACTGTGCTCCAAATCCTGTTCCCAGTACCTAGCCCAAGGAACTGGAGTTGGTATCTCCATGGGGCCATGACAGGAAGAAAGCCTACTCCCCAGGTAATATAGTATCAACTGAGTAACTCTCCAGCTGCTACTCCAGCCTCAGGACTGGAGCAGCCCCTACAGCCCTCGTGAGCAACGGATCTGGGCAGGAATATATTCATCAATCTTGTCTCCACTACATAACAAAAAACAGGAGACCTCCTCTAAGCACCTGAAATCATGCCTTACATATTACTCCTGCAGAACAGAACTTCATAGATTCTGCTGTGTCTGGAACCATCCATGCTTAGAGGGTGCAACTTTGTAGTACACTGAAGGGGAAAAAAGTGAAATATTTCAGTGTTTTAAAAATATAATAATTTTGTTAAAGTGAAAATGCAACATGCACTTGAGGTGCTGGGAAATCAGTGGTGCTGAAAATTTAAAAAAAAAACAAGCCTTCTGTTCCACCTTTTCTTCTAACATAAGTAATGTTGTAGGTAGGCTTTTCTTCCAGTAGACACCCAAAATTTAGATCACTAAGTGAATGATCACCTTGGTATTTTAACTAGACCATCCCACAATTTTCCCCACTTTTTTTGCAATAAGCCTGTCTCAGAGAAAGGCATCAAGGACTTAGAGAATCTATTGTTTTCTTATTTAAAACAATACTATTCCCTCATAGAGCCAAAAGAGTGAACCAACACCAGTGATTAGACATTTATACTAAGCACATTTATTGGAAATGATATTTACTTCAGTTCCTGAAAAGCATCCTGATGATACAGCAAAGGACATCAATGTTAATTTTATAATAATGGAAACAACTTGAACATGAAAACATCCAATTTATCTTGCTGGTAAAACTGTTTTCCCTCTGCTTTCAGGAACACAGACTAAAATATTCTAAGATGTCCAACTCAAGCGTAAACACTTCAGGAAACAACTGTACTTACAACTCAGCAGTAACTACTCACGTCATTCCACTGGCTTATGGATTCATTTTCATAGGAGGAATCCTGCTAAACGGTGTAGCAGCATGGATTTTCCTACATGTTCCTAGCAAGAAAAGCTTTGTCGTTTATCTCAAGAACATTGTTGCTGCCGACCTTCTTATGAGCCTGACTTTCCCCTTCAAAATTCTTAGTGATGCGGAAATTGGGCCTTGGCAGCTCAACGTTATTGTCTGCCGATATTCTGCTGTTATTTTTTACCTAAATATGTATGTTGGAATAACATTTTTTGGCCTCATAGGGTTTGACAGATACTACAAAATTGTAAAGCCTCTGCTTACCTCCTTTGTTCACACAGTTAATTACAGCAAGATTGTCTCTGTAGCCATATGGGCATTGCTCATGTTTTTATCACTGCCAAATATTATTTTAACTAACCAAAGTCCTACAGAGAAGAATTCCAAAAAGTGTGTAAATCTTAAAAGTGAGCTTGGACTACAATGGCATAAGGCTTCAAGCTATATTTGCCTAGGAATTTTCTGGACTGTGTTTCTTCTTTTAATCATTTTTTACAGTGCAATATCAAGAAAAATATATAGTTCCTACAGAAAGTTCAGGAGAAATTCAACAGTAACTAGGGAAAAAATCAATCGCAATATATTCAGCATCATGTTTGTATTTATCATTTGTTTTGTGCCATATCATCTTTGCAGACTTCCATACACATTAAGTCAAACTGGGTCTCAGTTCTCCTGTCAGTCAAGCAAAAATCTGTTCTATGCAAAAGAATTTACTCTGTTACTGTCCGCTGCAAATGTGTGCCTTGACCCCATTATTTATTTCTTTCTCTGCAAGCCCTTTAGAGAAAAGTTATACCAACAACTGCATCTCAAGTTGACAACTTCGGGTGAAATAGAAAACTCTAGATCCAGGAGGTCAAACACTACATGAAAGCGTAGTTATTTCATAAATTCACATATCCCTTATAAGATACAGTATGGAAAATTATTCCAGATTGCAAAGCAGTTAACAAAGGAATTGGACAAACGAAGAGCATGTGCAACAATAAACACAAGGTGTCAATTTAAAAAGCATTTCAGCTGTTCGTTTTCCATATTTAAAAGCATTACCACACACTGTACTATGCACTACTTCCAGATTACGTCAAACTATAACTTCTTATAATGGAATATATTAGATGTCTGAGGCCTAGGACAGGCAGGAGAATGACTGCATTAGAAAGCTGGCTATCCAGGCCAGGGTTCTATGTGAGTGGCAAGGATTAACCAGCAGAACTATGCAACAGCTGCAGCCCACTGGCCTCCATAAGCCAACCTGGAGCACATAAGAAGAGAAAGCTAGCAACAAGGGCTTGGGAGTGACTGAATAGCAAAGCTGGGCAAAAAATTTTGACAAATAGCTTATTCAACAAAAAAAATGCAGTTTCAGCTGCCTTCCAACTAGTCGTGAATTTGACATGAATAGTTTCGGGCATTCACAAAACAGCCAGAGGAAGGAGGAGGAGAAAGATGAGGAGGTAGTGACGCTCCTGCTGCTGGTGACGCTATCACCCACTCGTAACCTTTAGCCCAGTGGCGAGGGCGCTCATCTTGAATGTGGTAGATCCAGGTTCAAATTCTCACTATGGAACAGACTTTTTGATTCAAGAATTTCAACCCAAACTGATTTTTTCCCCTATTTTTTGCAACTGATGTTGAATTTAAAAAAAATCCGTTATTTGCCCAGCTCAGGGATGGAGGAGATCTTCTACCTCAGCAGCAGACTGTTTTGGAGTGGCTGGTAGAGACCAAGTCAGAGTACTCAGCCCCTGAAGGGAAGAGAGAGCCCTATATTAATCTCTAGCAAAATGAAGAGCTGAGATGACTGATTCTGGAGACAGTTCCACCCAGCCAACCGTAGGACAGTTGACGGACGATAGGAAAGAATAAAGGTGTAACATAGCTCAGATCCTCAAGGCTCTGCGTAGAGCTTGGGGAATCCTAGAATGATTTGGTGACAGGAGGTAATTTCATAGTTCATGAAAATCTATTTGAAACCTTTATCTAATTTAAGAGCAACAAAACTATAGGAATCTGTAAGAGTGATTCTCACAACCTACAGACAGTAACAGAAAATTATATCCTGTCTGTTTTTAGAAACCACCCTACTGAATGCTACAGCACAGATATGATATATTATTTTAAGCAGAGGATGGTTCTACAAACCTGTAGAAAAGTATTTTTCTACTAAATTCTACAGGACTTCATAATGAAGAAAGTATATTTTAATGGGCCTTTTTATAAGTCTCCCAGTCTACTGATTAACACACAAATCATTATTAAAATTCTGCTGAAACAGTTTAGCCCCATGTTTAATATGCTATTCTGCTTTGGAGTTAGATGTGAGGCCAATATTCTTGCATTTTGGACCACTGAGTACTGGGAAAATTTGAGAGGTCCCAATCTTATCCCTGTTTCTACAGGCTGAAATAATGCCTAGTGTATCATTTGCATACTCTCCAACGACTAGTTTCAAACAGCTCTATTCTCTCAGAGCACAGTCCTTTTTGGTAACATGCCCATTCACATTATTATATACAGTAGCTTGTCAAATCATTGGCTTACTCATACTATGCATAGCTGTACATTTTACAAGACAAATGGAAATGCATGCCAGCATATCAGAGAGTGGATTAAGTCCTTAGAAGAGACTGTCAATTTGCTCTAATACCAGGTATACACAGCAACTGCTGCTTATGTACAGAAAGGCGGAAATGAAATTTAAGGGAAAATGGTGACCCGCACAGATGATTTAGTAGATGAAAAACTAAACACCCATTCAGATCAGCAGAGACTGAGTCATTACTATATCTATGGTATGAACAAACACTGTCTAGCATGCAGTTTAGTCTGCACCAAAAAACCTGCAAAGCAAAGAGGCTGTGACTTCACTAACAGTGAATTTTTAGGAGGCAAGGAGAGTCTACTGAAACTAGCTGTTTGTACCTAAAACTCAGAGCTATTATTTTCTCTTTAAAACAGGACATTTGTGTACTTGGAAAGAATGATTTGGTATTTTGCTTTGTTTCATTGTTTTTCTTTGTACAAAGGACTGAAAACTACCCGTATTTCATTTATTTTTGTGTGTACATATATTTTATTGTGCATCTCGCATGTTTTATTGTGTTTATACTAAAAAAATAAAACCTCTCTTTTTCAATGCAGCTAGATTTGTTTGTTTGGATTTTATAATTTTACATGGGGAGTGGGCCAGTGAACGTAATGTTTATAAAAGATTCCAGATGACTCCTCTGGAAATGGAAGCTCTCCATTTTACTCTCTATGACTGGAAACAACATGAGTTTTTCCAATAGGGATCCTGCCAATTTGCCTTACCACTGTTCTGAAAGGACAGTCTCTCAGGATGAAAAGGTAGTTCATAACTGATATGCATTTTTAACTAAAAATAAGGCATCCTCGTGACAAGGCTATGGGCTGTATTGATAATCAGTACATAAATGCATTCACTGAATCCCTAATCTGTTTGTTGAGGCCATGTCTACCATGAACTGATTTGAGAGCACCAACCCACAGTAATGGCTTTTTGTCACTTTTGACCTATGCCAGATTTGCCCTAAGGGACTAGAAAGTAACCACCACATTTCTGGAAAACCATCTAGAGTCCCATTGATATTACTGTTTGAATTGGAAGTGGTCCCACACCAAAATCCCAGACCCTCACATCCCCACATTTTACAGAGGTTTAGATTTTCATCTGAATGTCACAGCTTGAGTCCATATCTAGTCTGAACTTTCTTTTAAGATCAGAAACAATATTTCTCATGTTACCTCAGGTCTCTTTGACACGTCAGTCTGGTTCCAGAACAGCGTATATAGAGAAACTGCACTGGTTCCATTGGTAGACTAATTCCCCCTAGCAATAGAAATCCAGATGTGTCAAGGAGGGGAATCTACTGGTTTGTGAGAGATTTTAATTTTATTATTGTAATTTATGGCAAGAGCACCTACTACCTTGCATAAGTGACCCTTTGTATATGCTGCATTATCTAAACAAAAGGGTCAGTGAAAGAGTACTGGTATAGTGACATGAAAACAGCTTCTGTCACCTGCCTTTGTAAAATCTCATCTTCATGACTAGAAAGTAATTTATGCAAACATATCTATATTCTGGAAAAATCTTTCCTCCCCACCCAAACAGGTTGACACGTTATCACTTTGAACGACTAGATACACGTTAGGGGGTTACAATGGAAAACATGCTGCTCGCTGTGCTTTTTTTTTTTTATATTGCCCTATTAAAAAACAATCCATCACTAGATAACTTTGATGCATAACAGTGCGTCCATAGCCTTTGAACCAACAATAGTTTGGTGTCTATACCGGGCACAAGTCTCAACCAGCCTGCCTATGAAACCTAGTTTTGCTCCCTTCCCATCACAGTGCTTTTCACTTTTACTTGGACTGAAAATAAGCTAAATAAACTGGAAAGGACAGGGCTTGCAGGTGAGGTCAGAAATGTATTCTACACTAAGGTGGTTAACTCTACCTCTGAAAGAAAGTGAGTCGCATACCTTCAGCAGACTATCTACCTACCCCAACTGCCTCCCCAGATGGCCACAAGTCTTGCAGTCATGCCACTGTCACCAACCATCCAAAGAGGGACTTACTTTCTATAATTCCTTCCACTGGTTCAGAACCAAACAGAAATGTGCCTGTTCACTTTAGGCTAGTGGTTCTCAAACTTTTGTATTGGTGACCCCTTTCACACAGCAAGCCTCTCAATGCGACCCCCCCCCCCAATACGTTTTTTTATAATTTAACGCTATTATAAATGCTGGCGGCAAAGCAGGGGCTTGGAGGTGGAGGCTGAGAGCTTGCAACTCCCACATAATAGCCTCACAACCCCCTGAGTGGTCACAACCCCCAGTTTGAGAACCCATGCTTTAGGTAGGTATATAAGCAATAGAAGAATTGTCTTCCTCATGACACCCTGGGCTCCACTATAATAACATGGTTGTGTTCCTTTTGAGAAGTAAGGGACTGAAATGTATTTTGTGCCTACTGCAGAGGTAACCATTTCTGTTCTCTTCCTGGGTAGAGGTAACATGCAGCATGAGAAGCCAAGGGAGATTTAAAGCATAAATGTGAAAATGAAGTTGCTCATAAGGTTTTAAACATAAATTTCTAAATGGAATTCAAAACCATCTTTTTCTTAAGATTCACTTGTTCAGCCACTCAAACTCTTGAGGAGATGACCTGATATGAGCACATATATCTGTCACATAAAACTCAGAAATGTAGAGTACATAAATCTCACACTAACTTATGCATCAGCTCATATACCTGCTCTAGCCTGTAGTGATAATGCACGAGCTACATCGGACAAACGTCAATGATCCCATTAACGTGCAATGGGTTATTTATGTTAATGTTTTGGACTGGAGCTTCAAATTCCCTCTCCACTAACAGAACACCACAGTTTTTCGGAAGCAAGGGCTAAACTCAGCAAATAGGAATTAATTTATGGAGGAAAGCTCATCCCAAACTCTGCCAACATAAAGGATGAAATCCTGGCCCCACTGAAGTCAGATGGGGAACTTCCACTGACTTCAGCATGGTCAGGATTTCACCCACAAATGACTGATTTTCTTAAGTTTTAATCATGCATCCTTTTTATGGAAGTATATTTAATAGGAACGTCTCTTAATAGATCAACTAATAAGGATCACTTACACAGCACTGCACATCTTTAAAGCACTGTGTAAACATGAATTAATTAAAAGTAATTAATTACACATTATAAAAACACTACACCATAGCCTGTCAGGGAAGATACTTGTGATCACGTTACGCAGCTGACATTAGCTGCCATGAAGTGCAGCACTAGGTCATTTACAGGCCCTGCTCATTACCATTTTTATACAGCAGCTTGGTTGCACACAGTGCAGTGTGCCAAACAAGAACTACGCCCCTCCCTAAGGAGATTACAGTCTTAAAGAGACAGGAGTTACACTGAACTACAAAATAATAATTTACCATTCTTTATGTTTAACTCAAAAAATTAAAGTCCATCCCTTCCCCTCAACCCCACAATAAATGTCCCTGCTCAAACTTCATATAACTCCCTTGTGGCAGGATCTAAATTTTTGATGTTTTTGTAAATATATTATGGGGTAAACAATGAATCTGTCAAACGAAAGTCACAAGACACAGTGTGCTGAAATTGCTAGTTAGTATATGTAGAGGTTAAAAATGTACAGAAAAACTTCTTTTTGCTCATTTCCCAAAAAGACGTGCAGGAGCCTCCCTCAAGAGACTTAGGGACAGTACGAACAGAGCCAGAGTTTACTTGGATTCCTCATAACAAACAAACAGGAAGAAAACCATAAATGAAAGAACCACCATAAGAACTCCGTGGTTGAATGCTGCTAATAAAACTTGTCAACAATTACTCCTTAAGGACAGTTTTAGTCACAAAGCTTATAATCACAAAATGGATGTGGAGAAAGGGATGAAGGAAAATTCCAGGTCTCATTTTTATTAGTCCCCTGATTACTGGGTTTCTGAAGTTTATATTAAACTCATCTCTAACAGTAACTGGCTGAAAGAAAAAAAAACACTTAGTACATCTTCAAGAGTGATCACCTCCTAATACCATGTAAATATTTAAATAGCAACATAAATCCCGGATTAAAAAATAAAGATTTCCCCCAACTCATTAAATTATATTTTCAAACTCACTCACTCACTCTCTAAAATACAGAAAGTTTTTTCTACTATGGTTAGGGTGTTACAAACACAATGTTACACATATTTATCTCAGCTTAGACTGTGTTAGTGTGTGAGATGCCAACTCCTGTGTGTGTGTTTTCAAACTTTATACAGACACACTGGAGTTCGGCAACTCAACCCACACATACACACAAAAGAATTCAAAGCTGAGAGAAATCTAAAATTGACATCTGTATTTGTAACATTACAGAACATATAACTTTACATTGTACATAAGACAAGGATCCAAAGACAATGGGTCAAATTCATCTCATCGGTAACTCACTCCATGGCAGGACTACTGTATTTCTGAGGCCTGAACAAGCTTCTAAATATGTTGCTCTCCTACATCCCACATGTAATGTGATTGTGCAAATGGCCTTGTAACTCTCCTCTCTAGCAAAATGCCATATGAATCTCCATTTACACTACCATGTCAACCAATACAGCCATTCTAATACTGTTTTCAGCTACCTCACCAGCATTTTGCCTGCTTCCTTCCTATTGTTCTGCATTATATACATACATGTGTTTCCTGCTCCCACATTTTTAAAAGTGACAGCAAAAGACAGCAAGAGAGATTTTTCTAGGATTCAGGACAACAACACACACAGCAAAAGTGAACCCCTGTGACCGAAGTGTTCACGCCCATCAGCAACATCCCAGGTGAGAGGATGAGTACAGCAGCTCTCAATCTTTTTCACTCTTATGAGGGTTAGAAACTCCACAAGAGAAAAACCCATGAGACCGTGAATATGTCTATGCTGAAATTAAAAACCCACAGCTGGCCTGCACCAGCTGACTCAGGCTTATGGGCTTGGGCTAATGGGCTGTAACTGTGGCGTAGTGTTCGTGCTTGGACTGCAGGTGGAGCTCTGGGACCTTCCCACTTCGCAAGGTCCTCTAGAGCCTGGGCTCCAGCCTGAGCCCAAATGTCTACACCGCAGTTAAGAAGCCCCTTAGGCTGAGCCCAAGTCAGCTGGCATGGGCCAGCCACAGATTTTAATTGCAGAGCAGACATACCCTGTGTGGTCACAAAGTATGCAAAGCCTTGTATGTCAGTAACCGGCCTAACAAATGATTGTCAAACCCTTATTCAGGAAAGTATTTAACCATGTTCTTCAGTGCTTTCCCAAATAGAGATGCTTTCTTGAATCAAGGCCTAAATGATGGGTGGATGTGAACTTTCTGGATTCAAGTACGAACACTCTAAATTAATCAGATGGGGAATATTATGTTTATAACATTCTTCTTCCTGGGATAAAGGGCTACATACTGCCTTATACACTTTAGAGTCACACCGCTGCTTCTTAACTTCTGACTAACATGGAAGTCCTATCCTTTTCTCCTATACTGAAGGCTGGGGTCCGTGATGTATTGCCTCCTGCAAGAAGGGGACTTAAAATAGAAGCGTCTTGATACCTTTGGCTAAATCAGTCAGCGATCATGATAAAAAGTAAAAATATATATGAACCCCACTGACGTCTTCAATAACTGACACAAACAGGGGAGCTTACTGAGGGGGTGCTGATCCAGAAATAAAGACAAAATCTTAAACTGACATAAATTGCATTTTTATTCATTTGGAGATAATTCCATGCCTCCTCCCCTTCTGAATAACTAGAAAGATTTAGGAAAACTAGAGACATTTCACTCCTTTTGGATCCAGGGGGATTCTTCTCCTTTTATATACCTGAGGAAGTTCTCAGAGATCTGGGTTCAACTTGAACTCCAAAATCTTAAAATGAAATTAAATCTGAGCACCTTGGGTTTCATGTTAAAAACATACAGAACTACCAGGTCTGCATGATTTAGGTGGAAAGCCATAACTCCACCCACATTTGCTCAATTCTGAATCCAGGATCACTCAAAAACTTTATGAACCTTTCCAAACATTTCACAAACATAGTCTGAGTTTTGAGTTTGTGACTAAGCTTGAAACCAGACACACGGAGTAGTTTCTTTACAAAGGATTTTCCCAACCCTGTAAGCAATAAGGGTATTTTGGTTGGTGGTGATAACTACTTCCATTTGGCATGTCATTCAACTTTCTGAGATCTTGACGATTGTCTGCAGTGAGTTTGCTATACATTTTAGTTTCTCTGTACTATTGTCAGAGAAACTAGGCTAAATTCAACAGCTTGTTCTACTGTCTGGGTTTTTTCTCAAAAAGAAAAATATGAAGATTTTTGCTGCTCGCTCAGCCCATCTATTTTTAGTAGAGACTGGACAAATCTCAGAAGATTTGAAACTTGAATTTGGTTCAGAAAGACATCCATATGCTTAGATATCTACTAGAAGCACTTGAAACTTTTAAGTTTGCAAACTGGGCTGTAACTCTTGCAAGAAAAGACTTACTCATAAGATTTCTTATACCTCTGCTTCTGCTTCCAAACCACATGCCACAAGACCAGCCCTTAGTTATAGCATCTTGGCTCTTCTAATTCTAATTCCAGCCATAACTTGAAAGTGCACAGTGGGGAGGAAAGGGGAACGCAAGTGAACGTGTGACAAAGCTTCCCCACGCAGCACAGCAAAGCGTGCCAGGGATTATGAATTATAAAGTTCACTAACATGCTGGGATCTAATTGCCCCATATAGACCTTGCAGTCTCTAAACGGTACCTGCTTCACATTAACATAGTCCTGTTTGGATGACTTTAAGGTGAATTAGGTACCTTTTAGAGACCACCATCAGAGTCTACACAGGGCAGTTAGAGCCCCACATGTTAGCACAAATCACATACCTCTAGTGAGCTTTGCCATCACCATCCAGACAAGCCCAAAGTTTCAGTCTTAAAATAAACTAAGGTTTGAGCAGAGAGTCACCAATCCCTCATTCACAATCAAATCAATGTTTGTTAACCTTAATTTTTATTACAACAGATTGACAAGCCTGTGGGTGCGGACTCTGGCCCTGCGCCACTTACCTCAAGCGGTGGGGGCGGCGGTGCGCAGCAGGGCTAAGGCAGGCTCCCTGCCTGCCCTGGCCCCGCACCCGGAAGTGGCCAGCATGTCCAGCAGTGGCTCTTGGGAGTGGGGTGTGGCAGGTGGCTCCGCTGCGCACTGCCCTCGCCACTGCGCAACCACCCCCGAAGCTCCCATTGGCTGTGGTTCCCCATTCCCGGTCAATGGCAGCTGCGGGGGTTGGTGCCTGCAGGTGAGGGTAGCGCACAGAGCCTTCTGCCCCTCCCTCCCCCTTCCCCAGGGGCCACAGGGACGTGGTGCCAGCTGCTTCCAGGAGCGGCGCAGGGCCAGAGCAGGCAGAGAGCCTGCCTTAGCCCCGCTGCGCCATGGAGCTGGCAATCCCACGGCCCAGACTGAAAGCCCTGATGGGCCGGATCCAGCCCACGGGCCGTAGTTTGCCCTCCCCTGCTCTAAAATGATAGAAATTACCCAAATGCCACCAAAATGTTGAAGCACGATAATCCATTCTATTTGTGTTAGCACGTCAGAGTTTATAACTCCATTCTTTAAGAGGCTGCCTTCTACCCACACAGCTCACTCTGGTTTTGTCTTGCAAGATGCAATGTGCCCTCAATATCTCACTGAAGTCAATGGAAATTAACAGGTGTAGAGGGCTGTGCAAGTTCTGGCCTCATGACAGCAGCAGGCAGTTTGCCTTCAGCTCAGGAAAACATTGTTCCATAACATCATCTTCTCCCAAAGAGGAAAAAGGCAACTTTGGATTGTTCCGTGAACACTAACATTTTTCTATCATGACCCTTTTAGGTAACTTCCAGGTTGTTTAGTAATTTGAGTGCTGGTTTTAATTACGTCAATCTACACATTTAAAAACCACAGAGACATTTCTCTTAAAAAGCAGCCTACGCACAAAGGGGAAAGGATTTACATATTATCAGACAAAGATGTGACTATCCACTGAGACTAATCAAGCATTTTACAAACTTTCTTCTAATGCCTATGAGACTTCAGAATCTAAAAAGGAAGGTATGTATTTTAAATGCTTTTTATACATTTTTTAATATGTCCATATACACCAAGGTAAATATATTGCATAAAATACTAAATAATATGCCAAATGCACTGAAAAACTAATAGGTTAAATATTAAAAGCACTAATGTTTTTCACTGCACTTATTAAGTGTTACTTCATTATAACCATTTTGAAAGTCTTGCCCTTTGGAGACCCTGGCTCCTTCCACATTAAAAAAAAGCCCTCCAGTAGAGCAGTCCCTGAGCCAAAGAGAACTGGATACAGCTCATTCCCAAGCTCATCTGAAATCAAGCAGAATAATCATTGTGGAATGACACAGTGAATTCTCTTTCATATCAGGAATTTGGCTCCCACCTTCTGTTGGCTCAGGAACAAAACCAACTATTTCCTCTGTACCTTGTGGGCATTCAACTTCATTTAACCTCAGGTTAATAATCTCTTTTTTTGGGAGGGTAATATCCTCCATTTGCAGAAGGGTGATTATTATAATGTTATAGATCTTCTATTTCTAGCCATAAGTAGTTTCAGGTAGTTGCATTTTTATATACACAATACACACAGACCAAGTAATTAAGTTATATTGATTCATTGTCAACTGTTACTACTCAGGCAACATTTAACCTAGAATTATGTTTGATCACTAAAACAAACAGAATTTTTAGCAAATGAAAAAGACTGTACTAGATAAATAGAAAGCTAGTATGGTTCAATGCTATTTCAACAGACTTGCTTCCCTGTCTTATTTCTCAGAAAAACTTTAACACACTCATTTCCTCTTCAGTCAACATGTTCCAACTAAAGTTAATGCCAGTGTAGCTACTATAAAAAAAAAAAAGTTATACAATGGTAGTTTCAGATAGTTAAAATAATACTTAGGTTCCCATCTAAGCAAATACACTTTCCTTTCCCTAAATGTCTGAGGAAGCCTGAAAATATGATGCAAATGACTGACAGATTCTTTAAATGTTTTCTGAACTACATAAAATATTCATCAAATATATTTTTGTTTTGTTCAACTAGAAGAATCAACAATTTTAGGAATATTTAGTATTGAGCACAGCTACTCTGCTGTCTCTCTCTGTTGGATAGACCCTTATTGGTTTTGACAGAGTATTATTAACATTTACTAATCCTGTAATATTTTATATATGAAGTATTTTTATAAACATTAACTTAACTGGGGGGATTTGGGAGGGTTGGTTTGGTTTTAGGTTTGTTTTTGTTTTGTTGAGTAAAAGTGTCATTTTTTAAAAAAAGTTACATTTGAATGTGGCTCCAATGAACTAACTAGGTCCCTGATCCAGCAAAATCAGGGCCAGTCTTAGGGGCAAGGTGATCACCCTGAATCCCAACTTTTAATGGTGCCAAATCACCATTTGGGGGGGCACATCACTCAGTCTCTTTAGTTATTTATTTTACTCTGCTGCTCCGCTCATCTGTTGTTGTGTGGTTTTGTTTGGGGGTTTATTTCTTTTAGGTCAACTGCTGGGTGACACTGAAAATGTTTTCCACCCAGAGGAGAAAAAACCCCAGGGGCAGCCCTGCTGCAGATACACAAGTAACTTTATATATACACACACAAATAGTCCCATTCGCTTAAATGGACTGTTCACATGAGTGAACATACTCAAGCATAAGTGTTTGCAGGAAAGGGACCCAAGATATTTCAATAAATTGCTTAAACTTGAATGAAACCCATGCAACTTAATGTGAACTATTCCAGACACTGAGAAATACAAATACTTCAGTTTCAGTAATATCATTTCCAAGTCTTGTCACACATTTTTATGAAATTATACTGGAACAAGATTCTCACACTAATTATCTCTAATGTCTTACTTTTCAGGTTCTAGATATCTTTAAGCAGCCAACACACCTTACTTTTCCACTGGATAATTAAAATGTCCTTTAGCAATATCTCAAATTGCAGTGTCTACAGACAACTGGAACCATTTACCTATTTTTACTACTTAATTTTCCTCATTGGATTTATTGGGAGTTGTTTTGCCCTATGGGCATTCACTCAAAAGGATCAGAAACAAAAATGTATGAGCATCTATCTAATTAACCTCCTAACAGCTGATTTCCTGTTGACTCTGGCATTGCCAGTAAAAATAATTGTTGACTTAGGTATTGCCCCCTGGAAACTGAGGATATTCCACTGCCAGGTCACAGCTTGCCTCATCTATATTAACATGTATTTATCAATCATATTTTTGGGATTTGTAAGCATGGACCGCTGCCTTCAGTTAATGCACAGTACTAAGATCTATCGAATCCAAGAACCTGGATTTGCCAAGATGTTATCTGCAGTTGTATGGATAATGGTTCTCCTTATAATGGTACCTAACATGGCGATTCCAATCAAAGAAATAGAACCAAAGCCTACTGTGGGGTGTATTGATTTCAAAACAACAGTTGGAAAAGATTGGCATGTGTTTACTAATTTCATATGTACAGCAATATTCCTGAATTTTTCAGCCATGATACTTATTTCCAATTTTCTTGTTGTTAGACAACTTTACCTAAACAAATACAGCAAGAGTTATGCAAATGTAAAGAAAGCTCAGATAAATATACTGTTAGTAACAGCAGGCTACATCATGTGTTTCGTTCCTTACCACATTGTTCGGATCCCCTATACTTTGAGCCAGAGTGATGCTATAACCGATTGTCTTCTGAAACAATCCCTCTTTAAAGCAAAGGAATCCACTCTCCTGTTGGCAGTGTTGAATCTCTGTTTTGATCCTATTTTATATTTTTATCTTTCCAAGACATTTAGACTGAAAATTACTGAGACTTTTATAGCACATAAAGAAACAAAGATTCTCACAGGAGAAGGAGTACATTGAGAAGGGGCACATTATATACAAAAGTACTGTAGTATTTCAACCTAGACTACCAACACTGTGTGTGCATATGTAATTTATACAACTGCTGTGCGTTTGCTGAACACGGCTAACAATGTCAATAAAATTACTGTCAAACCCTAACCCTGGGCAGAAGGAAAGCTTAATGATGGATCTGGATCACTTTATTATTTTACAGCTTCATACACTGATTTGGAATATTATACAGTTCTGTACTTTCAGAAGACCTGATACGAGTCATAGGAATATTTTAACACACTGCTTAATTAAGAACATATGAAGTCATACTAAAGACCTACCCAAAAAATACCTATGAAGCATGATCCAAACATGTTTTGTAATGCAATTTATCAAGAAAGATTCAAAAATATTTAATAAAGGTTTATGGATTGAGGCGATCTGGACTCACCTTTACTACATAATAATGTTAAATGCTTTCTGTATTAATTTACCTGGTATAATAAAGGAAGAATGTACTCAACAGCAACTGATAAGCTGCAAAGACTTTCCACAGCCATAATAAAACCAAACATTTCAAAAGGCACTTTCTCTAGAAAGTGATTTTAAGCTGAACTGATTTAAAATGCACTGTATCTGCTTATATCACCCCTGTCATTGCTTACAAATAAATTTTTTCATTTTGTAATACTCATCTTTTTTCCCCATTTTGCTACTTCATTGAGTATTAAAATTGTGGAAATATGTAAGTTACTACAGTAAAATTCTTGGGTTAAATGGGAAAAATTGAACAGCGCAAAGTGTCTAGACAAAATGTAAAATATTCAATTTTTCTTTCTGTATGTTCGTGATTTTTATAAGACTTTTTAAACAAAAAACGACACCAATAAAATAGCTACATGGTATTTACACCTCAGACATTTAGAAAACCAAAACGTCTTGAACACCCAATAACAAAGACAAATACAAGTTATTGCCAGTCTGGATTCGTTCTAATGGTAAACCAAAAATACTTCAGAAATATAAAACAAAACTAGATTGTCTTTGTTTACTAATCCACAAAACGTATTCATATTTTGACCAACTGTAAACAAGCACCCAAAATTACTCTGGACAGACAGCTCATCCAACATCTAATAGCAAGAAATTAACAGCAAGAAAATTCAAACCCAAGCTTCCTATATTTTTAAAGCAGAGATGATTATAAGTGCCACATCACATCTTACCTCTTGATCTGATAGCTACAATAGTTGGTTGAATTTTGTATTGTCTTTTAAAATTGTCAGGTTTCAGAGTAGCAGCCGTGTTAGTCTGTATTCGCAAAAAGAAAAGGAGTACTTGTGGCACCTTAGAGACTAACAAATTTATTTGAGCATAAGCTTTCGTGAGCTGCATCCGATGAAGTGAGCTGTAGCTCACAAAAGCTTATGCTCAAATAAATTTGTTAGTCTCTAAGGTGCCACAAGTACTCCTTTTTTTTTTTTTAAATTGTGTCGGTTTTCCTCTGTTTTGAGTGAACATTTAATAAGCCTTTAGGCTTATTCAGTATTAGGCCACTCTCCTGAAGCTGCCAACAAGGGTATGTGTTGGAAAGGTGGGATTTTCTCGGGTTGGGACATGTATCAATTAGCTCCCTTCATTCCTCAAGTGGCATACAGTTAAATGCCAACAAACAAACAAACAAACAGAAAGACCCAAAGAAGAAAAACCTACAATAATTTTTCAGTCCTACACATTTCACCATTACTAATCTCATACATTCCGATTCCCTTATTTCTCAGCTACACTGTCAATTATGACTCAGAAAATGAAACAGCAAATGAAACAGAAAAACTGTTACCAATGCATTGGTAAGTTAACCAGACAGCAGTCGTCTAATTCTACAGAAAATGAAAATTCCAGTGACTAACAGTATCCAATTTTCTATTCAGTATAATTGTTTATTTGATCCATAATCCCTAAATGAGTATTTTAATGCCGTACTCATTTTCTTTATCTAGCATATCACCATGTGTTATTATTTCCAATGCATACATCTGTAGCTAAACAACTACTCGGAAGGCTCACTGAAATATAAAACACTCAAAGTAACCAAAAAAGATTCCTTGCTGCATCTCATATTATCTTGTGCCCTAGATGTGGTTCGCATTTGGGCACAGCATTGCACAACAGGGTTAAGAATAAAATTAGTGTCACAGCAACTATAAATATAATCTTTTGGAGTCAAAGTTACCCAGTGTAGTAGGTGCTACTGAAGGTCGTCACTTTAGTAGAGCCACCATGGACAAGAGCAACTGTGGAGTGGCAGGGCTAGCCTTACCATGAGGTGAACTGAGGTGGCCGACTCAGATGCCAGACTGGGTGACGGGGGGGGGGAGGCAAGCAAGCAGGAGAAAAGGTGAGAGGAAATAACAGAAAGCAGCAGGAGCTGCAGGGAGAGAGAGGAGTAGGAGCCTCTTATGTACCTGTCTAGCATCCCCAGGAGCCTGGACTGATTAACACTAGCTTCTCAGGGAGCTTCCTGTTTCCTGCTGCTTCCCTGAACCCACTTGAGGAGAACAGGCAGCCAACTGAAGTAGTAGGAGCCAGTTAGGCCCTTAAGACACTGATATCTTCCTTCACGCAGGCCCTGCTACCAGCCTGCTTATTTGTCCCCTTCAATTGAGTGTTGAGAGCCACTATAGCTGGTACAGAACAGCAGTCATGAGTGAAAGAAGAAAACACCCCTCTGGGGCAGCATTCAGTAAAAGAAAGAAAGCAAAGGAAGCTTTTCTATCTAAGCAGGAAGGAGCTCTCCTGAGATACATAGACACAAATGTTCACGGTGAGCCTTCCGGCCCCTGTGAGGATGTGAGTGGTGAGGAGATGCTTGATCTTCCAGTTAGTCAGAGTGCAGGTAACCTGGCAGCTACTGCAGCATCCATATCTCCATCTCAAATGGATGTAACCATGTACATTCCTGAAGAAAAGTATAGATCAGAGAAGTGTGTGATGGAGGCGCAAGAAACACCTACTGCTGAGTTTAGTTCCTTAAGTCTAGATGATCCAGGACTGTGGACCCACTTGAGCAGTAGCTTGAGGGACTTCCTTGTACTGCATGGGCCACAGCAAGTGAAAAACCCCAAAGACAATGAAAATAGAAGTTTCCATCCAACACATTACTGGCGTGGAATCCCCAATGGTGACAAGGTTTATGTACTCAAAAACCCAGAATGCTGCATACTGTTTTTGTTGCAAACTCTTCCAGTCTAATGTTCCATTCACTTGGGTTCTACAGGAACAAAGAACTGGAAAAATCTGGCTAGAAATCTGGCATGCCATGAGAAGGCAGCAAATCACCAGAGAGCATTCCATAGCTGGAAAGAGCTTGAGATGAGACTAAGGTTAAAGGCCACCATAGATGATCAGCATCAAGAGAAGATTGCATCAGAGTTTCTTTACTGGCAAAATGTTCTGAAAAGGCTCATTGCCATTGTGAGTGCTTGCTACCCAAAACCCAGCACTGCGTGGCACTTCAGATCAGCTGTATGTGCCAAACAATGAAACTTCCTTAAAATTGTGGAGCTGATGGCTGAGTTTGATGCTGTACTCCAGGAGCGTCTAAGAAGAGTCACCACCCAAGAAATGTACACACGCCACTAGCTTGGAAAAACAATTCAAAATGAGATCACACAGCTACTGGCAACAAAAGTCAAACAGAAGATTGTGGCAGATCTGAAGTCAGCAAGATATTACTCTGTTATGCTGGACTGCACACCTGACATCACCCATATGGAAAAAAATGACTTTAATGGTGCGTTTTGTAAAACGGAACCTAGTGAAAAAGTCACCATTGCAGGGTCAGTCAGAGAGCATTTTCTAGAATGTATTGACATTGATGATACTACAGGAGCTGGTATGACAAATGTGCTTCTTAAAAAGCTGGAAGATACGGGAATTGCGATAGCTAACATGAGAGGTCAGGGCTACGATAATGGTGCCAACATGAGAGGAAAGAACAGAGGAGTGCAGACACGGATCCAAGAGTTAAACCCTTGAGCTTTTTTTGTCCCATGCAGTTCTCATTCATTGAACTTGGGGCTCAGTGATGCAGCATCAGCTTCTAGTGAGGCTGCTGAATTTTGTAATGTAATTCAAAGCATCTATGTATTTGTTTCTGCATCAACTCATCAACGTCAAATTTTGAAGCAACATCTGGGAACATCCTCTCTGACACAAACCCTGAGTGCCACACGATGGGAAAGTCAAGTGGAGGCGATAAAGCCTATCAAACACCAAATTGGGAAGATAGAGGATGCCATCGTTGCCATTATGGAGGATAATGCTATGACAGGAACTGTTCATGGGAGAACAGTGGCAGAGGGAAATGGAATCACAACATACATACATAACTTTACATTTCTGTGTGGCTTAGTGTTGTGGCATGACATACTGTTTGAAATAAATGTTATAAGCAAGAGACTCCAAGGTGCTGACCTTGATATATCTGGAGCAATGGAACAACTGGACAAAGCAAAGTCATACCTACAGTCTTACTGGTCAGATGAGGGCTTTCAAAACGTTCTGAAGAGCGCACAGAAGTTAGAGGAGGAACTTCACACTGAAACTATTTTCCCACCCATTCAAGAATAGAAGAGTCACCGAAGAAGATGACATTTTGATTACGAGGCACGGGATAATCCCATAAGAGACCCCAAACAACAATTCAAAGTTGAATTCTTTAACCATGTGCTAGATTGTGCAATACAGTCAGTTGAAGAAAGTTTCATGCAGCTCAAGGAACACAGCAGAATATTTGGGATGGTGTATGATATTCCAAAACTCCTCACCATACCTGAAGAAGACCTACACCAGCAATGCAGGGTACTAGAGACAGTGTTGACACATGATAACATGCGCGATATTGATGCGAGTGATTTAGGTGATGAACTGAAAGCGCTTTCAAGATACATTTCAGCAGGATCAACTCCAAAGGCTGTTCTGGAATATATGTGCACAAATAAGATGATCACCCTCTTTCCAAATGCTTTTGTTGCTCTGTGCATACTTTTAACACTTCCTGTAACAGTTGCCAGTGGAACGCAGCTTCTCCAAGCTGAAGTTAATAAAAACACATCTGCACTCCACAATGACACAGAAGAGGCTGGTCAGTCTTGCAACCATCTCAATAAAGCATGATCTGGCCCAGACTGTGGACCTTCAGCAGGAAGCAGTTCAAATCTTTGCAACCAAGAAGGCACGGAAAGCACCACTTTGATTATTCAAACAGATAAAAATGCCAGTGTTTACGATGCAGACAAGAAAAGTTACATTTGCTGTTCAGGTGTTTGAAAGTTAAGTGTTACTTAAAATTTTTGAACAAGGCATTTTAAGTTGTTAGTTCTCCTTTATTGGGGTAGGTAGCAGAGCAGTACCATGACAGGAGAAGAACAGGAAGAAGGCAGAATTTAGAACTTTCAAAGTTTTGGCCCAAGCGAGGAGACATGGGGGTGTCATTTGAGCTCCCCGCCTCAGGTGCCAAAATGTTGTGGGTGGCCCTGTGGACTGGATAGACAGGGGTACTCTGCCTGGGCAAGCTAGGGCAGAGATAGGCTCTGTGCTGACTCTGCACGGGCCATCACAGAAGTTTGGAGGAGGAGAGGCAGGCTAGGCCACTAAGTCCACAGTTGCAAACGCCTGTATAGGAGCTGTCTCTAGAGTGAAACTTTAATTCTAACACAGAGGCTGTAGTGGCAGCAAGGAAGGGGATAACAAAACTATATGGAACTGGCAAGTGTGTGGTTTTTGCCCTGCCAAGATCCACACAGTTCCCCAAACACAGTCTATTGGGTCATTTGCAAGGAGCATGGGAATCTCATTCTTAATGCAGGAACACAAACTGTTCATCTATATCCCCAGGTTGGTGCATTAGGAAGCTCTAGTCAAAAAATGCAATAATCTAAAAAGTACAACAAAACCTAATTTTTAAAACACACGTTTTCCAGAATTTCAAATATATTCCATCGTCATCATGAAGAAGAAACCAGGTAACTTTTTTTTTTAAATGACCCAGTATAGGAAGTCTTACGAATATACAATTCTTCAGAATGAAACAAAAAGTAAAGACTAAAATTAATATGAAGTTAACACCTGTTAACAGGTGTTAGTGGCATTACTGCAGATATTTGTTTAGAGGGCCACATTTGACATAACCAGTTTTTTCCAGGAAGAAGAGGGGGAAGGGCAGGAGACCCCCCTTTTCCCCTCCCCCCCTCAAAAAAAACCCTACTCCAGTGAATCCTGGGAATTTCTAGCAAAATCAAAGTAAAATAAGCCTTGTGTTATATTTAAGTGTTTATACTACACCCATCTAGGGTTGCCAACATTACATTTCAAAAATAAGGGACTGTTTTTTAGCACTCCTGCCTCACCCTTCCTCCCAATATTATCATCAGTATCATCATTGCAATAAATAATCATAAACAATAAAATAATAGTTAGCAGTACTCACCTACATTTGCCAGGGGTATTTCTTGCAGCTTTTTGCCATCCTCAGCAACTCCCGATGTCATTGTACAGAGATGAATAAATAAGGGACGTCCCTTCTAATGAAGGACTGTTGGCTTTAGTGGTGTCCCATACCTTTGCTAAGTGATAAATCTCACCCTCCAAGCAGTTTTATTCTTTTATCTAAGTGCTTTACCGTCTTCAATCTATACATTTACATATAAAATTTAAATGTAAGGAGTTAACTTACCAGAGGTATAGGGAAGTGTGTTGCATATTGCAAATGGCGAAGGAGGTCATAACTGGATGGAAAAATCAGTTCTCTCAGTTTTTCTCTCTTCACTGACTTCTCACTGTTCACTAAAATTCTTCCCTCTAACAAACAGTTGACATTCTCACAAGACTCCCCAGGCATTGGAGAAAAAATCTAAGTAATGCAAAACAAATGTTTAAGATTACTGGAAACTGAAACATTCATAATTCAACCACTGCATTGATTCTGCTCCTATTTACCTTAATGGAGGTGCTCAAGATTTAAACCATCATGAGAATAGAGAATCAGGCTCAACATTTAAAAAATATATTACACAACATTACCCCAAGTATTTGTACAGTGTGTATGTACAGACTAATAGTGCTTTGATATGCTGGAGATGGCCTGAGGGACAACTGTGGAAATCAGTGAGAGCTTCCCAATGTAGAAATGAAGCAATGCTGTAACAGGTGGGTGTATGAAGATTATGATGCAATACCCTATACTTGTAACACTACAAGGATTGGAAATGAAAGAATATTGGCCATATGACAATAATAAGATGGTTCTAATTCAGAATCATGGAGAACACGTTTGTGCAAACAGGAAGCAAGGGGCAAAGAAATGCATAGTGTGCAGAAAAATAAAAAATTAAACCTACTGGAAACTCCGAACCAAAATCTGTCTTAAAGTCACTCTTGTCTACATCATCAAAAATATTAGTGGTTCCTGAGTCAATGCCCATATGTTCCATAATACTATGTTCCTAATAATCACCAGAGAGAGAAAAAACACCAGTCAGATTATAATGAAAATTCTGTTTGATTGGTCATAAAGCCAAAAATTCCACCCATTTAAAATTAAGAAATATTTTATTGTTTAAAATCAAGAAAAAACAAACCATTCCTACTGTCAATATTCACAATATTCCCCAATTTATAAAAGGTTTTCTAATTCATACCCATATACTAAAGATAATCAAGTACAGACTGGTTGAAAGGGAGACAAAGACAGATAGCACATCTTGTTCACCAAGAATCAGCATATGTACTAGGGTGACTCTGCCCATAGGGGCTCCTATAGAACTCAAAACTGCTTTCACCAGTATTGCTACCTGCCCTCCTTTGACGGACAGTACTTCCTCTGATGCATGTGTCCCTGTGGACACCACAGGGTGTAATCTGAACATATCCCATGTCCTCAAGTTTCAATCAGGTTGTGAGACTGTGGGAGCTGAAAAGGAAACCGAGGAAACACAAGAAGCAGACCATGGATACTATACAGGTTGTGCTACAGGATGATTTCACCTCAGCAAATTAAGGACCTGATGTAACGTTCACTGAAGTTAATGACAGCCTTTCCCCATTTACTTTGATCTGCTTTTCTGAAACTCAGAGATTCCAGCTGGGATTGAACATGTATCAGAAGCACTGCCTTGCATTATCATCTTCAGCTGAAGGGAATTCATTATACCTGCACTGCAGCTGAGGTATTTCAAAGCACCAGGATAGAGACACATTTGACCTGGGACTCCAAATGCAACAGATTTTCACCTCTTTTCCAATTATTAAAAGATCAGGTTTGAAGTTCTGCACTCCTTGTGTGGAGGTCTGCTACTGATGCTGAACCTTGAATGCAACAGAAATAAGTGAAGATGTGTATTGTTACCTCCAATTTCACATCATGGTCCTTAGAATAGTGTTCATCCACAGTTTCTCCAGTAGGTGAGCGTGGTCGAGTGGTTGCAGTAACTGACAAGTCTCCACGCGATATTAAAGTGCACATGTATGCATCATGGGAGAAAACGTCATGTCGAATAAACTCGCAAAACAGCAGCACCAGATTCACAAATTCAGTCTTCTCATATCCACTGTTTGGGTCAGCTACCAAAAAAATTAATTGTAGTTTAAAACATAAATTTGCTCTTCAATTCCATAAAAATGTCTTTAAAACCATTTTTAACCATAGCTGTTTTTTATTTTTGTCTTCTAAGTACCGCTTTTCTTCTCTACATAATAAGCCAACTCTAATCCAGTGCTGCATAACTGGCATACTTAGATTTGTTACCATTCAGGGCATCTCTCTGAAGAACTTTCTTCTGGCAGTGTATTCCAAAGCATTCTGCTCCATAGACTTCTGCCCACATTGCATTACCAGCAGGCTATTCACTGCTCATTTCTTTAATGTATTTCTACCATGTTTAACAATGTACGAGCATATTACATATTGTAAAAATGGACACACTAGGATTGCTCTCTCTCTCTCTTCCCCCCCCCCCCACCTTGCCAAAGAAGTCTTCATGATTTTATTATGTTTCTATCTATTGGGGCATTTTAAGGTGACTATATGAAATTATGTTCTTAGTAAACACCTTTTGAACACAAATCCTTAAATCCTTTGAAATATTTTAGAAAACTATTTGGAAGATTATTTTACTACAGATTAATGTTAACTTTATGTTTTCAGTTAAACATACTTATGTGTATCTGAGGGGGGGGAAAGGAGTTTAAAGAAAGAAAGAAAGAGAGAAAGAGAGAAAGAAAGAAACATCCACTTTTGCCAATGAGTTACCATTGGCTGACAAAGAATCAAGAATGAATAATCATTTTTGAAGGTGACTATTTTACTTAATTTGCATTTGTCACAGCAATACTAAAATTTTACTCCATATTTACTCCATATATCAAGCATTTCATGTTTGTAATCAAGCAGAGGTAGCAGAAAGTAGCTCTTTACCACAACTTCTTTAATAGGAAACAACACCTCCAGCTAGCCACAAATTCAACTCATCAACAAGTATTTGAAACCAAAATGAAGTTACACTCTAAAATCTGAAACTAGTTCAAAATACAACCATTGTTCTACAAACAGCAATAATTTGCTGTAACGTTAAGCAATTTACGGATGAACGAGTGAGTTTGCTAGGTCACTCCTAACTTTTGGCAAACAAACAAAGTCCTTCTATTTTTCACCCTAATGCACCTTTTATAAACTCTGTTTGTTGTAGTTCTCAATATAGTACACTATCACACTTACGTAGTTACAGCCCAGCTATGCTTTCACTTTAAAAATAGAACTACCAGAAGTGTACACCTGCAAAACTAAAGTGAAAATTTCAGTTAATTCCTGAATTGGGAAGGAAGCCAAAGCTCACTAAAAAATGTTTGCTATAAAATTAAAATAGTCTAAGTTTAAAAAAAAAAAATTGTTCGAAGGACAGAGAAAATTGCACACAGCTTCAAAAGTAGAACCCCCAGATGCAGAGAAGTGGTAACTCAGAGGAGTGAGAGAAGTATCTTTTAAAAAAGTACAATTATAGTATAGCCATTTTTCCTCTATTGATAGATACTATCTCCACAGTATTCTCATTCCTGGAGACTGAGTAGTTCACACAGTATCTCAAAAGTATTCAAGTACAATACATTCTGCAACAAGTTTAACAAGGAGGCCAGTATGCAACCCCACAAATACCACGCTGAATGATTTCAACATACTTTTGTTTTATGTTTCAGATAGAAAAGAGAAGGGAAGGAGAAGATACCTCAAAACACCAACAGAAAGGTCTAAGAAAACTGAACTTCACAAAATGAATAATTCAAAATTTAGCTCTCTCAAATCCCCAACATGAAAAAAAAAATCTCTAAAGAACAAGCGAGTTAGGCACCCCTACTTTGAGAACAGGTTTGTGTGACCCAAGGACTTCTTGATGCCAATTAGCAGAGGGCACAGGGATATATAAGGGTACTGGGATCACCAAAATAATGTAATGTAAGAGGCCTAGTGAAAGCATGTCACACTAGTCATCATAACTAATATGAAATGTATGTATTGTGACAAAGCTCTGTCCTTGCCTCCGTGGGTCCCACGTTTCCTGGCGGATTTCACTAGCCTCAGAGGCTCACTGTGACCCTCCACGTAACCCTCCTCTCTCTAGAGACAAGGGTCATAGTCTACTGAGCCATTTTCATCATAAGCCAGCGAGGGAGGTGAGGAGAAGTTATCCTTCCTTGCGCAGTCTCTGTTGTCTCCCAGCCTCAGTGATTAATCAGGGGACAAAGGTGCGGGGGGAGCCCGGGCCCATCCTCTACTCCAGGCTCCAGCCCAGGGACCCTAATAGTGTCAGCTATGGTAATGACCTTTTAGAAACATAACATGTACAATTCCCTGGGCTACTTCCCCCACAGCAGCCCTCACTTCCTCAAGCTCCACTTCACCCTTATCTCAGGGCCTCCTTCCTTGTGCCTGATGTGGTGTGTACTACTCAGCCTCTGCACCAGCGCAACTTCCTCCCATAGCTCCTGCCATGCACACCCTCCTGACTAACTGGGAGGCTTTTAACTAGTTTCAGCCAGCCCCTGATTGGCTTCAGGTGTCCCAATCAACCTAGCCTTCTCCCTGCCTTCTGGAAAGTTCTTAATTGGCCCCAGGTGTCTTAATTGACCTGGAGCAGCTGCCATTTCACTTATCCTGGTACTAGGGATTTGTTTAGCCTGGAGCTAATATAGCTATCTCCCACTACTTTTCCATAGCCATCTGGCCTTGCCCAGTCACAGTATGGAAAATACATGAGGACTTATGTATAGATGCTGAATATTATATTCTCTAGGCCTTGTCATTAAGAGCAGATCAATCAAAGATAGCATTCCTTGAGACAAACCTCCAGACAGAAGATGAGAGACACTTAACTCCCTGCTGGACCATTGATGTATTGTGTATCTTACAAAAGAAGTTTATTAGCATACTGAGTCAAATGCTCATGAAGAGTTTAGAGATTTTAGAAGGAAATCAACAGGAAGAGGTGAATAGTGGGGGGAAAGGGCCCTGTTTTCAGGTGAAGATCAAAGTTCTGGCCTGTTATATCTAGGGTGCAGATGAATCCCCGGGTATCCTTCAATCTGCAAAGACAAATGATATTTGGCTTGAACTTATGAAAGAAGGATCTCAGCCATCCTGGTTGAAAACACTGTGGGGAAGACTTGTGGTAAGCTACCATGTAGGAAGGAAGAATTTACTCACCTTATGCAGTAATTGCAATTCAAGATGTGACCTGCTGTGGGCACTCCATTTCAGATGCACATGTACCTGGCCTGCACATGAGTCCTGTGCCTCCTCACGCCAGACACCAAGGCTATGTAGGGATGTGGAGGTGAACCACCTTAAGTTCATTTTCCACTCAAACATCTCCATAGAGAACAGTCTGAAGCAGAAGGGAAGGGAGGCTGGGTAGTGGAGCACCCACAGGGAGACACATCTCAAAGCACTGCAGTTACTGCACAGGTGAGTAAATTCTTCTTTCATACACGACAGTTTACCACAGCATAGTGCTTTGAAAACGTACGTACTGAGGCCCACGGAGTAGCCCTTCGTATCTCAGACACCATTATGTTTTTAAGCAACACTATGGATAATAAATGCCTGTGGTTTTATAACAAGTGACAATACATCCAAATATCCATCTTGATAGTCTTTGAGCAGAAATCATAGATCTCTTGGATCCATCTGCAAAAGAGAAGAACAGTCTTGGTGACCTTCGAAATTGCTTGGTCCTACCCAAGAAAGAGACCAGATACTTTCTAACATCCAGGATATGAAAACATGACTCCTGAAGAGTTATGTGGCTTCAGGAAAATCACTGGTAGATTAATAAACTGATTAACATGGAACTACAAGAGATTCTTCAGTAAGAATTTAGGATGTGAGCGCAAAAAAAGCCTTATCCTTGAAGAATACCGTAAAACAGGTATCTGCCATCAAGGCACCAATCTCCCCAACTCTATGGGCCAACGTGATGGCTACTAAAAAGGCCATCTTCACAGATAAATGGAGTAAAGAACAAGTTTCCATAGGATCAAATGGATGTTTCATAAAGTAATTGTTCACCAGGTTCAGGGCCGGCTCTACGGTTTTTTGCTGCCCCAAGCAAAAAAAATTTTGGCCACCCCCCACACCCTTTTTTTTGGCTTTTCACGTTTGCACTTTGCAAAGTTTTTGTTTTCTTTTGTTTTGACTGTTTAAAATCTTTTAAAAAATGAAACCAGAGAATTTGTAGTTAGTGAAATAAAACAATTTCCTATTACTGTATTCATTTAATTTTAAGCATTGAGAAATGTTTGAGAAACGCTTGTCTTGGTCTAATCAACTATGAATAATTTACATTCTGAGTCCAACTTTTCAGTATAAAAGAATCTGACTTTTCTCAAAGCTGTATGTGTGTTTGAAAGAATAATTTTCCCCATTTTCTAAATATATTCTCCTGTTTAGCACTTTCTTTACCAAAGTGACAGACTCTGCCAAGCCTATCGTTGTTCCAGTGCCACATTTCTATGCTATGCTAAGCCAGTCCTTCTGCAGGGAGTATTTCTTGTTAGTATGGCAAAGGAAAAAAGGTAAAGCACACACAAAATCTGTGGAGGTTCCTTTGCTCTGGCAGGAGAGGGAAAAAATAACAGGCAAATCTGGTTCACAACTGAGATCAGACTGATTGATTGCAGTAACAAAGCCAAGTAAAGTTTAAAATGGATTTAAAGTTAACAGTGTGGCCTTGTAAAAGACCATTTGAGCTTTTTGACTATAGTCTCTGGCTTTTGTCCTTTTGGAGCACAACCTGAAAGTTACTTGTTATCTGTATTTATTTTTTGGAGTTCTGATCTCAGAGCATAACTTTTTGAAGAATATATTGGTACATCTGTCAAAGAATTTACAGCTAGAGTGGAGGAGGCGGTGGCAGGGGCTGTGCACAAGGCTGCTCAGCACGGGCAATTATTGCTCCAGCTGTTTGGACAAAGACACAAAATCCTAAGATGGGAAAGGGTGGCGGATTTGGCAGCCCAGGAGCAGCAGCTGCATTGCCTGCCCGGAGCTGGGCTAGTGCGGACTGAGCTGGCGAGCTCGGGGTGACTGGGATTCCCGCCCCCCTCCCTCCCGCAGGAGGCTGGCGCTGGGCAGAGGCGTCAGGCACCTGCCCGGGGATGGGCTTGGCCCGAACACTGCAGCCCCAGTGCCACTGGAGAGGAGAACCCTCGGATCTGCTTCTCAGCTGGGCTTCCTGCTCCGGCAGCCAGGGGCTGCTCCCAGGAGGGGACCCGCCTTTCCCTGCATGTGCCCGGATGGAGCTGGCGCTGCTGCCCAGGTCTAGCCGCCATCTGCTCCCCCAGTGCCCAAGCCTGTGCCAGGGCGCAGCCACCTGACAGGAGCAGCCCACGGGCATGGGCTTGCACCCAGGCCACGCTGGTGCAGCTACCTGGTGTTAGCCCATGGGTCGAGCCGCTGCCCACGACTAACCAGCCTCCTGCGCTGCCCATGTGCTCCAGCCTCCGCCTGGGTGGCACCGCCACCGCTGATGGCTGGGACTAGCTGCCTCCTCCCCCAGTGGATGCTGCCGGGGAGCAGGCGGAGCCCGCAGCTGAGGAGGGGGGGCTGCTGCGTCCGCCGGAGCGCCTGCCAGTGCCCTCTGCGCTCACCAGCATGCTTTACTTCCAGATGGTGATCATGGCAGGGACCATGAGGCTGGCTTATTACTTCGAGTACATGGACACTTTCACGGTCAACGTGCAGGGCTTCTTTTGCTAAGAGGGCTCCTACCCAGGGCTGGCTCTAGGTTGCCGCCCCTGGAAACGTGCCGCCCCAAGCACGTGCTTGCTTTGCTGGTGCCTAGAGCCGGTCCTGACCAGGTTCATGTCCCAGGTCAGGGTGCGATCTTTTGTCTGGGGGGTAGAGCGTCCCCAAACCCTTAATAAACCTACATGATATAGCATGAGCAAATATGGAAACTCCCTCTATAGCCAGAAGAAAGGATGATATTGCAGCCAGATTGACCTTAATTGAGTTCACTGATAATCCCGAATTCTTCAGATCCACCAAATAATCCAGGATGACAAAGAGGTACAGCTTCAGGCAGGAAGCAGCAATGACAGCATCAATGAGAGAATCTCTTCCATTTCTGCAGGTAAGTAGCACAGATTGACTTCTTCCTACTACTCAATAACACCTGTTGCACTTCCTCAGTGCAGGAGGATTCTTCCCACAAACCATCCAGGAACCACACCTAGAGGCAGAGAACACCTAGATCGGAGTGAAGCAACCCACATCCTGTGAGAGGAGATAAGGAGTGGCGAGAAGCTTGAGCAGTGGATGGATACATAGATAAAGCATGTAAGGATACTAAGCTTGTCTCAGACAGGTTGGTATTATTAGGATAAATCCTGTGTCAGTGGAGTTGGAGGAAATGCATACAACAGATCATTCTTCTGTCCCCCAAAGAGTTGCATCCCAGATCCCATCTTTAGCAGAAAAGAGAACACTTCTTGTTCCTGAAGGTGGTGAAGAGATCCACCTCCAGCAGACCCCATCTTTGGAATACATTGTAGAACACTTGACAGTTTAGCTCCCATTCACAATCCTGTGAGAAGTGTCTGCTGATGACATTGGTTGCAGTGTTCTGAATGTCTGGGAGGTGGCATTGTATCTGATGAGCTATGCACGAGTTCCACAGCTTCAGTGCACAGAGGACCAGGGACTTGTTCCTCCTTGCTTGTTGATGTAAAAAGTGCAGAACATGTTGTCCGTCATGACCCTTATTGATTTGTCCATGATCAGAGGTAGGAAATTAAAGCAGGCGTTCCTGAGAGCCTTGGGCACCAATAGATTGATGTGGAGATTGGTCTCCTGAGTTATCCATCTGAGTTGTAAGAGCATTGAGATGAGTTCCCCATCTTAAGTGTGATGCATCTGTTGTTAAAGTTAGGGATGGAGTTGGGCAGCAGAATAGAACTCCTGCGCAGACACTAAGTTGATCTTTCCACCAGTCCAGGGAGTTCCCCACTTAAAGAGGACCCATCACCTGTCTAGCGAAGATGTGTCTGACTGGAAAATAGGTTGTTCTGAGCCAACCTTGAAAGCTATGGAGAGGTAGCTTTGTGCGATCAGTCTCAAAAGTACAAGCTGCCATGTGTTCCAAGAGCTGAAGATAGTTCTTTACAGTGGTCTGATGATTCACATGAATTGTCCATACCAAACCTAACAAGACAACGAACCTGTCTGAGGGAAGGTAGGCTCTAGCTGTCAACGAGTCCAAAGAAGCCCCTATAAACTATGTTCTTTACAGGGGTTAATGTGGATTTTCTCACATTTAGCTGGGACACAACTCTTGGAATGGAGCAAGAGCAGTTTGGATTGGAGAGAGCACGGCTTCATAAGAATGGTCCTTGAGTAGCCTGTTCTGAAGATACGGGAAGATGAAGATTGCCTCCTGTCAGAGATAAGAAGCCACTACCACCAGAACCTTGGAAAACACCCCTGGGGCAAAGAATAGACCAAAGGGAAGCACTTCGTATTGAAAATAATCCTGGCCTATAGTGAATTATAGATATTTCCTGTGCAAAGAGTGTACCACTATATGGAAATACAGATCTTGTCGGTCAAGGGCCAAAAACTAATCCCCCTTCTCAGTGAATCATGAGCCATGAAAGGTGGTGGAAACATAACCATTTCATCTGGTGACGAGGATGAAATGGATGTTTGAGGGGTAATCTCCTTATCCACACTGGCATCAACCCTGTTCCTCACGTCTCTTTCCTGTGGGGTGAACTGGTTGGGGAGGAGAGGACTGCACAACTCTAGTCTCCCTTTGAGATAGTACTTGTGGTCTGGAGAATTTCTGTTGGTAAGCAGCTCAGGGACCTCAGTACTGCCATCAGGGAAGTGGGGGGCATATGGGAGTGGAGGTGACATACAGGGCTGGTTCCATCAACCTTGATGACAGTCATGATCTTCCCTGCAACTCGAAGAATGGATTCCTGACAGGATGGGGGGGGGAACACAACCCTGAACTGATATAATGGAGGCTGACTGGAAGTCTCCTTCATTCTCCCCAGAAAAATCCAATGTAGGAGCCCTAGGGTACAGTAGAAGTCTGGAGATCGAGGTGTTGGTACAGAAAGATGCTCACTACACATGAGAGTTGGGGATTCCAGCTCATCCATCATGGAGAGGTCCCTCAAATATCTAAACTCTTGCAGTACGGAGCCGGTACCGATGCAGCAGCCAAGGACATAGTAGCCAAAGCTGATGGTACTGCTGATCGCAGGCGTAGCGATGTAGACACCAATGGAGAATGGCATAGTTGCTTGCTCGTTAGCAAGGGTGCCAAATGAATAAGTGCCAAAAGCACGACCGAGCTTGACAATAGCAGACCAGAATGCTTATGCTTGCCCTCCTCCCTGGTAGAGGGGACTGAAGCCCTGTTGGAGCCATATGTCTCCCTCAAGCTCCAGGACTTTCCAGATCTTCCGGCACTGGAGGAGGAGTCCTTTGACTCAGTGGTACCAAGCTAAGTGGTCGAGGCTTCAGAGATTGTAGATCTTACAGGCAACCTAGGCTTTTTTGGAGCAGGCTCCTTCAGAAGAGAATCTGTACCCCACTTTTTGGGAGCCCTCTCAGAAGCCTCCTATGACTTCCCCTTCTTAGGAGCCCTGCATCAAGAGATAAGGGGAACTGGATCTGTCTAGAGACAGATGTATGGGGTGTGGGCTCCTGACCTGACTCAGAGGCTGGTTGAAGTGAGCACTCCTCACTAACAGTCTGAGCTTAATCTCCTTGTTCTTTCTTGCCCTGGAATTGAAAGCTAGACAGCAATTGCACTTCTGGGTGACATGGGGCTCCCCCAAACAATGGACACACTTAGAGTGGCCATTGCTCACAGGTATAGCCTCTCAGCAGGAGAAGCAGTGTTTGAAGCCTGGCAAGCCAGGCATGCCTTGCCAGAAAGACAAGGCTCCCCAACGAGAAAGACGGGGGGGGGGGAGGATATCCTTTCACTACTAACTAACTAATTTTAACAAACTACTATAAAAAGAATACGAAATAGCCGAGGCACACTCAAGGCAGGCAAGCTAGAGCTCTGTCTCAGGCCAAGGAGGTAGAGAAGGAACTGGGGGCTGTTTGCCCACACATCCACATATGGTCTCTATGTCCAACAGGAGAAGCCCAGAAGAGCAGCCCCTAGTGACAGGAATCCAACATAACATCTAAAACAGCAAAAACAGTTCGCAGTCCCTGAGACTGTAAACACCGAGAAGTGTTTGCCCTGGGTAGTCCTCACCAAAATGAGACCATTAGCACCTAAATGCAGATTTTATAACAAACTTATAACACAATTTCCTGTTGCTAAGGGAGTACATTGCTGAAGGACTGTACTATGTATGTTTCTACAAAACATTTATAATCTCCTTCATGCAAAAAGTGTCAGCAGTCCATGTACTTGCCAGGCTTCTGAGTCAGGAGAAACTGTTATGAAACATCATAAAGGAGTTTCATTAGACTAAGAAATTTTTGATGGCTACTTAGCATGCCCACTAAAAAAAAAAATTAAAAAAAATCCCACTTGCTTATAATCTGACCAATTTTCTTTTCAAGTTAAGCACTGAGAACTAATTATATACCAAAGTCAGCCATTTTGAATTCCTCATGAAATCAATACTTTATATTATGTATTATGCATGAAAAGTGTATCTTTCCCATCCTAATACTGCAATTCAAACATGGATAAAAGGAGTTTGCTGAAGTTTTCCAAAAATTCACCTTTGGGCACAGAAAGCACAGGAAGATTTCAGCACAAAAATGAAACATTTTGGAAAATTATGATGATGTGAAAATGGGTGGAGGGGATCATAATGGAAACTGCAAATTAGCAGCACATGGTCTGACAAAGCAGAATAAATTCAGCAGCTGGACACAAGACCAATTGCTCTGGTCCTATTTTGGAACAGAGATGAATTAATACTTACATAATGAGGGAGCCTGTGTATCTAAAAACCTCAGTAGGACATTCTGAAAGACAGGAAGGCTGGATCCAGGGAGAGAAGCTGAAGAAATAGATTCTTTTTCATCCAGCACTTCTGACTCACCACATCTCTACACAGTGGGGGAAAAAAACCAATTAGCATATCATGCAACTCTAAATGTGACAGTGTTTCTCTTTCTTCTCACAATGTAATATCCACCCAAATCCCAGAAATCCCACTGAAGCACTACTGAAATAAAGCATTTTCCCACCTCTGTCTACCTTCAGTACTTCTAAAGTGCTTATTTAAGAGTTATATAATAATTATGGAAAAGATGTACATGAGAATTGGATAGAACCACCACTTGTATAAAATGTTATAGTTAGAATGTTTTAGTAAAATTCAAACAAACTTAATTTTCTGGATTGATTACACAAACAGGCTATAATTACAGCTTTAACAAAGGAAATTAATTTTCTTCTTTTGCGTGCATTACCCATTACTGGTGTAATGGGTTCTCCCTTCCCCTCACTGCCTGGCTGCAGGGCAGGAGGTAGCTTGAAGGAGCACAGGGCGTATGGAGAGTGAAAGTAAAAATACGTTTGTGTGTATGGTGCTATCTGTAGCCAGTTCCGGTGGAAGAAGCACTTCTATAAGAGTACTCTGGCTGCATTAAAAAGACTGTTGCATCTTAAATCAATACAGTCTTGCCTCCTACTTTTGGATACCCCTTATGCTAAACTTTGTTAGTAGGACCATCTATTGAAACAGTCTGTTCGACATGGCTTAAAAAACACAGTTTACACTGATGACCATTAAAAAGTCAATATTTACCAATGGGCTACCACACCACAGGACCTGAGGTACTCAATTATTAGATTAACAATTAACTGAAGTACCAATGGCATCTCCATTTGATCTCCAATGTGGAGAGGGTTTAATTTTATAAAGAAAAAGAGTTGTAGAGGAGCTAAAGAAATATTATGAGCCAAATGTCAACTGATGTAAATTGGCTTAGATCCATTTATCTCAATAAAGACACACCTTTTACACCAGCCAAGGACACAGCCCTGAGGCTATTTGAAACAGTTTCGCTGTTCTCTCAGATTCAACGGAAAAAAACTTAGGCAGTTTTACATAATGTATGGTTCTCTTTAAGACACATTATTTTGGTTCAGAATTGACCACTTGGTTTGTAGAATTCTCCAGATTTTGTAGGCCATCAGAGCACAATCTTTAGTATGCATAATCATGCACCTGTCAACCCAGTTTAACACACTACTTTCTTCAAGGGACAATAGATGGCAAGCCTCCACACACAGTACTATATATAAACTCCTAATACACAAAAGCAAACCATGACAGGAAAAATAAATAGTAATGAAGCTAACTGAAGCTAGTTTAAGGTTTATTTTTATTCAGAAGCTTCTTTATCATTCAAGTTAAGACATGATTCAAGAACCATAAATTGGTGGCATAACATCCAATTTGCCAAGTCTGATTTAACAGTTTAAAAACTTTATGTTGTATCAAGCTAATTTCTCCTCAGCTGCTCATTTTAAGTGCACTGGTAACATATTATTCTAAAATGAGAAAGAATAACTTACTTCTGCCTCAATTTCTGCTTGCCTCTTCTCCAGGAGTTTTGCCACAGCCATCGCCCTGTGTTTGCCAGATCTTTTACAGCTCACAGCCCATTCACAAAGCAATGTTACCACAGCTTCATCATTAGGGGCAACCTGTTCAAAGGAGAAACAAAATAGTCATTTCACTTCCACAGGAATAGCACTGCTTATTTATTTGCTGGCTAGAACCAGCATGGAACCAGGCTGCTGGTGGTGATGTACTTTGTACTAGCACTCTGTTTTACCCACGTGAAGCAATTTTTAGAAATTACTGATGCATGTGTATGCACATTTTATCTTCAAAGGGGATAAAGTGGGTGTGGGAGGGCATAGTGGCAGCAGAAGAAGGAAGCAAGGGGCACAACAGAAGCATCAACAGATATAGGGGGATATACTGGGGATAACGGGGAAGAGGAGGGACAACGGTAACTAATGAACAAGGGATAAGTGAATCTGGGGCTGGGTGTAGCAGAGCACCCCATATTTCAAATTTTATATAAATTTCATGCCTGTCATATGCTGATTCAATGCATGTTTTATGTAATTTGTTCCTCAGCTTTGCGCCTCACCAACGTAGACAGGTCTGGAAGAGACAGGGAGGTCTGTACTTTCCCCACCCCCTAGAGAAGAGTAACCCTGAGAGCTCCCACCCCCAGGAAGAGAAAGACAGGAGAAGTCGTTCGTCCCCATTCATTAAGAAGAGCACACCAAGGGTCCCTCCTTGTTCAAATCACTAAGTGTTGGAAATAGCCCTGTTTTCTTCTCTTCAGTATGTCAGGGGAAATAGAAAATAGAAGGCCCAGACTTTTCCTCCAGCTTCACCACAGACCAGTGCTAGGTGGGAGGCCTCTTAAAGAAGGGATTGTTTGTGAACAGAGGACCACAGAACTTTAATGGGGAAGGGAGAGAGGGAAGAACCTCAGCATGTTCAAACAAATATCTACACTTAGTCAAATACTGACCTTTTGGAGCACCTGATAATTAAGATACTCGTATTAAAATAAACTTAAAATCAATTGGAATACACACAGCAGCCCCCTGGCTTCTCTGAAGCATTTTATATAGAATTACTCTAAATGCTGGCAAGTACTTTTGAATAAGGACTGCACTTCTCAGAGACTCTGTAATACATGTAAGCAAGAAGATCTGAAAATATTTTCATGCTTAATTGACATGGAGTTTTTCACCCTAGCCCCCAAAAAGGGACTTTCCCCACACATGTAAGCAGCTTTGGTTTGGTTCCTGGGATGTATATTGATCAGCATTGCCCATTTTTCTTTTGTCAGCAGAGTACAACTAGCAAAAATCCTACACATAAACAGAGTTGTCAGAGAAAGCAGATTAGTGTGTGTCACATCATCTAAAGAATCATAATAGAATATGCGATGGTGCACCCCATAAGGCTTTATGGAAATATGCTTATGAACGTATATATGACATAACTGGAATATATTTTATGCTACATATGCCATGTAACATATCTACGTAAAGGTTATGAGCTACTGAATATATTCATCCTATTCTATGCATGTGTCATTGTTGTATTCAAAGTTATGAATATTGGCTGTATACTTGTTTGATTTTAAATAGCCTTAGTAAGGCATTTGGTCAGCTTCTTTGGAAAGGAATTTGCAAGTTAAGTGCCCAGTCAAGAAGCACTTAATGGACATGGATCTTGGAAGGCTCCAATCCACATAAGAAGTCTACTTGAGGTAGCATGTGAACCATGTGAAGGTAGCATGTGAACCATGGCTGCTACCTGTAAGTTTGAGTCATGCATGGACATGTGACTTTTCCATGAGACTCCAAAACTTCATCGTGTAGCTTGAATTCTACACAGGGGGATGGAGGGGTATCCACCCACAAGACAAAGTCTATTTAAATCCCTGGGAGACACCTCCATTTTGTCTTCAGCTGGCTCAAGAGATAGCCTCTCCACCCCCAAAAGATACCTGAAAGAAGCTGGAACAAAGGATAGTAACTACGGGGGGAGGGGGGGGGTGAGTGATTGCTGGACCCAGACTAGAAGGAGACTAGTCTGTAAAAGGAAGCTTACTGGAACACCTCTGAGGGTGAGGTTTTATCTGTATTCAGTTTTCTTACTGTATTAGACATAGACTTGCATGTTCTATTTTATTTTGCTTGGTAATTCACTTTGTTCTGTCTGTTACTACTTGGAACCACTTAAATCCTACTTTCTGTATTTAATAAAATCACTTTTTACTTATTAATTAACCCAGAGTATGTATTTATACCTGGGGCGGGGGTGCAAACAGCAGTGCATATCTCTCTATCAGTGTTATAGAGGGCGAACAATTTTTGAGTTTATCCTGCATAAGCTTTATACAGGGTAAAAACGATTTATTTGGGGTTTGGACCCCACTGGGAGTTGGGCATCTGAGTGTTAAAGACAGGAACACTTCTTAAGCTGCTTTCAATTACGCCTACAGCTGTTAGGTGACGTGGTTCAGACCTGGGTCTGGTTCAAACCAGGCAGGGCACTGAGGTCCCAAGCTGCCAGGGCAGGAAAGTGGGGGCAGAAGTTGTCGTGGCACATCAGTTGTCAGCCCCAAGGGGGTTTCTGTGATCCAGCACACCACAAAGTAGATCACTAAAATGAGAAATTGGGATTTTAGCCATGTTTTAAAAGGTTGACAGATTTATCAAATTAATATCAGAGAAAGGTATTTTAAAATGTTGACAAGTTAAATATTGAGCCTGTATCCTTTGGGGATTGGATTCTGCCATCTTCTAGGAAGAAAACTCAATGTACAGAACAATCTGATTTTACTATTTTCTAGGCATAAGCAAGAAAAGTAATCCAGGTACCAGCAACAGGTTAATGAAGATTTCACAATCTAAAAGAACTATATACATGAGGTTCTCGTTACATAGTGAGACATCAGCCATGGAAAGACACTTTGTTGGAACCCCAAAGATGAACAAAGAAACAAAAAACATGCTGCTTTTATGAAGATCACTGTATTTCCTAAGCAAGCTAAAAATCTTACAGCATGACTTACACGTTGTAAACAAAGAGTCAGACCTTAGCTATCTACTGTATGCGTATCATATTTTAATATTAAAGTCAATTTTATTTTGTTTAACTTCATTTTTATTGTGGTTTTCTGGATCTTTAGTCCAGTACCAAATAAACTTTATGCTCAGTTCCATCTATTTTAACTGAAGCATGGACCAGTCATTTGGGACAAGAGGCGTTGGATGCTTCTGAGGAAAGGAGACGGATTTCTGTCCTTAAAGAAGTCAGAAAGAGAAAAATTAAAGGCCTAGAAAACCTGTCAAAGCTACTGTGGAGTCCATGTCCATCACCATACTGTGCTGTGATGAAGCTGGCAGAAGTCAGTTTGGGCAAAGGGAGAGTCCTAAAACCCAGAGTGGGCAAGGTGTGGTTACACCCATGTAATCTGTAGCCAGCTGATAAAACTGAATTGTCTCTGCTAGAGTGGAAGGATGCAGTTACCAAGGTTATTTCCTGTTTATACAAACCGCCACACTGACCAGATGAGGTAGGTTGATTTACCTAAATATGTTAAAAATTAACCTCAACTCTCCCAATATTAAAATTTTTTAAAACATTACTGGTAAGAGCCATTTGCATTTGTCCATATAACATTTGGTCCAGACTAGTTTTAAAAGTCTACATACTTTCTGTTTCTCGTGAGAGACTTCTCAGAATAAGAGCCTACTCTATTAGGAAATGTCCCCTGATTAGAGCTTGTCAACTGCTCCCACACCCCACCCTGGATCAGACTGTGGAGGTGGTGCTGGGTTTCTCTGCTCCCATCCCTAATACTGCCAACCCCTTCTGCCTCCCCCTTCCCATTCCTTCTCCTCTTTGGAACACCACTATAACCAACTTTTCCCTTCTGCTGTCATCTACAGTCCACTCCATTCCTCCCCTTCAGCCTGATCCTCAGGGGCTTCAGTTTCCATACTGATGACCCATCTGAGCCCTTCGATGTATGTTTCCTCATCCTCATGTCTTCATTCAACCTGCAGCCCGGGTTCAACTCTCCCATGCACTAAAAGGACCATTCACTCAACTGCATCTTCACCAAGCACTTCTCTCTCTCTGTTGCCGAGTCACTCCTCCTCTCTGATCATTTGGTTCCTTTCAGAATTGACCGTCAAGCTCCTTCTCAATCCCCTGTCACTCAGTCTTTTCCATGACATCTGGTCAATCAGCACTGGTGACTTCTCATCTGTTCTCAGACTCTCTCCCACACTAATATGGTGATTTATTTACTTCATGCTTCAGTCTTCTCCACTCTTAACTCTTTGCCCCTTTCTTCCATCACAAGATCCACCTTGCCACCCGCAACATCAGTTTCCTCTGTTCCTGCTCTCACTCTTCAGAATGTGTCTGGCAGAAATCCTATGACCAAGATGATCGCCTTCTCTCAAACTCATACTCTCCTCTTTCAGTTCTGCCATCTTCCTAGCTAAACAAAGAATGGTTACTTACCCTACTATAACTATGGTTCTTCAAGATAATGTAGTCAGCATGAGTGCAGGTGCAGCCTCACGTGCACAAGACCAGAATGTTTTGATTAGCAATGTCCATTGGGCCATGCATGCACTGTATGCCTCTTTGTTGTCCCATATGAGGGCATAAAGAACAGGGTGACTGCAACCCTCCCTCGGTTCCCTCTTACTACTGGTGTTACTGAAGACTCCAAAAAGTAGAGGCACAGAATTTTGTCGGCTGGTTTCCTCCTCTCACCCCTTCATTTGCCCCACACACCACATCTCATCTCCTGATTATCATTGTGCCCACTCTCATTCCTTCCCTTCCTCTTCTCCTTAACCTCTCAGCCTCCTCTGGTTCTTTCCCCTCACGATACAAACATGATCTAGTCTCTCCCATCTTAAAAAAAACCCAAATCCTTCACCAACTCCTGCCCCATCTCCCTTCTATCTCTAAGCTTATTGAACACACTGTTTACAATTGCTTCCTTGAGCTCCTCTCTTCCAACTTCATCCTAGACCCTCTTCAATATGGCTTCTGCCTCTCATACTCCACTGAAACTAGTCTTGCCAAAGTCTCTAATGACCTGTCCCTAGACAAAGTGGAGACCAGTGCTCCAGCCTCACACTCCTTGATCTGTCAATCACTTTCAACACAATCAACCACTCTCTTCTTCCTGAAATCTTGTTCTCCCTTAGCTTCCATGATTTGACTCTCCAGTTTCTCCTCCTACCTCTCCAATTGCTCCTTCAGAGCATCTTCCTTCCTACCTTGTGTTACTTCCTCAAGGCTATGTTCTTGGCCCCCTTCTCTTCTCTCTCCCTCTTCAGCTGATCTTTGGACAATCTCAACAGCAAACACAAATTCTACTACCATGTCTATGCAGATAAGTCACAGATCTACCTCTCTACTCCAGACCTGTCTCCTTCTGTCCATACTAAAAATCATAGTCTCTCGGACACCTCCTTGTGGATGTCTAGCTGCCAGCTCAAGCTAAACACTGCTAAAACAGAGGCCATAAACTTCCCCCCAAAACCCATACTGCTTACCTCTTTTCTTGATCACTGTGGACAACACCATCATCCTACCTGTCACTCAGGCCTGTAATCCAGGTGTCATCTTTGACTCGGACTTATTTCTAGGAATGTGCTCAAATCCAGGCAATACCTAAATCTTGTCAGTTCTTTATGTATAACATCTCTATGATACAGCCTTTCCTATCCATTCACACAGCTAAAACACTCATCCAGATTCTCATCACACCATGCCTCAATTACAGAAACATCCTTTTCTCTGGTATTGACAAATGCAACCTTGCACCACTCATATCCATTCAGAATATTGATGCAAAGATAATTTTTCTAGCCAGTCACTTTAACCATGTCTTCATTGTCTCTTTGCATCCATCCACTGGTTCCTCCTTCTCTACTGCATCAAACATAAGCTACTTGTCTTCACTTTCAAGGGCCTTCACAGCCTATCCCTACCCTACCTATTAACTCTCTTTCAACATCAAGACATCAACTCCTGCCTCCATCACCCACTTGTTAAATTTTCAAACAAGGACCTTTGTGCTTTCGCCCATGCTGCCCCCATGCTTGGAAGGAGCTCCTCATAAATATCCACAAAGCTACCTTATTATCTTCCTTCAAAACCTCTTTTAACTCTTCTTTTCTGTAATGCCTACAAAAAAAAATGTAACAGTTAGGCCACTGCCATGCTGAGACCACTGCCTATCATACTAACCCACGTTGTCTCATTTCCTTACACTCCCCCAATCTGTCTGTCAGTGCCCACCTCTTGACTTGTCTCAGACTTAGACAGTAAGCTGTCTGGGGCAGGGACCATCTTTTTGCTGTATCTTTATTCAGTGCCTAGCCCTATAGTAATACAAATAAATAATAAAATAGGGTTTTCTTCCCCCACGGAAATTTTTGCTTTTTTGTCCAAAATTGAAATATATAATGAAAATCTTGGACTGAAATCTGAAATACTTCTGTCTGAAAATTGCCCCATCAGAGTTATAGTTTGGGTGCCTAATGCTTCCCATAGAGAATAGCAACATGAGGCAATGAACCTATCACTCCCATAAGACGCTGCAGCAGCATATCTAAACAGAAAAAAATTGTATTGATGAAAAAAAATTAAATTCTGTGGAAAGTAGAGATCATGAAAAAATTAGTTAATCCAATTTTCCATTAAAAAAAAAAGTGTGTAAACAAGAACACCTAGCAGGAACACAGCATATCACCTTGCTCCTCTCTCCATAATAAATATGTTTAATTTGGCTAAACGTTGCTCAAAGAAATACCTCCAGAACCATAATTACTTGTGTTGCTCATCTCAGAATTATTTCCAGTTTATCAGCATCTTTTTAAATTGAAGTACCCAGAAATGAATGAAATATAATAGCTACTAAATCTCCAGTGACAAATAAAGGAGGATATCGCTGATCTCTGATGTGACACCTCCGAGTACTGCATCACAAAACTACACTAGTTTCGCTTTAAAATAATTTTAAAATCCACTCTCCTCTCACAACAAGCTCATATCCAATTTTCTCTCTCTATCATGCCATGATAGAAAGTTGTAATAAAAAAAAAAAAGAAAAAACAACTATTTACTAAATATCTCCCATCACATTGAACATCTTCATTTTAAAAATATTTTCCCCCTCAGATATTGCCTTGAATTTAGATTTTGGTCATTCCTCCCCATATTTTTAACTTTTCTGCATCTATACAGTGTATACTTCTACTACCCTGCCTTCACTTAGTGTTTGAAACACTCTGAATTTAGCATAATCTGCAAATTAAATAAGTGGGCTCTTTACATCTTCCTCTAGATTATTAATCAATATTATGTTTGAAGAGTTTAAAAAGTAAAAAGGCTAACATACATGAAACAGCCAGAAAATAAACACATTTTTCAGAGCTATTAAAAGTTACAGACCTCCAAGCACTGAAGATTAACTGTTTCAGGATTAATATTTTTAAGAGAGATGATTATTTGCATAAAAGCCATACACCTACAAAAACTATGCTATGTTACTTACTGAATGGAACATTTTCACATATTACATTTGTGCTCAAGCAGGGCAGGCCAGAAAGAGAGATTAAACAGTTTAAAACCATCAAAAAGATAAACAGTAAAAAGCAGAATCCTTCAAACAAATGTAGGGTGGCAAAATATTTACTTTATCTTTCATAATCAAATGGAACAATCATAGAACCATAGGGTTAGACGGAACCACAAGGGTCAAACAAACTTCTTCCTGTGGCGGATGGAAACAAATATCTTCAAATAATGATAAACCATATCTTCAACACACAGGCAGGAAATCCCTAAGATATTATAGTTTGAACTTTACACTGACCTGTTCCCCTTTCTGCAAGCAACAGAAAACAAGTTTAAAAAAATGGAAGGAAATGGCTCTATAGCTCAACCAAGGGCAGTCTTAAATGGGAGAAAAGAAAAGTTTCTTAGATCATCAAATCCCTGTAGTTGCAGCAGTGCTGTGTTTAGCACAACAGCACTTCTTTGGATTCCTAGCTGGAGTTCCCTCCCCTCATATAGATCATCTCTATCTCATCAGTAAGCAGAAAGGATGGCTGCTCCTAGTACAAACTGATCAAGTGCCTCATTTTCAGCAACACTTACACCCACAACTCCCACTGAAGACCTCTGAAAAATCAAGCCCTAAGGAAATGATAAAATGTAGAATCCAGCAGCAAGACTGCAGGTTATTGAAGAGTTGTGTGAGCTCCAATATCAGTAGGGTCAATTAGGGTCTTTGGACTAATCAAGGCATCTAGTGATTGGGTTTAGGGGAAACAGAAGGGAGGAAACATAGAAAGAGAAGCTGACAAGAAAATAAACTGCAGAGAAATTAAGAAAAAGAGCAAGTCTTGAACAGGTCCCACCATGCCACTTCTGGAGGTGGAACCAGAGGGCAAACATCCCTCGATGCTTCTGTCTTGGTCCAACCTGGGGCACACGTGAAATTTCAAGGACAAAAACGCTGATAAATGAATTTAGGAAAGTTTTTCCATAGAATTGCCCCAAAACACATTCACCAGGTTGTCCCAGCACAAATATAATTAAATTATTGTTCTTTACAAAAATTATATCTGCACACATAATATGCAAACATTTTCTTCCAAAGGTATCTGTGATGGTCAAAACCATCAGACATATTCATCCGTTATTCTCTTATATTTAAAAATAATATGAAAAATGAAAAAGAATTAGCACCATGCAGCCAACCCACCTGTGATCCCACCAAGCTCAATGTGTTCATATCTTGTTGGCTTAATTCAAGTCGTAGCAAAAGTCCATCCTAACCCAGCCTCAGGTTTATGATAAACATAGTAATAATTAACGTTTCAATGTACCATACAAAGAAAAGATTATTTAATAAAGAGCAAGGGAAACATTAAAGAAAACACTGTATAAAAAGTTTTACTTGTGAAGTTATACGATTCTATTATGAACATTAATGTTATGATTAAATCAGCAGGAAGTTGATCACAAACATGATAAACACACACGGGCTCAATGATTATTACAGTTGGCCCTTGTTAAATGTCGAAATGTAAAAAAGTTCTTTTCAATTGTCCAAGTGGACAGTGATTCACACATGCAGACTACATATATGTTACTATGAAGATGATGGAACAGATTTGGGGTTTCCTCTCCACTACATACAAAAATGTAAATTACATCTAAGAGTGCATTAAATTTGTGTACTTAATGCAACAGGTCATCACTGGTTCCTTCCAGCCTGCATAATTAAGCTTTCGAATAATAGTCCCCGGTACACATCAAAGCTCATCCTGAGATACATATCAGGAAGATGGGAAATGTCAGTACCACAAAACCTATTTTTCCTGAGTCTATTGAGACTATGAAGACAGATGGTGGAAAACTGCAAATCCTGCTTTATCAGACACACAGCATCTCTGCTAAGTACTTGGAGAAATGTAATAATTTACACTATCGCATTTCTACAGGCTCTATTAAGGAACCAGAGCTTCAATTAAGTACTATACCAACTGGAACTAGGGGCAAAGGCTTATCGACTCAAATCCTCTCTTTCATATGTGATTTTTTTTAAACCCTCATTAGGAAAGCTTATCTTCTTCTGCAGTCAGTGTTATCAAATAACAACCTGAAAGTTCAGATTGGCTGCTAAATGAGAGGCACTGTGATTAAAAACAAAAAGAACATTCAAACCTTTTACTCTGACACTAATTGTGGAGGTAGATTTATAAAAAGAAGGATGAGATTTATTATACATACATATGTGTGTACATATATTATACACACACACACACACACACACACACACAAGAGAACACTCCTAGCTAATATATATGCCAGTAACATTAATCACATATCTTATTTGACTAAAGCGTGTATAATTAACTTTGGTTAGGAAAGAGCCCAAAAAAAAAAAGTCAAACAAAAACAAAAACAGAGCCTGCTGACCCTGTAATCTGAAAGCTAAAACTTCTTTATAAATTGACTCAAGAACAGCTGTGGCTTCTTACATTTGAATGATACAGTATTTACAAAGGTCCAATTTAAAATTCTGCTAGAAGTATACTCTGTATACTTTGCAATAAAGTAAAAAACATGCATTTACCCTACTGAGTACAGCACTGAAGTTGACAAAGGCAGCTGTAGATTAAATTAAATCTTTTCCAGTTTCACCCTAAATTTAAACAGGTTATACAGTAGAATTGTCTGAATATTTTAAAGAGACAATCATTTCTCTTCTTACTGAAGACTTTCAAAAATGTTCTTTATTAACGCTAGAAAAATAAACCAATAAACTAGAAAAACAACTCTGTGAAACTGAAAAGGGGCAGATGTCTGGTTCTGTTTCTAAGTGTGTCATTTACTGGTTAATATTGTACAACTGCTAGTCCAAATATAAAAATAAATTTTGATTATATACCTTCAAAATAAAATTAATGTAAATTTTTAGAAAAGTAAGGTGCCAATTAAAAAAAGGGAGCACTAGTTGGCTGCAGGTGATTAAACTCAAAAACCATGGCACTGATTCTACAGCTTCATACTTTTCACTAGCACAGTAAATATGTTTATTCAAAAGACAATCTCTGTTGAACAAAAAGACAAGGCTCCAATTACTTGAAAAAACATTAAAATGTTTACCCACCTCAAAATTCAAAGTGACTAAAAACAATGAACTCTTCATAAAATGTACATGCATGAGGAGCAATATAAATAGCTGAATTTCTTAGGCTCTTATCCTGCAGAGTTATGTATATTCTTCATTTTATCAGTTGTCAGTTGTATCGACATCCATGAAACCACTCACAGTGCACAAAAGTATGCGTGTGAAGAGCACAACACCAAAAGTCTTTATTTTATCAATTTAAAGTGATGGATAAATGAGTGCAAAAATACAGCATTTTTTAAATGTCAAGTGCACAACATAATGAACAAATTGTGTATATGATCAATAAACCTATGACAGTGAAAAGCATAGCACACCGATTCTCATATATAAAGACTACCTTTTTTGTGCATAAGGGAGCGTGTCACATCATCTCATAAAAGCTTTAGCTCAGGACTTCCTGATTTCTGATGCTGTGAATTTTTATTTACACTGTAATTTAGTTAACATTCAAGTAGCATCTCCGAAAGGTGATCAGACTCTGGATTCATCTCATCTCCTCCGGGTCTTACCTGAGAATCCTTTGTTCCTGTAAGGGCCCAGGGACTAGAAAATAGTCTGCAGAGACTGGGATTGTTGATGCTCCCTGGCTGTGCATTTGCATAGTATTCTGGGTGCTACTGTGGGAGTACTATGGAGAGCAGGTGCTGTAGGAAGTGCTGCCCAGGATACCCAGAGTGACGGTACCCTGCAGCCTTCTGATCGGCCAAGCACCCCATTTAACCCCAAGGGTTGCCCCGAGAAGTTGTATGGATAGCCACACAGACTTTGGCCTGCTACAACATCAGACATTGCCTGGTCTCCAACTCCAACCTGACTCTGACCCAGATTCCTAGCTCTCAATATATATATGCATCCTGGAAATTTATTTCTGACAAAGTTCATAATTTTATTGTTTTTGTTCTAAAGCACTTAGAACGCAATAATATAGTGTATGTATTTATGACATCATGACAGCAACCACCAAATGGAAGAAAGTTATGAAAGGAAGATGGGAGAGCCATTACTCACTACACCAAGATACTCTAAGACTGAAGACAAGCCTCGGATTAGACGTACATGCTACATTGTATTACATGTTTGCTTTAAAAAAAATCAGACCGGACCCAACAAAAAATTTATGAAGAATATTGCCCTTTTACAACTTTTCTAATAATAGAAATTCTTTGTTCAGTTTGTTTTAAAAAACTGTTCATGTTATTAATGTCACAGGGCAGACTTTGCCTCACACAAGTGATTTTGCGCAGTACAGTCCCTTAGTCATGAAGGAATTTCATGCTGGACTTCTGCAGCACAGAAGAAAAATAGACAAGTTTCAAATAAACAGTAATTCAGCATGTGCTGATTGAATTATTAAACTTTATAATCTTGCTCAGAATTTATTCCTGCTTTTCCATTGCTTGTTGAATGAGGCTGGAAAAGGTATAGAGAAGGGCAATAAAAATTATTAGAGGTAAAGAACAGCTTTCAGACGAGGAGAGATTAAAAGACAGGCGCTGTTCTGGCTTAGAGAAGAGATGACCAAGGGGGGATATGAGAAAGGTCTATAAAATTATGAATGATATGGAGAAAGTAAATAGAGAACTGTTATTCAACCCTTCACTTAACACAAGAACTTGGGGATCACCTGATGAAATTAATCGGCAGCTGATTTAAACAAACATAAGAAAGTACTTTTCACACAACACACAGTCAGCCTGTGGAACTCATTGTCAGGGGATGTTGTGAAAGCCAAAAATATAACTGGGTTCAAAAAAGAATTAGATAAAGTTCACAGAAGATAGGTCCAGCAATGAGCTATTAGGCAAGATGGTCAGGGACATAACCCCATGCTCCAGGTATCCCTAATCCTCCAACTGCCAGAAGCTGGGACTGGGTGACAGGGGGTGGGGATCACTCAAAATTGCCCTGTTCTGTTCATTTCTTCTCAGACATGGCTTCCTTGGCCAGGCTCTTGACATCCGTGCCTGGCAGATGTTCTTCCCTGCAGGTTTTGGAGGGTCAGGCACAGAAGCGCACTATGTGCAAAAGCACAGTGTGCATCCCTGAGCATCCACAGAGTCACTGCACAGTCCTGGGGTGAGGAGGATTCCTTTATTCACAATCACATGGGACAGCTCAGTACACAGCCCCATTATTCAGGCTGTGCAGTAGGGTGATGATTTTGCTCAAACTAAATTCCAGTGCACAAAAGTGAAAAGGAAGCTATGTGAGTACTTTAAAACCAGATGGTTGCTAGTCATGCAATTCTAGCAACTGCTGCTGAGCGTTAAACATAATTTATGACTTCCATACATCTTGTTGCAAACCTACTCATCTGAGGTCCAGAAAGAAATTGGTACTATATCCCTGTGCATTAGGCTGCCTCTATGGGATACTGCCTTAATGTTTCTAAGGGCCCTATTTTTAATCCAAACCTCCAGAGGCATTTTTAGCAGCTAAAAAGGAGCAATTAAAAGGCATTCTTACTGTAACCAGAAAAGGAGTACTTGTGGCACCTTAGAGACTAACCAATTTATTTGAGCATAAGCTTTCGAGAGCTACAGCTCACTGCATTTACGGTAACCACTCATTTGAAATCTAGCTGATTTTAGTAAACATTTAACCTTGCTTAAAATTGCCTGATTGGAATGGAGGGCTACCCACACAATATTTATTTTAAAATATTACACCTGCGTCATAATATTTATAGCACTAATCATTTTTGAGCGGAGCACAACAATTCTACAGACATACATGCAATCTCAAATGACATATCAAGCTGCATGAATTTTTTTAAAATCTACACCGATACAATTTTTTGCTATGGGGTTGCTCAGCATGGAACAGGAAATTCCTGTTAAGTCAGTGGAAAGTAGCTATTAAGTAGCTAATTGTTGTTAAGTCAGTGGAAAGTCATATTTACCTATGCCGTATCATAGATACTTAGGGCCCAATTCTATCCCACTGCTGAGAATTAGATGCAATTCCACTCAAGTCAGTGGAGCTGAACTGTTGTAAATGAACTGTTGGAGTGAACGGTTAGTCACTGTGCTTAGCATAACACTCTCTCTCTCTCATCATATGAATTTCAGTAAGGCGTTATGAAATAAAAATAGTAGGAGAGCTCAGACCATATGCTTTGGTTTTAAAGAATTCACCCGAGTATTACTACGATACCATGGAACTGAAGAGACAGCTCATTGTTAAAAATCATGGTTTGTCTACATTACCCACTCGATCGACGGGCAGCGATCAATCCAGCAGGGGTCAATTTATCGCGTCCAATCCAGACACAGTAAATCGACTGCCGAGCGCTCTCCCGTTGACTCCGGTACACCACCAGAGCAAGAGGCGCAGGCAGAGTCGACGGGAGAGCGTCAGCCATCGACTTACCACAGCGAGGACACCACGGTAAGTAGAGCTAAGTACGTCAACTTCAGTTATGTTATTCACGTAGCTGAATTTGCGTTACTCAGATCAGTTCCTGCTCCCTCCCCTCCCCCCAGTGTAGACCAGGACTAGAGACAGACAGACTGAACATTGCTTTTTGGCCTGTACACAAACAGTTGGGTAAATCTACTGTATCTCACATGAAAGCAAGCATAAGGCAAAGAGTATGTGTGCTGTAGTCTGTGATCATATCGAAGGCTTTTTTTGTTTCCTCAAGCCAATTTGTTCAAAGTTAGTAACGCAGAGGCCATCACCCTGCTAAGCTACAGGTATAGTCAGTCAATCAGAAACAGAAACAATCGGTCATCTCCTGCTTAAAGTTTCACTTCGTCAATACAGTATCTATTCCCCTGTCATGCAGCTGTGGAGCAACTAGTCCTGGTCACAAAATGAAGACAGATTATGAATACAGTCTGAGTCTCTCTAATTAGAGCACATCCTAACAATCTTATGGCCAAATCTTGAGGCCAACACTCTCTCACATCCTCCATCTCTGCTGATCACTTCCTTCCTGCCTGAAATGCTGTCCTCCCTTGCCTTTTGTGATGCTGTACTCCCTGGTTCTCCTCCTGCCTCTCCTTCAAGGACTCTTTTGGTGGGCAGAAAGGACAGTTAACTGTTCCGTAACTGGCGTTCAAGAGGTATTGCTCATGTCTATTCCACAATAGGTGTGCATGCTCGCCACGTGCACCGGTGCCAGAAGTTTTTCCCTTAGCAGTACCCGTAGGGGGAGCGCTGCTGCAACCCCTGGAGTGGCGCCTCTATAGCGCGCTATAAGGGGAGCCGTGCACTCCCCCCACCCTCAGTTCCTTCTTGCCGAACCAACTCCGACAGAGGGGAAGGAGGGCGGGATGTGGAATAGACATGAGTAACACATCTCAAAGAACGCCAGTTATGGAACAGGTAACCGTCCTTTCTTCTTCGAGTGCTTGATCATGTATATTCCACAGTAGGTGATTACATGCTATGTCTGATGGAGGTGGGTAGGAGTTCACAGATTCCCTGGCTGAAGCACAGCTCTACCGAAACCAGCGTCATCCCCAGCGTCGGAGATAATCACATCGTGCGAGGTAAACGTGTGAACTGAGGACCAGGTAGCAGCTCTACAGATGTCTTGGATAGGGACATGGGCCACAAAGGCAGACGACAAGGCCTGAACCCTTGTCGACTGCGCCCTCACGATCGGTGATGAGGGAACCCCTGCTAGGTCATAGCATGTGTGGATGAACAATGTGACCCACCGGGAAAGTCTCTGGGTGGAGATCAGTTGACCCTTCATGCGCTCGGCTGAAGCAACAAATAGTTGCGAAGACCTGCGGAACGGCTTAGTCCGATCCAGATAAAAAGCCAGTGCCCTGCGCACATCGAGCATATGGAGGCGGCGTTCCTCGTTAGAGGCATGAAGTTTGGGGCAGAGGACAGGCAGGAAGATGTCCTGGCTCATGTGGAAGACAGAGACCACCTTAGGGAGGAATGCAGGATGTGGGCGGAGCTGAACCTTGTCCTTGTGAAAGACGGGGGGGGGGGGGTCCGCAGGTCAGGGCCCTGAGCTCCGAAACCCACCGAGCTGACGTGATAGCCACGAGGAAGGCTACCTTCCATGAAAGGCGAGACCAGGAGCATGTGGCCATGGGCTCAAACAGGGTCCCCGTGAGGTGGGATAACACCAAGTTTAGATCCCACTGTGGAACGGGGGTTCTAGCATATGGAAAGGACCGGTCTAGCCCCTTGAAGAAACGCGCGGTCATGGCATAGGAGAAAACTGAACAGCCCTGGACTGGCGGATGGAACGCCGATATAGCCACCACATGCACCCTGACGGAGGAAGGTGCCAGACCCTGAGGTCTAAGGTGAAGGAAGATAAGTCGGAGAGGGGCAGACCCTGGGGAAGTACCCCGCTCACCCACCCACCTGGTGAACTTGGACCACTTTGCCAGGTAGGCTCGGCAAGTGGATGGCTTCCTACTTTCTAGGAGGACACGCCTGATCCCTTCCTAACACCTTCTCTCCTCTGCATCTAGCCATTGAGCAGGCACGCTGTCAAATGGAGGGTGGCCAGCTTGGGATGGAGGCAGCGGCCTGGGTCCTGGGAAAGTAGGTCTGGGCGGAGCAGCAACAGCTGCGGAGGGGCCACCAGCAAGCTCAGGAGGGTCCTGTACCAATGCTGCCGGGACCAAGCTGGAGCGATCAGGAGGACTTGTGCCTTGTCCATTTTCACTTTCTCCAGGATCTTGCCAATGAGGTGGAACGGGGGAAAGGCGTAGAGGAATTGACCCAACCATGGCAGGATGAAGGCATCTGAGATCGTGTTCCTCCCCACCCCCACCTGGAACAGAACTGGTGGCAACACCAGTTCTGTCGGGTCACAAACAGGTCTACTTGGGGAGTGCCCCACGCTTGGAAGAGCTAGTGAGTGACCTCCAAGTGGAGCGACCACTCGTGTTGAGAGGAGAAAACCTTGCTCAGGCAATCAGCCTGTGTGTTGTTGACTCCTGGTAGGTGGAAAGCCTTCAGGGAGATGTCGTGGGCTATACAAAACTCCCAGAGCCTGATGGCTTCCTGGCAGAGGGCTGAGGACCTCGCCCCACCTTGCTTGTTGATGTAAAACATCGCAGCGGTGTTGTCCGTGAGTACTCTGACCACCTTGCCATGCAGTTGTGAGCTGAAAGCCACACAGGCTAAGCGTATTGCCCTGAGCTCCCTGACATTTGTGTGAAGGGACAACTCTGAGGCCGACCACATCCCTTGGGTCTGTGAGCTCCCTATGTGGGCCCCCTCAGCCCAAGTCCAACGCATCAGACACTAGGTCTAGCGGGGGGGTTGGACCCCAGAAGGGAATCCCCTGGAGCATATTGACCAGGCAGGACTTCCATTTTAGCAAGGCAATCACAAGCGCTGGTACCGTGAGGACTTTGTCTAGCCTGTCCCAGGCCTGGGAGAACTCTGAGGCCAGCCACAGTTGGAGGGGCCTCATCCGAAGTCTGGCGTGGCGAACCACGTATGTGCACGCAGCCATGTGGCCCAGGAGCTGCAGGCTTGCCCTGGCTGTGGTCAAGGGGAACTCCGTGACCGAGGATATGAGCCCCTTCAGCATCTGGAACCTGCCCGGGGAAGGGAGGCTGTGGCCTTGAAGGCATCCAGGAGAGCGCCTATGAATTCTGTGCACTGCACCAGAACCAATGTCGACTTGGCCTCGTTTACTAGGAGGCCCAGGTTGGCACAAGTAGCCAAGAGCAGCTCCACATGGGCCTGTACCTGAGACCGCAAACTGCCCTTGAGCAGCCAGTCATCGAGGTAGGAAAATATCTGGACCCCTCAGCATCTGAGGTAGGCCGCCACGACCACCATACGCTTTGTGAATACGCTGGGTGCAGTGGACAGGCCAAATGGGAGGACCGTAAACTGGTAGTGGTCCTGTCCCACCAAGAAACGAAGGAAGCGTCTGTGCCCCTCGAATATGCTGATATGGAAGTATGCGTCCTGAAGGTCCAGGGCAGCATACCTATCGCCAGGGTCCAGAGAGGGTATGATACATGCCAGAGAGACCATGCGGAACTGACATTTGGCCATGAACCAATTGAGGTCTCGCAAATCCAGGATAGGCCTGAGCCCCCCTTTCGCCTTCGGGATAAGGAAGTAATGGGAGTAAAACCCTTTTCCCTGGAACTCCCTTGGAACTTTCTCCACAGCTCCCAAGCTGAGGAGCTGACCCACTTCCTGCTCTAGCAGGGATACATGTGACAGGTCCCCCCTGCTGTCCCAGGGAGGGGGGTGGGAAGGCGGGAGTGAGACAAACTGTAGCATGTAGCCCTGGGAAATGGTGTTGAGGACTCAATGGTCCGATGTTATTTCGGGACCATTCCGCAAAGAACTCATACAAGCGGTTGCTAAAGGCAAACTTTATTGGTAGGAGGGTCCTCTCAGGAGGCACCCGGGTACCCTCCTGCAACCAGTCAAAAACGCCTCTTTTCCTGCTCCTTGCCCCTTGAGGGCCCAGGCTGCGGGGCAGAGCGAGAATGCCTCTGAGGTCACCTCTTTTGGGTCTTGGACCTCTTATAGGCGGGTTCATATCTTGGCTGGGGAGCCGGGGCAGGAGTCTGAGGCTTAGGCTTGTCCTTGGCAGGCGGGACATAAAGCCCGAGGGTTTGCAGGGTAGTACGTGAGTCCTTCATGCCATGAAGTTTCACGTCTGTTTGTTCCACAAACAGGTCCTTGCCATCGAAGGGAAGATCCTGCATCACAGACTGTGCCTCCGTAGAGAGCCCCGACAGCAGTAGCCACAACACCTGTGCACGGACACCGCCGAGGCCATGGACCGAGCAGCCATGTCAGCTGCATCCGATGCTGCCTGCAGAGCAGCCTTTGTGACAGCGGCACCCTCCTCCACAAGCGCCTTAAATTCCTTCCTTTCACACTCCGGAAGGGAGGGTTTGAATTTGGCCAGTGACCCCCACAAGTTAAACTCATAACGGCTAAGGAGGGCTTGGTGGTTGGCCACGCAGAGCTGGAAAGTGGACAACAAATAAAGCTTCCTAACAAACAAGTCCAGCCTTCTAGAGTCCTTATCTTGGGTGTGGGTCCTGGTTGACCATGTCTCTCCCTCGGATTTACAGACACCACCACTAGGGAGTTGGGGGCCTGGTGGGTATAAAGATACTCGTTCCCTTTCGTGGGCACAAAATATTTGCGCTTTGCCTTCTTTGATATTGGCGCAAGGGAGGCCGGCATTTGCCAGAGGGCATTGGAAATGTCAGCCACCCCTTCATGCAGCGGTAGGCCCAGTACCGAAGACGAGGGGACATTGAGGAGTGAGTCTGAGGGTCCCGCCATCTCCTCAGCTTGGAGTTGGAGGCTCGACGCTACTTGCTTCAGTAGCTCCTGGTGAGCCCTGAAGTCCTCCTGTGGTGCGGAGGGGGATGGGGCTGCAACCTTGTCATCTGGAGCCGGGGAGGAGGCCGGTATGGAGCTCTGCACGTCGGCCGGCGCAGCAGGATCCATCCTTTGGTCGGACTCCACGTGCGGTGCCAAGGATCCATGACCCGCCGATCTATTCCTTGGAGGCCTGGATAGTGAGGCGGAGGGAACCTCAGATGCCCCTGCTACCGAACGAGCCCCTGGCTGGGCATGCAGAGGGGGCCAGGGGGTCCACTGGCACCATTGTCCCTGCCATGGGAGCCCTTGCCACTGATCGTACAACCAGCTGGTCGGGTTGGCTGGGCTGGGACGTAGGGGGCCGCGGGTGGGTCGAGGTCGGGGTTACCAATGACCTATCGGTACCATGGGAGCAATACGATCAATGGTGCCGAGGACAACGTCTGCCACAGGACAGGGACTCCAACATCGAGGAACACTGCCGCCTCGAGCCTCTACTTCTCGAGACGCTGCGACACCTAGATCCACGACGATGCGGCGCTGGCAATCCCCACCGGGAGTCATGGGCATGGTGCCTCAAGGAGACAGAACTGGAGCGCGAATGGCGATGGCACCCGCGTCAGGAGTGGCTATGGTAGCTCCAACGAAAAAAGGAGCGCATACGGCGCCTTTGCCTGTCCCATCGATACTCTCTGCTCAGCGTGGAGCGGTGCTTGGAACTCCAATCCGACGGCACCCGACCAGACAACCTAGTGGGTGACGAAAGTGGAGGCTGGAGACTGTGCCCTGACAGGATGCTGTGTGGGCCCAAGAGCAGTCCCTTGACTGGGATCTGCGTCGGGTTGGGGTCGACTGCCTAGAGCCCAGCAGCGGCTTGCCTCTAGAGTGGGGCCCGGGTGCCGGTGGTGCCTCGGGGACCTGCAGAGTCATAATGTCTCGGGCCGCCTGCAGGGCCTTCGCGGTCAAAGGCATCCGGACATCAGGAGAGGCCTGAGTCGATGCAACCAGGCTGCTCCACTCAACATGAGTCGGAGCTCTGGAGCCCGGGGGGGAACTGGGGCTGCCCAACTCAGGTCTAGCCTCTCCCCTTGCTTTTTCTTGACGCTGCTGAGAAGATGGGGCCTTTCTCTGTTTCTTAGACGGGGAGCGGTGCCAGCCACTGGAAGGTGCCAGGGGATCACTGCACACCGAAGACAAGGTGTCCGGTGCCGAATCCACTCGGGACACTGGGGTTGGGGCTAGTGCCGACTCCATGAGAAGGGCCCAAAGTCTAATGACTCTTTCCTTTTTGGTTCTAGGTTTAAAGGACCCGCAGATCTTACAACGGTCGCTAATGTGGGATTGACCCAAGAAGCGGAGACAGTCGGCGTGCGGGTCACTTCTGGGCATCGAACACCTGCAAGAGTCACACGATTTAAACCCTGGGGCACAGGGCATGCCCCGGCCCAAACGCTAACTAACTGAACTGAAACTTGTTGAACACACACACACAGGTGCCACTAACAACAAACGACAAGTTCTGGGATGAGCTGAAGCGAAGCTGAAGCAAGTAGTTCCGACACACCCTCACTGGCGGCAAGAAGGAACTGAGGGTGGGGGGAGCGCGCAGCTCCCTTATAGCGTGCTATAGAGGTGCCACTCCAGGGGTCGCAGCAGCGCTCCCCCTACGGGTACTGTTAAGGGAAAAACTTCCACCACCGGTGCACGTGGTGAGCATGCACACCTACTGTGGAAAACACATGAGCAAGCACTCGAAAAAGAGCCCCACCCACTTTCTGCAAGTGTCCCACACAGGCCTCAGTATTTAGTCCACTCTTCCCCCTCTAGATCCTCATTTTGGGTGACCTCATCTACTCATGCAGTTTCAAAATGCCATCTTTATGTTGATGATTCTCAAAATCGTCCTGCCCACTGTCTTACTCAATCCATTTATGTACCTCCTCCCCTGCATATGTCGCTGTAATTCAAACTTGCATAGCCAAAGCTGAACCCCTATTTTTCAGCCCATAGCTTCTTCACTTCCCCATTCTCTGTCACTGATGCCATTCCACCCCCTTCCCCCCACCCACCCACACACACCATCCACTCCAAGGGAGGACATCTGCATTTCCCCCTCTCAACTACCCAACATGTTCATGAAGCTGCTAAGACCATCTCTCTGGCCCAATCTGACTACATCACCTCCCTCTTAATCCTCTACTTCTCCACTGCAACAAAGTTTAAACTTCAAGGCCCTGCCTAACACTTTCACTCAACACCTTCACTTATCCACATTTGCCTTGTTCACATTACCCCCAGCCCTTAAACTCTTCCAGCCTTGATGCCCCATCATTCATTTCTCCCACAACTACTTCCACATTTGTTTCGTCACACTACCTCCATACTTGAATTGCGCTTCCTCAGCTGGTTTACCAGGTCACTCCACTACCCTCATCAAACCTCTCCCTGCAGCAAAGTAACGACTCACTGGCGCGGCGCCTCCTGCTGGTCATCTCGGGAATTAGCTCTCCAACCTCCAGAGCGCCCTCTGCAGGCCAGTGTCTCACCTGCCTTATGGCCCCCCGTGTCCCTCCTGGACCCCGGTGCCCCTTACCCTGGGGTTCTGCCCACCGCAGTACCCCACAGTCTGGGTCTCCCCTCCCAGGGGAACCCCCAACCCTCTAAACCCACATTGCCTCAGTGGCTACTGCCAGTCATCATCTAGCCCCCACTCACTGGGGCAGATGGCAGTGTAATGGCCACTCATCACTGGCAAGGAGGTTGGACCAGCTGCCTCTGCCTATCCTCAGGCTGCCCCTCTGCAGCCCCAGTACCTTTTGGGACTTTACCAAGGCCTGCAGCCTGGGGTTTTAACAGGCTGGAGCTCCCCAGCTCCCTTTGCCCTTCCCCAGCACTGCTCCGCTTAAGGCACCTCACTCTCAGGCAGCTAGCCATTCCCATTCCTGGGCTAGAGTGAGACTCCCTCAGCTTCTGGCCCTCAGCCCTCTTATAGGGCCAGCTGTGGCCTGACTGGGGCACGGGCCCGGCTGTGGCTGCTTCCCCCCAATCAGCCTAGCTTTTTCCCAGCTGCAGCCCTCTCCAGGGCTGCCTGAACCCCTTCAGGGCTGGAGCAGGGTAACTACCCCACTACACTCCCTAAGAGCCATTTGTTCTATGACAGCTGAAAGAAATAAAAAGATTTATTTTTACTTCTTCCATAAAAAAAAAAATCCTTCATGTAATCAATAAGATAAGTTGGTGGCAAAGCACCACTCCAAACATCTGATTTTTTGATCTCTTCATTCTAAGGTCTTCATGTCTTCCCTGTATTTCTGTACAGTGCCTAGCACTTTTGGGGCACTCCTATAGTGTAAAATAAACACTACCATAATTTACTATTTTCATGATGAAGTTTTACAATTCATCAACCATGGAAGCAGGAAAAAAAAAATGCCAGACATGCTATGGTGGCTTCCTATCAATCAGGGATAATGCATACAGTCCTATCAATCAGGGATAACTCATACAAACATGCTACGGTGGCTTCCTATCAATGGGGGATAACGCATACAGTCCTTCATACTGAATTTTGCTTTAAATAATTGTTAGCGTGCAGACACTCTGGTGCTGTGAGCACTATAAAAAACAAGGACAGGCCACAATGTTACATAAATGGTTAGCTAAAAATAGGAGTACAGGCATAAGCCCATGATTGAGAGCTTCTTGTTGCAAACACAGAGACAGCCTGCATCTAACAGACTGAAATCAAGACCAGATACAAGTCAGAGGCCTTCTAGCTGAGTACAGATCTACTCTCTTGAGTATGTGACTTCTACAAAGGTAAAGATGAAGTATAGCTGGTATAAGTAAACTTGCAAGGCCCATAAAGGTGCAAACAAACTGCCACCTAGTGGCTCAACTACACTTTCCTAAATTATGTACAAGGTACATGGACTAACACACAGAGATTGTGATTTACATTATACTCATGGTCACCACACACCTGTCAGTTATTAAGATGCAGGAGCTCTCTGAAAGTCAGTGTGCAGATGACAACATACATCAAAAGAGATAATTTTTTCCACTGTTAAAAACTCAAATATCAGATAATGTTCAGTAAACACTGGAAAACAGCCCGTCAGCAATACAAGGCTCTCCCACTTCCTATTAGTCAACATACGCATCATATCAAGCAGCAAGTTACAATCCTCTGAAAACCCTAATCAGGTTCTGCTCATTTAAGGGAACACTTTGCAATTTAACATAAGCCTAGGAGCCAAACAGGGAGGACAGGAGGGGAAAACTAAAGTCTCTCAACCAACTGGCATAAATGTGTTTATTTTCCTCAGGTTTCAGAGTAACAGCCGTGTTAGTCTGTATTCGTAAAAAGAAAAGGAGTACTTGTGGCACCTTAGAGACTAACCAGTTTATTTGAGCATGAGCTTTCGTGAGCTACAGCTCACTTCATCGGATGCATAGCATATCGTGGAAACTGCAGAAGACATTATATACACACAGAGACCATGAAACAAAACTTCCTCCCACCCCACTCTCCTGCTGGTAACAGCTTATCTAAAGTGATCATCAAGTAGGGCCATTTCCAGCACAAATCCAGGTTTTCTCACCCTTCTCCCCCCCCCCCCCCCTCCACACACATACAAACTCACTCTCCTGCTGGTAATAGCCCATCCCTCTTTGAAACCTCTCTTTATAATGCGCATGATAATCAAGGTGGGTCATTTCCAGCACTAATCCAGGTTTTCTCACCCCCCACCCCCCACACACACCCCCCTCCAAAAACCACACACACAAACTCACTCTCCTGCTGGCAATAGCTCATTTTACAATGTGCACAGCAATCAAGGTGGGCCATTTCCAGCATAAATCCAAGTTTAACCAGAACGTCTTGGGGGGGGGGGTTTGTAGGAAAAAAACAAGGGGAGATAGGCTACCTTGCATAATGACTTAGCCACTCCCAGTCTCTATTCAAGCCCAAATTAATAGTATCCAATTTGCAAATGAATTCCAATTCAGCAGTTTCTCGCTGGAGTCTGGATTTGAAGTTTTTTTGCTTTAAGATAGCGACCCGATAGTCCAGATGGCCCCACAGTATGCCAACATTTTTATGGCTGATTTAGAACAACGCTTCCTCAGCTCTCGTCCCCTAACGCCCCTACTTTACTTGCGCTATATTGATGACATCTTCATCATCTGGACCCATGGAAAAGAAGCCCTTGAGGAATTCCACCATGATTTCAACAATTTCCATCCCACCATCAACCTCAGCCTGGTCCAGTCCACACAAGAGATCCACTTCCTGGACACTACAGTGCTAATAAACGATGGTCACATCAACACCACCCTATACCGGAAACCTGCTGACCACTATTCCTACCTACATGTCTCCAGCTTTCACCCTGACCACACCACACGATCCATCGTCTACAGCCAAGCTCTGCGATACAACCGCATTTGCTCCAACCCCTCAGACAGAGACAAACACCTACAAGATCTCTATCAAGCATTCTTACAACTACAATACCCACCTGCGGAAGTGAAGAAACAGATTGATAGAGCCAGAAGAGTTCCCAGAAGTCACCTACTACAGGACAGGCCTAACAAAGAAAATAACAGAACGCCACTAGCCGTCACCTTCAGCCCCCAACTAAAACCCCTCCAACGCATTATTAAGGATCTACAACCTATCCTGAAGGATGACCCAACACTCTCACAAATCTTGGGAGAAAGGCCAGTCCTTGCCTACAGACAGCCCCCCAACCTGAAGCGAATACTCACCAACAACCACATACCACACAAGAGAACCACTAACCCAGGAACCTATCCTTGCAACAAAGCCCGTTGCCAACTGTGCCCACATATCTATTCAGGGGACACCATCACAGGGCCTAACAACATCAGCCACACTATCAGAGGCTCGTTCACCTGCACATCCACCAATGTGATATATGCCATCATGTGCCAGCAATGCCCCTCTGCCATGTACATTGGTCAAACTGGACAGTCTCTACGTACAAGAATAAATGGACACAAATCAGATGTTAAGAATTATAACATTCATAAACCAGTCGGAGAACACTTCAATCTCTCTGGTCACGCAATCACAGACATGAGGGTCGCTATCTTAAAGCAAAAAAACTTCAAATCCAGACTCCAGCGAGAAACTGCTGAATTGGAATTCATTTGCAAATTGGATACTATTAATTTGGGCTTGAATAGAGACTGGGAGTGGCTAAGTCATTATGCAAGGTAGCCTATCTCCCCTTGTTTTTTTCCTACAAACCCCCCCCCCCCAAGACGTTCTGGTTAAACTTGGATTTATGCTGGAAATGGCCCACCTTGATTGCTGTGCACATTGTAAGATGAGCTATTGCCAGCAGGAGAGTGAGTTTGTGTGTGTGGTTTTTGGAGGGGGGTGTGTGTGGGGGGTGGGGGGTGAGAAAACCTGGATTAGTGCTGGAAATGACCCACCTTGATTATCATGCGCATTATAAAGAGAGGTTTCAAAGAGGGATGGGCTATTACCAGCAGGAGAGTGAGTTTGTATGTGTGTGGAGGGGGGGGGGGGAGAAGAGTGAGAAAACCTGGATTTGTGCTGGAAATGGCCCTACTTGATGATCACTTTAGATAAGCTGTTACCAGCAGGAGAGTGGGGTGGGAGGAAGTTTTGTTTCATGGTCTCTGTGTGTATATAATGTCTTCTGCAGTTTCCACGATATGCTATGCATCCGATGAAGTGAGCTGTAGCTCACGAAAGCTCATGCTCAAATAAACTGGTTAGTCTCTAAGGTGCCACAAGTACTCTTTTTATTTTCCTCCTAATTCCTCTAACCAGCTAATGCTATATAACCAACGTGCAAGTATGTTTGACTTCAACAGATTACTGTGAGAATGCCTCATAACTCCCTACCACCATATACTGGAATAAAGTTGCCATTTCAAAGCCTTCAGAAAATGGCCTGCTCTTAGGGCGACCAGGTGTCCGGTTTACAACCGGAACACCTGGTTGAAAAGGGACCCTGACGGCTCTGGTCAGCACCGCTGACTGGGCCATTAAAAGCCCGGTCAGCGGTGCTAATGCAAGCTAGTCCCTACCTGTCCTGGGCACCGTGCTCCGCCCTGGAAGTGGCCAGTAGGTCCAGCTCCTAGGTGGGGGGCGGGGCGCCACGGGCTCCGCGTGCTGCCCCAACCCCGAGCACCAGCTCCGCACTCCCATTGACCGGTTCCCAGCCAATGGGAGCTGGGGGGAAGTGCCTGCAGGCGAAAGCAGCGCATGACATGGAGCCTCCTGTCCTCTCCCCCACCGCCTAGGAGCCAGACCTGCCGGCCACTTCTGGGGTGCAGCACGGAGCCAGGACAGGCAGGAAGCCTGCCTTAGCCCCACTGCACCACTGACCAGGAGCTGCCCGAGATAAGCCCACGCCCCAACCCTGAGCCTTCTCCTGCACCCCAGAGCCTGTACCCCCTGCCCAGAATCCTCACCCTCCTGCACTTCAACCCCCTGCCCCAGCCCAGAGTCCCCCCACATACCCTGAACCCCTCATCCCCATCCCCAGCCCAGAGCCCTCACCCCTCGCACACCCCAACCCCCTGCCTAAACCCACAGCCTCCTCCCACATTCCGAATCCCTCAGCCCGGAGCCCCTTTCCTGCACCCCAAAAAACTTATCCCCAGCCCCACCCAGAACCCTCACTCCTCTCACACCCCAACCTCCTGCCCCAGCCCGGAGCCCCCTCCTGCAACCTGAACCCCTAATTTCTGGCCCCACCCCAGAGCCCGCACTCCCATTTAGATCCCTCACCTCCACCCGCATCCCAATCCCCTGCCCCAGCCCAGTGAAAGCGAGTGAGGGTTGGGGAGAGTGAGCCACTAAGGGAAGGGGAATGTAGTGAGTGGGGCGGGGCCCTGGAGAAGGGGTGGGGCTCAGGTGTTCAGTTTTATGCCAATAGAAAGTTGGCAACCCTACCTACTCTGCAAAGGAAGGGCCAGATTTTAACAGAAAAGTTCAGCACCCAGAACGGGGGCCAAGTTTTCAAGAGATCTCAGCTCCCATTTAGACACCAAAAATAAGGGGGGGGGGGGATTGATTTTGTTTTGAAAAGAGCTCAAGGCATTGGGTACTGAGCTCCTTTGAAAAAAATCCATCCCTAAGCGTCACAAAAGTTGCTGCTCAGCACTACACTCTTCTGAATAATCTCACCCCACACATACAGCAACAAAAGGGTGCACAAGCCAATAGTTATGGACATACTTAGTAAGGGACCAAGATCACTAAAAGAAGTTACAGGGAGTCAAACAATTAATCTGAAACATATATTTCTAGCACAGGGCAAAGTGCTAATCCCCACTCACTATCTTTCACACACACACACACACACGTACGTGCAATGCTCAGCCTGACCTCACACTGTGGACCTGTTTCTGCAGCATCCCTCAGCTCACAGCTCTGCCTGCCTGGGACATGCACACCAAGCAGACCTCCTCCCCTCCCCTCAGAATCATAGGAACAGATCTGGCCATGTGGAACATCACTTCCATAACAGAGGCAGGTAAATTAGAGTTACTCTAGTGCAGAACACAGAGAGAAAGATACAAAGCAGAGGGTCAGACAGGCCAGGAGGAAGTCAGCCCAGGTGGAGAGCCAGGAGAATGTGGTGGTACAAAGAAATGCTGAGGATGTGTGAGGGGGCAAAGAGAGGCAAGAGTGAGGGTGAAAGGAGAGCAAAAGGAGACAAACAGGTGCCAGAAGAGAAAAATAATGGGAATGACAAAAAAGACCATAAGAGAAAAAGGGGGGGGGGAGAGAGAGAGAGAGAGACAGAGAGAGAAGCAGATACACAATAAGGATGGAGAAATTCCATTTTGCTGCCAGCAATGCCTTTTTGTAAAATACAGACAGAAGATGAGGAATCCATTCAGACCCTGGGAAACACCAGAGCAATAAGGAAGAGCCAAATAACCTGACCCATAGAAGGAAAATGAAAACAAAATATTAAATGCTAGGAGCAACAAAGGGTGTCACTTTTCTTGTAGTTTAAGAGTTTCAGACTTTTGTTGGGGAAAACTCCCAGCTTCTTCACCATGATTTAAGATTCAGAACCTTCAGCAAATTCATCGTCTTGCTTTAACATTTCTTCTTCCTCTCTCTTTCCCCACCATCATTTCAGTCTGACTCCACTGCAGTAAACGCCTCCTCTTCGACCCCAGCAGAACAAAAAAATCCTTCCAACCCATCCACATACAGGAGTCTAAAATATGTAGTTTGAAGGGGATCTTGCTGTAGTTCTAAAATTACCAAACTATGTAAGGGCTACAACTGTATATTTATACACGAAACAATCACAAGAATCAAATGTGTTGAAAGTTTCTGTACCAGTATCTGCTGATCTATTTAATCCACTTTGTAATTTGATCCATATGTGCTGGAACTAGGGGTGCTGGAGGTGTGGAAGCACCCAATGGTTTGAAGTGGTTTCCATCATATACAGGGTTTACAGTTTGATTCAGTGGCTCTCAGCACCCCTGACTGGATCCCAATTTTCACTTTGCTACAGGAACCTAAAGGCTTGATCCATCAAAACCTTACTCACAAGTCATACTTGCATGACATTTCAGTGGGATACTTGCATGAGTAAGGATTACAGGATACAGCTCTAAATTAATCTTAACACAACAAGGGATGACAAAGGAAGGGAGTGGAAGATCATTCAATAGGCTTAAACACTCTGAGTGAGCTCCTGTTTCCATGGAAGTCAACAGCAAAACTCCCATTGGAACAGGATTTTACACCTATGTATATGCTTTGCAGTTAATTCTATTTTATTTTAATCTAATTAATTGAATATATCAGAATTTGCGGCTGGCATCCAGAATCAAGACTGTGGTGATAGAATCCCTGTTACAACACACATACATACCCTATAATCATGCTGTGAAATTATATAAATGCAGTATTTGTTATTAGGATGAAGGCAGCTTTGACAGATTCTTGGAACTGTTTGAAGTGGATAGTGCTGGACTAGCCCATTATGAGCCGAAGTTAGGTTCTGCAGAAGGCTGTGGGATCAATTTCACTCTTCCCATGCATGGCCTGCAGAGGTTAGTCAGCCCCAGAGACAGATTAAGGTTTCCCAGGGCCCTGGGTCAGAATAAGTGGGGGGCTCTTTCCCACCCCTTCTACCTGCGGTCTCGCTCCGTTCTGCCCCTTCCATCTATGGGCCCGCCCACACCCCACCCCTTTCTGCCTCTTCCCTGGGAAGCAGTCCCTATGCCACCCAGTGGTCCCCTCCCCATTCCGCCCTCCCTGTGACCCATTTGCTCCTTTCTCCTCCCTGCTCCCCCACCCACTGCAGCCCCAAGACTGGAGAAGTTCTGTCCCTGCACCATAGCCCCAGCGCCATAGCGGGGAGTGACAGCTCCTCCAGTCCCGGGGCTGCAGCAGGGGTCCAGGTGCCACACTTCTGGAGGGGACCAGGATCAGGGCGCTGGGGCTTCTCCCACCCCACCCAGTGGGGTCGGGGCACTGGGGGCTCTCTCTGCCAGAGACAGGACTGGGACCCACTGGGGGGGGGGCTACCCCTGCCTGGGGGCTTCTGCCAGGGTCGGGACTGCTGGGGTAGGGGTTTCTCCTGGGGACGGGGGATGCGCTTCTGGAGGAGGAGCTGCTGTGGGGGCTTCCCCCGTCCCGTGGCTTCTGCCAGGAATGGGGTCGGGGCTTCCCCCATCTCGCAGCTTCTGCCAGGGAATGGATCGGAGGGGCCAGGGAGCTATGCTCCAGTGGAGAAAGAGTATTCCTTATAAAAAAAGGGCTTAGGTCATATAACACTGAAGAAGTCTCTCATAACAATGAGGAACCATTTTTTCCTAACAACTAATCACCCAGTGCATGTAAACTAAACAAAGATATGAAACTTTAAGGCCAAACTTTTATAAAATTATTTCAATGAATAAAGGAATCATGAGCCTACAATTTCTGAAGTGGGTTGGGAGAACCTTAATTACCTCTTGGTTATCTTTGTTCTGGTTTGCCCAAAAAATCTTGTGATAAAGAGTCTCCATTGAATTGCTGGAATCTGATCTGTCAAAACAGTGTCGATCCAAGACCTCCAGTGTATGCAAAACTCGGCTGATGGTGACCCCTAGATATGAAAGTTTAAAAAAAAAGTAACCAAATAGTTTACCAGAAAAATTCTTTGTTAAAACTGTTTTCACTGGATGCACGCAGCACTAACGTCTGGGTGAAATGAACACAAAAGCCATCTCCACCCCACCCCTAAAAAAGGAGGGAAATTGAATTTAATGTTTATGGTACTATGAAAGTGCTAATTTGGGTGGTGGATCTGATGACATTGGGGATTGGTCCTGCTTTGAGCAGGGGGTTGGACTAGATGACCTCCTGAGGTCCCTTCCAACCCTGATATTCTATGATTCTTTGACATGGACTCCTGTCCTCAGCCAACATGACTAAAATCAAATTAGCTTCCCCATTGGTCTCTGAAAAGCAAAAAGAATGGTCAGTCACTATCAACCGGGGCTAGATTTGAACCAATGACGTAAGACCAAACGCACTCACTCTCTTTATCAATCCTCTGAGCTACTGCAGCCCACCAAAGCTGCAGATGGTGATGTTTAGTAAGCAATAGCTGATCCAATGATGAAAGATATGGTATGCTAAATACTTTCTTGTATTCTAAAAATACATCTAGAGATTAACCAAATCCTGTTTGTTACCAGAAATCTATGCACACACAAACCCTACTATTAAAACTGCAAGTTTCTCCAGTCCTTAGGTGGTGTCCTCACTGCCCTTCTTGGAACACTCCCACCCCCAGGGATCTTTACATGCTCCCTTCTCACATCGACCAACCCTACAGTTCAGATGGGTTACATACGGTTTCCCTCAGGAGCCCAGAACTACTTAGTCCTGTGTCAGCAGGAGAGTCATGGAAAATTATCCCCTATTGACTGAAGAGGCTATTTCTGCAAATTTTCATATCCCCACTTGGTCCAAGAGTTTAGGATTCACTAAGCCCAGAACTTGAATTGTAATGATCCCTCCCGACTAATATTTATGCTAACACACCACCAATCCAAAAACAAAAAAAAATACATGGTGCCTGTTACTTTGTGTCAGTCTATCAAATCTACGCCTAAAATTAATCACAATGTGATGTAATCAAGCCCTAACACACAAATATGTAAAACCTAGGACCCACATTTTTCAACATTTACTTTGCATTTGACTTGCTTTACCTGCAGTTGATTCTTGACACTTGTCAAAAGACCATCGCACCTCCACAGCACAACCTCGTTGTTTTATCTGCTGTTCTACTTCATAAATCTTTGTCCGAACCTAAAAAGATTATTGTTACTTATTAGCTAGTGGCTGGGAAGCCACAATTCTCATCTCAAGTACATTTCTCTGCATGAGTAAGGTATACAACAGTGTATCGCAATTTTTCCTATATTAGGAAAAAGTACCCTCAAGCACAGAGTGTTCAACTGATTTGATTTTTTTTAAACATGATCTATACTGAAATATCTTCATTTCAGGACTTACATTCAACCCAACAATACTGTATGAGTGAAAGTTTTTCAGGCCATGAATGTCGCAACTTTACTAGCAGCTGCAACAAGTCTCTTGCTATTTGTTGTTTTGTGCCATTAAATAACATCAATTTAAATTAACTCAAGATCTTTACTTTGAAAGCATTAACAATACTGCTATTCAAATGCACAATACTTTAATCCAAACAATCCCATCATTCATAAAGATTTGCCAAACAATTTAGTACACCATAACTAATACATGTTAGCTTTAGAATTGTAATTAATCCCAAACCAAGAATATAGGCATACCTAAATTTACTAGTCTTGAAATATTGAGCATGAAATATTACGTTTTTGGAAGGTACACAGAATACAGACCTTTGCCCTGTAAAACACAAGCCTACCTGCTGATTAAATGCTGAATTTCCACCTGGCATAGGTAAACTAGATGGAGCAACTTGAAGTAAATCCAGAGGAGAGCCTGGATTAATGCTCTTACTTTCATTCGTGGAATAATTCCACACCAAGGCACTTGGGCAACAGAGAGTTACAGTCTGCAAGTGACAATGTAAAGTAGTTAGAAGTAATCTCCTTTGCAGGACATTTGCTACAGACAGGGTCACAGCTAACACCAACAAAAGGAGATAGTCTCTTGAACTAAATCATTTCTGCCTCACAAGTGCAGTGAAAATGACTAAAAAGAGGCCTTTGCAAAACCATTTGCTTTTTAAAACATCAGTGCGGGAAATTAAATTAAAATGGTATTTTCCTTATTCATTATTAATTTGAAAATTGAATTTAAATATATACTTGCTCACTTTACATTTGTATTGCTTTCATACTGTCATCAAAGACACCACTGAAGACTAATTTCCATCAGACACTGCCTATAAAACATGAATAACTTTTAGCAAAAAAGGTGTCATTTTTGGGTTTCGTTTACAAAGAGAAGCTATGTGTGAAAAATTAAAGTTTATGTCATTAATTAAAATATGCTTTCCTATCAAGATTTTAAAACACAAAGGAGCCATTCAAATGCACCTTATTTCTAAGTAAATCTACTGTTCCTGAAAGGTGCTGGATGAAGACTGATGTTCATTTATAAACCATTATAAAAATGACTATTGCTATGGTATCTAGTGCTGTACAAGGATTAAAATCCACCAGGGGAAATCATGCCCCACTGAAGTCAATAGGAGTTTTGCCATTGACTTCATCGGGCGCAAGATTTCACCCACCACGAGGGTTGTTCATCATCGAGCTATAAGCAGGACCTCTTGATTGGGTTCCATTCAGCAACCTATCCTGCTCTAAATTACTTTTAGAAAGTAAGAAAATAAATTCTAAGTTGCTTCTGAGCTTGCCACTCTGTTTTCTTTTGCCTTGGTGGTTTGGAAATTTTTTTGGTGAAGGAGAGATGGATCTTAACGCATGATCTGAAAAACAGCTAGAGTAAGGTTCTTCCCAGCTTCTTTTGGGAACATGTTCCAGAGTCCTGGGTTGTGTTGCTGAGAGGATCTACCTCCTGCTCTCACAAATCCAGATCTGGACTCCAACAACAGTAACCTGCTAAACAGGTTGCCCGAGAAGTGTCATTTGAAAATAACCTGGGCATGTCCCATTGACAGCTTTGTGAATCTGTACCAAAACTCAGCACTGATCTGGTGATACAAGGAGAACCAGCGCAGGTAGCAAAGCATTATATAGTCTCTTTGAACTGTTACAGTTAGGAAATAAGCCACTGTGTTGTTTACCAGCTTTATGAATTTGTCTGTGCTAAGAGAGAAAAAGAGCACATGTGGCAGTAATCCAATATGGAGGCGACAAACATTAATGGCAGGTCCTTGTCCAAGAGGAACAGGAGAAGTCTTGCTAGCTGGGAGTGGCAAAAACTCTCTTCTAGCTGCAATTTGATTTTCCTGAGTCAGTGAGGAGTCCATAGACTTTGCATTATCCTAGTACAGTCACAAGCCCTTGATGGAGGAAGAGGTACTCATGTTCCCATTTACCTTCTTCACTTAGTATTAATTGAGTGTCCCTGGTGTTCAGTTTGAGCCAGCTGGTCTTCACCCAGGCTCTCAATTCCCTCAGGTGCCCTGGCCTGTGAGAAAGTGATGCCTGAGAGATACATAGAGCTGCATGTCATCAGCATATTGTTGACATCACAACCCATGTCATCAAGTAGATGTTAAACAGAAGCAGAAACAGAACTGAGCCCTGAGGTACTCTGCACGTCAGAGCTCTTAGGGAGGAGAAGCAGCTGCTCATCATAACTGAGCCTTTTTAGAAAGGAAAAAAAGTTATATTAGCCTAGTTCTATCACCTCCTGCCAGCACATGTAAACGAGTTACCTGCACCTCATGATCAATACTGTCAAAGGTTGATAAAAAAGCAAGTAGTATGAATGTCATTGTCTCACCTTGGTTCATTGCCACCGGGACTTGTCTATCAGTATGACCCACACTGTTTTGACTCTGTGCCAACCTCGAAAAATCTAGCAAATCTTCTGAGGTTAGATGCTGCCGGAGTCGGTGTACTACCACCTTGTCTTTGACCTTGCTCAGGAATGAAAGGTCTGACACCAGGCAGAAATTAACAAGAGTCACTGATGTCACGCGCTGGCTTCTTGAGGACAGGCCAGACTACCATGCATTTCAACGTGCCTAGCAGAGTGCTCTCCGAGAGAGGTTTTGATTATTTCTGCCAGCAGAGGGCTTCTGTCCACACAACAGGTACCAACATGGACAGTAGCCAGCACATGCTTCTTCCTGCTGTCCTGCTGATACCTCTCAGTCGTAACCTGGAGAAGCCACCTTTATGTTCATTGACCAGGCTCATTCAGATCTTCATCTCTTAGCTGAAATTGTCAGAAGTACCCAACCTATTGGTGGTTTTTGTGATATGGCACCTATACATTAGGAATGTGTCTGACACCACTCATTTCAAATTGACCAGTGAACAACCATGAGATGGTAACAAAAATTGTCACAGATAGATATGAAATAATGACCTTTACGTAGAAGACTTTTTATCGCATTACCAGACCCATAAATCATCAAGTCCCCAGATACATTGCAATGAGAATTGTTAGAGCCTTGAAAACATCTACCTACCTGCAGCATACAACTCAGTCCATAAACTAGTGGACGATGTTGTGGGCAGGAAAAGAAATCTGAACAGGCTAGCTGTACCGGGCTCACCACAGGACCTGTTGCAGTAGGACTTGGAGCTGCTAAAGGAGGATTGTTTGGTCCAATTATCATATGAGGTGAGTGTGCAGCTACGAGGTTAGGAGTATCGCTTAGCAATAAAGACAGTCGTCTGGCACAGAAATAAGCAAGGCGACGGGACAGGTAGGCTGATTGAACAAACTCTTCTGAATACTGAAAAAAATGCATAATATATTAAGCAAAACAGACTTTTCAAGGTACTCACGTTCACTACAATTCTGATATCTAACATACATAAATTAGAAGTGATCATCTAATGCATCTAGAAGATCTCTTAGACAGAAAACATTGTTGAAACACTGGTCTACAGTTCTGACTCTCTAAAAAATCTTCTGTCCTGAAAGAGCATTTTTGGCCCTGTTTTTCTATTTAGAAAACCTAATTTATATATTCAATGCATGAGGAATTTCAAAGCATTAAAAATGCATATAAAACTGTAGTTTAGTCCAAATACGAAGCATCTGGAAAAAGATTTCACTACTTTTTATAGGTAGAACATTAGTACATAAGCAATTTTTACAAATATACTGAAGAGCACCAAATAAAAAAATGTTACCAGGGATATTTTAAAATATAATTGTTTTCAAAAATAACTATAGCTTTAAACCATGCTCTGTACCTGCAACATTAGCGGTAACAAGAGTTTAAGAAGTTCATCGTCAGCAGGTCTGATTTTTTCCAGAACATCCAGTATCCATGTCAAATACTCATGTCTTTCAAGCATTCCCTCCTGAAAGAATTTTTTTTAAAATTGCATCAAAATTAATTGGAAGCAGCACACAAGAAGTTTTATAATTTTGTTACAAATGCTCCTTTATCATGCCACTTGGTTCTGATCTTCTGACTCAAATCAAAATGATTTTAAGACTTGATGATAAGACCCTACAACTCTCAGAGATTTTTTAAAAATTAACCTAGAAAGAAAAATATGCAAGAACTAATGCTACTGAAAGAGCCCAGTAGATGAAGAAGCAACCATGAACTGGAATGGACTATGCACACAGTTCAAATTCACCAGACTGTCTGAACCTTATCCCCTTGACAGATTCACTATCATGACCCCTGGCAGCTCTAAGCCTGACCCCGGCACCGTTTCTGTCTTAGTTCCCCCTTCTCAGACCTTCAGCTTGGCAGGGAGTACACACTCTCCATGCACAGCCTCCCGCTACCTTTCTTGATTTACCCCACAACAGAATTCCTTTTTACGGTTATTTTTAATAATCAGACTAGAAAGAAGTGCTTAGTGACAGGCTAGGCAAGTTGAGTGCACAGTGGACCATGCAGGAGGAGAGCAAGGCTGAACATCCAGGAGGGGAACTCCACAAAGTACATTCTCCATGGAGCAGAAAACTGATTCAGCACCAATTTGTTGTTCTTGGTTTTTGAGGTCTGATGGTGTAGTCTAGTACTCTGCAAATGGGAAATCGAGAAACCCTCAAATGCCGGGAATGGATCCCTGCATGTAACCTGGCTTTAGGCCCATACTAATTGTACAATGGTTAGTCTATACAAGAGCTATTTTCTAGTCACATCTTTTTTTAAACTTCTTATAAACCAAAATTACTTTAACTTACAACAACACAGATAGAAAGAAACAGTTACTTACTTTACAATAACAGGTTATTTGAGATGTGTTGTCCATATATATTCCACGGTTGGTGCAAATGCGCCCAATGCACCTGAGTTCAGATTCTTTTGGCCAGTAGTATGTGTTGGTGTGCAATGGTTACACACTGAGTGTCCTCGTGCATTGAGCATAGGCATAAAGAGCAGGATGGCCTCAATTATCTCTCAGTTCTTTCCCCCAATACAGAATCCAGGTGTTATCAGACTCTGTAGTATCAGGGAAGAAGGGCGGGTCATGGGACATGCATGGACAACACATCTCAAAGAAACACAGTTACTGTAGGGTAAGTAACAATATTTTCTTTGAATACTTGTTCATGCATATTCCACGGCTAGTGACTCACAAGCAGCAGCCTACAGTATTAGAGGTGAGTGCTACCAGTCAACCTAAACAATGGCTACAGGTAGGCCATTGGCCTCAAGGATACTAAAGCCCCTCCTATAATTTTCATTCTTTGACTTGGAGTTAGTATTGATTTTTCTTGGTTTACTTGTAGATCTTAGGGTTGCCAGATGTCTGGTTTTGGACCGGAACACCCGGTCAAAAAGGGACCTGGTGGCTCCAGTCAGCACCACTGACCTGGCCGGCCCGTTAAAAGTCCAGTCAGCGGTGCAGCAGGGCAAAGGCAGTCTCCCTATCTGCCTTGGCTCCGCACAGCTCCTGGAAGCAGCCTCATGTCCCCCCCTCCAGCTCCTAGGTGTAGGGGCAGCTGCAGCCAATGGGAGCTATGGAGGTAGCACCTGCAGACAGGGCAGCGCACAGAGCTGCCTGGCCGCACCTCTGTGTAGGAGCGGAGGGGGGACATGTCGTTGCCTCTGGGAGCTTCCTCAGGTAAGTGCCACCCAGAGCCTGTACCCCTGACCCCCTCCCGTGCCCGAACCCCCTGCCTAAACCCTGATCCCCCACCCGCCCTCAGAATCCCCCCTCCCACCGTCCTATACCCCAAATCACTCATCCCCAGCCCCACCCCAGAGCCTACACCCCCGGCACAGAGCCCTCACCCACCCCCACACTCCATCCCTCTGCCCCAGCCCTGATCCCCCTCCCACATTCTGAACCCCTCGTTCCCAACCCAGAGCATCCTCCTACACCCCAAACTCCTCATCCCCAGCCCCACCCTAGAGCCCTCAGCCCCAGCCAGAGCCCTAACCCCCTCCTGCACCCCAACCCCCTGAGCCAGCCCAGTGAAAATGCGCAAGCGAGAGAGGGTGGTCAGAGTGAGCATCAGAGGGAGGGGAGATGGAGTGAGTGAGAGCGGGGCCTCAGAATGGGCAGGGCCTCAGAGGAGGGACGGGATAGTGGCAGGGCAAGGGTGTCCGCTTTTGTGTGAGTAGAAAGTTGGCAGCCCTAGTAGATGGTATCAAGTGGAGTACCCCAGGGGTCAGTCCTGGGGCCAGTTTTGTTTAACATCTTTATTAATTATCTGGATGATGGGACAGATTGCACCCTCAGCAAGTTCGCAGATGACTCTAAGATGGATATGCTGGAGGGTAGGGATAGGGTCCAGAGTGACCTAGACAAATTGGAGGATTGGGCCAAAAGAAATCTGATGAGGTTCAACAAGGACAAGTGCAGAGTCCTGCACTTAGGAAGGAAGAATCCCATGCACCGCTATAGGCTGCAGACCGACTGGCTAAGCGGCAGTTCTGCAGAAAAGGACCTGGGGATTACAGCCGATGAGAAGCTGGATATGAGTCAGCAGTGTGCCCTTGTTTCCAAGAAGGCTAATGGTTTATTGGGCTGCATTAGCAGGAGCATTGCCAGCAGATCAAGGGAAGTGATTATTCCCCTCTATTTGGCATTGGTGAGGCCACATCCGGAGTATTGTGTCCAGTTTTGGGCCCCCCCACTACAGAAAGGATGTGGACGAATTGGAGAGATTCCAGCGGAGGGCAACGAAAATGATCAGGGGGTTGGGGCACATGACTTACGAGGCGAGGCTGAGGGAACTGGGCTTGTTTAGTCTGCAGAAGAGGAGAGTGAGGGGGGATTCTAAAGAGGATGGAGCTCGGATGTTCTCAGTGGTACCAGATGACAGAACAAGGAGTAATGGTCTCAAGTTGCAGTGGGGGAAGTCTAGGTTGGATATTAGGAAACACTGTTTCACTAGGAGGGTGGTGAAGCACTGGAATGGGTTACCTAGGGAGGTGGTGGAATCTCCATTCTTAGAGCTTTTTAAGGCCTGGCTTGACAAAGCCCTGGCTGGGATGATTTAGTTGGTGTTGGTCCGGCTTTGAGCAGGGGGTTGAACTAGATGACCTCCTGAGGTCTCTTCCAACCCTAATCTTCTATGATTCTATGATCTAAGGGATGAAAAGTTGCAGTCTGTAGTATGGAGCATGAAACCTGTCAATGCAACTTTTGCAAATGAGCCAGTCATCTAAACACAGATAAAAATGAACTTGTTTCCTGAGGTAAGCCCCCACTATTGCCAGGCATTCTGTGAATACCCATCATGCTGTCAATCGGCAAAATGGGAGAACACTGTCCTGGTAGTGGGAACTGCCCACTTGTCATCTCAGATACCTTCTACAGGCAGGGTAAATCGCTATATGGAAATAAGTGTCTTGGAAGTGAAAGCTATAAACAGTCGTGTGGATCTAGAGTTGGAATCACCAAAATTATAGGTACCAACCTGAACTTGTACCTGAAGGGGTTCATTTGTCCCAGGTCCTGGAAAAGGTTCCAGCCCTCTTCCTTTCTGGGATTCAGAAAGTAATGAGGGTAAAAGCCCTCCCCATGCTCTTGAGGTACTTCTGCCACTGTTCTGAGATATGGCAGTGACTGCACCTCCTGGTGTAGCATGCTGTCCTGAAAAGGGGCCCTGAAAAGGGATAGGTGGGGATTGGGGCTGCACAGTGAGCAACAAAGCTCAGACACTGCAAATCTGACTTGCAGCCACAGGCAGTGAGAAGGCACTGAGAAGCAGCTGGGGTCACTCCTCCCTCATGCCCTTGTTTGGAGGTACAAGGACACTCATGCCACTGGAACAGCCCCCAACAGACACTGCTGGCCAAAAGAACCCAAACTCGAGTGCACTGGGTGCATGCGTACCAAGAATGGAATATGTATGGACAAGCACTGGAATCAAATACATGCTGAAAATGCATTTATGGAGGGCACAGGGTCTAATGGGCTGAGCAAGTGACTAATCAATTAAGGGATCAGAGAATCTCGAGCTTTAACCCTGTTCAAGCCACTGTCCAACACATGCTACCTGACCTCTTTATGCTTCATTCATACAATTTGGTCAGAAAACTAGGCTTATGGAAGAAGCACCCTCTGCTCACACACACACACACACAACACACACACAACCTCAAGTTACAGTTGAGCTGAATTACACTATCCTATTATGAACAAATAGCTCTTTCATTACCAAATATGAAGCTACAAGTTTGCTATCAGCAGGTTGCACCTGAATTAACATATTAATTTGCTCATTATCTGTTTCAGTGACTGCAAATGGGAAGTTTGATAATAATGTGCATTTCTTTCTAAATTAAAAGGTTTAAATCCACTTCATGCAAAATTAATCAGTGGTAAGACAAGAAAGTTGCAGCTTTGTCCAAGTGACAATAACTGTGCATACACCAGAGTCATGGGAAAGGAGACCCAAGTTTTCAGAACGGAATTCTATTTTGGATGCCTCCATTTTTGGTGTACAGCCCCAGAGACCTAGCAGTACATGATCCTCAGCAATACTGAGCACCCACAACCCCAGTAAAAGAACCACAAAATCTCTGAAAAATCAGGCCCTAGATCAGCGTTTCTCAAATGCAGCCACCAGGGGCTTTTCTTGAGGCCACACCTCCTGGACTGTGATGGGGTTGGGAGGGTGACAAAATAGTGGCCCCCTCCCCCTCCTTGTTGCTCCTGAATGCTCCGCTTTGGTGTTGGTTGCTGGGGCCACCAGCAGCAGTTGGGCTCTGTCCCCTCTGGAGACTGCTGGGGCACAATGCAGGAGCAGCAGGGAGTTGGTGAGTTCCCCGCCTTCCTAGGGGCGGTGGGGCTCAGGCTTTGGGCTTCAGCCCTGGGGTGGTGGACTGGTAGGCTCTGGCAGCAGGGCTTTGGGCTCCAGCGGTGCAGCAGCAGACCCCAGGCTCTGGCTGCGGTTCTTCAGGCTCCAGCCACCCGCTGCCACCCCCATCCCTCAACCCACCAACCCTCATTGCCCCAGCTCCTGCTACCTTCCCCGAACCTCCATCCAGGCCTTCATTTGTCCCCAGGCTTTCCAGGACTGACTAAGTCTGCTGTGAAAAGTGATACTTGTATGTTTGTTAATATTACTTTTCACAACAGACTTACTCACTAGCAATAAATAAATTACAATGAGTCAGACATGTATATGTGCATATTTATTTGTTTTTCCTAAAGCTAATTAAGTATTCTAGGGAAAAATGAGAGAGCGGCCACCAACCCTTGCTGGTGGCCACACTCTGAGGCCACCAAAAAATTTGTCCTTAGAACCCCTGCCCTAGATATCCTAAACCAGGCACCCAAAATTAAAAACCAGTTGAAAGTTTGTCCCTAAATCTGAATGCATTTAACCTCATAAATCTAATACAGAGAAAACTTAAAACAATATCATACCTAGCAAATTTTAACAAAACATGCACAAATTGTAAGCTGCTAACTGCAAATTATGAAAGAGCAGGCAAAGTGCCAAATTACTTCTAAGTGCATTTTAAAATTGGACCCTACCTAATACAGTCATCCCCAAAAAGGCACTTTTTACAAGGTTACCTGAAACAGATAAAATGCCAACTTTTCATTATATTCCCACTGCTTCAGGGCTTGTTCCACCTCTTGAGGCATAGCTACCGAGCCATTCCCTTGGTTTGAGGACACATGATAAAATTCTGCAATCTTTGCCAGCTGCTCTCGAAGGTATCTGGTTGAGATCTGAGTCCATTCTATGAAATAAGTTTACAGTTAAAAATTGACTTATTTTTCTTTTCACGTGATGACATATTTAATTCTTCATAGTAAAAATACAACTTTTCAATTACCTCTACAGTCAAAATACCTTTTCATAACATTAAGCAGCAATTGTATAACATGATTCTGAACTAATAGGTTGTGTGTGTGCGCATCTCCTGTGCTTTGTTTTCAAAGTGTACACACCAGGAATGTGTCCACCTGTATTTTAAAACGTCACAAATACCAGCTATGCCTTTAGGGAATCACCCATCTGCTCCATCAAGGCTCAATATTCAATCACAAAGCAACCTTGCATAGAAGTGTAGGAATATACTACAATTAATTATTTCGATGTGGAGTCTTACTTTTCCCCGCAAAGAATTATAACAAATAAAACAAAAACAGGATTTTACACAAGCCAGAATGATTGGAAATAAAAAAACCATTCTTCTTATAATGCTTTGAAGTTGATCTATAAGAACTCTGATTTCACTTTTTCTCCAGAACGTAACCTTCTTAGAGCAGTTTATTAGATCAACAGACTGGCCACTGCAGTGTCAAACGCATCACGACAAGACTGCTTTGACGGTTCTCAAGTCAGACGGACAAAGATGCAATCACAGATTTGAGTCATCTTGCACTGCCTGTCACATAGTCATGACGTTAACAGCAAGCAGTACTGCTTCTCTTAGCCTCATCCACCCAGTGAGTCTACAATGCAGGATGCTTTAGTGGGGGCAGGGAGAATTAGTACATCAAATTACATCAAAACGATAGGGGCAGAAATTCACCCACTAGAAATTCACCTTTGGCAACCTCAAAGCATAAAAAGGTCAACTTCAATTCATTCGGTATCTCAGAGAGCTAGTGACACATTGCTTATGCCACTTGTCAGAACTGCCAATAAAACTCTAGATCTTACATTTATTTAAAAGGCCTCTGTCCAAAACCTTAAATCAAAATGAACCAACAGTTATTCAGGGGTGCCCAGTCCTTGCAGTCTCCTTTCACTGTACCCCTACAAACCGCCCTTGGTCTCTTGGTGCACAACCACTTGAGAATCACAGGTTTCCCCAGGCACAATTCTCACTATCTCAAAAAGATTCCCCTTAAGGGCATCATGACTACCTAAAGATGCATTGTCTGTCCTTAGCTCCGACCCCTAGGGGTAACAGCTGCCTTACAACGCGAGCCCTGCAAGGTGCTCGGAGAAAGGGAAAAATAACCCATAGACCATCCAGTCTGCTGCCGGAGAAGATTGCCGTGTAACTCTGAAAATGGCCACAACTCCACCTGACCATAGAATCATGGAATATCAGGACTGGAAGGGACCTCAGGTGGTCATCTAGTCCAACCCCCTGCTCAAAGCAGGGCCAATCCCCAACTAAATCATCCTAGCCAGGGCTTTGTCAAGCCTGACCTTAACCTTCTAAGGAAGGAGACTCCACCTCCTCCCTAGGTAACGCATTCCAGTGTTTCACCACCCTCCTAGTGAAAAAGTTTTTCCTACTATCCAACCTAAACCTCCCCCACTGCATATGTGAAAGAATCTTTTGGCACTTTCTTACATACAACCCTACTACCTGGGCCTACCTCTGATAGGATGTTCCCTGACCAGATGGTCAGAGCCAACAGTGACTGATCTAAGGGATGGCTGTGCTGAACTTCAAAACTGACTTCAGCAGAAGCTACAGCAAGTGTCAGCCCACTTGAGTATACACGCAAGAAAGAGCAATACACAACAAATAATATTGCGTTCCTCCTTTATACACAGGACGAGACGGATATTAAAACCTTGAGCCATCACCAACTTCAGTGAATACACTTAAAAGTTCACCCTCAAGTAGCTTAAGTCACAAAATACAGGTTTGATTATACAAAAGCCCTTAGGATTAAAAAAAATATATCAATTCTTTACTTTACAATGTATTCTGCAGTATTTTGATAGGATCAGATGTGTGCTAGTGCTTTACACAGAGGTTTGGATGCAATTTCCATGACCTGATCAGTCTCCTTCAGACCCCCAAATAAAGTAAACGTCCTTTTACAAAACCAAGCAGGAAGGAGAATTTCCAGTTTCACAGTACTGAATGGGCAGGAAGCTACTGAACTGGGGAAGGGTGGGGGGCAGTATAAGGCAGACAGCCCACTCCCTGGAAGATCTTTCCCAAAGATTTGTAGGCGATAGGAAGCAGAGGTAGAAGAGCTTCTTGCCACACCCTGTAGTCAGGGGAGTGGTCAAGCCTCAATGGCAAACTCAGTATTCCAAGCAAACTTTTGGGGTGTGACCCAAACCCTCCAGTTTTAGCCCACTGGAATTTTGCTAACTAAAAGGGCGAGTTTTCCATTACTTTAATCTCAGCACTTTTGGCTACTCAAAATATGACTCAGATGATTTCTACTACTAATATTTTTTTTTCCTTTTTGTGGTATGTCCAACTGCCCTGCTGAGTTTACCAAAACAGCTTCTTCTATTAACTGTACCTTTTCTTGCTTCAGAAAATAGCCATTATTTCTAACCTTACAGCTGATTGCTATGGAGAACAATTTCTCCACCTAATCTTTGTAGCACTCCTTTTAAAAGGTTATGCCTCAGATTTCTACCCCAACATGACCTCTTTTTTCCTCCTTTGAAATGCAGATACCTCAACATAGACACGTAAAACGTGTCTGAATATGAATTTAAATGCCTATTTTGAGGCACTCCAAATTGAACATTTGGCCCTAAATCTTTCCTTCTAGCTCATTACACCCAAAACCTTGGGTCTTCCTGTTGGCAGTTGCTCGTCTGAACTCCTAACATTTTCACTGAAGTCATGTAAGCCATTTGTTGAACCTTACATTAATATTTGTAAAGTCTTCTGATGTCTTGCCTTTCAAAAACCAAACACCCCTCTCATCTTGCAGATTCTGTCTTTTGTCTGACTTGCACACCTCACAGGACACAATTAAGCATTTATCATCTGTGCACATGAAGAGGATTTCTGTGAATACAAACTACCACCGACATCACAAGCTTTGATCTTGCCATACACAGAACAGTGCTAATCGAAGTTAATTAAGCCACTACCATTTACCTCATTGAGTGTTTCGTTCTAAAGTTTAGAGTGAAGTGAACAATGTAGTAGAAGGCTATGTGAAGTTTTGCAATAATGACATGATTGCTGCGTTTCTGTCATTCTTATTCAGATAATCACAGAAATATGGACCCAGTATGAGAGCAATACACAAAATATGGTGGAACTTTTCTTAAAACTAGTACAAATGCAGGAGTGGGTGGTAGCAGGGTCTACATGGACAGTTGTTACGTGCATGCTAGTGTGCTTTAGATTCACATCGCAGCTTGCTGCAGACTAACTTTGTCTAGACAAACCTTAAATTAACGAGGGGTGATAATTTAGGTGAAGGATTACCTACCTTAGAATTCCTCTTTTCCATCCTCTTAACAGTACAGCTGAATTTACTAGGGATATTTTTTTAATATCCCACAAGAGACAAATATGTTACAGAGTTATGTTTAACCAGCATGCAGCATATTTGAGAATACTGTAACACATTCTTCTATGAACACATGAAAGCACTGCTTTGACAGTCTAAACCTGTTTACTATCAGAGCTACAGGGACTCCCTATATGAAAGGCTACAGTTTTCATTGTGGCCTGTGCAATATTTGCTCCTCAGGCTTTACGCTAGCTTGCTCATCTTTGAATCTTTTTCCCTGAATTTCTTCTACCATCAACATCTATTGAAAGGGTTTTCTCTCCAAAGCTAGTGGCTTGGTACAAAAAACGTGGAGTAATTTTCAGGCTTAAACTAACTATATAGAAATGTTTAGTAAATATTTGCTTCAAAACACTCACTCAATTTTCTAAAAACTGTTGCAAATCCACCATTTCACACTTCTTTTCAATGTCACACCATGAAAGGATAATTTTCCCAAGGCAATTTATTACCAGTACCTCAGTGTCATTGAGTTAGAAACCATGGAGAATGAATGATTTTCATTACTTAAGGCACAGACCTGAAACATTTTGAAGACTGCCAAAAACTAATCAGTGATGTACTGTATAATTATTCTCAGATAGCTCTAAATAACCTTTGCAAAATAGCGAACTTGCATGCATAATGTAACCTTTAGCACCCATTTGGCACATTCAAAATGAAATCTGTGTTGGAGCACTAATATAATACTGAAACAAAAACTAAGTGCATCAGCCTTAGGACAGTCCTGTTATCTCGTTTCATTCAGATAACCATGTGCCTCCTCCAGCTATCATGGAACTGACCAAAGACAGAACTGAAACCAGAAGTATCCACCCACCTATTTTTCCCTCTGTGGTACCACTGTCTCTCCCTTTCCAGGAAGCAGAACAACATTTTCTTCACAAATACTGCCTCAGCTGGTGTAAACTGAAGCTATGCCACAAGTTACACCAACTGAGGACCTGAACCACTGATTTTGCTCAGAAGACTCAATGTATTTATTTTTCTTTTCTTTTTTAAAAAGTCAAGATAGTTTGAGAGAATTCTTTGGTTTAAATACAGCATTACCAATATTCATTCCAGGCTGAGAAGATATGCCTTTGGTACTCAAACCTAATCCAGTGTCATTTTATATCTCCCTGGGATAGCATGATGTGCTGTCTCAACGAAGATCATGAGCAGAGCTAATCGCCGTGATTAGGGAAGCAATAAACTTATTTCTAACGGTTAATACTGTAACTCCTCCTACGGACTATCCCTAAAACTGTTTGGAGTAGAGGTAAGAGGATAAAGGTGGTCAGAGACTGGAATAGCAAGGTGGAATAGCAAAAGCAGGAGATAGGAGACAGGTGAGTAAGTGCCTAGGACACTATGTTCTATAGAAACCTATAACAGGTTGCGGAAGGAGAGAAGAGAGTGTGTGACAGGAAAGGAATAGAAAAAAAAAAAAGCAGAAGAGAAGCAAGGCAGCACTGGTCACAGGGTTGAGGGACAGGTCCTAGAGACTCTTCTTCCCCAAAGGTTTCTACATCAGAGAGACCTTGGGAGGGGGAAGGAAAAGATGCACAGAGCCCACAGTGCCACCCTCAGTCTCTTTCCCTTCCCTCGGAAGCCTGCCTGCTCCCTCTCCCCATCCATGACTGCTGGGCCAGCAGCAGACCCCATCAGGAGTTGACACTGCCTTCTGCCTCCCTGCTGTTGTGATATAATCGACTGTCACAGGAGGAAGAGGAGAAAAAGAAGGTGATGTGAACTCACATGTGAGATGAACTCAGCAGCCCAGCCACCCACCAGCAGCTGCATTAAAACACACACATTACTGAGAAGCAGGGAGTGGGGGAATTCTCATCTAGGGATCCTCTTCTATCACTTCTACTGGGTAAGAAGAGGATCCTACTGCCAACACCCCACCATCTCCCCAACCCTTTTCCCTTCAGGAAGGAGAAAGAGGGCCTGCTTCGGCAAGCCCTAACCCTACACTCCATGGCCTGGGGAAAGGCAGCAGAGGACCCACTGCTACACTCACACACAGCAGCTGGAAGGGTCATGAGGGGTTGGAAAGACCCTGTTGCAATGCGTACCCCACCCCTAATGCTTGGGGCGAAAGAGAAGAGATTCTGCCACACAAAAAGTGATAAGGGTGAAACAGCGAGTTAGAGTTAGATAAGTAAGGTGGTCAGTCCCCCAAAAAGTTGCAGATCTGCTTCACTGATATGGAGATGAGCTTCTCCTGTAGAGAAAAGGGGAAAAAGCAGCAGCAGAGAGGGAAGGGAGAAAAAAAGGCAGACATTTATCCACCAAAGAGCACTTTTTGTCAGTCACAGACAAGAGGCATGGACCCTAGACCAACCAAATCAAATATCAGGAGGGGGCTTCACTGCCTGACTTAAGGAAACAAGAACAGAACATGGAGGCATGAACCTAATTCAATATTTTTGGCCTTTTTCCAGTCACTGGTGATGGGACACGGTCCCATTTCAACAGAGTTCTGAAATGCACTCCAGCAATCATTACATATTACAGAGTATCTGGGCCCAAACCTGAACACTGGGTCCAAACACACACAGACATTGGAGAATGCCTGATCTAAGCCTCATGGCACAGACCCCTCTCTACCATTTATTACTCTATCTTGGAAAATCGATCTTCAACAGTGTTGCAAAAACTTGCTTCAAGCTGCAATTGTGTCATCCTTAGATTGCAAGATATGCAAGGCCAGACCTGGACAGAAGTTTGATGGGAGTGTGCTAAGGAAAACCCAGGACAACACAACTCATTCATTTTGCCAGTTCAGTAGACCTTTATCTGTTTGCGACAGTACTAAATCAATACACTTGCAAGACAGCACTGTGCCAAAGGTCCCATCTTTTGGATGAGATGCAAACTGGGTCCTAACTGCCAAATGCACAACTAAACTAGGTTTCAGAGTAGCAGCCGTGTTAGTCCTTATCCGCAAAAAGAAAAGGAGTACTTGGGGCACCTTAGAGACTAACAAATTTATTGGAGCATAAGCATTTGTGAGCTACAGCTCACTCCATCAGATGCATTCAGTGGGGGGGAAAAAATGCATCCGATGAAGGGAGCTGTAGCTCACGAATGCTTATGCTCCAATAAATTTGTTAGTCTCTAAGGTGCCCCAAGTGATCCTTTTCTTTCAACTAAACTAGGTTAATTTAACTTTGTTTCATTTGCTTTCATTACAGCCACTCTATTAAATACACGGATTATTACACTGTAAACATTGCTTTTTCCCCTTCTGAATCTATACCTTTTTCGTGACATTCTAGTTCCTCAGTGTCTCGCCTATTGCTCTCACCTGTTTTCATATTTAGACTCCTGAACAAGAATTATTAATTTAACACAACACTGTTTTCTGCCACTGGAGCTCAAGTTTATTGCTTTGGGAGTTTGCTGCTACTAATATGCAGTTAACCTACAGTCACAGTAACGGGTGCAATAGTATTATATAGTCATACATTATCCCATCCTAAATTAACCTTACAACACTGTCACACAATTTAAAAAAAAATTGTTCAGATTTAAAGATGGCTTTTTTCAGGCTGCCATAATTCACTTTGTGAAAAAGCCAAACTGCCACAGGCTGCAAAAACCTCTTAAAGTCCTGACAAAGAAACATTCTCCAAAAATCCAGATGTGACAGTGGAAAGAATAGAAGGTTAGCAGGGATGAGGACAGAGTTAAGTCTGCTTGTGTAACTTAGTTTTCCTATTTTCTAATGTTGGTGGTTTCTCTAACTTTATCTTTGGAGTTTGGTTAAAGTCTGTGCGTCTCACAGAACGTGAGATCCTCTTAAGGGACTGTTTTCCCCCCTTTAATACCTGCAATATGATGAAGTTTTTACCTAGAACTAGTAGTGCTGTAACTATTTGCCATTTCTACTGTACTCTGTATCTCAAATCACAGCACAAACATTAAGCAATCTTCACAACCCCCCATCACATATGATAGAAAGAACTCCTAATTTCTTTCTTCTTAGGCACTACTTTCTCTCCTTTCTTTTTCCATTGCGATTGACTGCCCTTTCTTTCAGCCAAGCTCACAATCTCTTATTTTCAGTTCCTCTCCATTCCTATTCCCCAATATCCAAGTAGTTACCAAATCCTACTCACTTTTCCAATATCTCCAAATTTCCACTCTTGTGCCTACGGCTAAAGTGCTTGTCCACTCATTGATTATCCTCCTGAATACTTCAAGCATCATCTTTCTGCCCTCCGCCATTCCTGTATTGCTCTCCTCCACTCCATTTAGAATGCAACTACTAAAATAAACATTTCCCTGCCACTTGGACAATGTCACCTCACCCTGAATCCCTCCACAGACCTCCTCTCATCTACCCCCACCCAAATTCAACTGCCCTCCTTGCCTTCTAGTCCTGCTCAAACCTCCTCTGCCTGGCTGTTCTTAGTTATCACCATCACCTTTGCTCATGAATCCTACTTCACTTCTCCCCACATCTCCCATCTTCATGCTTTCTCCCTTGCTGACCCCACAGCCTATTCCCAGTATGCCAGGCATCTCGCTCCTTTCAAACCCAGTCCATGACAGTACAAATGTCATCGCCACATTAAATTAAAATATATATATGCTCGAATAATCCCTCTCCTGGGATTTCTAGCATGTTTCATTTGTCTTTTTCAGATTGTAAATTTCTCAGACAGGGACCACATTTTATGCGGTGTTGCATGCACTCTGGGCACTTCAATAATGAAGTAATAGTATCTTTACCCATGTTTTACAGGTGGGGAAAGTGTCACGGGGGATTAAATGACTTTACAAGGTCATCCAGACAGTAAGTGAAAGAGCTACAATCAGAACTCAAAAATTCCTATCCTCTCACCCCATGCTTAGCGTCTACACTGAGGCATATGTATCCTGTCCTTCCAATCTTTCTGTACCCTTAACTGAACTGTGCAGCCTCTGTAGATGCTATATGGGCCTAACTCCTTGTCCAGCAGCTTGAAAGTACACTTCCTTGCCTAGAGCCAGATTTGCTTTTCTTACAGCACGAAACATGCAAAGTTTTGAAAAAACTCCTTTTTAATCTAATGATATCTAACTAATGATTCGGAATTTTAAGAGTGCCCTCTCTTTTTTCTTTTAATTAAAAGGGATTTTCTATTCACTTACAAGGAACTAACATCCCACTGTGCACAGGAGGGGAGGACAGGGGATCCTACACAAAAATACTTGGTACTTATAACAAGTCAGTTCAAGTTTGCAGTTTTTTTGCAAATATGATTTTATTTTATTTTGTTTGGTGTGTTCTCATGTTACTTTGCTGTTTTGCTTGTTTGTGTTTCCCAGTTCAATTGTACGTTCAGCATGTGTCATATCCTGTGACACAATCCTTTCTAATGACAGAAACAGCCAAGTAACAGTCATTACAAAAATAAATCCTACAGCTTGTATGTCATTTCAGAGAAACAACTCACATGATTTAAGGGCTGCATGATTGAGCCCATGTTTTGCACTTTTCTTGCTGGACTTGTCTGAATGACAAAAGCACCACTTTCTCTTTCGCATTTCCAGAACGCTCTATGCACATTACAGGTTACTTTGTGGAGTATCATACAAGAAGCTGGAAGAAAAAGTGGTCTTGGAATAACTTCAGTGGATGAGTCAGGCCACGTCTACACTGGCAAGTTTCTGCGCAGTAAAGCAGCTTTCTGCATTGTAACTCCCGAGGTGTACACACTGCCAAGCCACTTAATGCACAGAAACTGCACAGTTGCAGCACTGGAAAAAAAAAAAAACCACTCCGCCGAGAGGCGTACAGTTTTCTGCACTGGGGCTACAGTGCTGCAGTGCCAGAATAGACACTGTGGTCGATTACAGCGCTGCGACTGGCCTCCAGGAGGTGACCCACAATGCCTATTCTCACCTCTCTGGTCAACAGTTTGAACTCTACTGCCCTGCCCTCAGGTGACCAACTGTCAGCCCCACCCCGTACATTCCTTTGCAAATTTGAAAGTCCCCTTCCTGTTCACTCGTTGATGCGTACAGTGGTCTCAGCGCATCTTTCCAGATGGCCATGCCTGCTCCACGCACCAGGCGATCCCCCACTTGGAGCAATGCCAAGCTGCTGGACCTCATCGACATTTGGGGAGAGGAGCTGTCCAGTCCGAGCTGTGCTCCAGCCGTAGGAATTATGATACCTACGGACAGATTTCACGATGCATGACAGAAAGGGGCCATGACCGGGACACACTGCAGTGCAGGGTCAAAGTGAAGGAGCTGCGGAACACCTACCACAAGGCATGGAGGCAAACTGCCACTCCAGTGCTGCGCCCACGAGCTGCCGGTTCTACAAAGAGCTGGATGTGATACTTGGCAGCGACCCCTCCTCCACTGTGAAGGCCCCTGTGGATACTTCGCTGGAGAGGAGGCCCCTGGTAAGTGGATCTGATTTTGGGAATTGATGAAGCAAGTTGTTGGGGACAGGAGGGTTGCAGGAAGCAGACTTGTCTCCCACCACATGCCTAGTCTGAGTGGCGGAACAGACTGTTGATAGACTTCCCTCACTTCATGGGAATCTCCCTCAGAGATGTCCAGGAAACTCTCGTGGAGATACTGGGCAATCCGCTGCCACAGGCTCCTCGGCAGAGCTGCTTCGTTTCTTTCCCCATTAATAACAACTTTCCTGTGCCACCTTGCGGTGACCGGGGGGGTGAGGAGAAACGGACCATTGCCGCACACAGGCTAGCCGCATAGGCGCCAGGGCGGAAGCTGCAGGCTTGGAGAAGACCGTCCCTTGATTCCCTGCTCACCCTCAGCAGCAAGATAACTTCCAAAATGATCACGTCCTGTGGAAAGTGTGGGGACAGGAATGATTATCAGGCCCCCGCTACAGTACTGGCTCTACCCGAGTGCCACGTGCCCAGTAGGGTCCGGGAACAGCAATCTACCTGCCCCCGAGGCTACTCGCCATTTTGGGGCTCTTGTAGCTCATGAGTGCTTGCCTGGGGTCAGCCAGTTATTGACAGGTGTGAGAGTACTGGCTGTGTTTTAAAGCACTGAATCACTGTTGTCTGTGTTGCAAACAATATTGCTTCTGTAAAATGTTGCAATTAAACTTCACAGAGATGACCTTGGGAGCACAGCCTCCCTTATCAGCAGCAGAATGGCTGTGGAGAATTAGAAAGCGCTCAAGAAGACTAAAGAGGACTTTCTGCGTGAGGTTATGATGCACTTGGCCACCGAGAAACAGGAATTGAAGGAGCAGTGGGACAGCGAGTAGAGGGACCGAAACAAGAAGGCAGCACACCAGAAAGAAGCCACGGAGCAGCTCTTAACAGTTATGGAGCACCAAGTGGACACGCTCCAGGTGATACTAGGTCTTCAAACAGAGCAGCTCCGCGCCTGCCCTCCCCTGCAGACTCTGTCACAAAACTCTTTCCCATGTGCCCCCTCCGGACACCGCCAACACACTCTTATTAACATCCTGGCTCCACTCTCTACCCGCAGCATTCCACTCCTCCCCCCTCACAGTCCAACAGTGTGGACTCCCACTACCTATTGCACTCAGCACCCATCCCTCTGCAGTTTGGCCCTGCTGAAGTACCGGGTGCATTGTACTCCAAAGGAGAAGGTTGGGTATGATCCCTGGACATACTCAAAGCTGTAGCTGTCCCAGGATGACGACTCCTCTTGAGAACTTCCCTCCCTCCATACCCCCTTCCCCTCCCTGCTGATGAATTCTTTCGTTTGACTCTTTCCTCCAGTTGTTGTCTTTTAATAAAAGAGTTGTGTTTGTTTGAAAACAATCTTTATTCTATTAAGTGAAAGCAAAAAAGAGCACTGCAAAGCAACATACAATAATGTTAAGGCCTTTTCTTGCATCATGTGCACCAATCACCTCCTAGCATTACAAGCACTGCTATCTCGAGCGTAGCAACAAAAATTAGTGGCTTTCAGCTTCAAATTGCTGCCTCAAGGCATCCCTGATCCTTATGGCCCCACGCTGTGCCCCTCTAATAGCCCTGGTCCCTGGCTGTTCAAACTCAGCCTCCAGGTGCTGAGCCTCTGCACTCCTGCCCTGAGTGAAGCTTTCACCCTTCCCTTCACAAGTATCATGGAGTATACAGCACGCGGCTATAAGCATAGGAATATTGTCATCGGCCATGTCCAGCTTCCCATAGAGGCAGCGCCAGCAGGTTTTTAAACGGCCAAATGCACATTCCACAGTCATTCTGCACTTGCTCAGCCTGTTGTTGAACTGCTCCTTGCTGTTGTCAAGTTGCCCCATGTATGGCTTCATAAGCCATGGCATTAAGAGGTAGGCGGGGTCTCCCAGGATCACAATGAGCATTTCGACTTTCCCTACAGTGATCTTCTGGTCCAGGAAGAAAGTCCCTGCTTGCAGCTTCTTGAACAGGCCAGTGTTCCAGAAGATGCATGCATCATGCACCTTTCAGGACCAGCCTGCAGTAATGTCTGTGAAACGCCCACCGTGATCCACAAGCACCTGGAGAACCTTTGAGAAATACCCATTGCGATTAAGGTACTCAGTGGCTAGGTGGTCTGGTGCCAGAACTGGAATATGCATGCCATCTATCACCACTCTGCAGTTAGGGAAGCCCATTTGTGCAAAGCCATCCACAATGTCACGCACATTGCCCAGAGTCACGGTTTTTCAGAACAGGATGCAATTAATGGCCCTGCACACTTCCATCAACACAAGTCCAACAGTCAACTTTCCCACTCCAAAATGGTTCGCGACCGATTGGTAGCAGGCTGGAGTAGCCAGCTTCCACAGTGCTATCACCACGCGCTTCTCCAGTGACAAGGCAGCTCTCATTCTCGTGTCCTTGCACCACAGGGCTGGGGCGAACTCATCACACAGTCCCATGAACGTGGCTTTCCTCATGTGAAAGTTCTGCAGCCACTGCTCATCATCCCAGACGTGCATCACGATTTGATCCCATGACTCAGTGCTTGTTTCCCGAGCCCAAAAGCAGCATTCCACTATGGTCAGCGCCTCCATGAACGCCACAAGCAATCTCGTGTCGTAGCTACTACACGTGGTGAGATCAATGTTGCACTCCTCTTGCCTTTGTAGTTTAAGGAATAACTCCACTGCCACTTGTGACGTGTTGGTCAATGTGAGCAGCATACTGGTCAGCAGTTCGGGATCCATTCCTGCAGCCTGAAAGAGGCAGGACGCGCAGTACACAAACCGTTGAAAGATGGCGCCAAATGTGGACAGAAGCACAGGGAGTGATGGGATGCAAAGCAATGCATCACGGGGCATTGGGACTGGACCCAGGATGCCCCGCGACTCCCTCCACCTTTTAGAGGCAAAAGAGAAAGAGGTGCTCTGTGGGATAGCTGCCCAGACTGCACCGCTCTGAATAGCGCTGCAAGTGCCACAAGCGTGAACATGCTATTGCACAGGCAGCTCTCAGTTTGAACACACAACAGCAATTTTCCTTCCGCTCTCTCTGAGCAGCGCTGTAACTGCCAGCGCTGTAACTTTGCAAGTGTAGATATGCCCTTAGTGTTGGCCCATATTATGGCCTGACCACAGTCCCAGACAGAATAAGCTACATGATTTGGTGGGACAGATCAAGGCATATCTATGCTACAGTGCAAAATGCTCTCGGACACCCCACATCCAGAAAACACTCTTCATGGGTGTGGCACATGAGCTGTTTCAGATTTGGAAAAATTGCAGATGAACAATTGCATCCTGCTTGGCTGCCTCTTTCTCCCCATGTCCTAGATCTAATGCAACATGTTACCAGCATCCAAGTAAACAAAAAAAATAGTTTAATTCTTTCAACAGAAAGAAAAACAAGCTGAAAGAGAAAGTCCTGTATGCTATTGAAAAGAGCAGATATATATAAAATTGAGAAGCACTGACAAATAGGGCAGCAAATAGGCTGCCAAAATTCAAGTATACTCCTTAAAAGACCTGATTAGGGTTCCCAAATATCTTTTTGGGGTTTGTTTGTTTTCTTTGGAGGGACAATCCACCATCAAATGTTCTCAGTGGTTCTTGCAGAACTGGGTTTTGCCCTAGGTTCCCTACAGAGCTAGACAGTTAGACTCCCTGCACTTTCGATATCCCTTGCTGCGGCTGGATCCAGTGGTGTCTGTGCTGGTCCCAAGATGCACCACCTCTCCTCCTCGCTACGCCCTGCTCTCTCCTCCAGCCACTTCTCCATTGAATTAAGCTGGTTGCCATGTTTTACGTTAAGAGGCACAATATGGGATGTTCTATAAATATACTGCCATTATGCCATGCAAATTCAATTAGCCAGTGGAAAGAAAAAGCAGCCAAATTAGGTTTATAAACAGCAAACCTGGGCCCTAAAGGAAGCGAGTAGGAACAGCCAGCAGCACCTAAACCCTTAGGCAGGAGTGAGTGTGGTAGCCTCCAAGAAAACACAGTGGTTGAGGAAAACAGATTTCCCATTATGTTATTTGCATCATCAGCCTGCCTATCCCAGCTGTCAAAATCCTATCAGGTCCCAATCTTCCCCAACAGTGACAGATCTAGGATTTGCATTTTAAAAATGCTAGCCCAAAGGGAAATAACTGGACAGATTATGCCTGCTTTGTGCCTTTTTTCCTGGTAGAAGGCAAACTTAAATCTGGCTAGTTGTGGATCCCTCCAGTGCAAGAGACTCTCTAGGTAAATCCATCCCAGCCCTTGAAAGAGAGGGCTCAGACACAGTTTCCATATGACCTGATGATGTTCAGACACCAGAACAGCCCCTTGGCAGCTAGCATAAGAACATAAGAATGGTCATACGGCTCAGATCAATGGTCCATCTAACCCAGTATCCTGTCTCTGACCGTGGCCAGGGCCAGCTGCTTCAAAGGGAATGAACAGAAGAGGGCACTTTCAAGTGATCCATTTCCTGTCATCCAGTCCCTGCTTCTGGACATTGAAAGTTTAGACACACTTGGCACATGGGGTTATGTCCCTGACCATCTTGTCTAACAGCCATCGATGGACGTATCCACCACGAACTTATCTAATTTTTTGGAACCAGTTATACTTTTGGCCTTCACAACATCCCACGGCAATAAGATCTATAGGTTGACTATGTGTTGTGTGACTCTACTTCCTTTTTTTTGTTTTAAACCTGCTACCTATTAATGTTATCAGATGCCTCTAGTTCTTGTGTTCCACAAAGGGATAAAAAACATTACCGTTTTCATGGTCTCCCACACCATTCACGATTTTATAGACCTCTATCATATCCCCACCTTAGTCATCTCTTTCCTAAGCTGAACAGTCCCAGTCTTTTTGATCTTTCCTCATATGGAAGCTGTTCCATCCCCCTCATCATCTTTGTTGCCCTTCTCTGCACCTTTTCTAATTCTAATAGATGTTCTTTGAGACTGGACAACCAGAACTGCACGCAGTATTCAAAGTGTGGGTGTACCATGCATTTATATAGCGACATTCTGATATTTTCTGTCTTATCATATATCCCTTTACCAATGGCTCCAAATATTCTGTTCACCTTTTTGACTGCCGCTGTACATTGAGCAGATGTTTTCAGAGAACTATCCAGGATACCACTGAAAAGAGAGATCTAGGAGTGAACAGCTAATTTAGATATCATCCATTTGTACATAGAACTGGGATTATTTTTTCCAAGGTTCATTACCTTGCACTTAACACCGAATTTCCATCTGCCATTTTGCTGCCCCAGTCACCCAGTTTAGTGACATCCCTTTGTAACTCTTCAGTCAGCTTTGGACTTAAATGATCTCAGTGAAGAGAGTGTTATGAATATGCTGAACATCACTGGTCCCAGTACAGATCCTTCGGGGACCCTGCTATTTCTCTCTCTCCATTGTGAAAATTTACCATTTATTCCTACCCTTTGTTTCCTATCTTTTGACCAATTACTGATCCATGAGAGGACCTTCCCTATTATCCCATGACTCTTTACTTTGCTTAAGAGCATATGGGTGAGAAACCTTGTCAAAGGCTTTCTGAAAGTACAAGCACACTATGTTAGCACAGGATCTATAAGGGTGTGGGGATCTCACCCATACCCTTTGCAGACAAGACCAATGCAAAGAATTAATGTAGCTTCTCCGCAACGGTCTTGCCTTCTCAGAGCACTGATTCAGTACCTCGATCGTCCAGTGGCCCCATTTGGCAGGCTTCCTGCTCTGATGTACTTTAAAAAAAAATGCTGTTTGTGTGTCTTTTGCTAGTTGCTCTTCAAATTCTTTCTTGGCCTGCCTTATATTTTACACTTGACTTGCCAGAGTTTATGCCTCCTTCTATTTGCATCATTAGTAGTGGACTTCCAATTTTTAAAAGGATGACTTTTTATCTCTAACTGCCTCTTTTACTCTACTGTTTAGCAAGAGTGGCATTTTTTGGTCCTCTTTCTGTTTTTTTATTTGGGATATATCTGGTTTGAACCTCTATTATGGTGTTTTTAAATAGCCTCTGTACAGTTTGCAGGCATTTCACCCTTGTGACTGTTCCTTTTAATCTCCATTTAACTAGCCTCCTCATTTTTGTATAGTTCCCCTTTTTGAAGATAAATGCTACTGTGGTGGGTTTCTTTAGTATTTTTCCCCTACAAGGACGCAATTTTAATTACACTAGGGTCGCTATTACTGAGCGGTTCAGCTTTATCTATCTTTTGGACCAGATCTTGTGCTCCACTTAGGCCTAAGTCAAGAACTGCCTCTCCCCTTGTGAGTTCCAGGACTAGCTGCTCCAAGAAGCAATCATTTAAATGTGTCTAGAAATTTAATTTCTGCATCCCTTCCTGAGGTCATATATCCAGTCAATGTGAGAATAGTTGCAATCTCCCATTATTATTGCATTGTCTGCTTCTGTAGACTCTCTAATCTCCTTGAGCATTTCACAATCACCGTCACCATCCTGGTCAGGTGGCCAGTACTACTGCTACACTCTTATTGTTCAAGCATGGAATTTTTATCCATAGAGATTCTATGGTTCCATTATTTGACTCCATACTTTCCTTCACATATCCCCCACCACCAGGACCTACACTGTCATGCCTATATATTTTGTACCTTGATAGTACTGTGTTCCACAGAGTATCATCATTCTACCAAGTTTCCATGCCTATTATATCAATATCCTAATTTCATGCTAAGCACTCTAGTTCACCATCTTAGTATTTAGACTTCTAGCATTTGTATACATGAGCTTGTACAATTTTGTCAGTATTTAGTTACTTGCCTTCATGTGTTATGTTTAAATGGGACTTTTTTTTTTTTATAGTTGACTGTTTCTCACTAGCTTCTATCCATAGTTTACCAATTTCTTTCCTATCCTCTTTACTAGCATACAGAGTTTCCCCTTTAATAAATTCATCCCTAAATGATGTTTCCACCCAAACCTTGTTTAGAGCAGCCCTCAAGCTTCTCTAACCTACACTGAAAATCCAGCTGATTCAGAACCAGCCCCAGGATTGGGGTTGGGGTGGTTGCACACTGCTCCTTTGCACCTACCATCCTCCAGCTGTGTTCAGAATATGGTAAGCTGATAATCAGCCCCATTTCCAAAGACAGACATAAAATTAAGGTTCTCAGAGGAAAATGTGGACTTGCAGAATACTCTCGTTATAATTATTTTAAACTTAAATATTTATGATCCCTCAGTAGACTGTCCTCCAAAGACCCAATTTCTATCTAATAAGATATAAATGCAATCTGAAAACTCATCTTGCCAGTAAATCCACATTTACTTGTGTCTCACTGGCTGGCATAGTGGGTTAATGCACAAGCCTTTCATCTCTTGAGACACAAGACCAGCTCTTGTAGAGTCACAAATTACTTCTCTCAATGATTTGTGATGTGTACTAAGGGCAAGGATACATTTCTGTCCTGAACTTTTCTCAGAGCACACTTGTAGAAGACACCAAAACAACGTATTTGTGTGGTACAAAAGATTTATCAGCATCAGTTTAGCGTGGATGTATTAGTAAGAGACTGCCAAAGCCAAGAGTGAGTTATACAGATTATCCCAAAAAAGCACTATTAAAACCTTTATCGCATATCAAAATGCCATATATTTTGGTATATGCCACATGTTTTACAGAAAAAATCATCAATATTTCAGTTATAGGAAACAATTCTAGATGCTGTAGTAGCATGAGTGGAACTAGGCAGACTACAGTTTTTGTTCCTGTTCTAACACAAGTTAGCAGATTGCCGATTAACTAACAAGTTTTAAAATACTAATCTAGACACCCCTACCATTTGTCCGATGACACAAAAATTTGTAATTTACTTTAGGCCAAAACCTAGGGCAAAACCACAGATGTTAATATTTTAGATCAAACATTTTTGAGTGTCTAGATTATCATCCTGTGCGCTGAATGACCCTGGGATCTGTGGGGGAAAAGAGTGTCTGTGATCATGTACTTAAAGACTGTATCATAATGCATATGCACTAAAAGGCCAAATTAATGTTGCATGGTTAACCTCAGATCTGGCATTTCCTAACTTCTGAGTGCTGGATTTTGCAATCTTAATGTTCTTTTAATGTATTTTATAATGCAATGTCCATTTCATAATCAAGTTGATTAGTTTATAATCAATTGACTCTTTTTTGTTAATGAATTTGCCATGAGCAGCAATATTTCCAAAAAACAATGCTGTATACGCAGCACCCTCAGTTTGCCTCCTTCCTTGTTTGACTCTGAATCTCAAGCCCCAGGTTATGCAGGTTGGAAAATAAAGTAGCACATCTAGCATTACCAATGCTAGCATCATGCAGCACTACCACAGGTTTCTTTGGTTCTATCTACTACGGTTTTATAACTTCCAAAATACAAACACTTTCAGAGTTTTTGAAAAGTTGGGTCAGATACTTATTTCTGTACATCCCCATTAGAGGGCTAAGTTGTCTAAGATTTTTGCTAAAAAATGAAAAACATGCTTGTCTAGCTTAAAATGTGTTAATCAAAGCAAAGTTTAGGGGCTGAAAACCCACAAATAGTAACGGAAAAAATGTTTGCATGAAATATTAGCAAGATATGACAGCCTACAGGTGCTCATAGCAGGGACACAGAAGTGCTGTAATATGATGGTGAAAAACAAAGAGCTTTTGCTTTAACTTAATGGTTTACATTATAAATAAAGGGCGGAAGAAGGGAATCACTAATTTCAGGTACTGGAAGAGTTGTAAACATTATTTCATCCCTAACAATCTGCATACTCTCCAACTTCCAAACTGGCTAAATATTTTTTAGTTTTAGTCCCTTTGATGCTGGATTCCAAGGCACAGTTCTGAGCTGCCAATTTAAAGTGACATTTCACTTAAATCAGAAAGTCAGGGTTTACCAGGTACACTCAGCAGCAAAGGAGATGTACTTCAGCTACATTTAACAACTGTTTAAAAGTACATTCAGTATTAAACTTTAAATATTAAATTAAAAAATGCTTTCCTTAAACCCTGGAGGTTAACAACTTGACTTGGTATCCATCAAATCCTGTTTATCTGCTAAAAACTCTGTTCATATATTATCTCATCCAGATACCCATTTGGTATTTTTTGCCCACTTACAGTAGAACCTCAGAGTTATGAACATCTTGGGAATGGAGGTTGTTCGTCACTCTGAACAAAATGTTATGGTTGTTCTTTCAAAAGTTTACAACAGAACATTGGCTTAATACAGCTTTGAAACTTTACTATGCAGAAGAAAAATGCTGCTTTAAACCATCTTAATTTAAATGAAAGAAGCACTGAAACAGTTCCCTTACCTTGTCAAATCTTTTTTTAAAAACTTTCCTTTTTTTAGTAGTTTACAGTACTGTATCTTCTTTTTTTCTTCTTCTTCTTCGAATCATAGACTATCAGGGTTGGAAGGGACCTCAGGAGGTCATCTAGTCCAACCCCCTGCTCAAAGCAGGACCAATCCCCAACTAAATCATCCCAGCCAGGCCTTTGTCAAGCCTGACCTTAAAAATATCTAAGGAAGGCGATTCCACCACCTCCCTAAGTAATGCATTCCACTGTTTCACCACCCTCCTAATGAAAAACTTTTTCCTAATATCCAACCTAAACCTCCCCAACTGCAACTTGAGACCATTACTCCTTGTTCTGTCATCAGCTACCACTGAGAACAGTCTAGAGCCATCCTCTTTGGAACCCCCTTTCAGGTAGTTGAAAGCAGCCATCAAATCCCCCCCTCATTCTTCTCTTCCGCAGACTAAACAATCCCAGTTCCCTCAGCCTATCCTCATAAGTCATGTGTTCCAGTCCCCTAATCATTTTTGTTGCCCTCCGCTGGACTCTTTCCAATTTTTCCACATCCTTCTTGTAGTGTGGGGCCCAAAACTGGGCACAGTACTCTAGATGAGGCCTCACCAATGTCGCATAGAGGGGAACGATCACGTCCCTCAATCTGCTGGCAATGCCCCTACATATACATTCCAAAATGCCATTGGCCTTCTTGGCAACAACGGCACACTGTTGACTCATATCCAGCTTCTCGTCCACTGTAACCCCTAGGTCCTTTTCTGCAGAACTGCTGCCAAGCCATTCGGTCCCTAGTCTGTAGCAGTGCATGGGATTCTTCCGTCCTAAGTGCAGGACTCTGCACTTGTCCTTGTTGAACCTCATCAGATTTCTTTTGGCCCAATCCTCTAATTTGTCTAGGGCCCTCTGTATCCTTTCCCTACCCTCCAGCATATCTACCTCTCCTCCCAGTTTAGTGTCATCTGCAAACTTGCTGAGGGTGCAATCCACACCATCCTCCAGATCATTTATGAAGATATTGAACAAAACCGGCCCCAGGACCGACCCTTGGGGCACGCCACTTGATACCGGCTGCCAAGTAGACATGGCGCCATTGATCACTACCCGTTGAGCCCGACAATCTAGCCAACTTTCTATCCACCTTATCATCCATTCATCCAGCCCATACTTCTTTAACTTGCTGGCAAGAATACTGTGGGAGACCGTGTCAAAAGCTTTGCCAAAGTCAAGGAACAACACGTTCACTGCTTTCCCCTCATCCACAGAGCCAGTTGTCTCGTCATAGAAGGCAATTAGATTAGTCAGGCATGACTTGCCCTTGATGAATCCATGCTGACTGTTCCTGATCACTTTCCTCTCCTCTAAGTGCTTCAGAATTGATTCCTTGAGGACCTGCTCCATGATTTTTCCAGGGACTGAGGTGAGGCTGACTGGCCTGTAGTTCCCAGAATCCTCCTTCTTCCCTTTTTTAAAGATGGGCACTACATTAGCCTTTTTCCAGTCGTCCGGGACCTCCCCCGATCGCCATGCGTTTTCAAAGATAATGGCCAATGGCTCTGCAATCACATCCGCCAACTCCTTTAGCACTCTCGGATGCAGCGCATCCGGCCCCATGGACTTGTGCTCGTCCAGCTTTTCTGAATAGTCCTGAACCACTTCTTTCTCCACGGAGGGCTGGTCACCTCCTCCCCATGCTGTGCTGCCCAGTGCAGTAGTCTGGGAGCTGACCTTATTCGTGAAGACAGAGGCAAAAAAAGCATTGAATACATTAGCTTTTTCCACATCCTCTGTCACTAGGTTGCCTCCCTCACTCAGTAAGGGGCTCACACTTTCCTTGACTTTCTTCTTGTTGCTAACATACCTGAAGAAACCCTTCTTGTTACTCTTAACATCTCTTGCTAGCTGCAACTCCAGGTGTGATTTGGCCTTCCTGATTTCACTCCTGCATGCCCGAGCAATATTTTTATACTCTTCCCTGGTCATTTGTCCAATCTTCCACTTCTTGTAAGCTTCTTTTTTGTGTTTAAGATCAGCAAGGATTTCACTGTGAAGCCAAGCTGGTCGCCTGCTATATTTACTATTCTTTCTGCACATCGGGATGGTTTGTCCCTGTAACCTCAATAAGTATTCTTTAAAATAAAGCCAGCTCTCCTGGACTCCTTTCCCCCTCATGTTATTCTCCCAGGGGATCCTGCCCATCAGTTCCCTGAGGGAGTCAAAGTCTGCTTTTCTGAAGTCCAGGGTCCATATTCTGCTGCTCTCCTTTCTTCCCTGTGTCAGGATCCTGAACTCGACCATCTCACGGTCACTGCCTCCCAGGTTCCCATCCACTTTTGCTTCCCCAGCTAATTCTTCCCGGTTTGTGAGCAGCAGGTCAAGAAGAGCTCTGCCCCAGTTGGGTCCTCCAGCACTTGCACCAGGAAATTGTCCCCTACACTTTCCAAAAACTTCCTGGATTGTCTGTGCACTGCTGTATTGCTCTCCCAGCAGATATCAGGGTGATTGAAGTCTCCCATGAGAACCAGGGCCTGCGATCTAGTAACTTCTGTGAGTTGCCGGAAGAAAGCCTTCTTCCTCCTCTTTTTTGTCTCTGCTGTTGCCTGATTGTGTGCTTCCGGTTCCAAATGGGATGTGTGGTTGACCAGTTAGTTCATAACTCTTGTATTTGTAACTCTGAGGTTCTACTGTATTTTCTCCTGTCTCATACCTAGATTGTCTTTTTATTTGTCATTTTGCTGTGCTGTGCCTAGCACAACGCAGCCCTGATTCTTGATGGGGGTTTCTAGATGTTATCATAATACAAATAATAAATTAGTACAAACCCACAAACAAGGAACAGTGGCAGGAAGAAGCTAGAGAGGGAGGATTTAGATAAGGGACATAGTGCTAGAGAACAGAAGAGAGAGATCTGCAGTGGGAATGGTGGGCTGGGCCCAGAGGAAATGGAAAATGGGTAGCGGGAACGAGATGGACCATACTAATGACTTAGCGATAGATCAGAAAAATGGCATATTTCCCCCAGGACCGAGCTTGTTCCAATTATTATTTATGTTCTGGTAGTACCTAGGAACCACAATCAGCAGCACCATTCTGGTAGGCACTGTACACACAAGGAAGGGAAAAGACAGTCCCTGCGCCAGACAGCTCACACTAAACTATTCTGACAACGCTGAGAAAGACATACAAGTCAGATCTGGATCAGGCAACCAACCTGTCTGTACATACAGAAAATCTGACATGAAATGTAATCCCTCCAGCATTGAACAGCCTACAAATATGTTTTCAAGTTGGAGTTCAGCAGGAAGACATAACAAATTCCCCATCTCTCTTGAAAGAGCATGCCATTCTCACTGTTCTTGAAAGCTCTTTAGATTTTCATGTTCACATCCATGGTACATTCAGTACTTGGCCCAGTACTTTTTGGTGCCAGAAGGTAGCATTCAACCCCACTGGTGAAATGAAAAGTGCTCCCACAATCATTTTAATATAATTATGCCTCAAATATAAGCTTTCAAATTTAATTCCAGGCTTTTCAAAGTAACAGCTCAATTCACTCCAGGATGACATTCATCCTAGCATAGAAGGACCTCTGGCCATTTAAGCCTTTAACTTCATAATAAGAGGAACTTGAATGGATAGGCCCCTAGGTGAGCTCTCTACACTGGGATGAATGTCACCAGCAGATGATTAAGATACATTATATTCTTTTCAATAAAGTGATTAGAGATTTGGGATTTGATTTGACAGGTGGAGGGGTAATTGGATGGGGCAATATTTTGTATCTTATAGCACTCTGTATTATTTGATGGTTTCGGGAGGAGTGGGGGCCAGGGGAATGGAAATCTAAATGGAAAAAAAATAAGACTCCTACTAATCAATGAATCTTTGCTACATACTTTCCTAGCAACCCCAGAACACTGAACAAAAGGAACAGTTCCATTCAACTCTTACAGTGCAGTTAGACATGAGAATTCTTGCTCATTTACCAATATTTGGATCGGTAGCCTGACGTTTTTTAATTTTAGCTTCAGATACAGCAGCATAGTAGGCACAGGTCATCTTGATCAGCCATGCTGCTCGCAGTAGTGGCACAGAATATTTTGCCAAATAAGCAAAGACATCCTCCTTTTTACTGAGGATAGGAACCTAGAATGAAACAGAAAATAAAATACTATAGCAAATCCAATGTAACCAACTGTAAGGAAACCAACTTGGGTTTCTATAGACCTTGACTATTTAATTCTAAAATTCTTTCTGAAGTATATTTTATGTTAATCCATAAACTCAGGAGATCATCTAACTTTTTGCATATATGTGGAATAATTTTGTAATGCATTTTGAAGCAATATCTAAGGAGGAAAACATATCCATTGAACACTTTTTCAAAGCAACTCATACTGTGGAGTAAGGCGTGAATGCTCAGCTTGCTGTCCCTGGTATAATAATGGCTGTTTTCATGATCTTTGACATTGACTGATAGCATTTTTTCATACAGTATCTCACAGGTGTTCAGTAACAGTGGTGGTCCATTCTGTGTTACTAGACACATGACAATGTTAGTATCCCTTTGTGGTGTTATTGGCAGGTCAATTATCCTAGCTATTCAGACATTTAAGTGTCCTGGCCACTTACTAGGAAGCAAGAATATAGTCTAAAGGATCCTTTCAGTATCACCACTTCTGAGATTAACATTTTTTTAAGTTAAGAAATTAACCTTATTGGTTGATAATGAACATAGCTCTTATTGTAAAACACTCACTCCTGGCAATGGATGGTATATATTCTTATGCTATTTATTTTAGTCGTAGGCCTTGGAAACACAGAAACCAGAACCAAACTTGGTGTAACTCACAGCTCTGCTTAGGTCTCTCTGTGCACAATCTTATTGTGGAATAAGAGTACTATATCTCAATGTAACTTAAATTTATAGAGTACTTCTGGCACCTTAGAGACTAACACATTTATTTGGGCATAAGCTTTTGTGGGCTAAAATCCACTTCATCAGATACATAGAGTGGAAAAAACATATCATATGGCCATCATGTGCCAGCAATGCCCCTCTGCCATGTACACTGGCCAAACTGGACAGTCTCTACGCAAAAGAATAAATGGACACAAATCAGACGTCAAGAATTATAACATTCAAAAACCAGTCGGAGAACACTTCAATCTCCCTGGACACTCAATAACAGACTTTAAAGTGGGTGGCAATTCTTCAACAAAAAAACTTCAAAAAACAGACTCCAGTGAGAAACTGCAGAACTGGAATTAATTCGCAAATTGGACACCATCAAATTAGGCCTGAATAAAGACTGGGAGTGGATGGGTCACTACAAAAAGTAATTTCCCCCTACTGTTACTCACACCTTCTTGTCAACTGTTTGAAACGGGCCACCCTGATTACATTTGCCTCATTACCAAAGTGATTTTTCCTCCCTTGGTATTCTACTGTTGAGAATAGCCCACTTCCACTTTAATTGAATTGTCTCGTTAGCACTGACCCCCCTCTTGGTAAGGCAACTCCCATTTTTTTTATGTACTGTGCATATATACACCTGCCTCTGTTTTTTCCACTCCATGCATCTGATGAAGTGGGTTTTAGCCCATGAAAGCTTATGCCCAAATAAATGTGTTAGTCACTAAGATGCCACAAGTACTCCTCATTGTTTTTGCTGATACAGACTAACAGGGCTACCACTCTGAAACCTGTTAAACTCATAGGTCACTCTTATACCACAATAAGATTGTCACAGACAGATTTACACCAAAATAACTAATGACACCAATTTAGTTATTTTGGTTCCAGTTTCCATCTCAAGCACAGTGTAAGATTTCCATAGCCACACTGACACTTGTCTTGATTGTCTCAATATTCCTAACTGATTTGACAGAATTTTTTCCTAGTTCCACACACTTCTTTTTTCAGACACATCATGCTATTTGAAAGAAACCTGAAAAGAAGCAAGATGTCTTCCCCCATCCTTGAGCTGTTGGAAGCTCAAACCTGAGCAAGATCTTAGGAGTAAGAATGGTGAAAGGAAAATAATTTACAAGAGATAGTAAGGACGTATTGGTGTCAATATAAAGGGCATTCAAGAGGGTGGGAGTAAAAGCAAGGTGTTTCTCTCAATACTGCATCAACCTCCAACACTTTCCTATTTTGTTATGAGAAATTTCTGTAGAGCAGAATTCTTGCACTGAGACAGAAAACATCTAAATAAAGTGTATACACAGAGAACCCGGTTACCCAAGGTTAACTATAGCCAAAGAGAAGTAAGGCAATTTGCACAAAGAACTTCACAGTTTAGATGGTATTTGGGAATCTTGCCTCTTTTCTTTTGAATGAGAAGATACAAAGACAAGAACAAACATTTCAAAGCATCCTCCTACTCCCATTGAAGTCAGTGGCAAAATCATATTGATTTCAGTGGGGACCCCAGTTATAAAGTATGCCAATTTTCCCATTACTATACATCTCAGGACAGAGAAAAAAGCATTTCCCCATGTGATGTATATAGAGTTGTCCATATCCACCTACACCCTTATTACAAGATTAAAAGAAAGCCTGCTTTGTGATCAGAATGAGATCAAGTCACTTTTTAATAAATAAATGCAGAAATATGCATTGGTTAATATAAATATAAAGTATTACATAAATACTCCAACTCTGTAAAATCCAAGGAACACTAAAAAAGGGAGTGAAAATCTGTTTATACCTTTTTTGCTAAAATAGTCAGTGGTTTATTTCCTGCTAAATCTGTGAACCAGTTGTGAATTGCACTCTGAGAGCGAGCAGTAACCAGCCAATAATTATCTTTGGCATTTACTTGTGGTTTCTTCTTTCCTGTGTCCTGGAAAGTATTAAGTTTTAGCTTTTCTGCTAATATGCTGCTAAAATAAGCGCCAATCTGGTGGAAAAACAAAAACACAAATATAAGACAACACAGTAAGTAAGCATCTATTGTACATTAACACACACAGGATTTCCATTTGAATAGAGGTAGTCATCACTCTAGTCTAAGCTATCAGTTTAATGAGCTTACACTTTAATTCCCTGGAGCTCGGAGCTGGAGTTTCCTTATGCTAAGCAGCAGAGCACCATTACTAGTCATAGGAGATAAGGGCCAACAAAGCCAAGCTGTAAATAAGAAAGGCTCTTGAAGATGCCTGATAAAGTTAAAAAAAAAATGCAGTGCACACCATATTTCCAATGATTACACTATAACCCATACTTCCATGTCTCTCCAATAGAACAGTATCCCCAATTTAGGCCCATTCCAGGAAAGAATTTAGAATTTTTCTAAACATTAAGTACATGAATAGTCCCATTTTAACAGGACTCCTCGCATGTTTAAAGTTAAAAGTGTGCTTAAATCCTTTGCTGGATCGAGACCATAATACAAGTCTAAAATAACTACTTTAACAGTAATACATTTCTCACTGTTCCTCGATCTTTCATCATTATAGCACGTTGTGTGAGAGTGCACGTGCGTGCCCCTTCCCTCACCCCACACACACCCTTTGCTTAAAAGCAAACTATGGACTTGATAAATTACTGCTCAGCAAGCTAGGGTATCAATCTACAGCACACCAGCTTGCTATGCAGTAACATCCCACGTGGACACTGTTACAAATACAGTGAATGACTTAGTGTACTGTATTTTCAAGTAGTAATCTTCTAAGCCTCACTCCAGGACTTTCAGTGTGCTGTAGCAGTGTCCATGTGGGACCTATTACTATGCAGCAACCTAGAGTACTACAGATTGACACCCTGGTTTGCCACACAGCATCTTGCCATGTAGACAAAGCCCTCAGTTATGACCAGGACAGTATTCAATTTCCTTCCATCATCAGTGATGATATTCAAACCTGAAAAGGTACAGATAAGCATATAAAGGTTCAAATGTATATGAAAATGTTTAAGCATAGATTCATGAGATTTCCAATACTTCTTGATTTCTTCTAAGTAAGGCTGTCAAGTGACTAAAAAATTAATCTCGATTAACTGTGCTGCTAAACAATAATAGAATACCATTTATTTAAATATTTTTGGATTTTTTCTACATTTTCAAATGTATTGATTTCTATTACAACAGAATATAAAAAGTGTTCACTTTATATTATTTTTTATTACAAATATTTGCACTGTAAAAATGATAAACAAAAGAGAGTATCTTTCATTTCACCTCATACAAGTACTGTAGTACAATCTCTTTATCATGAAAGTGTAGCTTACAAACGTATACAGTGCAAATATTTGTAATAAAAAATAAATATAAAGTGAGCACTGTACACTTTGTATTCTGTGTTGGAAGAGAAATCAATACATTTGAAAATGTAGAAAAACATCCAAAAATGTTTAATAAATATCAATTGGTATTCTATTGTTTAAAGGTCCAATAAATCGCAATTAATTTTTTTAATTGTGATTAATTTGAGTTAATCACATGAGTTAACTGCAATTAATCGACAGCCCTATTTCTAAGCCAAAAATGCTCAAGGGAACTGCCTTTTACAGTATTTCAGCAATCTCAGGTTCAATCAACAGCTAAGGTTGCCAACCCTCCAGGATTGTCCTGCAGTCTCCAGGAATTAAAGATTAATCTTTAATTACAGATTATGTCATGTGATGAAACCTCAAGGAATATATGTACAACTAAAACTGGCAGCCCTACCAACAGCAGGAAAAACAAAGATGGGATAAAGAAAAAAAAGGTTATCTAAATTTATTTAGATCTCAAAACAAGTATTTCATCACAACATAAGCTATTATAGATGGATATTTTAAAACCATTTTGAGGGGGGCTTTTTAATCTTCATGGAAAATGTTTCCAGGTGGTTAAGTTTTAATTTCAGCAAAAAGGCTTTAAAATAGACATTGAACACATTTTAAGTTGTGTAGAATAAAACAGCTTTAATAGCTATGAGCATTTCCTCAGAACTGTTTTTTTTTTAAGTTTGTATTTTTGAATAGTTAAGATCTCATCACAGTACAATATTATTCAATGCAAGACTAATTCAAGGGTAAATGACACAGCAAGTGTCTGCAGGTAGCAGTTCTACAGGATACGAAAGCCACAAGAACGTAGCACAAATGCACTAGTATTTTGTCAATACAAACAATTTGTATATGCATCTCTTAATATTTTAAAAGAATAAATTGGCAAATACCATATTTTGATATTTATGCTTCTCCAAACAGCTACATGTCCTCTGTGTACAAAAGAGTTGATTACTTATCACAATAAAATCACTTTTCCAACCAGCCCTGAAGATAAGTGTTTTCTATTAAAAATTACAAATGCAATAAAGTTTTTTTCATTTTGCCTGAAACTTCAGTTTTTCCATCAATAAATAATTCCTTCCCCCCCACCTCCTTTCCCAGTAGTAAAGTGGGGGAGGAGAACAGAGGAGGAAAAAAGAAATTCTCTGTTTCCTTTGAAAAACCTTGTTTTAAAAAAAAAATTAAGTTATAAGCTGTAATTATCATGTTAGAAGACTTTTACTTATATTTTACTGAGCTTCACAGTACTTTGATTTTTGCTTAGCTTTCTTCATAAAAAAAGTATGTGAAGTTTTAGTAAATCCAATTCAAAACTACATTTTAAAAAAATCTTCATTTGAATAGAATCAAACAAGCAGCAACAATGGCTGATGGGGAAGGTATTTCCTGGCAGTAAGTAAACAGCTGGACTAGTTAAGGGCCCACCACAAGGCAGGTGTCTTTACACCAGCAATGATTACCTACAAGGAAAGAAAGTCATTATTGCCTTTATAAACCATGAAAACATAAGACTGAACACAAAAAGTAATTACCTTTTTCAGGTTGAAATGTTACAATCTGGTATTATGTCAAGTAAACAGTACTCAGTTTTTAGTACCCTTTTTTCCACAGAGGGCTGAAAGGGACCACGAGAAGTTATCTAGTCCAGCTCTCTGTGCTAAGGCAAGAACAAGTTTACATAGACCATCCCTGAACAGGTGTTTGTCTAACCTGTTTTTAAAAACCTCCAGTGATGGGAACTTCACAGCCTCCCTTGGAAGCCTATTCAAATGCTTTTCTTTATACCTAACCTAAATCTCCCTTGCTGCAAATTAAATTGATTACTTCTAGTCCTAACTTCAGTGGAGATGAAGAAAAATTGATCTGAGTCCTCTTTATAGCAGCCCTTAACATATCTGAAGACTTATCACATTCCTCTCACCCCCACGCCTAGTCTTCTTTTCTTAAGACTAAAGGAGTCCAGTTTTTTCTAACTTTTCCTCAGAGACCATGTTTTCTAAGGCTTTTATCATTTCAGTATCTTTCTTCTGGACTCTCTCCAGTTTGTCCATATCTTTCCTAAAGCGTGGCACCCAGAACTGGACATAGTACTGCAGCTGAGGCTGCACCAGTGCCAAACAGAGCAAGACAATTGCATCCCATGTTTTACATACAATACTCCTGTTCATACACCCCAGAATGATATTCTTTTTTATCAAACTGCGTCATTTTGTTGACACATTCCATTTGTGATCCACTATAATCTTCAGATCCTTTTCAGCAGTACTGCCACCTAGCCAGTTATTCCCCATTTTGTAGTTCTACATTGATTTTTCCTTCCTAAGTGTTGTACTTTGCACATGTCTTTAAAGAACTTCATCTTGTTGATTTCAGACCAATTCTCCGATTTGTCAAAGTCATTTTGAATTCTAATCCTGTCCTCCAAAGTGCTAGCAACTTCTCCCAACTTGGGGTCATCTGCAAATATAAGCAGAGGCATCTACAGGAATTTGAATTTGACCTGTTTTGGAGGGTCCCCACTGCAGCCGGGAGCAGCTCGCGCTCCCTGCCACAGCCCCGGGGCCAGGAGGAGTTCTGTGCCCCTGCTGATTATTTGGGGGGGGCGGCATGGCCCTGCTTGCCCCCCCCCTGCGCATGCCCCATTATCCAAGTCATCAATGAAAATATTGAATAGTACCAGGTCTAGAACAGACCCCTGTGCAACTCCACTAGATACACCCCCACCCCACTTTGACAGCAATCCATTAATAATTACTCTGGGTATGGTCTTTCAACCGGTTGAATTACCTTGTAGTAATTTCATCTAGGCCACATTTCCCTAATTTGCTTATGAGACTATGTCAAAAGCCTTACTAAAATCAAGATCATCACATCTACAGCTTCCCTCCTATCCACTAGGCCAGTAACCCTGTCAAAGAGTTAGATTGGTTTGGCATGATTTGTTCTTGACAAATCTATGTTGGTTATTACTTACAACCCTATTATTAACATCTGAAGGCCAGTACAGTAACCAGCTGAAGAACTGGAATTTACTCTCAACATTCTTACACTAGGTTCACAATTAACTTCAATACTCAGATTCTTAGACCAGAAGGAACCATTCTGATCTTCTATTCTGACGTCCTGTATAGCACAGGCCACAGAACTTCCTGAAAATAATTCCTAGGGCATATCTTCTAGACAAACATCCAATCTTGATCTACAAATATTAAGACTTTAGTGTAGAACAATCAGTGCAACAAAAAACACCACTGTTGACTTACAAATTGTAGACCACTTTCCCTCCCCCCATCCTCCAGACAGAGTAACTTAAATGGTAAAATATACATGTTTGTAAATCAGTATTCCAGCAAACTAACAAACCTTGCCTTACCTTTGAGGCATTTATGACAATATTCCTAGCAGATCCATGCTCATCTCCAGAGAAGGCTGGTTGATTATTGAAACCCTGCTTTACATTCACTGCAGTAAGTTCATCCTGCAAAGAGCATATTTTTAAGTTACAAAGAATTAAATTTAGAATTTAGGTTTTTTTAAATTTGATCATTTGCATAAACATATTTTTATAAAAGCAAGTCTTGGTGTGTCACACTGTATATTTTGCACGTAGACGGTGTATTCTCTACATATGCTTTCTCTAAAATTGTATGAAAAGGGAAGATGACAGTATGCAACTCTTGTTCCCATTTACATGAAATTGTTCTTCCTAATTCCAGATTTCCAGGCTTCAGCTCAAACCTGTCTGTATTTTTGCTGGAGCAGGAGGGTTCCTATAAAAAGAGGAAAGAAGGAAGAACAGAAACTGCCTGGAGATCAAATCATCCAAGTGTTGGGGACACTGGGTCATGGCCACTAGGTAACTCGAGGGGATGGAAGACCATGAGTGTCGAAGCCCCCTCGCACTAGGCCCAAGTGTCCTTGGCCCCCCCTCCCGCCTGGAGGCACTCGCAGCAGGTCTGTGTACTAGGCCCAATTGTCCTTGGCCCCCCCGCCTGGAGGCACACACAGCAGTTATGCTGAGAATCTGCAACAATATGCTGCAGAGTCAGACTGCCTGAAACTAAGCAAGGCCAAACAGGGCAGATATGGAAGAACAATGCTGAATAAAGCAGCTTTATGTATGGTTTCAGAAATGATACAGAGAACAAGGGCACTAGCTGGGAACTGGATTGGCTGGCTATATGGATACTTAGGGCAGCTTGCTATTGGATAAGTATGCTGGGAAAAAGGATGTATAAAAGCCTGTGTAACTTCCTGCTCGGTGTGCAGGATTTGAGATTTTATTCTCCCTGTACCTTTTTGCAGCTGCAAATAAACTTTTCTGCTTCTCCACCCCGTTGTGATTATTGGGTGTAGCACACCGGGTAGTGAACCAACTCCAGCTGTTGTTTAGCCTCTCGGCACTGGGTGCCGGCAACACAAGTATCTGCGCATCAAGCCCACACACAATAGAACCAAATATGGTTCTACTATTTGGGAGAGGGGAGGACGTGAAGCACAGACAGAGCAGAGTGTGACTCCACAGTCTTCTGTATGCCATAGGGCTGAGCTCTGCAGCAGGGCGAGCTCTGGGTTAGCCAAGAGTGTGGCAGGACTTGACTACACACATAAATCCAGGTCCAGGAACTGGATAGATCCACTAGCCACAAACCTCCATTATGGGGTACATGCAAGGCTAGGTGGACCCCTGCCTCTGTTTCCTCCATCTACACCTCTGCTTGCCTTTACTGGTAAGGCGGTCAGACCCTCTGACCAAACTAAAAAGCATTCCCTTTTGGGGTAAACAAAGGCCCAAAGGAAAACCACACAAGTCTGGAATTTTCCCCCTCTGCTCCAGTGGTATCACAACAGCCCTTTTTCCTCTTCACTGCCAGGGTGCCAGTACACTACCACTGTCAGGCAGCACCACAGGGAAGCCTGTGCCACCCTCTAATCAGAGGCTCCAACCTCTAACATCTTACAGCAGCAAAACAGCTGCCCACTCCATGCATAATTCTCTGTGACCCACTTCCTACACTGGCCCATCTCACCTCTCCTTCCACAGGCCTTAGCATGGCCCCTTACTGGGAACTCTGCTTGCTGGCCTCGAGTCACTGGAGAACCTCATCAGCATGCTGCTCTTTGCAAGTCTCTCTTCACACTGGCAAACAAGACGTGGTACCTGCCTTTTATATTCTGCTTCCCCATTCCCAGCAAGACTTGCTCTCAACAGTCACACAGTCCCTCCAAAAACCGTAACTCACAAAATACCAACTGAGACCCAGTGATAGAGGTGCCAGGCCTCCGGCTTGTCTGTTACATACAGGTTGTATTCAGCATTACAGCCAATGAACTGTACTGATCTGCAAGTTTTTGTTGTTGTTATTGGTTTGGTTTTCTTTTGTTCTGGTGGGGAGTGAGAGGCAAAAGGATTCCATGGCCTGCCTGTGTTCCCATCAGCTCCAACACTGTTTCCCCATGCAAAGCCCTTTCACGTGAGGCACTAGAATTTCTCTACACACAAACATGTTTACATATATATTTTTCCCCAAATGTATCATCTTAGGAGAATGACCGAACATAAATATTCAAGCTGCCATCACTACCACTGCCTTCCATTATCAGCACTTACTTCGCAGATGACCCTATTATCGGTCTCACTGCTCTTGGCTGCACTACAAGGGCCATTTTCTAAAATGACATGATCTTCATAAAGAAGTTCTCCAGTGTATTGTTAAAGCCAAACATGGTCTTACTACACACACAAATGTAACCTTTCCATCTGCTTCCCCACCCCCTTCCTCAAAGATGTATTTAGTTTGGCCCGTAAAAGGGAAATCCCATGACAAAGCACTTCTACATACAGTTTAGGCCTTTCAAGACTCACATCTGAAGAGCCAGTAGCATTTATCCCACCTCTCCAAAGATGGCTCCATATTTTTAAGGCGGAGGGGCAAGAGTTAGGTTTACTTCTCATTGCTAAATGGAGCTATATGTCTGATCCTTGCCTCCCAGTCCTTCTACCAATACTACAGAAGAGAGACATTGGCATCAAAAGTTGCGGATGCTGCATATCCAACGACATGGCTACACTCCTGAGCTAATTCTGGCACTTACCTGAATGCATCACAATGCTCAATGACCAAAAGCTTTCAGAAGGTATTTAAATGTTATACCATCCAAAGAGCACAAGACACATTTCAGAGGCACCCAGAACTCTTATTATTTTTGGATTAGAAACCTGAAGGCTTTCAGCTGAAGCTGTAGGAAACAGAAGGGATAACATTTCTATATTTTTATGCACTTGTGCTGTGGCAGCTGGGCGCATGACGCAAGTTAACAAAGAACAAATGAAACTGTTCACCACAGAAAGCACAAGCAGCACTGTTGCTTTAACAAGCCATTATAAATATCACAGGGACAATCAATAACCAGAGTAGATCTGGACTAAAAATTGTGTCTTGCATGTCCCTCTGAAAAAAAAACCAGTGAATTTGAAAGCGCTCTTGGATTGCCCAAAGCAGAGAGCTCCCACAGCTGGGGACTCTCTGCTCCAGCCCTTCAGATCACATATCTAGAAACTGTCAGCATCTCATGTGTTGTGATGGTGCAGAGAGAGACATGATGTCAGACAGAATAAAGAACTTTACAGATTAGAATCAACATCTCCAATTGCTCCCAGAAACAAACAGGAAACCAATGCAGTTCAGAGAGCAAAGGTAAAAATATGTTCCCACTGCATTACAGAGGCAGCTTCATTCCGACTTGAGATCTGTGGCAGGGTTTAAGAACATCATCCTATGTAGTCCTGCCCCAAGAGCACAGAGCAAAAACAGCATCTGATTTATGACAGGTACAAAGAGAAATGGTCTGTACCATATTTTGCTTTGCTGAAACTTTCTATGCAACCATTTCAGCTCGGTGGCTGAAACCACAACTGAAACAGATCTTTACTACCCATACTGAAACAGCCGGAATAATCAGCTACAACGAAGCAATGGTGCCCCTTTTGCAGTTCAACCTACTTCTTCTCGAATCAGAGTAGCAGCTGTGTTAGTCTGTATTCGCAAAAAGAAAAGGAGTACTTGTGGCACCTTAGAGACTAACCAATTTATTTGAGCATAAATAAGTGATGAAGTGAGCTGTAGCTCACAAAAGCTTATGCTCAAATAAATTTGTTAGTGTCTAAGGTGCCACAAGTACTCCTTTTCTTTCTTCTGGAGTGTTACTTTTGCAGTAGGAGTATTACGGTGAGAGATCATCACTACTATAAAGTTTTGACAGTGACTTGATCTTACAGAGATTTATGCTTGTGTTTACATTAAACAAGTGCACAGTCCTATTAATGGGACAATAAGAACTCAAAAAAGCATGAGTAATCCCACTGAGTTCGGTGAACTAATCGCATGTACATACCTAGGTCTTTACAGGTTGGGGGTGTAACTTGCCAATTAAGACCTGCTCTAACAGCCTCCTCCAACTCCCTAAACTTCACCAAAACTAAACAAATACTGTGCAGAAGACATTTTTTTTTCCAAAAATATATGGACTATAATCTTTTTTGGCAAAACAGTCTTCCAAAAGGAGTTTGACCTAGAAACTCCCCTTTTGGTTTATTTTGTTATCCTCAACAAGGAGCAGAGCTTTTGAGTATTTCTGGGAAGTCTGAAGGGTAACATAGGAATTATTCACTACAGTATTTTTGAATTTAAGAGAACTCTGAGCACTCTGCAGGGTTTATGAAGCCAGCCAGAAACACTAATCTGAATTTTAAATGAGTACAACAAAGTGCTAAAACCCTCCTCCCACCTACACTATCCCCCAAGACAGCCTTGAAAATTAGACCAACCAAGAGATGAAAGTGATCAAAAGGATTCTAAATAGGGCTGCCAAACGATTAAAAAAATTAATTGCGATTAAGTGCACGATTAAAAAATGAATTGTTATTAATCACACTGTTAATAACAGAATACCATTTATTTAAATATTTTTGGGGTTTTCCTACATTTTCAAATATATTGATTTCTATTACAACACAGAATACAAAGTGTACAGTGCTCACTTTATTTTTTCTTACAAATATTTGTGCTGTAAAAAACAAATAGCGTTTATCAATTCACCTCATACAAGTACTGTAATGCAATGTCTTTAGCATGAAAGTTGAACTTACAAATGTAGAATTATGTACAAAAAATAACTGCATTCAAAAATAGAACACTGTAAAACTTTAGAGCCTACAAGTCCCCTCAGTCCTACTTCTTGCTCAGTCAGTCAGACAAACTAATTTGTTTACATTTGCAGGAGATAATGCTGCCTGCTTCTTGTTTACAGTGTCACCAGAAAGTGAGAATAAGCGTTCGTATGGCAGTGTTGTAGCCGGCGTTGCAAGATATTTACATGCCAGATGCGTTTAAGATTTATATGTCCCTTCATGCTTCAACCACCATTCCAGAAGACATTCATCCACGGTGATGACGGGTTCTGTTCGATAATGATCCAAAGCAGTGCAGACCAACACATGTTCACTTTAATCATCTGAGTCAGATGTCACCAGCACAAGGTTGATTTTCTTTTTTGGTGATTCAGGTTCTGTAGTTTCCGCATCAGAGCGTTGCTCTTTTAAGACTTCTGAAAGCATGCTCCACACCACGTCCCTCTCAGATTTTGAAAGGCACTTCAGATTCTTAAATCTTGGTTTGAGAAATCTTACGTTTGTACCTTCTTTGCGTTTCATCAAATCTGCAGGGAAAGTGTTCTGAAAACGAACACGTGCTAGGTCATCATCTGAGACTGCTATAATATGAAATATATGGCAGAATGCAGGTAAAAGAGCAGGAGACATACTATTCTCCCCCAAGGAGTTCAGGTTTTTTTTTTAACAAGCGTCATCAGTATGGAAGCATGTCCTCTGGAATGGTGGCCAAAGCATGAAGGGCATATGAATGTTTAGCATATCTGGCACATAAATACCTTGCAATGCCAGCTACAAAGTGCCATGTGATTTCTCAATTTCAGGTCACATTGTAAAAAAGAAGCTGGCAGCATTATCTCCCCTAAATATAAACAAACTTTTTTGTCTTAGCAATTGTCTGAATAAGAAGTAGGACTGAGTGGACTTGTAGGCACTAAAGTTTTACATCTTTTTGTTTTTGCATGCAGTTATGTAACAAAAAAAATCTACATTTGTAAGTTGCACTTTCACGATGAGATTGCATTTCGGTACTTGTATGAGGTGAATTGAAAAATACTATTAATTTTGTTTATCATTTTTAAAGTGCAAATATCTGTAATAAAAATAATATAAAGTGAGCACTGTACACTTTGTATTCTGTGTTGTAATAAAAATCAATATATTTGAAATGGTAGAAAAAACATCCAAAAACATTTAATAAATTTCAATTGGTATTCTATTGTCTTAACACTGTGGTTAAAATTTCGATTAATTGCAATTAATATTTTAATCGCAATTAATTTTTTTGAGTTAATAGTGTGAGTTACCTGCGATTAATCAACAGCCCTAATTCTAAGCAAACAAATAAAATGTAAAGTAAGTTGCAAAGAAAAATAATATATTTGTTACTGTTACTGCTCACTGCATAGATGACCTCAAAAGGTTTTGCTGTTTGTCTTTTTATTTTAATTCTGCTTTTTTGAAAATCTGTCCGTAAGTGACATTATGTTCCAATATCCTACATACTGTTGACCCATGTCATGAGCTGAAGTTTAAGTGGTACCACAAATACTGTAGTTTTTTGGTTTGACTTTTCTTGGTCAAACAACAGTTCAGATACAAGAACTTTAAATGAATCCATGCCTCAAACAAATTTAGAGCTAGGTGGGGCTTCAGAGGAGTGGTTCACTTTTTTATTAATTTCTTTCCAATCAGCTTTTGATTTTAATAAATGAAGTTTAACATACCAAGAACAGAGGTCAATTAATCCAGGTACCAGATACCATCAAAAGATTCAAATATATCACCCTAGTTTAATTCAACCAATCATATTCATATAACTGAACACCCATCATACTAGGAAGGTTAAAAAATTCAGAAATAAGAACCGTACCCCACTCTTGTTAATGTCAAAGAGAGATACCAATTCCTTTAATGGTGCAGGATCAGATCCTGAAAGTACAACTTTGTTAGAAAAAAATGCCAAGCAAATTAGTTATGTAACATCAGTAAAAAACTTAGGACTTGTCCACACAGAGAAGTTAGCGTGCAGGAAGCTAGCATGTGAAATTAAAGTGCACTAGTTACTCTGCACAAACACCCTGTGTAGACACTGCTTAGTGCCCTCAAGCTGTTTAGATTAGTACATCTCCAATTAAACTAATGCACACAAAGGCACCCAGTGCACAGTAAGTGTCCACACAGCTAGTGCACACCAGCTACCGAGGCTTTTCTCTGTGTAGACAACCCTAAATTGCACACAACTAAATGTACAAAGGTTGAGCATGCTATCACTTGGTTTAGCTTGAAAATCAAGCCATCTCCAAGCAACAAACACAGGAATGCCACACAGTGCTGTCACTTATGAGGAGACACACTGTACTGCACTGCACTGGATTTTGCAGGATCTTGAAGGGACGTCAAGCCTGCTTTCAAGATGTCAAGCAGCGCCCCCAAGCAAGCCCAATCAAGATTTAAAACTGTTTTGTAGTTTTAAATAGTCATCCGAGTAGCTGAGCTCAAATTTTATTAAATCTTAATTGCTTTACAGAGCATTTTTGAGATCCATCTTATGCACTCAGAACACTCATCTCCATAGTAGCTGAGCATTTATAAAAGGTAAGAAATTTTGAAAAGGATAATACATTAGAATGCTGATGTTCAGAGCATCCTCACCTTCCATAGTTTGAATCGAAGTTGCAGCTGTTCTACACCTCTAAGAAAAAGTCAGGCCCTGAACTTATTTCTGTCCTTCATTATTACACTCCTCATATACTGCCATTGTCACTGTATGGTAGAGTCTTGCAACACCTACCAAGTGCAGTCAAAAGAGCCTTCAGAATATTAGCACGACAATCTGCTGGGTTTCCCAGAACTGTGAGCCAGTGTGTTACCCCTGTGAGTCTCAGCAAGTGTGAGCTTTGCTGCTGCTAAGCTATGGTTGTCTTGCCAACAAACTTCAGGACTCTACTAGTCCAAACCTTGCCTAGCCTTCAGGACTCTACCAGTCCAAACCTTGCCTTGCCAACAAACTTCAGGACTCTACCAGTCCAAACCTTGCCTAGCTGGTAAGAATGAGTGAGCTCCAATTCCCGAGTACCTCGAATATGTCTTTCTCTGCGGTGCTTAGCCCCTCCCACAGTAGCACCCACAAAACTTTACTGCTCCTTTAAAGAGATAGTAAAAACTGGGGTTAAACTCTCCACTTCAATCACAGCATTTTGAGTTGGTTTATGGTAAAAGTAAAGCAAATTCATTAACGAAAGGACATAGTTTTAAGTGACACCACGTATAAGGAATAAGGACAGAAATGGTTACAAACAAACTAAAAATACACTTCTATGATTGAAAATCAACAAAACTAGAGTCTTCTGTTCAAAGAAGTTTCTCTCACTACATAGCTGGCCCGGCATAGTTGGGCATAGCATAGTTGGCCCGGTCTTTAGCCAAGACCCAACACACAGAGCTCAAAGCACTTGGTTTCTTTGATTCCATGAAAGATAAAATAAGTGTTCTCTCCCATCTTTTTATAGGCCAGTAAACCTTTGAAATATATTCTTTGAAAAGTATGACCAGACAAAACCTGCTGGGGTGCAGATACCATGCTGTCTTCTCCCCTGCTTGTTAGCTTTATTTACCTTATACGTACCTTCATTGTCTCTGTCTGACAACCAGGCAGGTCAGACAAGCAAATACATATTCCTTTTTCTAGGGCAGACTGGGTTTATGCATTGCTTGCCAAACACATTTTAACAGAATTCCGGCACACATTTACAACTCTTTGTACAAGCCCCATATATACACCATGCAATGATTTTCAGGACCAGCATGTTACCAGTTTGTCCATACCACCTTCCATGACAACACCTTTTAGATAAATATCATGACAACAGCATATGAAGTGCATTGAGCTGGTCAGGCCAGCTGAGTTTTATTGTTATGTACCAGGGAGCCCCTTGCCAACTGGCATCGGGGTGCTCCTAGGGTCACAATTAGTACATGACAGGCCTACTTCAATTAGTGTTTTTGAATCCAGAGAGAGAACACTGAATACAAATACACCATAAATAATTATGTTCAAACAATGTTAAAGGATCACTGTGGGGTACTTCAGACTATATAGTTGTATAAGAATTTGTTTTTAATTTGCTGAAATCTGAAGAGACTCTTTTGCAACGTTCTCCAGTAATGTTTATCACTCAGTCACTGCATCATTGGGCTAGTGAAGGAGAATCAGAAAGTAAATGACTAGAAAATTACAGGGAAAAATAAAATGGGAACTGCCCAGTGTATTTTGACATACAGGCTAAATGAAGCATATGAAGTAAACAGACAGCAGAACTGGTGAATGGCAAATTAGATTTAAAATTATTTCAGTTTAATAGTGTTATTAAAAACAACGGATTTTTAAAAATGTAATTTTTAACCTGAGAGAATCCTTCAGAGGACTAAATTTAAAGGGGACCAACTTAAACCCACAAAAGAAAGGAAATGCAAAATAATATTCTTTACTCATTCTTGTGTCTAGAAGATATTGCATAATATATAGTAGTCACATTCAGCCACTGTGGTGTGGCCCCCTGCAATCTAAGTACAACAGGCATAAAAGGACACTAATGAACTGGCTCATGTGCGTGGGATACTGCCGTCAACCGGATAGAATCAGAATTACTGGCTTGTGTCTCATCGGTCCTGTACGTAGAGCCCTGCAAATCCACAGATATCCACGGACCATTTTTTCAGATTGAATATCAGATGCAGATACAAATTTTGTATATAGAGCCCTACAAATCTGCGGATATCTCCTTTACATCCACGGATGCAGCTATCCAGACCATTTTTGTGGATCACACATCAGATGTGGATACAAATTTGTATCCGCATAGTGCTCTACCTATATGTCTAAGAGCTAAGGAAGTTTCTCTTAAGCTGAAGTGGTAGAAGCCTGTGTTTCTGGAAAAGGAAGATGGAGTTTCTGCCCCCACCCTTGCTGTGAAGGCTCAAATGCACAATCCAGCACTAACAGGCACTTGTTTTGCCACTATTTACAGTACAGCTACAATAAATACTTTCCATATTAAACTCTGGATTCTCTTCCTTATGTGAATTATGAAGTCTGGTGGGTTTTTTTTTTATTTTATTTTAAGCATTTTACATTTCCACCTTTTTTCTTTAGTACAATATTACAAGACAGACAAAGCATTATTCCCAGTCCATGATGGCTTCGATGATGCTTTGAGTGGCATAGAGCCGCACAAAGCCTCAGGACACTTCAACACAACTTCAATGCACTGTTGCACGGAAGAGATTTGACATAGTAGCTGGGTACAGCTTGAACTTCGTCAATTTACAGCATAGAGATGTTGGGGAGAGTTCTCCTCCTCTCTGGCTCCCACCTGTTGGTTTTCCCCATAAGAGACAGTGACCTGAGCCACTTATCATGAAAATCCTGACTGATCCTTAACTATAAACATGTACAAAACTTATCACTAAAGTGCAAAATACATTAGTTATATGTGTTAATTGAAGTGTCCATTAGATTGGCTATATTTCCATTTGCAGAAGTTGCTGCTGGGGGGGTGTGTGTAAGTAAGTAAATGCATGACTGATTAATTCAACATGCCATCTTGAAACACACCTAACACAATTTCTTTCCATTTGACTGATGAGATTTCAAACAGAGGTGTGGTCATCTTTCAACATATATGAAGGAATTAGTGCTATCAGTTGGATTTAGGAGATAAAGAAACACAGCATACAGTGCTAACATGCTGTAACATGGTATTTCATTGATGACACCACACAAAGCAACTACAAGGGGTTAGAAATGAGTTATTATGAAGCTGTGATTTATAGTGGTTATGAAACGGGATTGTGTGCCAGGAACTCGTGTGTTCAAATCACATTGACACCCTAGTGACCTTGTATAAAGCATTTAGGGCTGATTCTGCCCATGGGCGTAGAATGCAACTCAACACAAGGCTGGTATAGCCAGTGCCAGACCCTCATCCTCTCTGTAAAACAGGAACACTTAACTACCTACCACATACAGTTGCTATGAGGATTAGTTAACATTTGTAAACCTCTTTGAAGCGATAAAACATAAACCCAGAGAAAGTAACCGTGTGTGTGTGTGTCTCTCTCTCACTCACACACACACACAAGCTGTTTTTGAGATGTACAAGGATGCATTTTATTACACATCAAATTTGAGAGTTCTATATCAGAAAGACAACGTCTCCTCCATCATGGGAATTAGGATTACAGCATAATATTAAGAGCCTGACTCAAAGACCACAGAAGTCAATGGGAGTCTTTCCACTCACTTCAGCTATCATCTACCTCATGTATCTGGGTTTTTTCCTTATAAACTATACCAGCACAAATACACACATATAAACTGCATATCTAAAGGAAGGCTCAGGTCTGAGAGTACACATTTAGATTGTCTTTCAAACCTTCACATACCAACCTTAATTTTAAAATGGGCAATTTGAGGCTTCTCCCCCGTCCCCCGTAAAATACTAGGTGTGATTAGACAATACTTTGAGCTGTCAATATTTTTTTTAAAAAAAAATCACATTTTGAGCCACACAACTGCAAAACCATTTGTGAGCTGGGAAGAGTTTTGTTGTTATTATTTCAGGTATTTTCTCGCTCTCATATAAAATGTGAATAGCAACCTGTTTCTGTCATTTGCTAACAAATTTGTCATAGACAAAGACTAGTACACTGAAATTAAACCTGGATTGCATTTTCAGACTTAATGGATTACTATTAAACATTTTAGAAATGCTCTATATAAAAAATTAACAGTATACAAGCTGTTATGATCAGCTTCTGTGTTTTTGTGTTTATTTTTCCAGTCTAAGAATGAAAACAAAACTGAGATAAAAAATGAAATACAAAAATGTAGAATTAAATCCAGAGTATGTACCAATAAGGACAGGTGAATGAGTCAGAGCTGCACATGTTCAGCTACATTTGTAATGCTATCTTTATATTCTCTGTAGGCATTTGTAAGGTAACAGACATTACTGAAAAAGCAGATGTCTTAGCTGATAAGCATGTATAATGTCTCATTAATTTCAGCTCTGGCCTAAACTCTCACAAAAACATATTTCCTTTTTTCAGCCGGCAGCAGCGACAAACGGAGGGACTGGATTTTGGGGCCTTTACTCCCAGGCTAAAGTACTAGTTCGGGTACCCAAACCCTTCCTAAGTAAGGCCATGGATAGTTCTCTGAAAACATCCACTTAATATGAAGCGGCAGTCAAAAAAGCAAACAGAATGTTGGGAATCATTAAGAAATGGATAGATAAGACAGAAAATATCATATTGCCTCTATATAAATCCATGGTAGACCCACATCTTGAATACTGCATGCAGATGTGGTCGCCCCATCTAAAAAAAAGATATATTGGAATTAGAAAAGGTTCATAAAAGAGCAACAAAAATTAACAGTATGGAACATCTTCTGTTGAGAGAGATTAAAAGGACTGGGGCTTGTCAGATTGGAAAACAGAGGACTAAGGAGGGGGATGAGAGAGAGGTCTATAAAATCAAGACTGGTGTGGAAAAAGTAAATAAGGAAGTGTTATAACACAAGAACTAGGGGGTCACAAACTAAAATTAATAGGCAGCAGGTTTAAAACAAACAAAAGGAAGTATTTCTCCACACAACGCACAGTCACCTTCTGGAACTTTTTACCAGAGGATGTTGTGAAGGCCAAAACTATAACAGGGTTCAAAAAAGAGCTAGATAAATTCATGGAGGATATGTCCATCAATGGCTATTAGCCAGGACGGGCAGGGATGGTGTCCCTAACCTCTGTTTGCCAGAAGCGGAGAATGGGCGACACGGGACGGATCACTTGGTGATTACCTGTTCTGTTCATTCCCTCTGGAGCACCTGGCATTGGTCTGACCCCGTATGGCCGTTCTTATGTTCATGTCTATACTGTGATTTTAGCCACTGATGCGGCTGCCCTGGCACAAATCCCCAGCATATACATGGTTTATAGTAGTGCAGCTGATTTATAACTGAGATCAAGAAATAACTCCCTAAAACAGATGAGAAAGCACATAGATAACATATTATACTAGTTACCTCTTATGGATGATGCAATACATTGCAAGTAGGTGGGAGAGGAAGCAGGGGAGGATTAGTCTTAATGTTAATATGGCAATTAGTGCTTTCTAGGGTAACTATTCAGAATGGTGCTTCCATTACTTTGGAAAGGGGAAAACACTGAGCTCTAAAGCCGAGTGTATCAGAGGCTGTGAAGATTACACACTGAACATATTAAATGGATCCGCAGAGCATGAGAGAAAGGAGTGATTTACATGTACTTTCAAAGGGCCTAAGAAGAATAGGCATGTTCTGAACCTGCATAAGGGAATCGTGTTGGGATAGATTTCTCTGTTATGCTGGATGAAACAATTCAGTATCTGAAACAAAATAAAGTATTGGTTATGGATGTAATGGGAGGCATTTTAAACCTAAGAGAACTGAAGTTCGGGAAGAGTCATGCTGTATGCTTCTAGTTTGGAAAGAACAACGGAAACCCCTTCCTTACTGGGGGCACTTCTTAAATACAACAGTGATGTGCATGACACAAAATTGTTATACTTTGAATTTGATTCTGTAAATCATTTTGAGATTTAATAGTCTCCTTCATACAAGTTATAAGGATGAAATTCTATAATGCTTTTTAAGTCAATGGAACTACTTATATGAGCAAAACAGGGAGGACCTGGCCCTAATGCTGTATTGTATTATTTAGGTTTAGTGTTATGCCTTAGATCTGTGTTAGACAGCATTTAATGTGAGTTGAGTTTATTTTAAAAGGACACTGTCAACTTGAAATCTAATAAGCATTTTTTTAAAAAAAGGAAAAAACGTAGGTTTAGGTACTGCACTTGCCCCGAGTTCCCCTGCAATCACATTTTCCTTAATTTTTTTCAGTGTTTTTCTCTCCTATGTTATGTGAAAAATGCAGTCATTCAACAGATGAAGCTGAATACACAGTGAAACTTTCTAAGTGCCAAGTATTGTCCAAAGTAATACACCAAAAAATAATTCTTTAATCTTTCTTTTATAGCAGTTTTAGGTAAAAAAATATTCAGACAGAAGTGAGATTTTTAAGTTGAAGGTGTGCCTTCAACCATCCTTTTGTATCTGTAAGTAATTACTAATTCCAAAGAGACTGACCAATTGTAAAAAACATTGAACACCAGGTCTTAAAGCCTACAATACCTCATATTTGCATCCACTTACTGTAAAACCAGATTTGAGATATAGAGCTTGACAATTCAACATATGAGGTGTTGCCTGTTCTCGATGGAGTGTGAATTTGGTAAAGGATGAAATGATGGTTTTTGACACCACACTAATCAAAAATATCTACTCTAACTTGCTCCTAACTTTTCTTCAATCAATCATTTTAAGCTTATTACCACTTTCCAAAAATGATGACTATGGTTTAACAACAGAGACGGAGTGATGCTGGTAGTGTAATTTCATACTGTGTATGCTCACTGCAACAAACACATAGCAATGCAACATGTGAACATAAAGTGAGCAAGTCTTCCCCCTAAGTTATTCTTCAATCAATTATCTCATGGCAAATAATAGGCCGGTTGCAGTTATTTTCTACTTACTAATATGCCCATGCATGTGTTCTAAATATTAACCATCTGGACACTTACCACTATCACGCTTATTGTAACTGACTGCATATGTATAAAATGTATCTGCAAGAATCAGTCCACTTCCTAACTAAAAATATATCGCATTCCTGAGCTAAAAATTGATCTGTGTATGTAGTCACACCTTAGTCCAAATACAGTTCTGTAAGTTTGGTCAAGATCACTTGTAAAAATATATAATGTGTCACAAAATAATGGTAACCTACAATTTTATTTATAAATATGACAACAAGGGCAGCATGTGGGATGGAAGCGGAGGCCGGAAGAAACAAGAGTTCAGAGGATTGGTAATGGGATAGAAAGTGGAGCTTTTATCTAAATCACTAGTCCAAATCCATCTGAAGTCAGCCGTCACCAGAAGTAGTTACAATCTGATGACTGTTTGGTGACCTATATGAATCAGTTGGTGGTTTAAGTCTAATTCATAGCAGATGCGTCCATGTTCGCAAATCACCATCAAAATTAGCATCACTGACATCCTTGCTGGCTGTCTCAGCAAAGAAACCAAAGACTGAATGGGCCATGATAACCAGGTGACCTGGAGAATCTTACATTGCTGCTGCCCATGCTATACTTGCTCCATAGATAACTAGAGAGATTCATTCTCCAGGACTCAGGCTGGCAACTTTCATAAATGGTGAACTCACCGAAAAAAGATGTGGGGAAAGGGTGGAAGTTGGAAGTGCTCTAGGAACAGTACATACAGCTACTAAGGAGAGGAACAGCAGGGAATGGAAGTACGTGGCCTTCATACCACACAAGGGGCCATGAGCCTGATCCAAAGCCCAACAAAGTCAATAGAAAAAGCGAGTCTCTCACGGATTTCAATGGGCTTTGGATCAAACCCCAGGACTTTAGAGACAGCCAAAGGCATAATCAGCTTGAAGCAGGAGCTTTGAACATAAAAGAAATATAAAGGTGAAATGGGGAAATCTTCTTGGCAAAAGGAAAAAAATGTACAGGAAGCAGATATACTGACAGACAGTGTAATGGATTGTCAGATTTTACAGAGAAGCACCAACTAGAACATATTGCCCGTCCTGAATTACTCTCCCAAGTCCTCAATAAAGGAATTAACCATAATTCTAGATATGTTTTTGTTATATTACCAGAGACAACAGCAGCATAGAGACTATGATCAAATGTTTGGATAATATTTGAGAGCAGCAAGTATGGTTCGTCCTTCCCCTTCCCCCTTTGACCAAGTTTTAAAAATACATTTTCAAGTCTCTGAATTCCTTGGGCTGCATCTTACCTTAGAACTGAAGGTCACTCAGAGCCCACTGCTTAAGATTTAAGAAACTATGTTTTAGTAATTAATAAATTCTCACTTGAGATGGCCATGCATCCAGCTGCCCTTTGAAATTAGAATCATTATCCCTACTTCTGTGGTCTCAGATCTCTATTTGGTTTACCTGCAAGTCAACACATCAGCAAGCACTGCCTAAGAGTTACTTGATGACAGGTTTCAGAGTAGCAGCCGTGTTAGTCTGTATCCACAAAAAGAAAAGGAGTACTTGTGGCACCATAGAGACTAACAAATTTATTTGAGCATAAACTTGCATCCGATGAAGTGAGCTGTAGCTGACGAAAGCTTATGCTCAAATAAATTTGTTAGCCTCTAAGGTGCCACAAGTACTCCTTTTCTTTTAAGAGTTACTTGTTATTTTGGGATTTGTAATTTTACAATCTAGATTAACAATTCGAGGGCACATTTTCTTAAAGTGCACTTTTAGAAAGAAAAATACCAAATTTTTGTAACAGAAGGACATGAACACTTGCACTTCCCAGAAGGTTTTACCTCAACAAATTTGAGGATCCATCTCATTTCAATTATCTTTGCTGATTAATACGTAATTGTTTTCCCCTCCCTCCCTCAATTACATTCAAAATATCTATGAGGGCAATGACTACCATTTGGCTGAGGTCACAGTAAGAAAAGGAAAGTCACCCAGGCAAAATGGTTTACAGGTGACTGAAGCTTTAACCTGTACAAAACACTACAGATGGGAAGCAGGTGAGTCAAAAAATAAACAAGTCCCATGACAAATTGTAGCAGAGTGATTATTTTAACAAGCAATTATTTTTAAATAATTGCTTGTTAATTGCAGTGTACCCTACCTACAGAATGCCATGGTTACTGCACTGTACCTGCTAGTGGCACCCAGAGTGCTGAAGCAACGCACCTAGAAGTCAAGCAAACAGCTTTTTTTTTCAGCAGATGTTACTGACCATTGACCAACAGCCAAATAACTTGCCTATTGCGCTACAGCATCCATGGACATAGACAAGCCTCTGTCCGTCTATAATGATTGTCCATCTCCTCTGGGTCAGAATTTCCTGCCCCAGAAGGCGGGAGGGAAGGAAAATCAGTTCCCCCAGGGTTGCCAGCGGAGGGGGTCTCCTGTTCTCACAGGTCCAGAGAGCTGTCATGCCTGCCCAGCCTCGCCGCAGAAAATGCAAGTCAGTGGGGGGTGCCTTGCCTTGCCTTGTCAGCCGACATTTTTCAAAAGTTTAAAAGGCTTCACTAGGGAGGGGAGGGGAATGGGGCGGCAGCAGCCGGGGCTGCCTCAGGCCCAGGCTGGGAGCAGCCCCCCAGTGAAGGCATCACCGCCCCGGTTCAGGGCTCCCCCCACACTGGCAGCAGCTCCGCTCCGGCAGGCTCCCTTCCCACCACCCCACCCCCCGACCCGCGCCCCCATCACCCCTTCAGGTGGCCGCCGGGCAAACTTCTGCCCCTCGCCAGCTCCGCGGAGCCCCCGCCCGGCGCAGCCGAGGGCTCGGGCTCTCACCTCCTTCTGCTTGGGGTCCTGGGGGTAGACGTCGGGCGGCCCCAGCCGGGGGCGTTTGAGAGGTCTCTGCTCATAGCTGAGAAGCCCGAAGGCGGCCATGATCTCTCATGTTAGCCGGCAAAATGAATGAGAGTTGGAGACGGAGCAGGCTCTGAGCACCAGGGAGCAGCACTTTGCAGACAGGCTCCCTCTCTCCGTCTGGCTCGCTCTCTCCTGCAGCGGCGAGCGAGGCAGGCTGGATGCTGCCTCCTGACAGACACCCACCAGCATCGCCCCCAGGCTGCTGCCAAGCAAGTGCCCCACAGCTGGGGCTCCGGCAGGGCAGGGCAGGGCAGGGCAGTGTGTGCCCTGGGACAGCTGGAGGGAGGGTTTTGGGGGTGGGGTATTTCCCCCCTCCCCAGCCCTGCCAGGGCTCCCTCTCTCACTCTAGGATAATTTCACTGAGGGGATTTCAAACCGGCCTGGCTATTTCTTTTTCAACTATATTACTTAAAGACACAGCCAAGTCACTCATCAGGAGGGAGATGCCTTCCAATTGCATCCAGAACGAGGGGTTGATGGTAGATGCCCGACTGCAACGCAGAGCAAACTCCTTCCTCCTGAGAGGGGCTCAGAAATAAACTGGTTTAAAATTAATCTCCAAGTGAAAGAGAAAGCATTAATCTCCACATAACTGAGATGAGCTAGATGGGCTCATAGCAGGACATTGACTAATAACTTGAGTCATAACAAAGCAAAACTTTTTTTTAAGTGTTATTTGGCTATTTCTGACATTAAATGTTTAAACAGATAAAGTGTTTCTCCCCCCTCGATGCCTACAGCTCTGGAGGCTTGGGTGACTCCCACAAATGCTAGTAGATGGAAGTGAGCACAGCTGAGGCCTGAAAGAGATTGAGGAGGGGGAGGCAGGTGGGAATCTGCAGGAATTTTGTCTGTGCCTGTTAAGTGGCTGCTTCCTACTGCTTCAAAATGAAACTGCGGTCCCTAAGTGCTTCCACTTAGAAATAATGTGAAGGAAATGGGATATGGGCTCTGCAAAATGCAGCAGACTTTCACAGTGGCTTACAGCCTGGTTAACTGCTTTCTTAACTCCAGTGTGTTTGGTGGATGTATTATGGAGAGTAATGGAGAAACACCCATAGCTATTGCGCAAAAAGACACCTTCTCTGCATAGCACTCCACTGTACTTTATTTTGAGAGATGTTATTCATTTAGTCGCAAACTTACCTACATTCAACAAACTTGGTGTCACTTCTCCTGACTCACTTTTACTGTTGAAAATAATTTACTTCTGAAATAAAGAATCCTAAAACTGAGATTGTAGAGAGAGACAAGATGGGTGAGGTAATATCTTTTATTGGACCAGCCTCTGTTGATGAGATAGACAAGCTTTCAAGCCCACACAAAGCTCTTCTTCAGGTCTGAGAAAGGTATGAGCACCACAGCTAAATGCAAGGTGGAACAGATTGTTTATCCCAAGTAGTAAGCACATTTTCTAAGGGGCCATTCAAGGTAGAGTGGTTGTTAACATTTCTGCAGTCACAGGACAAAAAAGGGATAAGTGAGTTACAGATTGTTGTAATAAACATAAATCCAGTGTCTCTGTTCAGTCCATGATTTGTAGTGTCCAACAGAGTAATGAATTTAAGCTCCCAGGCTAATCTTTTGAAAGTTTTGTGCCAGTTTCCTTTGAGGATAGGTCAAATATAGAGTGATCACTTTGTGAAAAGTGTTCACCCACAGGTGAAGGGGTGATTCTCTTTTATCATTTTGCATCTGTTGTGCTGGCTGGGTCTGATGCCGCTTTGAGTTGGTGTGTCCTGCTCTGTGGGGAGCTTGCATCTGATGCTGAAGTTGGAGAGGTTACGTGGTTGTTTTCAGGCCAGAAGTGGGGGTTCAGGAAAGATTTCTTTCAGGATGGGGTCTGCATCAAGTATGGGTTGCAGTTGTTTGATAATGGGCCACTCTGCCTTGAATGGTCCCTTACAATATGTGCTAACTACTTATGCTAAATAAATAATAAATCATCTGTGCCACCTTGCATTTAGCTGTGATGCTAGAAATACCTTTCCCAGCCCAGAAGAAGAGCTCTGTGTGGTTCAATTGCTTGTCTCTCTCACCAACAGAAGTTGGTCCAATAATAGATCTTACCTCATCCACCGTGTCTCTCTAATATCCTGGGACTGACACAGCTACAACTACACTGCATACATTATAGAGGGAGTCATTTGCACTAAAGTAAGGAATCCCACAGCATTTTTAATTTTCTGCATGGATGGTTTTTTATATTCCCCATTCTGGATCTTTGTCCTATATCACATCCCACATTTGGGCTTGGCAGGTTGCTACTTTTGTTCCTCTGGCAGGTGTGTAGTTTGCAGTGCTGAAGAGAGAGGCCACCAGCTATTACAGACCCTTCTTCGGGTGAACATATTATGTAGATGGTGGAGGAAAGCCCATAGTTATTGTGCAGCAGGTGTACTCCCAACATGTCTCTTAAGTCAAGTGATGGGGGGAGGGAAAGAGTCTCCTCAGTTGTTGCACAGCAGGTGCCCTTCTCTTGTGGATGTCACATGACAACAGTACAGATTTACAGAGTAATTGTCTTCTAGAACAACATGGAACTCTATTGTAATAGGGAAAACTATATATTCCCTAAAGCTAATCTTTCTCATTCTTCACTGTAGAACCTAACTCACACCTTCAACCCCACCACACCCTCCATCCGCCTTCACACCAAAGTTTTAAAGAAATAGCAGACATCTCCTCACAATTCCCCCACCCCCTTTTTCTATGTAAGTTATCCTTAGCCAGAATTATTATTGAAAATCAAAATCATAGCTCCAGACAAGTCATTAGTTCCCTCACTTGTTCAGATCTGGTCATTTTCTGGCCTTGAGCAAGATTTTGTCCAGTTGGGACTATCAAACCCCAAATGTGTATACTCCTGTTCAATAGTTAAGACCCTTCTCAGCAGAATTATCTCCCTGCATTAAACCCACTGAGATTAGAATCATGGCAATTCAACTGCATGTGGAAACAACTGAATATGCTCTGTTTCTTCTGCACCCAGTTTCTTGATCAGTCTCATCAAGGTAGCATCCTGGGCTGCAGATGGTGTGGTCAAGTATTTACACTCATCCAATTTTAATCAGGACTGAGTCTCCTGGTTTCAATCTGAGTAAGCTTGGGATTGCTTTCTGATGGTTAAAGAAGAAAGCCTGAGACTGTTTAGATTTGGTCTCTCTCAGCCAAGCACATATGGATTAATGCTCCCACAACACCACATACTTTTCCCTTCACAGATTTCCTCTTCCATTATCTAACACTCGCTCAAATAGATGGGCTATTCTAAACTAGTGCAAAGAGTATTCCCAACAGAAAGGGGCTTTCAGGGAGAGGCTCAGCTGGCAGACTTCTCTCTGTTACACTGAATGCACCTGCTGATCTCATCTGTGGTACTAGGGCATGTGGAAGAGGCAGTTTCTCAGGTAGGCTGCTCCCAGGCCATTTAGAGTTTTAAAGGGTCAAAAATGCCACCTTAAACTCAATCAAGAAGTTTTAAAAAAATCAGCAAATGAAGATCCCAGAGTTCTGGCTTCAGGTGTTCACAGTAAAAAAGGCTCTTTATTAAGTGGGCTGTCATATTCTGCACTAGCCTCAGCTTGTGACTGGACATCAGATATAGAGCAACATTGCAGTTGCCCAGTTGTTAAGTGGCAAAGGCACGAAAGGCTCTCACACAAGAGTCATGGTGTCAATATGTATAATTCAGGTTTTTATTGCTATTTGTTAAATTCCCCAGGAAAAAGCTTGTGGTCCTTGCTAGGATAGCTGTAGTGAATGGGAGTTTTTTCTGAGTAGGAACTGCAAGATTTAGGCCTAGAGTAATAGCAAACAAATGTAGCTTATTATATGAAATGCTATTATAATATTGCAATTACTGTAATATTTTTCCCTGAGTTGCTCGTGAGTCCAAGGGTGCAGAGACTATCAGATAGGGCTAGACTGTAACTTCACAGCCTGGCCTAAGCAAAGGCTAGTGCATAACTGCACCACTTCAGGGAAAAAACTGGGATTCTCAGAGTCTCAGTTCCCTCTCTCCTACCCACTGCGTCTGTGAGAGGAGTAACTTACTTCACCTCTTTTCATGGAGGCTCTTCTCACAATGAGAAGGAAGCTGTGGGGCCACAGCACCTCCCTCTCACCACCCATTTGCTTGCAGGGAGGAGCAGTAGTAAGCAAGTAGCCCCTGCTCTGCTACACCAGCCCTGGGGAAGGAATCTGAGTATGGCCAAGCAGAGGCATAGGTGGCAAGTTTATGGGCCCATGGTGCCTGTGCTCCACCAATATTCAGGAAGGTGGGCCCAGCTCCACAAATGTTTCGGCTTATATTTTCAGAGCATAGGAAGGACTGGGGCAATTGCCCCAGACTCCACACTTCAGGGGGATGCGGGGTCCAGGGTGGCCTGGGGTTTAGCGGGAGGCTTGGTCCCAGCAGCAGCAAGTGACTCTGCTCTGCCCCACCCCATGCCACCCCTTCCTGCCCCTGCTCCGCCCCGACCCACCCCTGCCCCGCCTCTTTCCAGATTCTGCCCCCTCCCCCAAGTAACGCCGGGAGCAACGGAGCGGGCTGGCACCATGGTCGCTTGCTGCTGCCAGCACCAGGCCCCCCGTGAATCCCCCAGGCCGCCATGGACCCCGTGTCCACCTGAAGCACTGGGCCCAGGGCGGTTGCCCCAGTCCATCCTATGGACGGGATGTCTCTGCTTGGACCCGTTCTGGGCACCACCAAAAATTATACAAACCTGGCACCCATGAGCAGAGGAGTAACTCCCCTTACTGCCCTGCATGACTGAGTACAGTCTGCGACAAGCAGGCCAAGAGCCTGACCCAATACATGAAAAAAGACTATGGAAAGGCACTATGCTCCATTGAATAGGGCAATGAGTGGGAGTCAGGAGGCCCAAATTTCATTCTAGGCTCTGTCACTCTGTCTCTAATCTCTGTGCCTCAGTTTCCACATCTAGGATAGGGGGCTAATTATATCCACCCTGCTTTGTCAAGTACATTGAGATCTTTGTGAGAAGACTGCTGTATAAATGCTAAGTACATTTGTTACTATGCAATTATCCAACCCAGTCCTTCCTCACATGAATAGCCCCATAGACTTCAATGAGTAAGGGCCACAGGACCTGGAACTTACTCTGGATGGGAAAAACAAAACAGCTTCAGTAGAATGAGCTGCAACTTCTGAATACTTATTCTGCAAAAGAAAATTACAGTGAACTCAGTGGGACTTCTCCCAGAATAATGTACTACTTAAGATGAGTAAGGATATCACATACTTCCCTATGTAAGTGAATCAGGGTGTTAGTCCCTACCATAGATATGCAATTGCTGTCAGAATTGTTCACTTCCCTTATTGCAGTAAAGTCTCCAATTGCTTGGTAGAGATGCCAGGATGGTAGGCACCTTACAAACACCTAATATAAATAGAAACTAGTTTGCTACAGGCAAGCAGATGCATTTGTGACAGCAATATGTTTACAGAGGAAAAAGTAGTTCTCATGCTTCCTATCCCCAGCTTTTATCAGCTTCTGTTGTGGTGCTAAGCCTCCACCCAGGACAGTAATTGCATTCTTTATCAATAAAATTCCATTCGATAGTAGGTGAGCAAATGGCTCCTAACAAAATTAACCATGTCACTCTGCAGATGAACTCATGAACAATGAGGTGTTGGCAGTACTGGACACTTTGTCTGGTCCCTCCCTTCTTTTATCCTAGGATTAAAAGTTTAATCTTTGTGATGAATTCTCCAAGGAGAATTTAAAGGCTGATACTGAATTAGAGTATGGTATCAGGTAGGGTAGTAATGCCCCCATATGTTTTGTTTTTTAATAAATCTATTAACTGGCAAATCCATCCCTCTGTTTAAATAATTTAATCTTCTTCCATTTTCTTATTACTAAATTACTTATAATGCTTAAAGCTATAGTCTTCACCAAAAGGCCAAAGATCAACAAGTCTGAGCTCATGAAAAAGTTAACATTCAGTTCAGGAACAACCCTCCTTGATGGGTTTATTGGATTCTGTCCTTGAATCAAGAGTATGCTCATCTGGTTAGCAGTGTTTGTTATCTCTATCCATCATCTCCAGTAGCAGATAAGAATGCTTCAGAACTTTTCATATATTGCACTGGTATGCAAAATAACTAGATTAGTGTTAAGATCCATATCTTTGGAAAGATTAAAATAATTCACATTTTCATATTTTAAGATTAATATCATTACATTCTTTATTTCTGTCTGAGACTTTGTGAAACATATCTTAATATTTTTACATGCATTTTTTACACCTTTAGTGTCTTTCTTACAATTCAAAATTGTCCGGCGATCTCATAGAAATACATTGCATGCTATCCCATGCCATCCAAGCATCTCAAACCTTTTACAAACATTAAACAAATTCACAACATCCCCACAAAGTTCTCCACAGAAAGGGGGCCCAACAAAAAGCACAGATCTAAATTCAGATGTGGATTTGAGTTGTTTGCTTTCTATAATGATCTGTATCAGATGTGGCTTGCAAATATCTTTAAATTTGGGGAAATTTGGATTCCGAATCAGATTTCAAACCTTCAGGTTTGGGACCATACTGACCTGACTGTCAGTATGTACCATTGCAGAAATCCTGTTTGAAATTTGGATCCCTATCTGGAATGCAAATCCTGGTTTGGGGTTCTATCTAGTCACAAAATAATAGGTCAGCTTGTGCCAGCCTTCCTCAAGTTGAGTTGTACCTTTCTATACGAGCAGTCCCACAGATTTAATTGTGTTATTCATGAAGTAAATTAGTTACATGGCAAGGAAGGGTGGCAGAATCTGCCCATAGTAATTTATCCACCTTCATCGTCTTTTGATTTTTCTGAGCTCCTCTTAGTTAAAAATAAAAAGTAACTTCTGAAATCACCCTGTTAATGATCAATAATATGTTTTCTTTACAGACATCTCTTGTTCTCAAAATTTGTAAGTGAATTTATTGCTCATGGTAGTGAAGGACTAATGGCCTTGGCTGAAGTCAGGTGGAGCACAAGCAGGTAATGTGTAAGCATCCCACAGATCGCTGTGTTGGTATCTCTCACTTTCGATCTACATTATTCCTGCTGTTTCCATCTTTATAACAGAAACTGCCACTTGTGCTGAATTGAGCCAAACTGTGCAGTAGTTTTGTGACAAGGACAAAGGGGACTAGAACCAGACCAAAATCATTTCCACGTATAGAATGTGTTGATTTGAATTTTGGTGTCCCAGAGGTTAAAGTCCTATTCTTTCGTGCATTGCACCAACTATGATCTGTCATACAAACCTGGAGGCAATTTTGGAGGTCCTAATACTTCCATGTGTCCCTGATCCACATACTTTCAATCATTAGAGTACAATAAAATACACTTCATCGGCACACTAATAAATAACAATATATCTACTTGATTGAGATGGTGGCCAGCGAGCAGATTCAATACAATGCATTTCAATCCCAATAAACAACTGGTACTGATTTACAAAGCCATCTAAACAAGGTGCTGTGCAAAGTAAACACAGAAGACTGTAGCAAATCACAGAGATATCTCCACAATGGCATACTAGTGCATTTAAGTGAATGCTTGGTACAGTACCAGATTCTCTAAGACTATTCACAGTAGTTTACAAGTATGATTTGGTGATTGCTAGCATGGGCTAGAGTGTAACTTAAACCTTGAGCAATGAGTAGTTTATAAACTGCACTACGTAGGAGTAGCCCCAGGAATACCCATTGGGGTTACAATGCCTCCAGTGCTTGCTCCTTGAGCCGGCAGGCAGAAATTTGCTCGTGGTCTGTACCAGCAATAAAATTAGAACACCCCCATCTCACTTGTGTTGCACTGGCCAGAATGTAGGAGATTATGGCCAAGGGTCCACCTATCCCATACCCACTCTGTACCCACCTGCTCTGAGGGGAGTAGGAGGTAGGCAAAATACTTACTCTTACGCTCTTAAAGCCAAGGTCTGGTTGCCCTCTGTAGGGACATAAGGGAGGTTCTGACTCCCGCTTCCTTCCTTGAAGCGAGTTTGGACCAAGTCACAATATCTAGTTCAACATATTTTTCAGTCTTTTGTTCACCTCATGATTCTTTCCTGGTCTATTATGGGTGCAACATACATCTTAAATAAAATTTACTTTACTGTGTACTGGGACGAGCTGAGCACCCACAGGTCTTACTGAAATCATACCAGTACCAGCACTTTACACAACACTTAGCATTTATAGAATATAGTTCTTTACATCGACAAAGGACAGTACGATCCTTAACTAATCAATCTTCACAACATCCCTGGGAGAGAGGGAGGTAAATTATTTTAATTTACTACATCATATTCTTATGAGCATCTAATTATCAGGATGATGATTTGCTGGATTTTTTGTTGTTGTTGCTGTGTCCACCAAGACATGTAGATTAATCTGATTCTACTATACTATTTACCAATACACTGACATCCTTCTATTATACAGACAAACTAGTACCTTCATGCTTAGAAACTTGGTAATCTTTGTGGGGATTCTCACAATGTTTCTTCTTACAAATCTCTTTTACTCTGTGCCAAGTGCATTAACTCTACACCACTACTGCCATCCAATAAAATGCAACAAATGTGCAGGTGAACAGCTCATTATGTCAGGTGTACCTATTTTACACCAATATTTTCAGAAAAGCATACTCTGAAAGGTGACTTTGTAAAAATGACATGGAGAAGTTTATTGCATCTCAGTTACTTCCACAGAAAACCTATTTAGTTTACAACTCAAAAGAAGTTTTTCTAAGCAGCACAAATCAACTTGTGATCAGAACATCCAGCTGTGGTTTTTCTGCCTATTATATCATCACAAATAAAGATCTTGGAACCAGAATGTAGCTAACAGTTTTGTTGATAATGTACTAGGCAGCATAGATCCCAGCATGCTTTTTCACAGATTGTGCTCTTAGCACTGCAGAGCTAACCTAAAATTTATTTTTGTCAATTAAGTTGCTGCACTATAACTGAAAAAGAGCATACAGATGTGACCATTAAAAAGGAGCTATTTTCATACAGACACTCTGCAGGATATCCTACCACACCTAAAAGGCATGCTCCCTTGGAAAAAGAGTGCTGAACACTCCAGGAAGTATATATACTGATTGAGTCTCTTGATACATAGAAGGCAGTTAACCTCCTTACCATTTGTCAGACAAGCTGCTCCTTAGACACCTTTTTGTCCCTCTTCAGTGCACCTCACTATGGGTGGAATCATATGGTCCAACTCCTCAGACTATATCTCTGGGGTGCAGAGCCCTATTTCCCTACTAACAAAACAGGCCCAATTGAGTTTGGTGCCATGGGCAGCTCCACTTAGCTCATCCAAACCGTTTTCTTTCCCAGGGTCCTGTAATGGGTTAGTGTCCACTTTGATCCTAAGCTTAGTCTTTGGAAGAGTAAATGGTTCTTAGCCCAGGTGGATCCAAGTAGGGAGTATTCCCCAATAAACATCTTCCCCATTGTTTCCTCAAGGACTCTCCTCTCTGTCATTCTCTTATAACACAGGTACCCTGAAGGGCAAGTGTTATTTGTAAAAAATACCACACACAATCCCCGCATTCTCCAGATCCTCTTTTTAATACACTGTGCACAGTATTTCGATACAGAACACTCAGCAAAGCCATTGCAAGTAATTAGCAGGTTAGGCTACCCACCAAAATTGTTATTAACTGTTAAGACATGATCCCTTGCAGTATACAAAATAGACATGGAAAGATGAGACATGCTGCAAAATTGTAATTAAAAGGAATTACCTTATTATTGTTTGTATTCCAGTAGCATATAGAAACCCCATCCAAGACTGGATCTCATTATACTAGCCACTATACAAGAATAGCACAAGAGTAAGTATTGAGTCTCTGCCCCAAAGAGTTTACAATCTAAATAGACAAGGCAGACGGTGGGCCAGGAAAGGATATAATATACACTGTGAACAGAGCCATACAAGTGTCATATTACTGCCACCATTTCTTGTGGATAGGACGGTTATTTTGTTTTTTAATTATTGTTGGATAGGTTTCTATTTATTTTACTTACTATATTATATCTATTAAATATATGATAGACGAGGATAGGTGAGGAAGGAAGACAGGAAGGGATTAGCTAAAAGGAAAAACAGGGGACAGCAATAAGAAAGAGGAAGAGGGAAGAATGATAAAAATAAAACTTAGCTTTAAGTGTATCCCTGAATCTATTTTTCATTGTACCTGGGCCTTGTGGGATACAGGGGCCTTTAGTAGGAGAGGATTGAAAGAGGAGTGGCGAATGTCCTGGGTATGGAAAAATATTCTATCAGTAGGAGACAGCCTGGGGAAAGGCACAAAGGTGGGAGTGAGAGAAGGGAATGAAAGTGGGAGATTGGCATTAGTGAAGAGAAGGGGTCAGCTAGGAACATGATGGGAGACAAGATCCACAATACAGGCTGTGGTTGAGCTGTACAGGACCTTAAAGGGGAGAATAAGTTTAAACTTGTTATGTGTGGGCAAAGGGAAGCCAATGGAGAGAGTCAAAGCGAGAGCACCTTGTCTGATCATCTGCCAAGGAAGATTGTGTTGGCACCATAGTTTAGGATGAACTAGAGGGAAGGAACTGGGATGTCAAGAAGGCCAGAGAGGAAGAGGCTGCTGAAGCTGAGACAGGAGATGAAAAGAGTTCAGGAGAGTGTTTTAGCTATCAGGATGGAGAGGAAAGTTAGGATTTTTTAAATACTGTGGCAAAAGAAGTAACAAGATTTAGTGACAGTCTGGATATGTGGGGAGAAAGACCGGAAAGAGTCAAAGATGACAGAATGTAAGTCTAAGCGGCAGTTCAGGTTTTCTTTTGGAGGGGAGGTGGGTGACAGCCATACCAAGATTTTTGACTAAACCTTTATGATATTCTGTAATGCGATTCAGACCAGTAAGGGGCTGTGTCACCCCTGCTCTACAACATGGGTTGCTTCACAATATTTTGCTGCTGTATATCCCAACCCGGGCTCCTCACAATCAGCATGCAGGTCACACTCTGAGTATCTGTGTATAGCCACAGCCCTGGTCCAGCAACTCTGACCCCTGCAGCCTGTTAGCAAACTCCAGCCACACTCTGGCTTCCAGCAGCCTTGGTTACTACTTACAGGGTGACCCCAACACACTCCCAGTCCAAATACATTAGGTCCACTGCCACTCTAAAGGGATCAATATACAACAGTTTGGTACTATAAATGGAGTTACCCGCATACTTTACAACACTGGATTAGTTTTGATTAAAGAATAAAACATTTACCTACAAAGAGAGATTTTGAGTGAGTATAAGTATAAGGCATTATAGTCAGAAATGGTTACAAGAGAAATAAAGATAAGATGCTTTCTCCTCTTGACAAACTAGACTTGGTGCAAGGTAAAATTCTTACCACAGGTTCCCAGTAACAGATGAGGATCTGCTCCCAAAGTCCATAGACTCTTTCTTTTGTCTTCCTAGGTGGAAAAGAGAGAGATGGATAGGAAGAGAGAATGTGGAGTGTTTTCACCTCTCTCTTTTATAGTTGTCACCCTTTGAAATGCATTTTCCTGAGGGTTACCCCCAAATAAAGTTCCTTCCAACTGTGAGGATGGAGACATGGGATCGCATAATGAAAGATATTTCATGCTGTGGTTTGCTAAAATGCAGATTTTCCTTGTCTGCTGTCTTCACCCTCTCACTGTCTGAGGATGCTGTTTACAATTTATATGTATATTAAGGTAAATGCACATTCCTTTGTTTAGGACACAGCTGTTTAACAACTTTTCCCTAGGCAGGGCTGTGTGATTTTGAACATGTGCTAATAATATCATACAGGGGGATTTTGTAACTTTCCATACAGTGTTGCTACACATGATATTACATGATATTATTGACCAGAAAGTTATTAGTTTTCAAATGATACCTCCCAAGGCATATTTTGTACAAAGATTATTACAATGGTGTGAATACAATTAATACGATGGTGTGAATTACAGTAAAATATTTTAAGGTGGTTGGTGATACTTTAAGTGGCAGCTTATCTAGCAACAAAACAGATTTCAGCCACTTACTGGCCACAAAAATTAAACATCATCCCTTCCCATCTGATAACATCCAATCACAATACCCCACTTACAACACTCCTTGAACAAACGTTAGGTTATCAAACTGGCCCTTGAATGGTAACTTGCTTTAGTCTCATCATCAGTGATTCAGTGAGAATGTCTGGCTTCTCATGCTCTTAAGGCAAAAAAAATGCTAGTCACCCCCACATACTTTTTCATTTTGTGATTTGTTGTATCTTCTGGTCTCTTGTCACATATTAGGAGTAACATTCATGGAGTTGGAGCATACAGCACTTGCAATAAAATGAGTTGTGTGGTTATCAACAGACTCAGTTTCACTTCTGTGTTTAATCACCTGCAGAAAAAAAAAGGGGGGGGGGCATTTACTGCTTCATGTACTCCAGAAGTTGGAGGACATTTTGTGTGAAACCTGCAAAAATTCACTGAGAGACACCTTTCTCTGCCTGTATACAAAATGTCATCAACATCTAAAATAATGGGGTGGGGACTTTTTTTGGTAAATTGCTTGATACACAGAATGCCGAAGATAGCTGGAGATATTATTCTAAGCATTCAGAAGATAATGCTGCATTACAGTGCAATGGCTGTCAAGATGCATGTGATATCCCATGAATATCAAATGAATTCAGCATGACTACTGCAGCTAAAGCAAGCTCAAAATTATCTTTGAATTTTATTTATATCTATATCTATCTATCTATATAATATCTCTCTCCTATGTACGTATATATATATATATAATTTGCTACTGAACAATATTAACAGTAATGCACAGTGATTTATTAATTGGGAAGAAGAAACACCAATCAAAAAGTGGACTTCAGGAAACTAGATTAAGGCAGTTGTACAGGTACTAGTACACATTCATTCCACGTATTCAATATCTGAGCTGCCTGATTGGGCATGGATATGATAAGGTATGCTTCAGCTTCTGTTTTCTGATAGGATGAGCATAACTCTTAGGATCAAATCAAATACCAAGACTTGTACTATGCTGTTTTGGCAAACATTGCTGGTAGCCAACTTGTTTGCTAAAATATTAGAACACAAAATATGAATGCAGTAAATGTGGATTTGTTTAAAAATTTGACTGAGTCATAACTATGGTGGAAGGGACAACTCAGCCACAGCCTCCAAATTTGCTCCCAAAAGCACTGTGCCCACAAAATTAAACATGCACCCATCTTCTAGGTATATGTTCTTGGGGTGGTTCAAAGCCAGCTGAAAATTTAGCCTTTAAACTAGAAATATTATTGGCCAGATCCTCAGCTGGTGTAAATGAGCACAGATCCACTGAATTCAATGAAGCTGTGCCTAATTTCACAGTTGAGGAGCTGGCCCTCTATGTTACTGATTTCGAATAGTACCCACAGTGTGCAAGACACTTTCCACCCAGAGCAGAAAGCACAATTCCTGCACGCAGGAGTTCACAGTCTGAAGACAGGAAGGTAAACAAGACAGTAGGTGGGGAAGCAATAAATGTGCAGCTGTGTTATCAAATATAAATCACTAGGCCCTGTCAAATATTCTTCTTTTGTGTCACAAGCAGAACTTTAACGGCAGAATTTAACAGAGAACATATGGATTTAGGCAGAAGGCATATTAATACTACTTGTTATTAATAAGGGGAACTGTAGTGTCCCCATAGGAAATTGTACCTTTGCTGCTGTAATAGTTCTGGACACTGTAATGGATGATATAAGGTAAATAATATATAAAGACACCTGGCAGAGGGCAGAGGGGTGCACAGGGTTTTACAGGAATCCCTGGGGTCAAATATCTGCATAACAGGTCATTGAAGGGTAGCATGTGAGTCTTCTACTGAGAGCCACTAGCCCACTGGTTGTCATAATCACTGAGAACTGTATGTACGGACAGTATTTCAGGAGTTACATATCTATACTGAAATTATATTTTTAAGGTCTTGGAGGTAAATCAAGTCACCAGGAGGTGCCATACCTAGGAAATGCTCCAGTCAGGTAGGAGGTAACTGACACCTATCTACTGATGGGGCCATTTGTGTACTGTATGTCTATTTATATACTGAGCTAAATGCAAATGGTGAGATCGCAAATTCTACAGGAGAGAAAATCTACAGGAAGAAACATGCAGCAGGGGGTGTGCTATTTATGAATAAAGACAAAGGATTGGAGCACAAAACGACGCAGTGAATCCTTCACCTAGGAGACAGTGTGCTTGCCTCATGAAAAGAGAGTCCAAGCCAGCCTGGCTATAAAGTGCTGCAAGGATTATGGGTGAGCTATGCTGTATAAGGAAGGATATGATTCTGTCTCGGAGATCATGGATTCCATGACTTTCCAGGACCTCCGGGACTTCTTCCAGCGCATCCAGTGGCCTCCAAATAGGGTGACCAGATGTCCCGATTTTATAGGGACAGTCCCGATTTTGGGGTCTTTTTCTTATATAGGCTCCTATTAGCCCCACCCCCGTCCTGATTTTTCATACTTGCTGTCTGGTCACCTTACCTCCGAAGCGGCCGAGGTTGGATGGGCCTGGAGCAGCGGCAGGGCTAAAGCAGCTGCTGGAGGTCAGTCCCCAGCAGCACTCTGACCATTCGTCCCCCTCCCCCGAGGGTATTTTTAGTAAAAGTCAGTGAGTAGTCACGGGCTTCTGTGAATTTTTGTTTATTGCCCACTACCTCTCCCAGACTTTTACTAAAAATACCTGTGAAAGAATCTCAACCTTATCTATAAGAGATGAGTGTCTTGTTAATTAAGTCTAGTTTCTAGAATGCATGCTACAATTTTATATTTAACCTTCTGTTTCCAATACTTCCACTTGATACTACTTGAATTTCTGTGCTTCTGTAACTTATGCCTGATTTCACTAAAAACATATCTAAGTGCTCTGTGCACTAAGGGGAGCAGTGATCTGAGGTGGAATTGGTAAGCTGGGGTGTACTGTTTCTTTGGAAGCAGCAAATCTGAGAATACAGCAAGTGTCCAGTGGCCGAACACTCCAGGAAGACGCTCGGAACACTCAAGGATTGGAGTGTACCAATTGCTAACCTGTAGAGTGACAAGGCAAGTACTTGTGTTGCCTGTGGACCTGGGGAGCTGACTCAGAATAGCCATTGCCAACGCTTTCCTAAGGGCAGGTGGTAGCAAGAGATTTCACAACCCTGAATACAGCCAGGAAGTAACACACCACTACTCCAGCTTAAGCATACATTACTTTTTCGTTAAAAAAAAAACAGCAGCACTTTGAACTGCCCATAGACTTATCAAGCCATAACTTTCATTGTTATTAAATGAAAAACAAAAATGGTCCCTGTTTTCAAGATAATAATTATATATTGGATGAAAAACAGTAGGAAAAAGGCTAAGGTGTCTGTAGGAAATAAACACCAAGGTCAAAGGCCTAGGAATTTTTATTAATGCAGGGCATGTTAATTACTGAGTTAATCAGGGGCCCCTTCAAATTTATTAACAGGAATGTTATTCAGAGATGGTCAGCACATTCTGGGTGTTGTTAGAATACAAATAGTTATATTTACTACTGTGCTGAAATGCACTTCCCTTCCTCCTCCTCCTCTCTCTTATACTCTGCTTGTCTACTATAAATCCCTGAGCTCTGATCAGCTAATAACATATTAATAATATTAATAACAGCCCTGAGCCAGAGAGTATGCAGGGATCTACACACTGTATGGCTGAGAAATAACCATACAATCTTCATGCAAATCAAACCTCTCAGCCACAGTGCAGAGAACTAAAATCACTGGAGAATACGTATACGGTTCTGGGTCAGTAACTGCCCAGCATCCCTACACTGACTACATGAGACAATTCTGCATCACTATAATACAAAATAAACATCTGAAAACAAAGACACACGTAGTTCCTGCAGTAAAAATTGTTTTGCTTCTTTTTTCTGCATTTTTTTTCCAGCACTATTCATTGGAAGTTTTTTCCCACGCAGTCCCAGTCTCCCCCTATACATCTCTGGGAATTTCATAGGGGCCCCTTTTGAATTTAACCCACTGCTCCAGTGCCCTGGAAACTTCCTCCAATAAACCCTTTCAGTTCCATTGCTAAACTGCTGGGTTGCGATTCTTGACAGTACAGAGCTTGCCCACATGCCCAGGGTTTAGCTGATCGCCATATTTGGGGTTGGGAAGGAATTTTCCCCCAGGGCAGATTGGCAGAGGCCCTGGGGGTTTTTTGCCTTCCTCTGCAGTGCACTTGCTGGAGGATTCTCTGCACCTTGAAGTCTTTAAACCACGATTTGGGGACTTAAGTAGCTCAGACATAAGTTAGGGGTTTGTTACAGGAGTTGGTGGGTGAGATTCCGTGGCCTGAGTTGTGCAGGAGGTCAGACTAGATGATCATAATAGTCCCTTCTGACCTTAAAGTCTATGAGTCTATGAATTACTTCTTTTTATGAGTCCTGCTGGGCTGCCTTTAATTTTAGTTTGGTTGTTCAAGTCCTGGGAGTCAGGCTTTGCTGCAGCAGAAGCCCACTGGGCACAGCAGAGAGGAGAGGACATCTCATAGATACAGCTCTCCAATTACCCACCTGGCTCCGCCCTGGCCCTGACATACATTAGATCAGCCAGTGATGGCTCTTTCCTATTTTGCATTCTGTTATCAGCTTCATCAGCACTACTCCTCCTAATGCTAGTGAAAGTGTAGGGAAAAATCCTTCCCTCATATTCAGTTGAATAAGTTCCTCATTCACGGTCAGCCGTCTTTGCTGATCACCATTGTATGTGCTTTTTTTGACAGGGGGCAAGCTAGGCAGAGATATTTATTTCATTCATTCTGATTTAAACACACACACACACACAATCAGTTGCTCTAAGAACACAGATGGTACACACATTTACAAAGGGTACAGAAAAGATATTAAATCCCCTAAATAAAAAGGTCTAACTCAAAGTTATCTATTAGCATTGAGCTATATCATTGATATCTTCCAGTGGGGAGAAAACAAGGAATTTCAAACAAACAACCAGGCCTGACTTGATGATTTTACACAATGGGTCTCTAAATTGGGAAACAGTATGGAATAATACACGATAGCTACATCTATTCCGTGCAGAGCCACTTCTCCTAAGGAATAAGAGAAGTAAGCTGGTACCTGTGACACTGCACCCGATATTCTTCACAATGATATTATGATATGATTATGACATAATTAGAATGTATTTTATGAGAAATAAGTCATGTGAGATGTCATTGGAAAAGTTATGATTTGCTGAATATGACTATCCTATATGTATGCATGTATCATTTTTGTATCTGAGGTTATGAATATTGACTACATATCTGTATTTAAAATGTAGTTACACTTGGGTAATGCCCACTAGACAAGATGCTTTCAGCCTAAATAGTGGGTGGAGAAGGGCCTATTCAGGGCAATGGGCCATTAGGAAAAAATAATAGGCCTTAGGAGAAGCTTATCTCCCACCTTGGGAGCCTTCCTGTGAATGCTACAGACAACCTCCAAGTAATGGCTGCTATGACTCTACAAGGACATGTGATGAGACCATGTCTCTAGACTCCATCTTGGGATGTCAGTATTTTTCTACAGACTGGTCTGGGAACCAAGCTTTGGGAACAAAGGGTTCCCACCATATGCAAAAGCTATATAAGGCAGGGAGTGGCATCATCTGGTGTTACTTGCTCCCCACACAAGAAGACTCCTGGAAACACCTGAGGAAAAAAGACTGAACTGGGGGAAGTGCTGGACCCAGGCTAAAGGGATTTTTAGCCTGTAAATGAAACACCTGGGGATTCCAAGCTGTAAAGCAAGTGCAGCTTACCACTGAAGAATCTGCAGCTTGTATCATCTCTTAGGGTGAGAATCATCCAATCTAGTTAGTATATTAAGCTTAGTTTGCATTTTTTTATTTGCTGCGTAATCTGCTTTGAACTGTTTGCTATCACTTATAATCACTTAAAATCTATCTTTTGTAGTAAATAAATTTGTTTTTGCTTTAGCTAAACCAGTGAGTTGGAGTGAAATGTGTTTGAATCATAACTCGGGGCAAAAGGCTGTTGCATATTCCTCTCCATATTGAGGGAGCAGGCAAATTTTATGAGCTTACACTGTACAGTTCCCTGTGCAGCGCAAAATGGTATAATTTTGGGTTTATACTTCAGAGACGGGGAGCCTGAAGAGCTGGGAGTAGCCTTCCCATGCAGGGGTTGGTCAGAGAGTCTGCTTGTAACTGCAGCTGGGTGTGTCCCTCCCTGTATGTTTGTTGGTGAAAGTGCAGGCTGGAGGGCTTTGGAGCTTGTCACAATGGTGCAGTATGAGAGGCAGCTCAGGCTGGTGGGGCAGAAGGCTCAGTAGTACCCCAGTTCCAGGTGGCACCCCGCGGGGAACCCATCACAGTACCTACATTTAATAATGGATACTCCAACTAAAAAAAAAAAGCACTGCAAGTAAAAACCTACAGTTAAATCCTGACCCCAAAGATAACAACTCCTTTGTACCACTATGGCTACAGAGTTGCCCTAAACAGCCAACTGGGAATTCCCCATGCAAAGTGAAACATTTATTTTGATACCCTGGAACTCAGTTAAATGATAGCAAAATTAATACACAATATATGATCTAAAACACCATATGTATTTGACCATTGTAAATTCATTGAACCAAAATCATGTAGGTTTGTATTCCAAACTACCAATGGTATCATTTTAAACACACAGTGCTGATGAACCAAGTTCTGCTTTCAAATACACCATGGACTACAGTGTAGACAATCGCTGAATTTGGTCTCAAGACTTCCAGAAATTTAGAGGCACCCCTGAGCATAGCAGGGTGGTGTTACAGTAAACAATCTTCTGCCTTTAATGCTCATGTCCTTCTTCTAGTACAAACATAAAATTCATTATCATCCATGGCCTTTCGTTATAAACAACATTGCAGAGTAACATTAAATTATCACATTTCTTGGCAAGTGTGGGCTCCCCAGCCCAGGAAGGATTGATACTACATTCAGAGTCTGGTTCAGGCCCTTTTTCTCAGGGATTCAACTTTATTTCCTCTAAACAACTAACAGAAATTCAGAATATCAATCATCCTTTCCCACCTAATCCAGGGTCCTCTGCAGGGGAATATCTCTTCCCTACAGGTTCTCACACTAGCAGGCACTTGTTTGAACCAGCCTGTTACAGGAGCCCATCTTCTTACTATAGCTTTACCAAGAGACTTTCGCCCAGAAACCCTCTAATCCCAGCAGCTCTCTATCCTGGTTTTTACAATCCCCTGATTCCTAGCTAATCAGTCTCAGCTGAGAGATCCCTGATCCATCACATATTAGGCTGGGACCAACTCCCCTTAAATTACCAGCCACTCTATAGCAGCTAGTTTGTTTCAAAGTGGCATAGCAGAAACCTGATAGTGCCCTGGTCTACACTTGGGGGGCGGGAGGGGATCGATCTAAGTTACGCAACTTTAGCTATGTGAATAATGTCGCTGAAGTCGATGTACTTAGATCAACTTACCGTGGTGTCGCCACCGCGGTGAGTCGACTGCTGCCACTCCCCCATCGACTCTGACTGCGCCTCTCGCGGCGCTGGAGTACAGGAGTCGATGGGAGAGCACATGGGGGTCGATTTATCATGTCTAGACTAGACGCGATAAATCGATCCCCGCTAGAGAGAAGTTACTACTCACAAAATTATACCTTTTTTAGGTTTAGGCTCCATGAAATTGCTTCACCTGACAGATTTAATAAAGATTAATTTAGTAATTTAATTAGTACATGCTAAGCTTGAATGACCTACCTACTGTGTCAGTGTGAAATTTCATTCAAAAAGAGGAGAGGTGACCAGAATTCTACAACAGAGCTTGCAGATGCCCTCAATTTTAATGTGGCCTCTAGCCCACAGAGACAATAGACCCCAGCATGCAATGTTTGGTCTTGAGCTGAGCGGAAGGACATTATTAATGGATTATTAATGGAGACACAGTAAAAATAAAAAGGTGACTAATCGGCTTTATCTTATCCAAACTAGGAGTCATCAGTGAGGTTTCTGGCAAGTTTCCATATAAAACATGCTTTTCCCTCACCAAGGATACTTAATAAAGCATATAGAAGAGAGATGAAAAGTAGAAATCCCTATTAATAGCAACTCAAGAGCTGAATTCTGATCAGGAATCAAAGAGAATCTGCATTGCCATACTCTGTTTCTTGCCAGAGGAATGCTTGCATGACACTGCCAGAAACCTCATCTGCAATTTTGGGAATGCAGAATACAGGTGATCATTAGAAGGGTGCTTTTGCTTCATGTCTGTACTTACTGAGTACAGTACACCTGTTCAAAGAGTGAGTAAGTTTAAGAATGATCAGGCATGATTCTCCTCTCAGTTATACTGGGGTATGTGAAAGATGAATCCAGTCCTTGGTGTCAGTTTAAATTATTCTTTTCCATGGAAAGCCCTAAGCTGGAAGGGGAATGAAAAGTTTGGTTTTTTTCACCCCAGTGGGGTTGATAGTGTTCAGCACTCTGGAGAATAAAGCACAAAGATCCTCAAAGGATATAGGCACCTAACTTCTGTTGAAATCAATTAAACCCCTTTAAAGAAATAACAATGGTTTGTGAAGATAAATGCATAAATCTATAGCTTTGACTGCAGGAAATCAATGCATGGAGAGAGAGGTGATTAGCTGACTGTACATCCAGCAAAAAAAGGCATTCTACCATAGCAGAATACAATGGCTCACTGCAATGCACTGCCAGGTGCTGCTACACTATTGACGACGGTAGCACAGGAGGCCTAGCCATGTCCCTTTTTGCTCAGATTACTTTTCACATCCTGATTACCATAGTGCAGGTCCTGACTCATAGATGCATAGTTGCCTGCACACTCCTGTGGCTTCTTGCAAGATATCCCCTCCCCTGCATAATGCTGCCCCATGCCCTTTTTCTTCCTCATGCATCAGCTCAAACAAGAGTAGGATCTAGCCTAGGACCTAATCCGAAAGAGCTTCATTTATGCCTCTCTTAATAAAGGAATGAAATCATGGAATAATGAAATAGTCTTCTGTTATAGAATATAATCTGTACGCTGTGTAGATAAATCTGACTGCCTAGGGTACCAAAATTTGAAGGACAGTATATCCAGTTTCTCTCTTTCCTCATGCAGTACAGGACTTAATTGAATTTTCTTCATATCTTTGCAACAAACCTATGTACTAAACCCTGGAACTCAATTGCAGAAGACATAACAAACGCTACTCCAAAACAACAGCTAGCTCTGATCCTTTTGATAAAGTCCTTAGAGATAGATGCATACACTGCCACAATAAATAATAAATATTTATCTGTGTCCTGTAGATGTTGCTAACAGGATAACACACAACTTCTCTTTGGCGTTCACACACATACCTCACTGTTCATGACCTCTGTATGTTGTGATGTACAATGCATCATACAATGTAAGAGGGGGAAGAGCCAGATAATAGTTATTGATTGTGCTGTGAAATGTGTGCATTGCATGCAGCAATGGTTGATTCTGAGCTAGATCCTATATTCTTAGTTCACCAACCATTCTCATTAAACTCAAGGAAAGCAGGCCCTAAACTAGTCAGCATGACTCTGATGCTCAAAGGTATTTAGACCCTTAAGGCCTTGTCGATATTACAAATGCTTTGCCAGTATTGTATTGATACAGTTATATCAACAGAGCCTCCCTAGCGCAGACACAGGGTATGCCAACAGAAGGAGTTTCTCTGTCGGCATAGTAACACCACCTCCCCCTGTTGGCACAGCTGCGTCCGGGGGAGGGGGGGCTGAGATTGCTGGCATAGCTATGTTGCCTGGGGGGGAGGGCAGTGTTTTTCCCCCTGAGCAACATAGCTATACTGACAACATTTTGTAATGTAGATTTGGCCTCACTCCCATTTAAATCAATGGAAGTAAAGCAACTAAATACTTTGGAGGATCTGGGCCTGTCTAAACAGCACATATGACTAAAGCCTGACTACAAATACTTTCTACCATACTTAAGGTTACAACTGTGAGCAACCCCACTGAAGAAATACATGTTCAGTAGTAAGTGCTTGCAGCAATGGGCCTAAATCTCTGAAAGCTTCCGACAACTGTGACACAATTCAGGAGCAAGGAATATTAACAGTACCAACCTGCAGCTCCTGACTCCTTGTCACAAAAGAAAAGCTCGGGAAAGGTCACAAAGAAAAGGGGTACCTGAATAATGCTAAAAACAATGAGAACAGAACCTCACCCCACCAGCCTCAAACTGTCTATTATAATTCTTCAAATTTGAAAACCATAAAAAATACCTTTTTACCCACCTGTTAGTGCAGGCAAACGGCAACTCAGCACTGAATCGCCTCAAAGCACATTCATTCTTCTAAACTTATCACATCATGGGGTTTATATTTGAAAATGTATTGTTTTATATATACTATAACTTCACTAACCTCAGTGATTTGCATTGTCTCTGTCATGAGATGTCTAAACCCTGGCCATGGAGAAGTGGGGAAAGGGTTAATCTCCATCTTTATAAAGGACAAGACTGTCACTCCCCCTATGTGAGCATGTAGGGGAGTAAAGAGACATTAGAAAGCCCGCTTCTTTTTCCCGTGTCAGGATTATGCATATCTACATCATTCTGCAGAGCTGCTACTCTGCCTCCTGTACAGGCAGGCTGGGAATGGGTGGATCCTTGGCTCTACCCCCAGGCTAGTGCATGGGCCAGTGCACAGTATGTATCTATCTATCTATCTATCCAGCCATGGCTTTTGCATGGGCCAGTGCAGCTGAGCTGGCTCAGACAGAGAAATAATCTGTACAATCAGTATAATTTCCTTCCCTCCTGCAGCCAGGAAGGAACCACCAACTGGATTATGACTCTCTGGTTCTGCTCCTGCCTGGGACAGCACAACCGGTCGCTGTCCTTTGCTCTGGTCTTGCAGAGAAGCCACTATTTATATTTAGCCCTAAAACAGAGGTGGGCAAACTACAGCCCGCGGGACCGTCCTGCCCGGCTCTTGAGCTCCCGGCCGCAGAGGCTAGCCCCGGCCCCTCCCCCGCTGTCCCCTCTTCCCCACAGCCTCGACTCACCGCACCGCCAGCGCGGGAGTGGGCTGCACTGCGGGGGCAGGGGAGAGCAGGAAGGGAGGCTCACCTGCAGCCACAGGGAAGCAGGAGGGCGGTGCGGATGGTGGGAGCACGGCAAACGCGGGCGGAGGACTCAGGAGGAGTATCGGGCGGCTGCACAGCCACCCAGAGAGAAGCGGCGCTTTGAAGGGGAAACCGCCGCTTCTCTCTGGCTGCGCGGCTGCCCCGGCTCCTCCTGAGTCCTCCGCCCATATTCGCCGGGCCACATTCTGAAAGGGGCTTTAGTGGGGGGGTTGTATAGGGAGTGGGGTCCCCGGGTGCCTGTCAGGGGGTGGGGGTGTGGATAGGGGGCAGGGCAGTCAGGGAGCAGGGGGGGTTGGATAGGGAGTGGGATCCTGGGGGGGGGCGGTTAGGGGCAGGGGGTCCCAGGAGAGGATAGTCAGGGGACAAGGAGTAGGGGGGGTTGTATGGGTCAGGGGTCCTGAGGCGGGCAGTCAGGGGTTGGGAAGTGGGAGGGGGCGGATAGGGTTAGAGTTTGGGGAGGCACAGCCTTCCCTACCCGGCCCTCCATACAGTTTTGGAACCCCGATGTGGCCCTCAGGCCAAAAAGTTTGCCCACTCCTGCCCTAAAACTTCAACTACTCTTGTAATGGAGCAGGAGTATTTAGTTATATGAGCAAACATCCCTAGGCACCCATTCTGGGGAGCCTTGAGAGGGCATAAGGAGGCCCACCCACTGTCTGCCCCATTTGCCCCAGTGTGTGCATCATTGGGAGTATGACAGAAGCGTCAACACTGGATGGAGGGCTGACAAGTTGACACTGACACTGGTTCTTTGTGAAAGCGTGTGGTGCCCAAAGCCCCTCTGCTCCGGCCAATGTTAGGCTGACCCAAGAGAAAAGTGCACCTCACTTGTTTATCTCAGCAACTGCAGGTTAGTTTGAATTACTTGTGAAAAGAACGTACCAGTAGATGTACTGCAGCCTATTTCCTATGAACAATGAGGGCTTATTGGTAACATCACTTGCATTTTGGTATAATATCTTGAGTGATATATAGGGAGACACAAAGATATCTCTGTGAATTGAGAGGGCAGGTGTGTGATATATGGATTAGCAAGGCTCTTCTTCATCTTCAAATCAAAAGCATTTCAGTTAAGATAGCTCAATATACAGGGTAGGATTTGGACAAGTGTTCAGCATTGGCCCAACTCTGCTCCCATTTGTAATCAACAGGAGTTTTACCATTGCCTTCGATGGGAGCAGAGTTAGGCTAATGCTGAGCACTTTTGAAAAATCCCACCCTTAATTGCCAAGGGCCAGATTTCAATATCCTTTTTCCTTCAAAATACGAGTACTCAGTAGTCCTATTAAAGTTGATGGAACTACTCATGGAGTAAGCTGCCACTTCGTGGAAGTAAGGATATCAGAATATGGCCCTAAATTGGTTGGAAACTTAGTCTGAGTAAAAAGAGTTTGTGCCTAGCACAATGGGGCCCCTGATCTGGTTGAGGTCTCTAGACACTACCTCAATAGAATTGTTAAATTAATGAAATAATAACAATACTTCAGACCTTTGCTTTTGTGAGTAGTGTCATAGACTTCAACAACACTGTTCATGGACCATTCAGGACTGCTTGCATGAACAAGGGTTTGCAGGATTGGGCCTCAAGTTTGCAGAGACCTGAAAAGTTAACATCTGCCTCGTATATCAGGAGATTTATTGTATTTATTTAGATTTGTAAATATGCTAAAAGGAAACTATCCATACACTCTACTCCCCCTTGACATTTAAAATACATTCTAAACACCGTGATTTTAAAAGCAACCCAGCACTAATCCGCTTCGCCATTGAACAATTCCCCACCCTTATGGTTAAAAGGACCTGATTTTCCTCTCATTCACATACTGCTGTAACAGTATAGCTTCACTGATTTCACTGGGGTCACTCCTAATTCACACTTGCGTAAAAGCTGAATTAGGCCAGCAGAGTACAAACAGAGTGTGGCTAAATTTAAGATTATAGGCAAGATGCTGAGTAGTACCTTACCCTTGGAGTAGCTGCTTTGAAATCATGAGTCTTGAGCCTGACCCTTAGAGTTTTTTATTTGTTTTCGTTCTTTTTTAAATTAAACACTAAAAAATGAGTGCCAGATTCTGATCCTCTTGCTCATGTGGAATAATATTTTACTCCACAAGTAACATTATTGATGTAATCGAACTATCTGTGGAGTAAGGTACTAGTCAAAATGAGAAAGGGGATCAGAAACTGGCCCTATCAAATAAAATCCCCACAGGTAGGGGATCTGTGGTGCTGTTAGCACTCAGGGCTGGTCTACACCACCGTGGTAAATCAATCTAATTTACGCAACTTCAGTTACATGAATAACGTAACTGAAGTCAACACTGTTAGATCCACTTACCGCGGTGGCTACACTGTGCTATGTGACTTCCCTTACGCGGCTCAGAGAGGTGGAGTACACAAATCATGCTCCCATCGATTTGGCGGGTCTTCACCAGACCCACTAAATCAACACTCGCTGCATCGATTGCAGCAGTGCTGATCTACTGGCAAGTGTAGACATACCCTCAGTTCTTTCATTTTTAAACTACATGTTTTCTTTTAAATGATTCCCAGGAGTTTTTGTTGTGTGTGGTGTCAGTGCTGTTGTACTTGTGATGTTTGTATAGTATGTTACCTGGAAGTGTTCAAGGCATTCCTCTTGACCAAGAATTTTCAAAATCATTTTTAAAATTAAGTACTGCTACAAACACGTATGCATTTAGTGCAGAGTATAGTATAAGCCTGACCCTAAGGATTCTAATCATAAAGCAGGTTTCAGAGTAGCAGCCGTGTTAGTCTGTATTCGCAAAAAGAAAAGGAGTACTAGTGGCACCTTAGAGACTAACCAATTTATTTAAGCTTTCATGAGCTACATCCGATGAAGTGAGCTGTAGCTCACGAAAGCTTAAATAAATTGGTTAGTCTCTAAGGTGGCACTAGTACTCCTTTTCTTTTAATGATAAAGCAGTGCGCCATCTTTTGGTTACATCTACTATCACAACCATGAGCAAAGGTTTATTTAATTTATTTTATTTACAGAAAACTATCCTATTTTAGGTCTTGTTGATACACAAACTTGTACCAGTTTAACTAAAAAGTCTTGTTTTAAAACCAATTAGTTAAACCAGTGCTTGAATTAATGTAATGGATTTAGTTTAAATTAGTAAGGAATCGGTTTAAGCTTAATTGATATAACGTATTCTTAAACAAATTTAAGAGTGTTCATCCAAAGGGTTTGCACTGAGTTAACTAAATCCATTTCTAAACTGGTTTGGTTAAACTGGTGAAACTTTTTAGTCTAGACAAGGCCCTAATGTTTTACAAAAAGTGTTGAGAGGGCAAGTAGTCAATGAACCATTCCAGGTTGTTCACCGATGCATCTGGTCCTATCTGAGGCCCTGATCTGGCAAGCACATAAGAACATGCACATAATAAATATATGCACATGAGTAGTCCCACTGACTTCAACTCACATGCACACAAAAATAGGCATATGCATAAGTGTTTGCAGAATTAGGGCCTAACTACATAAGTGCTGTGAATAACATATTACTGTATAAGAGTAAAACAAATGGAAATTATTTGCTTATATCTAAAACCCAAATTCAAATATATATTTGTCCAAACTCCACCAAGAAGCTGGCATCCAGCCACATATTTTAAACAAAATACTATTTAGTAAAACACACTAGCCCTGTTGTAAAGGAGATCTTGATGGGGAAAAGGACATTCCACCTAGGACTTCTGTCTCAGTTTCTGGTTCTCTGTACTGCACAAGGAATAGTGAAACAAGCAGAAATGCTATATGTTGCTAGTTTTTAGAGTTATCACTGGAAAATTAAAACCACCTACAGAAGTTAACTTTTTGGAAAGTTGATAATGTCACATGGCAGCCAAACCTATTTCTGTAATTTTCAGCTCACTCAATCAGACAAAGAATGAAGAAGAGGAGAAACATTCATCAAATTACACAGAAGGTTCCATCTGTTATCTTAGACCTTTGTTATCAAGTAACACAGAGGATATGCTGAAAAACACTTTGCAAACAGTTCTATTTTACAGCTTCTTTTAAAATGTGTGTATATAAATTAGGATTATGTAGGGGGAGAGGGAAAAAAAGAATTAAAAGCTTCTTTGGGGGGAGATTACTTAGCACTATAGCAGCATACTAGTACTATGAGGGGACGGGCTACCACTGAGTTGAAATTGCAGTTTTCGGGTTGGATAGTATGTCTGCTTTGCTGATGTGATGAAGATCGTTTTGCTCTCTTATTAAAAGTTTTGTTCCTTCCCTAGAAAGGACTTTGCAAGCAGCCATGCCAGCCCAACAGAAGAAAGTCATATTTTGCATAGCTGGGGTGTTAAGCTTTGCTTGTGCTCTAGGCATTGCAGCAGCCATCGGAACTCAGTTATGGATCAAAGGAACAATACTGTGCAAAACTGGAGCTCTACTTGTCAACGCCTCAGGACCAGAACTGGAGAAGTTTATTGGTGAAATTCAGTATGGGCTTTTCTACGGGGAGCGTGTTAGACAATGTGGGCTAGGAGGGAGACCTTTTCGATTTTCATGTAAGTAACAATGACATTTGAATTATTTAATACCTTAGTGCACACTACCATGATAATGAGCAGACAAATGCTGCAGCGTTCTTATTTACTTAAGAGTTTTAACAAGTGCAAAATATTCTAAGATTAAATGGTATTGTTTCTGAAGTGTGTCCATCTTAACATTTAAACTACCTTACTAATATTAGTTACAGTATTAGTGACAATTTCAATGCACCTCTCTTATGGTTTATTACAACAAATAGCTATTTCCCCCTAATTTTTTTGTTATTTTGAAAGAATGATTTTGTTGTCTATTTATCTATTTTATGTTCTATTGTGAAATCAACAGCAGTAAGGTAACAGCAGCCTTATTAGAAAGACAGCGCAAAGCCTCATTTACTGCTTTTGAAGAACATAGCAGCAAAAGATAAAATCTGCTGCATTAATTGGGAAAACATACTGGGTTTATGCTAGTAGCTGTTCAATTAATTGACCTGCAAATTGAATTGGGTATCTGACAGATACAGAGTTTAATGGAAGGAGACAGTTAGAAATTGTTTTGATTTACATGCAATATTCATAACCTGTTCATCTTCAAGGATAAAAAGATTAATACATTGATCAAGTGAACATACAGTTTATATATAGCAACATATTAAATGGATAATAACAAATGGATCTTTGTTTTATGTACGTATCTTACAATATGCCACATGAAATTATTATTACAAAAGACAATTTGGAAGCAGTCTTCTGAAACAGTAATGGTAAATTGCTTGCATCAATCATCTGTGGTGGTGTAAGGTTACCAGATTACGCATCAGAAAAGATTTACTATGTACTATTTCTGCAGAGGTAGCAGACCAAATTCATTTAGTTTACTGTTAAACTTTGATATGTCTAAATTCCATAACGGGTCTATTTATGACAGTTCTCTTTATTACTTTCCTGGCTGTCACACTATGCTGATGTTCTACCCTGCAGCTTACAGTCTGGGATGAATTTTCAGAGCAGTCTACTAAATCCCAAGGAATTAGATTTCATCTGTAGATATTTTTATGAACTGCAAATGATAATGCAGATAGCACAACAGAGCACTGACTGGATTTAGTTCATGTTCATTAAGATAATGGAGTTGTTAAGACTGGTTAAGGAGAAAGCTGGGAATCACATGATTAGCGGGGGGAGTGGGGAGGTTGTCTCCCCAGCAGCTTGGGAATGTGTGAAGCACTAATGAGTTTTGGCAAAAGTTCCAGCAGAGAGCCTGATTCTGCAATGCTTACACTGAGCAGAATTTACTTAGACAAGTAGTTCTACTGACTTTCACTCAAATAGGGATTACTCAGCATGAGTAAGTGTTGCAGAATTCAGAGTAACAGCCGTGTTAGTCTGTATTCGCAAAAAGAAAAGGAGTACTTGTGGCACCTTAGAGACTAACCAATTTATTTGAGCATAAGCTTTCGTGAGCTACAGCTCACTTCATCGGATGCATACTGTGGAAAGTACAGACGATCTTTTTATACACACAAAGCATGAAAAAATGGGTGTTTACCACTATAAAAGGTTTTCTCTCCCCCCACCCTACTCTCCTGCTAGATAAGCTATTACCAGCAGGAGAGTGGGGTGGGGGGAGAGAAAACCTTTTATAGTGGTAAACACCCATTTTTTCATGCTTTGTGTGTATAAAAAGATCTTCTGTACTTTCCATAGTATGCATCCGATGAAGTGAGCTGTAGCTCACGAAAGCTTATGCTCAAATAAATTGGTTAGTCCCTAGGTGCCACAAGTACTCCTTTTCTGGTTGCAGAATTGGGCCCTGAGTTATTAGAACACTTGCATTGTCCTCATATTGTAAAGTAAAATGGTTATAATGCATTTTCCTAGCCTAAGGTGGCTGGGTTCATGGAACTAGTCATTACCAAAATGATTTACTAGTCTGTTCTGAATTGGTCACTTCTAATCTGATATCACTTCTGCTTCTATATAAAGAGAAATTATGAATGTGCTCTTAATAGGTTTGTAATGATTTATAATAATAATAATACATCAAAGGATCTGAAAGTTCTTTATTAAAGTGGAGTTTAGAGCTGGGAAAATACTGCAACAAATTTTCCATGAATAGCTACTCCCATTTTAAATGAATTTGCTCCCTTGTCATACTTGCACTCTTTGGGTTTGTCTTCCCCGCAAAAAAATAAATAAATAAATAAAGGTGTTTTCTTAATTCACATTAGCTAACATGAGTTAAAATAGCACTGAAGATGCACAAACTTGTTTTTTAACTTAGGTTTGCAGCTCGCGTTCAACCCCTGACTCCCCTACAGGCTTTAACTCAAGCTGCTAGCTCAAATTAAAAACCGAATTGCTGTGTCTTTACTGCTATTTTAACCTGAGTTAGCTATCTTGGGTTAGCTAATGTGAGTTAAGAACTCACCTTTTTATTTTGCACTGGAGATATACTCTTTGGATGAGCTTTCTGGGACCATTCGTCCAAACGAGCTTTACTGTCACAAATGTTCACCAAATATTAATTTCAAAGTGGCATTCACCAGAATGTTGTGCTTCACACCTACAAGTAACTGCACCCAGAAGTGCATGCATGCACATCCAATAGATGAACAGAAACAATACTAGGTGAGGTATCTAGCTAATCACAGCTAAACATACTAAACACAGTGTGGAATGTTAAAAATTGAGCACTAGATAATCCATCCACAATGAACTATGTGATCATTCCACATGGGAAAATATTCTTTAAAAATTCATCAAATACATTTGAGTAATGAATAAATATGAGGAAATTGCAATGTTTGCACATATTTCACAAGCAAAAAAGAGGCTGTGTTAAGAATAATACAAGAAACTCTAGCAAATATTATCATCCTAATTTTACAGATGGAGAAAATGAGGTACAAAGAGATTAAGGCCCTGATTCAGGAATGCACCCATTTTCCTGAGGAAGGGCCCTTAACTATGTACTTTAAGTTTAAGCATATGTGTCACTGCTTTCCTGAACAGGGGTCTAAGTGACTTGTTCAAGAACATAAAACAAATCAGTAGAGAGTCAGGCCTCCTAGCTCTCATTTCCCTAAGTCCGGGGTGGCCAACCTGTGGCTCAGAAGTTAATATGTGGCTCCTTGTATAGGCACCGATTCCAGGGCTGGAGCTACAGTCACCAACTTTCCAGTATGCTGGGGGGTGCTCACTGCTCAACCCCTGGCTCTGCCAAAGGTCCTGCCCCCACTCCACCCCTTCCCACCCCCTCCCCTGAGCCTAGCATGCCCTCACCCCTCCCTCCTTCCCCCCAGAGCCTCCTGCATGCCACGAAGCAGCTGATCGGGAGGTGCAGGGGAGAGAGGGGGAGGCGCTGATTGGCGGGGCTGCCGGTGGGAGGAAGGCGTTGGGAGCGGGGAGGGGGAACTGATGGGGGACTGCTGACGTATTACTGTGGCTCTTTGGCAATGTACGTTGGCAAATTCTGGCTCCTTCTCAGGCTCAGGTTGGCCACCCCTGCCCTAAGTGAACCATAGTGTATGTTGCCTTCCTTTTATCTAAATTAAATATGTGGCATTGCATTGTTATGTGAATAGATTTTCCCCTTGTATTACAAGCCCATTGTAAATCCTGCTTACATGCCCAGGAATATTTCATTGTAGTGTCCTCAGAAGAGACTACCAGGAAGTGATTACTGGCCCTAGTGTACATCTGAAACTGTAGAATCCCATGAGGATGACCTGCTGCAACTAGGTTACAGCATAAATCTTATAAACACACCCTTTTGGAAAATCAGTCACTAAAGCATTTTTGTCTTTTGTGAACTTTCACAGAGAGTGGATGATGGAGGAGTTAATGTTCCCTTTACAAATAACTCAGACTATTTTTTATTTAGCTGAAAGAGCAAATGCATGTGATTTTTGTGTTTAAATATGATAAGGTAGCTTAATATCTGCATCTAAGGAAGGATTTCAGCTGCACAGAGCCCAATTACTGAGAGACAGTTGACATTCTCCATATCTGTGGGAATACACACAACGTCTACACAAATTCTTTCTAGAAGTCATTATAAATGTCTCAGGAAGCAGTACGATATATGTGTCCACAGTTTAATGAACTGAAGTACACTGTAACACATCTGAGAAGAAACAGTCTGGAAAATAGGTTAAATGATTTAGTTCTATGTTTGTTCCCATTAAATGTTCCCTACTGACCACTATATCTCTTTTAATTGTAAAATGAATTTGGTCTGCCAGCAAACTCCGTCAGGCTGGGAAAAGACTTCTGCTTCATTTACTCTGGCTGATTCTCATCAGTTTCTGGGTCGGCAGTTCATTTTCTAAAGGTCATTGGCATTCACACCTAGCACACAAATTCATTCATTATAATGAAGAAATGTTTTTCTTTCAAAACAACATCTCTGCTGAATTTAATTTTTCCTGATATGTCACCTATACAATTCTAAAATTCTAGACGTAGCTGTCAAGGGTAACAGCCAATACAATGTAGTTATATGTTTACTTAAAATAAAGATTGATCTTATTAAGTTTGCCGTATTGTACTTTATCCCAAAACATTCACTAGTGCTGAAAGATTTAATTCTGGAGAACCTTATTTGTGATAGAATGTGTGATATACCCTTTTAGAAAGTCGACATGAACTAAAGACTTTGTTTTCCCTAGTTTATGGCTAACTTAATTGGCATAGTGCTAAAATGTATACCATTTCCACTGATACTACTGTAAGTACTATTAGTAAGTACTATTTTGGGTAGTAAGAAAGTAAATGTGTAATAAAGAATAAATGAAGGGCCTGATTTTCAGAACTATGCATGCACAGTCCCAGTCACTGCACATGAAACCTGGATATTCAGATGTGCAAATGTCTAGTTACCAGTAGTTAGTGGCTCGCAGCAGAAATAGCATTTGCAAATACCTGATTTATACATGCAATTGTGGTAAATGTTCTTGCAAATTAGGCATGCAATCCTGTACATAGTTTTGGGCATGCACACACATTTTGAAAATCAGACCCTAAATAGTAAGGAATGAATTATAACTGTAGTCTGATGTCTTGAAAGTAGAAAAGGCTTGGTTCCTGCCTGGTGGTGGTGGCAGCATTACCAGAGGGGTTGTTTGTTGCTGATGAACAGCAGTTCTGTAGCTACGCTACAAAGGCTATAAGTGTTTGAATTGAATTTTATTTTCATGGCTAGTTTTAAATGCAAAGTTCTTGGTGAGTGCTAGAAATATATGAACTGGTATTTGAGGAATTCCTGTGTTAATAACTCTGACTTTATGAGATTTGATTCTGCAATTGGACATGTTTCATCACAAGATAAGAGAAACATGGATGAGATTGTACCCCTCAGGGACTATCAAGGCAAAACCATAATTACATAATGCCTTTGTCCATCAACACCGGTCAAGACAAGTAGAGTTTTTAACAGATCTTTTGAATAGTGCTTTAAAGCATTCTTCTCACATTGGGCTGAGAGAGGGTAATGGGCAAGGAGAAGGGAATTTGAATGCCTGGACTCGCTGTAGTGCACCCTTATATTTTTAGACAATATTAAAGATTACATTTAGCAAATCTCCTAGCAAATTTTACAAATGTTTGCTTAAATATAATTAATTTGCTGTTAATTTCATCATGACTATAAATGTTACATTACCTGCTTTTTTATGCTTACTGCGTTGCCGGCTACAAAACTGTTTGCTGGTAAACATTTTACAAGGTAGATTAATTTATGTGAGGCTCCTACTTAGCTCTTTCTCAGCATGTTATAATCACAGCAAGGCAGTTTGAGGAGTTATTACCCCCAGTTTAATCATGCCCCTGTGGATCGGCAGCAGTTAAGTTTGTTCTATTGTTAGTTCTAAAATATTTGTTGTCACCGAACACATAAATGATTAAAAATTACTTACAGAAAATCTGATTCACTATCCACCCTGACCTGTGTAGGTATGGTCATAATTTGAACTAATAGCTAAAACCTAATACAAAAGATGCCAAAACCATTTATAATTCCTAACATTGTATTTGATACTGTGTCTGATAAAATATGCCTTGTTTTTAGCTAAGCCTCAACATAGTTTCCAGTTTTGCAGGCACAGTTTTTATCCTTCAGTAATAATTAAGTATGGGTGCAAAACTGCAGGCATAATAATGTGCATGTTTATACCCATTAGATGGGTAACTGCTTGCTTTGTAGATGCCTTTAGGTAGTTAGGACAAAGAGCACAATTGCACATGCAACAAATTGTAGCCAAAATATTGAGGCCATTTTTAAAAAACAAATATAGACTTACAAGTTAGTGCTGATTAATGAGTTATTACATACAGAGTACTGTGCTTTGTAACAAGTAGCAAAGCAACAGCCCACAAAAGGATGCCATCTGACCAAACTGATTGAGTTAGAGGTGTAAAACCAGCATGAGTCAGAGCAGGAAAAGGCCCACAATATCTATACATCTTATTTGGCCACTAGTTTCTTCTTCCTTTATTTTGACATCCCATTTTTTAAAATTAAGGCTTCACTGTTTTCTTTTACTTCTCCTTTAATTCCCTCTCTTTTACATGCAGAACTATGTTTTCAGACACAAAACGTTCCATTAAATGTTTTACTTAAAGAAACTCAGGGGAAGTGTTCTGATCTTATAAAATACCCTTGACCTTTGTCCGTTCCTAGCTTCAGCAGGCCATTTGGAGAATTTAGGAAGGGAAATTCTCTAATGTAAACCTAGTGCATTTGTTCCAGTTCATTGTTATAGTCCATAAACGAAAAAGGAAATACCAATTTTGAGGAGGATTTGAGGAGGATTCAGGAACCTTGATAACAGCAAAGGTAACGTTATTACCCTCACACTTTCATAGAGCTCAGTCTTCCTTTTTCCTCTTTCTTCTCCTCCTCCCCAATGCATCCTGGGAATTGTAGTTCCTGGTTTCAAGGCTATGGGAACAATTAGGAACAACTTACAAACACAAACTGGGGTAGCTATCTGCATCTAGGTAGATAGAACTCAGCCTTCCCCTTAATAATAACCATTGTAAAACTTTTAACAGTCGTTTCCAAACCATGATTTGAGTCTGCTAGCAAAGTCTTCCAATCTTTGTTTCACACTTCTCCTAATACCTGGAAAGGCAGGAACAAGACTAAGCAGTGGAGCAATTCTTACTACTATAGATTGTCCATCATTATTATTGGTGTCATTGATGTTCTCTGGTCCAAGGTGGAGAATTAGCACTCTGTCTACAGCTCATCAGCCAGCAGCTGAAGAATAATCTATTAATACAGCAGAATCCCCTGGATTTCTGCTATCTTGAATGTCCTTTTTGACTCTGTATGGCAGCTTCACACAATCTACAATTTGAAACTTGTGAGGTTTAGCACCTTTTTTATGATCTACATACTGTCTGTATTTCTGCTGTTTATTCTTAACACGTTCACAAATAGTTTCATTGGAAGGTTTAATTGAAAAAGGAGAATGTGAGCCCTTGACCAGTAGTAAGTCGTGTATTGGATCACTCAACAGTTCAAAGGTTGATACTCTTGTTGTTGAGTGGTCCTGTAAGCAAACAGTGTTTCAAGTAAAGCTTGCAAATTGATAAGTTGCAAACATTCTTTCACCAGTCTGTTCGTTCTCTCAACTAGACCATTAGCTCTAGGATGGTATAAACTAACACTTTTGTGCTTGATACTATTGCTAGTGAGGGAGTGTTGCATTTCAACAGAGGTCAATTGCATTCCATTGTCAGACACCAATTCCTTGGGAAATCCTTCTTGGGAGAAGACTGATGACATGACCGTAATCACTCTTTAAGTGATAACCATTCCAGTGAATCTATCTTCTGGACACTTTGAATGAATCTACCAATATTATGGCAAACCTTTGCATAACAGGCTGATCCTCAAATGGTCCTATTATGTTGAGAGCCATATTCTCCCATGGACAGCTTGGATAGTCAACTATTGTGAGAGGATGCTGAAGGTTTTCTGTGACTTACCTCTACTAACATAAGCCATGCAATTCTTGATTATTTCCTCAACTTGCTTGTCCATCCCTGGCCACCAGAAGGCTTGTCACAGTTGTCTTTTGGTTAGACTCATCCCCAGATATCCTTCATGTGCCATGTGAATCAATCATACTCAGAAGTGTAGGCACAAGACAGTCAATTCTCAAAATCCATTCATTTACACAAGGGACAGCTCATGTGATATGTGTCTATATGGTTGCAAGTGTTCTGGTGTCATTGTCTTGTAAGGTCATCTGTTGAGAATGTAAGTCTTTAGGTCCTGAAGTACATTGTTTTCTCTCATGACTGTTGCCCACTCTCAGAATGCGATCACTCCTTGGGTTGTGGCAGATATTTGGGCAATGACAATCTCTTCATTATCTTTCTCTATTTAAACTCATGATAAGGTATGGGCAGGTGAGACAGACAATCTACAGTGGTATTCTTGGCACCTGGAAGATATACTGTCTGGAAATCAAAGTCCATTTGTTTGGTGGCCCATTTAGCAATTCTTGGTGTTGCTCACCCACAACCTCACATGCTGAATAAAGTTTAAAGTTTGTGATCAGATCTTAAAGATAAATCTCCTATCCCACAGGTAGTTTCTGAAGTGACTTACTGCCCAGAAATGTACCAGAGCTTCTTTCTCAGTGACAGACTAGGATTTTTCTGGATCAGTCAAGGCTCTGGAGGTGAATGCAATAGTGACTTCTTGTCCATTTTTTAGCTGAATCAAGACTGTACTCACAAGCGTCTGTTATGAAATTGTTTGCATCTCAGAAATAAAAGGGCTAAGAGGCAGATTGGTAGAAATTGTATGTTTTATCTTATTAAAGCTGGTCTTGCATGCTTCATCCCATTCAAACTTTACATCATTTTTAGGAGATGATGCAAAGGGGTCTACTTTCATAGCAAATTGCTATACAAACTTTTAATAGTATTCGCAGTCCCAAGAAGGATCAAAGTTTCCCTTGTTGTCAGGCTCTAGTGCATCACAAATGGCTTTCACTTGGTCTGGGTTGTATGCTATTCTTACATATTGTATGTCCTAGATATGTCACTGAATTGGTACAGAATTGACATTTCTTCTTGCTGGTGGTAAGTCCACATCATGAGGCACTTAGATAAATTTACATTTATGTTTCTCTGAGGTTCTTTTATGCTCATTGCCAGTTTGTTTTCTACCTGAACCCCTTTGAGGAAGGCTCGAGAAGCTTGATAACAGCAAAGGTAAGGTTTATTCCCCTCACTCTTTCACAAAGTTCACATTCTTCCTATCTTTCTTCTCCTCCACCTCCTTCTTCTTCCTCCCCCAGTGCATCCTGGGAATTGTAGTTCCTGGACTCAAAACTATAGGAACTATCTAGGAACAAACTTACAAACACAAACTGGGGTAGCTATCTGCACCTACATCAATCAAGTTATGGGACACCCTTAACCATAAATAAGTGCCCACACAATACATTTCCATTATCAATCACAGACTGTGCATTTTCAGTGGGAAGTCCTTTCTGTCTCCAACAGATAAGGAAGTACACTACACAATACAATGCATTAATCTCCCCTACAGTATAAATCAAACCCTTAATTACAACTGAAAAAGCTGGTGGAGAGTTAATCATTAAATTTCTTTAGATTTATAAAAGCTCCAATAGGCGCCCATCAAATAAATTAAAGAACACAATATCAATAATGATACAGTGTAAAGGTACTCCTGATCTCAACCTAAGACCCTCAGCAAATAAAGTGAGAATAATAAAAATCCAAACTCCTCCAAACAAAACTCTGAATTAATTCCATACATTTGCTACAGCTACATAAATGACCAGAACAATCCAGTGTCCAGCACTTTTTTGTTACTTATAGAAGACTATGGACCAGAGTTAACAGTGATGTCAATGAAAACAACAAGGAGTCCAGTGGCACCTTAAAGACTAACAGATTTATTTGGGCATAAGCATTCATGGGCTAGAACCCATTTCATCCCACGAAAGCTTATGCCCAAATAAATCTGTTAGTCTTTAAGGTGCCACCGGACTCCTTGTTGTTTTTGTGGATACAGACTAACACAGCTACCCCTGATACTTGACACCATGTTAGGTGATGTCAATGTAACCTACATAAGGTGTAACTTGGTCAGAAAATTGATTTAAGTGGGTTTAAGAAAAATACAATAAATTGCAACAATTTGGCATTCAGTAAGTGTGTCAACCAAGTATAACTTACACCAGTTTGGGATTTGGTGGGGACAAAATTTGTCCTTGTATAATCATGTGACACTCTGAAACCTATTAGTTGAAACCCACTACGCCAGTGTGGAATTTTGCCCTAGAAAATTAATGGGAAGGTTCCCTATAAATTAAGTGAGGTGAGAGCTGTATTTTCTTACACCATTTTCTTGCTTCATTCTCTCCCCCCCCCCGCCCCCCGCCACCCCTCCACCGCCCTTCTCCCCACCAGCTTGGTGTGCAAGTTACACTCTTTATCACCACCATTGGACCTGGTTTTCCACTCTCTTGCACCTTGTGTCATTATTTAGACCTTATCAACCTGGATCTGATTTACCACTGCATTCTTCCTGTTTTATGACAGGCTAACTTAACTGAGATTAAAAACTTAATGTCAAATGGGTGCCAGTTACATTACTTTGCAACTTACATGCAGCAGGATCTGTTTCTTGACCAACTTATGCCCAACATATAATTTGCACCACTATTTACATCAGTACTGAATTTGGCCCAGAGACTTCCAGGGTGTTGAAATGTTGTACTCTAGTCTGCATTTTATATTGTCCCTAGGCACTGTGTAACAGAAGGAATACTTACAGATGTTGAAGCACTTTAGTTTGTTTTAATACCATTTGGGAGTAGGGAGTGAACATTTAGTATGCTGATTCAGGGCATATTTTTACCATTTAAAAATTCAAATATGTGGAATTTACATTCTTTAAAAGCTCAACACAATAAGGCTGGCTCAGATAGAATGCTCTTAAAAGCTTGGACATCACAAGGTAAGGTTTTGAGTTACTCTCTGGCACAGAAAGGGCAGTAATTATTAATACATGTAGGTAGATGTGATCTAAAAGGTGAGATGAGGTTTCCCACAAAGCTAGTCTCTCTCTTTTGGCCAATTTGCACTTCTGAATTCCACAATGTGCTTCTCTTTAAACATCCTTACAAATCTGTTTATAATTAAATCTGATTACTTCATGAGTTCTGAGGAGCACAATTTAAAACAATTAGCACAGAGCAGCACAAAATCCCTGCTCAGATTTTTAAAATGATAATTTTGTCTAATGTTTGTAGTAATTTTTTGTTCTATTTTGTTTTTAGTTTTTCCAGATTTGCTCAAAATTATCCCTGCAAGTATCCATGTAAGTGTCATTCTCTTCTGTACAGTACTGATAGTCTTTGCTCTGGTGGGAACAGGTTTCTTCATGTACAATGCATTTGGCAATCCCTATGAAACTCTGCATGGTCCAGTAGGGTTATATCTTTGGAGCTTCATTTCATGTGAGTACTTTAGTATAGTTCTGCATTTAAATTAGTCACTTATTCATATTTAATGACTTAAGATAAGTGATCTATTTAATAAAACATGATACTGTCCTGAGAACTGTCGCTGCATTGAATCTGAACCTGAAAACTATAGCTGGGTGGAGAAAGATATTCCATTTTGGAGGATTGTGCTATTTTAAAATTTGGTGCAGTTCTGATTCTGAACAAACCCCAAAACTTCAAAATTCTCCATAACAGGGTAGGAAGCATGGCCACTAGTTAGTCTGCGGCCACAGACCTTGGAAACCTGGGTTCCCCAGCACCCTACCAGACAGGTCCCAGAGAGCCAGGCAGGCAAATTGGCTGGATTCTAGGTAGGGTTTCAAAACTTGCCTGGCAAGCAAGGTTCCATTTGTCAGATTCGAACCATCTCCACAGAACGTTTTGTTTTTGATGAATCAGCAAATTCTAAAACCAAAAAAAATTTTTTTTTGTTTGTTTGTTGGGGAACCCACCTGGGAATCCTTGGGCCTGACTCTCCCATTCGTTCCCTTTATGTCAGTGGAATTTCACTGGTGTAACTGTGGGGAGAAAAGGGCTCTGTATTAGTACCTTATTAGAAAGAACAATAGGCCTGATTCTTATCTCAACACCACTGACTTCACTGGGATTACTCCTGATTGATATCAGCGCGAGATCAAAATCAGGCTCAGGGGCCTTTCTTTGCAAGAGGCAGATTCATTGCCAACATTTCACACTTTGTAAGGGTTGCAACTGGAAAGCATCCTATTTGAAGAAGCCCATTAGGGACAGGAAATCTACTGCCACTTGCAGTAAAAAGAATGAGGCATATTAGACTTTTAACTAGAGTAAATCTTTACTATTAGTTTAGCTGGAGAGAAAAATTGTGCTAAGGGATGTTGCTCATTAAGACCCTGATCAGCAAAGTATTTAAGTACATACTTACCTTTAAGCACCTGGGCAGTCCCATTAACATCGATTGGATTATTAATATGCTGAATAGTCAAGTTAAGCACTTGCATATGTGCTTTGCTGGACTGAGGTCTTACACTAGACATAACACTTGGTATGGTTGGCTATTTAGGTCCTGATCCAAAATTCACTGGAGTCGATGGAAAGAATCCCATTGACTTCGATGGCCATTGGATCAGGTCCTGAAAAAGAAGCTCCTTGGAAGGAGTCAGTTAAGTGACCATAAAATATATATTCAAATGTAATGAAAATGACATTTTACTTTTTGGTTATTATGTCGCTTATAAAGATTTGTTGTTAGGAAATTCTCAGAGCAGTGATGTTTCTTGTTCTATTTCAGGTTCTTGCAGTTGTCTCATCATGATACTATTTTCTTCAGAAGTGAAAATTCACCACCTCTCTGAGAAAATTGCAAATTACAAAGAGGGAAGTTTCATCTTTAAAACTCACAATGAACAATTTCAGGATTCATTCTGGATCATCCTGGTTTGCTCCTTGGTGCACTTCTTGAATGTTGTGCTAATACGGCTTGCTGGATTTGAATTTCCTTTTTCAAAATCTAAAGAGTCAGACACAACAACTACTGGAGCAGTTGATCTCATGTACTAGCCTGATGTCAATTTTTAATAACATTTCAAGCAAAAAGGTTAATCTCAGACACTTTCAACAGTGACCAAATCTATCTGGTTTTACATCATTAATTTGAAAGACATTAAAATCAAGAAGAAATCTAAAATAAATGTCAACACAGTAAATACAATAAAGGCATAGTATTCATGGTCCTCATTAGGACTAGATCAACATATCCTTACTCCCATCGCATAGTACCTTATCATGACAGCGGTCCCATTTGTTTCAATGGGATTATGAAAGAAATAAGATATAACAGTGATCTGGGCCCTATGTACTTTAATAAAGGAGGAAAGCAAACATTTCCACCAGCAGTACGGCATTTGCCTATATCTGTAAAAGTAGTGGTGTATTGGAATGACTATTACTAATGTTTTATGCATCAAGACTGGACTAAGAATTCCACTCCGGCCAACAAATGAAAAGTGGTGAGTGCACCAGAAAGCGGCAAACACCAAATGAAAGAAAACAGAATGTATTGTTGCAGCTTAAGTAACAAATTTAGGGCCCATACCTGCAAAACAAGGTGATGAATTCTCTCTCTCAAGTACAATGACCATGAGTAATGTTCAAAACCATGCTGGGGGGCAGGGGCGGTTATTCCAAACAGAAGGGAGGAGGGGGGAGAAATCTACAGAATATGTAACCGTCCAGTGGGAGTTGGGTATTCAGCACCTCCCAGGCTTGCTGAGTACCTTGCACTATTGAGTCCATAAAAGAGAGACTTTCCTATAACCTTATCTATTATATGCCTCCATCCCTCCTAAATTGCTCAGAAAAAAGGTCTCCTTCTGTCTCCTGTTTCCTCATGTGTTGTCTGCTGCCCCCACTTAAAAAAATAAAAGAGAGGTTAACCAGACAAAGGATTTTTGCAATACAAGAGTTTGAACAGCAGGAGATTTTTTTTTAATTAGTTAGTACAGAAGCTCCATTTTTTTAAAAACTCATTTGTTCTCAGTGGTGCAGGTAAACAACATTAGAGGAAGATAGCGGACAACTTAAACCCACACATATTTCACAGGTACCACATCTACCATGGTACTGACAATCCCAGAAGACCATAGAGGGAAGAAATAGAAAGTAAAACCTGTTGCTTGGTTGGAGAAGGGGCCAAATTAATTATTATTTGAACACATATAGGATGAAATCCTGGCCCTACTGAGGTAAATGGCAAAACTCCCACTGACTTCAACAGCACAAGGGTTTCACCCATAGTAAGAGATTCTCTGTCCTGAAGACTTTACTTTCTAAACAGAAGGAGAGTCAAAGGGTAGGAAGGGAAATTGAGGCATAGGGGGGAGGAGGGCAGTGACTTGCCCAAGATAACAGAAACAATCAGTGGCAGAGCATGGAATACAATGCAGCTCTCCTACCCCAGTGTCCCATCCATTACATCCCATCGTCTCCTAAAGCATATCATATCAACTGGAATTTGAATGAGATGTAATGCACACTCTAGTATGACACAACCAAGAAATATTTTTAATATGAACAATCAGTAAGTGTACAGACACACTGTAAATCATTTGAATAGGATTGGTGATGAGGAAATACAGTAAATGAAAAAAAGGATGTTCTGTTCTGGTTGTTTTTGTGTGTCATAAAGATTATCTACTTTAAAATTTTTTGCAACATCTTTGAAATTTTAATGTAATGGATCAAAAATACAAATAATTTGTTTGTATATTTTTAAGACTTTGCATGAAGTGGGCTCCATAGCAGATCCGACTGCAGGAGCAGGACCCATATTTGTAAAATAAAGAACAAAACAAAAAGTGGTCAGTAAAGAAGTCAGTATTTTCAATACATTTTAGCTACATGGAACCAGAGATACTCTATCACTGAGGTTCCCTGTAATGGAGTGCACTCACCTCATGAGAGTGCCCCCTTGTCAACTGGTGTGTGAGCCTGCTTTTTTCTCAGTTCAGGTGGGTGTTCGGTGACTCAACCTTCTTGCCAAGTCACACACAGTCTGTGTGAAATACAAGCAAATCCCTTTAGGATAAAGAATCCAATAGGGCCCATGATGGTTGGTACATCTTGGTACACCTCTTCCTGTAGCCCTCCCTGGGCTCAGTCCTTATCAGTCCCACAACCTTCAAATGTCCCTCGACCCTGGTATGGGGCCATGCCCCCAAGGCTTCCTCTCTGGAGACTCTTTGCCCACTTTGTGCCTTTCTGATCCTAGCTCTCCAGCTAGGCCACCTATCAGTTCAGTTCCCCTTCTGGGATTTTAGCACAGTTCAGTATTCCAGCCACTTCCACAGTGGCTGAGGGGACTTGGGTCTGCCCACTACTCCAGGTCCTAGCCCAAGCACCCTACAAATAGTAGCCACCCCACAACATCCCTTTAACTAAGCTGCATTGCTTCTACAATTCCCTGGACTACTTCCCCACAGCCCCAGCAGCTTCACAACCACTTCAACCTTACTGTAGGGCTGAAATCTTGTACGCCATCCCAGCAATTGGCCAGGAGCACCTCCTTGCTTCCCGAGTCCCTGCCGGCAACTGCTCTGTCCATGGTCATAGAATCATAGAATATCAGAGTTGGAAGGGACCTCAGGAGGTCATCTAGTCCAACCCCCTGCTCAAAGCAGGACCAGTCCCCAGATCCCTAAATGGCCCCCTCAAGGATTGAACTCACAACTCTGGGTTGAGCAGGCCAATGCTCAAACCACTGAGCTATCCCTCCCCCCTTTTTGAAAAGCATATTAACACTTTCTCCTATTCTGTCAATGTAATCAGGTAATCACAGAATATCAGGGTTGGAAGAGACCTCAGGAGATCATCAAGTCCAACCCCCTGCTAAAAGAAGGACCAATTCCCATTTTTTGCCCCAGACCAACTAAACAGCCCCCTCAAGGATTGAACTCACAACCCTGGATTTAGCAGGCCAATGCTCAAACCACTGAGCTATCCCATCCCTGTACCTCCTTCAGCCAAGAACACCATTTGTGCTCCTCCAACTTGAGGCAGCAACTGACTTGCTCAAGAGAGCCCTGCAACTGCTTTTATATGGCCCTGCTGGGCCTGGATTGGCGGCTCCCTGCAGCCTCCTTCTGATTGGCTACTTCCCCCGCAGTCACGGTAGGCAGCCTGGAGGACTTCTCTACTGCTCCTTTCTGGGACGGCATGTGTAAGACTGTAAGGGTTTCAGCAGGGGGCCTCTGGGCCTAATACATCCTGTCACATTCCCAAACAACATTGTCATAAGGTGAACCACTTAAAGAGAGTGCTCCAGGGGCCACCACCTCTCCTATTCAGTTGTGAAGACCAACACCATTCCCATTCATGATCATACCTCATCCCCTTTACAATCACAGCAATTGTTTACTTAGAAACTATTTGTGTGTTTTAGCAGCTGAAAGCAAAGGTGAGAGCCAGCATCATGTGACCAGCTCTTTCTTGCTATGGACCACCAGCAAGTGTTCTGCAAACCACTAGCAGTAAACAGAATTCAGATTGGGAACCTCTGCCCTATGCCATTTTGATATTCACATATTTTGTGATCAGAAAGCATGAAGCAGTTGTATGGTGAGGGGGGTGGAATAAAGAAAATATTTTAAAATCATCATCATATTTACCTGCGTGTGTGTGTTTGTGTGCGCACATGTGCATTGGGAAGGAGGTTGTAATGTTATGTATCAACATCCAGCTCTCTGGCAGACCAAAGTCTGTAGCATTAACTTCAAGACATACTCAAGATTCTAACTCCTCATCAGTACCCATTGTTGGGGATGGCATTTTTCATATGCTGTGGCCCTGATTTTCCTCTCACAACAGTCAGGAGTAACTGCAGTGAAGTCAGTGGAGTTCTGCTGGTGTAAAATGGAAGTAAAAGTGTTCGGTTAAAATCTGTTTGTTATGGTTTCCCCATTCGCCATGTTGAATTTGTTAAAACAACAACTAGGTCTCCATCTTGGACACCCTCCTTCATGAAGAGTTTGGCACCCTTTTTGACTTTTTCAAATTAGAGCGGGAAAAGGGTAAGTCATGTAACAACCTAGTCTGCCCAGCAACTGCAGATTATTTAAGGGTAGCGTAACCGTTACTCTGGGCAGTCCATCAGAATGGCAGGCAGTCTTCCACATGAGCAGCCAAGAGCTAGAGCCCAGCCAAACCAGGACTTGTTAGTGATTTCAGGTTCTATATAGCTTCCAGCTTCAAGACTTACCTGCATGCAACAGTTACACATCTAAGAAAGAAGAGTCTCCATACCACACACAGGACGACATCTTCAAGAACAGAAGATAGAGGAAGAAGAGGACATTGGCCACTTACCTAAGTGATCACCTGTTCCACCATTCCTGTGTTCCAGCTTCTGTCCCTGTGTTCCTGAGTTCCAGTTCCAGTCCAGGGAACCGGTCATCATCATCTTGTAGCAACAGGGTTCCTCCCTTGGGTCAGTGAGAGAGATGGTACTGTGATTGTCTTTTATTGTCCCTCAGTTTGCCCTATTGTGTAAGGGTTTGGGGGCTCTGGAATTCATGTCCACAACATCATCATTAACAACCAGACTATTATTATTTGTTCTGTTTCTGTTTGGGGTCCTTGTTGTTTAAATCTTGCTGTCTAATAAACCGGTTATGTTTTCCCCTTATCCTGCTTAAGTCTTTAATCACTAATTATAACCGTTGATAGATGAGGATGGGGGGGTAGAACTTGAAAGACTAGCTATCTTCTGTGAAGTTAGAGAAGTAAAATCCATTTAAATCTGTCTCAGGCTAATGGATTTAAAGGAGAATTAGGTGAGTCATGTTCCTGGGGTATACAACACCTTCCCATGTCATTCACTTATCTGGGTAAAGTGCTTTGACATCTTGGGAAGAAAGTTGCTATGGAAATGCAAAGTATTATCTTTATAAAATGATTAATTGTCTAATCACAATGGCCCTCTGTGAACGCCTAGAGGTGAAAAGCCATTTCCCTGCTGGAGCAGCAGTGTGGACATTTCCACTGTGGAAAGAATGCTAACTGCACAGGGGCCAGTCAGTGCTGAGAACACTCAGAGTCAGCGGAGCTGTGTTGCGCCACCAGGCAAGAATTCCTCCTTCCACACGGAGGTGCTGCCTGTGATAGGAAACCTTTGTAATTTGACCTGACACTGACAGATAAGAAAGAAGGAAGTTAAAAGGATTACAAGGCAAAAGGGAGAGCATGACAGAGAGGAATCGTCCCTGAACAGCCGCTGTAGCACATATTTCAGAGTAACAGCCGTGTTAGTCTGTATTCGCAAAAAGAAAAGGAGGACTTGTGGCACCTTAGAGACTAACCAATTTATTTGAGCATGAGCTTTCGTGAGCTACAGCTCACTTCATCGGATGCTCAAATAAATTGGTTAGTCTCTAAGGTGCCACAAGTCCTCCTTTTCTTGTAGCACATATGTACTGGGACTTACCGGCAACCAGCAACACCAGGTGCTAATGAGGAAGAAGAGGGACAATTATAACATTTTCAGATGCATTCAACTAATTTTGGCTGCCCAAACTGAAACACCTGATTTTCTGAGGACTCACAGCTACCACTGGAGCAGAAGAAGGTGCGACATACTATACTCTCCCTTCTTTAGCCAGCCAACTCCACAGGCCAGCATGAAGAGAGGAGCAGAGCCATAGCCCCATCTCCTCCCACCTTCTTTGGAGTGACTAGAATGCCTCAGGATGCCAACGGGAAGCAGTCCCTGAACTCGGAAGAAAGCAATTGGGCCTAGCTCTTGTATGGGGATGCAAAAGGGGGGGAAAGGCCACTTCCCCCTTCTGCACCTCTGAAAGGGTCAAGCACAATAGGGTCCTTTGTGTGACTAAGGGTATGTCAACACAGCAAAAGCTGTGCAAGGGCTAGACCACCTGAGCTAGTTCGGGCTTCAGCACTAGTAGTACAAGCCTAGCATGGATCCTAGGTATGTTCTTGGCTTGTTAGCTTGCTCTGAAGCTCTCACTCTGCTGACTTGGCTGCTATTACCCGCACTAGCTGGATTTAAGCTTGCTCAGCTAGACTAGCCGAAACACGCAACTTTTGCTGGGTAGACATACCCAAACTATAACAGAAACAATGCAAAACCTATTTTCTGTCCCTACCATCTACATTAGAACTGACCGGCTTCCCAGTTAGAGTCCCAGCCAACCAGCCCCTTCAGGTGGATTGAAAGAATATCCCACCTACTGAAGATATGTACTCTGACTCAGCCCCTTTCCCTGGGCCACAAGCTCTGTGCCTAAATTCTATGTCTCTCACCCCTGCAGACAAGGAGAAAGCCCAGAAGCTGAAGGACAGCAATGAAGAGCCACTTATGGAAAAGATGAGATCTAAAACAGACCAACCGCTGTTGCATATAGCATGTCGGAATTACACATACTGGACTGGCTTGTGCTGTCAAATTTTAATCCAAACTCCCCACTGAAATCAATGAGGTGTTCTGCATAAGAACAACTGGGAGAGTATAGTCCAGTAAATACACTGGGCAAAGAAGTGTTAACCGGGGATTATAAAACCATATGGATGAATCATAATAGCAGGCATTATTCCTCAATGACATGTTTTCTAGTAACTGAAGCACACTTTTAATGAAAGGTTACCCACTGAGTTATTTATAACTTGTTTCCCTATATAAAGAAAGGTGATTTATTCCAAGTATCATGATACAGGGAAAAGTTCTAACTTTCCATTTATCTTCCAAGTGATTACAGTTCTTATCCTCATATAAAATACCTACCACATGAGGGGAGAAACAATTAAAAATAAAACTAATTTGCTCCTGTAACTAACATGAACAACTTATCTATTACTGATTGTTATAAATAACAGATGGTGCAAGGTGGGAAAAACAGATTCCTCTTTACATTTCACTGCTGCAGACATTATGAAAAACCCTTAAAACACTAATTCATTGCTCCTGGCATCTGTTAATGTTAAAAGAAAAGGAGTACTTGTGGCACCTTAGAGACTAACAAATTTATTTGAGCATAAGCTTTCGTGAGCTACAGCTCACTTCATCGGATGCAGAAATAAATCTGTTAGTCTCTAAGGTGCCACAAGTACTCCTGTTCTTTTTGCAAATACAGACTAACACGGCTGCTACTCTGAAACCTGTTAATGTTAAAATAGTTCTGACTTCACTAGCCAGGGTTTATTTATTACCCCTAATAATCCACCTGCCTGGGAATTAACTCTGCAGCTTCTTAGCTGCAACATTTCTATGATGGAAGCTTCATATTGAAACGTATGTATTCAAAATTAACACATACCATGGCTATGTACATGGACAAGATGACCTAATAGATCTCTGCCACCTCAGTTTCACTGATTTTGTGAACTGAGCTGAACTGTTTTTAGGCACCCAATTTAAGGATGTGACTGGCACACAAAAATGCAATGACTTTCATTAGCCGTCTACAGCTAAATAATTTTCCCTTCTACCCATTGGACAAGGCTGCCTTTAGAACACTAGACCTGGAGTCAGAAGACCTGCCATTGGCTCAATAAGTGATCCTGGATAGGTCATATAACCTCTCAGTCTTGAAGATGGGGACACTGACACCACCTTCTTTGTAAAGCACTTTAAGATCTATCTACAGATGGAATGTATTATTTTTGTGCTAATATTAGGATTCAAACAATTCAAGGCAGGCAAATTGAAAAATATACAGCAGGATGGGGATTTTTTTGGAACAAAGAAACATGTTGCGCCTGAAATTCTCTAAACAACATATCCTGGGGGAGGCAGGGGCAGCAATTATACAAAATCCCCACATATCTCAGCTGTGTGGTGATGTACGATATATAGCATTGCTCCTATAAAATGTTTTTGGTACATTTTCTTTTAATGTGACAACATTTTAAAAATATTATACAAATACTGGGCTAAATCTTGCTCAGCTACACTCATATATATCTAGGATAACTCCATTGACTTCAATGGAATTACTCTGGATTTACACCAGTGTAAATGAGGACGAAATCTGGCCCAAAGTGTAAAAACGCTTTAAATATACTCTTTCTCACACCCACCCAGACACGCACACACCTCTTCTGAAATACAATTCCTGTTTATATTTATGTTTAGGTAAATGATTTTTTCAGACTCTTTTGACTCCTAGAGTTTGCAGGTCCTGTTTGAAGAACAACATGTGCAGTTCTCAGTTGACACACAGAGCTGTGTGAGCAGGTGCCTTTCACAACTTGTTCAAAACAAAGCCCAAACACTCTTGCCTTACTAACATAAGAAAGTTCAGCTCATGCCATCACTCAGGAGGGCTCCTACCTCAGGATTGCTCAGCCCACACCCTAGATTCTTCCTTTCTTAACAACCACATCCTCTATATCTAGGTGAGTGATGAGACACCTCCTTCAGTGAATCAGCAGAACCCACTTAACCATTTGGAAACTAAAGTTTGACATGTAGAACTAATACAGTTCCACTGAACACGAGGGTGGGTTGGTGTCACAACTTGGATGAGGGCAGTGTTACCTAGTGGTCAGAGCAACACTTGGGTACTGGGAGGTGAGAGTCCAAGACAAGCCAGAGGGCAAACTGAGAGTCAGACATCAGGAGGCAGGCACAGTCAGGTTACCCATGGGTGAGAGTGCAAGAGTACATTTATACAGCAGCTCATTGGTGTGTAGATGTCTGGGGTCAGGCTGGAGCCCGGGCTCTTGGACCCTGCGAGGTGGAAAGTCCCAGAGCTTGGGTTCCAGCCTGACCCCAGAAGTCTGCACAGAATGAAACAGCCCTGCAGCCTTAGCCCCATGAACCTGAGTCAGCTTGCACGGGGCAGCCACAGGTTTTTCTCTGCTGCATAGACATACCCCCAAGACAGGCTAGAAAGTGAAGTGAGAGTCCAGTAACAGGAGGCAGGTAGGATCAGGTTACCAGGAAATCGGGGTTGGGCACCAAGTTACAGACAGCAATCGAATAACAAAGTTGAGGACAAACCAGGGGCAGAAGCCAGAGTCTATCACAAGCACGGTCTGGAGCAGAGACAGGCAGACAGTCTGCGTGGTTGCTCAGACACCTCCCCTCTATGGCTTCCTGGTTTAAGTACTGGTATCAGCCAAAAAGGAGGCTGCTGGGGGCTGCCACTCAAGTCCTGCTGGGCAGTACTTCCTGCCAAGCCCAGCCTCCAGGGTCCTCTAACAGTGGGTGTGAGGAGGGAGCCCTGGATAAGCAGAGCAGGGACATTTCATGAGCCCCGTGTGTCACAGAGCACTACTTCAAACCTAAACTTGCTCTAGGGTATGGGTGTCAAGCCCACAAACTACATGGATCCACTAGCCTAAAATCCTTGAGTGGAGGTGCACGATGTCTCTGGTAGTGAGCAAGGAGTGGCTGGATACTGGGTTGAGGTAAAGGAGTCCATGTCTCTCCATAGATTTTTCCATTCTTGGGCTTTGCCCAGAGGATCAGAATCTGGCCTAAAAGGTGGTGATACTACAATAGGTGAGCTCTCCCATTCCTTTCCATGTGTCTGACTATATCAGTTTCACCTAATGTTTCTAAGCGGGTATGATGTACTCAACAGCACTTTGAATGGTGTAATGGAGAGAGTTCAGTAACAACTGCTAATTCCTCAGAACCTAACCTTTTTCAAAAGGAATCAGTTTTCAGGGGCTGGTAAAGCTTCTTCCTACATGTCTCTACTTAAACTTTTGTTAAAAATAGTCTTCTACAATGTCTCATGATGGACATTGTGTGCATTATGATGTCTAAAAAAATGCCTGCATCCACTGAGCACATCTTCTCAGGCAAGTTTTGATGTGTCACAAAGAGGGGTGTATACAATATGGTGGAATGTAGTACGGCATCAAAATACAATAGTCATTATAGTGCACGTAAGAAGCCATTACACTTGACTGTTATGGTTCCTTGATGAAGGCTATCTTTCAAACCAAGAGCAACTGTAAGAGGGGGCGTATATAGAAACAAAATAAAAATTTTTTGTTGTAGAAACTGTTGATTAAGTGTCAACCTCTTCATACCAACATCTCCTTTACATAATTTTGATACATTGCATTGGTCATTTAAACACTTAATAAAACAGTAACACAAATAAACTGACCTATAACACATCCTAGAAGTGGTAAAGTCAGTCTCTAGGGCAGATCCACTTTTTATTTATTTATTAAGACCAGGGTCAATAGTGCAGATTATAGAGAGGACAAATATTAAGATGTTCACAACCTTTAGGAGGGAGGTGTTAGGATAAAAGATGGTTCTGTTCCTTTACCTAATATGAGCTTAGCTTGTCCCTTCCTGACCAAACCCCACAGGAAAGGGTTAAGGGTGAGAAGAACTTTGCAAGGATCTCCTCACAATGTTGCTCCCAGATCATTCTGTGGGGGCTGGCAGGGGTTATTATAAATTATTATTTGTATTGCAGTAGCAATTAGAAGTGCCAGTCAGAATCAGGACCTACTTGTGTTAGGCACTGTACAAAGACAGATACAAAGCAGGGAAATCCTCTTCCCTTTGCTGAATGGCCATGGGTCTGCTTCACAGACCCCTTGGAATCAACAGCAAATGAAAGCTATCCATGTATGGCTCTTGTGCCTTTCACTGGCTCTAAGGGCTGGGCATTCCCACCCTTTCAGTGGCCTCTCTCTACATTTAAACCTCCCTGTGATTATTGACCCATTGTTACTGGCTTGTTAGGTAATTGCTCATATTGGACCCAGTCTTACAAGCCCATTGTGGTTGGGGCTCCCACTGAGTCCAACTGGAGTTGTGCAAATACATACACCTCATGGGACTGGGCCCATTGGATATATCAAAACTGAAAAACAGGAGAGTCACTATTAATTTGTATGAGAAAAATCAGCTATGGGCACAGGAAATGCCAAACTATCACCTAGAAGGATTTATGCTGTCAACAGCTGAGATTTACACAGATCTTATTACTGATGCCTTAAGCTAAAGTAATTTATTCACCTTCTCTGATTAATTATTCATTTTTTATTATGCATAGCAGACTTGGAAGGTTAAGGAGAAAGGGTGTATGCTAGTCAGTGTCAGGGCTTTGGCTCTAGATGCTGCTGCCTGGCTTTCACAAAGCTAAATCACGTGGCCCTCTGCCTACAGAGTGCCCAAAACACAGCAGAATCACCCCACATCCACTGCACCAGGAACAGATAGGGAATGTGAGGCCTACTTTGTAGCATCAAACTGTGGGGGATCTCTGTAGGGGAGAAATGGGGGGAAACCTGAGGCAGAGACAGGAGCAGTAGATCTGATAGAAAAACTCTCCTGATCCCTGGGTCAGTTTTAGAGTTACTCTCCCAGACAGAGTCTAATTAGGGGTTGTCTTCACCACAAAATCTAGTCATGATGGAACAAGACCTTGAAGGGTCAAGCTAATACATGCAATGCTGACACAACTTTGCAGTTGGTGTAGACAAGGGCAAGTTGTGGTGGAGGGCACATAGATACTTTAAGCTACCTTTGCTCCTTCTAATATCTGAGAGTAGCCCCCAGTAAAATGTAGAGCAGCCTCAAGGAGTTGCACTCTGTCCACATGCCCTCTTGATCCCCCAGACACACACCTATGCTAGAGACTGTTCTGCATTAGAAGTACTTCACAGTGGGGAGCTGTGGCTGGGGTTTGGTCTCTTCCTGCCATCGGAATAGTGCAAAGAGGCCAGAACATGGCCCATAAGCAGGACCCCTTCTCAGGACTGAGGGGAAGATTATAATTTCCCATTAGCAAGAATTTTTAATGAATCTGTAAACTCAGGGGTTGTACCGTATGACGGGAGAATTGCTAACATAGTTCTTATTTTTAAGAAAGGAAAAAAAAGTGATCCGGGTAACTACAGGCCTGTTAGTTTGACATCTGTAGCATGCAAGGTCTTGGAAAAAATTTTGAAGGAGAAAGTAGTTAAGGACATTGAGGTAAATGGTAATTGGGACAAAATACAACATGGTTTTACAAAAGGTAGATCGTGCCAAACCAACCTGATCTCCTTCTTTGAGAAGGTAACAGATTTTTTAGACAAAGGAAACGCAGTGGATCTAATTTACCTCGATTTCAGTAAGGCATTTGATACGGTTCCACATGGGAAATTATTAGCTAAATTGGAAAAGATGGGGATCAATATGAAAATTGAAAGGTGGATAAGGAACTGGTTAAAGGGCAGACTACAACGGGTCCTACTGAAAGGTGAATTGTCAGGCTGGAAGGAGTTTACTAGTGGAGTTCCTCAGGGATCGGTTTTGGGACCAATCTTATTTAATCTTTTTATTACTGACCTTGGCACAAAAAGTGAGAATGTTCTAATAAAGTTTGCGGATGACACGAAGCTGGGAGGTATTGCCAATACAGAGAGGGACCGGGATATCATACAGGAAGATCTGGATAATCTTGTAAACTGGAGTAATAGTAATAGGCTGAAATTTAATAGTGAAAAGTGCAAGGTCATACATTTAGGGATTAATAAAGAATTTTTGTTATAAACTGGGGATGCATCACTTGGAAGTAACAGAGGAGGAGAAGGACCTCGGAGTATTGGTTGATCACAGGATGACTATGAGCCGCCAATGTGATATGGCTGTGAAAAAAGCTAAGGCGGTCTTGGGATGCATCAGACAAGGTATTTCCAGTAGAGATAAGGAGGTGTTAGTACCATTGTACAAGGCACTGGTGAGACCTCATCTGGAATATTGTGTGCAGTTCTGGTCTCCCATGTTTAAGAAGGATGAATTCAAACTGGAACAGGTACAGAGGAGGGCTACTAGGATGATCCGAGGAATGGAAAACCTGTCTTATGAAAGGAGACTCAAAGAGCTTGGCTTGTTTAGCCTAACCAAAAGAAGGCTGAGGGGAGATATGATTGCTCTCTATAAATATATCAGAGCGATAAATACCAGGGAGGGAGAGGAATTATTTACGCTCAGTACCAATGTGGACACAAGAACAAATGGATATAAACGGCCATCGGGAAGTTTAGACTTGAAATTAGATGAAGGTTTCTAACCATCAGAGGAGTGGAGTTCTGGAACAGCTTTCCAAGGGGAGCAGTGGGGGCAAAAGACACATCTGGCTTCAAGACTAAGCTTGGTAAGTTTATGGAGGGGATGGTATGATGGGATAGCCTAATTTTGACAATTGATCTTTGACAATTAGCAGTAAATATGCCCAATGGCCTGTGATGGGACACTGGATAGGGTGGGTTACTCTGAGTTACTACAGAGAATTCTTTCCTGGGTGTCTGGCTGGTGAGTCTTGCCCACATGCTCAGGGTTTAGCTGATCGCCATATTTGGGGACGGGAAGGAATTTTCCTCCAGGGCAGATTGGCAGAGGCCCTGGGGGTTTTTCACCTTCCTCTGCAGCGTGGGGCAGAGATCACTTGCTGGAGGATTCTCTGCACCTTGAAGACTTTAAACCATGAGTTGAGGACTTCAGTAGCTCAGACATAGGTCAGGGGTTTGTTACAGGAGTGGGTGGGTGAGATTCTATGGCCTGCGTTGTGCAGGAGGTCAGACTAGACGATCATAATGGTCCCTTCTGACCTTAAAGTCTATCAGTCTATAAGTCTAACAGTCAACTCTAAACACTGACAAGTGGGGGGCAGTCAAAGACAGGGTGTCAGTCTTCATCTTAAATTTCATCTTTTTTACTAGCTTGTCTCCCACAGTAACATCACTGTGTTGAATGTGTCGGAGTTCATAGATATCTGTTTAGTAAATGTGTTCCTCAGGAAACTTATTTCAGCACCAAGCATTCATTAAGGTCCAAATCATGGTCCCTTTGTAGTCAATGGGCATTTAGCCATCAACTTGAATAGAATCAAGACTTGGTCCTTAGGTAGGCTTCCCTGGAGTGCTATATGAAAATGATTACACTCTCCCAAGCCTAGTGCCATCAAGTTAATTATTCAGATTTCGCTGAAACAGATATGTAATTGCAGTTTGTTTTTGTATAAATCTGTGTCTTGGATTAAACATTCATGCTGTATATACAGTGAGCAGAAAAAAACAAACTATGTCCAACTCTAATAAAAGTTTAATCAGGATCTGATGATATGAGCTAGGACACTTCATATAGGCATATGTGCCAAGAGGGTCATTTCTCTTTTAGATACAAGGGAGTTTATATCCTGATTTTTAATGTTTACATCTCTTACTTTTGTGCAGAGTACAGATGGACAAGGAGGCATCCAATGGTGAACACAGCTTACAACAAATGGAACTAGCTGAGATATCCAGCAAAATTTCAAATCGAGATAAACGGAGAGAAATTTTTAGTTGCCATGGGTAAGATTTTTATTCTGCTTTGTTCTCACATATTCTTACAACCAGATAGTCTTTTGTTAGGGGTTTTACAAATTTAAATGTTTTATTTCTATGTCTGCATTCTCAAATGTATTTTCAAAATGCAAGTATAATCCCTTGGTTTTAAGCTTTTCTTCCCCACTGGTCAAAGAAAACTGTACGAGGTTAATACTGCATTTATTTTTTTCAGCTGAGTTTTATTTTCACTTGCAGGTTGAAAATCAATAATACAATTCACCAGGTAACTGTTTTTCTCAAAGGTAACATTTTTGTATTTGTCTGCCCTTTTTTGTGATTGCTTCAGTAGGCAATCGCATTTAAGAGATTACTCATGTAACATGTAGCACATTAGATGCTCGTATTCTCTTAAGAAAATAATAATCAAACTGTAAAAAAGCCTGTTTTAGCAATTTCTGCTTATACATTTTTCCTTTGAGAAGCAAGCCTTCATATATTTGGAAGAGAAATTTTCATAATCAGGTTCAAAGTAACAGAAGAATCTAGGATAATGAACTTTTTTGTCTAAAAGTCAAGAGTTTCTTGGTTAATTTTAAAACATAGGAAAGAAGACACAGTGTTCAGAAATACAAAATGTATGTATTGCCCCAAACCTTAAATTGAAAGATGTCAAAGTTTAGTCATAGATTACATATTTTTGTACTGTAGTCATTAGAATGTGCTGAAGTTATTGGCAACCATTGATAAAAAAAATAAAAGGTGAGTCAGACAGACAAGTAAACTGCGTATTAAGCAATTTAAAACAATAAATATGTACAGATAACTCTTTCACCCTCATTAGTATTTAGGATAATACAATCATTTCTGGATATAAAACCAATATTTGACTTTCAATATCATGCATGTTTAAAATAAATTAACTTGAAATTAAAGGCATCACCTTTATTGAAGTCTGTTCTTAAATGGCTTCCTGAACAAATTTGTTCTAAAGCAGAAATAGCTCTGGATTTTTTAAATTATTAATTATTGTTCATGTCCTAATAGGGGACAATGAAATAATTTAAACTCTTTAGAAATCCTGTTCAAAACTAAGTGTATAAGGAAGGAAGACAAAATAAAAATACATATTAGATAAATAACATTTTGTAGGTGGGAGGGTTGAAAAAACATTCAAAGTGCCGATGTGACAGCTTTGTCTTTTTGTTTGCAATAAAGCTTCTCTTCCAGTAGTTGCCTATGACTCAGATGATTTATTCACTAGATAAGAAAGAGATCTTCTCCTGTTCTCTGGTAATCCAGACAGCTAGGAAGGCAATTCTCTTTTCCAAGGTTCAGCTGTCACTGGGTAACTTCTCCTGTAACTGCTTTCGTTATACTGGCAAACTATGGACATCGGTCCAAAAGTGCAGCAAGTCAACAGACGAGTAGATTCAAAGTTAAGTTATACTGAAATACTGCAGGAAGAGGTAAAGAAAAGCCAAATAGTAAGTAGAAAAGTATTTGTTTTATTCCTTTCCCAACCCCAAAAATAGAAATGCCCGACCCTGTTGGGAATTTGACTCATGAAAGTGATTTTACCTGTGTTTTAGTTTCCACAATGCAATGAACAGAAAATATTAGGAATTATGTGGCTTAAAACAGCCGTTAGAAAGATAACTATACAGTTATTACAAAAACTGCACCATTTGAGCAGTGTTGCAGAATTACATGTCAGTCTGTCTCTTTAAATATATTGCTGTATTATTTCAAATCTAGAACATCAGTGTACTGGTCATTTTATAGTTTCCTTTTAACTATCTGGAATTATATGACAAAGAATATGTATTCTTAATCTTTTACCACTTTTTAAAATAACTTTAACTTCATCATGTCCATGTTGTTATGAAAAAAGGACGCTGGGGGGTGAGGGGGAAGGAAATAACTTAGTAGGACCAAGCATAGGAATAAGCTAGCTTCTAACTCCTGCAGCTGAAAGAATATACAAGTCCTGTTCATTTCTCTCTATAGAAATACCAAGACAATCACAAATCTGATTATGACAACAAGGATGGAATGGAAGCATCTCAGTTTAGAAGTTCCAAAAAGCAGGGACAGTTTCTATCCACTATCCCTTTCTCAATCCCCAAACCGCTTACAGTCTCGTCAAACCTGGGCGGCCTGCCTATCTCCCTAGAAATGGCAGTGGTAAGCATATCTTGTCAATTAAGCATGAGCTGTAATTTAACCTCACCAAATCAAGAAAGACCTGGGAATTTATCTGGTGTTATATGATGATTAGATTATTATTGGATTCAAGGCTGCAGTTTGTTGGTATTGATAAAAGAAGAATATACATTTAATTATTTATTTATTTATTATGCTTTTAAAGAACACAGTTGCTGTACAAGCCACAAAACTGATATAATACAATGTTTATTAGGTACTATGACAAATAATAAAGGATATTGTTTCTTTGCTATTTGGTATTTTTGTTGCCTAGTGCAGTGGTGCTTAAAATTTTCCAGTCACACCCTCCCTCCCATTACCAGCAATGGAATTTGTCTACACACACACCCCTCCATTACTGCACAGCCAAAGCTTCCTCAGCAGCAGAGCTTGAGCTGAAGATGGAGCTGGGGGCAGAACTGGGGATGGGAGAGGAGCTGGAGCAAGAGGCAGAGCCAGGCTGGGGCCTGAGCAGGAGGCGCAGTGGAGCTGCAGCTGGGCTCACACCTAGTCTTGGGGAGGAGTGGAGCTGTGACTGGGGTCGGAGCTCACGTGGGGACAGAGAGGGAGCGAGGATGGAGCTGGACCTGGAGGTGGAGCAGGACTCGGGGCTGAACAGGGTTGAAGGCAGAGCTGGTGTGAGGATGGAGCGGCGCTGGAAGCATGGAGCTCCCTCCCTGCTCCCTGTGGAGGCTGGCTCCAGCCTCATGTGCCCCCTAAATGTTCCTCCATGTTCCCCTGTGGGGGGAACTCCACATTTTGAGAACCACTGGCCTACGTGTCAGAACACTGGTCATAAATTCAGGAGATTAGGTTAACATTCTTCCCTTATCCAAAAGGCTAGTTTTTTAAGTCACTAAATATTTTGGGGCATGATCCTGCCATATGCAGAGTCTCCAATGACTTCAATGGGATTTTTGAAGATGGGGAACTTGCAGAATTGGTCTTTGGTGCCTACAGGCTGTAAGGATCAATAAAAATCCCAGTTATCTATTAATGTACAACACCCATGTAACATAAAGCTCAGGCATTTAACACAAAGGGTAAAATTCTGACAAGAGAACTGCATTGGTGAACACACACAAAACAGAGACAGGTTTCAGAGTAGCAGCTGTGTTAGTCTGTATCCGCAAAAAGAAAAGGAGTACTTGTGGCACCTTAGAGACTAACAAATTGATTTGAGCATAAGCTTTCGTGAGCTAGAGCTCACCTGTAGCTCACGAAAGCTTATGCTCAAATAAATTGGTTGGTCTCTAAGGTGCCACAAGTCCTCCTTTTCTTTTTACAAAATAGATAGTAAGGGTCAAGTCCTGCAAAGACTCATGTATATGAATGACTTTGCTTACGTGAGTAGTCGCACTGACTTCAAATGAATCTCTCCACACTGGATAAAACAGCCTGTGTGCATAAATCATTCCATATCTGACGTGGAGTAGCCTAAGCAGAGGCTGTGCACAGAGGGACCCATGATGTTTGCCCAGGAACACCCTACTCTGACTGGTATGGGGAACGTGCTCTCTTTTGGCTAAACCAAGCTTCTTTTTTCTATGCCACGCTCTCATGAGGTGAACACCACAGGCAGGTGTTCCCATTAAGTGTTTTCTGACTAGAAGTGCAGCACAATAAGTGATCGGTGCACAATGGCTTTTTATCCATTTTGAATGGGCAAACACGTATATACATTGCTTCACTCATGTGAGTAGGACTAAAGGGATGAAGGCGTTCCACTAGGGAGAGTGAACAGCCACACCAGTTCTATGCTTCGCCTTACACAGGAGACTTCCCAAGCAGCCAGTTAAGCCAGTTTTATGGCCCCTTTGCATCTCTGGGGTGAAGTCCTGGCCCCATTTAACTCAATGTGATTTTTACCACTGACTTCAGTGGGTCCAGAATTTCATTCCTGGAATTACATAGAAGAGCAACAGCAAATCTGAAAAAGTGGATTCCTTTTAACTAGGTGCTATAACCTAAAATTAATAATTTAACCTAGAGCTATATTTTATTGTAATTGAGACCTGAAATAAGTCATCGTGACTAACCAAAAATGCTTCCTTTCCTTTCATGTCATAGGGCCTGCTTCTCACGAAGGGTACATCTATATTTGAGCTGGGAAGTGCAATTCCCAGCTTGCATAGATGTACCCATGCTAGTTCTGCTCAAGCTTGCACCTAAAAATAGCACAGTGTCATTGGTGGCGGCTCCCCCTCTCCCAAGTACAATCCCACCTAGCCCTTTGGGTATGTACTCAGGCATCTAGCCACGCCCCTGCCTCTGCCACGAGGGACGCACTGCTATTTTTAGGCACAGGCACATGTAAGCAAGCTGGGAATTACATCTCCCAGCTCAAATGTAGATGCACCCTATGACCACTTTACACTGCGCTGGCAATGTGAAGGAAGGTGCCTGAAAGTGAATGTAAATGTAATTTACTCCTACTTGAAGGCCCCTCTACATTGCCAAAGTGGTGTAAATTGGCCCTAGTGTAAATGAGAATCGGACCCATTCTATCTTTATTCCTCTCATGTTAAGGGGCTCCGAAAAATGTTATTTGGAAACACATTCCACGTCTTCAGCTATGAATGGAAAAAATCATGTTTCAAGTTCCACACTCCATATTCTGACCTATCCTATGCTTTGGAGGCAGAAAAGGTAAATTTTTATATGTAATGACTGACCATGTGTTTTCAGTATCACAGAGTGAACTGCGGGGATTTGCAAATGTACTCTAATTTTACCGGACTCTAATTCTGCATGATCACACCTGAACACTGTGCTCTATCCCAGGCATCTAAATACCAGAAATATGGACAAATTCGAATGTGCTCAGAGGTGATAATTATGGGTCTGGAGAGAATGATTTATGAGGAGAGATTACAAGACTTGAATATATTGCATGGCTAAGCAATGACTGAGGGGGGACAAAGCAGTCTGCAAATATCTAAAGGCTATAAATACCAAAAAGAGAGAGGATTTATTTATAATAGTCCTAGAAGTAATGGGCTGAAATAGAGTTTGAGACATTTCTGCACTTTTCCCCTTTCATGCCTTTGGCGGACTCTTTAATTTAGAGATTTCCAGGAGATTTGTAATGAAGTGCTCTGTTCTTCCTTTAGGCAGTGAAACTGCACACGGGAATCTAACCATTTAGAGAACTCTTCAGTTTACTCCCCTATCTAGCAGTGGGATTTTCCTTCCTGTTTCTTTTGTCTTGCTTCTTCAAGGTTTTGTTTTTTTCTGTAATAACTGTCCAGATATGATTACTATTGCTCTTCTTTTGTTGGTATTGTTATTTTGCACTGATTTACCAGCTCTGTTTTGCTGGTGTTCAGATCCCTCTGTTCATTTACCGTCTCCTATTTATAAAACTTGTTTCTTCAATTCAGTCCCTTCAGATTTCCTCATCCAGTCCCCTCTCTAGACAGTTTTTCTCATGATTTCTGTCATTCCCTAGTCCATAGAGTCAATCCTGAGGTCTGTATTTCCAACTTCTTTTAAACATTTTAATCATCCTTTAAATAGCCGTACACTATTTTTGTTGTTTTTCTCCATGAAATGCACAGTAGAGGACTTCAAATCATATGCATGCTCCCCAACGGCAATTCAAAATATGTCCCATAAGGGAAGCCCCAACATGTTTCTAGATCCACATAAGGAACAAATGTGATCACATTTCACTTTAATCCAGCAGGCATGTACCTACGTTTGAAAACATGAGCAGTCCCAATGTAACTTCAATGTAATTACTAAGGTGCTTAAAGACAGGTTTCAGAGTAGCAGCCGTGTTAGTCTGTATCCGCAAGAAGAACAGGAGTACTTGTGGCACCTTAGGCACTAACAAATTTATTAGAGCATAAGCTTTCGTGGGCTACAGCTCACTTCATCAGATGCATAGAATGGAACATAGAGTAAGAAGAAATATATATACATACAGATAAGTTGGAAGTTGCCATACAAACTGTGAGAGGCTAATTAGTTAAGATGAGCTATTATCAGCAGGAGAAAAAAACTTTTGTAGTGATAATCAAGATGGCCCATTTAGACAGTTGACAAGAACGTGTGAGGATACTTAACTTTAGGGCAATAGATTCAACATGTGTAATGACCCAGCCACTCCCAGTCTTTATTCAAACCCAAGTTAATGGTATCTAGTTTGCATATTAATTCAAGCTCAGCAGTTTCTCCCTGGAGTCTGTTTTTGAAGCTTTTCTGTTGCAAAATTGCCACCCTTAAATCTTTTACTGAGTGGCCAGAGAGGTTGAAGTGTTCTCCTACCGGTTTTTGAATGTTATGATTTCTGATGTCAGATTTGTGTCCATTTATTCTTTTGCGTAGAGACTGTCCTGTTTGGCCAATGTACATGGCAGAGGGGCATTGCTGGCACATGATGGCATATATCACATTGGTAGATGTGCAGGAGAACGAGCCCCTGATGGCGTGGCTAATGTGATTAGGTCCTATGATGATGTCACTTGAATAAATATGCGGACAGGGTTGGCATCGGGCTTTGTTGCAAGGATAGGTTCCTGGGTAGTGTTTTTGTTGTGTGGTGTGTGGTTGCTGGAAAGTATTTGCTTCAGGCTGGGGGGCTGTCTGTAAGCAAGCACTGGTCTGTCTCCCAAGATCTGTGAGAGTGAGGGATCATTTTTCATGATAGGTTGTAAATCTGTGATGATGCGCTGGAGAGGTTTTAGTTGGGAGCTGACAGCTAGTGACAGCTAGTGGTGTTCTGTTATTTTCTTTGTTGGGCCTGTCCTGTAGTAGGTGACTTTTGGGTACTCTTCTGGCTCTGTCAATCTGTTTTTTCACTTCAGCAGGTGGGTACTGTAGTTTTAAGAATGCTTGATAGAGATCTTGAAGGTGTTTGTCTCTGTCTGAGGGATTGGAGCAAATGCGGTTGTATCTTAGAGCTTGGCTGTAGACAATGGATCGTGTGGTGTGTCCTGGATGGAAGCTGGAGGCATGTAGGTAAGTATAGCGGTTAGTAGGTTTCTGGTATAGGGTGGTGTTTATGTGACCATCGCTTATTAGAACAGTAGTGTCCAGGAAATGGACCGCTTGTGTGGATTGGTCTAGGCTGAGGTTGATGGTGGGATGGAAATTGTTGAAATCATGGTGGAATTCCTCAAGGGCTTCTTTTCCATGGGTCCAGATGATAAAGATGTCATCAATGTAGCGCAAGTAGAGTAGGGGTGTTCTATGCATCCGATGAAGTGGGCTGTAGCCCAGGAAAGCTTATGCTCTAATAAATTTGTTAGTCTCTAAGGTGCCACAAATACTCCTGTTCTTTTTAAGGTGCTTAAAGTTACACACATACTAAGTGCTTTGCTGGGTCAGGGCCTTAAAAGAAAAGCAAGACGACTGCAGTAAGCAATTAATGTTGTGAATGTCCACAATCCACTATTTATGTAGCAATTCTTTCTAGCAATTCCATTTAATGTCACTGAAAAACTTTTAGCAAGTCGGGCCAAAACTTTCTAATCTTGAAGGGTCTGTTATTGCTTAATTTATTAATTTAGGCCTTAGTTGGACTTTGCAATGAGCCCTGGGTCAGGAGCTATTTGTGTTACTCTAGAAGCAGATCAGGAATCAGATTGCAATTCAGAGAATCTGGTCCCTCTGGTGCTCTGGGAGTCTGTTGGGGAGGGGGAGAAAGTAGCCAGATGCAACCTGAACCTGTCCTATATCTAGAGCAGACTGCTGTGCAGAGCAGACTCCACCTACGCTCTGCCCCTGCCTGCCCACTGCACAGGATGACAAGTAGTGACTGGGCAGCAGCTGCTCTCTCCCCTTGTTGCACCATACAGATAGCTGTAGCCAGCATAAAGGAGTAAAGGGGACATCTTCCCAGCATAGGCATCTAGCAGGGTCAAAATTGTGCCCTTTCTTGGATAGTGATTTCCTAATTTTAGGCTCATAAGCCCTCTCTCTACTTACTTTTCCATTTATCTCCAGAGCTGTCAGTAGCATGGTGGCCATTTTGAAGTCTCAGGCAGGCTGGACAAATTACTGACACTGGTATTTGAAAGCTAAAACTTTGGTCAGAGACAGCTGGAATAAGCATAAAATCCACACAGCGCATTGTAGTTTGGTTCCACTAGTATATGGGGCAGGAGGTTGGTCTTTTACGGTTTTTTAACTCTCTGAAATTTTTCTAGGGGGGAGCAAGAGCAATTCTGATGGCTGTACAGGTGTACATCATTAAATACTGCTTGTTCGTAAGAAATAGAGAGGAAAATATTCCCCTCCAAGGGTAAGAAAATGTACTTTCCCACAAAAAAATACGAATTACTTAAATTATTTGGACATAAACAGAAAGATTAGTGTTGTCCTATGTGTTATACAGAGACAGAGTCTACTCTCCATTATGCTTCTGCAAATCCAAGCGTGAAGAGCAGAATCTGGTCCATTTGCTATAGATTTTTCTCTCAGAAATCTTTTAGTTTTATGGCCAAGAGACTTGCTTGTTTGGCCCATTTTGAGTTGTGGTGACCAGAACTTATGGACAATTTCCATGCTGCATGGCCGGCCTTTGAACTGGCAACTGAAATTAAAAGCCTCCCCTGATCTCAAGCACATTCTTTGTCAGTGTTTGAAAGGAGAAGGCAGGGGTCAGCAGTCATTGCAAAGGACACCAATGTGGTAGCGCTAAAATGAATGAAAGCCCTGAAAACACAGGTGCTATCCCTCTCTGCACGTGTGGTCCTTCTTAATGATAACAAATGCATGTGCTGACTGCACTGTTTGGTAAAGAGCCAGATTTGGGGTTCAGGCTGGCTAATTGGCTGAATATATTGTAATAGGAATTCACCGGTGTTTTAAAGGAAAAAATTTAACCGTTTGTGCTGCAGCTCCTTTCTTAGCAAATCCTTCCAGTTTCCAATGTGATATCTTCCTTGACGGATCCAAAATCTAAGTAACCACATTGGTCTAGATTTTCAGCTGGTGTAAACTGGCATAACTCTACACTAGCTGAGGCTAGTGAACACATGGAGTTCATGGGCCTGTTCTTTCCTCACACTGGTGTAAATCAGGAGGACCTCCATTGAAATCAATAGAGTTACGCTGGTGTCAAGGAGCTGAGAACCAGGCTATGTGAGTTGACAAGTATTTCACTATGACAGCCACAAAACCACTAAATCGGGGGTGGACAAATACGGGCCGCACCCAGCCCATAAGGCCTTTTAATTTGCCCTTGAGCTCCTGCCAGGGAGTGGGGTCAAGGGCTTGACCCGCTCCAGTGTTCCAGCTGGGAGCTGGGTCAGGAGCTTGCCATTCGGCTCCCGGAAGCAGCAGCATGTCCCCCCTCCAGCTCCTACATGTAGGGGCAGCCAGGGGGCTCACCACACACTGCTCCCACGCCAAGCATGGCCAATGGGAGCTGCAGAGGCAGCATCTGCGGATGGGGCAGAGTCCAGAACTGCATGGCCAGCACCACGCCTCCGCATAGGAGCCGTCCGTGGGCATGCTGCTGCTTCTGGGAGCTGTGGGGGTGACACCTGCAGATGGGGCAGCGTGCAGAGCCACCTGGCCACACCACCGCGTATGAGCCAGAGGAGGGACATGCCACTGCTTTCGGGAGCTGCTTGAGGTAAGCACTGCCTGGAGCCTGCCATCCTGAGCCCCATCCCTGATCCCCCTACCACCCTCCGAACCCCTCAGTCCCAGCCTGGAGCACCCTCCTGTACCCCGAACCCCTCATCTCCAGTCCCATCCCAGAGCCCACACCCCCAGCCAAAGGCCTCATCCCCTCCCACACCCCAACCCCCAATTTGCAGCATTCATGGCCCACCATACAATTTTTATACCCAGAAGTGGCCTGCAGGCCAAAAACTTTGCCTACCCCTGCATTAAACACTATTTGAAAATAACTCAATGGCTCATATAATGTGTTATTTAGAAAGTAAATCAACAAGAATATGGTCAAACCAAGGGCCCAATCCTTTTCCTGATGAACCAAAAAACCTCATTGCTGTCAATGGGACCAGGCCCTAATTCTTTATAGGTTATGCCATGCAGCACTGAAACCCCCAAAAAGCAGCCCAAGGTTCAGAGAGATCAGGCAGGATTTAACAGGAACTTGCTTAGCCCTAGTTCAGGTGATAGGGCAAACAGGGTAATCAGGATAGCTCTGTAAAGCTGCACTTGCTATAAAGGTAGATCTTCCTTTCTCTGGCAGTGACAGTCTTCAATAGCACCCTCAGAGAAACCAAAGGAGAGAGACAAAAACATGAGCAAATATCTAACAGAGACTTTTAAACCCCTCTCAGTGAGACTTGGAGGGGAGCTAATACACTAAAGTTGAGTGGGAACGCATCCGAAGGGCTGGAAGCCAGTGTGGCAAGGTCCTCCCTCTCAGAACTCCTGAAACCTCTTCCAGCCATGCTCCCCATCCCCCTTTAACAGCGGCAGATAACCATGCAGGAGCTAATGCAGCTGCTAATAGCACTAACTTACACTGTGACATGGACAGCCAATGGCAGCATGATTCTAGGGAGAGGCAGAGGCAGTGCTGCAGAGAAGCAGGTACCTCAGGGCTATCGTTTTCATACTCTGGCCTCCTCCAACCCTCTAAGCTCATCCCATGAGAGGATCATCTGCCAGAAACCCTTCAAGGTCCTCTGGCCTCCTCTCACAGGTTTTACTGTGGGGATAGAATTTGGTTGTCAACTAAGGCTGATCTACGTACATATTTTATTGTGTCAGGAATCAGGTTATTACATGATAGTATCCTGACCATATCATAACACATCGTGGTCTCACCTACGCAGACAGAGGCAACCCAGGTTAGAGAATGAATATTAGAACCTTAACCTTCATTGAACTGTATCATAATTCTGTAGCATGCTTATAAAATGGTTCTAACACAGGAAAGACCAAATCATGTCAGAACACAGGGCACTCGTTTATAATAATAAGAAAACCCTTCAACACCATAATGTTCGTAACAACCTTGGCTATCCTCAGGCACAGCCCTGATTCAGCAAACAACTGCCAGCAGTTGGTGTAGCTGCGTTTGTGCCGGTCCTTTAGCTCATTTGATACAAAGCCCAGTATGGCCCTGTCTATGTTTAGATGCCAGCACTGAGTGCTGAATCAGGGATGTCCCTGAGCATACACAACGCCTTAGAATTTTCCTGTGGTAGTTTCATCGGCCATTGCCATGCCTTTCATATTCTTTTGTGTCCTGCATTACAGTTTATGTGAAATGAGCCAAACAGAACAAGAAAACGCTCTTGCAGAATCTCTGGGAGATATTCTGTGGACAGCAGGGGAACGTCGGAAAGCCATTGTATGTCTTGTCACCACTGATACTTATTTTACACCCAATATAGACTACAAAATAGATAACTTGACTGAAAGAGTAAGTAAGAAGATACAGTACCTATTATAAACAAGATTTGCAGAAAAAAGTGGGGTTTTTTTTAAAGACAAATATAAAATCTCATAAACCCGTGCCCTACCTTATGATACATTACAAATTATAAGCACTTTAAGATCCATGTCACAGCTGGAGCTCTGAAAGGTATTTCTATCTCTTTATAAAGGCTTTATATGAATCCAGAGGCTATAATTATTTTTGATTAACAACTATGATTTCTCCCACCCTCCTAAAAGGGCAAACATGTTAACTTTATAACTATTTATTTAGTTTTCCTGTATATAATTGAATGCCTTAGTTCAGGCAGAGTCAGATTAGATTCCTGTATTATTCTTTTGTTTGTCTGAAAGAAATACAACAGTGGGTTGAAAACTCCACTTTTGGATATAATTAATGTCTTCTGTTCTATTTTTTTCTTATGTTCCTGACTTACAGCTCCAGCTGTTTGAATTTTTTGAGAAAGAAGCAGCTCAGAAATTTATCTGTGATCATATACAATGTGTAAGTGAGGAATAAGCAATTTCTTATGTTGAGTTATTTTGCTGCTTCCCACCCATTCTATTTCTTGTGTAAAAACTGATCTTGCTTATAACATCATATTTAATGTGATCTTCAGAAACTTAATGAACATGTCATGAATCATTTCTGATTTTCACTACAGGAAATTAGAACAATACATTACGTGGCTTGATCCTGCTCTCAGTGAAAGTAATGAGAGTTTGGCCAGTGACTTCAATGGGATCAGGATACTCCACTCTATGTAATCAGGAGCTAAATTTTATGTTAATGAAAAAGTGGTTTGTAAAAATACAAAAAAATTGTAAAGTCACTAAAATCATTTGTTAAAATCTGCATACAAAGAAAACAACAAATAGGATTGTAGTTTGTTCTATGAAATAATAGAAATGATATGAAAGATTTCTATCACCCCTTTTGACCTGATCCTACTGTGATTAATAAGTCAGTGGCAAAGCTCCCATTGACTGCAGTAGCAGCTCATGCATTTGGTCCAGTATTTTCATCTAAGATTGTAGCAAAAGGCGCAAGGGATACAAATCTGAAGAGTTAACAGAAGGGGTATCTCAACCAGTCATGGGTAACTGCCATAATTCCTTCTTTATTGTTTTTTTATCAGTTCAAAGGTGAAGGAAGCCATGGTGTGATCTTATTTCTATACAGCTTGCTTTTCTCTAGGACATTGGAAAGGTAAATTATGTCTTTTTTTAAAACCTTCTATACACGTTTAGCAATATCATATGAAGTGGTCTCTTTCCTCATGACACTGGGAGGAATTAGGAGAGGGAAGCCAAATTATACCTGTATTGTACCAACTCTTATCACATAGATAGTGGCGACAGTGACTGAAAGTCAATGGGACTTAGACACCTAAATCACTAAGAGGTTTGTATACACTCAAAAATTATCACTCTAACTATACTAATAAAGGTAAGTGGCACAACCTCTATCCCCACCCTAAGAATGGATGCAATTGTATTGGTGTAAAGGTGCTTTATACGAGTATAGTTATTCCTATGTAGGATAGGGAATAAGTTGTATTGATATAAGGCACTTTTATACCAATATTACTGCATCCACACCAGAGTTGTATCAGTATTTTAGTTTTAAAAAAATTATACCCCTAACAAAAATAAATATAGCCATACAAAATAGGTGAGTAGACCAGGTCTTAGGCACTTTTCAAAATGTTACTCACTAACATTTCAGTTCAATTCCTAAAGATAGGTATCAGAATTGTTAATAATAGTTACCAGAAAATGCTAGAGATCACTTGGAACCAAACCTTGTGAACCAAACATACATACATTTTGGGAAAGTTTGGGTCTGGGTCTAAATTTGAATTTTGCATCTCAGATCCAACTCGAATAAAAGTTAAACCTGGGTTTATAAATAAAAGTATAGCTCAATCACCACTGCCTTGCCTGTAATAAAGAAAAACAAAAGAACCCTGAGGAACATATTGCCACTTTAATTTTTCTTGACAATCATACATTGATGTACAGAGTCATTCCTATCATTCAGCTGACACCACAATAATACTTTGTTTTTGGTTGCACAGGCTCCAAAAAGACCTAGACTTCACAACATCTCATCTGTTACAATTCAGTCTTGGAAACTTCATCTGTAGACAGGTAGGACCATGTGATTTTTTCCTGAATGGTTCTTGTAAAATATGTGTAATCAGTTTACCTAATATTCACAATTGTTAATAAGACCCACCTAAAAGTAAATGGTTCCACTTCCAAATATGGTCAAAAGGTAATTCTGACACTTTAGAATCGTGCTCTCCTAATTGACTGTCTTAACATTAGTGTACGCATTTTAGGTCAATTTCCATTATTGCTTCTAGTCTTTTCAATTTCAGAAAGAATCCATCAAGGTCTTCCCAATTACAAAAATATTTTTATGATTTCTTACTTTCCATTTAAAATATAAAAAAGAACATCTGTACACAAACTCTAGATGTCCTGGCCACAACTAAACTTGTAGTCTCAAAAAATATCACCACACACCAAAATACAATGAGAAAACAGAACAAACCAGGCAGCAAAGAGTAGGCCCAGTAGATATCCCCATCCCACCCCACTCAAAAACTATTTGCGTCAGCCTCTACAAGTCCTATCAAACAGATGATTTTTATTGTTCATGGTTCATACACCTACCATAGCTGACTGTTGGTCTCCCAGAATTTGAATCACTAATGTTACCCATGATGAAGATGATTTCCTACATCATTTGGTGGCTGAGGTAGAAAAACAGTCATAACTTTTACTATGTTTTGCTAAAGGGCAAATGTTAAGCCATAAAGGGTTATGGGACAGATCCTCATTCAATGGATGTAACATGAGTTTCCACCAGCTAAGGATCTGGCACCTATTATTTGCAGAGAAGAAAAGCAGATTACTTTGTGCTGGATGTCTATATCCAGAAATGACAATGAGGATTGAGAGCCATCATTATGGTTTTTACTGTCGCAAAATGCTGTGTTTTATTGCCAAGGGCATTGCTGGGCTGTGTAAAGCTTCAGGCATTCTCCTGACATCTGCTATGGTGGCTTCATTAGGTATTTTTCCACCTCTGAAAATTATGTGGCTTTGGGGGCAAAAGATCATAAAAACAGGAAATTAAGTCTAAAAACATGCAAAATTAAAAGGTTCACATGATAGTGGGCTTGTTTTAGTTTGGTATTTTTTCAAAAATAGGGCCAGTTTTGGATTTTTGACAAAATGCAAAAATGCTCACATGGCAAGCATTACAAATGTAAATGCAAATATTTTCCCGCTTCTAGTTACTTGAATCAAAAGGCATCAGAAGGTACAGATCGCCTACTTAGGTCTATCTTCAAGGCACACTAAAGGATAATACAGAAGTACAAGCAGGTGTTGGGGGAAGCGAATAGATATATGTCCTTGTGCAGCATAAAATAAACCTCAGTTATTCAGGGATGCTGGAACAGTTTTTATAGTGGAGGTGCTGAGAGCCCATTGAACCAAACTGTAAACCCTGTATATAATGGAAACCACTTCAAGCCAGGGAGTGCTGCAGCATCCCTAGTTTCAGCACCTATGCAATTATTTGTGGGAGACATCAGTGACAACCAAGATTTAAGTGCCTAGGGTTCAGAATCATAGCAATTGCTTTTCCTCTCTGAGGACGCTTGCAAAACAAGTGGAAATGAGAAGAGAACAGAAGTTGTCTTTAATAGCAAGCACATCCTGGTGAAGTAATGGATGGCAACCTGTTGTAAGCAGAAGTCTGAGTTTGGTTTTGCTGCCTGCCCATATTTTCATTAATTAATATAATGAATCCATCCTCACATTCCAATAGACACAATGGGGTTTTTACTACTGATTATACAGTTTTGAAACTTCCATCAACACAAGCATGGTCTAGCAGAATGAGCCTGGGATCGGAGGCAACGCTTCTGAGTTCTAGTCCTGGCTATGCCACTGACTCACGATGTGGCCATGGGAAAGTCACTTAACCTCTCTGCGTCAGTTTCCCCATCTGTAAAATGGAGTTCATAATACTTATCTTTGTCACAGGGAAGTGACATCTGGAAGGCTCTACGTAATGGCAAGTATTATTATTGGCATGTAGATACCAGGGTGACAGGTGTCCTGAAAATGCCTAAGACAGATGTGTATGAAATCATGCTTTTGTGCCACCTACTCTATATAGAGAAAAAAAAGGAGCTATAGGAAAGATGAACAACAGCAAGGAATTCTAGAGCGTAGTTTCTGCTCCGCTGCCTGAAAGTGTAATTGTAGGTCATTTCCCCTCTAGGCAATTCTCAACGTCATTTTAACAGGCAGAGCAAGTCCACATGTATTTAATGGGTTCCAGAAATTTGACAGTGAAGGTGGAGTGCAAGAACTATTGCATGGAGTCCTGGCCCGCAATGATGTGGGCTATTTACACTGGAACAAGGAGGAAGTGGAGCATTACAGACCCCTCCAGGTGAGAGCGTATGCAAATCACTGAGCTGCACTGACACTCCTATGCTCAGATCCCCTGGCTTTAGATTATTACAGTGAGTGCACTATATATCATCAGCTTTCCCCTTAAATTTCATTTAGCCTCTGTAGACTGGGAGCTTATCTTTACTGGAAAATAAAGCGTGTTCTTAATTTGAGTTAGGTAACTCAAGATAAAATACTAATGAAGACAAATCATGTGAAACCTGCAAACCATCTTAGAAAGGTTCCTGTTGGGCAATATACTGAAAGCACAACGGTTACTGAGGGTGGGGGCCACATCATGGCATTGGAAAAAGGCAGTGGAATAAGGGAATAGGCAATAAGTGATGAAGTAAAGCGTCTGAAGGCTAGGTAATTACAGGGTTGTTGTCTCAATGCCACCCTGCCATGCAGCTAAAATGTGCCAACAATGACACACACAAAACTAGCATAAAAACAGATCACAGGCACATAATCTGAGTGTAGCTGGGTAGAAAGTAGGTGGAGTCAGTGGGAGGAGGGACAGGGGGAAAAGGAGGATCATGCAAAGAAAACATGGAAATACATTTGTAGAAAGCCATCTGAACTAATGCTGACAATGTCTGCATTAAGCCAAAATGTAGCCAGCCCCAGTTAGCCAGGTCTACACACACACACATTCTCATTGTATAAGTCACACTCCACTCACTGCCAATACAAAAGGGCAATGGATGGCCACACATTTACAGTTACTGCTGGACACAGACACACACATTCTCAGTCTACAGCTCCCACACTTTCCCACCCGCCTCCCATACTCAATCCCCACTGCTAGATGCCCATATGCTGAACCTTTAAGGCACACTCCTGCCCCCTCCTTTTGTCCAATCCCTGGCCTGCTGCATCACAGGAGCTTCCACTTAGATGGCTAAAACAACCACACTTTGCTCACATGCCTACACCACCAGCACATCCGAGGAGCTGCTGTATAGGTTCCAGTGCTCCCTATTCTTTTCCTTTGTTCCCTAAGGGTTTTTCAGCACCCTTGTTCAGGCCATAGGAGAACAACCCCAGTGCTCAATGTGTTGCCTTGCAAACTCCAGGGCTTCAAAGCTACAGCCCTCAGAGCAACTCATCAAACACAGTAATAAAATTGGCTGAAGAGTGAAAGTATCGCTGATGGGAAGAATGAAGACAATGAAACACTCTGATGTATATGTAAAGAAGGGCAGTGTGGTCTGATGGATGGTATTCATGACTGAGAGTCATGATTCTCTGGGTTCTAATTCCTGGCTTTGCTACTGACTTGTGTGGCTTTGGGGCAGTTCACATACCCTGTCAATGCCTCTGTTTCCCTTTCTGTAAAATAAGGATAAGATTTACCTATCTCCCAGAGGTTCTGTGAAGTTTAGTCAGTCACGATTTGCTTTAAAGATTCAAATACACTTCTAGATTGTCAATGCTGGGAAACTGCTACTTCCATCTGCTTTTTGCCTACTCCCATAGGAGTTTAAAACAACACAGTCTGCCCTTTATGAAGATGGGATTTAAGCTGCTTGAAGAGTCTTTTAATGTCTTGGGACATTATTTTAAGGTCTTGAGTTACTAGGGCCCAGATCCAAATTTGGAAGCCTAAATACCTTTGTGGACCTGAGCCAAGGTTTTCTTATATTAGTTCCCTTTTTAAGACTGAAATATTTTCACAGATCTAGTTAATGCAGAACGAATGCAAACATGACCCTCTGGGGTTAATTTCACTTATCCAGAGAAGACTCAATACATGTTGTTCTTTCTTTCCTTACATGTGTTACTCTCATTGTCATGCTCTTGAGGCTTACGTACATCAATAGCATGGTGATCATTTCAAACTTGACATACAAGACATTGTTGTCCAATTCACTTTTTTCAGCTGACTTGCTTTACTTTCTAGATAGGATGCTTCCCCCCTCCCCCCAAACAAGAGAGAATACACAATAATGCAAAACATAAAGTTTCTTTTCTTCTTTTATGTATGAGGGATTATTTATACCATCAAATGCTAGAGTTAATCTTAGCTGTCTTTCCTAATAAACTACTGCATGGATATGTCTAAGGACTAGAGTCTATAAACTGTTTAGGGGGTTCCTTCTTCTTCAGTACTTAATTCTGCCTGACAGATTTTGTTCTCAAAGTGAGGAATTATTCTGTCTCTAGATTGGTCATATCTCATTTCACCTTGGTAATTCATCTTTACACACCAGACTTAATGTTAATGGCCATTGGATGCAAGCTGTTTGTCGATGAAGCGCTGGTCTGAGACTGCCAAATATATATCATATGACATCAGAGTCCAAACCTAATGGAAAAGCAATGAAAACAAGGTTCAAAGGCCACATCCAGAGACATTAAATTTGCATTTCCCCAAGTGATCCTCACAATAGCCTGCCAAAAGAGACACAAGACCTTTCATGAGAGGCCAATTCAGCCCTGTTGTAAGCAGACACAACTCCATCGAAGTCTATGGACTTATGTCCTCTTACACCAGAACTGAATTTGGCCTGTTCTCTGTAACAGCAGTATTTACTACATTTTATACCATTTAGAGAGCACCCCCATTATTTTTCTGTTTTAAGTTATGGGGGCACGTTCTGATTTCACTTACCCCTGTATAAATCCAAAGCAACTTAAGTGGTGTTACATCACTATAAAACCTATTAGGGTTGTCAAGCGATTTAAAAAATTAATTGTCCAATTAATCGCACTGTTAATAATAGAATACCATTTATTTAAATATTTTTGGATGTTTTCTAAATTTTCAAATAGATTGATTTCAATTACAACACTGAATGCCAAGTGGACAGTTCTCACTATATTTATTTTTTATTACAAATATTTGCACTATAAAAAAATAAATAGTATATTTCAATTCACCTAATACATGTACTGTAGTGCAATCTCTTTATCATGAAAGTTGAACTTACACATGTAGAATTATGTAAAAAAAAAACTGCATTCAAAAATAAAACAATGTAAAACTTTAGAAGCTACAAGTCCACGCAGTCCTACTTCTTGTTCAGCCAATCGCTCAGACAAACAAGTCTGGTTACAATTTGCAGGAGATAATGCCTCCTGCTCCCTGTTTACAATTTCACCTGAAAGTGAGAACAGGCGTTTGCATGGCACTGTTGTAGCCGGCGTCACAAGATATCTACGTGCCAGATACGTTAAAGATTCATATGTCCCTACATGCTTCAACCACCATTCCAGAGGACATGCATCCATGCTGATGACGGGTTCTGCTCAATAACGATCCAAAGCAGTGCAGACTGACACATGTTCATTTTCATCATCGGAGTCGGACGCCACCAGCAGAAGGCTGATTTCCTTTTTTGGTGTTTGGGTTCTGTATTTTCCGCAGCGGAGTGTTGCTCTTTTAAGACTTCTGAAAGCATGCTCCACACCTTGTCCCTCTCAGATTTTGGAAGGCACCTCAGATCCTTAAACCTTGGGTCGAGTGTTGCATTTATCCTTAGAAATCTCACATTGATACCTTCTTTGCGTTTTGTCAAATCTGCCGTGAAAGTGTTCTTAAAACGAACATCTGCTGGATCACCATCCAAGACTGCTATAACACAAAATATATGGCAAAATGTGGGTAAAACAGAGGAGGAGGCATACAATTCTCCCACAAGGAGTTCAGTCACAAATTTAATTAACGCATTATTTTTTTTAAGGAGCGTCATCAGCATGGAAGCATGTCTCTGGAATGGTGACCAAAGCATGAAGGGGCAAATGAATGTTTAGCATATCTAGCACATAAATATCTTGCAACACCAGCTACAAAAGTGCCATGCGAACACCTGTGCCCACTTTCAGGTGACATTGTAAATAAGAAGCAGTCAGCAGTATCTCCCATAAATGTAAACAAACTTGTTTGTCTTAGCGATTGGCTGAACAAGAAGTAGGACTGAGTGGATTTGTAAGCTCTAAAGTTTTGACATGGTTTTGTTTTTGAGTGCAGTTATGTAACAAAAAAAAATCTAAATTTGTAAGTTACACTTTCACGATAAAGAGATTGCACTACAGTACTTGTATGAGGTGAACTGAAAAATACTATTTCTTTTGTTTATCATTTTTACAGTGCAAATATTTGTAATAAAAAATAATAATATAAAGTGAGCAGTGTACACTTTGTATTGTGTTGTAATAGAAATCAATATATTTGAAAATGTAGAAAAACATACAAAATATTTAATAAATTTCAATTGGTATTCTATTGTTCAACAGTGCAATTAATCGTGATTCATTTTTTTAATTGCAGTTAATTTTTTTGAGTTAATTGCATGAGTTAACGGCAATTAATTGACAGCCCTAAAACCTATATAAGTAAGCGAAATGAGAATTATGCCCAAGAGAGTTCCTGTATATTTACACCAGTGTAACTGAGATCAGAACCTAGCCCAGAGGTCTGAGGTTTCTATGAAGAGACATTATGAAGCAGGTCCTGGAGGATAATGCAATGCTCAGACTACCTGGAAACATACTGGACTGGGAGAGTTCACAGCTACTCGTGGGGAGAAATATATTACATACTTTTAGAAAGACTTTTCTTGTTGCAATGTTCAGCCCTTCAAACCCCGCTGAATACACCTTACTCTCCACGGTCACACCACATCATACCACTGTTTGTTTTCTATATTTTCAGATGCTGATGTTAGCTGCTTACATTACCACATAGACCTACTGACAGAATAGCACCAATGTTCAGTAGCAATTGCACAAATGCACTTTAGAATGAGCATAGGACTGCGGAATTGGGTCCACAATTTGTTAAACTGGCTACAACCCGTTCATTATCTCACCCTTTCTTAGACCATTTGGAACCCCATTATGTCAGTGTTATTTTTAAAAGCTGATTCCCGTAAATATATTCCCAGGCTTAGGATCTACTGGAGGTTTTTTATTACACTATCCATAAAGCAAAGTGCACTTCTCAAGCTAAAACATAGTGGGTGAGATCCTCAGCTGCTGTAAATCAATAGACATGAAAGCACAGGTGAGGATTTCATCAGCGCTGGAGTTCAACTTGAGACATATATCATTCATACCACCTTGACTTATTTACTCATGTCCTGATTAAAAGGTATCTGTAGAGATATTACTAGAGGGAATGGACAGTAATACCTCCTAGTAACTCTGTATTCAGAGCAGTAAAACTAATGTTCCTTTAAAGCAACATAGACATTAAGTGCCTATTAATAATGAAAGTATGTTTGAAATACCCTTTTCCCCCCAGGTTGGAAGCATGCTAAAGACTCCTAAATTACCCATCTGGCTGTGCAACATCAGTGGCATATACAGTGTTCTCTTCAGCACAAACAGGCTGCTCTTATCTGACTGGAAAATGGAACACATCTTTGATCTTTACTTATATAATGGGCAGCCATCACAGAAAAAAACAGTACATCTAACAGTAGGTAGGCATTTAAGCTTATCAAAGAAAGATATTTAAATGTATATCACTGTCAGTGTTTAATATTAGTCTGTTCATGTAGAGATACAGTAAACAGTGCATAAGAGACAGCTCAGATCAAAAGCTGATTTTAAGAGACATAATCAGTTGGGTGGGGATAATATTCTTGAGCAGAAGCTCTATTATTGGGGCGATATCTAAGAATATTGTCAGTAGAATTGACCACTTTTGAATCTATATATGAATATCAAGAATCCTCTGAGATGCTGAGCATCCTCGATACCCACCAATATTAATAGGAATTGAGAGCACAGCACCATGCAGGACTGGGATCACATTATTATTATTACATGTATTACAGTAGTGTCTTGAGGTTCCAACCAAGATCAGGGCCTAACTGTACCAAGTGCTGTACAGACACCTAGTGTGAGACAGCCCCTGCCCTACAGAGTTCACAATCTCAATAGACAAGGGTGGAAGAGAGGAAGTATTATTATCCACATTTACAGATGGGAGACTGAGGCACAGAGAGATTAAATTACCTGCCGAAGGTCAATGGCAGAGCTAGGAATTGAATCCAGATCTCCTGAGTCCCAGTCCAGTGACTTAATCACAAAACTGTCCTCCCCTAATGAAACAATGGCACAGATACATCATGATGTTGCAGCCCATAGGCCAGATCATCCATTTGTGTCTAATAGGTACAGAAAGAGAGTGTGCCACGACGGCCAGTCTGCTGCTACTCTACTGCACTGTACGCCGCTGAGGCTAGGTCTTTTGGGGTACAGCAGTTTATTGGAGCCGGGAACTGGATCTGCAGGAGGTGGCTCAGGGACTGCCACTCTGGTTGGATGGCCCCTAGAACTGTGACTCAACGATTATACTTTCATTCCATGCACTACATTGTAACCCCACCTGCAGCTTTCCCACCACCCTTTGCCCCATCACTGCTATATAAAAGCCACTAGGGGACGTTATGGCTGCTCTGATTTAATAAACTGTATATCCTGAGCTTTGCATGCTGCTGCAGGTGCAGACTTTGATGTATTTTCAGTAACAGCCTTCTAAACAGCTAATGACTAGCACAATAACCCATGGGAAAGCAAGACTTTATTCTGAACCGTTTCACTGAGTTCAGAATCAAGTAATAACTGACGGAAAGGGCCTCTCCAGCCTATTTATAATCAAGGGGAAGGACTGAGAGCCCAAGGGCCTTTAACATAGCTGGTCTTAAACTGCCAGGAAGTGTGCCACCCAGAGGTCATTACTGCTATTGTAAACTAGGGTCAGATTTTTAGGATGTGAGGTCCTTGTCCATTTTTACACCAACAGTTCGTTCCAGTTGCATGCCCATATGCTTGTAATGCCCACAGACTTCAAGCCTCACTTTCTGAAATTCTGACCCCCAAAACTGAACATTTAAAACAGTCGCCTTTGAAATTATGAACTGTTGGAAAGCAAGTAGTGCCACCTATGTTAAATTTAAACTACATATTGCCATGAGTCTAGAGTTTCATCTGCAATAGCTGCATTCGCCTAGCAGTTCTAGACCAGCTCTGCATGTAGAAGAGCAGAATATTACCACACAGTCCCATTAGGCTTCTAATGTGGGATTTTAAAATCTGATCAGCGGTTGCACAAAACAGCCAATGGAGCTGTAGCAATTAGACTCATATTGCTGGGGTTTTTTCACTGAATCTGGGGCATTGCTCTTTCAGACACTCATTCTCATCATTGGGAAAAGAATCACTGTGAAGAAAGTGATCCAGAGAAGAGATTTCCTTCTGTGGAGATGGCAATCAGAACTAAGTGGGAGGGGGCAGCCATCAACTGGAATGGGGCTGTCCCATTCTTCTGAAGAAAGAGACTGCACAAATGTGGCATCCACGGCCCTGTGACTGGCTCTGTAAAGTACGGAAGTCCACTGAGGAAAAGAATGCTTTGTTACCATTAGAACAATCTTTGCCATCTTAACAGGACTCCCAGCTTAGACTGGCATTATAGTCTACTACGAATCACTTTGCATTTGGTTATAAATTATCATTTATGAAACAGAAGAATTCATCATTAAACTATTTTAATCTATACAACAATTCTGGGAGGGGGTGTAGTTTATGCTACACACACACACACACTTCTCACAGCTGCAGGCTGAAAAAAGAGTAAGGAGAAAAGTGGAGCATGGCAACTTTTTGGGGGGAAGAAGGGGCCACACCAACACTATCACTTTCTCCCAGGGCAAGCAGTGATGTTAACTGAATAATAGTATCTCCTGTATGTGCTGTACATAGTGGAAACAAAATCAGAGTCAATAAAGCGAGGATAGTATAAAAGACCATTATGTTCATCTGATGTGTATGAAATGCAAGCTGCTCAACGTTTCAAATTCTTTGCACTTCTGATTTGTCACTTAATTAATGTCTTTAAAAAAAGAAATCTTCTACTGTAAGTAAAGAAAGCGTCCTAGTGGACTGAGCATAGGATTTGAAGCTGGGAACTAGATACAGCTCACTTCTGAGGCATTTTTGGTTGCAAGGTACAATAGCATGTGATTTTTCAAATGCACTCAGCATTGACCTAACTTTGCTCGCACTGGGAGCAAATATGAGGCAACTCTGAGCAATTATTAAAGTCCCACCCGAAGACTTTAAATGTGAGAATGTAGCCCTGCTTCAAATATTGAATGACATTCATTCCTTGAATTTCAGGATGGTGGAGAGTAGAACTGCACTTTCTGCACTGGAGTTGCACCCTTGTGCCAGGACTCAGTTTCACACAGGGATTCCTTTGGCCCAGTGATTACTACAAGGTCTTTTGTGGACAGCTGTCCCTTCCCTGTGTGCATTCCATATATATAGGGAGACCATCTTTTCAAAAGGCAAAAGCGGGACATATGCAGGAGTCCTGCACCCCCGGCTGCGGCCCCTCCCCCTGCTTCTCCTCCTCCTCTTCCCCTGAGACCCCACTCCACCCGGAGGCCCTGGCCAGGCCAGAGGCTGGAACCAGGCTATGGTAAGAGCAGCCCAAGGAGCTGGGCAGCTGTGTGGAGTCCCAAACCCTCCACCTGCCCTGGATGGGGGGCTGGGGTGCCCAAGACCAGCCCCCAGCCAGTGTCCCTGCCCCCCCAAGGCACACCACCAAGGGCAGGTGGACAGTCCCAGGCTCCCCACAGCAGCCCAAGCTACCTGACCAGCTCTTATTACTGCCTGGCTCACCTCAGACCCCCGCCACGGAAGAGACTAGTGCCACCCCTGAGCCTCAGGGAAAGTGCAGAGCTGTGCCGGAGGGATTCTGGGACAAATGCTGTCCCAGAGTCATTCAGCCCGGGACAGGAACTTGAACTCTGCATTTCAGGCCTGTCCCACCCAATTTGGGACAGGTGGTCACCCCATCCATATACTGCACACACCAACTTAACCTGTAATCAGAGTCGCTACCACTTTGCTAGTAAAAAAATTAAACTATTACTATGGAGTGAGTATCTATTTCTGGAACAACAGAGCCCTGGCAACTAACCAACTGAGTGCTACCATAATAGGTATGGAGGAAACAGAAGCTGGTAGTCTGTTCAAATGAAACTGTAACAGGAAATTAATTTCCACTGTAAATTAATTCTTACAATTCCCCTTCATTACAGGACTTGGACTTTTCTGACAAAACATTTTATCTAGACCAATTTCTTTATAATTTTGGTGAACTACAGTGATGAGAAAAAACACTCACCCTGGGTTAGTTTCATCCAACCCTTTTGAAAACTGCATTTTAATTTCAATGAGAGGAAAAACAACATCATGTCCACAAGTCAGTGGTAGAGCTCTAGTATAGAACTGGTGACTGATTCCTGCCTCAGATACCCAGACACATTGACAAACCAGGAACAGAGTATTCTAGTGACTGCATTTTAAAATACAGTTCCTCTCAGTTTTCTTGTCATTCTTTGTCTCTTTTTCTCTGTACAACACATACAAATATTCTGTTTATATGTATAAGCATGTAAACGTTATGTAACATGACATACCTGAACATCTAAAAATAAAAAGTCATATGATATTAACTGTTCCATGAAATAAACAGAAAATTGATCTTATCAGAATGGTGTCCTTTGATTGTGTGCACAGACAGATAGACAGTACAGTATGAAAGTGTAAAGAACTTGTCACTACTGAGAACAATTTGCATCTATTGCACACAAAAAACCCCATGTAAATCAAACATTTTTAGCAATAAACAGTATCCTAAAACACCTGCTCTACATAAAATCTCTTGCATTAAATGTTATTTAAGTTCTCCACAAGGTGGTGCTACTATAGCTATTAATTTACCCTTTACTTCAGCAAAAATGGTACAAAAACTCACACGCGGGAAGCTGAGTATTTTGCCAAAAGCAACCTCTTCAAATATTTGTCAGGTGTATTCGGTGATTTTAGTGACCATGAGACTGCATAATGTGGGCAAGCTCTGTGCAATATTCCCATGTAAACTTGGGCAATGCACATAGGGGGACCAGGCGGCAAGTGTGAAAAATCAGGACGGGGGTGGGGGTGATAGGAGCCTATATAAGAAAAAGACCCAAAAATCGGGACTGTCTCTATAAAATCAGGACATCTGGTCACCCTAAATGCACATGACTTGTGATTTGCAAACAACTCACCAATTCCATTTTGGGCCTGGAGTACCTTCCTAAACACTGCTCCTCAAACCACCTCCTTCGCCTCATTCAAATCCCCCCTCCCCTGCCACCTCATCTCTGCTGTCTTACCTAAAAGAAGTAAGAAAGGGGAAAAAGGGGAACAGAAACGTCAAGATGTGCACATGCCTCACTGAGCTGAGAAACCATCTGACCTCACTGTTTCCCTTTGATTTCCTCTCTTCTGCCCCTCCCCACGCCCTGGCCTAGCATCTGTTTATATCCCCCTTGTTGCATCATGTCTAATCTAGGCTGTACGTTCCTCTGAGCAGGGACAGCGTCTTCGTTCATTTCTCTGAGGCTGCAGCACATTTTGGGGGGCTCTAAAAATAACAGACCGGTGGCTATTAGTTAAGCCTATTTAAAAAAAACAGGTGTGGAGATTAAACAGCTCTGACTGCTCAGAGAAATTCTGCATTCAAGAGGTTAATCACAATTAAAATAACTGTGGCTTTCCACCTTTAGCACAGAAATTTCTTCTCAGAAGGCAGGCTAAGGCTGCAGACCTGCAGAGACTCACACACCTACTTAACTTTACCCATGAATAGTCTAGGCAGGCCAGACTTCCATTTTTAAGCCGGACAATCTGCCATGACAAAGTATTTCACAAACAAATCCAGTCAATGTAAACAATGAAACTCACAACTCATTTTGGTACCTTACCTGAGCCAGCCTCAATATTCAAACAATGTAACTCCTTGAAAACTCCTGGATGAGCTGGAAAGTTTATTACTCCAAGAGCAATCAAACAGTGATGAGGATGATTATGAAATGGCTTTCAAGAGCTGGACATAAATTCAACTTTCTGACTACCTATGGTTGGTGGCACATCCTATTCAAAGCCCCATACAACATGAGTGGGTACATTTTCCTGACTGTTCTTTATAAATTCTGTTTCATAATAGCAGCTAGAAACCTCACACATTGCATTTCTAGGGGATATTGCATGGATTAGATGGGTGAAGTCACTTGGGGTGAAATCCTGCCTCACTGAAGAGAACGGAAGTTTTGCCATTGGCCTCAAAGGGACCAGGATTTTACCCCTAGTATTCAATATTGTGTTTTATTATAACAACAGCTTACACAAGCCGAAGGAGAGGAAACAGCATCCAGAAAAGCACAGCACTGGGAGTCTGGGTTTCCATCTCTGTCACATGGATATTTAGCATCTGTAACATGGGGGGTAATAATGTCTGCTTCATAAAGGTGTTGTGGGGCTAATGTTTGCCAGGAATTTTGACATCCTTGATCAGGAGGCACTAGGGGAGTGCAAAGCACTTTTTATAGGATACCTAGCACTGTAACTTCCCACAAGCAATTCTTTTCCAATGCCCCTCCTCACACACCTACACCCACACCACATTAGCTTACCACACAATTCCTATTTTTAAAAAAAGATTAAATGCTGCCATCTCCTCAGGCATCTTAAAATATGAAGTCACCGTGAACAACCCTTTATCAGAGGCTATAGGAGTGAATGAACCAGACAGGACATCTTTTCATATCACCAAGCTGTGCAGCTTCCATATCCAGCAATTACCCAGAAACTGGGAATTAGAAAGTAATTTAGAAAACGAGAATGGCCACCATCCAGCCGGGAGAGGTGGTACACACATCACTAATTACTGTTAATAATGCAGAACTTTCACCCACACTCTCATGTTCTACAAAGCATGAGTATCATTTTTCTCTGTTTTTCTGATGAGGAAATTGTGTCATGGAGAAACCAAGTGATTTGCCCACAGAGTTTGAATAAGAAAGTGACATGGCTGGGAATAGAATTCAGGCCTTCTAACTCCTACTTCTGTACCCGATTAACTTGGCCACTGCACACCCAAAGATACAAAGATTATGGCTCAGTATTAACAGCTCAGCTTTAACACATGAGAAAGTGCTGAAGCTCTTCAAAGCATAGTGAACACTGTCTCCTGTGTCTATGTCTACACATACAAGCCAACCTCCCTACCAGCTAAAGCAACAACCCCCTTTTTTGGACTCTTACGTCTTTGTAAAGAAACATTAGTGGACAAAAAAGCACTTAAAGCCACAAAATAGGAGTTTGAAAGCAGTTTCAAGCACTAGGCGTATCTGAGTCCTCCTGCCAATTCCTGTTGTTTTATAAGCAGAATTTTTTTTGGCCCGGGGGTTGGGAGGGTCCACTTGTTTGTTTGCTTTTTAACTATTTTTCTCTTCTCTATTGCTGTGTGAAAGATCCACACAAACAAATGGGAAAGTTGGCTAACTATCCATAGGAAATAATAGAACTGACTAAACTGCTATCAAATGGACAATGTAAGCAAACCGGGGGAAAACTTTCCCTTTTCTAGACACATTCACTCATTCACTTACACTACCTTAGGTAACAACAGCAGGTAAAAACATTCAGAGAATAGTGCAATTTTAAAATTAGAAACATAGGAATTGCCTGACCGGCTCAGACCCAAGGTCCATGTAGTCCAGTATCCTGTCTCCGGCAGTGAACAGCACCAGATGCTTCAGAAGAGCCCTGCAGTAGGCAGATGTGGCATAATCTGCCCACCACGTAGGCCTCATCCTGCTCTCTGATGGTTAGGTTTAAGCCCTGACGCACTAGGATTAATATCCATGGGTGGAGGATATAATAGGCCGGGGCGGTTCTGCATCCCATGGCGCTTGCCGCCAGATGCCTAGTTACAGGTTTGGCGGGGGGAAGGTGTTGCTTTATTATGCCCCATACAGGTTCTAGGGTGGCTGAGGAGGCGGTGTGTGCTATTCAGCTTCCTGGGTTCACCAGTAATCTGCCTGGACTCCAGAGAGATTACTGATGAACTAAGGAATCTGAGTAACACATACTGCCTCCTCAACCGCCCCAGAATCTGCAGGGGGCATATCAAAAGCTCAGGTTGTTCTCCAGGAAGAATCACTGTCATGCTGCAGCTTTTCCTGAGCAGCTTGGGGTCTGGGGAGTGGAAGGAAGAGGAGGGGTGGCACAGCTGGCCCAGGGCTCCTTCAGGCAGGTCGTGGGGGCTCAGGGCTCCTCCGTCCAAGGGGGTGGCACTCAGGGCTCTGCCCCAGGGGAGGGGCATGGGCAGAAGGGGCGGAGCTGGGGACTAGCCTTCCCAAAACGGGGCTCCACCAGCTGCCCATGTTAATATACCTTCTGAAATTTTTGCATAATTAATTATGATAACTGAAATTGATGGTGTGTCTTTTAAACTCACCCATATGATCCCTCTGAGGGCCATGCTGGTCTAAAGACCCCCTATAATGTCTAATAAATGTAGGTTACAGAAGCCCTCATCTCTTTGAAACAGGCCAGCTCCATTTTCCAAAACAAAACAAGACTGATTTTACATGGGCTTCATTTCCCATCAGCAACAACACAGACCATCCAAATGCTGGTGACAAGACATAGGAATCCTAACCGTGCACACTCCCCTATGCACAAGCCTAGCAAAAAATGCTTTTTCCAGGTCTTTGAAATTCAATTTTCTCTCCCCCACCATAACATCATAATCTTATAAAGTGCAATGTCTCAAATTACCAAATACACAGAAAATTTTGGGTACATCTGTGTATCCTATACTGCCTGTATTTTTTCTTCCTTTTTTAATTATATTTAAATATTTCCGTCCTTAGACTGTAACATCGTATATGAAACATGGAAGCTTTTGTTTTTAAAACAACAATAATATTGGTGAAAACAAAAATATTGGCTAAAACAAAAATATGCCTACAGGGAAAGGTGCATTTGCAGCTAGATTAGATATCAGCTACCTTCTTGCCATAAATGATATTCTCTTCATCTTACTTATAGGTAATAAACATGTGCAATGACACTCAAAGATACTCACAGAAACGTACATAACACGGTATGCAGCATGTTGTTTTGCTCTAGACCTAACTCCCTTCAGTTATTTAGGTATCTGCTTACTCTGTTTTGTTGACATAGATCTATCTGTTGTATGGATAGCTGTTTGCATGTATCCTTTTTGCTCTTATTTTTTTTACTATCTGCTTTGTGAATCACCCTTTTTTTCTGGAAATAATGGTCACTATGGGCTTGTCAAGCCTTTTAGGTAGTGGTGTGTACTGTACTATTTTGTGTCAAGGGTGGGTTACCCTTTCCAAGCATCTTTGTCTTCAAGAATGGACAGTCATAACTTGGTAGACAAGCCAGTGTGAGGCAATGGAAATGCGCATGCTCTTTTGGTACCTATCCAACTGGTTTAGGACCTGATTTTGCTGAGTTCCCATTTATTTAAGTCAGTCTTGTGGGTGTTAGCACTGAAAATCAGGCCCAAAAAGTCTTTGACAAGTGTTAGGTAGGGTAGTTATTTAGCAAGAGCCTTTGGTAGAAAAAAAAGTGAAATAGCTACATACAAAGATTTGAAAACTAGATCCTGCTTAAATATATTAACATGTTTTTAAATTAATGTCTATTAATGGATTACACAAAACGATACTCTTGTGTTACAAACGCCCATATTATTCCACTCCATTTGTCGGCAGGTTGTTATTTCTCTCTGTCTCTTTCTCATACCACAGCACACATAATAAACCACAAAAAATAACAAGGGCACATTCTGCCCTCATTTTCACTTCATGAAATTGCACTGACTTTCCTGGGGTAGCATAGGCAAAGCTTAGCTGTAAGGGTCTAACTTAAATCTGCAGAGCCAAGGTCTGACTTTAGTTACACCACTGTAAATCTGAAATGACTCCACTAATTTGAATAGAATTCATGTGTAAATGAGAGCAGAATTTGGCCCTCAAAAGCAAGGACCTTTGAAGGCCCCCATCTGTACTAAATTAAAGCCAAATCAGGGGAATTGGATACAAAAATAAAGCTTTAGCACTGTTACAGGGACACAGCTAAATCCAATCTCCAAGTTTTAAGTGAGTTGTAACTGATTCCCCTGACTGGTTTAGTTGTTGTGTAGTATAAATAGGACCAAAGTTAACCCTCAGATGCCATCTTTAACTTATTCTATTGTGATTAGGTATATTTTGGGGATTTCTAAACAACACACTTAAGACACACTTTTAACATTATTGACTTAATTGTAGTAGAAAGAGAGACCCTGACACATGCGGCCTGGTACAAGGCCTGAGGCCTGAACCAAAGTCAGCAAAAGTCAGGCTATGATCAAAGGTCAGGCCCTGCTATAAAGCAAATGCCTGCTTACAAGTTCACTATCCAGTACATGGCCTTGGCAATAACATGGCTGGTGTTGATAAAACACAGGCACTCCTAAGATGGGCTAGGCCAGGGTTGGGCAAACTTTTTAGCACGAGGGCCACATTAGGGTTGCAAAACGGTATGGAGGGCCGGGTAGGGAAGGTTGTGCGTCCATAAACAGCCTGGCCCCCGCCCCCTATCTGCCCATTCCCACTTCCCGCCCCCGGACTGCCCCTCTCAGAACCACCGACCCATCCAACCCCCCTGCCCCTTGTCCTCTGACCACTCCCTCCCGGGACCCCCACCCCTAACCGCCCCCCCAGGATCCCACCCCCAATCCAACCCTCCTGCTCCCTGTCCCCTGACTGCCCCGACCCCTATCCACACCCCTGCCCCCTGACAGGTCCCCCAGGACTCCCGACCCATCCAACACCCCCCCACACTCCTTGTCCCCTGACCGCCCCCTCCTGCGACCCCAATCCCTAACTGCCCCACCCAGGACCCCACCCCCTATCCAACGCCCCCTGCTCCCGGTCTCCTGACCGCCCCCCCCCGAACCTCTGCCCCATCCAACCGCCCCCTGTCCCCTGACTGCCCCCCCAGGACCTCCTGCCCCCCCAGGACCTCCAACCCCCCCCTCCCGCCGCCCCCTTACCATGCCGGTCAGAGCGGCATGACAGGCTTATTGGAAAGCCTGGGAGGTGGGCGGGCGCAAGCTGCGCTGCCCGCACGGCGGCGTTACTACGAGGGAGGGGAGACAGCAGGGGAGGGGCCAGGGGCTAGCCTTCCTGGCTGGGAGCTCAGGGGTTGGGCAGGATGGTCACACGGGCCGATGTGGCCCGCGGGCCGTAGTTTGCCCACCTCTGGGCTAGGCACTAGGCATTCACAGAAACACATTCTGGAAGGGTAGTACTAGATCAGTCCGATACAAAGTTATGGTATAAACACACTGCCCGAAGATGGTACAAGGACACAAAGGCACCCCCTAAGGATAAGGACAGGATAATGGATGCAGATGTTTTGTTTGAACCAACAGGTACAAGGTGTAGGGTGATCACTAACCACATCAGAAGGGTACTATGTAACTTGTTTGTATCCGTGTATAAAAGAAGGGGTCAAAGGAGGAGTGTCTTTGTCTGACCGAAGGGGCAGTGGGAGATCCTGCCACTGACTGAATTGGTCCACTGTCACAAGCATACATGTATTAGTGTCCCTGCAGAGTCCATGGGGGGCTGGTACCATGCTTTGTCAGCAATAAATCCGGATGAGCACCTTCGCCACTGAACCAAGTCGGTAATCTTTCTGGGCCGTTCAATCGAGGTCTGCTGGTCTGGCAACCTGACCAGAGCCAGGACAGCACACGGAGGGAACACACAGGCAATCAACTACTGACAACACTAACCTTTCCTTCTCAGCTATTATTGATTACACTGCAAAATCCTAGCAAGTGTGTGATCCATTGACACACTAATCCCTATCAGGCCCGGGGTGTCACACCTGAGTATCAAGACCTGCTAAAAACCTTTAAGAGTTACTTGCACAGAAGCTGAACGATGTTTTTACACTGCTGGCACTGTTGACAGTCTGCAGCCACAGCAGTATAACACCACAGACCTTTTCAATGTATAAACTAACTAGGCATTGTTTTGAAAAGCACAGAAAAGCATTTAAAAGCCACAAAACTTGAGTCTAACTGCTATGGTTAGTAGACCCTAAATTATATATCAGATACACACATTACAAATACACACACAAATCTGTGTCTTTTTTAAACAAATGAGTGTGTTTCCAAACAAATGCTTCTATTCAAAATGAAAAAAAAAATGAAGATGCAAACACCACAAACAAACAAATACATATCAATTCATTCAGGCGCAACTCTACAACAACAATTCAGTGTGTGTACCCAAATGAGGAAAAATATTTTGGTAGGAAGAGAGGTCCAACCACAAGCAAAAATACACTGTTTTGAAATAATGAAAATACTTTGCAAGTGAATTCTAAAAAAACAAGCGAACTTTAAAATGTATTAATATATAAAAATTTTCTGGATGGACACTTAAAATGTGAAGTTACAGCTCAAATTTAATTTGAGATATAAAATTAAAACAATCTCAACGCTGGGGTTTGTAGTGGAAACTGACAACTCTCCATATAGCAGCATTCCCATGCTCTCCTATGACGCTGAAGTGTTATGCTTAATTTTAAAACACATTCCTGAGAAAAAGATATTCCAAAAAGGAACCTGATCCTTTCTTATTGAACTCTATGACATAAGAACATAAGAATGGGTTAGACCAATGGTCCATCTACCCCAGGATCCTGTCTTCCAATAGCAGCCAATGTCAGATGCTCCATAGGGAATGAAAACGGCAATTTATTGAGTGATCCATCCCATTGTCCAGTCCCAGGTTCTGGCATTCAGAGGTTAGGGACACCCAGAGCATGGGGTTGCATCCCTGACCATCTTGCCTAACAGCCATTGATGGACCTCTCCCATGAACTAATCTAATTCTTTTTTGAACCCAGTTATATTTTTGACCTTCACAACATCCCCTGGCAATGAGTTCCACAGATTCACTGTATGCTGTGTCAAGAAGTATTTCCTTATGTTTGTTTTAAACCTACTGCCTATTAATTTCATTGGCTGACCCCTGATTCTTGTGTAATGTGAAGCGGTAATTAACACTTCCTTATTCACTTTCTCCACACCAATCCTGATTTTATAGACCTCCATCCTATCCCCCCCATAGATGTCTGTTTTCTAAACGGAACAGTCCCAGACTTTTTAATCTCTCCTCATAGGGAAGCTGTTCTGTACCCCTTACAATTTTTGTTTCCCTTCTCTGTACTTTTTCCACTTCTAATATATCTTGAGATGGGGCAACCAGAACTGCACGCAGTATTAAAGGTGTGGACATACCATAGATTTTTATACTGGAATTACGATATTTTCTGTCTTATTATCTATCCCTGTCCTAATGGTTCCTAACATTCTGCTAGCTTTTATGACTGCTGATAAACATTGAGCTGATGTTTTCAGAGAACTATCCACAATGACTCCAAGATCTCTTTCTTGAGTGGTAACAGCTAATTTAAACCCCATCATTTTGTATGTATAGTTGTGATTATGTTTTCAATGTGTGTTACTTTACATTTATCAACACTGAATTTTAGCTACCATTGTGTTGCCCAGTCAACCAGTTTGCTGAGCTCCCTTTGTAACTTTTGCAGTCAGGTTTGGTCTTAACTATCTTGAATAATTTAGTATCATCTGTATACTTTGCCACCTCACTGTTTACCCCTTTTCCAGATCATTTCTGAATATGTTGATTAGCACTGCTCCCAATACAGATCCTTGGGGGACCCCGTTATTTACTTCTCTTCACTGTGAAAGCTGACCATTGATTCCTACCCTTTGTTACTTATCTTTTAACCAGTTACTGATCCATGAGAGGAACCTTCTCTTTTACCCCATCACTGCATACTTTGCTTAAGAGCCTTTGGTGGGGGACTTTGTCAGAGGGTCTCTGACAGTCCAAGTATATTATATGGGCACTGGATCACCCTTGTCCACACGTCTGTTGGCCCCCCTCAAAGAACTCTAATAGATTGGTGACACATGATTTCCCTTTACAAATACTGTGTTGAGTCTTCCCCAACATACTAAGTTCATCTATGTGTCTGATAATTCTGTTCTTTATTACAGTTTCAACCATTTGCCTGGTACTGAAGTTGGGCTTACTGGCCTGTAATTGCCAGGATCGCTTCTGAAGCCTTTTTTTTAAAAATTGGCATCACATTAGCTATCCTCCAGGCATCTGGTACAGAGACTGATTTAAGTGAGAGGTTACATACCATGTATACTAGCTCTGCAATTTTATATTTCAGTTCGTTCAGAACTCTTGGGTGAATACCATCTGGTCCTGGTGACTTATTACTGTTTAATTTATCAATTTGTTCCAAAACCTCCTCTACTGACACCTCAATCTGGGACAATTCCTCAGATCTGTCAGCTAAAAAGAATGGCTCGGGTGTGGGAATCTCCCTCACATCCTCTGCAGTGAATTCATTTAGCTTCACCACAATGGCCTTTAGCACCTCAATCCTCCAGTGGCCCCACTGATTATTTGGCAGGCTTTCTGCTTCTGTACTTTAAAAAAAATTGCTCTTTTCTGTGTCCTTTGCTAGTTAGTCTTCAAATTATTGTTTGGCCTGCCTGATTATACTTTTATTCTTGACTTGCCAGAATTTATGTTCCTTTCTATTTTTATCAGTGAGATTTGACTTCCAATTTTTAAAGGCTGACTTTTTGCTTCTAACCATCTCTTTTAGTCTGTTGTTTAGCCATGGTGGCATTTTTTTGGTCCTCCATTTTTTTTGTTTGTTTGTTTCAGGCGGGGAGGTTGGATAGGAGGGGTATACATATAGTTTGAACCTCTATTATGGTATCCTTAAAAAGTTTACATGCAGCTTGCAGGCATCTCACTCTTGTGGCTGTTCCTTTTCATTTGGGGAGAGGGATAGTTCAGTGGTTTGAGCATTGGCCTGCTAAACCCAGGGTTGTGAGCTCAATCCTTGAGGGGGTCATTTGGGACAAAAATTGGGGATTGGTCCTGCTTTGAGCAGGGGGTTGGGCTAGATGACCTCCTGAGGTCCCTTCCAACCCTGATATTCTATGATTTCCATTTAACTAGCCGCCTCATTTTTGTGTAGCTCCCCTTTTGGAAGTTAAATGCTACTGCGGTGAGTTTCTTTGGTTACTCCCCTTCCACCCCCCCTAAGGATGTTAAATTTAATTACATTATGGTTGCTATGACCGAGCGGTTTAGCTATGTCCACCTCTGGGATCAGATCCTGTGCGCCACTTAATACTTTGAATTGCCTCTCCCCTTATGGACTAAGCTTTCCTAGAAGCAGTCGTTACTGGTGTCTAGAAATTTTATCTCTACAGCCAATCCTGAGATAATGTTCCCAGTCAATATGGGGATAGTTGAAATCCCCCATTATTATTGGGTTTTCTGTTTTTATAGCCTCTCAAATCTCCTTAGACATTTCACAGTCACCATTACCGTCCTGATCAGGTGGTTGGTAGAATATTCCTAGAGCTATACTCTTTATTATTCAAGCATGGAATTTCTATCCATAAAGATTCAATAGTTCTTTTTGATTCATTTAAGATTTTTTATTGTATTTGACTCTGTGCTTTCTTTCACATACAGTGCCACTCCACCCATCAGCATGACCTACTCCGTCATTCCTACATGTTTTGTACCCTGATATTACCGTGTCCCATTGATTATCATCATTCCACCAAGTTTCTGTGATGCCTATTGTATCAATATCCTTATTTTACTACCTCAAGTTCTCTCATCTTAGGATTTAGAGTTCTTGCATTTGTATACAAGCATTTATAAAATTTATCAGTATTTAGTTGTCTGCCTTCATGTGTTGTAACTGAATGAGACTTTTTTTGTTTGGCTTTTTCTCTTCACTCCCTACCTGTACTTTATCAATTTCTATCCTGTACTCTTTCATAGAATCATAGAATTGGAAGGGACCTCGAGAGATCATCTAGTCCAGTCCCCTGCACTCATGGCAGGACTAAGTATTACTTAGACCATCCCTGACAGGTGTTTGTCTAACCTGCTCTTAAAACTCTCCAATGATGGAGAGTATAGAGTACTAGGGTATAGAGTATCCCCGTTAATAAATCCTCCCTGACCTCAGTGGGAGCTTTGGCTGTGCAATGAATGCAGGCTTGGGCCCTGTAATTGTAAAGTTGTAGCGTTTTAAATGGATTGAAAAATTCAGAGAACGAATACCAGTGTAGTCGCAGACATGAAACCGCAAGATCTGAACTATTCACTGTTACAGTAATGGCAAGCACTGGCAGCAATGGCTTGCAGTGAAGGGACTTCTCATCTGATGGAGTCAAGGACAGTGAATTTTCAAAAGCCTCAGCCATGTATTTCAAAAACTACCTTATTTCAATTTAAATCTCACTGATCCTGTGTAGTGTGTGGTTCAGTGACATTTTAAGAACATACAGACCATGATCCTTGTAAAAGACAAAGCCGCTTGACTAAAAAAAATGAATGAATAATTGCTACTGCCTACCTTGCCTTCTTTGCATTCTTGAGATGATTTCACTAAGAATATCTCTACCCTATAAAGACTATACCAGAAAAACTATGCCAGTATGGCCCTGCAGCCTACACCAACGGAAGGGGTTTTACTATCGGTATAGCAACACCACCTCCCTGCATGACGTAAGCTACATCGATAAGGCATTCTTCCACCAACATTACCATGTCTACACTGGGAGTTATGGTAGCTGATCTATGTCAGTCAGGGGTGTGATTTTTCCCCCACCCCGGACCGCCATAGCTTTGCCAATATAGTTTTCAAATGAAGACCAAGCCTGAGAAAACATACATCAGAGAAAGTCTGCGATGGTCTGAGAATGTCCTGTGGTGATTCTAGCAACCACTGACACCAAAACTAAGGCCATGTCTACACTACCATTTATGTCGTCAAAACTTATGTTGCTGAGGGGTGTGAAAAAGCACCCCACTAAGCAACATTAATTTTGCTGGCATCAGTGCTTCGCTCCAGTTGTTTTACTTGTACTACTTCAGTTTCTGAACTTTCTGTGCTGACTGCCTTTTATTTGTCTTGCCGTGCAGTAATTATCTATTCTTGATACTGTTTAAATGAGAGTTTTATAATTATCTAAATTATTCTAATATTTGGTCAGTCTTTTCTATATTTCTAATAATCAATGGCTCTCCTTGGAGTCATCTGTGACTATAATATAATATTAGCTAACTAATAATATGTTGATTATTTCTGAGTTTTATCATCACAGATGCACAGGGCAGAGAGCGGACAAAACAGTAAGAAAGACATTTTGTTCTCTCTTCACATACCTTGCTTATTTTCCTCTATTGTTAGCTACTGTATGGGAAGCTATGAATTTAGCCCATAAAGGCCTCAGAATCAAATCCATGACTTCTTTAGTCACTTCTACAGCCACAGTTAAGAATATTCTTCAAGCTATTATACTTCTTAGTATGATTTGACTCTTTTGAGAAAAAACCTGACTAAAAAACTATTCAGAAAATCAATGGTCATCACGAAAAATTAGAAGTTGGGAAAAGATTTGCAAAGGCACAAATGGGACTTGGGTATTCATCCTCCATTAAAATTCAGTTGGTGTTTTGATACCCGTTTCCCCCTACATGTTTTTCCCCTATGATATTGCTAATGAATGTCAGATGAAATGCAAGCTCTTTTCACTATGTATTACTGCATTATGCATTATTGAACAGTTTACTAAAATGTTAAAAAAGTTGTAAAGTGCTGTATTGACACTAGAAATGCATGTACTAATGCCAAAAACATTTTTTCTTCTTATCAATTATATGATTTTGTGATTTTACAGGGCAGCTCTGGACTCTCTATGAACATGGGGGAAAAAATGATCTCCAATGCTTGGAACTATGACAATTTCCCTTTAATCTAAGTTCTGTACAGATAGTAACTTAATTAAGAATCTTGCTAGTGGCTAAAGTCAAGAATGAGTCATGCAGCTGCTCATATCATAGCAACCTTTCTAATTATAGAAGGCCTAACAAACAAAAAAAAACATGTAAGCCTCCATGAGGTAAGAAACTGTTCCTTTAAGCACAGATAGTCTCAGAGGCAAATTACAACAACTCTTTGGAAAATAGTCTCATTTTGCTGACAAGGAAACGCACACTAGTTATACCACTCCTTCAAGACTAACTGATCGTTATGATGGGTTATGCTGAACATGGGCGCTTGTATATAGGAAATAGTTCAGCCTTGTTTTTAACCTCTACACATGGTCATCGAACAAAAAGACAAACAGACCCAGACTTAAGTTTGACTCTTTACTAACCATAATCAAACGTATTCCTTCTTTTTCCTCTATTTCACTCAAATTGTAAAGAGGTACTGTAAGATTATTTTTTCCTCACAACCAACGTTTCCTCACATCTGTAATATTATTAAAACAAAAGGAATTTTGAAAATATCGAATCTGATTTTCTAATTTCACTTAGCATAGACAATGAAAACAACCAAATCAGTTCCACTTTCTGATTCTCATGCACTCTAGGAAAATATTAAACGTAAAGCAAAACAACAAAACATTCCACCACCACAAAACTCTTTTTTTGTCATTAATTCTTTTTAGATTTAATGAAAACAGGCCCCAATCCTGTTTATATTTACACAGGAGTAATTCCATTGAAGTTTGGGTTACATCTTCATTTTTTATTCATTCATACATGCTGGCAGTTTTTGTTGCATCCACTCCTGAGAATGGATTTCATACAAACAATTTAATTTCAAGCACCAAAATCACAGAGGTAACAATAACATGCTGCCTGCTATATTTTTCTACTTGTGACACAAGGTATTCCATGCTACAGTCAACGCTGTACTGCATTTTTCATTCTGGCATGCAGATGGTACAAGTCGATTCTTTTTCTATCCTTCCAGGAACTGCAGCTATGGACTTCTAGAATTCGATTATAACAGACTTGTGCATTATCAGCTGATGCATTACATGGTTAATTAGAGTATATAATAGAAGAATTTTAAAGTAGCTGTTGCTGAATTGGGGCTTAGAGAACCAATAGCTGCAATGGCTAAATGGATACAAGAGGAAATGCAGGAGTTTGCAGCTCTAGAATAATGGAATAAGAGCCTTAGCCTGAAGACAGGGAAATCTTGAGACAATCCAAAAACATCAACAAAAGTCAATTTCTAAAAAACACTGAAGATGCATTGCTTCTTAGTATTACTGTGGCTAAGTGCTTTTAGGTCTTTACCCAGAGTTCCAGGGTAACAATAGTCCATAGCCCAGGGAATACTTAAGAGTCACTTTCCTTTAGGCAAGTAGGATCCTTTGATCCCTTTTTAATGAGAGGAGATATGGTCTGAAATGATGCTGTGTAAACCAGATGCAATCAAACAAAATATGTGTCATTTCATTAGGCAGTCTTCTTTAATGCAGATTCAGTAATGTCAGAGTCAATTGGTTTTATGTTCACTGGTTGGACAAAACAAGCAATCTTCCAGCATTTACCTCACCAAATGAAGAACCACTGGATAATACTTAATTACACTTGCTTTGGCCCTGGTCTTGCAAACTCTTAGACATGTGCATAACTTTAGTCAAGTGATTAGTATCAAAATTCCGTATATGCATTAGTGTTTGCCAAACAAGGGTTTCTAACTTTCACATCCCTGATGTTAACCATAGAAAATATTGAAAAAGCACTCTGAATTTTACATTATCTTAAAATCTGCCAAAGGAATTTTTGAAGTGATTATGTCATGTGTTCATGTAAAGTTAGAATATATGGTGTGACTGCTAGTCATAAAAGACTTATGTAACATGATTTGAGATTAACTTACGTTTTAAAAGTGTGCTAAATGTGCCACGGTGCACAGCACCAATAATCCATTATGCGGGAGAGTGCCTTTATTCTATTTGAAATGCCAAGGGTATTAATAGATGAGAATGACAAAGGAACAGAGGGAAACTCTAAGGATCTTAAAACTGACCAGCTAGCTCCAGTATCCACAAGACAAGCAACAGATTGTCCTGCAATTTTATAAGTTACATATGGGCCTTCTTGATTAATAGGAATTAAAGGATTCACGATGCAGTTACATTCCCTCAGGCTGTCCTAATAAGAATTGTTTGGTGGGGGAAAGGCAGGTGCTTCACGATTTGGGAAAGGGGGTGGAGGATTCTGAGACGGTCAGTTTGGGCATTCATTCCTCCAGTGTCCCTCTTGGCCACAAAAGTGGCACGCGGTATTCCCTATCGGGGCAGGATACGAGGGACCTCTCCCCCGACCTCGCCCTTGTCCTCATCCTCCCCTCATTACCCCACGGCCTCTATATTGATAAGTTTGCAACTGCAAGGCCAAGAGTTTTGTTTCAGTACTTTCCTTCTTCTGCTTTATGCAAGCTGTATAATGGTTGGCAACTGCCACCAATTCAGAAAGGGGTTTAGTCTGCCAACCAATACAGATAGTCCTTAACTGCTGCTGGACCGTAGGCAAGAGTCCCTGAACAAAGGCAGCCCCTACTGCCTCTCTGGCATTTTCAGCTGGCTGGGCAATTCCCAAGTGTTGTTCAAATACCTTAGTCCGTCTGTCTAGATAATCAGCAGGGGGCTCTCCTTTGTTCTGTTTACAGTTGTTAATCTTTGTCCAATCCTTTTTCTTAGGGCAAACCTCTGAAATGGAGTTCAAAAGACGGTCCCTAGCCTCTCTTAAGTCACGTTCAATTCCAGGGTCAGCATCGGGCCAATCAGCCTGCCTGGAAAACCGTTGTCGAACTTTGGCTGGCATAACTACTCGCAAGAGCTGATTAACATCCGCCCATGATGGATTATAACACTGAATCACTGTCCAGAGCTCGTCTCTAAACGTTTCTGGCTCCTCCCAAACATTAGGAAATTCCTTTACCAAGTTTCTAAGGTCCTCTGGTGTCCAAGGGGCATGAACTGTAATCAGATTATTTCCATCACTACTAGGCAATGTCTTAAGGGAGCCTGGAGTGCTGATATATGGCTTCTAGTATGGAGGGCAATTGGAACAGGAGAAACAGGGTCAGGTGAGCTGCTGGAGGGGCTGGTATTATCGGAATCACTTCTCTGCGGGTAGAAGGCAGAAAAGAAGAAGGCCCTTCCCCCGAAGAAGAAAGAACAATTTGTACAGTCGAGACATGCGGCAATGAGCCTGCTGCTGCTGTAGGGAGATCACCAGAAGGTGCAGCCTGAAGAGGGGCGAGAGGAGGCAATGGCTGCTTCCGTGAAACATTGCTGAAAAAATCCACAATGTCCTCAGCAGCTTCCCCCTCACTCTCAGTCTTGACCAACTGGGGATTTACAGGGACAGAGGGAATTGCTCGGGCAGGGAGGCATCCGGATGCTTTGCATTTAAGTTTTAAATCCTGTCCTTGAGTTTTTAATTTTTCCTGGGAGTCCTTTAGACTCCACACCCGAGACTTGTGGAGTCTCTTTGTCACTTCCTCCCACCAATATACAAATTGCTCCCACTGTGTATCAGAGGCTTTTGGTGATGTAAGGGTTCCTCTGAGGTATGTAAGTTTATCTAAATGGAAGGTACCTTCTAGTGGGAATTGTTTAGATGGATTATCATGCGTGCAAGAATTCCAATTTTCTAAATATCTGCAGGTTTTGGGACCATAATACACATACATGTGGTATGAAGGGGTACCCTTTGGGGGTGAGGGGGAATTCTTAGACTGTCCCCCACCCATTTTCCAATCACACACACCAGGGGAGGAGCCTTGTCTGCTCAGCAGCTTATGAGCGAAGGAATTCTCTCTCTCTCCTCAGGCACTCACACAGGAAAGATTTATCAAGGATGTCCACGGCCCTCCAACACCCCCTTCAGCAAAGAGCGTCGGCTAGTCTCGGACAGACAAGGCCGCATAAGCTAATTGCCTCCGGTGAGGTGATTAGACTAGTCAGTGGTTCAAACGAGGAGGAGAGATGGGATCACACAATCCTAGACCCAGGCAGACCCCTCGCCGGTCATGCCATGCAGAGACAGCCGCCTTGGGTCGGATCTTTTACCGATCCGCTAAGATAAAGCCACCGAGCTTGCGTTAGAGATATTCGCGATCACGAGCTTACAGCTTCGCGGGGAGCTCTGGGCGTCTTTCGGTGGCCCTCATTCCCACTAATACACACACACACACCAAGGCCTTTGTATCTTCACACCATGATGCACCTCCTGTACAATAACCTTAATGCTTTATGTCCGGACTTAATACAACCTTTAAGGCAGTAACAACCCCTCAGCATTATGCATTAACCTTATTGGGGGTGGCAAAACTAAATCCCCAGTACCACTTCAAACTAACCTTATTGGGGGAAGAAACAAATCCCCAGTACCGCTCTGCATCTCATCTTGCTGCACAATCAATAAGTTCAGATGGCATAAGCCCAAAAGGGACAGACGGCCTCATGGGGAGTCCTTCTCCGATACCCCAACAGAGATTTCGAAAGGTCTCTTACCTCAACTGTGGTGCCATGGGGTTCGAAGGGGAACGGTCCGCAGCAGCTGCTGTTGTCTACACAGGCATTGCCATCCCGGACGAGCCCCCAGATTGTCGGAGAAAAACACAGTTCTCACTCTTCTAAGTGATTTATTGAAATTTTGTTCAGAAAACCTATTTTTTAAGGTTCAGAATAGTTCATATAAGAGAACAACTGAATGGAAAACAAATGGACTAGTGGAAATAGAAACATATGATATCACTACAGATGAACCCCAAGAATCAGAAATTGAGATTAGTGGGTTCTATAGCAAGGTAGAGATGATGGTCATTCCTGGAGTTTGTAAAATGTTAGATGAAAGAGGCCCTTATTGTTATTTGGTCACCCAATTAGTGAATAACCAAACGTATACCCAAAGAGTTTGTTCTGTCACTGGAAATTTTACCTGTACTGAAGTTATTACAGTAACTAATAATTTAACCTGTACCATATTGCAATATACCCCTTCTTATACCATTAATGCTAATGCCTCTCTTGTCTACACTAGGGACTATAAAATTCACTCTGCCCTTGTCCAGTTTTCAGATCACCTCTACCTATCCAAATTGCTCAAGAGGGGCTGCCATTAGGTTAGCACAACAAAGGGCCTAGGTTTCCTCTAGAAGGAAGAGGGACTTAGCTGGATCCCTATGGGATGGGGCCAATAGTGCAGCAGCAATTTGGAATATTTATAGAAACCAAGAACATGAAGAGAAATTAGGAGAGTTGGAAAAAGCCATTGGTCTCATTACTGGAGCAGGTTCAGGCTGGAGTGGGTGAATTACGTGTTATCTCCGATCTTAGTTCAATGACCCAGAAGCTGTTAACAGAGATGGTACTGAATATCACTGAGGCTGGGAAATCATTGCAGTGGGATCTGGCTTGCTCAGAAATCCAGGATTTCCTGAATGACCAGCTGACAGCCATTCGGAGTGCTTCAGAGCATCAGGCCTGGCCTACTGCCCTTACAGACACGTCAGGAGTATCATCTGATTTGTGGCCATGGAGACACACTTGGAGATTTTCTGCGTGGAGGTGCAGACGTTCGCAGCGTTCCTTCCAAGAGTACGGACCGGTTGGAGGGATGTGGGCTCCCACATACCGAATCCTGCCAAGTCCGTGGGGAGGATGCATGTGGGACTGGGTAATTCACTGAGACATTTGGGAACTTAGACTACCTGGTATGCCTAATAAATTTTTAGTCAGTGCTCCTGGAATAACACCCCACATTTGGATAGGGATACAATGGACATTCTGGCTGTTAGAACCCCCACAGCTTCAGTGTGTATGTAAACTGAAGCCAGGGGAAGTTGTGACTATTCATGACAACGTTTGTTGGGAGGGTATGGGACAAGGAACTACCCTGACAGGACACCTACTCTTCCAAGCTAATGATAGCTGTGTGCCTGTTCAGGCCACCATGTTACAACATATCCATTTTAATCTCACCACTGCTGCAGGCAATCATATTATTTACTGGCCTGCGGATAGAATTTTACAATCAGCCCTTAAGTTTCAGATACCCTTTAATTGGACCACCCTAGTACCTGATTGATTCCAAAATTTACTTTTACTCCTACCAGAGGTTCAGAAAATTTCTGAATTACAAGGGCAAATTCGCAAAAGGAAAAGGAGTACTTGTGGCACCTTAGAGACTAACCAATTTATTTGAGCATAAGCTTTCGTGAGCTACAGCTCACTTCATCGGATGCATGTAGCTCACGAAAGCTTATGCTTAAATAAATTGGTTAGTCTCTAAGGTGCCACAAGTACTCCTTTTCTTTTTGCGAATACAGACTAACATGGCAGCTACTCTGAAAGGGCAAATTCATAGGCTTCAAAATATATATCAAGTTGAAAAGTATGCCTTTCATACCGCTTATAGAGTGTCTACTTTATGTACTAACTATGATGTATTGTGTTTTGTGACTAAAACTGTGCAACAACCCCATTATATTATCATTGGGGGCATGTTATTGCTTGTATTGTTGTTCTTTAGTTTAGGGTTATGTTATTATTGTTGTAAAGGATGTAATAATAATACTCTCCATGTCCATACTAACCATGCATTGTCATTGTATCCAATTAAAACCCCGAAGGTTGAAGTATTTGATGTAGAATCTGAAATACAAAATTTAATGAGAATGGAAGTTTAAAATTGATAGTTGTGCTGGAAGCACAAAAAGGGGGAAGTGTGGAAGTAGATAAAGGGAATTTGGATTCAGGCCTCTGAAATGAGCAGGAGTCAGACTAACTCTAGCTTTAATAACGTGAGATTTGTAGAAGCAGGGATTTGTGCGAAGCGAGTGGGAAAAGAACCGTGAGAGAGGCTGTTGTGACCTTGTATTAGATAAGAACAGAATGTATACTATAAGAGAAATTGGTGAGAAAAATAAGATATCATGAAGGAATATGTATAAACAATATGCAGCTGTTGCTTATTATTGTCTGTTATAAAGGTATAAATGCTTGCTCCAATTGTTTATCTTTTGAGAGATCTGCCTAGGTGGGGGAAACCCTGTGTCCTTGTGCACTCTCTCCCTCTGTGCAATTGCTTGAGAAAATAAAGTGTATCTGACTTGCTGCACTCAACCTGAAGAGTGAGAACTGTGTTATTCTCCGATGCTTAATTACACTTGCTTTAGCCCTGGTCCTGCAAACTCTTAGGCATGTGCATCAAAATTCTGTATATGCATTAGTGTTTGCCAAACAAGGGTTTCTAACTTTCACATCCCTGATATTAACCACAGAAAATATTGAAAAAGCACTCTGAATTTTACATTATCTTAAAATCTGCCAAAGGAATTTTTGAAGTGATTATGTCGTGTGTTCATGTAAAGTTAGAATATATGGAGTGACTGCTAGTCATAAAAGACTTGTGTAACATGATTTGAGATTAATTTACGTTTTAAAAGTGTGCTAAATGTGCCATGGTGCACAGCACCAATAATCCATTATGCGGGAGGGTGCCTTTACTCTATTTGCCCTCTCTCTCTCACACACACACTTGCAATTCCAGCAGACATAGAATCGTAGGGTTAGAAGGGACTGCAAGGGTTACCCAGTCTAACCCCCGCCCCTGCCCAGATGCAGGATTTGTTGTGTCTAAAAAAGCCACATGCCACACACCCGGTCGTCATCTCCGAGCGAAGGGAATGCATGGGAAACTTTAGCCTCCGCCCCCACCTACGTATGCAGTGTGCACTCCAGCAAAGCAATAAGACGTGGCTTTTACATCAAGCCTCCAGTTGATGAGCCGCATATGAGTGGATCTGCTGAACAGCAACCATATCTCACCTAAAAATGGATCAGGTCTCCCACAACGTGCGCTCCTTATCAGGATCAGTCTCTTTCTAACGCACATAGTACTCGTGTGTCAAATCAGCAAGATACACGTTTCAGCGCAAAACATGGGTGGATGACATCATTAAAAAAAATCTGCTCTTGGACTAAATGCATCCCACAGCATGCACGAGATTCCGAAGAGGCGGAGACTCGTCGCAAAGAAGCTCTTGGGCAGCAGGAGCCTTGGCGTACCCTTACTCCTGCAGCCACAGGCCATTTTTTAGAATAACTACCATACCTGTGCGCTGCAAAAACACTAGCTTGGCCTGCTACCGTGAATCTCAATTAGTCACCCTACCCATGAACCTCACCACGTGGCAGCCCCTCCACCACCCTTTATTGCTGCAAAGTGCTATGGTGATGGACGCATAGTAGATCGCAGCTCCCTTGGTGCAAGCTCAGTGCCTCCTGGCGCTTTCTGTGCCGTTTCCCCCACTGGCTTGCGCCAGCCATGTTAGCAGCCACGCAGTCCCATGGAGACGAGCAGAGGCGGCCCTCACCCACCACCCCCGGGCGGTGGAAGGGGGCTCCTACACGTCAGACATGCCAGTGTGGGCCTGCCTCCCCCAGTGGAGTGTCAGCAAACGCCTTCCTCTTCTGCTCGTGCAACTCCTACCCCATTTCCTCGCCCACCCCCGGGTCTCCTCTGCCTTCGCCGCCTCGCCGGGCGGATCCCAGAGCAGACTAGGACGAGGAGGGACAGCAGCCCGGGCGGCTGGGGCATGCTCAGTAAGAGCCAGGCACGGGGAGCCGAACCCGCCGGGGAGCAGGCTTCGGCGCTACACCCTCTTCCTGCCTCTCTCGCTTGCGTCAGACCAATGGTGCAGACGCTGGGCTGAGGACCCGCGCGTGGCGCGCTCGGCCCGGGAAGCGCGGCGGTTGGCGGGGCCGCTCTCGGAACGCCGGGACAGCCCTCTGGAACGCTGCTACACTTTGGAACGTCCGCGGCGGCCCATCGGCTGCTGGCGGCGGCCCGCTCCCGACAGCGGCCCCGGAGCCGGTCCGTCGCGCGGGTCCCGCCGGGTTTCGGTGAGTGGCCACCCAGGTGCCCGCAGTTCGATGGTTGGTTCGGACCGCGATGAGCCGCCCGTCCTCCGCCGGACCCAGCGCTAACAAACCCTGCGGCAAGCAGCAGCACGCCCCGTCCCCCGCTGCTGCCCCCACTGCCGCCGCCACCATCTCGGCTGCCGGCCCCGGCTCCTCCGCGCTACCCGCCGCGGCCGCTGTGATCTCAGGCCCCGGAGGAGGCGGCGGCGGCGGGCCGGTCTCGCCTCAGCACCACGAGCTGACCTCGCTGTTTGAGTGCCCCGTCTGCTTCGACTATGTGCTGCCCCCGATCCTGCAGTGCCAGGCCGGGCATCTGGTGTGCAATCAATGCCGGCAGAAACTGAGCTGCTGCCCCACGTGCAGGGGATCCCTGACCCCAAGCATCAGGAACCTGGCCATGGAGAAAGTGGCCTCGGCTGTCCTCTTCCCCTGCAAGGTAAGAGCATCCTCCAAGCCCTTTGCCTGCTCCGGCCGACAGGGTCCCAGGGGTGCCTGGATGGAGCTAAACTCCTTGTGCCTCTGATCGCCTCTGGACCGGAATGCTGCTGTCACTTCTGCAGAGCCACAAAGCAAAGGCTCCTCCAAGAGCTGCCAGTAGGGAGCCCTTGCCCCCTGGGTCACTAAGAAGGAGACCTGCCCTCTCAACTCCCGAGATGTCGCAGAATTTTGCAGAGAGGCGAGATCGTGAAAGTTTCGCCTCTCCTTTCCAGATTCCAGTCAACAGAAACATTCTGCACCTCTCCGCCATACCAGAGGGAGGCTCCTGTCCTAGTTATTTATATGGCTTTTAAACAAATCGCTGCCCCCTTTCCCAGCAGAAGCAGGAGAAGCTCCCCACATCAGTACGAGCCTGAGGAACCCCAGTAGCAGCCTGTCTCACCCCATTCCAGCAGAAACACAGGGGGTCTTCCACTCCCAGCCCGGTCAATAGACAAATGGCCTCTTGCTAGGAGCACAGTTCCTTTCCCCAGGAGAATTTGGGGGGGACACCCACATGAGCAATAAGAATACAGAGAATATATATCCTATTGTTCTTTGTCTTAAAGATACCGACAGCGTGGCTCTTCTGCATACCTGTTTACAATTTAGAGCTGCTGTCTTGCCTTAATCCTGTTTGATAGCCATGCTGCTACACAGTGGCATAATGCGTAACTACACCATTAAGGCTTTTAAAACAATCAACGATTAAAAATTACATAAGCATCTAATTTTTAAAAGTAATATCTCACACACTTAGATTCTTGCAGAGACCTCTTTCACGTTGCAGAGGGTTTAGACCACTCTACTGTATTATTCTTCATGCAGTATACTGCTTCTTTTGTAGGACAAATGGCCATCTCTAATTAAATCACTGGAAAGAAGTAGGGGGTTAAGGTTTATATAAGTAGGCCTGTGATTTAATTTTGTGACTAAGAGGGACACAATATATTTTGAAAGTCATGATCACTGAATACATTTTACCTATTTGTTTAGAACACTATTACAATTCCAAGAGATCAGAGAGAAAAAACCTGTCCTCTCATTTTCAGTTTGCTTACTTTATGCCTATAGACAGCACTTTCGTATTTAATCAGTTTCACATCTTTCCCCTGGCATAGTTCTCTGTATTTTGGGTGGGTCTCTCTTACAGTACCAAGGAACAGAAAAATATATTTTAAAAAATAGGTAATGTGATTGATAGACCAAGGGAATCAGAGACAGATGTAGTACCTGAGACTACTGTTCATTCACTTCTGTAATTGATTAGATTTCAAATTGTCAGTGTCCTTTTAAATAAAGTGTTGATCACTCCAAGATAAGCCCCAAAGAATATTTAGAAAAGTTTCATTTGAATTTAAGAGCTTTGGTTTTCTTTGGTGTGTCTGTTCATTGAAACACACATAGATTGTGTGAAATATATCTTAAAATATTTCCTTATGGACATAAGCATACAAGGTGTATTATACAGATTCTTGCTACATCTAGCAGAACTTTGATTTTTACAAACAACCCCAGATCCTGCAGTTAGCCTGCACACAAGCTCAAGAGTTCATATTATCACATCTACTTGAAGAACTGGGGCAATAGGAAATGTTACAAAAGGAATAGACTGTTTTGCTCCATAGCGTTAATGTAGAGCCTTGACTGGAGTTGATGCTTATAGTGAATTTTCCTTCTGGTTGAAAAAAGTGACAGCAGGCCATTAATGGCTGCTCATTTTCCACCCCGCTGTATGTCCTGTGTTCTACAGCTAAGAGTATTTTTGCTCACTCTGATTTTCCAAAGTGAGGCTTGTCCTTAAAACTCCAGTTTGTTTTACATATTCCTTTTTAAGTATTTTTTTTCCTCATGTCCTGCCAATATTTAAGGTTCTGTAGTTTAGTTTGCAGGGTCACATGCAGCCAACAGCAGCGCTCCAGGAGTGATATTTACTTCAGTTTTTAGTGTCTGTCATCACCTGTTTTTTAAAACATTTTATTCTTACCTGGAATTCTTACTCATTGGGCTCAAGTTCTAATGCATAATGTGTCCAATCAAAAGTATCCCACCCACCCCCGAAAAAAGTGAGAGCTCTTTTAGGCAGGGCCCTGAGACTTGATAGCAAGATACATGAATAAGTATCAGAGGGGTAGCCGTGTTAGTCTGGATCTGTAAAAGCGGCAGAGTCCTGTGGCATACCCACTTCGTCGGATGCATGTAGACATGTAGGTATTCACCCACGAAAGCTTATGCTCCAATACGTCTGTTAGTCTATAAGGTGCCGCAGGAGTCTTTGCTGCTTTTACATAAATAAGTGTTACTGATGTTGTTTTCTTTCACTAGAGGAGTTAAGTCAGTGCTGGGTGGAAAGTCACTAACTCCTATTCCAGCTATGCACTGGTCTCAGTGTAAAACCTGAGGTGGATTGTATGATCATGATCTGTTAGGGTGTTCTTAAAACCTGGCTGGGAACGTTGTGGGGATATCGGCAGAATATTAGCTGTTGCAGCATAAAAGTTGCCTTGTGCTGAGAAGTCTCTTTCAGGCCAACCTTGTTGCCTGGTGCTGAGAAGTCTTTCAGGACAGGTCAGACTCTTCTTTTGGCCAGTGTCTTGCCAATCAATTCCAAAAAGCTATTAACCGTCTAGAGAAGCTGTGAGGAAGTTAGGATTTTCTGTAATATTTTTATGAAACACCTGTGTACTTTGCATTGCTACCCAGAGGAGGAAAAAGAGTTAAGCCTGCTCTTGGGAGCAGCGCACAGGACATGAGGTGTGGGTGTTGTCTTGCTGCCTAGGCTGCAATGAATAGGGTTGTTGAGGAACTGGCTGGAACCTGCTGAAAGCAACCCCTATTAATGCAGAGTCCAAAAGAGACAATGGAAAGCCTCAGGGGCCAGAACATTGACACCTAGGAAACAATGGCCAGGAGGAAGGTGGTTTTCTCCCCACCTCTCAGCAGGGAAGCTGAGAAGAGACCCCAGCTTGACAACAAAGAACTGATCTGGGACAGGAAGGAGTTAAGGCAGGGGTGGGCAAACTTTTTGGCCCGAGGGCCGCATCTGGGTATCGAAATTGTATGGTGGGCCATGAATGCACACAAAATTGGGGGCTGGGGTGTGGGAGGGAGTGAGGGCTCTGGCTGGGGATACAGGTTCTGGGGTGGGCCCAGAAATTAGGAGTTCAGAGTGTGGGAGGGGACTCCAGGCTGGAGCAGGGGGTTGGGGTGTGGGAGGGGGTCAAGGGTGCAGGCTCTCGGCCTCAAACAGTTCCCAGAAGCAGCAGCATTTCCCTGCTCTGGCTCCTACGTGGAGGATTTGCTAGCCAATGGGAGCTGCAGGGGAGGCATTTGTGGCAGGGCAGCGTGCGGAGCTGTAGGAGCCAGAGGCGGGACATGCCACCGCTTCAGGGAGCTGTGCAGAGCAAGCGCCCCCCCTCCCCCTTACTCCCCAGCAGGAGCTCAAGGGCCAGATTAAAACATCTGAAGGGCCGGATGAGGCCCCCAGGCCGTAGTTTGCCCACCACAAAGTTAAAGAGTTTGCTTCTGGAAGAGGATGGCTGCTGTCATTTGGGTGGACAAAGAGAGAGAGAGAGCCTGAGATGGAATCCATTAGATTAGAGCTTGGCTTGCTCATGGCACTGGTTTGACCAGAATTGACAGAACTTTTCTCTCTTTGCTAACCCAAGGACGTTCTGGTTCTGTGTGCCAAGTGACTAATAAATTGTTACCTTGTTTAGAAAAGGCTTCCCATATCACAGCAAATGCTCACTGAGACCATTGCGCCCAAAGGGTACAAGCCTCCTGCAGGAGTCTGGCTTGGCTAGATTCCTTACAGGGAGCGACAGAGAGAGACAAATACTCAGTCTTGGAGGCCATGGGCCTGTCTCTGTGGAACTGTGTGACCCCGGGGGATTTGGTATGCTTAAGAGTCACTCCCAGGGGACTGATCATAGGCTAGAGGGCAAAGACCAGACCCTGTGAATCCGTAAGTGAAGCAAGAATGCATGAGTATTTGGTTGTGTGACTCTCTGCCAACTGCATTGTTTGGAAATCTAAAGTTGTAATAAACATTACTATTGCTGGATTTCCTTCAAGAATGATTTTAAATTACCACAGGGAGGTTGATGCGCAAGAGGTCTGATAATCAGCACTTAATTGAACTATAGTATAAGTGAGTTTATATTAAATTCCTATTGCTAGCAAGACCAAGAGATATGATAGTTTGCAGTTACGGGAGGATTTCTAGGATTTTTCTCAGATTAATCAAAAACAAACAATGGCAGGTTTGTTTGGCAGTTTGTGGGGGTAGATGCTCTGTTGGTTTTCAATTTAAATAACATTTACTGTGAGCTTTTCCTTCTTTCAAGGCCTGAAGTTGTGAGTCTCCGGCTGCTGCTCCATGCAATGCCTCAGTGTACATTAAGGAGGTGAAGTAATTCTCACAGTGGAACTCCACTGCTGTACCTGTGAAGAATCTGGTAAATGCCCCTCTGCTAAGTCTCCAGTTCCTATTTTTAAAGCTTTACAAACAGAACACACGCTGTACTAAAAAGAGGGCACTTACCTGAAACTCCATAGGCCAGCTACATGCTTCAGCAGTGTGGAGCGTCATACATCACTAGCATTAAATGAATTTCACTGATTTTTTTTTTTTTAAATTGACTACTTTCGTTCTAGTTTGCAGTAAATTGGATGCAGAATGTCTCTTTTGTTCTTACTATTTGGCACAGTCATCCTGCCTTTATGAAGTTAGAAGTGTTTTGCGAGGTAGCTTAATTCTGTTTTTAAAAGAACTATTTAGCCATGGGAATGGGGCATCTGTTACATCTCTTCAGCCAATTTTCTGTAGTCCTTCAGAGAGAGAGAGAGAGAGAGGGATGAACAAGCTGTCCTGTCACTAATTATAGTTGACATCTTTAGATTTAATTCGGAACTTCACAGTTTTTCAGGTAGGCAGATTAAATATTTAAATCTTACTGCATTTTGAAACTGCTTTCTTTTAAAAACTTAGTGAACTGTTCTGAAGTACATATCTTTCCCAATATAGGTTTTGGAGATGCAAATGTAATTCAATTATTCTTAAAACTTTAGCTAGATATCCTTTAACCCTTTATACTTTCATAATGTCTCAAAGCACCTGACAAGACAGCTAAGCCTCACAACGATACAATAATGGCTGAAGCCAATAGTGGTTGTGACACCGAATGGTGTTGCTTCTCTTTGCTGTTGAATGTAACTTCATGACAAGACGTGAGAGAGAATGCCTGATAACAGAAGGAGGCAGAACATGACGACCCAGGTTGAACAGAACACTTGTTAAGATCAGGTTTCAGAGTAGCAGCCGTGTTAGTCTGTATTCGCAAAAGAAAAAGGAGTACTTGTGGCACCTTAGAGACTAACCAATTTATTTGAGCATAAGCTTTCACTGAATGCATCCGATGAAGTGAGCTGTAGCTCACGAAAACTTATGCTCAAATAAATTTGTTAGTCTCTAAGGTGCCACAAGTACTCCTTTTCTTGTTAAGATCAGTACTCTTACGAAGGGTGCCATGGGATATTTATGGTCATTAATTCTGTATAACCTCTGAAAGCCAGTCCATAGCCATATAGTGCCCCATAACAATCTGCAAGATTCATTACTGACTCAGAGGGAAGAATGACACCTCCTGAATGAATCATCAGTGCCACTTACTTCAACATTTTAAGTTCAGTGACAGTCCTTAGTTGAGACACCTATTTAGCTTGTGAACTACATCACAGGACAAGGTGGGATGAGTTTAGGTGTTTTATTGAGTTTTTAGGAACATAGGAGTCTGTTTCTCTCTATTCCGTTTTCAAATGAGAATTAATCTCATGATTGTAATAACATGGAATGTAGAACTAAAACACAGCTTTTCTTTTTAAATCCAATATAGGAAGAAGTTCAGAGAGTCAGATGCCCCGCTGTGATGCATTCTTGGCCTAAAAAGACCGAAACATTCCATGCATTCTTTTCAGATATGCTTGCTTGCCTAGTTTTCATTTTTTAAAGTATCCTGTCTTAATCTTCAGTGACAGTTAGTATTTCCTAGTTGCCCTTAACAAAATCAATGCATCACTCCCCAAAGCAACTATTCTGATCACAATATTACAGTTCATTTTGTATTGAAACTGACTAGAGGTCCATCTAGGCTGAAAACCTGCCATTGCCAGGTTGAACTTATGCTTTATTGTATTTATTTATTTATTTATTTATTGCTGCTTTATGATGATTAAAGGAGGCCTGAAGGGGTGTGTGAATGTAGATGTTAAATACTGGAAATGTCAAGACTTGTCTTCTGTTGTTGGAGAGCATCTTGGATGACTCAGAAATGGGCACAGAAAGCTTTCTGAGACCTTACCTGAAAGGATGATTTTTTTTCCCCCCAAGTTCAAGAACACTTACTTACATGTCTCCTAGCCTCACTGCTAGTGGTAGGAAATACTTACAAGCGATTACAAACCTTGGTGAAAACAGCTCCCTCTACTCAGGCTTTCCTTTAATCAAGCTATTTTCTCCATTTTATAGTGATATTTTTAGCAAAGCAAATACATTTAACCAGTTCACTTTACAGGATAAAACAAAAGATTGGCTTGTTGATTCTTTAACCAAGTTCTTTTCTCTCCTGTTCTTTAAATAAAAAGGTGTAACCAATAAAACCTAAAAAGGTTTAAACAGTTTGAATAAAAAGCACCTCATCTCTTTCTGAGTCAAGTTTCTCCTCTTTGGTATATCTGTTATTAACCTATCAGTTCTCCAGTTGGCCAGAAGCTCTCGGCACAGATAAACCCTGACTGACTAATGTAAATAAAACTAAGCGGAATTTTTTTTGCGCCTTCTTTAAACATCGTAAAGAAGCAAGAAAATGTACACACACACCCTTTCCCACCCCACTCCCTTTTGCAGCTCAGTTATCTTGTTTTGGATAGGGTCATGGGAAACATTAAGTACATGGACCTTAATAGTTTAATTGGAAAAAAACTTTCCTGCAAACTACTACTAATTGTGAGACAGAGACAATATAAAATAAGGAGTGGAAGAAAACAAGTAGAAATAATCTTACTGTCTGTTGGGCACTTATATCCTTCCCCTCGTCTCTAGAATTGTCTCAGACTTTCTCTTTGGTCTATTTCTGGGCAGTGAGTCCCAGCAGATCCACTGTTGATCTTCAGTGCAGATGCAAGGCAATTCAATTCACAGGAAGTTCCAAACTAATAGTTTAAGTGCTGTGTCAGTATACATTTGGGAAGGACGCCAGCTATGGTGAATTGAGTCCACATATTCTTTAAAGTGTTCAATCGTTGCTTGAAACATATGTGGAGGTGTAGATAGCACAACGTTAATTACAAAGCTTAAATTTGCATTTTGGAGCCTTTACTTCTGTTGCAGTTGAGGAAACCATTTTTCCAAAATTCTTTCCAATATTACCTTTGCAATTAACTTATCTTGCTTGGTATGTTCTGACCCTGCAGAGCTACTCTGATACCATTAACACTGACAGGGAAAGGGGGAGGGATGTAGCTTAGATTGGAAGATGGAATAATTGAGGGGGTGGGGGGGAAAGGCATGGGATAAGCTCAGAGACTTACTTGGTGATGGGATTTGGAGCTTTTTATCTCTGTCTTACGAGTTCAGATGTAGCCTGAGTGACTGAAAGCTGTTAACGCTGATAGTGTTCAGTTGCCTGTGTGAAACAGGCTGGGACCTGATCTTGCATTTCTTTACGCATCCAAGTCTCCCACAGGAGGCCTATAGAAAACATAGAATTGGGTCATTGCCATATATAGGCACCAGTTAGTACAGGGTCTGAAGAGCATGCCAGAGGTGGATATGAAAGATGGAGTGGCAACTAACTACTCCTCTGTCTTCCCTAACTGTTGGAGAATGGGGAGACGGCTGGGGTTTTCCCGGGCTGATGTTTCTGCTCTTTGGAGTTCCATCCTTCGCCTCAGCCTCTGGCTGGTAGGAACCTGCTAAATTGGAAATCCTACTTCCTGCTAGCTGTTGGGAAGTAGAAGGAGCTTTCTGCCTCTCATGGATGGAAAAGGGGTGGAAATACTAAGAATCTCTTCTACTTTCTACTCCTCTCCCAGCCTCTCTTTTTATGGGGGAGAGGGAGGTGTCTTTCTTTACCACGAGTAATTTCTATGCTGCTGCACATACTCCTCCCAAACAGCAATAAAGTGACATTAACCGGGGTATTTTTCACTGGCATTTGTCTTCCATGCTTAGAAAGCATCTATTTATTGTTTTTACAGTTCCCAAAAGTGTACAATAGAGAAAATAGAAAGGTTTATAGGAATGAGGTCATGTGGTTTCTTACTTTTCCCTGTGCCCGTCTGGATGGGTTACAAAGGCTTTTTGAAAATATATATAGCATTGTATAATTATCTACTTGCTTCTTATGGGCATTATGAAAGAGGTGAGTCTTACAGGAGATAAGTGTTAAGTCACTGAAATTTTAAAATGCTTACAGAATGCTCTAGGCACGCTTTTCAAAACTAGAAATGCACATCATCCTCTGACTCAAAATCCTCATTAAACACATGCTGAAATATCATCTTGCTACCTTTCCTCTTTTAAATAAATATGGAACTGGTTAGCTGTAGAAAAGCACTGTTTAGTCAGGGAGGCTTTTTTATATGGATTTAGCTTCTCTTGTGGCCTCAGGTGACTTTGTAAGGATGCTGTAGATTGGAGAAAATAAACCTTGTGAACGCACAGACGTATGAAGGGCTATTAAAATCTAATTAATTATTGCCAAATTTCATCTTCCTAAGCAACTGAACTACTGCAATGTGGCCTAGCGAACTGAGTGGTGCAATGTGCTTTTATAGATGAACTACTTATTCAAAAATTTGCAGTGAAATAATTAGAGTTTTAAATGCTGCTGTTTACTTTGAGCTATAAAACCGCAGAGACTTCATATATTTACACGTTAACCAATATTTGTGTAAAGAAAAGGAGTACTTGTGGCACCTTAGAGACTAACCAATTTATTTGAGCATAAGCTTTCGTGAGCTACAGCTCACTTCATCGGATGCATCCGATGTAGCTCACGAAAGCTCATGCTCAAATAAATTGGTTAGTCTCTAAGGTGCCACAAGTACTCCTTTTCTTTTTGCGAATACAGACTAACACGGCTGTTACTCTGAAACCTGTCAATATTTGTGTATTCTGCCATATTTTAGCATTACCTTTCATGATAGTACTTCACAAACAGAACCATTCATGCCTGAGTGATCATTGCTGTGGCCACAGAAATGACAGAACCCTGTGCAGAACTGCACTCCTGATAGTGTTAAAACACATGCTACTGCCTGCTTGTGTTTTAGTTTATGATAGAATTTGCTTCAGATTTACACAGCCATAAACTTAGTCCCCTTGTATTAGCTTTGAGGACTCCACTGGGGGGAATGTCTTCTATACATTTGTAAAAAGAAAAGGAGTACTTGTGGTCCCTTGGAGACTACTAACAAATTTATTTGAGCATCAGCTTTTGTGAACTACAGCTCACTTCATCGGATATGAAGTGAGCTGTAGCTCACGAAAGCTGATGCTCAAATAAATTTGTTAGTCTCTAAGGGGCCACAAGTACTCCTTTTCTTTTTGCGGATACAGACTAACACGGCTGCTACTCTGAAACCTGTACATTTGTAGCAAACTTGCTAATGAGCAACTACATGGAATGTGCCCAGTTACATTTAATACAAATATATATATTTGAAAATGTTTTAGGATTTCCCCCCATTGCCAAATAAATAGGTTCTTAGTGATGTGAGTAATTTGATATAAGAATACATTTTGCAAATTAGGAAGGAAATAGTCAGATTTCTGTATTTTTCGTTATTGCATATATTCCAGGAGTCTCAGGGAAGTAAGTGGCTTGATTTTTTTTCAGAGGTTTTAAACCCACATTTCCCGACATCACTGGGAACGGTGGTGCTCAGCACTTTATGAAGTTAGACCACAGGTACATTAGATATAGAGATGTCATTTCAAGAAATACGCCAGTTGCACATCTTGCCTTCCAGCCAACTCTACCACCAGATAATCAGATGCTTCTAAGCCCTCTAAAGACAAGTGTACTTACTACAAGAAAACCTGATAAACTCACAGTATTGTGTAATGAACTTTTGACTTGAGAAAAAAATTGAACTTCCTTCTGTGCTTCACGGTTACCTCGCAACTTTATCAGAAGTTTACATAAACAAGGCAAACTAAGTCTGACTGTTAACATACATAGAAAAAATAATCTTTCATTGTTAGACAGATATGCGACCCTTAATTTTAATTGTCCAGACACAAATAAACACATCACATAGGGTGGTAGAATGACAGCTTTCCCAGTCAGGTAAATATTATGCCAGTTGTTTGGCATTTCCTATTTATGTGATGCATATTATTTACTCTCTTCCCGGTAATCTAGCACTGATTGTGTCCCATGACTTCAAACCTTATTTTAAATTTTTCAAAACTAGAAAGGTAAAACAAGCATTCTCTCGCTCTCAAGTGCATGGTTGGCTGGTTCTTGCTCACATGCTCAGGGTCTAACTGATAGACATATGTGGATGAGGTTAGACAGGAATTTCCACCAGGTCAGACTGGCAGTGACTTTGCGGGGGAGTTTTTTGCCTTCCTCTGCAGCATGTGGGTGTGGTGCACTTGCCAGGATTATCTCAGTCATTTTACTGTCATTGTAGGCATCTCAGGCAAAAGTGCATGTCAGTCCCTTCTATTTTCTCACTGTGGTGCATAATACTTTAGCGTCCTGTGGGCTGTGATACTTCGGTCTAATTTCAGTTGTTGGGGTTGTGAGTGCGTGCGGGATGGAGTTGGTGGCCTGTGATATAGGTGGTTTGGTGGTCCCTTCTGTCCTTATGCTTTATGATTCTGATTTGAATTATTTATTCCATTTGTCCAAGATCTAACAAGAGTCTTAACATCAGATTATACTTTCTAATTTTGAGGCACAACAGGTTCTTTTAAGGCTTGCAGGACACAAGGCTGTGAAAGAAGTAGATGATGTTTTGACATTTTTATTAATAGTTCCAATTCTGCTTTCATTCTCTATCTTTTCCTGATGGATGTTTATTTTCCCAGTATTTACCCTTCTGATATTTTATTGTTCTCATGTTTTGTTTTTTAATGTGTAGACCTCGCTTCTATAGTGGAGCCCCTCTGCATTGTTTGCACTGTGCTGAATTGAGGTTGATCGTTCTGAGTGAAGTTACTGGCTTCGTTTTACATAAAATTGTTTGGCCTCTGCCTAGTTTAGCTGTAGCAGAAAATGCAGCTTTGCTAGAGAAGCAGAGGTTTGCGAAGGGTGCTATAGGGCTAGCTACTTCTAACTAAGAAGCCTGCTAACAAATGGAAGGTACTGGAGCATACAAAAGACGGTTGGGATTCAGGGCTGTGACACTCTATTTAACAGGCTTAGAAAAATATCATTGTGGGTTGGGCATCTAAATCTATATTTAACTGAATGCTTCACGTGGCAGGGATGAGGTCAAAAGCTAAAGCAGCACTCTCACATACCATATAATTTTGGGCAAGGCTTATCCACATCACCAGAGCTCACACTTTTCAAATACTGAACATCCATCCGGAAACTCCTATTTAACCCTTTGGGGCACTGTCCTTAAATGACAAGTAAGAGCGTTATGCCACGAGAGCAGCTTTCCAGCAACAAAGTGCGGTGTTTGGGGGCTGTTGAAAGTTGGTTTTTAAAAAATTTGGTAAGTGATAGGCTACGTTTTTTAAAAGAAATGTAAAGTACTTAGAGTGATGGTTCTTCTAACAAATCACTGTCCCTTCACTTGGACTTGCTCTAAAATATTGCCTTTTCTGTGCCACGAGCATCAATATACTTGAACTTTAGTTCTCTCTTGCATTCTGTTTTGTTTTTAACTTCCAAACAAGTGTGTCACTATCATAAGGACTTATTTGCACCGTGAGCAGCAATAGGGCTAAAATCTTTTCCGGGGAAGAATGCTTAGGCTTAAGACTGACTTGTTTCATGTCTGCCTGCACCTATCACTGTGTCTGGAACAATCTTCTGTTGCATACATGAGTGTGCAAACAGCAGTGCTGCAATCCTGACAAATTGCAGCATTTGGCCTCAATTGTGGCGCGCCCCCCCTTTTGACACTCGGACCGCTTCTTTCTACTGTCACTGTGGTGGTGCAGAACTCATGGCTTGTCTGCTCACTGGCATACCTAAACAAATCTCTTAGCAGAGGATTAAATAGTGGGGGGAGGGGCGGATACAGTAAATGCATTAAGAAAAGGAGTACTTGTGGCACCTTAGAGACTAACCAGTTTATTTGAGCATGAGCTTTCGTGAGCTACAGCTCACTTCATCGGATGCATAGCATATCGTGGAAACTGCAGAAGACATTATATACACACAGAGACCATGAAACAAAACTTCCTCCCACCCCACTCTCCTGCTGGCAACAGCTTATCTAAAGTGATCATCAAGTAGGGCCATTTCCAGCACAAATCCAGGTTTTCTCACCCTTCCCCCCCCCACACACACATACAAACTCACTCTCCTCCTTGCTCACGAAAGCTCATGCTCAAATAAACTGGTTAGTCTCTAAGGTGCCACAAGTACTCCTTTTCTTTTTACGAATACAGACTAACACGGCTGTTACTCTGAAACCAGTAAATGCATTAACTCTTTAGTGACATCTGAAACAGAAGTCTGTACTCTCGTGTTCTTCCACGTTAGCAGCATGATATGTATAATAACTGAGATGATATTGAATCTAAGCCCTTGTTTCTCAGGCATTTAACCCTTGGAACTGAAATTCCTTGTGCTTGTTCTGACTCAGAAATAGCTGTTTATTTTTTAAACATTTGGAAAAATTGCATTTAACCTTGATTTTTTTAAAAAATTGGTCAGATAATTATTAAGAAACAACCCTTTTTTTACTTGTTCATATCACCAGAAACTCTCTCCAGACTTGTTGGTATTTTCGTATTTGGTATTTAATTCAGCTTCTAGATCACTGAGTTTTTGCCATTCTTACACCTAAAGCTGGTAGCTTAGTCCTCTGTCCCATTCCTTGGGAAAGGGGCCTTTTTTTATTATTATTATTTATGATTATTTTTGCTTCATTTTGGTATCACCTCTTAACTCCAAGGATTGGGGAACATTTTGGATAAAGGGTATTGTGTTTAAAGATTCAACTCACCTGTCCTCTGTTCACATGTAAGATGTTCTAATAAACACCTAAGGTCCTCCATCAAATCTTGACATTCCTGATATTGCTAACTTAAATAAAAACATCCTTTGGGGCCTTCTTTGTATAATGTATAAACAAAGGGTGCAAACCCAATTTAAAAAACAAAACAAACTTTTGGGGGTCAGCATTAACCTTGTCCACTGTGAATCTTCCCTGATCAGCTATTTCTATTCTTTATGTGAAGTTCCTCTTTGAATGTATGATTTCTAGAGTTCTGACTAAACAGCCAAGTATATTTTTCTCTTCCTTCTGAAGGAAGTGTAACCATTTCCCCCTCCACACATAGAATCATAGAATATCAGGGTTGGAAGGGACCTCAGGAGGTCATCTAGTCCAACCCCCTGCTCAAAGCAGGACTGATCCCCATGTTATACCAATAAGTTAAAAACCAGCAGGATCTTATTAAAGGGAAAAAGGCAAAATATCACATTTATTGTGAATACAGAAAGAATTATAGTAAGCAGTTAGTTATAGCTATAACATTCCATTCAATCTCATATTTATTCATATATTCATTCATACACACACACACACACAGGTTCTGCAAGGTAGTTATCATAGTTACCAGCCTTAGAGTTGCTCATGCCAAGCCACTGGCCAGCTGGCCTGGACATGAGGAGGGAGCAGGCCCTTGTCTGATGCTCCTGGAAGTTGGTTTGCAGAATCAGACCCCAAAGTTCTCACTTTCTAGAGTCCATTTTTATAGGAATTTCTTCCTATGCCAGTCTATGGGAATTGCTTCATCATGCTGTTGCTGAATCAATCAGCAGATAGCACATTCCTGTGACGGCTGCGTACTGCTAGATGTTATCTTGTTCTTTGGTTCTCCCATTCTTGAGGCTTGTTGGGTGGATTCAAGTCTGCCCTCCAGGGGGTCCTCTAGTTATTTCCACTTGATGCCTTTTTCAGCCGATGGACACTGGATTCTTAGGCTGGCACCTCCCTGATCAATTCAGTTATTATCCACACCAAGCATCCATCCACATACATCCTCTATCTCTATTTTAATCACAATTGTTAATACAACAAAAGGGCGGGGAGTCTCTGGGTGCTGTTTCTGTTGTTACAGAGTATTGCTTTGAGTATCTCTCTGTGTGAATTGCTTTGAGAACAGACTCTGTCTAGACTCTGTCTAGAATGTACTAATGCAATTAGCAGCTTGCAAGTTTCACACATAGAGGGAGAGAAACAGTACCAAAAACCCAGAGACCTCTTAATTAGTAATACCCTGGAATTTAAACTATGGGGAATCAAATTCATTTGTGATTTTAATACAGAACTTCTTTAATATGATCCAACACCCAATTAAATCATCCCAGCCAGGCCTTTGTCAAGCCTGACCTTAAAAACTTCTAAGGAAGGAGATTCCACCACCTCCCTAGGTAACGCATTCCAGTGTTTCACCACGCTCCTCGTGAAAAAGTTTTTCCTAATATCCAACCTAAATCTCCCCCACTGCAACTTGAGACCATTACTCCTTGTTCTGTCATCTGCAACCACTGAGAACAGTCTAGAGCCATCCTCTTTGGAACTCCCTTTCAGGTAGTTGAAAGCAGCTGTCAAATCCCCCCTCATTCTTCTCTTCTGTAGACTAAACATCCCCAGTTCCCTCAGCCTCTCCTCATAACTCATGTATTCCAGTCCCCTAATCATTTTTGTTGCCCTCCGCTGGACTCTCTCCAATTTTTCCGCATCCTTCTTGTAGTGTGGGGCCCAAAACTGGACACAGTACTCCAGATGAGGCCTCACCAATGTCGAATAGAGGGGAACGATCACGTCCCTCGATCTGCTGGCAATGCCCCTACTTATACATCCCAAAATGCCATTGGCCTTCTTGGCAACAACAGCATACTGTTGACTCATATCCAGCTTGTCGTCCACTGTAACCCCTAGGTCCTTTTCTGCAGAACTGCTGCCTAGCCATTCGGTCTGTAGTGGTGCATGAGATTCTTCCGTCCTAAATGCAGGACTCTGCCCTTGTCCTTGTTGAACCTCATCAGATTTCTTTTGGCCCAATCCTCTAATTTGTCTAGGTCCCTCTGTATCCTATCCCTACCTCCAGCGTATCTACCTCTCCTCCCAGTTTAGTGTCATCTGCAAACTTGCTGAGGGTGCAATCCACACCATCCTCCAGATCATTTATGAAGATATTGAACAAAACTGGCCCCAGGACTGACCCTTGGGGCACTCCACTTGATACCGGCTGCCAACTAGACATGGCGCCATTGATCACTACTCGTTGAGCCCAACAATCTAGCCAGCTTTCTATCCACCTTATAGTCCATTCATCCAGCCCATACTTCTTTAACTTGCTGGCAAGAATACTGTGGGAGACCGTGTCAAAAGCTTTGCTAAAGTCAAGGAATAACACGTCCACTGCTTTCCCTTCATCCACAGAACCTGTTATCTCGTCATAGAAGGCAATTAGAATAGTCAGGCATGACTTGCCCTTGGTGAATCCATGCTGACTGTTCCTGATCACTTTCCTCTCCTCTAAGTGCTTCAGAATCGATTCCTTGAGGACCTGCTCCATGATTTTTCCAGGGACTGAGGTGAGGCTGACAGGCCTGTAGTTCCCAGGATCCTCCTTCTTCCCTTTTTTAAAGATGGGCACTACATTAGCCTTTTTCCAGTCGTCCGGGACTTCCCCCGATCGCCATGAGTTTTCAAAGATAATGGCCAATGGATCTGCAATCACATCCGCCAACTCCTTTAGCACTCTTGGATGCAACGCATCCGGCCCCATGGACTTGTGCACATCCAGCTTTTCTAAATAGTCCCGAACCACTTCTTTCTCCACAGAGGGCTGGTCACCTCCTCCCCATGCTGTGCTGCCCAGTGCAGTAGTCTCGGAGCTGACCTTGTTCGTGAAGACAGAGGCAAAAAAGCATTGAGTACATTAGCTTTTTCCACATCCTCTGTCACTAGGTTGCCTCCCTCATTCAGTAAGGGGCCCACACTTTCCCTGACTTTCTTCTTGTTGCTGACATACCTGAAGAAACCCTTCTTGTTACTCTTAACATCTCTTGCTAGCTGCAACTCCAGGTGTGATTTGGCCTTCCTGATATCACTCCTGCATGCCCGAGCAATATTTTTATACTCATCCCTGGTCACTTGTCTAATCTGCCACTTCTTGTAAGCTTCTTTTTTGTATTTAAGATCAGCAAGGATTTCACTGTGAAGCCAAGCTGGTCGCCTGCCATATTTACTATTCTTTCTACACATCGGGATGGTTTGTCCCTGTAACCTCAATAAGGATTCTTTAAAATACAGCCAGCTCTCCTGGACTCGTTTTCCCCCTCATGTTATACATACACAAAAATCACCACACCAACACATCAGTGGAAACACTAGATGATACAAAGTCAGGAAACTCCAAGATGCACTTTTCATGAGGCCCTTACACAAGGGCCAAGTACTGGTTGCTATGAGAATGGTCACTTGACATTTCCTAACTGTGTTGCATATAAACTTAATATATAACATTGTGTATTCCAGCAAAGTGACTCAGCTAGTGGTTGTTTTTGGACTTGTCCCTAACTAGAGACTGGGAATAAAATGACTCTAAATAAATCAGTGCATGAAAAAGATAAGGGATGAGGTTGAGAAAAGAAGTTTGCCTCCCCTGTTATGCTCCGGTCTGAGACATTGTTATTCTTTAGCCAGGTGGAGAGTGAAAACTCTTGCTTAGTCCTTTTTCTTTTGAATTGTGGATGTACGTATAGTGGAGGGCTTATTGCTGTCAGTGTAGAAAGTGCTCTGGCTTGTCTCACAGCTGTGACAATGGTGATAATCAGGTGCTGGGATGAAGGGGAAAAGCTTTCCCATTAAGGGACTGTTGCTGTGTAAGGATGAAGAAATATGTGCTTTGTTTAAGGAGTGTTGAATTTGCTATAAGAATGTAAAGGTGCACTTTCTGATTTAAAACAAATAAATACATGTCTTTACCTGTGTGACTCAGGGACTATTAAAACAGAGAGCTTTAAACAAAAATCTCACTTATTTAGGCTTTCATCTTACTTGTATGGTGAAAATAGTCAGTTTCACTCCCTTTGATTCTCATGCAGTGGCAGAGTGAGACTGCAAACATTTAAATTAAAATAAAATCTTTCATTGAATGGTACATAAATTCTAGTAATGCTGCACTTTCTAAGTGTGTGTTCTAATAAAATATTCGTGTTTATCTAAGGGCTTGCAATTCCCATTTAAAAGCATATGAAGCAGGAATCCATTTGGGGGTAAAATAAATCTCAGCTCTGAATCCAGAGCACTTAAAAATACAATGTAAAATTTAGAATGAAATGAGGGCTCTTACTGATGCTGCATTTTGCAGTTCACAGCTGGGAGCTTTAGAACATTAAATCTGCGTGTATATCTTGATGGCCTGTGTTTTGTCTCCTTCCAGTATGCCACTACAGGCTGTTCCCTGACACTCCACCATACAGAAAAGCCGGAGCATGAAGATATCTGTGAATACCGTCCCTACTCCTGTCCATGTCCTGGTGCCTCCTGTAAATGGCAGGGCTCTTTGGAAGCTGTGATGTCCCACCTCATGCACGCCCACAAAAGCATTACCACCCTTCAGGGAGAAGACATAGTCTTTCTCGCCACGGACATTAACCTGCCAGGAGCCGTCGACTGGGTCATGATGCAGTCTTGCTTTGGCCACCATTTCATGCTGGTGTTGGAGAAACAGGAGAAGTACGAGGGTCACCAGCAGTTTTTTGCTATTGTGTTGCTCATTGGCACTCGCAAACAAGCAGAAAACTTTGCTTATCGACTGGAGCTGAATGGTAACCGGCGCAGGCTGACCTGGGAGGCAACGCCCCGCTCCATTCACGATGGGGTGGCTGCTGCCATCATGAACAGCGACTGTCTAGTTTTCGATACAGCTATAGCACATCTTTTTGCAGACAATGGAAACCTTGGCATCAATGTGACTATTTCTACGTGTTGTCCGTGATTATATCTGTGTCATTAGTGAAACTTAGGGTTGTCTGGGCATAGTGCTTTACATTCTTAAGGGTTTTTTAAAATGATATTCAACTATGTCTTCATATATATCTCTTAGGATTCCTAATTTAGCCAACATTTTGTAACAACTTTCTCTTTGGGTTTTAAGTCATGGCTAACCAGACAAAATGAGTGCGTGTCCTGTCAATCATCTGAACCGGAAAAGGGTTTTTTTAGAATTCTTGGATGCTTTTTGAAGATTTTTTACCACTTTTTAAAAACAACAGAGCTTCCATTAGACATATGTCTTTAATAGACTTGAGGGTCTATTTTTCTCTTTGAAGTGCACCCAAAGCTCCCCTTAAGAGGAGTTATCCAAGGGGAAAACAGACACCTCTTGACTTACTCCCCCTGCTAGGCTTTTAAAAAGAGAATAAACAAATAGCTTCAAGTGTGGTACCCATGAGAGGTTACTGTGACTCAGAGAGGAACAAAAGGAACTTCGGTGTAGGTTCCCTTGCTGCTCTGATTCCCTTTTCTTTATTTTAAAAAAAAGAAAAGAAAAAGAAAAAAAAACAGTTGTGTTGGATCACTTGCTGTGTCTTTAAAAATGAACCAGGCCTGATCCTGCAAAGTGTTGAGCATCTTCTGCTCCCATTCACTTTTTTTAAAGCTGAGTATGCCTGGAACATTTTACAAGGGCCCTGGAACAGGTGCTAGTAAAGCAAGAGGCGCATATCTAATAGTTCTCAAACAGCTAGCAGTTGACCATATAGAGGTGCATTCAGGTTGTTTACATGTGGCTTCCCCTGGAGACATACTTGATTATTGATATTGTCAGAGACTGATTAGAATAATATAGTAAAAGCTTTATGGCCAGTGTCATGTCATTTGCTATTTAAGTTTTTGTTGCCATATTTACTTTAGTTTTTTAATAAATATTTTGCAAAAACAACATTGTGTGGCGTGTTTAATTGATAGAGGTGCCCACATATTAAAGTTTAATTGTGTGAATTTATGGTGGCAGCTGTTGTTTTCAAAGTTGTTTTACTCTCTGTACATGTAAATTTTCTCTTGTGCTACTGTGAATTGAGACCACATTCTCACTCTTAGTGTCATTTACATCAACTTTTAATCTGAATCAAATCAGAGGAAAGGATACCACATTATGGCCTGATTCTGTAAGCTCTCCACATGCAGAACTTCCATAGACATCAGTGAGAGTTCCACATGTAGAAGGTTTGCAGGATTGGGACGACAGTTTTATTATCCAGTTAGGCTATATAGAGAAAAAAACAGAAAATAAGCAGATTTAGGTCTTTACACATGCTGCTTCTTCCTCCAGAAAGGGTCTGAGATCTAGCACATCACCTTCTTAGAGAATAGTAGAAATCTGACTTCCCTTTAATAGAGTAGCAGTGTCTGTGACCGTATGGGACAATATGCTATGTGCTCCAAAATGGAAGAAGAATCTGATATTCCAGGCAAAATGTTTCCTTCCTTTCTATGATCTAGTTCATATGGGGAGGGGGGCTTCTGTATAACTTCTTGAGAATGCAAGCTAGTACTCCCAAATAATCCACCAGAACCAACAGTAGGATTTGTATTAGTTTGTTTTGTGGTTGAGGGTTTGTGAGATCATGGAAGGAACTCCCTGGAATATTATCTAATGACACACTATAGTTCAGGGTCCTATTGGTGGATCTCACACTAGCATAACTCCAATGACTTCAACTCATGACTCCAATAACTCCATAACTCCAGTGACTTCATTGAACTGATTTACACTGCTGTCGCAAGATCAGACTTAGGCTCTGGGTCTTCAGAAGGTAGGTAATGCCTAGGCTCTGCGGAGGACCAGTTAACCAAGAATTCTCAAAAACAATTCACATTCCAATAGCCTAGCAATGCTTACAATGAAAAATGGCACGTTTTCCAAATTTTGCTGCAGAAGGCCCTTAGTTTAAGCATGACAGAATCACAACAATAATTAAAACAGAACTAAAATGTAAAGTGAAAACGAAGTCCTGGTTTGTAACAGTATTCATGAATCCAGATTAAATTTCCCTAACACTGTTTGTAAATCACACTGCACAATTCATGGTAGATGATTTAACACCTTTGTTGGAGAAATGAAGGTTCACTGGAATTAAGTGTATTTTATGAAGACTTGGTATACCAATTTACTCACATAGTTAAGACCTGAGACATCATTTAGTTCTTGTTAAATTAGTTGTGGGGGAGGTCCTTTCACTCTGAATTTTACGGTGCCTGGTTTTGGTGTTTTGCTGTATCTATTGCTTTGAATACAGAATACGTAACCCCTGCTGCCAAGAAGTTAGAAGTGTAATCCATTTAGACAATAAACTCAGATAGCTGATACTTGATCCAAAAACCAGATTAACTTCTTAAGGAAGCAAACCTGAAACATATTCTTGGAGACCGTTTTACCAGTGTGACTCTCTGATGGCTATAGCTCAGGGTTACAAAAAGAACACGCTAGCCATGCAGTAGTGCGTCAAGGAAAAAGAGAGTAGCACAGGTGCAAGGTCATGTCCTGTTTTGGAGTATATTAGATAACCCCACGGAAGCCAAGTGAACTTTTTATTAAAGAAGTGACCAATAAGAAGAGAAGCTATGGCGTATGGAATTGGAAACAAGTCCTAGAACCACATCTTCGGACGTCTCTGATCATACTTCTTGTCTGTCCAGCATTTTGACAACTGACAGAGAAATACTTTACAGACCAACAAAACTGATCATACTTGCTGCTCCGCTATGGCATATTCTTAAAGAGTTAGTTAATTCCAGCCGCAGAAAACATTGCTGGTAACAGAGTATTTATCTGCTTATGAAGCTTTCTTTTTTTTTTTTTAGTTTAACCCTTATCCTGCTGGCAACTCCCCCTGAAATGGAATTATTTCCATTTTAAAAACAAAATGAGTTGAAAAGACTTGTAGGGATTGGCTTCCCACTACAAACGTGTAGAGGCTAAAGCAGTAAACAGGGAGCCAGAATTCTATGGTCCATTCTCGGCTGTGCCATGGTCATGCTGTGTGCACGTAGGCAAGTCATTTAGTCTCCCTGTGCCTCAGTTTCCCCATCTTTAAATAGGAATAATGCTTGCATCTTTTTGTTATGGGGCTTAAGTAGTGTTTGTAAAGCAATTGATAATCATATGAAAGGTGCTGCCTAAAAACAAATAATATCTAACTTTTATAAATTGATATTTAAACCAGGGGTGGCCAACCTGAGCCTGAGAAGGAGCAGCGCCTCCCACCCACCAGCAGCCCCACCAGTCAGCACCTCCCCCTCTCTCCCCGCACCTCCCAATCAGCTATTTTGTGGCATGTGGGAGACTCTGGGGGTGGGGGAGAAGGAGAAGGCGGGCTCAGAGGAGGGGGTAGAAAGGGGTGGAGTGGGGGCAGGGTTTGTGGTAGAGCCAGGGGTTGAGCAGTGAGCACCCCCCGGCACATTGGAAACTTGGCATCTGTAGCTCCAGCCCGGAGTCGGTGCCTATACAAGGAGCCGCATATTAGCTTCTGAAGAGCCGCATGTGCTCCGGAGCCACAGGTTGGCCACCCCTGATTTAAGCAGTCTTAAATTTTTAAGAAACTTACATTTCAAAACCATATAATTTTAAAAGTAGTTTTCATTCACTTACTTGCCAGGTTCTGAATTCAGGTTCTTTGGTATCTCCTGTCAGAGCTGATCCTATCGCAGTCACCTAAAACAATAGATAAAGAGATGTTAGACTTCTGTAATCAGTCAGATCCACACTGTCATGAATTCATCTCTTAGAGCAGGGGTGGGCAAACTTTTTGGCCCGAGGGCCACACTGGGGTGCGAAACTGTATGGAGGGCCAGGTAGGGAAGGCTGTGGTTCCCCAAATAGCCTGGCCCCCGCCCCCTATCCGACCCCTCCAACTTCCTGCCCCTTAACTGCCCCCCTCAGAATCCCCAACCCATCCAACCCCCCCTGCTCCTTGTCCCCTGACTACCCCCTCCCGGGATCCCCTGCCCCCTGGGATCCCACCCCCTATCTAATCCCCCGCTCCCTGTCCCCTGACTGCCCCCCCCCAGAACCTCTGCCCTATCCAACCGCCCCCTGTTCCCCATCCCCTGACCGCCCCCCCCCCCCCCCGCACCAAACCTCCACCCCATCCAACCGCCCTCTGTCCACTGACTGCCCCCTGGGACTCCCTGCCCCATATCCAACCCCCCGGTCCCCTTACCATGCCGCTCAGAGCAGCATATCTGGCTGCTGCGCTGCCCAGCCAGAGCCAGACATGCTGCCACTCTGCCCTGCATGAGCACGCAGCCCCGCAGCCCAGAGAGCTGCCCTCACAGCGGCTTGGCTGCAGGGGAACAGCGGAGGAGGAGCTCAGGGGCTGGGCAGGACGGTCCCACGGGCCGTAGTTTGCCCACCTCTGTCTTAGAGGGTGAATAACAGTTAAATTCATGTAAAACTTTTCATATGGTGTTTTTATTTGTAACAAGTCAACATATATAATGTGTCTAATATTTAGCATGTATATGGGCTTTTCTTCCCTTCATTGTTAGCTTGAGCTATAAATCAAGTTTTGTAGCAACCCATTTCCCATCCACACACACATTCTAGTTCAAGAGATTTAAGATCCAGCTAGCTGGCCTGTGGAAGAGGGGAGATTGAAACTCAAGTGCTGCTGACACTAGATAGTAATCTAATGGGGATGGAACAGCTGCTAACCCAGTCACTCTGTGTAGGCCAAGTGTTGTTTTGCAGTACAATCACTCACTCCAGTGAGGCTGGTTCAAGTGGAGTAAGTCGAGCTAATTGACGACTGTTGCAGTGAACCTCATCATACTGTACAAACCTCTAATCCTCAACTCTTCTCTGTGTTGTATTCTGTTAGTGAAGAGTTCACGAATAGTTTTTTTTTAAAGCATTGCAGCTGGTCTTCTAAGTGTATTTTCAGCTTGGTTGATGGCCATTTTTACCAAATCCAGGAGACTCTGATTATTTTGTGAGGAAATGCATGTTACATTTATATTGAAGCTGAACATGAAATTTGGCATCATTAGCAGACTGCATATTGATAATACAGTAGTGAATTTAGGACATTGCAGTGATTCAATAATTATTATCAAATTGATCAAAATTATGACCCCAAAGCCATGAAGGCATCCCTAATGAGGCTCAATAAAAAGTAATTGCTGGTGATTGTTACTACCTCACTACTGTAACCATTGCTTCCAAGGAAGGAGCTCTAAATGAGCAGTGGTTTTCTAGGCTGTGACTCTCTGGGGAAAATCTCTTGCAGGTTTGATTCTATTTTACCTTTAAGGTTATCTTAATGCCAATAAGATATCAAAGTAAACTCTGCATTAGTGACTTTATTTATGGAACTTTGGGCTCCCTAATGGGGTAAGTGTTACTTTTGCATGTACACATCAGAAATGTACCTCCCCTCTCCTAGCACAAACTCCCCTTGTAATCCATAATTCCCTCCCATAAATGTGTGCCATTTCCAGATTGCTAGCACAGCTGCCATGCTCCCACCAATTTTCCTCATATTCCTCCATACTACCTCATCCCTCCCTCCCAATCAGGTCTCCCCTACCCTATATCTCAGTTCCTTCATCTTGAATCAATAAAATAGTCTTAATCCCAATTATAATTACCAATGTGTACCCCAGAACCTGTAATTTCTACATCTACCAAATTTACAACATACATAGATACCCATTCACATAAATTTTCCTAAACATTACAGGAAAACCACTGGCAACTGCTGTTTGCAGTCTGACACTACACGTCGCTGTACAGAACACAGTAACGTCTAACCAATACATATGGTCAGAGTTAAGACTGCAGGTCTGTTTATGATGAGGGTGGGCTGTGGTTGCAAGGGAGGTGTGGTGGAGGTTTAGAAAGAGAACAAATGAATGGAGTGCAGATGGAATTTTAAATGATGTAACTGCTTGGACATCATACCTAATGTAAAAAGCAAAGAACTAACAACCTTAACTCTAAATAAGCACAATTTTGTGTATGGGTGTTGGTTTAAACTTACACCACTTAGCACTCTCCAATTGAAGCAATATTTAGGGTATGTCTACACTATGAAATTAGGTCGATTTTATAGAAGTAAATTTTTAGAAAGTGGTTTTATACAGTCGATTGCGTATGACCACACTAAGCGCATTAAGTCGGCAAAGTGCGTCCTCATTACCGTGGCTAGCATCGACTTACAGAGCGGTGCACTGTGGGTAGCTATCCCACAGTTCCCGCAGTTGCCGCTGCCCGTTGGAATTCTGGGTTAAGCTTCCAATGCCTGATGGGGCAAAAACATTGTTGCGGGTGGTTTTGGGTACATGTCGTCAGGTGCCCCTCCCTCCCTCCCTCCGTGAAAGCAATGGCAGACAATCGTTTCATGCCTTTTTTCCTGGGTTACCCATGCAGACACCATACCATGGCAAGCATGGAGCCAGCTCAGCTCACCGTCACCCTATGTCTCCTGGGTGCTGCTGGCAGACGTGGTACTGCATTGCTACACAGCAGCAGCTCCTTGCCTTCACGGCAGATGGTGTAGTAGGACTGATAGCCATCGTACATCTCCTGGGTGCTCCTGGCAGACCTCAGTGAGGTTGATCGGGGCGCCTGGTCAGACATGGCTATTCTCCTCTTAGAGCACTGAATGGGAGCCAGAGACTCCAGGTCATTCTCTTTAAGTTTCATCTCATGGAAATTCAGTCCTGCCTGGAATATCATGTGAGCTGGAGGCTTCTGCCTCAGGCTGCTCTCCCAGCCGGCAGCACCATGCAGTCGCATCTACCCCAGCCTACCCCTTGCTCCCATGGCTCATGAAGCCTGGACAGTAGTAAAGAGCAGTTCAACTATAGGCTGAGCAAGTGCAGAATGGTGGTAGAATGTGTCTTTGGACATTTAAAAGCTCGCTGGTGCTGTTTGCTGACTAGGTCAGACCTCAGCGCAACCAACATTCTCATTGTTATTGCTGCTTGATGTGTGCGCCATAATATCTGTGAGAGTAAGGGGGAGACGTTTATGGTGGGGTGGGAGGTTGAGGCAAATCACCTGGCATCCGATTTTGAGCAGCCAGACACCAGCAGCCAGGGCTATTAGAAGAGCACAAACCCACCCCCTTTGTTGATTTTAATTCCCTGTAAGCCAACACCCTCCCCCCTTCGAAATAAAGCAACTATTGTTTTGAAACAATGCATTCTTTCTTTATTCATTTTTTAAAAATGAGATAACAGACAAGGTAGCCCAGGTGGGGTGGGGGAAGTGGGAAAGAAAAGGCCACATTTCTTACTGTAGCCACACTAAAAATCAAACTGTTTTAATGGCAGCCTTCTGTTGCTTGGGCCATCCTCTGGAGTGGAGTGGCTGGGTGCCCGGAGCCTCCTCCCACCCCCCACGTTCTTGGGCATCTGGGTGAGGAGGCTATGGAACATGGGGAGGAGGGTAGGCAGTGGATGCAGCCGGGGGTCTGTGCTCTTGTTGGCTTTCCTGCAGCTCCAACAGATGCTTCATCATGTCCGTTTGCTCCCCCATTAGCCTCAGCATCACATCCTGCCTCCGCTCTTTGTGCTCACTTCTTTCCTGGCCTCTGCCACTGAATGCCTCCATGCATTAAGCTGTGCCCTATCAGTGCTGGAGGACTGCATGAGCTCAGAAAACATGTAATTGCGAGTGCATTTTTTTCGCCTTCTAATCTGCGATAACCTCAGGGACAGAGATGATAGGGGGAGCGTAGAAACATTCTACGCTCTACGATTCTGGGGGGACTGCATGGTCACCTGTGCTGCTGAGTGCTGCTGAGCTCGCCACGCTGACGAAACAGGAAATGAAATTCAAAAGTTCCCAGGGCTTTTCCTGTGTACCTGGCGAGTGCATCGGAGTTCAAAGTGCTGTCCAGAGCAGTCACAATGGAGCACTCTGGGATAGCTCCTGGAGGCCAATACCGTTGATTTGCGTCCACGCTACCCCAAATTCGACCCAGCAAGGTCGATTTTAGCACTACTCCCCTCGTCGGGGAGGAGTACAGAAGTTGATTTTAAGAGCCCTTTAGGTCAACGGAAGGGGGTTGGTTGTGTGGACGCAGTCATTTTTAATTCGACCTAACGCAGCTAAATTCAACCTAACCCCGTAGTGTAGACCAGGCCTTAGATGTCACTTAGGGCCTGCCTACTTTGGGGACATTTTCTAAGTGGTTTAAAACTAGTTCTAGATACATTTGGATAAAAAAAAAGAGATTGCTCAAAGAATACTAGACCTACATTCCACCTAACCCTGCCTCTTTTCCCCTCCTTATTCATGTATGCCTATTTTATTACTATTACCCCCACCCTAACATGTCTGTGTAGTGTTGTCTTACAACTTGTCAAAGCTGCTAGACCAAACTTTTGTAATTCTATTAGCAACCCTGTGAAGCATGTGGTATTTGGAAACATAGACAAGCTGTAGGTTATTTACAGTTTTGTGTTTTTTCATTGTCTCTTTCGTTATGACAAATCAATAAAAAAAATTAAATAAAAAAACCCACTTGATTCAACTACCCAGATCTCAAAGCTGGTTCAAATTGTTGTGTAGAGCTTTTTATACTGAATTGGCTTTGAGACCACTAGGTTCAGTAAAAACGTGATGCTGCCTTAAACCGCCCCACCCCTAAAACGGGGTCTACATTTAAAAGATTTTCAGAACCTCACGGGAATTGGATGTCCAAATCTCCTATTGAAATTAATGGGAAGTGGGCATCCTAGGGGGCTTCAAAAAAATCTCAGCCTATGCCCCTAACTAGTTTTTAAATTGGTTTAGCTGAGCTAATTGCAAGTCAGGCCCTCAAGGGAAGACTGAATTTCTTTGTCTTGGTTACTCAGAGTCCAACCATTAAATGGTGCTGGGTTGTGGGGGACAAGGGGTTGAGATTTGTTTTAAGGTTTTTTGGCCTCTCAGAAGAAAATCCTTTTTTATTTAGTAGGCACCCCTTCCCCTGCCCCATATTTCTAATTGTTATTTGTTGTTTGTGTTACAATAGTATCAAGAGCCTTTAGCCAGGATCAAGGGCCCTCACTGTACTAAGTGCAGCAAACAAAGTGCAGAACCTGCCTCAAGCCACTTACATAAGCGAAAGGAATAGGGATCCAATTTATCTCTGACGGTGCACCAGCATCGCATATATGGTCTGTGAAGCTGTGCATAGGCCTGAAACTAGCTTTTAGGGATATCAGTTGTTTTTGCTGTATTTACAAAAGTGGGCTTTATGGGCCCGAATTACTAGACAGGATCTTTGATCACTATACTTATTTTAATTAAGTCAAGAATTTTTTTAGTTTTGATGGTCTGGATTGTATGAATTTTCTTCACTTGTCTTCCACTGTGGCTCTGGGGAAAGGCTTTATGCAGAGTTACTTTTCACAGCACTTCAGTCTCCTGGTGCCTCCCATCAAATCATACTCACTGCCAACTCTGTACTCACAATCCAAATTCAGACCTCACATGAGGGGAGGGAATGCGGGAGGGGAAATGACTGAGAAATGCCTGCTTACACCAACCCTTCCAGAATATGACAAGTGAGTCCTTAGCAAGTCATTTATCTGATTTGATAAGCAGTGTGATTTTAAAACAGGAAAATGTGGATACACTTACATAATCTGACAACACTGCTCATGCTCTTAACACTGTTCCGAATTTTTCACACGATACAAATAGCAGAGATTGAATAGCAACTGTGCACTGCCACTAATGATTCCAAAGCAGCTGCTGCTGTCAGCCATTTCCCCCTCTTTTAATGTATTATTTTACTCCTGTGTGCCTGTTCTTGGGTAGTCTCTTTGTAGTTGCTTAAGCATCATTGCCCAGGTACAAACACCCATTTCCTAAATCACCTAGGGTTGTTTCAAGTCCCCTTTAAAAGGTGAGACAGGTACCAAGAATAGCTACTCAACATTCCAGAAGCTACCTCATTCACAGTCACACAGAATGTCCAAGCAAGTGTTCCTTCTGGATTGCACCTGTCCTACTTAGTCAGTTCCCAGGATGGTGTTTCTACATCTCTGTGGGGACTCTTACACTGAGGTGCCAATGGACATACATTACCTTTTGATCATATCATGGAAGTTGCTCCTTTAATGACAACTGAGTGCAACCTACTGCTTGGGCAAGGAATTTTGCAACTTCCTCAGTAATGACACATGTGGACTGGAATTTAAACTATCTGAGCAGATGAGGAAAACAGCCAGGCCTACAGATGGGTTCCGAACACTTTCCTCAGTACAAGTTGTGAACCCAGGGTTATTAAAAGTGTCTGTTCTTGGAGTGGTTCTCCCTTACTAATATTTGGTTTCCCACTTGTGATTTTTCGGAAGCAAAATCTGTGATAAGATAGGTTATGAACTGCCCCCTCCAAACATATTCTCTGGAATGCTGTAGGAGACTGAACACTTCATTCCTCAGTGTTTATTTGGAAAAGCCTGGGGTGGTGGTCAGGGCAAAACTAAGGCAATCCAGAAGGGTCTTTCACACCAAGAAATGCTCCCATGGCTCCACCCCGACTTGGAATGCCCACAACCTCCCAGAAAGGCAGAGAGAGCATGATGGGGCCTCCTCTCTCCTTTGGAGAAAGGGGGTAACAGGAGAGCAGCTTCCAAATACCCCAGCACCTATCGTGTAAGTATCTGCATGGGTAGGCTGTCCTGCTGCACAAAGTCCTAGGCTGGGGTGCTGTTGGTGGGACCTCCTGCTGCAGTGGGTCATGGAGTTAACATCCCAGAGGATGGCCCTGTTCATATCTCTCTGTGCTGTTGTTTCATGCTATCTAGAACCATGCATCAGTTACATTTGGGTCACCTTCTCAAGCTTTTCTTCACAACCCATGAGGGCTCGAGGGCTTACTCATTTTTCAAAATGAAAGCTAAGATTCTCATGTGATCATCTGATTCCTGGAGCTGGCGCCCTACACATGGGCCTATAGTTCTGATGTCTTATTCTGACCCTGGTAGTGATGGGGAATTACCGACAGCTTCACTGGGCAAAGGGCTGGTGGTGGTCAGATACATAGTGGCACTGTGCCGAGGGTTAGTAAGCAACAGAGGGAGCCAGAGAAAGTGCGGAAATTGAAGAGCAGGAGAAAGTGTGGCGAACTGGGGCAAGTGGAGGCAGCCGGTTGCCAAGCTTATGAGAAAGCAGCAGGCAGGAAATGAGCAGGGGACTGAGGAGCGTGCTGGCCAAGAGAAAGTACAGCTGACCAAGGGAAGAGAGTCACTTGCAGAAGAGGAGCTGACTGGGGTGGAGTTGCACCCCCTCTGCTGTTACGAGAGTAACAGGAAGGATATTGGAGCACTGCAAACTCAGGGGGACAACAGGTCATTAAATCTAGCCTTCTGATATTCCCTGTAAGGAATTCACCAGCATAAACTCTTCTACTTGTGTCCAGCCAACTCAATCACATACTTGCTGGATTAACTTTGACATCATTTGGTTAGGTTGCCATACTAATAAAGGTAATGAGGTAACCCCAACATAGCACAGCTCCATTGACTGGAGGTAATTGAAGTTGCTCCCTTATGGCAATGAGCTAATGTAGAGGAATACTGTGTGCCGGTGTTTAAATTCTCATTCATTTGTCAGCTAGGGCTGTACAATCATTTTCCAGCAGAAGCTAAATGCTTTTAAATGAAAACTGATTGCATATGGTGCACAGATATGATTAAAGTGTTTGTCATTTAATAAAGCTTGCTACAGAGCAAGCGGAGTGATCACACATGGATTTCAAGGGAAAGCTCTGCCCCAGTAATATTGTGTAATCAATTCCTAGGCCAGGCTTGACTGTGATGGAGAAATGTTAATGAGATATATCCTGGACATTTTTTGCAGTGGCAGCAACAGCCCTTGGTAAACATAGAATCATAGAATATCAGGGTTGGAAGGGACCTCAGGAGGTCATCTAATCCAACCCCCTGCTCAAAGCAGGACCAATCCCCAGCTAAATCATCCCAGCCAGACCTTTGTCAAGCCTGACCTTAAAAACTTCTAAGGAAGGAGATTCCACCACCTCCCTAGGTAACGCATTCCAGTGTTTCACCACCCTCCTCGTGAAAAAGTTTTTCCTAATATCCAACCTAAATCTCCCCCACTGCAACTTGAGACCATTACTCCTTGTTCTGTCATCTGCTACCACTGAGAACAGTCTAGAGCCATCCTCTTTGGAACCCCCTTTCAAGTAGTTGAAAGCAGCTATCAAATCCCCCCTCATTCTTCTCTTCCGCAGACTAAACAATCCCAGTTCCCTCAGCCTCTCCTCATAAGTCAAGTGTTCCAGTCCCCTAATCATTTTTGTTGCCCTCCGCTGGACGTTTTACAATTTTTCCACATCCTTCTTGTAGTGTGGGGCCCAAAACTGGACACAGTACTCCAGATGAGGCCTCACCAATGTCGAATAGCGGGGAATGATCACGTCCCTCAATCTGCTGGCAATGCCCCTACTTATACAGCCCAAAATGCCATTGGCCTTCTTGGCAACAACGGCACACTGTTGACTCATATCCAGCTTCTCGTCCACTGTAACCCCTAGGTCCTTTTCTGCAGAACTGCTGCCTAGCCATTCGGTCCCTAGTCTGTAGCGGTGCATGGGATTCTTCCTTCCTAAGTGCAGGACTCTGCCCTTGTCCTTGTTGAACCTCATCAGATTTCTTTTGGCCCAATCCTCTAATTTGTCTAGGTCCCTCTGTATCCTATCCCTACCCTCCAGCATATCTACCTCTCCTCCCAGTTTAGTGTCATCTGCAAACTTGCTGAGGGTGCAATCCACACCATCCTCCAGATCATTTATGAAGATATTGAACAAAACCGGCCCCAGGACCGACCCTTGGGGCACTCCACTTGATACTGGCTGCCAACTAGACATGTAACCATTGATCACTACCCGTTGAGCCCGACAATCTAGCCAGCTTTCTATCCACCTTATAGTCCATTCATCCAGCCCATACTTCTTTAACTTACTGGCAAGAATACTGTGGGAGACCGTGTCAAAAGCTTTGCTAAAGTCAAGGAACAACACGTCCACTGCTTTCCCTTCATCCACAGAACCTGTTATCTCGTCATAGAAGGCAATTAGATTAGTCAGGCATGACTTGCCCTTGGTGAATCCATGCTGACTGTTCCTGATCACTTTCCTCTCCTCTAAGTGCTTTAGAATCGATTCCTTGAGGACCTGCTCCATGATTTTTCCAGGGACTGAGGTGAGGCTGACTGGCCTGTAGTTCCCAGGATCCTCCTTCTTCCCTTTTTTAAAGATGGGCACTACATGAGCCTTTTTCCAGTCGTCCGGGACCTCCCCCGATCGCCATGAGTTTTCAAAGATAATGGCCAATGGCTCTGCAATCACATCCGCCAACTCCTTTAGCACTCTCGGATGCAGCGCATCTGGTCCCATGGACCTGTGCTCGTCCAGCTTTTCTAAATAGTCCCGAACCACTTCTTTCTCTACAGAGGGCTGGTCACCTCCTCACCATGCTGTGCTGCCCGGTGTAGCAGTCTGGGAGCTGACCTTGTTCGTGAAGACAGAGGCAAAAAAAAGCATTGAGTACATTATCTTTTTCCACATGATAGATAAATATAGATATAGATTTATATACACATGCTGAGTTATGTGGAGGCCCATGAAATTTGCACATAAAACATTTCATAGGATAGATCTACACTAGAAACTTGCCAATATGATAGCGTCAGTTAACGGGGTGTTGCGGGGGTGGGAGGTTGGGGTTTTTATGAAGCTTTTGTTGATATTGTAGATGCAGTTATACCAGCCAAAAAAGGTGCTTTTGCCACTATCACTTATTTTGTTTAGGGAACTGGTATAAGCTATACAATAAAAAAGGACATTTCTGCTGGTAGAAACGATCTATATTAGCTACACCAGCAAATCTTTTCCAGCGTAGAGTAAGCCTTAGTCTCCATAAACTGCAGAGAAACTACTGGAGATGCATTCCAATGGTACTTGCTATCGTTGCCATAGTACATCATAACACCACCACCATTTTTCAGGGTTGCAAGACAATGCAGCCTAGTGCATACAAACAACTTAGGACATAACAAACACATTACCATTGTGACCCACCCATACTACACAGATTGGCAAAAGAGTTCTGAGGTATAACATCCAGTATTGTTTAGTAGGGGGAAGAGGTTACTTCTTTAAAATGACTTAATATAGATTTACACTTTAAACCTCAAAAGGACACCAACCAGACAAACAAAATATCACCTTCCTAATCCAAAAATATGCTAAATTAAAAAAAAAAATTAAAGCTGATCCTGCTAGGATATTTTAAATTAACATTGATATCCATTGTGTGATAAACTCAGACAAATGGCCACGGGGGGGATTGTAGAAAACAGTCCCAGGTGGTTAAAAGGCCCTCCTCCCTATCAAACTGGGGAGGGGTGACTACAGGTCAATCAAGTTCAGCTGAGAGGGAGTTACCTGAGGTCAGTTAGGATCATCTGATTCCAACTAAGGGCTGCCTGTGACCTTTTTAAACCCTCCCCTAGGGGCAAGGGGAAAGGAGTCAAGTTACCAGTAGGTGAGTAGCAAGATAGGATGCTGTATTCCCTTCCATAAGGGAGAAAAACATGCCCAAGACACTGGCTGAGAGAAGGACGGACTGCCCCTGTGCAGCCAAACGGGACTGTTTTTCCCCAAACCCATCTCACCAAGGCTAAAAGCAGCGCAGGCTAGCGAGACTGAGAAGGTGCCTTGCCACAATAGCTAATGTCCATATTTAACCAGATAAGAGACTTAGCTATATGTTAAAAAAGAGGGGTTGGGATAAAAAGATAAGATAACTGAGAAACATGTTATATGTAACATGTATGAATGTTCCTAATAATACTGAAGAGTCCACCGTATGACTGTTATCCATCAGTCTGGAAGAAGACTGTTACGTAATCACACGCACCAACACTCAGAGGCAGTGCCACAGATAAACTGTTTGGTGTCTAAGTGCTCCCTGTACATACAGAGGACTAAGTAAGCAAAATGTACTTATAGATACAATAAACGTAATTTACTTCTCTTTCCAATCTATTCTTTAATATATAAGATTTGTGAGTGTATGCACGTATAAGAGAGAGAGAGACAGAAATTTCAAGAGTTCAAGTTCACACACAGTTAGTCCCAGTTATAGTATGCTTAGTGTGGGATGTGATGGTGCACTCCATATGATGTTATGAAAATGTGCTAATGAGTTTGAATATAATGTCACTGGAATATGCTTCATGCAAAAGGTCTCTTGTAAGGTATCATTACAAAGTTTAAAATCTGAGTGTGGTCATCCTGTTTGTATAAATGTATCATCCTTTTATCTGAAACTAGAAATATGAAATATAACTGAGGTCCTACTGTAATTATGCAAAGTGTGGGTGATTAATGGTGGCTTGGAATCTTGATGGCTCCCCTTAACAAGGACAATTGGTTGTAAATGGCTCTGTTTACTTGTAAGTCTTCCTGTATACGTGTGTGCTGGCAAGTAGGTAATGAAGTCTTACAGTGACATGTGATCATGTCACCTGAACTAAAATCCATCTTTAACCTGGTGCTTTTCCATTTAGGAGGAGGGGTGGGAACCCAGAGAGGAACAAAGAATTCCCACCTTGTGCAAAAGCTATATAAGGGGGTGGAACAGAACAAAGGGGGCTCCAGTCCTGAGAAATCCCCTAGCTACCACCTGAACTGGAACAAGGACTGTACCGGGGAAAGGATTGGGCCCAGACTAGAAAGGAGTCTAGTCTGTCAAAGAAGCTTATTAGAACATCTGAGGGTGAGATTTTATCTGTAATCACTTTCTTACTGTATTAAGCTTAGACTTGCATGTTTTATTTTATTTTGCTTGGTAATTCTCTTTGTTCTGTCTGTCATTACTTGGAACCACTTAAATCCTACTCTTTGTATTTATTAAAATCAATTTTTACTTATTAATTAACCCAGAGTAAGTATTAATAACTCGGGGGGTGGGCAAACAGCTGTGCATATCTCTCTATCAGTGTTATAGAGGGTGACCAATTTATGAGTTTACCCTGCATAAGCTTTATACAGGGTCAAACAGATTTATTTGGGGTTTGGACACCATTGGGAGCTGGGTACCTGCATATTGGAGCAGGAGCACTTCTTAAACTGTTTTCAGTTAAGCCTGCAGCTTGTGGAGCATGTGGTTCAGACTTGGACCTGTGTTTGCAGCAGGCAAGCCTGTCTGGCTCAAACAAGGCTAGGTACTGAAGTCCCAAGCTGGCAGGGAAAAAGGGCTCAGAGGTAGTCTAGGCACATCAGATGGCAGTCCCAAAGGGGTTTTGGTGATCCAACCCATCACATGGGTAGAAACAGAGAATGTTAGCCTTTCTATGAAAGGAGTTCTCTCATGTACTTATAGGGCCCTATCACCATAGTCTCTGTGGTCTCACAGTCTTTAGTGTATTTATCCTCAAATACCCCTGTAAGGGAAATGTTATTAGCCCCATTTTACAGAAGAATTGAGGCACTAAAAGACACTGATTTTTAGAGGCATTTAGGCACTGCTCCAGTCTGCATTGCAATGCCTAACTGACAGAGTGTATGTTTAGACCCCAGGACCAACAGATTCAAACTCATGTTATCGTGCTAAAAACAGGTATGTACAGGTTCAGGCTGAGGCTCTGAAGCCTAGAGATGGGGCTTCAGAGCCCAAGCTCCAGCCTGACTCTCACCATCTACACAGCTATTTTTAGCATGTTAATGCAAAACTGAGTTTGTCGACCCAGGCTCTGAGACTTGCTATCATGGGCTGTGGAGATGTAGCCTTACATGCCTAAATACATTTAAAAATCTGGGTCTAAGTGACTTTTCCAGGGACAAACAAAGTGTATGGCAGAGCGGGGAATTGAACTGGGGTCTCCCATAACCCTGGCTAGTGTTTTAAACATTGGAACATCCTTCCTCTAAGAGTTGTAACTAGAGCTGGTTGAAAACTTGTGAAAATGTTGCCCCTATTTTCCCAATCTAAAAATTTCACAGGAACATTTGAGATAAGTTTCATTATTCAACCAGCTCTAGTTGTAAGACTGTAATGCACTCCCTTTGAGACTGTTTTCCGGCTCCCCTCAATCAGTATGGCATCTCCCCCTCTTTCAGAATTTTCCACCCACCTCGAGACTAATAATTAGGCAGCCTTCTCAGAGACTGCAAGGGAGTGCAAAAGAGCAGTGCAAACTACACTGTTGTCAGAGTAACAGCCGTGTTAGTCTGTATTCGTAAAAAGAAAAGGAGTACTTGTGGCACCATAGAGACTAACCAATATACATCCACTGAAGTGAGCTGTAGCTCACGAAAGCTTATGCTCAAATAAATTGGTTAGTCTCTAAGGTGCCACACGTACTCCTTTTCTTTTTACACTGTTGTCCACACCCAAGGAAGCTTAACAGCATTACCCAACAATGCCAGCCAGAGCAGAGTTCTGTATTACAGCATTCACACACACAATTCAATTGACTTCTGTGGAGTTACACCAAGGATGAATTTAGTCCTAGAGGTTTAACAAAACAGTCTCACAAAGATTATTCAACATCTCCCCCTAGCCACCACCTATAGCGTGACATCCTATTGCAGACTAGAATTCCTGTAGTTTTTTATTTTCAAATTTGACAAACCAAAGCTATTAAGAAGCTGAGTTAGTGTAAACTGAAGTGAAATTATCTCTGCTCAATTTTACCTGCCACATTAGATTGAGTACAGATTACAGTACATTGTGTTGTACTGAACTGTTTTTAAATTCCCACCTGATCTCTTAAAACAACCACCCCCACCTGTATCTCAGGAGGCTAGAATATTGACTATTTAGATTTTTTTCATACCTTTGGAGATTTTCAAAATGAATATTGAAGTCATGGCTCCAACTGCCAGAGAAAACCCTCAAGTAACTTTTCAAACAGCCCCCTCCCCTCCTCCAGAACACTAATCCATACCCCTCCCCAAAATGCTGGGCATACTGCAAAGACCACAAGCTTTATAAATCCGGGCTCTGGTGGACACTTCGAAGCACTTACAAACGTCACATACACTTGTCCAGCACCACTGAGAAGCCGCCCCTTCTAGGGGAAAGGCGAGGGTGGTAAACAGGTGCCAACAGTCCAGAGATCTCTTACAGAAAATGCAAGCGGATCTTTAATGGCCTAAAACCTACTTCATTATTGGTTCTTGTGGCGGAAACACCGGTGGGGCGGGTGCAGCGAGGCAGCTGGTTGCCGCCAAGGGCTGCTGGGTTAGAGACCTGCCACCGCTTCCACAAACGCGAGATCGCCTCGACCCCGCGCCCCTGGGGCAGCAAAGGAGGAGATGCAGCATCCCCCCGCCCCGCGACCAAACACCTCCACTGCCACACCCCAGAATAAGACAGACCCCTGTACACGGTGCAGGTGCGTCCAACCCAGCGGCTGTGCCCGCTAGCTGGCCTGCGGGCACGCGCGGCCGTGGAGCGGCCTGGCCGCTCCGCAGCGGGGAGGGGCGTCTGGACGCCAGGGAGCAGCCGGCCCCTTTAAATCTCGGTGCGGGGCGGGCTCTGAGCGCCCCGCCCCGCGACGCCGTCTCCCTAGCGATTAGAACGCACAGCAGTTGGCGTCACAAGGACCCGGGAAGGGGCTCCCCGCGTGCCAAGGGGCCGCAGCCCCGCGGCCAGCAGCGCACCATGGAGGGAGCGGGCAGTGCGGGGCGGGAGCGCGGTGGGTCCGCCGAGCCGGGGCCCGGAGAACAGCCGGCCTCGCGGGGAGCAGGGACGGGTACGTGGCCCCCGGGGCAGCGGGGTCACGGGGATGGCGCGGCCCAGCGTGACACTCCTCAGCGGGGACTGCCGGCGGGTTGTGTGTCTGGAGGTGGCCGTAGCGGAACTAGGGCGCTGGGCCCTGCGCTGTGCTCTGGGGCAGGGGGTCACAGGCCAACAGGGGCTTCCCAGCAGAAGCAGGTTTTTAAAGGCCTTTAGCTACAGCTGCTCCCCGAGCTACTCTAGATCCAGTAACCTCTGCGCTTGACAACCCTCCTGACGCAGTGTGGAGTCCCTTGTTGGACAGGCAGAGGGGAGATCCGCCTTTCCCATTTTCTAGCTGCATCTCCCCTTTACCAACATCATCTCATTTGTAAGACTGAGCCCGAGCCAGCTTCCCTTTGTTTACACCCCTGTCTCATAAAGAGCCTGGCTCATTCTTTCTGCTGCATCAGCTGGGTCAGCTAGGTGGGGATGGAACAGTGGGTGCCACCAGCACACTGCAGCCAGCCCATATCTCCTCATTAACATTTCCAATGGCCATAGAGACAGTGACATTTACAAAAGACAGGTTTCAGAGGGGTAGCCGTGTTAGTCTGTATCAGCAAAAATTTACAAGAAAAACTCAGAATAGCCTGGCTCACAGAGAGTCCTTTGGCTGGAAGAGCGATTTTCTAAAACTACCCTTTAGGACTTTCCCCAAAGATCCCTACTAGCAACCACAGCAGTGCCAGCAAAACCTCATGGCCACAAGCATCAAGGACTTCGAGATTTTAAGAAAGCACCATGGATATTCAGTCTTTATCCATTGCTAAGACAGCCACGGAAACAAGTGCATGTAGACAGGTATTTGGGCCTGTTACATCAGCTGCCTCCTGAGCACCCTCTTGTGGTCAAGGGTGCTTGTCACACTCTATCTCAATAATTTACAGAAAGACTTTTCTCTGTTCAGTGGCTAGCTTAGAGACTAGTTTTATTGGCATCAAAATAAACACAAATATCTTATGCTGGACACAGCCCCTCCTACCTGAGTATGGTCTCAAACCTCCTCTGGTATCTCAGCATCTTCCCTACGTTAGCAGATCACACCCAGCCCAGCCTAGCTGAAGCAGCTCCCCTAGTTTGAAGGTCTGTCCCTGCAGGTTCTCTATAGCTTGCTCTGGCTTTCTGGCCCAAACTCTTCCCCTTGCTCAAAAGTATCCTGCAGAAGCCTCTAACTCATTGCAACCTCTATCAGAGAGTCCTCACTCCTCTAACTCTTTATAGAGATCAGTTCCTCTGTCACACCCAATCAAGAGACTGTTAATGAGGCATAGGTGGGCTGGAGCAGTTTCCTCTTAAAAGGGCATTCCAGTCTGTGATAGGGTCTAAAGTGTGATAGACTAAGATAATGAAATACGAGAACCGCAGAAAGTACCAGAGTTGCCCTGCCACCTCCTTTTCAATGATCTCCCAAAACAGAAAAACGAGATACGAGTCAATGGTTAGCAAGAGTCTCCTTAAGGACTCCAGGCACTCTGCACTCCTCTCCTTGTAGGAAAATGACAGTCTTAACCAACAAGCTCAGTACTTCCCACAGGCCTTCCACCCAGCCAAGAAGAGCGTACAGGTTGTGACCCAAAGCAAACCCACATCATCTGAAACTCAAGAAGAGAGCACTCGGTATTTGTCCCCTCAAGACATCACTCTGTCGCCACAGAGGCAGACCTCTCGCTCCAGATCCAACCTGTTACCTGCAAAGTAATTTGAAATTTCTTCATAGAGAAGAAAACCCTAACTCTGTAACTGAGTGGGGGCAGCTGAGATTAACAAGATCATCATCTATCCTGACCAGTCCTGCTGTGTGATACTGTTGATGCCCAGGGTGGAGAAAAATAAATGTTTTGCTTTTTGCACCGCAATGGCGGAATGCGTCAAAATAATTTCTGTTCAGACGTGGGGCACAAGACTTCTGCCCCTGATGCTCTAGCCATCGCCTCATTTGTTTTATCACTTACGACATCATCTGGGGTGGGAGCTGGTTGGAAATTTCACTTGTGTTGAAATGTTCTGAGCAGCTCTAGAGTAAAGCATAGTGACTGGAGAGTGAATTGGGAGAAAGCACATGTTGGGGCCATGCCGTTGATAGCTGAAGCCAAAGAGTTATAAGAACCTGGCTTCTTGGCAAAACTTTATCCCTTCGAGTCCTTTACATGGAGTAGCCTTTCTCTCCCCTCCTCCCCTGCTGTGGGGACAATAAAGAGAATGGGAGATGCTGTATACACAGCTTTAATACCCTACCTTAAAATTCTTTACCTTTCCTCTAGTCCAGCTCACATACTGGAGGGTTATGCTTGCATGGTCGGATGCATATCTTGCAGTCCAACTAGGCTGTATATATTTGCATTCAACAGATGCCAAGGAAAATAGAAAAGAAACTTCATCTTCATCCTATGAGGGGCGAAGCAGGTAAGCAAATGGAAATATAACTTTGATTTGCTTTATTCTGGGCTGAGCAGTGTTATGCAGTTGCCATACGTGGTCTTAGAGCTAGCAATACAATATTCAGCACAATATTCTACTTGGGAATCTTCTTTGCTTTCACTGGCTTCCCTCATGCCCCACCCGTCCTTACTTATATCACCTTAGAAACATTGGGTGTTTATGCAGCTCTCCAGTAGGTCATCTAGTCCATCATTCCTTGCATCATGGCAATATTGAGGTTTTTCCCCAAAACCATCCTTGATAGGAAAATGTCTAGCATCTAATGTAGCCAAGATGATTTTGTAATCTAGGTTGCACCTACCAAATGACCTGTATAACTTTCTTAGCATAGCACTTTACATCTGTTATGACTTGTTCTTTCCTCATTGATTGTCTCCTTATCTTTAGTTACTGTCCTCCTCCTCCAGTTCCCCACTCCCAGATTGAATAAACCTAGCTGTATCCATTTTTTCTAGGTTAGCCTTATTTCAGTCTTTGTGCTTATTCAGTCCTTGAGCCTCTGCTGAGACGATCAGCAGAGGTGCCAGTGAAGGAGGAGGGACTGTATGAATATGTCTACTAGGAACAAGACAGAGTACACTAATGTTCTTCCTAATGTGTCATTTTCTTTGTGCAAGGAGAGGGAAATTGAATTCCTTTAGCGATAAGGCCATCTATTATAAACAGTGGTCATTAGTGAGACAATAATGCTTTGCAGAGATGTCTTTCCCCTGTAAGCTGAACATACTGTCTTTTCAACTTGCTTAGCTCATCTGAAAACAGGAGTTCCACAGAGATGGAATCAGAGAGCAGCCTCCAGGATGGGGCCACAGAACAGCCAGCTCCAGGCCCAGGTACAACTATGATGTAATTCCATCCTTGCTAGAGACTGGGGTTATAATGCCTTGGGCATATAGAGGGAAGAGAAAAATCAGTGCACACAAAAAGGGAGGAGGCAGTGATCTGGAGCATGTAGGAAAAACCTTGGGGCAAGAAGGAGAGGTGCACTGAGAAATGGGGTATAGGGTCAGAGCAATATTTTCAGTTTTAGATGCCTAAACTTTGACACCTAAATCTATATTTATGCTCCTAAATATGTAGTCTGATTTTCCAGAGGTGCTGAGCACACACATTCTCTATTAACTTCATTTAGGTACCTAGCTACAGATTTAGGTGCCTAGCTATAGACATAGGATGGACTGGGGCAACCACCCCAGGCTCCGTGCTTTGCGGGGCCCCACACTTTGGGATGCGGGGTTCTGGGGGACTAGTGGGAGGCCTGGCGCCGGCAGCAGCAAGCAACCCAGCCCGCCCCGCCAGCTCCCAGTGTCGCTCAGGGGAGGGGGCAGAAGCCAGAAAGAGGCAGGGCGGGAGCTTGGGGGAAGGGGTGCAATAGGGACGGGGAGTGGGGCAGGGAGCAGCGGAGGGAAGAGGTGGAGGCTTGGAGGAAGGGGTGGAATGGGGGCAGGGCCTGGGCCGGAGGGGTGGGGGTTGTCCCGGGCCCTGCACCCCCCTATGGATGGCCCTGGCTATAGGCACCCAAATTTGAGCACTTTTGCCTCAGTAATCTTGAGCATAAAATCACTGCTCAGGTGGGGAAGGGAAGGTGGTCACCCTTCTCTGAAGCCAGAAAAAGGAGTTTACTATCATTCTCATTTAAGACAGGGCATTTGTTCTGTTGGTTGTATTTAATTCAGTAAAAAACAAGTTTTGTTTTTAATTTACATTCATGTGAATACACAATTCTTTAGTCTTCTGTAGCAGGTCAGAATTATGCTTATTACTAGTTTACAGATACAATCTAGTGTAAATACTAGTGATTTTTGTATGCTACAGGTTCCAGAGTACTAGGAGAAATTAGAAGAGAAATTTCCACATCATTAGATACATTAAGCAGGTAAGGAAGGACCCACTCCAACTCCCATTTGAACTCAGTGGAATTATTTGCATTGATTTCAACGGGAGTTAGATGAGGCTCTAGCTGAACTATTACTTCAACATAAAACTTAATTTGTTTGTATTATTGTCTGAGCTGTGGCACGCTGTAATCATTCCTGACATGGGGACTGTACAACCAGGGAGTCAATACAATCAGTACAATTAACTGTCTTCTTTGCTTTCACTCTTCTCCAGATGTTGGTCCTTCGTTATATTATGATCATTTCGTTGGAAAGAATCATGATCAGTCATGTAGATTTCTCTCACCCTAATTTCACAGCAAAATTGGTTATTCATCAGGAGCGGTACCTACATATTAATATTCCCAGTGATGATGATTCCACAGCTTTCCTTACTCACATATTTCATTGTGAAACTTCACAGTGGTGAAATTCTGTCCCTGATAACTTGTGTGCAACTTTTCTTGCCTTTAGTGAAAGTTCTGCACATGTATCACAGGGCAGAATTAGGCCCTTATATGAGAAAGATTTTTTCTAATATTTAACTTAAGTTTTCCCTGCTACAGTATAAGCCTATTACTGTGTGTTCTGTTCCTGTTGATTAATGAGGACAGTTATGGGGCTGTTAGAATATGGATACCTATCCAGTAGGAACTACATTAGGAGTACCCATTTATTTCATCTAAATCATTAAACAGCCAGCTAAGTGTAGCATTTTGTCTTTAACAACAGGGAATCTAAATTCCTTGGGAGATGGCAAGCCATCTGACTTAACCATGGCTATTAGTAAGGCACTATGGGTAAAAAGCCTTTACCCTAAAGTCTGATCATATTGCCTTTCACCTGCTTAGATCGCCTCAAGACAAGAGTTCAGCAGGAAAGTCTGATGGGGCCACAGAACCCAGATCCGAGACCAGCCTCCAGAAGAGGGCCACACAGCAACCAGCTCCCAACATAGGTATTGTAGAATCAAATAAATGTAGGACTGGAAGGGACCTCAAGAAGTTAATGAGTCCAGCCCCCTGCGCTGAGGCAGGACCGAGTAAACTTAGACCATCCCTGATAGCATTAGCGGCGCGTGAGCTCCCCCTTCAGGGAGGCTAGCCACACAGCCCTGCCCCTTCTGCCCAAGGCCCCACCCCTACCTCATGTCCGTGGGAGCCCTGAGTGTCCACCCCACCCTGTCTACCAGAGCCCTAAGTGCCCCCCCTCCCCTGCAGCCAGAGGAGCCACGGCCAAACTGCCCCCAGTGCCAGCCCACTGGCCTCCAGCTGGCTGCATAGCTGAGTTCCTGCTGGCTTGGGCACCCGCAGGGGGAGGGCAGAGCATGGGCGGAGCCAGGGCTTGGCTTAGGGGAGACTTAGCCTCCCTAGCCTATTATACCCGCCGCCCATGCCTGACAGGTGGTTGTCCAAACGGTTTTTAAAAGCCTCCAATGATGGGCATTCCACAACTTCCCCAGAAGCCTATTCCAGAGCATAACTCCAACTATCAGGGTAAAGTCTTTCCTAATATCTAACCTAAATCTCCCTTGCTACAGATTAAGACCATTACTACTTCTCCTACCTTCAGTGGACATGGAGAACAATTGATCATAATCCTCTGTATTGCAACCCTTCACATATTTGAAGACTATTGTCGGGTCTCCTGTCAGTCTTCTTTTCTCAAGACTAAACATAACCAGTTTTTTAACCTTTCTACATAGGTCAACGTTTTCTAAACCTTTTATCATTTTGATTGCTCTCCTCTGGACTCTCCAATTTGTCCACATCTTTCCTAAAGTGTGGTGCCCTTGAATTGAACACAGTGCTCCAGCTGAGGCCTCATGAGTGCCAAGTAGACTGGGACACTTGCCTCCCGTATCTTACATACTCCTGTTAATACACCCCAGAATGATATTTTTGCAGCTGCATCACAGTGAAGACTCATACTCAATTTGTTATCCACTATAACCCCTAGATCCTTTTCAGAAGTACTATCCTCTGTCCAGTTATTTCCCATTCTATAGCTGTGCATTTGATTCTTTTCCTCATAAGTGTAGTACTTTGCACTTGTCTTTATTGAATTTCATCTTGTTGATTTCAGACCAATTCTCTGATTTGTCACAGTAATTTTGAATTCTAATCCTATCCTCCAGAGTGCTTGCAACCCCTCCTAGTTTGATGTCATCTACAGGTTTTATAAGCACACTGCCCACTCCAGTATCCAAGTCATGAATGAAAATATTGACTAGTACTAGACCCAGGACTGACCTGTGCACTCTCAGTTTGAAAGCGACACATTGATAACTACTCTTTGAGTACAGTGTTTCAACTAGTTGTGCACCTACCTTTTAGTAATTTCACTTAGGCTGCATATCCCTAATTTTCTTATGAGAATGCCATGTAGGACTATGACAAAAACAGGCCCGCTGACAGCAATTCCGGGCCCCAGGGCAGAACAATCAATGGGCCCCCACGCAAGCAAACCCCACGCCTGCGTGGATGCGGTCGACCTGACACTTGGGTGGTGCTGCTCCTGTGCTGGCTGGTGCCCAGTAAGCTGCCGGCTGCGCTGCTGGGTGCGCTCTTCCAGCACAGACAGGGCTTCCACATGCCTGCCCGGTAGGGTTGCCAACTGTCTAATTGTGCAAACCCAAAGACCCTTGCCCCATCTCCTGCCCCGCCCCTTCCCTGAGACTATGCCCCTGTCCCACCCCTTCTCCGAGGCCCCGCCACCTGCTCACTCCATCCCCCCCTCCCTCCGTCGCTCGCTCTCCCACATCCTCACTCACTTTCACCAGGCTGGGGCAGGGGACTTTGGGTGGGAGGGGATGCAGGGCCGTCTCTAAGTCCCTATGCAGAATATGCAGCTGCATAGGGCACCATGAAATTTGGGGCACCAAATTGCCCCAGATTTCATGGTGCCCTAGGCAGCTGCGTGCTGCATATGCGGCAGCACCGGCTCCAGCAACCAGCCCTATCCCTTGGCCAGCCCCCCTTGGGCTGCGCCCACTTCAAGGGGCAGGGCCATCCCTAGGGGGATGTGGGTCCCCGGACAACTCCCTCCACCCCACCTGTTAGCCTTCCCCCCTGCTCCACCCCTGTTAGCCGATGGCCAGGGATGTTTGGTGAGGTGCCAGCTATGCCCGTTTATACCATCCGTGACTTTAACCGCTAGGACGCACTGTCCCTTCGCGGCGGGCAGCCCGGGCTAGGCTGACGGATGCCCCAAGGTCCTAACCACCCGTGACTTTAACTGCTAGAGCTCAGAGCTCCTTCGCAGCGGGCAGTCAACACTGACTGACAAGTGCCCCAATGGCAGCACTAAGAGCCTCTCCACACCCGTGACTTTAACTGCTAGAGCTCAGAGCTCCTTCGCAGTGGGCAGCCAGGATTGACTGACAGGTGCCCCAAGAGTTTGCCCCGTGGAGGCGGCACAACTCAACGCTAGGCTCTTAGTACTCTCACCTAATGGCCAGGCTTTATAGCCAAAACGGCTGAGGTTCTTTAATTGTGTTGGCTGCTTTACAGTAAACCAGAGAAACAAGTCAGGCTTATGCACAATGGTTACCAAAATTTATTAAACTAGATTCTAATCATGTGGTTACAAAATTGCTAGTGCCTACTTATTTAAATGTAGAGATGTTACACACACAAACAAGTTACAAAACTGAAGCCACAATCCCAAAGAAAAGAAAACAAAGTATAGAGCTCTATTTCAAAATATGTGTACACTAAAGATAGGAGATCAGGTGTGGGTGCTTCTTACCCTCCTTGCATCTCTCGATTCCAGCGGTGCCAAGCCAGGATCGGTCACTCAATTCCGCGGAAAGACGAATAAGGGACAAGGCTTAGGGACCCTCTTAGCTGCAGAAGCCTTGGGAGGCTGTCACTTATCTGACCAGCAGATAGATAGTGAAAAGCACTCAAAAATCATGGTGCTGTAGGTCCCATACTTATACCTCTGTACTCCTTTATTCTCTTTCTCCTTTCTTATGCCAAATTGGGGCTGGTCTGTCTGGGCGACGCCAGCTCTCGCAAGAGTAGTTCACACTTGCAAGGGAGAAACAATAAGTTTCGACTACTGGACACTTCTTTTATCAGGGTAAATATTTTCCCACCTAGGATGTTGGGGTGTGTGCATCACGCTATTTAGTAGGGGCTAAGAGCCATGTCTGTCACAGCTTCTCTGTCTGCTGTGTGCCTAATCATTGTATATGTTCCCAGAGGCACATTGTAGCAGGACACCTGTGCTTCTCACAGCTTCAAAGGCTGTGCTGGAATTTATGTTAAGTGCCCTGTTGTTTTGGCTCCCGTGTGTTTCCAGCAATGCTGGTCTGAGGGGGGGGGGGGGGGCTGGCTGTCTGGCTACAACCCCCGCCCCCATTTCAGCTCTTCCCCCAGCGACCCCACTCTCACCGGCAGTGGCAGGAAGCGGAGCAACCCAGCCCCAGCCTGCTCCACTCCGCCAGCCCCCAGCCACGGCACTCCGCTTCCCACCGCTGGTGATTGTGGGGAAAGGACCGGGCCCCGCACTCACTGGCGGCGGGAAGCGGAGCCCGGTCCCAGCCGTGTCAGTCAGGTCGGGGAAAGGACTGCCCCCCGCACTCACCCGCGGCAGGAAGCGGAGCGCCGTGGCTCAGAGCTGGCGGAGTAAAGCGGGCTGGCATAGGTGCCGACTTCATGGGTGCTCCGGGGCTGGAGCACCCACAGGGAAAAATTGGTGGGTGCTCTGCACCCACCAGCAGCTCCCTGCCCCTCACCCCCACCCCAGCTCACCTCCGCTTCCTCCCCTGAGCGCACCGCGACTCCTTCTCCCCCTAACTCCCAGCACTTGCTGCCACAAAAAAGCTGTTTGGCACAGCAAGCTCTGGGAGGGAGGGGGGAGGAGGGTGAACGCCGCACTCTCAGGGAAGAGGTGGGGCTGGGGCCGGGATTTGGGGAAGGGGTTGGAATGGGGTGGGGCAGGGGTGGAGTTGGGGTGGGCCTGCGGTATTTAATGAGGCTCGAGCACCCACCAGTGCCGGGAAAAGTTGGCGCCTATGCGGGCTGGGGCCGGGCTGCTCTACTTCCCACCGCTGCCGGTGAGTGTGAGGGGACGGGGGACCCCTTCCCCCAAGCACCCTTCTCCGAGCGACATAGCTGGGGCCAGGGTGAGAGAAGCAGAGCGGGCTGCTCCTGGCCCCCCGCTAATCCCCTGAGCCACTGTGGGGCCCCCCAAAGTGCCCCCTCACAGCTCCTGCCTCCCAGGCCCCGCAGGCCTTGAGCACAGCCTAGACTCTGGGTGGGGGAGAGCAGGTGCCCCCCTCCCTGCGGAGGCCTGGGGCTGTGCAGGGCACCCAAATAGCTAGGGATGGCCCTGGTGGGGTGCAGGCTGTGGGAGGGAGTTTGGGTGCAGGGGGGGCAGGCTCTGGGAGGGAGTTTGGGTGCAGGAGGGGTGAGGGGTGCAGGCTCTGAGAGGGAGTTGGGTAGCAGGGTCTGGGAGGTAGTTGGGGTGCAGGAGGGGGTGCGGGCTTTTGGAGGAAGTTTGGGTGTAGGATGCAAGCTCTGGGAGGGAGTTTGGGTGCGGGAGGGAGTGTGGACTGTAGGCTGTGGAAGGGGGTTGGGGTGCAGGGGGGCGGGGCAGGGGATTTACGCTTACCTCAGGTGGCTCCCGAAAGCTATAGGCACATCCCTCTGGCAGTGGCTCCCAGGCGGGGGTGCCAGGGGGTCTCTGCACACCGCTGCCCGCATGCACCGCCCCCGCAGCTCCCATTGGCCACAGTTCCCGGCCAGTGGGAGGTGCGGTGTCAGTGTTGGGGGCAGCGCATGGAGACCCCCTTTTCCCCCTGGGGCTCAGGGTCGTGCCGGCCGTTTCCGGGAGCAGTGCGGAGCGACCATAGGCGTTGATTTCCCCTCTGCCCCGTGGGTGCTCACCCCCCCCCGCCCCTGGCCACGCCCCTGGCTCTTCCCCTGCACCACCCTTGCCCTGCCCCAATTCCACCCCCTTTCCCCAAGTCCCTGTCCCTGCCCCGCCTCTTTACCACCTCCTCCCCCAAGCATGCCACATCCCCACTCCTCCTGCACCCTCCTGGAAAGTCCTAAGCGCTGCCAAACAGCTGTTAGGCAGCAGGCGGGAAGCGCTGGGAGGGGAAGGAGTGGGGATGTCGCGCTCAGGAGAGAAGGAGGGGGTGGGGGTGGGAGGAGCTTGGCTGACGGTGGGTGCAGAGCACCCACTAATTTTTCCCTGTGGGTGCTCCATCCCTGCAGCACCCACGGAGTCGGCGCCTACGGATGCGAGGGCAGGCAGGAAGCCTGCCTTAGCCCTGCTGTGTTGCCGGCGGCGGCAGCCAGGAGCCCCTGGGCCCTTTTAAATTACCTGGGCCCCTGGGCAATTGCCCTCTTTGCCCCCCTTGTTGGCGGGCCTCATCAAAAGCCTTACTAAAAATCAAGATATGTCATATCTACTGCTTCCCTCCTATTCACTGTGCCAGTAACCCACTCAGAAAAGGAAATTAGGTTGCTTTGGCATGATTTGTTCTTGACAAATCCATGTTGGCTATTCCTGATAACCCTGTTATCCTCCGGGTGCTTACAAATTGATTGTTTAATAATTTGTTCCAGTATCTTTCCAGGTATCAAATTTAGGTTGACTGGTCTATAATTCCCAAGGTCATCTTTGTTCCTCTTTTCAAAGCTAGGTACTATGTTTGCACTTTTCCAGTCTTCTGGGACCTCAGCCATCCTCCAGGAGTTCTCAAAGATAATTGCTAACAGTTCAGAGATTACTTCATTAAGTACCCATGAATTTCATCAGGCCTTGCCGACTTGACTGTCTCTATCTAAATATTCTTTAATCTGTTCTTTCCCGGCTTTGAATTCCTTCCCCCTTGTTGTTAATATTAATTGTGTTGAGTAGCTGATCACCATTACTCTTTTTAGTGAAGACTGAAGCGAAATAGGCATTAAATACCTCAGCTTTCTTCATGTCATCAGTTATTAACTCTCCTCTGCTAAGTAGAGGACCTACACTTTCCTTTGTCTTTCTTTTGCTTCTAATGTACTGAAAGAACTTCATCTTATTGCCTTTTATTTACCTTGCTAAATGTAACTCATATTGTGCCTTAGCCTCTCTGATTTTGTCCCTACATGCTTTTCTGTCCTTTTGTACTCATTAGCAATTTGCCCATGTTTCCACTTTTTGTAGGATTCCTTTTTTATTTTCAGGTCATTGAAAAGCTCCTAGAGCCATATTTCCCTCTTACTGTTCTTCCCATCTTTCCTTAGAATCAGGATAGTGTGCAGTTGTACCTTTAATAGTGCCACCTCGAGAAACTGCCAGCTCTCCTGAACTCTTTTCCCTTAGATTTTCTTCCCATGGGACCTTAACTTATCAGTCCTCTGAGTTTGTTAAAGTCCGCTTTTTTGAAGTCCACTGTCCTTATTCTACTGCTCTCACTCCTTCCTTTCCTTAGAATCATACTGGAAGCTGGCACATCATCTTGAAAAACACCAAAACTGGCAGTATCAAAGCGCATAATTTTTCCTTGCATAGAAAGGATTAAGAATAAGCATTGGTCAGAGAATAAAAGCCAGATGCATATTGCATATGCACAGTGTAACTACTGGATTTCCCACCCTTCACAATCTGATTCCAGAGAGAAGTGTCCTGCCTGCCTAGTTATCTGCCCTCTGAGAGGTGGTGTCTCGTTAGATAGTTGGAAAATCTAATACAATTGCAACCTTAAAAAGAACAGTGTTCCTCCCTTACACAGTGACTTCAGGCCCAACTAGGCTATTCAGTTTAATAGTAACCCTATTTTATGTAGTTTATAAGGTCACTTGCAAAGTGTCTACTCCCCATTTAGAACAAAAACACTTTCTAGTGTAGGCACAGCTTCTACTAGCAAAAGAGCATTTTTACGCTCTAGCTTATCATAGTTCCCCAAAGAAAACAAGCTATGCCAGCAAAAACATATTTTTCCCCAATATAATTGTGTCCAGACTCGGGCTTTTCCTGATATAAAAATGTCATAAAAAACCTCAAATCCCTAAGTGACATTACTGTACTGGCAAAAGTTTCTAGTGTCGACCAGGCTTAAATTAAAAGTCATCTGGATACAACCCTGTAGAATATCAGATTAGATGACCACAGTGGTTCCTTCTGGCCTTGGAATCTATGAAAGTGGAAATCTAAAAACCTTCAGGGAAGCACCCATCAACAAAAGGGATCAGTGTTCCACCTATATAAATAAAGGGGATGTTGTATTAATTATGATGGAGTATATGGGCCCAACAAGTTAGAGATATTAACATAACCTGTAACTGTTCCACAGTAAACAGTTCTAAACAAAGTTTGGTATATGAGACCTTAGCCAGATCAGTACCATGGAAAACACACTAGGAAATTTATACCAAAGGTCAGAAATTTATTGACTGAAACACAAAAAAAGGAAAAGAATTAAAAGAAGGCAAAAAAAATTGAAACTGAGTGATTATGCAAAACAAAGTTAAAGTCTTTTTAGAGAGGGAATATTGGTTCGAGTGCTGTGGACTGGGATGTAGGCAGTCTTGTCTAGTAGTCAGAGCAGGAGTCAGGTCTAGAGGCCTAGCAGGCACCCAGGTTGGGGAAACAAAGCCGAGGGTCAGCACCATGGTCAACTGCTAATTACCAGAGCCAGGAATCAAGTCAGAATCAGGAATCGAAGCTGAGGGTCAAAGCCAAGGTCAGAAACCAAATGCTAGAGCTAGGGATCAAGGCAGAGTCAGAAGTCAGAGACAGGACTAGTAAGTGATGGTGGAAGCGAGGTAAGGGCAGGAAATGGAGGAAAGGCAAGAATCAAGCATGGTGCATGAGCCCGGTGGGAACAGGAGTGAAAGCAGGGGTGAGGCAGAAGCCAGGAGCAGAGCAGGAATTGGAAACAGGGTTGGGTGCAGGAAGCAGGGTCCCATGGAGCCACAACAGGAAATCACCTTGTTGCTCAAACAACTTCCTGTACCACCGTCTGGCTTAAATAGCGTGGTTGGACCAATCGGTGGAGACTGGGCGCTCCTCCAATCAGCTTCTCAGCCCACCAGGTTTCAGCGAACATTGGGAACTTCAAGGTCTGGGACACGACAGTGAGTCTTATTCTATCAAACAGTCCTCCTTGATGAGGAAGAAAGTGGCTAGTTCTGTTTAATCCTGAGTCAGGAATGATAGTCACTTTACTGCTTTTGACAAAACAGATGGATCTAGAAGGGAGAGAAGAGAGATAAGATGGGGAAATATGGCTTTTGTTGACGTTCTCAGGAAACAGGGGGCTAGTGGGTCATAAATAGGTGCTTTGGGCCGGCACATCACCCATAACAGCTGTTGCTGTGGACCTTGGCTTGCCTCCCCAGTCAGGGACATCTGATGTGGTCAGGTCCCTCTCCTTCACTGGTCCTTCTCAGGCTGAGCAGAGCTGCTTGGGCTGTCTCATCTCATTGTGCTCCAGCTGTGCCGTGCAGTTTTATTTAGGTTCAAGTGAAAAGCCAAGAGATTGGGCGATAGAAAGAGAGACAAAAGGGAGAGGAAGACAGAGCAGGATCTCTCATGTAGCAGACTAGAGTCCTTGCTGGTGCAGTGGTGATGGTCACATGTCCCTACTATGTGCCAACATCTGGGTATCATGATGAAAAGTCCCTTGGCAGTGGCTGTAGCAGTGGTGGTAGTAGTCCTTCCCTGCCCTCCCAAAATCTGTTTTTAAGGGCCCCAAAAAGGGGTGGTTGGCTGAAATAACTCCTCCCCTCATTATTTGGTCCAGCAATTAGGCCTAATTTCCAGTTCCACACTCCCCTTGTTTACTAAGCATGATTTTAACATAGTCCTTCAGTTTTATCAGTAGGCCTTCTTGTTTAGATTAATGTAGTCTGTCTTTCTTTTGTACATTTTCCCACAAATAGATTATTATTATAGGTTACGGGAACATTTAATGACCTTTCAGTTGCTTTTCACAGGTAAGCTCACAGTTAGGATAAAGTTGTAGGTGCAATTATTACAAAAGGGAGCAAGAGGGGAAGGGTTAGTAGATTCAATAAAGCAGGGAGGGGGGCAACAAGCTATCTAGAACTAGCTAACCACAGTGAATGTGTCTTACCATGTGTCCGAAGGCAACTAAGGAAGAAATTTTGTCAACCTCTTCCAAGACTTAGTTCCACAAGCAAGTCTTTGACTGAGAAACTTGTGCTCTATGATCAACCAAAAAGAACACAAGGGATGAGAGCAGACCCAACACAGCCAAGGAGGGGTTTAGGGCAAAAGATGATCGTTGAAGTATTTACGTCCTTGATTTGGATGGGCTTTATAAACAGACACATAGCATATTGGCAGGCAGGGCACTGTGAGAAGGGTGGGCATAAGTGACCCTCAGTGCTAGACAAAAGGAGCCCCTGAGTAGCTGAATTCTGCTGGGATTGGAATCTCCAGGTCAGAAGCCTGGGAAGCCCAGTGAGGATAGGTTTACAGTAGGTTTAGACTGCATGCAGCAATAATAATCCCTCAAAACCGATTCAGGAGTTAGTCCTCAACACTTCATCTTTTTGAACTAAGGTAACAAATTTCTGCTTTTAAGAAGCACCTTGCTATGGAACTACCATTTAAAAATAGGGTATGTTTGTGTTTGGATTTTAACACCTACAGTTCTCTCTCATGTACCTAGACCAGCAGATGCACTGAAGAGTCTGTGTGTTTAATCATTTAGTATTGTTTGTATTGCATGCATCAACTAGTTTGTTGTGTTCAACAGGTACAAAAGGCCTTCCTACAATATTAGGTGGAATTAGAAGAGAAACTTCCTCTCCCTCGTTACACAAGTTAAGCTGGTAAGCACATGCAAAATTACCACAGAACTTAATATGACTTGGTGGTGGTCAAACAGGATCATGAGCTGGGAAACTTAGAACCAGTGAAGAAAGCTACTTACAAATCTCCATTGCTTTCATTGTTTTTCCTGAATATAGTTCAAGCCTGCTTTTAAGATGTAGGCCTTGTCAAAGGTGTCTGACAGCCACAGAGACTGCTGTCTTCTATTTATCCACAAAGCTGGTACAGCATGGGCCACGGTAGCATGGGCTACTCTTTGAATAAGCTTCAGCCTGGATTTGGAGGGAAAGTATCTGTGAGTGAAAGGGTAGTTCATTCTCTATGTCCATCCTGTTTTGGCTTCTACTTAAATAACCAACAGGGGTGCCGATTATTTGCGCTACGTCTGTCCGGTGGTTGTTTTTGCAATGCCTGTTCACTAGGATCTGTACTAGGACCACCAACATATTTCATATACATTACTTGTTCACAGCTTTGAGCAGGCGAAAGCTTTCAACTCAACTGTTGAATTCACCTCTGCAAGGTAGTAGGACAGCTGCACTATGTAGTGGAAAAGGGAAGGGCTCTATGATGCTTTTAGTCTGTAAGGCTACGTCTACGCTTAAAATGCTACAGTGGTCCAGCTGCAGCTGCACCACTATAGCACTTGAGTGTGGACGAGTGGTTCTCAACTCACGGCTCGTCGGCCTCTTGCAGCCCAATCAGCACACAGCTGGGGCCCATGTGACATCCTCAGGGCCATACAGGTAGTATATATATTATGTGGATGCGGCCCATATACTGAATAGAGAGCTGCATATGCAGCCCACAATGGTAAATTGCCTGAGAACCACTGGTGTAGACACTTACTGCAGCAAAAAGGAGGAGTTTTCCCATCCCCGTAATAAATCCATCTCCCCAAGAGGCGGTAGCTAGGTTAATGGAAGAATTGTTCTCTCAACCTAGTGTTGTCTACATGGGGACTGAGGTCATTTTAACTATGTCACTCAGGAGATGGGAGGGTGGATTTTTCACACCTGAGCAACGTTGCTGAGTCGATCTAATTTTCTAGTGTAGATCAGCCCTAATTTTAGATATGATGTTATGCTTTAACTATAAATTGGATGATACAGCTGATGTGGATTATAATCTTCTGCATATGAAAGGTGTTGGAAATTAACGGGATATGCAAGTGGGTTTGCAAATTTTAACTCACTGCTGTTTAAAATAGACCATACTTAAAGTTGATCATGCTTCACCTACTGAACGTTTTTTCCTTCCCCATGCCTGCATCTATTTTTTTGCTGTTTTTAAGTTTGCTCATGAGTCTTGGGCCCTTGGCATTGATTTATAAATCAAAAAGCCTTAGATACTTAACAGGGTCTTTGCAATCAGACACAAGAAGAGAAATGTCAAATATTGGAACAGTCAGCCTTGATGGTGGAGCACAGGAATTTTAAACGCTGGTTTGATTAATCCTGGTTTCCCATACTTGACGTTTTTCATCTCAGTTCTTACCATGGAAGATAAGAATGTGTGTGTTAAAGTATTTAATGTATAAAACAAACCTAGTGTTCATTTACTACTTAATGCTTTGAGAGAGAAACTGGTCTGAGATTTTCATAGTTTAATCTCAAAGGCCTTTTTAAGGACATTTTCATTGTCTAGTCCATTGGAGACCTTCAGAGACTGACTTGGTTGAGCATAAGTCTATAAATCTTAGAGATAGCAAAAATATGTTTCTAGGCCTTTATTCCTTCCTACAGACATAGAATCATAGAATCATAGAATATCAGGGTTGGAAGGGACCCCAGAAGGTCATCTAGTCCAACCCCCTGCTCGAAGCAGGACCAAGTCCTAGTTAAATCATCCCAGCCAGGGCTTTGTCAAGCCTGACCTTAAAAACCTCTAAGGAAGGAGATTCTACCACCTCCCTAGGTAACGCATTCCAGTGTTTCACCACCCTCTTAGTGAAAAAGTTTTTCCTAATATCCAATCTAAACCTCCCCCATTGCAATTTGAGACCATTACTCCTCGTTCTGTCATCTGCTACCATTGAGAACAGTCTAGAGCCATCCTCTTTGGAACCCCCTTTCAGGTAGTTGAAAGCAGCTATCAAATCCCCCCTCATTCTTCTCTTCTGCAGACTAAACAATCCCAGCTCCCTCAGCCTCTCCTCATAAGTCATGTGCTCTAGACCCCTAATCATTTTTGTTGCCCTTCGCTGGACTCTCTCCAATTTATCCACATCCTTCTTGTAGTGTGGGGCCCAAAACTGGACACAGTACTCCAGATGAGGCCTCACCAGTGTCGAATAGAGGGGAACGATCACGTCCCTCGATCTGCTCGCTATGCCCCTACTTATACATCCCAAAATGCCATTGGCCTTCTTGGCAACAAGGGCACACTGCTGACTCATATCCAGCTTCTCGTCCACTGTCACCCCTAGGTCCTTTTCCGCAGAACTGCTGCCTAGCCATTCGGTCCCTAGTCTGTAGCGGTGCATTGGATTCTTCCATCCTAAGTGCAGGACCCTGCACTTATCCTTATTGAACCTCATCAGATTTCTTTTGGCCCAAACCTCCAATTTGTCTAGGTCCTTCTGTATCCTATCCCTCCCCTCCAGCATATCTACCACTCCTCCCAGTTTAGTATCATCCGCAAATTTGCTGAGAGTGCAATCCACACCATCCTCCAGATCATTTATGAAGATATTGAACAAAACCGGCCCCAGGACCGACCCCTGGGGCACTCCACTTGACACCGGCTGCCAACTAGACATGGAGCCATTGATCACTACCCGTTGAGCCCGACAATCTAGCCAGCTTTCTACCCACCTTATAGTGCATTCATCCAGCCCATACTTCCTTAACTTGCTGACAAGAATACTGTGGGAGACCGTGTCAAAAGCTTTGCTAAAGTCAAGAAACAATACATCCACTGCTTTCCCTTCATCCACAGAACCAGTAATCTCATCATAAAAGGCGATTAGATTAGTCAGGCATGACCTTCCCTTGGTGAATCCATGCTGACTGTTCCTGATCACTTTCCTCTCATGTAAGTGCTTCAGGATTGATTCTTTGAGGACCTGCTCCATGATTTTTCCAGGGACTGAGGTGAGGCTGACTGGCCTGTAGTTCCCAGGATCCTCCTTCTTCCCTTTTTTAAAGATTGGCACTACATTAGCCTTTTTCCAGAGTCCACATGTGTGACTCTCAATTCTAATAGTGTATTAAATACTCAAGTTGGAAAAACCTCCTGCTTGAATAGATTTTCAAAAGCAACTTCTTTGCAGCTACCATACATGATTAATTTGCAATTTGTGTTTTATATGTAGTGAAAGAAAAACATCAGATAATGTTGATCACTCAACTCATGAGAAATCTTTAGGAATTTCCGTGTCAATGCAGACAGAAAAAAGCTGGATTTATGAACATATCTACAGAAAAACCGGTAAGAAATGGCTTTGCTAGTTCAAATATCTGATGCTTACTGTATAAGAGCCAACATGTATAGTAGTAATTGCACATTTATAACATTTTTTATATAAGGTGCCTAGTAACCAAGGATTTGTGTAATTCCTTATTTTACACAAGGGTAAACTTGACACAGAAGTCAAGTGCAAGGTTCTGCAGCAAGTCAATGTTAGACTTGGGAACAGAACCCAGGAGACCTCCTTGCTATAACTACTAGCTAGCACTTCTTCTAAATACAACTATTATTAAACATGTGACAGAACGTTTAGCTAGTAAGAAGAATATCCAGCAGTTTGTGGGGGAATGCTCAACAGATAACAGACCTAGTTGTGTATCATATCCCTATGGCAGATAACTTTCAAAGCCTCTAAATAGAGTTGAAAATATATGGCCTCTTTCCTTCTGCTGCTCAACTGAGTCATCCAAATTGGACCAAATGTCAGGGCTTGTCTACACTGGTAATTAACAGCATTGCAACTTTCTCGTTCAGGGGTGTGAAAAAACACCCCCCGGAACACAGCAAGTTGCAGCACTGTAAAGCACCAGTGTAAACAGTGCCCCAGCGCTGGAAGCTACGCCCCTTGTTGAGGTGGTTTTTTGGAGCCCTGGGAGACCTCCCTCCCAGCGCTCCGCTGCGACCACACAAGCCACGTTAACATGCTGCTGCAGCAGTGCTTTAGCACTGCCAGTGTAGACTGGCCCTTAGAGAGGTGGATGACTGAGGTAATAATCTCACCAAATGAGGGTCAATCCATCCTCATCATCGTATCCGCTCATTAGACTCCACACCTGAGCATAGCCATTATATGAACATACCCTCATATCTCAATGTCTGTACTTTGACCCGTCAACCTTTTACCCCCAATCGGAGATATTGCAGATTATGTATTCCTTACGCCATCCGATCCTAAACCGAACTTCACACCCCTTGATAATCGGTACGTTATTCCCTGATTACCAGAAACTTCTATGCTTAAACTCTGTACCATTCACTTTTTTAAAATATCTTAATAAAATTTTTAAATCTGTTCTTTCATTGGACCAACTCCTGTTGGTGAGAGAGACAAGCTTTCGAGCCCCACAGAGCTCTTTTTCATATCTGGGAAAAAGAAAAGGAGGACTTGTGGCACTAACGAGACTAACAAATTTTATTTGAGCATAAGCTTTCGTGAGCTACAGCTCCCCACTCTGAACTCTAGGGTACAGATGTGGGGACCTGCATGAAAGACCCCCTAAGCTTATTCTTACCAGCTTAGGTTAAAAACTTCGTCAAGGTACAAACTTTGCCTTGTCCTTGAACACTATGCTGCCACCGCCAAGCGTGTTAAACAAAGAACAGGGAAAGAGCCCACTTGGAGACAACTTCCCCCCAAAATATCCCCCAAGCCCTACGCCCCCTTTCCTGGGGAAGGCTTGATAAAAATCCTCACCAATTTGCATAGGTGAACACAGACCCAAACCCTTGGATCTTAAGAACAATGAAAAAGCAATCAGGATCTTAAAAGAAGAATTTTAATTAAAGAAAAAGTAAAAGGATCACCTCTGTAAAGTCAGGATGGTAAATACCTTACAGGGTAATCAGATTCAAAACATAGAGAATCCCCCTAGGCAAAACCTTAAGTTACAAAAAGACACAAAAACAGGAATATACATTCCATTCAGCACAGCTTATTTACCATTTACCAGCCATTTAAACAAAAGGAAATCTAATGCATTTCTAGCTAGATTACTTACTAACAAGTTCTAATACTCCATTCCTGTTCTGTTCCCTGCAAAAGCATCACACAGGCAGACAGACCCTTCATGCATCCAATGAAGTGAGCTGTAGCTCACGAAAGCTTATGCTCAAATAAATTTGTTAGTCTCCAAGGTGCCACAAGTACTCCTTTTCTTTTTGCGGATACAGACTAACATGGCTGCTACTCTGATATCTGGGAAAGGTACTCAGAGCATAACAGCTAAATGCAAGGTGGACAAGATTGTTTAGCATAAATAGTTAGCACATATTGTAAGGGACCACTCAAGATAGAGTGGCCCATTAACACTTCTGCAGTCACAGGACAAAAAGAGGGGTTAGTGAATTACAGATCTTTGTTCAGTCCATGATTTTTAGTGTCTAGCAAAGTAATGAATTTAAGCTCCCAGGCTCATCTTTTGAAAGTGTTGTGCAGGTTTCCATTGAGGATGAGGACTGATAGCGATCACTCTATATCCGACCTATGTGAAAAGTGTGATAGGGTGTTTTTATCTTTTATCATTTTCCTGTTTGAGTTCATTTGAGAACATAGGGATTGTCTGGTTTTACTCACGTAGTTATTGGGACATTTAATGCACTGGATGACAGTACACCATATGTTGTGATATGTATGTGCAGGATCCATGGATCTTGAAAGGTATGTTGTGGAGAATGTTGATCACTGGATATATGTCTGCAGGTTTTGCATCATTGTTCTGGCAGGTCTGGTGCTGATTTGAGATGGTGTGTCCTGGTCTGTCAGGGGCTTGCTTCAGATGATAAGCTTGGAGAGGTGATAGGTGGGGGGTTGTTTGAAGGCCAGAAGTCAGGGTTCAGGAAAGATTTCTTTCAGGATGGGGTCCCCATCAAATATGGGTTTGATAATATCCCGTATGGGTTCCAGTGTGGGGTGGTAGGTGATAACTAGGGGTGTGCGGTTGGAGCGGGTTTATGTATTGAAGCAGGTTCTCTTGAGGTATTTGGGTGGCCCATTCCATGATCCAATCTACTTCTCTGGTGGAGTGTCCTTGTTTGGTGAAGGTGATTTTGAGTGTGTTAAGGTGTATATCCCAGACTTTCGCCTCTGAGCATATTCTGTGGTATCTGAGTGTTTGGCTGTAGATAGATTTCTTGGTTTGTTTGGGATAATTACTGGATCTGTGAAGATAAGTGGGGTGATCCATGGGTTTCTTGTATATAGATATCTGTAGGGTTCCATTGTTGAAGCTGATTGTGGTATCCGGGAAGCTGATGCTGGTGTGGGAGTGTTCTAGAGAGAGTTTAATGGATGGGTAGTAATTGTTGAAGTTGTGATGAAAATCTATGAGGGAGTTCAAGCCATCTGTCCAGAGGATGAAAATATCATTGATGTATCTCAGGTATATCATTGGTTTTGTGGTACATTTGTCCAGAAATTCTTCTTCAAGGTGGCCAATGAAGAGGTTGATACATTGGGGAGCCATCCTAGTACCCACGGCTGTCCCCATGGTTTGGACAAAGTGTTTGTTGTTGAATGTAAAATCGTTAAGGGGGAGGATGAAATGGATGAGTTTGGCAATGTGTTTGGGGTGGATATCTGAGGGTTGTCTATTGTCTTGTAAATATTTGAGGCAGGCAGGTCTGCTGTTATTGTGAGGGATGTTGGTGTATAGGGAAGTGACATCCATGGTGGCGAGGACAGTGTTCTGAGGCAGGTGGTTAATGTTGCAGAATTTATAGAGAAAGTTGGTTGTGTCCTGAAGGAAACTGGCTCAAAAGCTTGTCTCTATATAAAAGATATTACCTACCCACTTGTGTCTCTAATGTCCTAGGACCAACAGAGCTACAACTACACTGCATCATCCAAATGTTATCTGGACAACCACTGTTGATTGGGGTATCGTGTGCAGAAGGGCTGCTCAATTAGACTTTAACGGATACTTATTTGTAAAATCCAATACAAACACTTCGCAAGAGGAAATACTGGAGACAAGACGGAGCACTGAATGCCTGGGGCCTCACAGCACCACACCGCTATATTAAAGAGAGGCCCATCCACAGAGTAGCACTCAATGTATTTTGGTATCCCTCCCTGGTGTTTCCTCTCCTCCAGCTGTGCATTCCCTGCCGCTCTTTTCTTTGACGAGATCAAACACATTGTCAAAGCTTGGCTACTGCCTATGTTGACTGTGTATTTTAATTCTAGTTCAGAGAAAGACTGAAGAGCTCAAGAAAGACAGCATTCACATTGCTTCTGCTGACGAAAATGGTAAACTGATACCCAGAGGAGCTGCTTCTGCTTTCCGTCTTGGAGGGCTGCATTCTATTCTGCACACACCAGTACCTATCGGATAGTGACAAAGGGCAGGGAACTCAGAAAAGAGAAATAAAAATGGTTTGGGATTAGAAGGACTGGCAAGATTAAAAGAACTAGAAGTGGGGCTTCTCTGAGCCATAACTGGGGGATATGGCTTGTTGCAAGGTTCTGAAGGAAGTAAATAGTAAGGTGGAAGGTGAATTATGGCACACGGAAATATAACTGAGTAATGGGATTCATTGTGATTGGATGTCAGGAAAAGCTTCCGGCCAACCATTTCTATTGGATTGGGAATAGCTGTCTGAGGGGAGTGGTGCAAACCCCTTCACTTGGGATAATTATGTGTGGACTAAATATAGGAAACAGTCTTGCATTGGCAGTGGACAGATTAGAAGACTTAATAGGAGTTTCCCCATCTCTAGCTTCCAGTCTCTTGCTCCTCAAGACAGCAGAGGTGGGAACTGCTTTAGACACTGTAGCCCTGATCCAACACTTCACTTAAATGCTTAACCTTAAGCAGTGAGCTGTCCTGTTGACTTCAATGGGACTATTCCTTGTTTAAAATTAAGCCCATGCTTTACTGCGCATGCTTAAGTACAGTATGGGATCAGGGCCTATATGTCCCTTCCCCCACCAAAGCGGGGAAGGGCTCCATACTGGTGGACAGCAACCCTACCAATGGTTTAGGAGCAGCGAGTTGATAAACTCCAAAGATGTTCCAGCTAGATGGCATGTGTTAAGGAAAGGGAAGGGGGGAAGGGGTGTTGAAAAGCCAGGGAGGGAATTCCTCCCAAGATGCTAGGAAGAAATGCTCTCCTAGAACACAACGCCTTCCCTAATTAATTCTCATTGCTGCTATTCAGATATACATGCAGTGCTGTCACAAGACCTCAGCAGTTTAGGCATTTTGTGCGACATGGAGGTATGGTTCTCTGGTCCCTACAATTATACATTTTATTCTTAACAATTGTCCCTCTGAAAAAGAGCTGATTCTACATTGAATTTGCTGTTTTCAAATTTAAGTTTAATGAAGACTTCATAAGACTGTTTGAGGAATCCCTGCGCACACTGTCCCATATTGGGCCACCAACTATTCTAGCATATAGGCCAGAATCATCAAGAGAAGACATGGAGATACAGGTGATGTTTCTTTCTGCTACATGGTAATGTGTTTGTATTAACCCCCAAGAGCTGCAGGAGGGAAAAATGAAATCTCTGTAAGATGCTGCCATCTGTCAAACTCAACTTGCAAGGGTTTCATTAGCAGTGAGAGGTTGTCATTCACTAGGGCATTGAAATGTGTAATCCACATACCAAAATACGTTAAGACTGTGCAAGCATCCCACACTATTTCATGCTGAGGATACATTTCTAGGGCAAAATCTAGTTCTTTCACTAAAACTGAGATATACAATCTTATTTTGGTTTATGTATAATGTTCTTGGTAGTACATAGTTCTGGTTAGCCCAAAGTGGTATGTGTTTATCTAATAGAATCTATTAGAGTTTATCTAACACTGCTTCAGAAATGAGACAGTAGCCAAGCAATCTAAATATCATTCTGTAAGGGCTGGGAGCCGGAAGCAGACAGTGTTCCACTGACCAGAGCTGCCCTTGAAACACACCTGATCATTTATCTGAATTTGATCCAGGGTGCTGGGACTAAGAAACACCCTGTGAAATAAATAAATAAGCCACAGGGGAAGGAGGAAAAACAGTCTCTGAAAATACTTTTTGCCAGGAACCCAGGCAACAAAAAGTTTGCAGCACTGCCCAGGCTCCTCTGTCACCACTTTGCAGAAGCTAGACAGCTCTTCAAGATCCCTGATGAAATAAATTGGATAACTTAAAGTGTTTGGCAATCGTCTTAGAAAGTAAAAGTGAGCCAATAGTCTTCAAACTGTCATGCTAATCATCTCAGAAGCTTGGTTGTGCATGCATAGACTGAAATAAAGGACTTTAAAACATGGCGTTTTTGAAGGTACCTCCTTTTCCTAGAATAGGAGGATTATAGAAACATTACATCAACGTGCAAATCCTTGTTTTCCTCTCCGACCCCCCCATTGTAGATAGAAGAGGAATCTCTTGCAACATGTGAGTACTGTGGCAGCTTGCTGAAATTATTTCCTTCCTATGAAGAGCTTGACCCAGCCTCTGAAGATTACGAATCAGTAAGCCATTGCAAAGAGTTAACAGAGCTTCTCCATGAATCACCCGCTACTGGAGTAACACCACTGCTTTGCTTTTCAGTTTTTCTGTTGTGAGCAAAATCAGGATCTCTATGAGTACATCATTACTGAAAAAAAGATTTACGAGAATGCTAGAAATGAGTCAATCTCCATTCACCCCCATGCAGCCCACGGCAGTGAAGTGGACAGGCAGAAAGCAAGGGAGAAAGAATATCAGAGGTACCATTTGCCGCTAAAATATAGCGAACTGTGCAGTTAGTTCTTTTTGGTAACAACATTCTAACCTGGGGGAGACAATGCAGAGAAATTCAAAATATAGCAAATGGGAGTAAAAAAAGAATCTGCACCAAACAGGAGGAATATATGTCAGGAAAAGTCCACAGAGGACCTGGTCAGTATGTGTTAGCACATGCCCCACTTGAACTGTCTTCTCATTGATATTAGTGATATGACATCTTTGGCTTTAGTAATCTCCAGAAAGTAAGTGAAGCCAGACTCATAATCACAAACTGACAGTGTTAAGCCCCAAATGCTTAAGCCACATTTTTCAGTGAAAAGAACAGGAGTACTTATGGCACCTTAGAGACTAACAAATTTATTTGAGCATAAGCTTTCGTGGGCTACAGCCCACTTCATCAGATGCATAGAATGGAACATATAGTAAGAAGATATATATATATATACATACAGAGAACATGAAAAGGTGGAAGTAGCCATACCAACTGTAAGAGGCTAATTAATTAAGATGAGCTATTATCAGCAGGAGAAAAAAAATTTGTAGTGATAATCAAGGTGGCCCATTTAGGCTGTTGACAAGAAGATGTGAGGAAACTTAACATGGGGAAATAGATTCAATATGTGTAATGACCCAGCCACTCCCAGTCTCTATTCAAACCCAAGTTAATGGTATCTAGTTTGCATATTAATTAAAGCTCAGCAGTTTCTCCTTGGAGTCTGTTTCTGAAGCTTTTCTGTTGCAAAATTGCCACCTTTAAGTCTTTTACTGAGTGAGCAGAGAGGTTGAAGTGTTCTCCTACCGGTTTTTGAATGTTATGATTCCTGATCTCAGATTTGTGTCCATTTATTCTTTCAGTGAGATATTGATTTTGGATGCCTTTGGTTTTTGGGGTAACCAAACTGAGAGACACTTCGAACCCACTTGTCAAAGGTGCTGAATACTCGCAAAATTGACATGAATTTTGGTTGTGAGTGCTCAGCACTTCTTAAAAGTTATATTTGGTGTGTGTATGTAATGCATATATAGCAGGCCAGGTCCTTGGTGTTAAGGTGGCACTCAAGATCAATGGCAACTACTCTGCAATCCCACATTATTACTACTTAGAGAAGTCTGTTTAGAGGGATGTATTAGATTGTTTTAGCAACAAGTGATACTTCTAGCAGTAGCAACACAGAAAAAAACCCAAACCTTTCAGGTGTGCAAGACCGCAAGATGATGAGAAAACAGTAAAAGGTTTGTCTGTTCTCTCCAAACTCCATCTCTACCTACAGTAGCAACACTTTCCAGTACCATCAATCAAATGAATTGGTGACTTTATAGAAATCTCGCCTTCCTTTAAGAAAGAGAAAAGCAAAATAGGATGGAGCTGCAGGGAGTGGTAGAAATAGGTTAATGCCAGTACTTAGCAGTACAAATTTTATTCTTAGGGCATGGCTACACTTGCAAATGTAGAGCGCTTTGAGTTAAACCAGCCCTCATAGAGCGCAGTAGGGAACGTGCTGCAGTCTGTCCACACTGACAGCTACAAGCGCACTGGTGTGTCGACATTTGCGGCACTGGGAGCGGTGCATTGTGGACAGCTATCCCACAGAGGACCTCTTCCCATTCTGGCACTGTGGCTTATGGGGGGGCATTCTGGGTCCTATCCCAATGCTCCATGATGCATCGGTTTGCATCCCAGCAATCCCTCTGCTTCCATCCACAATTGGCGCCATGTTTCTACTTTTTTTTGTACTGCATGCTCTGTCTTCCCTTTCAGTCTGCGGGAATGAAGCTCGAACTGCTGAGGAATATGCTGACGAGTCTCGCCAGCACATCACGTTTGGCAGTCAAGTTACTCCTTAAGATCCAAAGTGACAGTGAGGACTCTGACGATGATATCGATGCGAGTAATGCATAAGACACGAGATTGCTTGTGGCATTCACGGACATGCTCACTAGTGTGGAACGGCGCTTTTGGGCTCAGGAAACAAGCACTGAGTGGTGGGATCACATCGTCATGCAAGGGATGACAAGCAGTGGCTACAGAACTTTCGGATGAGAAAAGCCACTTTCGTGGGACTGTGAGGAGCTCGTCCCCACCCTGCGGCACAAGGACACGAGATTGAGAGCTGCCCTGATGGTGGAGAAGCAGGTGGCTATTGCAATCTGGAAGCTGGCAACTCCAGACAGCTACTGATCGGTCGCTAACCAGTTTGGAGTGGGGAAGTCGACCGTTGGAATCATTTTGATGCAAGTTTGCAGGGCCATTAATTGCATCCTGCTCAGAAGAACCGTGACTCCAGGTAATGTGCATGATATTGTGGATGGCTTTGCACAAATGGATTTCCCGAACTGCAGAGGGGCGATAGATGGGACACATATTCCAATTTTGGCACCAGCCCACCTAGCCTCCAAGTACGTTGATTGGAAGGGCTATTTCTCTATGGTTCTCTAGGCGCTTGTGGATCACAGAGGGCGTTTCATTGACATTAACGCAAGCTGGCCCGGAAAGGTGCATGACACACCCATCTTTCAGAACACAGGCCTGTTCAGGAAGCAGCAAGCCGGGACTTTCTTCCCAGACCAGAAGATCACCGTAGGGGAAGTCAAAATGCCCACTGTGATCCTTGGAGACCCCGCTTACCCTTTAATCCCGTGGCTCATGAAACCCTACACAGGGAGCCTTGACAGCAGCAAGGAGTGGTTAAACAACAGGCTGAGCTGGTGCAGAATGACTGTGGAGTGTGCTTTTGGCCATCTGAAGGGCCGCTGGTGCTCTCTGTTTGGGAAGCTGGACCTGGCTGATAACAGCATCCCCACAGTTATATCCGCGTGCTGTACCCTCCGTAACGTTTATGAGGGGAAGGGTGAAAGATTCACTCAGGCATGGAACTTGGAGGTTCAACACCTGGAGGCTGAATTTGAACAGCCAGAGAGCAGGGCTATTAGAGGGGCCCAGTGTGGGGCTGCAAGGATTAGGGATGCCTTGAGGGAGCAATTTGAGGCTGAAAGCCACCAGTAATGTCTGGTGCCCTGCATGGGAGTGAAGTGCAGTGGTTCCAATGTTAGTAGGCATCTGTGTTTGCTACGTATGATGCACTGACTTGCAGTGCCTGCTGCTTTTCTGGGCTAAGGTATATTATTGTTATGCAATAATAAAGAATGTTTTCAAAGCAAAAAAATTCATTTAATGAAAAGAAAATGCACTTATTGAAAAGAAACACAACTGCTTGGGAAACAGAAAGGGCCGGGGGTGGGGTGGGAAACGGTACAATCACAGGTTTGCATATGTCCTGTTATCATACTCAGCCTTCCTGTTGGGAGTGCTGTGCAATGAGAGCTGCGCTTCAGGATGGCTATACTGCATGGTGATGGGGGTTGAGCGCAGCGGGTAAGGGTCGTAGTTTTCAGGGCTGGGTGGTGAAGCTACAGGTGTTGGAGGCAGCTGGTGGCGATAAGAACCTGGATGTTGAGGAAAGTGGTTTGGAGGTGACATGGTGGCACAAGGGAAAGAGTTTTGGGACGAGGGCTGCGGGGGCAGGTGCGGTAGTGCTCCGCCTGCATGGCTACGAGCGCCTGGATCGAGTCCGCTTGGTGCTCCATGATGCTTATCAGCCGCTCTGTGCTTTGGTGCCGGCGATTCATATTCTGCTGGCGGACCCTCCTTTCACTCTCCCACCACTCCTGCACTTTTTGATTTTCATTAAGGGAGTGCTGCATGACTTCATGCAGCATGTCCTCTTTGCTTCTACGTGGGATCTTCCTGATTCTTTGCAGCCTCTCGGCTGGTGATAACACGTACGGCTGAGATCTCGAGGTTGCATCTGTAAAGGCAAAATGCAACACTTAACAGAGGCAGCATTGTTCACACCAGACAGAGCAATGATTCCCCCGTACTTAAGGAGGGCAAGCACAGTCTACACAATTGCATAATTTGCCAGTCCCAAAGCGAGCGCACATAACCCCAGCGAACTCCAAAATGGTGAGTAAGCACAGGGTCCAGGGGGACTGATTGTTTCATGGCTGTACTGTCCTCTGGGTTTCTGTGCCTTGGGGAGAGCCAACAGCTGCAGGGTGCCCTACACTGAACACTGTCCCCACATTTTCCACAGGAGTTCGTCCTGGAAGATCTCTCTCTGCTGTGGGTGACCTGGGAAGCAAGGGAGGGTCTTCTACTACAATGCGGCTTCCACCCTGGCTCATATGCAGCTTGCCTATGTGCAGCAATGGTCTCCCCGCCCCCACGGCACAGTGGCACGGACAAGTTAGCTTGACTGGGACAACGACCACAGTGGCTCTCCCACAAAACCTGCGCAAGCGCATTGCCCAAGTTCTGGCTGAGACCTTTGAAGAGATCACTGAGGCCGATTACCAAGATGTGAGAGAGCACATCAAACCCCTATTCCGCATCTAGGCATGTACGCAGCCCTAACCCTCCTCGCCCCAAGAGCCCGCACCAAATAACTTCCTTCCCAAAATAAAAGCCACTTACCTCTGGTGTTTGTCCTTCCCCAAGCACCGGCTGACATGACTGGTTACCTTCCTCCTGGCTTGAGAACAACTCCTGGCTGCATGCATCTAGGGATGCCGGAGCGTCTTCCTCCTCCTCAGCACCCTCGCTCCTACTTTGCTCCTCCTCCTCCTGCCTTGTTAACTGGGCTCTGAAGTGTCCATGGTGGTCCCCAGAGTGGAGGTGGGGTCACCCCTAAGTATCGTGTCCAGCTCCTTGTAGAAACAGCAGGTCATGGACGCAGCACCAGAGCGGCTGTTTGCCTCGCGGGCTTTGCGGTAGGCATTCCGCAGCTCCTTCACTTTAATCCTGCACTGCAGTGCGTCCCGGTCATGGCCCCTTTCCATGATGTCCCTTGATATCTGCCCAAAGGTATCGTAATTCGTACAGCTGGAGCGCAGCTGGGACTGGACAGCTTCCTCCCCCCGATGAGATCCAGCAACTTGCCATTGCTCCATACTGGGACTCGCCTGGCGCGTGGAGGCATGGTCACCTGGAAAGATTCGCTGAGAGCACTCCACACCTGGCTGAGCAAACAGGAAGGGGATTTTCAAAATTCCCAGAGAATTTAAAGGGCGGGTCTGATGGTTGGTCACCTGAGGGCGGGGCAGTAGAGTTCAAAGTGATGACCAGAGTGGCTAGAACAGGCATTGTGGGACACTTCTGCAGGCCGATCAGAGCGCACTAACAGACCAGGGCATCCACACTGGTGCCACGGCACTCCAGCAGAGGTGCATCAAACATTATTCCACTCGCTGGGGTGGAGTACCAGGAGCGTTCTAGCCGCAGAGCACTCTACGTGCCTTGCCAGTGTGGATGTGTCGTGAGTTAGAGTGCACTGAGCTGCTTTAATGCGCTCTAACTCGCAAGTGTAGCTATGCCCTTGGAGAAGGCATTGGTAGAGCCTTTTTCCTGTCCAAGCTGAAGGCTAATAACCAGATAAATGAATTCTAGCCCTCTGCACAACTAATGAGTTATAAAAAGAGATTAGCTGGCTAGTGGTATCCCCACTGCAGTATGGACTGGTCATCCATTTTACTGCTCATCTTACTGTGCATGTCCAGTTTCTTGGCCCTTAAAAGGAAGCCAAAAGCCCGTGCAAATATCTGCACCTACTCCATAAACTTAAAGAACAAAAATAAAGTTAAGAACATTTCTATCCCTGAACACTCAGTTACAGTAGGATTTCCATGTACTCCTGTAATGTAAGTATACTGCACTATGTACCAAATTTAAAATTAAGACAAATACATTATAAACTTAGATAAAGAGAATGACATCACAATAGCATTAAATAGCAGCTCCCCAATTATGTGTTTTGTTTCTTCCTAATCCATTCTTGCCACGGCTTGCCCAGCATTGGCTATTAGCACAGATTCTTGAGCAGACTTTAGAAGTATGTTTAGCCAGCATAACATACCTGAAGCTGTGCTGGATACAAAACTGCAAGAGAGAGGCCATTATTTTCTGTATTAAGAAATCTGCATAGTCTGGATAAATTCTAGTCATTCCATCTTGAAATCCAGTATTCCCACTGCCCTAGCTGTTTCAAAAGATGTTGCACATTCGAAGGCTGGGTCAGCTTGTCAAGATAACTCATGGCAGGGTAGAATTCTTCACCGTGAAATAAAATCTGGCACACAGTCTGTTAATTTAGGGCTCATGAGACTTCACAGCCATTCAACGCAAAATAAAACCAGATCTTCTGACTCAATCTTTTATTGGATCTCAGCCATTCTGAGCTTAGGAATTCTTTCTTTGTTTTCCAGCTCATCAGAGTTACTGGCAGAATTTTTGTTATTTTATAACCACAGTGAATATCCTCAAAGCAAGAAAGGAAATTTCCAACTCTGCCACCATAACTCCATATTCTGTACTTTCCCCTTATGTTCTGTCAGAATATCAGTTACAGAATATCAATTACAGAATCTTGCAAGATGTCAAATCTCTTCTATACAAGATGCATATTTACTAATGAGCTAAAAACTGTAATGTATGCAGAGTTGGTCAAACAATCAAGTAACAGTCAAATTTTACATCACACAGTTATCTATACATGGACCCAATTCTCCTTTTGTGCACAGATTTCGTAGTGGCATCATTCTACTGTAGCCAATGGAGTTACTTGCAGTTGCATAAGTAAGAGGAGAATCAGGCCCAAATAGCTGTCAAACAGCAGCTAACTTGCATTACTGCTGCAAGGACATCTGAATTGTACTTGTACCTTTCAAAGCAAGATGTTTGGAATTTATATCCTGTATGTTTTTGCTTTATAGGCAACAGGAAAGACAAATAGCAAAACAATTTGCCTTCATGGCGGCAGAGCAGGCCAGCTTCGTTGAAAGTGAGTTGGATTTTTTTTTTATTGTTATGAACTTCAACTGAAAATTTGTGCCAGAGTTGGAACGGGTTTTCTCAGTGAATGTGGATTTCAATGCCTGCTCTCAAATTTATTATCAAGTGTGCCATGCCTTTTACGTTAAGGTGGCTCCTAGCGTGAAAAAAGAAATAGGCACAGTTGTGTTACACAAGGTGGGTTCTCTCATTCAGACATCAAAGGCTTATGCTTGAACTGTTTGCTTTAATATACAATTTTACACACACACAAGCTACCTTAATAGAACATGAAGGTTGCAAAGTCAAGCCCTGAAAAGTTAGGAAATGCCAGAATTAAGGTTGCCTGTGCAATCTTCATTTGGCCCCTTTGCACGTATGCATGATGACAGTCTGTAATTACATGAGCACATACTGGTTTTTCCACAGGACCATGCTTCATTCAGTGCACAGGATGGGTGGTGCTCAATTCATGAGAAGCTATTCAAACATTTTGTTTTATCTTCATTGTTCAGTGTTGTCCTGGGCCTTATTTGCTGCACATTATTCAAAGCCTCTCCTGAAGAGAGAATTACTAATTTCTTAATGGGCTCATCACTGCAGTGTCTAAGTGCTTCACAAATATTAACTTATCTTCACAAAACCCCTGTGACATGAGGGTTGGTATTATCCCCATTTTACAGATGGGGAACTGAGGCACAGAGATTAAGGTAAAAAGTATATACTTATTTGGGTCCTGGTTTTTCAGTGTATTTATTATGTAGCACTTTATGTATTCAAGCACAACTCCCATTGACTTCAGTTGCAGTTGTGAGTGCTCAGCATCTCTGCAAATTGAGTCCCATGGTCTCAGGGCAAAAGGAAGAACACACAATTAGTGACCAACTGTGAAAAGTTTGATTTAAGTGACTTGCCCAGGATCACCTAGGAACGCTGTGGCAGAGGCAGGGATAGAATCCAGTTCTCCAGGACCACATTCAACTGCCTTAATCATGAGACCATCCTTCCTCTTCCTGCAATCCCCAACCTCGTTCACTAAACAGCTTCCAATTTCGGGGCGGGGGGAGGAGAGAAGAAGTAGGGGTCCTACAAAGAACAGTCTCCTTCACTGCATAACCCTGATTTATCCTCAAAGCAGGTCTAGCCTGTGCACTGAATGAGACAGGGGTCCTGTGGGGGAAAAAATATACGTGATCATGTAATTAAAGACTGTATCATAATACATATACACAAGGGGGGCAAATTAACCTTAATTCTGGCATTTCCTAACTTAGTAGTGCTTGACTTTGCAATCTTAATAATATTCTTTTAATGTAGGTTGTGTGTGTAATGTCCTAGGTTTTGAAAAAAGCAAACTGAAAAAAATTCCATCATGTGGCATCATATTGTCACCCATATGGGTCATCAGCAGAGTTAGAACCTTTGGATTCACTGCACAGACCTCTGTCACTTGAGCTGAGTAACTGATAGTATTGAGGTTTGTCATCCTCTATGCAAACCAGCACAGAAGCATATAGGATATACCCATTACCAGTGGGTTTCACAGAAATTCATTGATAGAGGAATGGTGAGATTCAGGAATCCTGAGTTTCATTCTGGGCTCTGAAAGTGACTGTGTACCAGTGTGCACAGACACTTCTGCCCTCTGCCTCTGTCTTCTCTTGCCCACCACTGACTCCTTGTCCCAATCCCATTCTGTTTTCCTACCCAGTCCTAATCTCTATTCCTTTGGTCCATCATCTGAGTTTGTCTTCTTGCCCAGCCAGTCCTATCTCCCCTTGAATGATAATTGGGAATCATTTAAGAACACCTTACTAGGTGCCCAAAATCCTACAACTGAGGAAGAAGACCGTGCTGGTAAAAAAAACTGACCTGGTTTAGAGGAGAAGTAGAGACAGCTATGAAAAAATTATGTATAACAAAGAAAGGGAAGTAGATAGGAATGAAATAAATCAGAAGTTAGGAATTGTAGAATACTGATAAGGGAAGCAAACAGACACAAGGAGAAATCTGTGGCCAGAAGAGTACAGTTAAGGACAATAAGAATGAGTTTTTAAAATGTTAGGAAGAAAAAGAATCCTGACAATGGTATTGGTCCATTACTAGATGGAAATGGAAGAATTATCAATAATAATGCAGAAAAGGCAGAAGTATTGAATAAATATTTTTGTTCTGTACTTGGGGAAAAAACAAATGATTTAATCACATCCAGTGATAACTCTTTCCATTCCATTTGTATCTCTGGAGCATGTTAAACAGAAGCTACTAAAGTTAGGTCCAGATAGCCAGCTCTTTTGAAATTCCTGGATGCAAGTTGAGAGCTCACTGGATTATTAATAATGCTTTTCAATAAGTGTTGGAGCACTGGGGAAGTTCCAGAAGACTGGAAGAAAGCTAATGTGCCATTTTTGAAAAGGGTAAACAGGATGACCTGGGAATTATAGGCCTGTCAGCATTGATCCTGGGCAAGATAATGGAGCCACTAATAATTAAAAGAGGGTGGGTAATGTAGTAAATGCAAATGAACATGCATTTATGGAAAATAAATCCTGTCAAACTAACTTGATATCTGTTTTTGTTGAGATTACAAGTTTGATTGATAAAGGGAATAGCATTGATGTAATATACTTAGACTTCTGTAAGGCATTTGACTTGGTATTGAATGATATTTTGATTTAAAACTAGAATGATATAAAATTAACACAGCACATAGTAGATAGATTAAAGACTGGCTAACTGTTAGGTCTCAAAATGTAATTATAAATGGTGAATTGTCATTGAGCGAGTGTGTTTCTAGTGTGGTGTCGCAGGGATCTGTTCTGGGCCCTACACTATTTAAAATTTATCAGTGTTCTGGAAGAAAACATAAAATCATCACTGAGAGCTTGCAGAAGACACAGAAATTGGGGGAGTAGTAAATAAAGAAGAGGACAGCTCGGAGGAGGGAGCATGCCCAGTGAGGACAGAATTTTCAGAGATTTTAGCTGTTAAGTTTTAGCAAGTCTCTAAAGAAACTGTGTGAATTTTTCAAATGCTTATAACTTGGGCAGATTTCCACAGGGATGGCAAAATGCACATCCTTGACACAAAGACCATCCCTCTGCCAACTTTCAAGTCCCTGCTGCAAAGCAGGTAGGTGACAGAGTGTTTCAGAGAAAAGGTCTCAAGAATTTAACAACTTAGTTTTTCATAGCCACCTTCTCTGAAATAGCCAATCTGTTTTGGCTGAAATATTCCAAAAAATTTTCAAGCCGTGGCAGACACCCACCATGGAAAATTTCTGCTCCAAAAAGTTGAAGTTTGCAAGTTATAAGCAACTGAAAACAGGGTCTTCTAATGGGAAATGTTGGGCAAACTTAATAATACATGGTGCTACTATTGCTCCACTTATAAATATGTAACTCTTTTCTTTTCTCTATAGATTCAAAGCAACTCAAAACCATTTCCTACCAGCTCTCCCATGAGCCACCCTCCCCTGGAGGTTGGACTCTCATGCCTTATGAGACAGTTGAAAGAGTAGAGAAAGAGGAAATTAACTACAGTACTACTTGCTGTGACTTTACCATTGCGGGTGGAAAGGTAACAGCTCCTGTAGTTTCTCTGTGATAGATCCCCACTCTTGGGTCTGACCCTTCCAGGGTGACATTCACCTCTGTGCACAAGGCCATGCACCACTTAAGAAGGGCCTTAGTGGGACTTAAATGATGTGTAGGACTTTCACTGCCTCTGGTCATTGGGGTGAGTTTCACCCCCAGTGTGCAATAGGCCAGGAACTCACAACACCGAGGAGTTTAGAGAGCTGCTCTCTCCACCCTCCGCCATATTCTGACCCACAGTTCTGTGTCAGTTGCTTTGTCAGAGATCATGGCCAGAAAAGGAGCTTCATCCATTTGCTGCTTTGCCTGCAGCCATTGAGACACTTTTAGCGACTTAAGCTTATAGTGTTTCTTGACAGTCAGAGTCTTGCTAATTTCCTTTTCTTTTTGCCTTTACCTGGTAGTCCTCTCCATCTTAGCTTATGCCTGAAATGGGAATACAGTGAAGTCCTTTTGTTGAGGAACAAAATGAGCTGTAACACGTAGCAGGGGAGTATGATCTAGTAATGAAAGCACTAGACAAGCGGTTCATGAGATCAGTGTTCTAATCCTAGCCCTTCAAACCTCTCTATGCCTGTCTAAAGTAATTGTATGGCCACCATTACCACAGTCATCTTGTAGACTTAGAAGATGTCTACACTAGCGAACTTACAGTCGCACAGCTGTACCGAAGCAGCTGTGTCGCTGTAAGATTGCTTGTGTAGCCGCTCGACACCGATGGGAGAGAGCTCTCCTGTCAACGTAATAAAACCACCTCCATGAGCGCTGTACGTCTGTTGGTGTAACTTATGTCACTCAGGGGTGTTTTTTTCTATACTCCTGAGCAACATAAGTTATAAAGACAAAAGTGGTAGTGTAGCCATGGCCTTAGATTGTAAGGTCTTCAGGGCACAGATCCAAGTAACAGGTGGAGGGTGAGTGAGAGGGAAAAAAAATCAACATCAAATTTTTTAACTCCAAGCTAGGAGCCAGGCTTTGCTGCAGTGGGTGTAATAAGACACTAAGCTCTTAACAAGAAAAACACATGAACAACTGGGAAATTGTGCCGTTAATAGTGAGGTTTATGTGAAGATCCAACTCATCATTTTTTTTTTTTTTAATATGTAGCTAATGAAGCGACAGTTCTTGGAAAAATACTACAAACAAGGAGGAAAGTTCCTTACCATATTTCCAGACGGCACAGCACAATTATTGTATCCTTCACAAGGCTCATTTTCCTGAGCAGTCCAGAAATTTAATCACATTTTAAAAGATTAGTTCCTTTTACCTCAGAATAACTTGATGTATCACTCACTTTTGCTATCGCAGCCCAAACAAAATGATTTAGATTTTCAAGACCAACTAGTGACTCCTTAAATGGCCCCTGATTTTCAGGAAGGACTGAACATCTGCCCTGTGAAAGTCAGATCCCTTCCTAATGTCTCAAGTTAGGCACGCAAAAATTACTGCTTACGTGACAATTTAGGCTTTAAATCTTAACTAGTATTGTATGATGATAAAGGCATGTTCTACAAACGACACCAGTCTCAATCTGAGAAGGCTGTTTCTGATTACTGGAATAACTTCTCTTTTCGCCAAGGAACTCCAGCTGCTCTAGAAGTACTAAGTGTAACTGCTGTGATAGGTTCAAGATTTGAACACTGTGCGTTCTTGACTGAGCAGTGCCTGGTAATATTTCATGACAAGAGGATGTCTGTTTGGAGAACTAGACTGGATTTCTATGTAAGAGGGTGGCAGGGCAACACAATAATAGGAGCCGCTTATTTGCCCCCCCCACCCCCCCCACCCCTGCAGTAACAGAAGGCACAGAAATACTAATTTAGAATCAATGGGGGATGGGGAAGCAAAGCTTCCCCAAACCTGGGAATGGCAAAGGACAAAACCTACCCTGAAGTCTTAGCTGTCACTGGGTTGATTGCTACAGAGATATCAAGAACAGACACAGTAAGCTCCTAATCCTTAATGATAGTGGGGTTACTGCCGCACTGTAATGAAACTGGCTTGCATCTGGGCATACTCTATTTTAAAGCATATGCATTCAAAACAGAACAGAGCTTGGTTTGAAATAACAATACCTTTAATATCCTTAAGTATCCTAGAGCACTTTGCAAAGCCACAAGCTGGTCGCGCCGCACTGAGGCTCCCAGTGCGCGCCCTGCAGCGTGTCACACACAGGCTCAGCGATTAGAACCTTTGTACTGTACTGACTGTTGGCCAGGGCACCAGGTAGATCTGCCACTCTCTTGGAAAGAGCACTGGGAGATCATTTACCTGCAGCTGGAGCTTCAGCCTAACACCTCAAATGGAGTTGCACCTCTCACAGTGAAACAGCCTGTCCTGCCCGTGTAGCACTGGAGTGTCAATCATTTGGAGCAACTATGTGGCCAAGTTCACCCACAAGCTTCTTCAGGAGATGCAAGCACTTTATAACCTGAGCTATGCTGATATACCCCCACCCATGGGTGTCCATTCTTGAAAATGACTTTCAAATGGCAGATCTAAGATTAACCTTTTGGAGAAGTGTCCTATGTTTAAGAAGGAGCATGTAAAAGATACTAGAGACAGTTACAAGCCATGAATTTACAAGACATCAAGACCTGTTTAAACCCAACAGAAATAGAACATCTCCAAGTGACTCTCTAGTCCTGAAACTAGCTTTGCCATTGTCCATTGTTACCTCTAAGATCCTCTTGTTGTTTTTCCTTTGCAGTAACATTTTTCTGACTCAGTGACACACCAGAGAGGATTTATTAAAATACTGCTCCCAAAGTGAACATGGGTTTGAGATAACTTCCCTGCCTTTGCTACCACCCCCACCCCACTCAGTTCCAGAGATAGAGCTATTAATTAATATTGTCAAATGACAAGATGCCATAAATGTGTATGATGCATGTTAAATCAAGTCTACCAGAGATAGCTTATCCCTGGGCTCATAAAGATACTCATGAAGAGCAAATGTTTTCAGATTGCACCAAGTGTTTGGGGTTTTTGTTGTTTTGTTTTTGTTTGTTTTTTTTTTGGGGGGGGGGGGGGGGGGAGGGTTGGTTTTTTATTTGCATGATGATTTCTATGGGGAGGATACATCCTGACCCAGATTTCCTTACAGGGTTTCACTGCTTCCATTACAATTACACAAGTTGATTCAGTATACCCAGAACATTTTTCCAGATGTGTCCATAAGCACTGACTTTTATTTTCCTCTGGGGGTGCTCCAGCCCCTCTCTGCCCTGCCCCATCCCCCGGCACCTTGCCCTCACTCTGCCTCTTCCCACCCCTGCTCCACCCCCTCCCCGAGGCCCTGCCCACCTGCCACTCGCTGCTCTCCACCCTCCCCCAAACCCCTGCCTCAGCGGCCAATCAGCTGTTTGGCAGTGCCCCCAGCCTAGCTGATTGGGGTGCTGCCGAACAGCTGTGGCTGGTGGGTGTTGAGCACCCACTCTTTTTTTCCCCATGGGTGCTCCAGTCCCGGCCGGAGTCGGTGCCCATGTATGTGTCTTTAGTGTATATTTGTTAAATGGCATTACCTGCCTCTTTGGTTACTGTTGTAAGGAATCATTTCTGTTTAAATGAGGGAACACGTTAATAGAGTCCTCCGTCCCTCACCACTCATTGCTGGTTGCATACAGACCATCTTTACACAGGGCTCCTCACAGGCTACAATGAGACATTTTTCTGGAAACCTGTAAGCAATTGCTCTTACCACCATTCATCCTCTGACATCAAGACACATTGTTGCAAGGGACTTGGCCTGTAACACCCCCTGGTGGCCATTTCCTTGGCCCAAAAATGGCCTCTCTCTGTCAGAGTCTTCTTCCTAACCTGGCCGTATCCCCAGGCCACTTAAAAGTTCAGTCCTCTCCCAAGGTGATGTAAGGTCCAACTATAATTCCACATAAATATTGAAACTAATAATTATTTTGCCCAGTTGGGTTGCACTGGAGTTCTCTCTTCTTAGCCCCTAAGCCCAGGTCCTGAAAAGCATCTCCCAGGCTGGCTTCCGCCCAGTAAGTTTTCCCTCCACTCCTTCCCTTCCCTAGGAAGTGTGGTAGCTTCCCCCAAGGACAGCCCTGCTTCAACAGGCCCTGTCTCAGGACTGCCCCCACAGGAGCCTTACCTTTTCCTTGGGGGTCTCTTGCAACCTAACTCCCCCAGGCCCTTCCCTGAGAGAAAACACCTCTCCTAGGTCTCCCTCTTTGAGTTGCCAGTTCTGTATAAGCAGTTGTCTCTCACCTCCTTACAGCTGGGGTCAGTCGTTATAATTAAGTCATCATCACACTCAGCTGGGGGATAGCTGCCAGGGCCCAGGCAAGGCTGAGCCCAGCTTACCTTAAAAGGCCAGCCTGAGACAGAGCCCTTTGGTTAAAATGTTGGCAGCTCAGTCTCACAGGCTTTAAACAATATTCTAGCTGATGTGATAACGTTTGTATTATAAAACACTTATCAAAACTATTGAATGCTTGATAATAGGGCAGTTCTACTAGCCAAACAATGAGGCTTTGAACACCTTATCTGAACACAGCTATCCATCTGGCAATCTGGCCATTATCATTGTGCAAAAGCGGAGAGGTTATATTTGTATAGTACAGGAAGACAAACCAAAAAATGCAGAAATCCAAGCAGTGTTTGAGTCCAGTGGCAAAGGTACTTGCTATCATCCAAACGGAACTGTATGGTATGTCCATGTAAATCACATCACCCTGATTGTCTGTTTAGCATGTGCTGACACAGCTGTAGCTCAGCAGGGTTATTTTCCCCCTTTGTTTAAAAATGAGCATTTTAATAGCACCTTTTAAATAAATTCAAATGCCAAGCTATAGCATAGGTTGGGTGCTTTCCAACTTGAAGTTTTATTTATGTTCTAAGGCCACAATCTTGCAGCCCGGTAACTGGGTTGGGTACTTTCCAACTTGAAGTTTTATTTATGTTCCGAGGCCATGATCTTGCAGCCCAGTAATGTTGTGCATAAGCAAGCCCATTGAGGTGAATGGAACCACTCTTATGCTTAAAGTTAAGCACATATGAAATGTTTGCAGGATCAGGGCCCATTGTTGTAAAACATACAAAGCCAACCTAAATCACAGGTGAAGACTTAAGATGAAAACTGTAAATCCCTCTGAACTAGACGTGTAACAACCCCTGAAATGTACAGTATTTGCAGAGCTGCATTTTGTGCACCGGGGACTCTTCCCTGGGAGCTGAGAAGCCTTGGAGGGGGATGATGTGTGGGGGAAACTGTTAACACCAATTCCACTTCTTACTCCCCACCCACACAAGCAATAAATTTGCCTAAAATACCATACAGCAAAGTCAGTAACTGTAAAGCCCTGGAAACTGTGCAGTGAATTAAAGAGAAGAGAAAACAGAGGAGTGAAAGCCTCTCCTTTTTCTACTTCTGGGTATTTGGGTTTCAACTCTGCAAGGGACCAAAACCCCCGTGAGATACTTTTGACTTGAATAGGAGTTGAGCATCTCTTAGAGTATGTCTACACTATGAAATTAGGTCGAATTTATAGAAGTCGGTTTTTTAGAAATCGGTTTTATATATTCGAGTGTGTGTGTCCCCACAGAAAATGCTCTAAGTGCATTAAGTGCATTAACTCGGCGGAGTGCTTCCACGGTACCGAGGCAAGCGTCGACTTCTGAAGTGTTGCACTGTGGGTAGCTATCCCACAGTTCCCGCAGACTCCGGAAATGAGATTCAAAAGTTCGCGGTTCTTTTCCTGTCTACCTGGCCAGTGCATCTGAGTTGAGAGTGCTGTCCAGAGCGGTCACAATAGAGCACTCTGGGATAGCTCCCAGAGGCCAATACCATTGAATTGTGTCCACAGTACCCCAAATTCGACCCGGCAAGGCCGATTTAAGCACTAATCCACTTGTCAGGGGTGGAGTAAGGAAATCGATTTTGAGAGCCCTTTAAGTCGAAAAAAAGGGCTTCATCGTGTGGACGGGTGCAGGTTTACATTGATTTAACGCTGCTAAATTCGACCTAAAGTCCTAGTGTAGACCAGGGCTTAGAGGTGCTGAGTGCTTTCAACACTGTGTGAAGTCAAGCCCTTAGGGCCCTGTTTTATGACCTACCTCAGCAGGAGAAAGACTCCCACTGACTGTGGACTAGGTTTAGTAAGGGCCTGTACCTCCAGACCATTACTCATGAGTAGTCCCTTGATTGCAGGACAGTAAAAGTTTGCAGGAGTGGGTCTACATTGTATTAGTAACAGCAAAGCATGATCTGTTTTGTAAAGCACTAATTTATTTCCTTCTTGTTTAGGATAAACATAAATATTCAGGGAGGACATTATTCAGACCAAGCAGGCAACAGGGTGCGAATGTGGACCTGGCCAAGCAGTTTGATGGACTCTGTACCCCACGTTTCATTTAAACCCATATTTATATCCTTGAACAAATATGTTGGTGTCAGGATAGTTGGACAAGACAAGATTGTGGTTTCTTTTCTTGCCAGGGGGGAACAAGCCAAATTCAACGTGGGAACAAAAGTGCAGGTACTTTAGCATACACACACACACACACACACTCCCATCCCCATTGGATCACCCGCACGTCGCCTTGCCCTTAAACGTGTCTCCTTTTGTTTGGCCACAGGCAGCTTGGGCATTTTCTGTAATATGTTTGGCTATTTCCCCCAAACCTCACTGGTATCATCATGGTCAATTTGTTTGTTGTCCAACCTCCGTAGAACCTCATCCTTAAGTGTCAAACTATCTTCCCTGTCCACAAACCGCCACAACTCAGCTTCTGTTCCCCACTAGCCTTTTCACACAGGAATCCATTACAAGCAATCTGTGTTGCTCTGCAATGTTCTCTCTTAGGATCACTTTACAGTCTCTCACATTTTTTAGATTTCTTCTTCTTCTCAGGAAATAATTGATCTGGACCCTGTTGGCACTGCTCTTTACAAATATCCTTACAACTTTCAGCAAACATCTTTATATAAAATGAAACTTACAATTTCAGAGAAGGAGATTGAACTCAAAGGGACATGTGATATGTTTCAAAATAGAGATCATTCTGTCCCTCTATGCAGAAATTAGTCTGTCTGCAAGTTTGTGCCTATTTCCAGAATTGAACCTAAGCGCCCCTGCTAACTCCCCCCCATCCCCCAATAGTCAATATATTGATCTGCAGCAGCCAAACGCAGCCCCTCTATACAGATTATTCCTGTCAGAAGCACCAGTAATCTGCACTGGGAGCTATTTAGATTGTAGAGAGATGGGGAATGGATTAAATTCTTCAGAGCACCTTGTTTGTTGGAGTCAGGAAAGATGCATGCAGAGGGGCATCTCCATCTTAATTTGTTTCAAATATTTTATTTCAATCACTGAGCATTTTACCTGGTTCACATTGTTTCTAATATCACAAGCCAGCAATGAGAACAGCAAATTAAATCTTTAATTAGCAGGAGTACCGGACATGCAGCCTACCATGAGAAAGAGAGCACCTCCCCCTCACAGGTTTGGATGGGGGAACCAGGCTTATGCTCCCATTGCTGGGTGTAGCTTTGCTTATGGGCACCTGTAGCTTGCAAGTTTTGCTCTCATGTTTCTCTCTGCTCCTGTGAGTTTTGATCCTCGAGGAACTGTTGATTGCTGTTCTAAATATAAACATTTTATAACTCTTCCCCCACACCGTCTTTCCTTCAAAGGTAAGGCAGCCTGATAAACGTCCACCACCAAAACATGTATGCGAAGAAGACCTGCTGCTGTTTGCATGCAAAATAAAGATTCAGCGTCTGTTTGATAGACTACATGGATGTTTAAACTTCCCTTCTACTGAGCAGTGGGACAAAATCAAACCCCCTTCCTACCTTGCAACACAGGCTTTAAAATTAATGCACCTTTGTAAGAATTCTGACGTAAGTGATGATGTGGACTGTTTAATAAGAGCTATAATAAATGCACCTGTCTGACTAGCAGTGTGTGTGTTGCATAAAGACAATATTAGTTTAATTATTCTGAGAAATATTTGCAGCTGTGTGCGTACTGAAGAATTGCATTGTTGATACACATTCAAAAAAAGTAGCTTTTTTCCTTCTCTTACTTCAACACCAATCCAGGAGGCCAGTAACCCACCTTACACCAAAGACAGTGCTTTCTACCTTTAGTAGTCCCATTAGTATAAGTGGGATTATTCATGCATTATACCTAGTGGTAAGTGGTTACGGAATGGTGCCCTTCGGGATGCACTGATTTATGTTAACTGTCTCAAAGCATGTACTATTGGGGCATGAGTCAGAGATGCTGCCTTTGCTCATTTCTAATAGTGGTTGAGAGTAGAACCATTTGATCTGTATTTAAAAAAAAGAACCCCTGCCCCCAAACTATAAAAATAATGTTTTTAATCTATTCATTTTCAGAAATGTAAAATTCCAGCGTGTGTGTCGCCTATATTAGAATAATATATTTAATGTTAAGTCACAACTAGAAGGAGGTGTGCAAACAATACAGTGTATGTTTAAGGTTGTGACTAGTTAACATCAGTATTAATAGAGAGGCGCACATAAGTGTTCCTGACAGAGCTCATGTGCTGTATTGAGTAGGAATTACACTCACCTTGTGTTAAAAAGAGAAAAGTTGGCCAGGGGCTAGATGTCTTGTTTGTTTTGTTCCCTCCTCACCGTAGTGGCTGAGTCCACACAAGGATTTTGTGGACTTATCTTTACACCCCTATCAGTAGCATGCAGAAGGGAAGCATTAATATCCCCATTTTACAGCTGGGGAATGAGGCACAGAAAAATTAAGTGACTTGCCCAAGATCTCTTGTACACAAAATGTCAATGAAAGAGCAAGGAACTGAATCCAGCTCCCTTAAGTTCCAGTCCAGTGCCTTAACCACATTCTCTGCACACCGGTAGCAACACTGCAGGCTTTCCTATTTTGTCCTTCAAGTGCATTCCTACCCTTAACTAGAAGGGATTTCTTATAGGGATGGTTCAAGCTCCATATCCACCTGATTCTTGCTCCCACTGCTGAGATGACCAACAAAGATTGCCAAAGGGTATTCGTTATGGTGGCCTGTGTGATATGGACACCAATCCACTGAGCACTACTTGGCTCAAGCTGAAGTCACATAAACCATCAGCCAGTCACTTGATAGGTGGCCGCAACTTTGGGCCACTGCCCTCTGACCACCGCTATATTTTAAAAGCTCAGGAATATATATTTACATATGGTAAAGCAGAATTGTGTTGTTTAGCTAATGCACAATATATTTTGATACAGAGGAAATACAGAGCCTGACTGATCTGGCTTTCACTTGGTGACAGCAGCTGGGTAAGATGACGGGTTCACTCATTCACAGAATGTGGCTGGCACAGAAAGATACGAAAGGACTTCACCAAACAAAGTAAAGATAAAGTAATAACCTGCTGCCGCTGGGTTTCTAAACAAGTGCAAATAGAGTCTCTTTGGCCCACGCAGGAAATGATCCTGTGCGTAACTGCCCTTGATGAATACATAACTTCAAAAGAAGTTACTCCTGATTTACCCAGGTCTGAGCAAGAGTGCACAGCAGCTCAGGGTATGTTCAGGTTTATAACACTGGTAGTAAAGTATTGCAGAGTTTAATTGTCCAAACAGAACTGTTATAGGCTATTTTTAAAAAACAATACCCCCACCATTTTGTGTCAAAGTTTTGATTTTTTTTCCCAGCCAGCTCAGCTACCTTTTACACAGAGAAGGACAAAAGGGAAAGTAGTAAATCTGGATACCAGTCAACGTGCTCCAGGTCCAGGTGGTTGGTTGGTTGTTACACTAGAAAACTGTCAGTCTCATATTCCACTTCACTGGTGGTTCATGCAGAGCTTCTCTTCTGTTTTGGATCATGACACTGAGAAGACTATTTTGCAGGGGCTAGAACTGTTGAAGAAAGTAGTACTGGGGACTTGAACCCCAGATGAATCGGGTCTTTTAGCCTCTCCATTGGATAAACCATCAAGGGCTTGAATATTAAAGTGAACCACAGCCAGAGGCTTTACTTGGCCTTTCTTCTTGAACTTCATCAGTTTGGGCAGCTGGCTTCTTATATCTTTGCAGTACAGAGCATAGATGAGGGGGTTGATGAGGGAGTTGATTTCTCCCAGCAGGAATAAGACATCTGTAATCGGGTCAGCCAGGTTGCAGGAGTCACAAGTAGCTTGCACAAAGCCTGCCAGGTAATAAGGTCCCCAGCAGGTGGTGAAGCTGACAATCATTATAAGTACTGTCCGCAGTGCCTTGAAGTGGCGGAGGTGAGCAGTGAAGGGTTCTGCTTGCAGGCAGGTGCGCCTGATTCGCTTGTGCTGCGAGTAGGCAATCCTCCCCATTGAGATGTGCAGGCAGATCATGACCAACAAGGAAGGGATGAAGATCCCAAAGCAGGTCACATATAGGTAGTCACTCTTGGCTGCATACAGGAGCCCACAGTAACCCGTGTAGTTGCTTTGCTGCAGGGAGGGAAAAATCAAAGGCATGTGCCCAAACAAGATGGAGACGGCCCATAGGATGGTGAGAGAGAAGACCACGGGTTTTTTGTTCAAGAGGGTAGGATAATAAAGGGGGCGCTTCACTGCCAAGTATCTATCCAGGGAAATCAAAAGCAAGGTGAGAATGGAGCCAATGCAAGGTGTCATGCTCATGCAGGTCCGCAAGAGACAAAAGGATAAATTCTTGTCAAAGTCTCCATCCAGAATATCATCAAGTGCCTCTGCAATGCACATCACTCCCACCAGCAGGTCTGCAGCAGCCAGGTTGAGGATGAAGATGTAGCTTCTTCCCTGCTGCTTCTTCATTAGTTTGTAGACAATCACAATTACCAGCAGGTTGGCTGAGGGGATGAAGAAGCCCAGGAGAGAATGTAACACTGCATAAAAGATGTGGCTCATCTTCCTTAGGAGGTGAGGATGGGAGACACATTGGCTCCAAGAGGCGTAACTGACTCCACAGTCTATATTGACTCCACCACAGAGAAAGCCAAGCTGGAAGGAAATGTGCAGCTGAAGTCTGGACTGAAAGAGCAGGACCCAATGAAAAAAAATAAGACCTGGTGCCTTTAACTCTTGGCTGATTCTTCAAGAGACAGGTTGTTCTCTTGGAATGGCCATACTCTGTTCTTCAAGCCGCCATCAGTCTGCTGTAGTTTCCAGATCTTTCAGATTTTTCTCTTTGCCCGCAGAGATGTGCTGGGAGATGAAAAAAAAACCCCGAAGTCCTCAGCTGCTGGCAGCAGGAGGCTACTGGCAGAATAAACTCAATGGGTGGGAAGAGAAAGTGATTGGGGATGTTTGCTTGTTCAATCAGTTCCTGTATGTGTCTTTGACGCAGAAAGATAAGAAAGGTCTTTATCAAATAAAGCAAAGATAAATTATAACCCCTGACAGGTGTCTAGAATAAGTGCAAGCTAGAAGAGTCTCCTGACCCACACAGGAAATGATCCCCCATGTATAACTGCTATTGTTAAACACACAGTGCTAATAATAGAGAGACCAGGATTTGTTCCAAAGAGGGAAATGTATCTCAGTTACTACAGAGAATCACAAAATATGCTCAGTGAGTGCTATGTGCCGAACACCAGACTAAGGTTATCAGTTAAATGGCTTTCTCAGAAATCTCTCTTCTATCAACTGTGAGAAACTCTTGGAACTATGGCAACCAATGAACATTAAACACAGTGCTTCTAAATTGAGACACAGCACCAAAATCCCAGCTAAAAACACAAGGACAGCAGCAGCCCAGCACTAGGAAGAAGCGCCCAACACATATTGTTGTTTCAGATCTTGCATATAACACTGACTGGAATGATAAAAAGAAGCTTCAGTGTAAAATAATTCACCTTTGTATAGCAGGCTAATTTTAGCCAAGTAACAGGAAAGTGTTATCTAGCAATGAGACTAATCACTAATAATAATCCCTAACTCATCACTAGATCTCAAAGTGCTTTACAAAGAAGATCAATATCATCCCCATTTTACTGATGGGGAAACTGAGGCACAACAAGGGGAAGAGACTTGCTCAAGGCCACCCAGCAGGCCAGTGGTAAAGCCAGGACTAGAACTTAGGTCTCCTGAGGCCCAGTCCAGTGATCTATCAGCTAGGCCGCACTACCGCACGCTAGGACTCTTGAATTCACCATTCACCATTGACATTTTTGCTGCCACCTAACCGAATAGGGCTCCAGGCACCTAGGTTTCTGCTGATCACCATTCACAAAGCCACGAAAGTCCTAATGCCCCACATGCCCCTAATCCCACCCCACAGCTGATGTGTAGCACAGAGCCCTAGTTCAAGTGGAAACCATGGAGGCCCCAAAGCAGGCTTTTCAAACAAGGATGGGAAACACTTATCTCACCCACAGGCCCTATCCTGTAGGTGTGCTCAGAGCACAGAGACCTGTCAGACCCCATACCCAAAGGCCTGGATGCAGGCCACCAGTGGGGGGGTCTGACATGTCATTCCATATTCTTTATGACAACATGCTTATGATATGAATATGCCATAACTGAGATATACTTCATGCAAGAGGATCATGTGAGATATCATTGGAAAGGCTATGATTTACTGAATGTGATTATCCTATTTGTATGCATGTATCATTTCTGTATCTGAAATTAGGAATATTGACTATGTTTCAAATATGTTACTTTGGGTGACATCCCCTGCTAACCCTTCAGGTACAACAATGAAAAGCCCAATAGTGCTGATGGCCCATCAGCAAGAGACAATGGACTGTAAAAGAGCCTAGTCTCCCTGTGAACATGTGGGTCAGCCTGTGAAGAATGGCTACAGGGGCCCTACAGAGGCATGTGACCACATCACCTGATACTGGAACCCATCTTGAATTCTGTACTTTTCCACGAGAAGCTGGGGGGGAGGGGCAACTAGGAAACAAAGGACTCCCACCTCATGCAAATCCTGTTTAAGGGTGGGGAGTGAGGTAATCCAGGTCATCAATTCTCCCCTGCTATCCCACCCAAAATGACTGCTGGAAACAACTAAGACTGAACTGGGGGAAAGAACTGAACCCAGGTTGGAAGGGCGACTGACCTGTGAAGATTATTAGAACCACATTTAGGGTGAGAACTTTCATGTAACCAGTTTCTTTAGTGTATTAAGCTGAGTTTGCATGCTCTAGTTTCTTAGTAATCAGCCTTGTTCTGTCTGCTACCTCAACTACTTAAAATACACCTGTTATATTGTAAACCAGAAATACATTTCTGAGCTATAACCCAGTTTATGTGATTTCTAATGGGGGTGGGGGCAGGAAGAGAAGTTGTGCATACCCTCCTCCACGCTGAGGGAGGAGACGAATTTCACATAATTTTGGGTTTATACTCCGTGTGTGTGTGTGTGTGTGTGGGAGGGGGTGGTCATCTGGGTGCTGTGGCAAGCCCCTTAAGCTGAGCCTTCTCAGAGAGGATCTCTGTCTCTGTGAAGCTGGGTGTGGCCCTGCCTGTCTGCTTAGCTGGAAAAGGCAGGGGAGCCTAGTCCAGCAAGACTAGGTAAAAGGGGGCTCAGGCTGGCAGAATAGTCTGCCTCAGGGGCATCCCAGCAAACCAGGTGACATCCCAGGGGGCCCAACCCGTCACAGGGGGCAGACCAGCACTCACACAATAGGCACAGGGAAATGTAGGGCAAATGAGAGAAAGGTACTGAGTGTGATCAGGAGATAAGACTGTTTCAACTGCTAGGGCATGTGCTACCTAAAGTGTCTGACCTAGCTTAGATGCCTAACTGCAGGAGAACATTTGCAGCTAAGGATCCTGAGCAGATGGATCAGCCAGGTTAGCTGCGTAGGCTCCAATTCCCCTCTCCTTGGCATTTAGTTCCTGGCTAGCTTTGGCAGCTCCACACTTGGCTTGCTGGCATCTGAGGATCCCTTTCTCGCTCTCTCCACATGTTGTATGAGGAGCCTAGGTGGCTAACTCAGGACTGAAGATTCCTACAGGTGGCAGGGGGAAAGAGAACCTCTGAAAGTTGCGGGGAATTCCACAATTGGAGGGGAAGAAAAAGCATTTCTGTGGTACCTGCTCAGAAGGTCTGATTGGTAAAATCATTGCTAGGGGAGAAGAGTTGGTAGCCAGAGTGCAGGAGCAGTGATTAAAAGAACAGGATAAATAGTGGAATCAGGTGATAAATAACTATCACCAGCACACCACATCTGATGGGTATATATAATTTCATTGTGATTTATCCCCTTACTAAATCAGAACTAGCATATGAATATTCATGGTTATATATAGATGCAAGCAAGGAAACAGCATTATGTATCACCTGCACTATAATATATATATGTATAAATGCAGGGTGACCTCTTAGAAGGAACTATAAAATCAATGAACAGAAGCCAAATTGTCCTCATTTAATGTTTTTGCACAGTGAGATTACAGAAAATGACCTTATTTATAGGGAAACAACTCAGAAGAGAAGGAAATTAAACAAATATCCCCTCCAGTGAAGTTAAGATATAAAAGCATTTTGAAATCTCCATGAAAACATATGGCATTTTGGCCTGAGACAAGGAATGGGCCATATGTCTGATACATGTTTTGCAGGTGTGACATGGTATCATTTACAGAAACCCTTCTGCCCCATGCCTCAAGCAAACATCGTCAGCATGTGTACTGCATAACCCTGGCAGCTGGTTTTGTTTACAGCTTTCCTGACTCTGGCCCACACACTTTCGAACACTCCAAATTCACAGTATTTTGAATCACCTTCAGAATAAGAAATGTGGCTGCAGGATGCTCCCAGTCATGTCATAGTTAACTGAACCTTGTTTTCTTTTTATACAGGAAAAAAAAACACATTTTTATTGAGCTCCAAAGTGCTATGCTTCCTCTGGCCCAGTAAATTAATCAGCCACAGCACCTCTCTTCCTAGGACTCTCATTGCCTAAATCATTGCTTTCAGATCTGCATAGCTATCCAGCAGCATGCATTAAGCTAGGAATAGAACGGCTGAGAGTATTATGATGTATTATTTGTATTACTCTCGTGCTTAGGAGCCCTAGTCATGGACCAGGATTCCATTGTGCTAGATGCTGTACAAACACAGAACAAAAGGATGGTTCCTGCTATCTGTCCCCAGAAATTAGGAGCACACCTGTTTGGTTCTTACATAAACCAGTATTTTGTAATACTGGAGTCTGGACTGCAGTCTGGCCATGTGAGGTAAGAAAGTGATGGATGAAGACATATGTGCCTGAATGAAACCTGTGTGAAAACCTTCCTTTCCGCTCTGCATGAGATACCCAATTCTGCACCTGTACTTTAACCAGGGTGGCAGGAAAGATCCCTGAGGGAAACAGAATTTGTATCCCTTCTTTCACCACTTCCTCACCTGCCGGAACTTGCCCAAGCTACACCTCTGATCCTGTGTGTGCCCAACCTCAGAGGGGACTGGTTTTCACTCTGGTTGATGTAGCTGGCACCAATCATGGGTCACAGATGGGCTGTGGTCCAGATACCAAAGGGCTTAATTACAAGAGCCGTAGGGGCAAGAGATAGGACTGGGTTCAGCTCCTTCCCATGCTCTATCTAGCTAACATACATCTGTGACATCAGGTGAAGGTATCTTTAATATTTGCAGGGGGAATTAGAAGCAGTATCTGGCTGTTTGCTTCAGTGCATGTATACCCACAATAACCACATGTGGAAGTTTCTTAATATGGTAGAGACTAGAAGGAAATGGGGAGTATTCATTTATAACAGTGCAGGGGACAAGTGCAGGTGTGCTCCCATGGCTGGCTGAAGGACTATTAGCAATTTGCTAGCGTTGATTATTTGTGATGTTCATTAAAGTTGTGGCCTCATTTACTGAACAGTTTGCACTCGTCAAATCATTTATACGAGGTTCATATCTTGTTATGGATTAGAAATCATTTTATATATAGTCATCTTCACTTCTGTCTGCCTGTACTTCACCTTCACAGAGTGAACTGGTTCACCTAAAAAAAAAATCCAATAATTAGTCAATTTAGCCTCTTGCCAAACATTCTATAATCATTTAGCTTGCATTTATTACAGATTTTGATGCTAAGTCAACCAATCCAAGAAAGATATTATTTTCAGCCCTTGTTAATGACCAGTATGAGAGCTCCACTAACAGCTTTGCAAACATAGTTTTAATGGGATTTGTACCATTCCATTTTATCTAGGCAGTTCACATACAGCGTTTGTCAACCTTTTAGGGACTAAAGCTTTTATCTATCTTGAGAAAATAGTATTGCTTTTTCATGGTTAAACTAAGTATTGTTCATGTTCAATAAACTAAGAAAAAGGATCTGATTTGGATTTCATTTACAATGATGTAAATCAGCAGAAGTTAATGAAGTAATAAGAACAGGAGTACCTGTGGCACCTTAGAGACTAACAAATTTATTTGAGCATAAGCTTTCGTGAGCTACAGGTCACTTCATCGAATACAAGTACTCCTTTTCCTTTTGCGAATACAGACTAACACGGCTGCTACTCTGAATACTGAAGTAGTGGAAGTAAATCCAAATTTTCAGCAGTTTAATTGAGATATGAATCTGAGCCAAATATTTATCTACCATGTAATCCATACAGCACCATCACATACTAAAAGCAGTAGAAGTGGCTTACCTGATACAGCATCAGGGTGCATCCACTCACAGTTCCTTCTCTTGGTGGTTGGGTAATTTTAATACTTTAGCTCTTCTGCTACAACAATGCCCCCCATCCCCCATTTTCAGGGTAATAAGAGTCCCAAAAGCAAAATACATCCTTGACCCTCCTTAGGCCATGGAACTTTATCTCTGTGGCTTCACCAGTTGCTTTCACCAGGCTAAACAGTTGCTTGGCCTTTCCCAGGTTAGTTAGACTCTTGTTCTTTTATTCCTCAATGCTAGCATCATAAGCCCTTCTCCTTTGAGTTACAGGGGTTCCACACCAACCCTCAAAATGCATTATAAGTCCTCCCTCTGCTACAGACTGCAGCTCTGGGACACTAAACTCTTAGAGACTACCACCTTCTTCCCAGAATCTGTGGCTTCCCATTTCACAGGATAACATTCTGCCACCCTCCCCCCAAAATCTCTATATTGAGGCCTTCTCCCTAATCACTTTACAGTAGTCTTCCCCAGATCACCCTACAGAGCCAAGTCAGACCTCAGGTCTTCCCTCATCCCCAGTCTCTTCCCTCTAAGGTTACTGCTTTCACACCAGGCCCTGCTATCAGTCTCCTAGCACATGATCCATCTCAGTCGCTTGCTCCCTCAGGGGTTACAGCTCCCATGATTTGGGCAAAAACCAGGCACAGGTAAGAATTGGGATGGAGATGTATTTAAAGGCACAAAAGGCTTTTCAGAAAGCCTTTGACAAGGTTCATCACCAAAGACTCTTAAGCAAAGTAAGCTGTCATGGGATAAGAGGGAAGGTCCTCATGGACTGGTAACTGGTTAAAATAAAGGACACAAAGGGTAGGAATAAATGGCCAGTTTTCAGAATGGAGAGAGTTGAATAATGGTGTCCCTCAGGGGTCTGTACTGGTACCAGTGCTATTCAACATATTCACAAATGATCTGGAAAAAGGGGCAAACAGTGAGTTGGCAAAATTTGCAGATAACTATCTTGAGTAGTTTTGTATGTCCCAGGCAGACTGTGAACAGCTACAAAAGGATCTCTCAAAACTGGGTAACAAAATGGAAGATGAAATTCAATGTTGATAAATGCAAAAATAATGCACATTGGAAAACAATCCCAGCTACACATATAAAATGATGGGGTCTAAATTAACTGTTACCACTCCAGAAAGATCTTGGAAGTCATTGTGGATAATTCTCTGAAAACATCGACTCAGTGTGCAGTGGCAGTCAAAAAAAGCAAACAGAATGTTGGGAATCATTAAGAAAGGGATAGATAATGAGACAGAAAATATCATATTGCCTCTATATAAATCCATGGTAGACCCACATCTTGAATACTGCACCCAGATGCGGCCACTCCATCTCAAAAAAGATATTAGAATTGGAAAAGGTTCATGTTAATACCTTTGAAAATCTGGGCCTTGGTGTTTCAGAGACAGACACAAAGATTTCACTCAGTACTGCAACTTTGACTTCAGTGGATTTACTCCTGATTTACACCGTTCTGAGATGAAAATGAGACTTGATTTGTACCTCAAGCAGTTTACACAGTAAGTGCCAGCTTCTGATATTCACACTGGTATAAATCCAGAGTAACTCCCATAAGTCAGTGAAGCTACATCCACATAACATTAGAATAAATGGGCCTGATTCACCACTATGTGGTGTTTTGTATCCTCATTTACACTTGTGCTAAGTGAACACCGAGTAAAAAGATTACCAAATTAGAGTGTGCCTCTTATAGTGCGTTTCTACATGCTCTTTGCATGTGGGTTCATGATAACTGATAAAGATTTCTAGGAGAACTAAAAATTAGATCCTATAAAACTGAACATTTTGGAGAAACATTATGTCAGAATAACCGGTTTCACATGAAAGATGCACTAAAACTGTAGTTCCAATGTTAAGATAATGCATAGATAAACCATATTGAGTGTTCATGTTTTTGACAGCAAATAATTAGGCTCTTTGGGGGGGGAAATATTGCAAAGACCACCACAAAAACTGAAGATATATGACTGAAAATTAGAACCGTTTCACAGAACTATCTTCTGAGTAAAACAAGTCACCCTGATTAAAGTACCACAAACTATTAAGGATTCTGATAACACTGTACAACTGTCTCTTAAGAGGGTGTGCATGTGACACTTCCTTTAAATGACTGCCAACATCTCTTTTCAACCACCTTTTTCTGATTGAAAACATTCTATAGAATTACTGTTTAATAGGTTTCAGTATAAATCATAAAAACAAAACTATGTGGTGAACTCTATGACCCAAAATTAAATACAGGATTGAGGCAATGGAAAAGCTGTGCGTCCATAACAAAAGCCAGTAAAAGAGGGTTATACTCTTTGCATACTTAATAAACACCAGCATGGTTACCCATATACTTTACCTAACATTGTTTATAGTCTTGATCTGATAAGAAAACTGCTGAGCTCTAAGATTCTCTTTGATATTAAAATAATTGTTGATCTCTTTCCAAAGTGGGAAGACTAGGTAAATATCAGAATTTTTTTGCTTGATAACTGTGTATGGAAATTCATAGCCTAGCAACACACCTAAGCAGGCATATACATAGATGGAAAACAAGTAATTTCACCGAACTTGGCTGAAGTATGTAAGTAATGACATTAGAAAACCTTTTGATTCATCTATTTCCCATGAAATTGTGTTTCACATGCGATGCTATGGGGCCATACTTATGGATCATCAGAAATACATAGCTATCCTTTAAACAGCAAGCAAGGAGAATTTCAAATTCAGGTTATTGTATGCTGAAATGTATACATGTGGTTTCACTGAAGAGTGGCTGGGTGGAATGTCTTGATGTTACTGCACTATTCAAATTAGTCCCTAAAAATCTTTGAGGAAGGGCCTACAGTAATTCCTATTTAAGGTGACAGATGCCTCCAGTTGATTATGGAACTCACTTTGTTTCTATTCAGACTGCCAAATTGTTAAATAGTGTCAGAAGCACCAGGTCTTAATATCCAGTGGTAACATATGAAGGCAACAGGACCTGCAGGTGCTCAGCACTCTGGGAGTTAGGTGTCCAATTTTAAGTTTGACAATTCTGGATTTTTGGATGTGACAAGGGCCAGGCACATTACTGAACTTCTGCATCTTTGTAGCCAGTAGTTTCAATCACAGCTCAGCATTGGATATAATTGCCTTCCTGTGACTGAGCTAAGGAAGAAATAGGGGCCGTAAAGCCATCAGGAGGAGGGTTGGGGCATTACTCTCTATAGCTGTGAACCGATCTGGGGTCTTCTCAAAGAGATCTACCGTTATTTTTGGTCCAGATCCCAAAGGCCAGCTCCCATACGTCTTAGAGGCAAACTTTGGTGATCTAGAATGTCATCTTGAAAAAACCCTTAGATAAATCTCTCTCAGGAAGTTCACTGAGCACAAAAGAGTGAGAGCCTATTGACCCCTAAATTTCCCTCCTAAAAGAACTCTATTCCAGAAAGTGGGGAGGGAACTATTTGAATAAACCTTCCTCCCACTTCCTACCCTTCTCCCTGCACCTGTTATGACCATTTGAAGGTGTCCCATGTAGCTAAGCAACACCTGTTAAGAGCTTTCTTGGTCTTCTGTGTACTGCTTGCTCTGGACTTTATGGCTGTGAATTCCAGTGCATATGCCACTACCCCAACCTCAGTCAGGATTCTGTAACTAATGCAGGTGCTGGTATCCAGTGGTCACTGAGACTGTCAGCTAAGGAAAGGAGTAGCTCCTGAGACAAGCAAACAGAAAACACAGAACTCCCTTCAGGTAGAAGTGGTCATGTTGCAACAGCTATAATGCTACCTTTCTCCTCAGCATGGCACCCAAAGAACCTTAGAATTGGCTTATCATCCACTTACATCTAACTGAGCACATCCACATCCTTACCTAGTCTGAATTCACTTTGTCAGCGTTCACAGAACTTGACTGGGCATACGGTCCTTTGCACTAGTCATTTCCGTATGACAGCAGAACTATTGTATGTCTTTGTTAAACTGCACCTGTTTCCTGAAATCCGTATCTTACAATACGTCCAACAACTTTTTCTAACTACTGTGACACTGCATTCTCTCCCCTCTCCTACATGCCTCATATGTACAAAATGTCAAGAATACATAGCACTCAGCAATTTAAAAAAAAAAAAACATGTTACAGTATGAACTTCCCAAGGCTAAGTTAAACGTATTTGGATAACAGTCTTGTATCTTTGAGAATTCACTGAGATGGAATAGTAACAAGAAGTCAATACAAGACTAATAGCGCTCCTGTGAAGTGTACGTCTTCTAGGTTTGTTTTCAGCTCTAACTGGAAGAATCCAGTTTGATTATTCTGTGTGGTCATACTTTCACAAGTAATAAAAGTACACCAATACTTTACACAGTAAATGAAAACTCTTTATTTAAATTAATTTGCTTAGTTTATATTTAGGACATATAAAGGCCCAGCTTTTCAATTCTATAGACTGGTCAAGGGAAAGCTCTTGAGCTGGCCAATACAATTTGAGAAGCAGTTGGTCTTTTAGTTTTTCCTGAAATCACAAAAGTGGTAATTACTCTGCATATAGCTTTGTTCATATAATTTATAATGCACTGTTCACTCTGCAATATATTCTGAAAAATATACAAACCTAACATAACCAAATTAGAGATGTTTGATAGGCAATTGTCTCTTTAAAACAGTTTGGGAATAAATCAGTATTCCTACAATTCTATTTTAAACTACAAAAAGAACAAATTCATATAAAATTACAACAGATTAGACAAACTTTTTCCAAGAAAAAAAGATATCAACTCAATCTTCCATTGTGTGACACATGAATATAAAACAAAAGTTACAGTTAGTAATGCCTGCATTGTTTAGCTATGAACTGGCTGACTTAACTCTTAAAAAAAACCACTATACAGTATTATTGCACTCCATGACTGTGCAGTATTTGGAAACATGCCAGCACCGAAAGATGTCTTGCATTAAGGTTTTTTCAGGAGGTACAACATGACTGAAAAGAAAGCATCCAGTCTGCACTAACAGCTTGCTGTCTTCAGTACAGGCCTTCATAGGTTTCAGTCACGCTGCCTTTGGGAAAGTGTCACTTAATGGCTGAAAATACAGTGAGACAAAAACATTGTATCAGTGGACAATTAGGTCAAAACAATAAAAAACACAGTAAGTTGTTTCTATGATGCATTTGTACACACTGTTGCAAGTCTGAATATCTTCAATCCTGAATTATGGAGAAAACCTATGTGACTCCATAGCCTACTCCACCAATATTAGAAATATATACGTATAATTCAGTTAAGTGACAACTAATGGATGTGAGGGGGACATTGTCCAGAAATATATTATGCATGTAAACACTAAAAAGGGAAAGGAACTACATAGGAAGGTACAGGACCTATAACTAGGAGTACTGGGATTAAGTTGAGGAAAGGAAAATTTACGGCTGAAAAAATCAGGAAAGTCTTTCTAACAGAGGAATTTGCTGCAGAATCATCTCCAGAGGGTAGTTATGGAAGATCTTTAATTGGGACATTTAGCCAAAATCTAGTTAAAGAACTAGACGAAAAAAGGTGCATAGCCAGAAACAGTATAGTACAATAAAACCTGCCTTCGGCCTGGTCTACAGGAGAGTTAGATTGACGGAAGGCAGATTTCATCGACCTATGTAAGTGTCTACACTACAATAGCGCTCCTGCCAATGCAAGTCACCCACTACATCGACCTAACTCCACCTCTGTGAGAAACAGAGTGCTTAGGTCAACCTAGCTAGGGTGAGACAGTGTCTGTGTAGATACTGTGTTACTTACATCACCTGTTGGCTGACAGCTGGGAGCTCTGCTGCCACCTCCCAGTGAAGGATTGGGGGGGCAGTGATGAAGGAGAGCCTGAGCTAGGAGGCAGGGCTCCTAACTGTCAGCCCCATGCCCGACAGCCCAAGCCCCCCCGCACACGTTCATAGTGGGAACCCTCCCCTTCCTGAGGGCTGACAATCAGCCGCAGCCAATTTCACAGCATGGAGCCTACTAGCCCTGAAATTTCGTTCTTGTCAGTTTCAGGGCTGCTATTATTTCACATTTGGTCTCTGGCTCCAGCTCTCATCCAGAAGGCTCCAGCTGTGAACCCCTCCCAGGCTGGACCCAGAGAGGAAATGTGAAATAGCAGCAGCCGTTAAACTGACAAGAATGTCATTTTCACGGCTGGTAGGCTCCCTGCTCTGAAATTCAGCCTAGTCCCTGGCTCACAGCTAGGGTGGTCAGCCCTGGTGCGAAGGCAGACCAGCTGTGAGCCCTGCCCAGCTGTCAGTGCCCCATAATGCCCCACTGCAGTCAGTGCAAGTACTTCTGGTGAGGACATACACCACTGGCAGAAGGAGGGTACTGTGGATACTAACAAGCTGATTTAATTACTGCAGTAGCTGTAGGCCGACTTAATTTAAGTCGAGCTAATTTTGTAGCGAAGACAAGCCCTTGGAGACCACCTGTGAAGAGAGACCACCTGTCATGAGCAACTACCTGCAGAGGCCATGGACCACCAGATTAGTGTTGCTGTACAAACCTTTGAAGAGCGATTATCTCTTACAAGCAATCACTTTTGCTAACCCCCATGAGTGGTCGTTCTTGGGAGGTTTTACTGTATTATCAGATTTAGAATCCTGTTATGTTAAATCGACAAAGAAAAAATTCTATGCTATTCCAAAACCAAAGTTTACAATCTATGTTCCCAGCAATAAGAACATTTTCCAGAATCCTGCAGCACATAACCAATATGCAAAACATTATAAGGGGATTAAGATGCATCTCTGAACAATGTGGAAGATATCTGATTTTTTTTTTAAGATTATGTATCCCTCTGGTTATTGTGTTGCTTGCTAAAGGATAAGCAGGGGTTAAAGTCAGGCTTAAGTGGTTTTGCAGAACCTAAGTCAATGGCTTCATATAAAAAATAGAGGTGTCAATCCCTTTGAAGTTTGATCTCCACCATGATCTGATCAATAGGCTGGCTGGCAGGATTCACTCAGTGCAATGGCAAGAGGAGATGGAGCTGGCCTGGGTCAACCACCAAACAGAATGAGTGCTAGGCACTCTCTAAAGCTTTTGGTAATAGACTTAAATGGACAATAATTTTCACATCAAGGGCAACATTTCCTGAGTCTGTGTGATTTCCTTCATTTTATAGGCGTTTTTCCACATACTGTCATAAGGTAAATCTTTAGCTTGCATTATCATGAAGTGTTATGTAAAAGTTATATTACACTAAAATGTAGGGCTGTCAAATAATCAGTTAACTCACGTGATTAACTCAAAATTAATCGCGATGAAAAAAATTAATCGCAATTAATCACAGTTTTAATCGCTGTGTTAAACAGAATACCAACTGAAATGTATTAAATATTTCTGGATGTTTTTCTACATTTTCAAATATATTGATTTCAATTACAACACAGAATACAATGTGTACACTGCTCACTTTATATTTTTGATTACAGATATTTGCACTATAAAAACAAGAAACAGTATTTTTCAATTCACTTCATACAAGTACTGTAGTGCAATCTCTATCATGAAAGTGCAACTTACAAATTAGGGGTTTTTTGTTACATAACTGCATTAACAAAACGATCCAAAAAACTTAAAGTCCACTCAGTCCTACTTCTCGTTCAGCCAATCACTAAGACAAGGTATTGAAGGTATTTACGTGCCAGATATGCTAAACATTTGTATGCCCTTTCATGCTTTGGCCACCATTTCAGAGGACATGCTTCCATGCTGATGACACTCAATTAACACATTTTTAAAATTTGTGACTGAACTCCTTAGGGAAAAATTGTAGGTCTCTGGCTCTATTTTACCCGCATTCTGCCATATATTTCATGTTCTAGCAGTCTTGGATGATGATTCAACACTTGTTCATTTTAAGAACACTTTCGCTGCAGATTTGACAAAACGCAAAGAAGGTACCAATGTGAGATTTCTAAAGACAGCTACAGCACTCAACCCAAGGTTTAAGAACCTGAAGTGCCTTCCAAAATCTGAGAGGGATGAGGTATGGAGCATGCTTTCAGAAGTCTTAAAAGAGCAACACTACGCTGAGGAAACTACAGAACCCAAACTACCAAAAATAAAAATCATCCTTCTGTTGGTGGCATCTGACTCAGGCGATGAAAATGAACATGCGTTGGTCCGCACTGCTTTGGACTGTTTTCAAGCAGAACCTGTCATCAGCATGGACACGTTCTCTGGAATGGTGGTTGAAGGATGAAGGGACATATGAATCTTTAGTGCATCTGGCACATAAATATCTTGTAACACCAGCTACAGCAGTGCCATGCAAAGGCCTGTTCTCACTTTCAGGTGACATTGTGGACAAGAAGCAGGCAGCATTATCTCCTGCAAACATAAACAAACTTGTTTGTCTGAGCAAATGGCTGAACAAGAAATAAGACTGAGTGGACTTGTAGGCTCTACAGTTTTACATGGCTGTATTTCTGAATGCAGTTATTTTTTCGTACATAACTACATTCGTAAGTTCACTTTCACGATAAAGAGCTTGTACTACAGTACTTTATTAGGTGAATTAAAAATACTATTTATTTTGTTTTTTACAGCACAAATATTTGTAATCAAAAATATAAAATGAACACTGTACACTTTGTATTCTGTGTTATAATTGAAATCAATATATTTGAAAATGTAGAAAACATCCAAAAATATTTAAATAAATGGTATTCTATTATTGTTTAATAGCACGATTAATCATGATTAATTTTTTTAATCTCTTGACAGCTCTACTCAAATGTTAAATTACAACTCACCTAAATAGTTTTTGGATCAGACACTCCTGAACAGTGGCCTGACTATTCTGCTCAATTGGATCTTTGGCTTGAACAGCCATTTACCATACAATCCTTTGCATTGCTGATTAATAAGGTAGCTAGTGACTGCAGCACAAGCAAACAAAAACCACCACTACCCATTCACCCACACACTTACAAGAAGTTTTCAGTGCTGCTAGATGGGGCTATGATCGATGATGGTGCATTGACTCCATGTGCACGTTGAGTTTCATTTCATTATCAAGAATTTGGACAAGCTGCTGCATGGAAGGAAGGTGACCAGACTCCAGCTTAGACCACACTGGAACATCTAACACAAAAAACGAAAAAAGCACACAATTAGAAGTACACCTCTACCCCAATGTAACACGAATTCAGATATAACGCGGTAAAGCAGTGCTTCAGGGGGAGGGGGAGGCTGCACGCTCCAGTGGATCAAAGCAAGTTCGATATAACACGGTTTCACCTATAACACAGTAAGATTTTTTTGGCTCCCGAGGACAGCATTATATCGGGGTAGAGCTGTAGTAGGAAAACCTGTAGTCATCTAATTAGAGCCAAGAAGTTGAGCAACAGTTTGGTCTTATATTCAGGAAGTTATCTGGAACAAGAATCTCTGCAAGCCTTTGAATGTATTAAAATGAAGTAGAGCACCCTGCATCCCAAATGATTATGGGTAAGCACTAAGCTCCTTGCTTAAAAAGGTACCATAAGGATTCAGAGTCAAAAATATCCATACCCTTCCTGTCCTCAGCTACTAACAGATTCCCTCCCTCCCCCAGACATGGGTGCAGTCTAGATTTTTGGGTCTTTTAACCATAGCTAAGGCTTAAATCTTGTTGGTCTGATCAGCTTTCAACTCATTTCTATCTACCTGTAATCTGTTTAAGGCTGAACGAAAAAGGTCTGTACTTGCCAAGACCAAGACAGAAGGCTGTTTATCCTGTAACACGTGGCACATTTCCTGAATAGTTTTAGTGGTCAGCAATGCCCTCAGCTATTCACTCATATGGGGAATTCTGCGCCACTGCGCGTGTGCAGAATTCACGTTCCCCACAGACTTCTTTACTTCCTCGTAGAAAAATTACTTTTTGACAGGGAAGCGACAAGAGCAGTCACGCACCACTCCCTAGCAGCGCAGATACCAGAGCAGCTGGCGGAGAGGTAAATCACTGCAGGGCGAAGGATACCCCAGCCAGTGGCTCCTACCCTGAGCTGGGATCAGCTGCTAGTCCCTGCTGGGCTGGAGAGGACAGGACTTCCTCTTCCCCTGCAAGGAGAGGCTGGTGCTGTGCCAGACCCACCCCCAGAAACCTCCCCCAGCTGCAGGAAGCTCAGCATCCTCCCCTGCTTCCATCACTCCTCAGCTGTGGGGGGGGAGGTCACTGTACAGATAGCTGCTCCCCCCCATCCATCCAACACCTGTACATCTGGACCTCCCATAACAGACACCCCAGCCAAGCCCAACCCAGTACATCCAGAACCCCCCTAGCCCTCCATACCCAGACCCCACCCTACTGAATCTCAACCCCTGCAACCAGACACCCTGCTTCCAGACCCCCACCCCTGTACCCAGACCGCCCTCCACTGAGATCCCTGCACTCAAACTCTGACCCTGATGCCCCACCCCCTGCACCACCACATCCAGACCCCCACGCCACTGACTGCCAACTAGCTGCACCCAGACCCCCCCCTGCTGAGACCCCCATACCCAGACCACTCCACTGAGCCCCAACAATCTTCACCTGGAAGCCCCTGCAGAGTCCCGTTGCCCCTGCACCTGGAACCCCCACAATGAGCCTCTGAGCACCCAGATCTCCCCCACACATAGACACCCCCCCCCCATCCCCCGAACTGAGCTGCCTGCACCCAGACTGTCCCACACAGAATCCTCTCACCCCATACCTGGATCCCTCTACACTGAGCCCCTCAACACTTGGATCCTGCCTGATTGAGCTTACCTGCCCCACACCTGGTGCACCTGATGCAGCGGGGCAGAGCCCCAGGGTGTTTCTGGGGCAGGGCCAGGCCTTGTGCTGTGTCAGGTGCAGCCTCACCGCTGAGTCCGTGTCTCAGGATGTGTGTGTGTGTGGGGCGGGGGGGGGGCTGCAGAGTGATCTCCAACCTTCGTGCAGCCAGTAGCCCGTGCCCCCCACTGCCACGCTAGAGCCTCTGCATTTATTTATTGACAAATAAAACTTGCAGAATTTTAAAATATCGTGTGCAGAATTTTAACTTTTTTGGCCCAGAATGCCCTCAGGAGTAGCTATTTAAACACAACCTTCAGCTCTGGTGTTGGCAGGTTTTTAATTCATTTACTCACTCAACTATTTCTATGGCACTCATCACATTAGCACCTGGCCACCTTACAGATAAAAATACAATTGATCGGCTATGTTTGACAACATTAATGATCACTCCCACACCTAACAGTAATAAGGCAAAAGCCTGACTGAACAAAGGTGAAGATCCTTTCCCATGAAGGCTCTGCCACCAGTTCTAATTCAAGAATAGTACACAGCCAATTTTAGCCATCATGATGCAACATTACATGTAAGCAGTCTCAAGCAGAAATGTTCCAGTGCACTCAAAACTTAAATAACCCTGAACTTCATTCTGATGCAGTTATAAAGCCAGTATAAAACCACACAGCCTTGGAGTTACATGATTATAGTGGCCAGAGCCACAAAAGAAACAGGCCACTGCATTCTGCACTGCATTAAGCTTGTGACAGGTCTGCAATGGCAGCTGTCAGTAGAATGTCACCTCCTGGTTGGATTAATGTAATAGAAAGGAATAGATAATTATTTGGAGGTCCAAATCAGAAAGGGAAGATTACAAGCTCCAGGACTGCTGCAGATGAAAATTGGCACTATTAATCCAGTCATAGTTGCTAAGAATCCAGAAGTAGAAATAGCTCAGGTCTGAGACATATTAGCCAAGAGAAGGGACATAAACCCACAGAAGAGAAAGCAGACAACTCCCTCCCTATTTCTTCCTTGGCTGACCAGTATCACCTATGTCTTGTGACACAGTGCTTACATAAGAAAGAGCACTCACCACTCCCAAAGGGGATTTCAGAGTAATGAGGCACCACTAAAGGAAAGCTTAAGTTTTTATTATTGTGTTTTTAAATTAGCAGTTTGAAGTCCACATGTATGTCTTGTTAGTAATCTAGTGCCTCTCTTCTTTATGTTTAGTTATAAGCAGCATTTAGTTCACTTTTAAGTAATAATAAGTTTCCCCCAGGTGAGCTTCAAGATGAAAGGCAAATAAGAACCACCTTATACAACCTACAGACAGTAGTTATCCAATATGTTAAAGAATTAACATCCACAAATTTCACAGGTAACTGCTTTATCTGATTTGCTCCCTCATTACTTCATTTAGGAGAGGCTGGTAGCCTTGGAGAACTCTTGTAGTATATAGCATACGTATAGCGTACACAAAGCAATTCCTTCAAATAACATTCAAAACTCACCATTCAAAGTTATTTCAAATGCACCTGTTGACATACACTGGTTCTCAATCATATTGCTCAGGAAGAAAACCATCATACAAGCATAGACCTAGAACCAATTAAGAATTAGTGTGAATTTCAGAGATAATGAGGTCTTGTGAACCATGCTACATCTTTACAAACTAAAACCTTTTCAATTGTTAATTTGCACTTTCTCAAACAAGTTTATAGTCACATAGTTGTTTAGTATCTTCCTTGCTTCCTAATCTAAATAGTAGTTTGTAAAACATTTTCTTGCTACTCTGGAAGTTCAATATTGAAGTAATATTGAACCACTTGATTCTTAAGGTTTCATTTTCAAGTATACTGTAAACTAAGATGTATCCACTTTAAGAAAACCATTCACATTCTGCAGAGCCAAAAGGTAGATGTACAATTTTAACAGCGTTTACATGAAAAACCAGTGAAAGGATTTATAGAAGTACTCTCCACAATAATCTGAGTAGCCAGAAACAAATATTCCGTGCCTAAATATATGGTACCTTTGATAAGTGTAAGTTAGTCATTGTACTCCCCCCCCCCGGAAAACCCTACTAGCATTTTCCTTCCACACCATTCTTTTAAATTCTCTTATGGCATTATACACCAAGGATCAAGTGATGCAATCTTCAGTAACATAGCATTGGGAGATTTCATAGCTAGTACATTTATTTATAGTTTTAACTTTTCATATTAAGTATTAAACACCAGTCTGTTCACACTGGTATCCAGGAACCAATGGATTTAGCATGAGAAATATTCAGACCAATAAAACTCCCAGTCATTTCTTAGTGAAGTCATTAGCAAGGTCAGGCTATTGTGCAGGACAGGTGTATCCACTACTTTGTTGGTTTAGCTTGTTTTGTCAATCAAGTACTCTAGTATTTCCATGTGTTTCAATTGATTGCTAATGCACACCTACCTCACAGGTAGTTAAGTTTGAGGTTTGCTGCACCCATAATAAACTCAATATTTAAAGATGTGTCAAATTACAACAGCCTTAGGGCTTGTCTACATTGGCAATTTACAGTGCTGCAACTTTCTCGCTCAGGGGTGTGAAAAAACACGCCCCTGAGTACAGCAAATTTCCGTGCTGTAAAGCACCAGTGTAAACAGTGCACCAGCACTGGGAGCCATGCTCTCAGCACTGGTAGCTAAGCCTCTTGTGGAGGTGGTTTTTTTAGAGTGCTGGGAGAGCTCTCTCTCAGCGCTCTGGCGTGACTACACAAGGCATGTTAAAGAGCTGCTATGGCAGCACTTTAGGGTTGCCAGTGTAGACTAGCCCTTAAAAGCATAAACCAGATAAAGTTTCTCAATTATTATTTTTTTTAAATTAGAGGGACTCTTCAGAGTTGGAGTTAATCAATCACTTCCAAGAACAGCCAGTTTAAGAACAGAACTATTACAAAAAGAACAGTGTCATTTTAGGATTGATTTTACGGGATATTCATCTCATCAGTAACGAAAGTTTCCCTTAAAGCATGCAGGGCATATTCTACAAAAGAAGAAAGAATATTCTGAAGTTCAAATAGAGATCTTGCTTTTCTAAAAAATGAATAAAAGTGTTAATAAGAAATAACTATCAAATAGCCAGGAGTTAATGCTAAAGGAAAGACAGGAGTAACACCTTAAAAAAATTAATCCATACATTTAAAAACTGTGATTCTACTCTCAATGACTATGTAAAAATTACTCCCTACTGACTGGTAAAGACTCCCTTTGTAGCCAGTCAATGCTACAGCTTTATCTTTTGGTGCTCCTTTTACCATATTATCAGTCTGGAAAGCAAAAGACCAGCAATCAAATCTGGATCTATGACAAAAAACCCAAGCACCATTGATAGGGCCCTACCAAATTCATGGTCCATTTTGGTCAATTTAACAGTCACAGGATTTTTAAAATCATAATTTTCATGATTTCAGCTATTTAAATCTGAAATTTCATGGTGTTGTAATTGTAGGGGTCCTGACCCAAAAAGGAGTGGGGGGTGGGCTGCAAGGTTATTGTAGTGGGGGTTGCGCGACCCTTACTTCTATGCTGGTGCTGGCAGTGGCACTGCTTTCAGAGCTGAGTAGCTGGAGAGCAGTGGCTGCTGGCTGGGAGCCCAGCTCTGAAGGCAGAGCCACGGCCAGCAGCAGCACAGAAGGATGGCATGGTATGGTATTGCCACCCTTTCTTCTGCACTGCTGCCTGCAGAACTTGGCCCTTAGTCAGCAGCCACCGCTCTCCAGCCACCCAGATCTGAAGGCAGTACAGAAGTAAGGGTGGCAACTCCACGACCCACCTAAAATAACCTTGCGACCCCCCTGCAACTCCCTTTTGGGTCAGGGCCCCCAATTTCAGAAACGCTGGTCTCCCCATTAAATCTGCACAGAAAGGGGTAAAAGCACACAAAAGATCAGATTTCACCACCCGTGATTCGTTTTTCATGGCTGTGAATTTGGTAGGACCATAACCATTTGTCAAGGTTCCTTCCCCACTCTGAACTCTAGGGTACAGATGTGGGGACCCGCAAGAAAGACCCCCTAAGCTTATTCTTACCAGCTTAGGTTAAAAACTTCCACAAGGTACAAACTTTGCCTTGTCCTTGAACAGTATGCTGCTACCACCAGGAGTTTTAAAACAAAGAACAGGGAAAGAGACCACTTGGAGACATCTTCCCCCCCAAATTTCCCCCCAAGCCCTACACACCCCCTTTCCTGGGGAGGCTTGAGAATAATATCCTAACCAATTGGTTACAAAATCATCAAAGACCCAAACCCCTGGATCTTGGAACAATGGAAAAAAATCAGTCAGGTTCTTAAAAGAAGGATTTTATTAAAAAAAAAGAAAGGTAAAAATCATCTCTGTAAAATCAGGATGGAAAATACTTTACAGGGTATTCAGATTCAAAACACAGAGGATCTCCCTCTGGGCAAAACCTTAAAGATACAGAAAACAGGAATAAACCTCCCTCTTAACACAGTGAAAATTCACATAAAATAAAAGAAACTAATCCGCCTTGCCTGGCTTACCTATACTGGTTGCAATACTGGAGACTTGGATTAGGATGGGTTGGAGAAGATGGATTTCTGTCTGGCCTCTCTCAGTTCCAAGAGAGAACCACCACATAAACAAAGAGCACAAACAAAAGCCTTCCCCTCCTCCACCCCTCTAAGATTTGAAAGTATCTTGTCCCCTTTTTGGTCCTTTGGGTCAGGTGCCAGCCAGGTTAGCTGAGCTTTTTAACCCTTTACAGGTAGCAGGATGTTGCCTCTGGCCAGGAGGGATTTTATAGCACTGTATACAGAAAGGTGGTTACCCTTCCCTTTATATTTATGACACCATTGTTAAGAACAATTAGAATATCCTTCCATTTGTCAAGTAAATTTAGATACTCCCTAATAAAGATTTTAGATATTTGTACCTTAAAAAACACCTGCAGTGTACAAACACGCTGAATACAGATATTGCATCAGTTTCTATACAAGTCACAATAAAGTCAGCCCCTACCACCAAAAAGTTACTTTTAAAGGAAAGGAAATGGTGTACCTTATTTTCTTGGCCCCACTGCCAGATACTTGGAGCTTGCATGCCAAAGAAAGCGAAGGGATCCTTGCCGATAATTATTAAGCCTATTAATACTAGTTTGAAGACTGACAGGAAGGATGCTATGTGTCTATCAAAATCAAAGACATAACAGTCACTAAGGAGATTTTTAGTTAATACCGCACCACTTTAGAGCCGAAATCACTCCAATTAGAATTATTTTCACACTGTATAATCAAAAATTTTATAGAAAGTAATACCACACCCATTTGTAAAATATATGGCTTTTAAGATCATCCAGAAGAGCAGAATTAGAATGTTTTTCATTTAACAAAAACATAAAACAGACATAGCATACTGTCTGGATGTCATTTTAAAGATATATTTAATAAAGTACAAGGATAAATACAACTGATATTTGTATTTGACAGTTTGCCTAATATCTTAGGCTGGCAAATGTACTCAGTCTTTTATCGTATTTCAGAATAATATCTTCAATGACCGATGCTCAAATACATCCACTTGAACTGTGTTCTCTCAGTGAGTACATAAATCCCTATAACTCATCATGAGAGGGTTAAACCCACATCAGAGAACAATTTAACTTTAAAATTCTGTGTGTAAAGTCACTAAAGCTTTTAAAAATCTTCTGCAATGTTTATTTTGCCTCATTACAACTGGTAACATTTCTGCAAGAGGCAATTAGACAAGTAAGTGGTCCAGTAACCACTGCAGTACTTTTACACCAACATTAGTTTTCTAGCCTGTAAATTACTGAATACAAAAATAAAAATCATTCCATTTTCATTTATTTCCTCACCCTTCATCACCAGGTTTTAAATTATGTTTAAAGAAATTCTCCAGTTTATGATCAAGTCACAAGAAAACTAATTTTAAAATCTACTTCTCCATTCCCAGTGTAGCCTTTATATATATATATATTATGCAACATTATGTAAATATGAACAGTGAACTACAAAAGGGATAGATGATGTGAACTAATGTCCAGGGACATCATCATGGAACAAAGGTGAACAATTAATTTAACCTGCCCTCAAATATTATGATACAGACAGATGTAATTTTTTTTGTTTTTTTTCAAATATTCACATAAGGATCATCTGCCAAGGGAAAATATATCTCCGTTTCTTTTCTTTAAATCTGATTTAGAAATGAGAAGGGAAATACCTTCATATGGAAACTGAAAGACTTTACAAGAGACTATTTTAATACCTTAAAAAATTAACCCACACTTTTTAAACTGTTGTTCTACTTTGAGAGATATGTACAAATTGTACATACAGCCATTACAGGTTCATTCTGCTAGTTTATAAGCCGATAAGCCATATACTTACCTATATATAGGTTGCGGAAGGTAGTTTTCCCCTTCAATGCGGATGTCTGGGTACCGCTGGCTAATAACCCGCATGTACTCCTCAAACACCCGCCTGTAGCCTCAGGAAACACTAGAGGGGAAAAAAAACATTAACAATGTAACTTTGGACAAATGTTTATACTGACAGATGGTGAGGCATAGATTTGATATCTCTTTTTTTTGGTAATATAGATATACAAACTCTCCACAAGTCCTCATGATCATTTAGAGTGAAATACTACTTTAACAATTTTTGACCAATTAATAGACTGCGCCACAGCAAAAAAGGTATTTACACCTTACAAATGAACTCAGAAATCGATGTTCTTAAACGTTCACTTAAGAGCCTTATACTGGATCACCTTCATCAGACAGTCATACCAATCAAGACAATTATCATTCATTCAGCTGAGGCTACAGCAAAATCCTAAACTGATACTTTATCCTGCTCTCATCAGTCAATTTAAGCAGAAATATGGTTAAAGGGGTTAAGGAAGACAAAGATTGTTTTCTACTTTCAGACTTCAGCCAAAAATCTTGAATAAAAACGTCTATAAAAAGCTGTCTAGCTATTTAATACTACAATCTCTAACAGTCATGAGCTTCATACAACCAGCATAAAGAGAATATCCATTGCTGAGGTACAAATAAGCAACTTTTTTTTTTTTTTGACTGATAGTACTTGGAGGAAAGTGCCCTCAATAAAGTTTCTTTTTAGTAAGAAGTGTACTACAATCATTCTCATTAAATCTCAAACATTGTTGGAAAGGCCATGGTTTTGTTATTGTCTTGGACAGTCCAGCCTATTATAAACAGCTGTACCTTCTACAAATGAAATTATCTATGCTCAGACACAGCAGTGAAAATGAAGATGACAGACAGTGGGGGGGGAGCTCTGAAAAAAGGTATTTTTAGCAGTGAACTGCCAACAAATTACAAAAATTACATCAACTTCATTAAACATGCAATGAATTGCCCCTCATCAAATAGTAAGGAGATTATTTAGCACAAATTATGACACCCCTCCCACACACACACTTTAGAGTCTTTTATGTTTGTTTTTGTTCACTGAAACACTCCAGAGCACACATCTGAGATACCACAGGTGCCAAGAAATGCTCTTGTTGGAGCATGGAATCAACCCATAAGGAATCAGAAGTTCCTTTTAAAAAAATATGCAGTACCGCATGTTTACATGAAGTTTTCCCATTTTATATCCTTTGAAATAAATAAATGTTACAACACTATGAAATATATTGAAGAGGATCTTTTCTAAATCTAGCACCAAGCTGGGAGTTGGGGAAGCTTCCACAGTAGTTGCCACAGACATTCTGAACTGTCACAGCATAGATGGAGCCACTGTAAAAGAGTCACAGGACCCAAGTAGAAAGACCCTTTATTTTTACTTGTATGGAATGCCCCACTCATTGGCTAGCAGGAGCACTCAAAACATATTATTGAAATAACGACAGTTTTAAATATTTTGAACTGCAATTTGGCCTTGAGACATATATAAGTTAGGTCTAATGGTATTTGCTTCATAAAACTAAGTAACTATTTAAAATAGTTTAAAAAGGCAATTAAACTATTTGTTTGACAAACCAAGAAAATTTGTCATAACAGGAAAATTGTATTTGCATGCACACAATTTTACTCTGAGATTTTACTTTGAACAAAAGAACTTTCCTATAAAACTGTGATATACTGTTGCATTTCCAGTAGTTTCAATTAAGCACGTTTCACAGACTGTCAAGGATAGGTAATTTTAGTTATATCATTCTAAAAGTGAATAGACTGATGTCAAAACAAATGTCTACTAAAAATTATTATGGAGAGAAGAATTTAGATAATGAATACAGGGTCAAACATGCTAGTTTATTCTAGTAAACTATGAAGATGCACACCTATGTCTTGTAAATGTAAAAACTGTTTCAGGTAAAATCTGATTGCATGTCTCATTAATATATGAAAATATATAGAAATAGTAAGTAAGAAAATGAAGAGCTATATTATCTTGACTAAAGTTTGTTACTTGTAGTGTTTTATAGAATCACTAGCACCAATATGAAACGACTCCATTAATTTTTATGGGCTTGGGGTGCACATTCTTGCTCCAACATGGAATATTTTCTTCCTGCTGAAATGGATTGCATGCTGTCTCAATCAGGCAGTGGTCCCCAAACTGTGGGGCACACCCCCACAGAGGAGCACACAGGACTGTTGGGGTGGTGCGGTGGGGCCTAGGCCAGCCCCCACGAGGGGGCAGGAAGACAGTGCAACCCAGCCCCAAGCTGCGGCCTTGGCTCTGCTCCTGGCCCCCACTCTTGGTCTCCAGCCCCCACTCCCACCCCAGCTGCCACCCCGGTCCCAGCCCAGGGGAGTGTGGACACATTCTATTACTGGGTGGGGAGCACAAAACGAAACGTTTGGGGGACCACTGTGCAGTAGGGAATGCTCGCCATGCTAATGACATCGGATGTCTACTGCTGTGAACATTGTTCATAAAGACTGGCAGCACTTGTGGAAAATTATACCAGAGACAGCAGACAAAATAACTAGTTCTGATAAAACTTATGACATGTAGCTAGATTTATCTTCTCCTATCAGAGATGATCAATACTGCACGAAGGTAAGATATACTCTTTCCTGCATAATTTTGGTGGTGATGTAGGACAGCTCTATTTCTGATCCCGAGTATAGCTTTTCTTTAGGTTTGAAGCACTATGGAACACATCAGTATGGAATACTGTATTTAATAGATGTATCTGTTATTTAAATGTTAGATGAAGTACTATTTCTGTTACTAACCCTTTGCTGATTTGTGGGAAACCATTTTGTATGTTGATAAAATGTATCTTTCGCAAAGTTGTATAAACTTAGACACTTCACATCTGTTTTAAAACCAAGTATTTCAAAATTACTCCTTGACATCCTGTCAAGACATGTTTTCCCTTTCAACAGCTACCACTTTTACAAATACTTACAGATACATCACAATGTCATGTTAAAATTAAGTCTAAATAGTCTGTTAATGATGTGACTTTTTTAAAAAAAGAAGTTTGGCTAGAAACTCAGCTGCTCATCAAATATAACATTTAATTGATGACATGTCCCCAGTATGTACAAAAAAGCGATAGGATAAAAAGTTAGTTTCAAAGGTGGAAATCTCATTTTTTGGAAATGGTCAGACTCCTTAAAATTATTGTCTATGAGCATTAGTATTACATATATGCTATATACTACCATCAATTCACAGCAGAGCTCCTAATAACATAAGCCCAAAGGTAGAATGTAGTAACTAAACTTTTAGCTATTTGGTAAACCTTCTTCAACATCACTCAGAAGGAAACTATGCTCACCTTCAGGACCACCACTGCTTCTGCCCTTTCTTTACCTTCCCCATCCTCACACTTCTCTCCATTCCCTGTTTTTATGTACCCCCTCTTAGCTTCACTCAGCATTTTCTCTCCTGCATCAACTCACAATTCCCACCTCCCTGTCAGATAAAATGATCCGCAATTAGACAGTTACTAAAATGAAGGGTCATCATTAATCTTTAGAGCCTACATCCTAATAAGAATAATTGAGCCAGGTAAGTGCACACCTCACAGTCATTGTCTGCAGACTCAAGACAAAACCACAGCTGTCTAAACTCTGTTCATATTTGAAAGGTTTTCTCCACAATCATGAGGGCTAGTAACTTACTTTTTAAAAAGTAAAGCTCAGATCCTGCAGAATCCAGTTATGCCCTACAGATGACAACCAAGAAGTTGGGCTGGATTCTCCCCTTGAGGTGGCTGTTTAATAGCTCTGTTTTAATCTTACAGTGCCCTATGAACCCTTTCTAGAGAAATGTGTCTTCTATTAAACCAAAAGTTAGCTATTATATAAATTCAAGTGCATACGTAACTTCCAAACTATTGCTCAATTTCTATCAAGGACTAGAGAGAGTAAGATATATATAACTTTATATAGATATAACTTTATAAATGATAAAGTTCCAGCAATAGCATTAAAAAACTGAAAGTGCCTCTATGTTATTTTAAAACACTAAGGCAGCTGGGAAGGGGTTTTTTTGTTGTTGTTTAATTACTGTTCTGTCTGGAGTCCCAGTTGTGATGGGTTGCTATGCGAATGTAACCACAGTACACAAGAGCAGCTTAAAAATAGTCCTGAAAAGCAGAAACATTTTTTTTTAAATTAACACTTGCTGTGAAAGGGGTTAAAAGACTACTACTAAAGATTAACCCAAAAAAACCCACCTTAAAAGATATGAGTTCTTCCTATGAATCTCTGGTATATTTTAAAGAAGCAGAGATCATAAAGGTAAGGACAAAAATATATTCAACACTGATTCAGTTATCAGAAAAATTCATCATTAAACATTTAATGTTCAAAAGAGGTACTGCTACGGTTTTAAGACCTAAAGTATTAATTGCTTCTCTGTAGTCTTCTGATTTTTTCTAGGTATCACTTACCCAAATCCATGACTTACACCCTGATTAAAGAAATGCAAGTCATTCTGGGTCCCAACACAAACTACACTGCAGATCTCAACTTTATCCATGTTATGATCTAAACCAAGTTCTTATTTGAGTCTCACTACTGCAAAGAACAACTACAACGAGAACGGGAAGGAGACATTAGACGCTACACACAAACACAAGTTAAAATATTACACAATTCGGCAATTTTCTTTGATCTGTAGAACTCCTCAGCACAGAGAGAGGGGGAGAGATACGGAGCTCACAACCCCTCCCCCCCAACACAAGAGAGCCTGACCGAGTCCGGTTAGACTAGCCCCCGCCTGGCAAACCTTCCCAGCAGCAGGCTGGCCACCCAAGAAGCTTGGCAATCCCTCCCTGACAGCGACCGCCCGGCGCAGTCTGCAGCCCCCTAGAGCCGCAGCGAGCAGGGCTTCTCCGGCCACCCGCCACCGGGACCGGTGCTCAATCACCGGGCCCAGGGCTCCGCACGATCCGGGAAACTCTCGGGGAGGGAGGTGAGGCCCCATCGCCGCCCGCGCTCGCCCGCAGCGGGTCTCGGGCTTGGCACAGGGAGCCCCGCCTGCGTACAGAGCGGGGGAAGAAGCGGCTGGAGGCCCCTGCCCCAGCGCCCCGCCGAGGACCGGCGCTCCCGGAACCGAGCCCGGGGCGGGGGTGGCGGACGCTGCCGGCCGCAGCCCGAGCGCGCACTTACCAGATCTGGAACTTCAGCAGCGGCCCCGTGGCGTAGGCCATGCGCAGCTTCTTAGCCGGCAGGGCCCCCTGCTCCGTCGCGGCCCGGCCCAGCCCCGCCGCCAGGAGGAACAGCAGCACCAGCGCCCGCATCGTCCCCCCAGCAACAGCCCCGGCACCGGCAAATGGAGGCTGAGCACGCACCGGCCGCGAGGCGAGCGAACCCCCACCGCAAGGTCACGGGAGCAGGAAACGCAGCGCGCACGCGCAGGGCAGGACACGTGAGGTGACAGTCACCGGAGGCCCCCCCCCTTCCCTCTCACACACACGCCACTGGGCGCGAGACCCTGCGCGCGCGGGAGGTGTTCTGCGCACAGAGCTGGGACAGGACTGGCTGAGGCCAGAGGTTTCTGCTCCAGCCACTGCTGGACGGGGGGTAGGGGGGTGGGGCTAGCATGTCTGGCACATAAACAAATTCATGGCCATGAAAAATGCCTCACAGACCGTGGAATCTGGTGTGGTCTCCCCTGTACAGTATAAGGTAAGAGCACACAAAAGACCAGATTTCACGGGGGGAAACCAGCGTTTCTCAAACTGGGGGGGTCCTGACCTGAAAGGGAGTTGCAGGGGGAGTCACAAGGTTATTTTAGGGGGGCGTCACAGTATTGCCACCCTTACTTCTGTGCTGCCTCCAGAGCTGGGCGGCTGGAGAGCAGCAGCTGTTGGCCGGGTGCCCAGCTCTGAAGGCAGCGCCCCGCCAGCAGCAGTGCAGAAGTAAGGGTGGCAATTCCGTGCCATGTCATCCTTACTTCTGTGCTGCTGCTGGCGGCAGCTCTGCCTGCAGACTGGGCTCCTGGCCAGCAGCCGCCGCTCTCCAGCCGCCCAGCTCTGAAAGCAGCACCACTGCCAGCAGCAGTACAGAAGTACAAGTAGCAGTACTGCAACCCCCCCCCCCCCCCACAATAACCTTGCGACCCCGACACTATTTGGGTCAGGACTCCTACAATTGCAATACTGTGAAATTTCAGATTTAAATAGCTGAAATAATTAAATTTACAATTTTTTAAATCCCATGATCATGAAATTGATCAAAATAGACTGTGAATTTGGTAGGGCGCGAAGAATGACCCAGCAGCACCTTCTGCTGCTTGCCAGCAGTCCTGGGGCAGGCCTGCCCAGGAGATAGTCGCAGCAGGGCTGAGCGCTGCCCGCTGGCGCTTCAGGGCGGGATTGGTTATTATTGCTGTGGATTGGGGTAGTGGCTGATGGCCCCAGTGTGCCAAGCACCAGCCACACACCCAACGAAAAGAAGGTGCTAGTGAACGAAGCTGAAGAGCCTACAATCTAAACCAAGAGACAACAGGCAATTCCAGCAGCCAGACAGGGAACAATGGGGGCATGGCTACACTTGCAGATTTAGAGCCCTGGGAGTTAAACCAGCCCTCGGAGACCACAGCAGGGAAAGCACTGCTGTGTGTTCACAATGTCAGCTGCAAGCCCAGTGGCGTGGCCACATTTGTGGCACTTGCAGCGGCATTGGGAGTGGTGCATTATGGGCAGCTATCCCACAGAGCACCTCTTCCCATTCTGGCACTGTGGCTTGTGGGAAGGGGGAGGGAAGGGTGCGGGGCATTCTGGGTCCTGTCCCAATGCCCCGTGATGCACCGCTTCACATCCCAGCAATCTCTGTGCTCCTGTCCACATTTGGTGCCATCTTTCAACGTTTTTTGTACTGCATGCTCTGTCTTCTCTTTCGGTCTGCGGGAATGGATCCTGAACTTGTGAGGAATATGCTGATGGCTCTCGCCAGCATGTCACGAATTGCAGTCGAGTTACTCCTTAAGCTACAAAGTGACAGTGAGGAGTCCGACAATGATGTCGACTCGCATAACGCATACGACACGAGATTGCTTGTGGCATTCACGGACATGCTCACTACAGTGGAACGCTGCTTTTGGGCTCAGGAAACAAGCATTGAGTGGTGGGATCACATCGTCATGCAAGTTTGGAACGATGAGCAGTGGCTGCAGAACTTTTGGATGAGAAAAGCCACTTTCATGGGACCGTGTGCTGAGCTTGCCCCCACCCTGCGGCGCAAGGACATGACGTTGAGAGCTGCCCTTGCGGTGGAGAAGCGGCTATTGCAATCTAGAAGCTGGAAACTCCAGACAGCTACCGATCGGTTGCTAACCAATTTGGAGTGGGAAAATCGACTGTTGGAATCAGGTTGATGCAAGTTTGCAGGGCCATTAATTTCATCTTGCTCAGAAGAACCGTGACTCTGGGCAATGTGCATGAGATTGTGGCTGGCTTTGCACAAATGGGTTTCCCGAACTACAGAGGGGCGATAGATGGGATGCATATTCCAATTCTGGCACATGACCACCTAGCCTCCGAGTACATAAATCGGAAGGGGTATTTCTCTATGGTTCTCCAGGCGCTTGTGGATCACCGTGGGCTTTTCATGGACATTAACACAGGCTGGCCCGGAAAGGTGCATGACACATGCATCTTTCAGAACACAGGCCTGTTCAGGAAGCTGCAAGCCGGGACTTTCTTCCCAGACCAGAAGATCACCGTAGGGGAAGTCAAAGTGCCCATTGTGATCCTTGGAGACCCCGCTTACCCTTTAATGCTGTGGCTCATGAAACCCTACACAGGGAGCCTTGATAGCAGCAAGGAGCGGTTCAACAACAGGCCAAGTCAGTGCAAAATGACTGTTGAGTGTGCTTTTGGCTGTTTAAAGGGCCGCTGGCACTGTCTGTATGGGAAGCTGGACCTGGCCGATGACAACATCCTCACGGTTATAGCCAGATGCTGTACCCTCTATAACATTTGTCACAGGAAAGGTTAAGGCTTCACTCAGGCATGGACCACGGAGGTTCAACACCTGGAAGCTGAATTTGAACAGCCAGAGAGCAGGACTAATAGAGGGGCCGAGCGCGGGGCTGTAAGGATTAGGGATGCCTTGAGGGAGCAATTCGATGCTGAAAGCCACCAGTAATGTTTGGTGCCCTGCATGGGAGTGAAGTGCTGTGGTTCCAATGCTAGTAGGCATGTGTTTGCTACATATGATGCACTGACTTGCAGTGCCTGCTGCTTTCCTAGGCTACGGTATCTTTTACAAATTACAGAGGGAAACCGAAGCACACACAGCATTATATATTACAGAAAATTCCCACTTTGTCACAATCAACACAATCTTCATACTCACCTGAAAGTAATCAGACTAAGCAGAAGACAAGTAATCCTTTGGTCCAGCAGCTACCAAATCCCTCACCTTTTTCCCATCTAATTTTTAAGGAAGAAGTTTAAGTAGCTTACCTTCTCCTAATCTCCTGGCTGCTTCTCTGTATCAGGACTTGGATTTGTTAGAGGAAAAAAAAATACACAATATGGAGGATGGGGTTTTTAACAAAATAAGCCTCTCTCAGGTGGAGTTATGCCTCTCAAAGTCAGATTAACATATATGCAGATTTCATTTCCATAATTTCTACCAAAAAATATTAAATAGCAGCACTAAAATAATTGCTGAAGGCACAAATCATCTATTCAGATATTTCAAGGGAACCTGTTGGTTGTTCAGGATAATGCTAGAGATATTCCGGTATTAAGTAGGGTTGCCAGGCATATGGTTTTTGACTGGAACACCCGGTCGAAAAGGGACCCTCGCGGCTCCAGTCAGCACCACTGACCAGGCCATTAAAAGTCTGGTCAGCAGTGCAGTGGGGGCCTGGGGCTAAGGCAGGCTCCCTGCCTGCCCCGGCTCCACATGGCTCCTGCAAGCGGCTGCCAGGTCCCTGAAACCCCTAGGCACATGGGCGGCCAGGAAGGCTCTGCCCGCTGCCCCCACCCTGAGTGCTGGCTCCGCAGCTCCCATTGGCTGGGAATTGCAACCAAAGGGAGCTGTGGGGACAGCGCCTTCAGGTGCGAGGGCAGCATGTGGAGCCTCCCTGGCCATCCATGCACCTAGGGGCCACAGGGACCTGGCGGCTCCTTCCTGGGAGCCACAGTAACTGCCGCCGGGACCCTGCACCCCGAACCCCCTCCTTCATGCCAACCCCCTACCGTAACCTGGAGTCCCCTCCCACACCCAAACTCCTTCCCGGAGCCCACACTCCACCACATCCCAACCCCGTGCCCCAGTCCTGAGTCCCCTCCTGCACCCCAAACCCCTCATCCACAGCCACACCCCAGAGCCCACACTGTTGACTGGATTTTATATCTTGGCCAGGGGAACCAGTCTGAGGTTCATCTCCCTACCCCACATCTCTCAACTGGTTTGTCTTTACCCCCAAAGAAAACTTACAAGGGATAAGGTGCAAAAAAAGGCACAGATTTATTAACAGGCAACAGTTAAACAAGTAAGATAAACAAGGTAAAAAACATAGGTAAAACACTAAGGACTCCTGGTTGCAACAGAAAAAGGGATCAAATGTGACAGGCTTTATCTATGACAAGGTAGAGGGCTTGCAGCCCTGACCCAAGAATAAACCCAGATCAGGTCCAGTAAAGAACAATATGTTGCTTCTTTACCATCTCTTGCAGCTTGAGGAGCAGCTCCACTGTCACGACTGGCTGACCTCTGGATCCAGGTGACACGGTCAGGTACTGGAAGCAGGAACTCGGACAGGTAGATGATCACTCTGTCTTCCTCCTTTATAGGTCTTCCTCCCTGCGTCATTGTAGGTGGATGTGAGCTGAAGAATCAGGACAGCGGATGGCAGCCATCCTCGCATGCAAGGTAAGCTACTCTCCCAACAATCCTAGTGTGGTGCTATGGCCTACCTATGATGCAGACAGCAGCATTAGCTATTTCCTAGAACAGCAGCTACCTCCAAGATGGGCAGCCCTGGCTTCCTGACAACCTAGACCTATACACTGCCCAGTTGCTGGGCAGATTACCAGTCAGGGACCTGCCAATTTCCCACCTCTGAGGGAAAAGTGTGCCAAACCCAACAGGGGGAGGGGGAAGAAGGGTACCAAACACGGATTCCAGGTTGTTGTTACAGGAAATCCAAGATGGCACATAGGGGCTAATATGAGATGACAGGAAAAACCCCCTACAGCACCTCTAGCCGGAGCCCTCAACCCCCCACCCTCCAACCCCCTGCCCCAGCCCAGAGCCCTCCCCCACACCCTGAACCCCTCATTTCTTGCCCACCTGGATCCTGCACTCCCAGCCCAGAGCCTATATCCTGCTGCACCCTGACCCCGTCCCAGCCCCTCATCCCCAGCCCCACCCCAGAGCCTACACCCACAGCCAGAGCCTGCACCCCCTCCCGCGCCCCAATGCCCTGAACCAGCCCAGTGAAAATGAGTGAGGGTGGGGAAGAACGAGCGATGGAGTAAGGGGGGGATGGAGTGAGCAGGGGGCGGGGCCTCATGAAAGGGGCAGGGAAAGGGTGTTCAGTTTTGTGCAATTAGAAAGTTGGCAACCCTAGTATTGAGAAGGAGGTAGTTTTAGGCTGAAAAGAGGAACTAATGAGTGGAAGGATGGGGGTGCTGATTGTTTATTTGCTTTTTATTATTGTTTGGGTTGATGGATATGAAGTCTAGCAACTGTAGCTCAAAATTAAGTGGGGAGGGGGGGCATTCTGTGGGAATATATACAGAAACATCACCAGAGGGAGCTCTCTCACATGTTTCAGTACCTCACACCATGGAACCTCCCTACCTTACACTCAAGGTTTTCCTTTTGGGCTTCTATAGCAGATCAGTCTTTTCCCTGAAGAGACTGGCCTGCTGTGGAGCCACCCGTCATTGCCTGGTAGGCTTCGTGCAGCTCAGAAGACCACAAACATTTTCTGCTGTGCGCAAGCCCTTAGTAATTTTTTTTGTTGTCAAACACAAGCATAATTTAACTTTGCCAAGCCTGGAATCTGTCAGTTTTGCCCCCATCAGCAGATTACATTACTCTTAATAAACCATGTGTGTGGGGAGTGACGGGAACATGAGCATAATGCACTCACGAAAAATAGAATAGGAATTAGCTGTCGTCTATTTGGCTAATAAGATGAAAGGTGACAGAAGGCTCTGTTACTACATCCCCTTCAAAACGGTTTGCTACCCATCCCTACTTCCCATCTACTTCTACAGATTTAGGGCCAGTTACTTCAACTGCATGCACACAGGCAGATCTTTGAATACTTGCACAGCTGCAATGATTTCAGTAGGGCTCTGCATGGGAACAGGAACTCCATACAGACTGGGGGGCAATCCACATTGCTCCAGTGGCAGGATTTGGCTCCTATTTGGATTTCATGGTGCATAAATAAATCCATATATTCCCACCCCATAAAAAACAGAAAAGGCAAAGTTAAGGCTGAGATGTTGAATTCATATTTACATCTCTGATGTTAAACAGCACTTAGCACCTTATCATGTAAAGACTTATGTATGTGAATAGTCATATTGAACTCACTCTCTTCATAGGAATACTCATGTGCATAAAGTTAAGCATGTGCATAAGTCTCCACAGGATTGGGGTCTTATTTAGTGCTTTTCATCCAGAGATCCCAAAGTGCTCTATCAACTTTACAAACAGATTTATATACCTTTCAGAAATTACTTTACTCATTACAGAACCCAGAAGTCTGTTCTCACAGGCACTTGCTCTAACCACTGGCAGTTAAAATAATTTAGGCATATTTGAGGTACATCAATATATGACAAGTATGATGAAAAGGGGAACAAAGAAGACCTAAGAAATTATAGCCCAGTCAGTCTAACTTTGATATCTGGAACAAATTATTAAACAAATCAATTTTTAAGTACCTAGAGAATAATAGGTTTATAAGCAATAGCCAATATGGATTTGTCAAGAACAAATCATGCCAAACCAACCTAATTTCCTTTTTTGAAGGGGTTACTGGCCTAGTGGATGCGGGTAAGAGGTAGACGTGATAAATCTTGATTTTACTAAGCCTTCTGACACAGTCCCACATGACATTCTCATAAGCAAACTAGGGAAATATGGTCTAGATTAAATTACTATAAGATAAGTGCACAACTGGCTGAAAAACTACACAGAGTAGTTATCAATGATTCTCTTTCAAACTGAAAGAACATATCAAGTGGGTCAGGTACTATTCAATATTTTCATTAATGACTTGAATACAGGCGTGGGGAGTATGCTTATAAAATTTGTAGATGACCAAGCTAGGAGAGGTTGCTGGCACTTTGGAGTACAGGATCAGCATTCAAAATGACCTTGATAAATTGGAGAACTGGTCTGAAATTACAAGATGAAATTCAATATAGACAAGTTTAAAGTCCTACACTTAGGAAGGAACAATCAAATTCACAACTATACAATGGGGAATTACTGGCTACATGATATTCTTCTGAAAAGTGGTTCTAGAGGATCACAAATTGAATATGAGTCAACAATATGATGCAGTTGCGAAAAAGGCTAGTATCATTTTGAAGCATACTAACAGGAGTGTCATATTTAAGACATGGGATGTAATTTGTACGATGCTACTCAGCACCAGTGAGGTCTCAGCTGGAGTAGTGTGTGCTGGGTACCATACTTTAGGAAAGAAGTGGACAAATTGGAGAGAGACCAGAGGAGAGCAACAAAAGTGAGAAAAGACTTAAAAACGTGGCCTATGGGGAAAGATTAAAAAAAATGGGCATATTTAGTGTAGAGAAAAGAACACTGAAGGGGAAGCTGATAACAGTCTTCAAATATGGCTGTTAAGGGCTGTTTTAAAGAGGATGGTGCTCAGATGGTTTCCATGTCCCCTGAAGGTAGGACAAGTAGTAATGTACTTAATCAGTAGCAACAGAGATTTAGGAAAAACTTTCTAACTATAAGAGTAGTTAAATAGGCTTCCAAGGGAGGTTGTGGAATCTGCATTATTGGAGGTTTTTAAGAACAGGTTACACAAACACCTGTCAGGGTGATATAGGTATGCTTTGGTCCTGCCTCAGTGCCAGGGACTGAACTAGATGACCTCTTGAGGTTTTTCCAGCCCTCTATTTCTATGATTCTATGCAAATAACAGCATTTGGGTGCTGAAGTTATTTCATTTCTAATATACATTATATATATTACAGAGGCAACAGTGGTGCCTTTATAGTTAAGGCTATATTTCGGTTATGTCAACACACATTTGAAAGGGAAGGGAGTTGGATGGGTATCAGCTGACAATAAAGGGTTAATGTTGAGAGCCTCATTTCACAGTGTGGAAGGAGCGGAGATCATCATGTATATGACACTACCAGTCTATCAGCCAGATAGACTCCTTTTTAAAGAATCCATCCTCACAACTATTTTCAAATCCCAAGTAATGCTGCTTCAAACTTACTAGTTAACACATATTTAACTTTCTCCGGTACTATCACATGGCTGGTTATGAAGTTGCATTGCAACTGCAGAGGAGCTTGTCACTCTCAGGGTGAGTGCAGTATTTGCAATCTAATCTATCCCCTATGATATTTTAATGTATCTGCCAATGTGTTATGGGTACTTAGGTATAAGTATCCATCTATGACAGAAGCAGAATGGGATGCGGAGCCTAACATGAAAGGTGTAGGAGGGAAAACTGATTTTAGTGCAAACCAAAGAATCACTGCCTTGGAGTAGTAAAAATCTATGACCCGTAAGAAAACAAAAAAGAGGTATGTATATTTATTTCATTTCAGAGGCCCTGTTGCTTTTATTCCATGTATCCAGAGCATTAAACATAAACTGAGGCGGCAATTAATCTGAAAACTATTTAATTCAGAGACAGCTAATTACATTCATTTGTACAAGCTGTGTAGTTGACCCAACAAGAAATATTCTGCTCAGCAGTCTTAGGTTATTCTGAATTAACGCAGTGACCCAGAAACTAAAGGCTATGTGTGGTCCCAGCATGCTACAAACTGAGATGAGTGAGTCAGATTTTATTTTTTTCATAAACAATGTAAAGTTGTACAATCTGTAATTCAAACTCTGTTATCCTACCTAGTTTGGAACACATTTTCTTCTGTTTGAGCTACTTTCCCCCAAACAATCAGGCAGAGAGATTTTTCTGATTTCCTTTATCTAGCATAAACTAATGCCAGAGTAAGAAAGAAAGAATTCCTTTTGGTGATCTTTCTAAGGCCCCTATACTGTAATCCTTTATTCATGTGAGTGGTATTTAGTCATGTAAGCCTCACATTGGCTTCACATAAATAAGAAATTGAAGAATTGATCCTTCTGTTAACGTGTGTTCTGATCTATATACATTAGTGACAGGGCAAGGCCAGATGGCTATAGAAAAGTAGTAGGAGATAGATATATTAGCTCCAGGCTAACCAAATCCCTGGTACCAGGATAAGTGAAATGGCAGCTGCTCCAGGTCAATTAAGACACCTGGGGCCAATTAAGAACTTTCCAGAAGGCAGGGAGAATGCTAGGTTGATTGGGACACCTGAAGCCAAGCAGGGGCTGGCTGAAACTAGTTAAAAGCCTCCCAGTTAGGGTGTGCATGTCAGGAGCTGTGGGAGGAAGTTGCACTGTTGGAGAGGCTGAGTAGTACACACCATATCAGGCACAAGGAAGGAGGCCCTGAGATAAGGGTGAAGTGGAGCTTGAGAAAGTGAGGGCTGCTGTGGGGGAAGTAGCCCAGCCAATTGTACATGTTATGTTTCTAAAAGGTCAGCTACCATAGCTGATGCTATTAGGGTCCCTGGGCTGGAGCCCGGAGTAAAGAGTAGGCCCGGGCTCCCCCCTGCTTTGCCCCCTGATTAGTCACTGAGACTGGGAGACAACAGAGACTGTGCAAGGAAGGATAACTTCTCCTCACCTCCCTCGCTGGCTTATGATGAAAATGGCTTAGTAGACTGTGACCCTTGTCTCTAGAGAGAGAAGGGTCACAGTGAGCCTCTGAGGCTACCGAAATCCGCCAAGAAATGCGAGACCTATGGAGGCAAGGACAGAGCTTTGTCTATTATATATATATAGTGACGGGGTCAGGCCAGATGGCTACAGGAGAGTGGTAGAAAGCAGGTATATTAGCCCCAGGATAAGCAGGTCCCTTTTACCCTGGTAAGTGAACAGGGGTTACTCCAGGTTAATTAGGACACCTGAGGCCAATCAAGGGGCCTGCCAGAACCTGTTAAGAGCCTCCCTTCCAGCCAGATAAGGGCACGATAAGAGCTGTGGGAGGAAGGTGCGCTACTGGAGAGCTGGGCAGTGCAGATGCTGACAAGCACCAGGAGGGAAACCCCACAGGTACAGAGGCGAAGGGCAAGGGAAACCCTGCCCAACAGGGTGAACAGCCCTTCCGGGTCCCAAGGTCTGAGGGAAGAGACCCCACCAGAGGTGAGAGACTGAATGGATGTCTGGCCTGTTGCCACCGTGCCCATAGGGGCTAACAGAGACTAAGGGTCTCCCCTCCCCCTTCCCATCAAGGAGGCTGGGAGGAACCCTGCTCAGGCAAGGTGTGGACAGTAAGCCCAGGGATGTGGGAAATTCTGAGGGAGAGAGGAATACCCTGGCTCGCTGCTAAGAGGAAGCGCAGAAGCCACCGAGGCAGAGAAGGAGCTATGTCACAACTGGTGTGAGAGATGGGATTGTGACAGCGCAGTGGACTAAGCTAAAGAAAAAGGGGGGGAGGGAATTTTTCTTGTCCTCAACACAACGGACAATGTGGTGAGGGCACTAGAACAGGCCACGGTGGCCCAGCAGGAGGCCACCCGGGCCCAAGTGACAGCCCAGCAGGAATCAATGCAGTTGCAGCACAAGACTAACCAATTACTTTTGAGTCAGGCGACCCAGGACCTAGCCCTGCTGTGAGAAGGTGATGGACCAGCTAAAAGCTCTGACCACCCCTAGCCCATGGGCCTGATGGGACACAAGCACTGAGGGCTACTGGTTATCTACCAAAGATGCTGCAGAAGACAATGTCAAGGCATAGCTCCTTACGTTTGAAAGGATCATGTTGTCCGAGGCCTGGCCCCAGGACCAATGATCCAGCATCCTCGCCCCCTTTTTGTGTGGGGAGGCTCAGAAGGCTTACCATGACATGTCTGCAGAAGCCGCAACCGATTATCCCCAGTTGAAAGTGGAGATCCTGGCCCAATCAGGGGTGACGGCAGCAGTGCAGCCCCAGAGATATCATGTGTGGAGATACCAACAGAACAAGCCTCTGTGGTCCCAACTATTTAACCTTACCAAGCTCGCATGGAAGTGGCTGTGACCTAAGGCCCATAGTCCAGAGGAGATTTTGGCCACAGACCAGTACATGAGGGGACTGCCACCAGAGCTTTGCGCATCGGTTTGCCAGAATGACCCCTCCTTCTACGACGATGGAGGTGGTCGTGCTGGTGGAAAGATGAATAATGACCAAGGAACTATCGCAACCACAACATCTGAATCAAACGACCAGCCCCTATCCTGGGTGTTCGGACGATTGAGCCAGGAAAGTCTAGGTGAAAGCCGAGAGGAGCCAAGGACCAGCCAAGAGCCACGAAGGGACGGAGCAACCTGGGCAAAGAGGACCGTGGGGCCAGACCCCCTAGCCAAAAGAATAAACAGGGGTTCCTAGGACCACATATAGGTGTTATGCGAGAGGGGAGTTGGGGCACATAGCGTCCCAGCGTCCCAACGCCAAAGAGCCCATGCAGTGTAACGTGGGGAACTGGGCAGACCTGTGCACCCTAATCCACCTCATGGGGTTGCAGTGACTCCACATAAACACACAAGGCCAGTGAGACTGAATGGGGTAGAGACCATGGCACTTGTGGACTCCGGGAATTCTATCACACTCATCTCGGGGAAGCTAGTGAAAATTAGCCATAGCCAGCTAATGCAGCCCAAACATACTGGAGGTAACATGCATCCATGGAGCGGTCAATTATTACCCCACCATCCTGGTGAAGATTGAGATACAGGGGAACTTTATTGGGGTAACAGCAGGAGTGGTCCCTAAATTCCCATACCCCATACTCACATGGAGGAATTTCCCGGGATTTGGAAGCTTGCTCCCACCAGAGGGATGGGAAGAAAGGGAGGATCCCGAAGTTAATGAGTTGTCCACAGCAGAATGCCACCCCCCCCAACTTTCTCTGAAATATCTCAGGATCTGTTCCCCATTCCTGGGAGGGTCAGGAAGACCAAGCGGGAAAGGAGGGCCAGCTAAGGCCTTGGAAACCTGGATCCTGACCCAGGGCCAGAAGGCCGCCCTCATAGGCAGGCAGACATGGGCGGCGGATACAGAGGCTGTCACGGCGCAAGAAGGACCCGAGGCTGGTCCCAATCACAATGCCACCAAACTGGCAGAGAGGGCAGAGACAGGCCCCCTGGAACTTGGACAGGCTAGTCCCAGGAGGGAGAATTTCAGGCAGAAGACCTGAGATATTATAACATCAGGAAGGAGGTGGCTGAAATAGATGGGGTATCCATAGACAGAAAAGCCCAGGCACCAGGACCCTACTTCATGATCAAGACGGATCTCCTGTACCGGGTGATGCAGGGTCAGGAAGTACAACAGCTCCTGGTGCCACAAAAGCATCAGAGGGCAGTGTTTAGCCTTGCCCACAGTCACCTTTTTGGAGGACACCTAGCACGGATCCTATAAAGATTCTTTTGGCCATGAGTACATGAAGAAGTCCAGTGGTATTGCACGTCCTGCCCCGAGTATCAGCTCCACAGTCCCCGTCCCCACTTGAGGGCACAGTTAGTGCTTCTGCCAATCGTAGAGGTCCCGTTTGAGCTGATAGCCATGGACCTGGTGAGCCCCCAGAGAAGATGGCCCGAGGTCACCAGCATGTGCTTGTTGTCCTGGACTGGCCACCCAGTACTCAGAAGCTGTCCCCCTGCAGAACACGGCCTCCAAGTCAATAGCCAAGGAGCTAGTGGAAATCTTTGCCCGGGTAGGGCTACCAAAGGAGATACAGCAACAGGGGACCTCCTTTCATGTCAAAACTGATGAAGGATTTATGCACTCTACTCCATGTACAGGCCCTGTGGACTTCTGTCTACCACCCACAAACTGGTGGTCTTGTGCAAAGGATCAATGGGACCCTCAAGGCCAAGATAAGGAAAGTGGTAAGTCGGGACAGGATAAGCAGGTCCCTTTTCCCCTGGTAACTGAACATGGGTTACTCCAGGTTAATTAGGACACCTTGGGCCAATCAAGGGGCCTGCCAGAACCTTTTAAGAGCCTCCCCTCCAGTCAGATAGGGGCATGATAGGAGCTGTGGGAGGAAGGTGTGCAACTGGAGAGCTAGGCAGTGCAGATGCTGACAAGAACCAGGAGGGGAAACCCCACAGGTACAAAGACGAAGGACAAGGGAAACCCTGCCCAACAGAATGAACAGCCCTTCCAGGCCCCAAGGTCTGAGGGAATAGACCCCACCAGAGGTGAGAGTCTGAACTGGATGTCTGGCCTGTCACCATCATGCCCGGAGGGGCAACCAGAGATTAAAGGGTTCCCCTCCCTCTTCCCCCATCAAGGAGGCTGGGAGGAACCCTGCTCAGGCAAGGTGTGGACAGTAAGCCCAGGGATGAGGGGAAATTTCTGAGAGGGAGAGGAAGCATGGAACCCACTGAGGCTGAGGAGCTCGGTCACAATATTTAATATATTGCTTAGCCTTTGAAATAATGCATCTGTTGAATTTTCCTTGCTGCCCTCCTCACTTTCTCTGTTTATTGTCTGGCTGTGAGCTGGAAATGTACTCTACAGAAAGTGGGCACTTTGAAATTATTCCCTGACCCTTTCTTTACCTGTATCAACATTTAGATTTTATTTTTTCAAAACAATAAAATAAATGCCCTCTTCCCCTTGTTATTTGGGGCCTTCAGCACATTCTGCTAATTATTGCTTTTTTTCCCCTGAATCATTTCAACTCATCTTTCCGCATTTGAAATGCTTCATCCCCACTTAGGATTTCCAGTGTTCCCTGTACTAAATCCAACATGTTTCTTGCCTCCTTATGACGTTTTAACCAGTGAAGTGGGGAATGCATTTCCTAAATGTGAACTTGACAATGAACTCTCCAAATGACTATAGCCTTAGAAAAATAATTATGATACCACCACAGGCCTGAGGGCTCTTCCGATGCAGAGATTAACCTTAGTGATGGGCTGCATATACTCCAGGTCTGTAAGGGTATGTCTACTCTGCAAAGAAAAACCTGTGGTACCAAGTCTCAGAGTCTGGGTCAATTGACTCAGACTGCAGGGCTAAAATTAGCGGTGTAGACATTCAGGCTGAGGCTGGAGATGGGTCTCTGAAACCAGCAAGCAGGGAACACTAAACTGGGAGGAGAGGTAGATACGCTGGAGGGTAGGGATAGGATACAGAGGGACCTAGACAAAGTAGAGGACTGGGCCAAAAGAAATCTGATGAGGTTCAACAAGGACAAGTGCAGAGTCCTGCACTTAGGACAGAAGAATCCCATGAACCGCTACAGACTAGGGACTGAATGGCTCGGCAGCAGTTCTGCAGAAAAGGACCTAGGGGTTACACTGGATGAGAAGCTGGATATGAGTCAACAGTGTGCCCTTGTTGCCAAGAAGGCCAATGGCATTTTGGACATATAAGTAGGGGCACTGCCAGCAGATCGAGGGACGTTATCGCTCCCCTCTATTAGACATTGGTGAGGCCTCATCTGGAGTACTGTGTCCAAAGAGGATGCCTCTAGACTGTTCTCAGTGGTAGCAGATGACAGAACGAGGAGTAATGGTCTCAAGATGCAGTGGGGGAGATTTAGGTTGGATATTAGGAAAAACTTTTTCACTAGGAGGGTGGTGAAACACTGGAATGCGTTATCCAGGGAGGTGGTGGAATCTCCTTCCTAGAAGTTTAAGGTCAAGCTTGACAAAGCCCTGGTTAGGATGATTTAGTTGGGGATTGGTCCTGCTTTGAGCCGGGGGTTGGACTAGATGACCTCCTGAGGTCCCTTCCAACCCTGATATTCTATGATTCTATGTCTGACCTGCTATTTTTAGCCCCATAGCCCAAGCCCATGTCAAATGACCCGGGCTCTGAGACTCGGTACCACAGGCTTTTCTTTGCAGTGCAGATATACATTAAACCAGCAGACAGATTCACCAACCAGTGCATTCCAAATAAAACCTAAATGCTCAAGGTCAGTTCCATGTCCCTTATCTCAGAGCAGGTATATTAATAAACAGATGATGCAAAAGATTCAAAGTAATTAATACATTTAAAAGCAGAGACCTTTCCTGCTTACTACAACCTGAGGAGAAGGAACCTCTTTTCCCCTAGGTAGCCCTACCTCAATACAGAAACACACATTAAGGCTTCTCCAGTATTTCCAATCCCAAGTATTCAAAAATCATGAGTCAGGGACCATAAAAGACATGATTTTAAAAAAAAATAACTTTTTTATTTGCCTTTGGGTTTTGACTAGTGCTGTCAAGTGATTAAAAAAACTTAATCACGATTTATCGTGCTGTTAAACAATAGAATACCATTTATTTTAAATATTTTTGGATGTTTACTACATTTTCAAATATATTATTTTAAATTACAACACAGAATACGAAGTGTACAGTGCTAACTTTATATTTATTTTTATTACAAATATTTGTACTGAAAAAACAACAACACATTTTCAATTCACCTAATACGAAATACTGTGGTGCAAATCTCTTTATCATGAAAGTTGAACTTACCAATGTAGAATTATGTACAAAAAAAACTGCATTAAAAATAAAAATCTAAAATTTTAGAGCCTACAAGTCCACTCAGTCTACTTCTTGGTCCTACCCAATCACTCAGATAAACAAAGTTGGTTACAATTTGCAGGAGATAATGCTGCCTGCTTCTTGTTTACAATGTCACCTGAAAGTGAGAACAGTCCTTTGCATGGCACTGCTGTAGCTGGTGTTGCAAGATATTTATGTGCCAGATGCACTAAAGATTCATATGTCCCTTCGTGCTTCAACTACCATTCCAGAGGGCATGCTTCCATGCTGATGATGGGTTCTGCTCGACAACGATCCAAAGCAATGCGGACCGATGCATGTTCATTTTCCTCATCTGAGTCAGATGCCACCAGCAGAAGGTTGATTTTCTTTTTTGGTGGTTTGGGTTCTGTAGTGTCCATATCAGTGTTGCTTTTTTAAGACTTCTAAAAGCATGCTCCACACCTCGTCCCTCTCAGATTTTGGATGGCAATTCAGATTCTTAAACCTTGAGTAGAGTGCTGTAGCTATTTTTAGAAATCTCACATCGGTACCTTCTTTGCATTTTGTCAAATCTGCTGTGAAAGTGTTCTTAAAACGAACCTGTGCTGGGTTGTCATTTGAGACTACTATAACATGAAATATATGGCAGATGCAGGTAAAACAGAGCAGGAGACATACAATTCTCCCCCCAAGGAGTTCAGTCACAAATTTAATTGACGCTTTTTTTTTTTTTTTTTTTTAAATGAGCATCAGCATGGAACCATGGCCTCTGGAATGGTGGTTGAAGCATGGAAAGGGCATACAAATGTTTAATATATCTGGCATGTAAATACCTTGCAACGCCTGTTCTCACTTTCAGGTGACATTGTAAATAAGAAGCAGGAAGCAGCATCTCCCATTAATGTAAACAAACTTGTTTGTCTTAGTGATAGGCAGAATAAGTAGGAGAATTGCGTGGACTGGTAGGCTCTAAAGTTTTACACCGTTTTGTTTTTGAGTGCAGTTATGCAACCAAAAAAAAAAAATCTGCATTTTTTACACTTTCACGATAAAGAGATTGCACTTCAGTACTTGTATGACATGAATTGAAAATTAGTATTTCTTTTGTTTATCATTTTTACAGTGCATATATTTGTAATCAAAAATAAAGTGAGCACTGCACTTTGTATTCTGTGTTGTCATTGAAATCAATACTGAAAATGTGGAAAAACATCCAAAAATATTTAATTAATTTCATTTGGTATTCTATTGTTACAAGTGCAATTAATCGTGATTAATTTTTTTGAGTTAATCATGTGAGTTAACTGCGATTAATTAACAGCCCAAGTTTTGACCCTTTAAGGTACACTTGAGTCAATTTTTTCAAGTTTTCTCTGCTATCATGAGGGATAGAAACTTTTCTTTTTAAATAAAAGCTGACAGTCTCGCATAATCACTTGTTCCTAGGAGCTTTAAGTAAAACACCAAATATCACAAGACTGGCAATAAAATGAGAGTTAGCAGCACTTCCTGAGCACTGGGTCGCTCATCTCTGTTATTCCAACAAAAGACACAGGAAGCCTGTTATTTGGGTTCCTGCAGGTCAGATGCTTGCTCCTAGTTTCATGTGCTCTCTGACTACAACTCTCAGTTTCCAAGGGCTCAAGGGCTGTAGCAGCTGCACTGGGAAAGGACCATCTCCATAACTACACTTTTTCTTAGGACATCTGTGTTAGGCAATCTTCAGAAAGGACGACTAATCTAAATTCAATAGCCAGCCAGCCATAATGATATTTTTCCCCACAAAAAGACAATTGATAGTTCAGATTGCTAGACACAATTCAAAACCAGACATCACTGAAAACCTCTAAACACTAAAATCATGGGAATCATGTCAGGTTACTTAATTCTGGCAGTAGTCTTAAAGGGTTAAAAATCACATGCTTACCTTGTTTATTTTAAATGTATTACCATTAGAAGTAGCACTTAAGGATACTGTAACTTAAAGATAAGCAACTCTTCTATTTTTCCAGTCTGTTTTCTGGATTTGACAGCACTTTGTGCATGGCCAGTTTTTCTGGTTGCTTGTGTGGGTATTTCACACAGCAACAGGGAAGAGAAAACCTTATAAAAAAAATAGGAAAAAAGTTCAATAGAACCACAAAAAAATTGGCAGAGAAAACATAATATCCAACAGTACTGGTAACTTTTTTTTTTTTTTTTTTGGGGGGGGGGGGGGGGGGGGGGGAACTGACTAGCTTGCAAATGAATGGTTTCTTTAATACCTAGTTAAGGCATGCACACACCAACTACTGTTATTTCCTTCATTTTTAGTGTTCATAATAATCTCTCCTTTTGAATTGCTCTTAGCCCCCTTAACTGTAACAAAGATTTTCATGTGAATTAAGATTTGTTTTTCGTTAAGAGTTGTTTTATGCATTTGGGATGAAGAAGCTAGAAGGTTTGACTTAGTAGAAAAGATTGACAGAGCTAAATATGGGCAGCTTAGTTAGGAAATAACAGTCTGTGTGATACATAAACCATTTTTGTTTTTTAAAGGGTGTTAACCACAAAGAGAGAGAGAAACTATGCAGCACAGCAAATAGAGGTGTAATTTTAAAAAGGAGAAATTTAAGCCACATAACAGGAAATACTTCTTGACAGACTTATTAGGATGTGGAACTGTCAGAGAACATGGTAGAAGCCCTATCACTTCAGACATTTATAACCAAATTGGTCAAACCAGGAAATGTACTGTAGAAAACAATCAGACATTGGAAAGGAGATGGAATGGATGGTCTAAATAGGTCTTTTTAATCTCCAATGTTTATGATTCACTTTGATTCCAAATTCTTATGTTCAGCACTGCCACGAGAGTCAAAGTTTCGTATTTGTCTAAACAGTAATGTGATTCTTCCACTAGAGGGCAACCATTACATTTCCATTGATTGTTGCTGCATTGAGGAACTGTGAAGTCCTCTAAAACAGTGGTTTTCAAACTTTTTTCATTTGCAGACACCTAACAAATTTTGAATGGAGGTACAGACCCGTTTGGATACCTTAGACATAATCTGTGGACTTCCGCAGATCCACAGACCACAGGTTGAAAACCACTGCTCTAAAATGAGTAATAGATTTTTGCACAAGAATTTCTATTGAACCCATAATGGCTCATTTTTACACTATTCTGAAAAGTCAAGATAATTTGTTTTCAATCAAGACACGAAATCAAATAAGCTGAATTCAGTTTAAAATAAATGGTTTCTTTTCTTTTCCATTTTTGGTAACAATCTCATGTGTTTTTCCTTTAACAAATATGGTAATGTACTGACACTAAACATTACATTTAGACATATAATTGCTTTGTATGTTTAAAAAAAATTACAAACAAATACATTTTTAAATCAGATTAACTGAGGGAGACACCAGATAAATGCAAAATTAAATTCTTTGATTTATTCTTCTAGCATAAAAATTTAAAAATCTTTAAATCCTTATTTTCTTCAAAACTGTTTCAGTATAAAACTGTTGACTGTTTGTTACAAAAACAAAGAGAAAACATTTACACAATGTAAATTAATAAAGTGTGATTGTGAATTGTGTATCAGAAACAAAATGTAAGGAAAGATTACTTTTTAAAGAATGGAAAATGTTATACCATCTAAACAACAATGATCAATTAGAAGGTTTGCAAGTGTGTTTCCGTGATAATTTAATGGGATATCAATTAAAAAAAATATACTTTATATCCGATTTAAAAAAAAAATCCTACTATTCAAGTAACATCCATGGCTCTGATCTTTTAGTCTCATCCATATGGGCAATCTCCCACCTCTATGCAGAGTTCCATTGACTTCACTGAGACTCTACACTGGTTTAAGGGTCACCCGTATGAATTAGATTGCAGAATTAGACCTAATATTACTATAAACGGAGAGATCATTGAATTTTCTCTCTCTCTGTTTACTTTGTGCATTTGATAGCACCTGGTGTAGAGTCAGTTTTGATGGTTTCCTCGTATAATCTGTTTTCCTTTTTGTTTGTGTGGGTCCCATACAAAAACCCAGCAAAAGGGGAAAGGATTTAAAAAAAAAAAAAAAAAAGGAAAATGTGATTGCAAAACTGCAACAAATTGGTATGGGGAAAGACAGGAGCAGGTATAGCAACTGAAAATACTTTAAACTCATTTTTATAAATTTAGTAGATTTCAAGTTGATGGTATTGCGGTAACTTGGAAATGGTTGATACATTTTACAAGTTCTGACTTGGTAACACAAAACCAACAATTTTTGTAATGTTAAATGCTCTTTATTATTGATTGCAATCCTATTATTGCATAAGGGTCACATGTATCTTAAGTTTAATAAAGCTATCAAATTGGTAGATCAACCAAAAAGCCAAAAACACACACAAAAAAAACCTTGTTTTGATTTTTAAGCAACACCATTTTAGAACTTTGAGTGAATGTGTTTCTGGTTTTGAATGGAAGCAGGAATGACTGACTGAATATACATTGTTTGATTACAATTTTGCACATGCACGGATATTTTTTTTTTTTTTTTCAAAGGTTAACAAATGTAGGTGTGCAGCAAACATGTAAACTTGTCCTTCCTCAGCCATCTGCAGTTGAAGGATATTCTTTGTTCTGTTCAGGTTAAAATGCACCCCATTTTGCACTGATTTTGTGTAACAATCCAATTCCTTTTCACTACTGTTTTACAAGCCTAGTTCCAAATCTTCTAGCTCCTTTAGGAGAGCCGCCTCTTTCTGAATTTTCTCCAACTAGAAAAACAACACAAGATCATACATTTTGCTTATTACACAGGAAGTAAAACAGCAATGTTTAAGTCAATAAATAATGTACATCATTGCTAATATGTAACAAATAGCAAAAACTAAGATTGCAATAATTTAATAGCAGCAGGCATTATAAAGAATCAAAATACACAGAGGCTGATATAGTACCACATTCTGTTTTAATGTTCAAATTATGCAAGCAAATTGCTAGTGTATAAAAATACTACTTTTTAAATGGAAGACTCCATATTATTGCTATTTTGGATCAGTCCATTACATACATTGTCCACACACCTTACAATACAGTAATAATTCTTTGCACTTATAGTTCCTCATATCAAACATACATTCAATGTGTTTTACAAGTGTGAAAGTATCACTGTCAACCTGAAATCTAGTGAATTCCCAAACATGAGTTAAAACTAGGTTTAAGCACTACACTTGCCTCAGAGTGTGTCTGCCAATTTTTGTGGCTTTATAATCACATTATCCTATTTTTTTTCCAGTTTTTCCTCTCCTTAGCACCATGTTAAATACCCATAAAGCAACAGGGGAAATTGACAAACTACATAATAGAGATGGAGCATAGTCAATTTCACTAAGTGCTATGAAATGCAAACACATTTAAAAAATTGAGAAAAATATTTTCCCTCATCTCTCTGCTATGGTAATCTTAGCAGAGTCTGTTGTTACTTGCGACTATACCACAGAAAGGGTTTCAAACAGACATGATTTTTAAATTCAAGGTTTAGCCTCACACCGTTCCTGAGAGGTATTATCTTCATTTTACAGATGAGGAAACTGAGAGCCACAGGTTAAGATAGTTGTTCAAGGTCAGGAAGTTTGGGCCAGAGCTAGAGATAGAACTCAGTTTGTCCCAAGTATCACTTGACCACAAGACTCTCCTCTATATTCATAAAGCTTTCTATGCTCCATACTAGTCCACTTGGGGAGAAAGGATACAAAAGCCTGTTCAAGAGGTAATCGGGTTGGGTAACACTACGGGGGAAATGCATGGAGAGATTCTGAGTATACTTCCCCACCCTCCACCAGCAGCTTCTTGTATCTGCTAAAGGGGGAATTTGTGTGAAAAAAGGGGTCTGGCCAGCTGAAGGAGCAACAGAGTTGAGAAGTAGTCACAGACAGCATGCTGCCATCCAAAATTTGTGTACCTTATGATAGTAAAAGCAGCATAAGTTAATGTTCTTCATCAAGCATTAACCTAATCAAGTGCTGTGTAACCCCTGGAGTGTGGGTAATGGCACAGATGGCTGCAGAAAACAAATGGTAGGCAATACGAGTGCTGTGATGGGGAGGGACCTATAGCTACCAATGGTGACCGAAGACATCCCGATTCCCTTGCTCCTCTGTGTGTTCTATTGGCCATGCTCCCTAGTAGTTCCTCAGCACTAGTGGCCCTGCCTCTTTAGAGATGAATTTGAGAAGAGAAACTTTACCTCTTTTTAGGTAAGTTCTTTCACTTCATTTAATTTTGACATGGGAGAGAGACAGGGAGCCACACTCTTTTTGGTACTTAACCAGAATTATATTTGAAATGTACTATGGATTAGCCTCTCCCACTCAAATAGCTTCTGCTGTTCACGGAGGTGGTTTTATTATGCCATCGGCATAGAGCATCTTCTCCAGACGCGCTGCATGGTACAGCTGTGGCGCTGAACATGAAGACATGCCTTTAAGTGCATTGAAAAGTAGTATGATCCTGAATAAAAACACATGCAAGTTAGTAATACCTGGTTTTTCTCTAGCTGTTTTCCAGTAGCTGCTTGATCTTTCAGCTGCTCAATTGCTTTCAGTTTCTGTGGAAAACAGAAGTATGGGAGAGCCAAGAGAGGAACAGAAATGTCCAGTTTTCTGGGTTTCCAGTTGATCATATTAACAGAGAAGGAGATACTCTGACGGGAAGACTTAGCAATAGAAATACATCGACTTTTCATTTATATACCTAAACCAGAATTTCACATCAACAGAAACCAAGATAACCTAACAACCTATCTTATTTTCGTCATGAATAGACCCGAGTAGGGAAACATCTATCTAGTACCGGAGGAGTTTGGAAGATTATTTTATGCATTTGAAATGTAAACACCATAAAATCTGACCCTAAAGTAGTAACAACAACAATTTAAAAGGAGGATGATTTCTTGTACTGGGAAGCTACATCTGAGATTCAGAAAGAGAACTCCTCCACTGTAAATCCCCCTTCTCCCCCTATCTTTTCTCAGCATGGCTGTATTATGAACCAAAGAAAAGATGGCCTGCTGTGCAGTGCAGAAATAGGAAAACTTCTCTAGCCCTGGCCAAATGCGACTCTACCCTTGTTTGAAAGGATTTAAATCAAAGAACTCCAAAGCTGACAGAGCTACACAAGCAGTACACTTGGGTTCCTTTGTGGGCTTGGGGACTGAGAAGACAGACAGACTGACTTCCTTTGTCCTCCAGTGACTCCCTCTCTGCACAGAGTTGATAGGATCCAAAGAGATACATGTCCATCAAAGGTAAGCTTTATACCTTCCTGGCAGTCCTGCGCTATAAACAACACCAACCCTCTCTTCCCCCAACCTCAAGTCAGAGCAGCCTTCCCAGATCCTAAATGAGACTAGGATTTGCAAAGCAAGGTTAGGAAGCTCACTTAGTTCCTTCACAAATATTGACCAGCTATATCATCTGCCCTTTTGAAGAGAGCCAGCAGTTCTTGAGAATGGAAGAGAAGAGAATGGAAAAACTACTGCTGTTCTGGACAAGTCTCAAATTTTCTTTACATGCTTAGACACTATACTGACAGGCTCATTTTTAAGTGGTTACTGTTGTGCTACTTTACACTATGAGAAAGAGGAGAGCATACACCTCAGGCAACTGCTCTATGTACACCCTACACCTCACTGATATTAGTCATCTCCACAATCAGACTAGCCCTTCAGGACTTTCTCCAAGAGGAAACTATTCTTCATTAGAAAAATTTCTCACCTTTTTCAAATTCTTTATTTTTTTGTCTACCTCAGGGTCTCCAGATGTCACAGAAGGCAGAGTGCTGTGTGATACATTCTGTAATGCTGGAGATGGTGTTGATTCCTGGTTCCCATCAGTTTTGGCCTCCTGTAAGTTAATAAACTTCATCTACTGTTCCTGTAAACCATTTAAACAACAGCTCTGTTGTTTTATAACATGGAAACCTAGAAAAGCTGTTGAATATTTCTCCCTTTCATTAGTCCTCTGGTGCTCTCTATTGTTTGTAAACAGTTTTCAGTTACATGTTATATTATTTGAGACCGAGATCCTATCAGAAAATGTTAGCTATAATATTAGAGTTCCGATATACTGTGTCTTCTTTCTTCCCACCGAGAGAGACAAGAAACATGCTTAGTATAATGAAATTGGTAGGAATGAAACTACAAATATACATCCACAAACATTTCTTATAAGAGCTGGTGGTCCATCCTCCCCACTACCAGAAAAACCAAAATCAGGTCTAATTTATGAAGCAAAAGTATTATACACTTTAGAAGGGTTTTAGTAATTGTGGAAGTTATAGAGCTAACATCCAAAGCTGAAATCTGCCATCTAGCCATAGAACAGATACAGTACACGTAGCTGCAAAAGCACAAGCTTATTTGCTCTGCCCTGCTATCATGCCTCCACCCTGACCTATAGGAAGACCACATTTAAAGGGTGAGACAATATTTTGGTTTTCAAAACCATTCAGTCTTTTGCCTCTCACCTGAGACTGCGAAGAGTTAAGCAGAATCTTAGGGACTGGAAGGATGAAGCGTGTGATGTTTATGTGAACAGAACTGACGCTTCCAATTCATTTCACTTCACACAGACTAATGAACAACCAACCGACGGTAACAACTGTCGGTTACTATCAACCTGGGCCAATTTCAAGTGAATGACTTAAAAGGTGTATCACATGTGCCATCCAGTCCCCTGAAATTTCGCACACATGGCCATGAATAGATATTACTTTTAGTGCAATCCAAAGTTTGTTACTGCAGGACTAGTCAACACATTTGCAAAAGCTAATGTAACGTTATCCTTAAGAGGGCTGATGCTAGCAGTACCTGTTTAGCAGCTTTCTTTGCTTCGTGCTTCCTTTGATTTTTAAGCGCCATCTTTGATAATGGCTTATCACTATTTCCTGGTTGTGGTTTCATGTTCTGAGGTGGCTCCTCCTCATGCTAAGGGACACATAAGATTGACATTTCTGAAATGCATGTGCCATACTTCAAAATATCCTACAAAAGAATGAAAACTCTAGAAAAACTTTTCTACGTGTTAAAGTACCACAGTTTAAAAGGTGACCTGCAAAGGACAAAAAAATGGGTTTATGCCCTTTCTGCTTCTTTTGATGGTTGAAGGCACCCTGAAAAAAGTGTCACCCCCTAAAAAGATTTTCCTTTGTTTTTTACACTAGCCTTTTAGGACTTGTCTGTCCTGTCTCTCCTAGAGGCATCTATAGATGGCTGGAAAAGTACTAAAGCAAATACTAGGAATATAAAACCTGAACAACTGAGTGGGAAGGTGATTTTTAGTCAGACTGTTTAAAACTTTGCTTTTTATTTACACCTATTTAACTCAAATGCCTGACAGACAGTTGGAAGCAAAGCACTTTGTTAACAATTTTACAGTCCTGCCCTTCCAGGTAAGGGCTAAGAAAGCTCCCCCACCATTTCTTTAGTCCTTCAAGCAAAAACAGGACAGGCAGAACTTGATTTTCTTTTTACATCTTAAAGAAGCAAAGATAGGAAGCTTTTTTCCCCCTTGCTGTTCATCTTAAGAAAACCCAAAACCAAACCAGGAATATACTCTGTTATTTTCTGAAAAACTAGTTTTAGCAGATCAGACATATTAAATGCTCAAATGGGTTTAAATGTTTTCCACCCACAACTCTGATTTTTCCTCCATACAAGCTGGCAGAATGTAGTTCCCTGAATTCTGTTACAGGTTGAATCTTTCTTGCTAACTCTGCTTATGTAGCACCTGTGAAGTCAGGCCCTAGTAATAACTAACTGCTGATAGCCTGTGGCCTGAGGCTTCTATCTTCCAAGCCTCCTTGGAAGATAGAAGCCTCAAAATCAAAGCCTTCTAAAATAAAATAAAAAATAAAAATAAAAATAACAGGTCAAGGCCGTAATCCTTAATTATACTTAGTATCTTCGCACACAAATCTACTTCTGAAAACTGAAAAAGAAAATAAAGCAACGCTAAATAAACGAGTAGATCCACACAAGGAAAACAGCTAAGCTGCACTGGACTTGCCAATAGTATCACTGGGTCACTGAAGGAGGGCAAACCACCACTCAACTACCTCAACGCTGGCTCAAGCCTGGCCAAATCTGTGTTACGTCTGACTCTAGCATGTTGGTTCATGAAAACCAGCTGAAGACACCACAACTGGAGTGACAGTTTACCCACCCCCCAGACTCTCTTTGTTGTTCAGCAGCAGCAAGAGGAGGCAGCATTTGCAACTCTTTGTGCTGCTGGTCTAAGGGGCAGTTTTGTGCAGGGAAGAGGATTTGCCCCATAAAATTACAGCATTCCTAGCACATATTCCTGCAAACAGAGAGCAGATGGGGCAGTCCGTGAAACAAGCCTATTAAAAGGCAAATGTTTATTTCTTAAAATACAAAAACAAAAAACAAAACCACCACCCAAGATTGGTGTCATCATTCCCCAACCACTTTCCCAATTAATAAAGTATTTTGCAACCAAATTTCAAGTACAAATGAAATGATGGGCCAACATAATTGAGATGAAGTTTACTTACCAGCTTGGAACTGGTTATAGGCTTGTTTCTCAAAGCTGGTGGTCTATAAGCTTGGGCAACCTTTAGCTCAGCACTTGGCAGTTCACTTGGAACTGCCTGGTAAGTTACTGCTTTTGCTGGAAATGTTCCATCTAAAAATGGCTGCCAGGAAACTTGCCATATTTCTGCATTCGGTGAGACTTCACATTGGTGTAGAACAGAGCCAGTATAATGCCAGATCTTGTACCCATTACCAACTCGTAGCCTTGGAGCACACGTAGCAGTTACAAAATGTTCCCCATCAGGGCACCAAGCAAAATATGTAGAATCTGATGCCAGTGGCTTGGAAATAAGTTTGTAGTTTTTTACATCCCATACTTCCATCTGTCCTCTGAGATTTCCAAATCCTGCTAGTACTAAGATATGTCCAGGGGAGCTGTAGTAGGCAGCATTACGAGGGCCAGTTCCAAAATCAAACAAAGGATCACATTTCAGATTGAAAACAGTTGCCTTCGCAGGCATAAAACCATACACAGCACAAAACTCTGTGGAATTGGGATTCCATACTACATCATAAATGGGACCATTTTTTGCTAAAGAAAGAAAAACACATATAAACTAAGATTATGAAATCGTATCATTTACATTTGTCTGGATAAAAAACAAAAACAAAAAACATGATTACAAAGCTTTCCTGAAGTCCAGTCATTCACAATTCCAGAAAAACTAACTTTTGGTAACTTTTTTTGGTTTTGGTAGAAATTAATATTGCAAACCAATGTCTTATGTGGTGCAATCTCTAAATAAAACTGAGCATAACCAACACCCCCCCTCCCCGCTCACCCAATTGTGAGTTACCTCTCCTTCACTGGTCAGCATCACCACTTCTATAGTAAGAATAGTTTTTTGTGTGGAAAAATCCTTTTTGTCTCAATATTCAAATATGATAGCTCAGAACCTTCCAAAACTAGCAGCAGTGGCCCACTGGAAACCTACAAATATCCTCTTTCACAGTTGTACAAAACTCCTGTTTCTACGCCTACATAGTTGTGAAATACTGGACTTTAATTTGTCACCAGACTAGGAATGAGTATTGCTCAACCTGAACCTCTTACCAGTGACATTCTTTTAATGGAGTAAGTGGGAGTGCCATCTTGTTCAGGACACCCAAAACTGAGCCACTGCGTTACTCTTCTGTCTTAGCAAGAGGAGACACACTTTAAACCACAATATCAGTGAGTATCCCTAATTCCTCATATAGTGTTAATACATATATTTCACAATGATATTAATCACCAGTGTCTCACCAGCTTTTATAAAAGACCTTACTCAATACTTTTACAATACACTAATACTATATACCAGGGACTGACAACCTTTGGCATGTGGCCCGTCAGGAAAATCCGCTGACAGGCTGGGCCGGTTTGTTTACCTGCAGCATCCGCAGGTTCGGCTGATCGCAGCTCCCACTGGCTGCAGTTCGCCGTTCCAGGCCAACGGGGGCTGTGGGAAGCGGCGACCAGCAGATCCGTTGGCCCACACCGCTTCCCGGGGCCCCCATTGACCTGAACTAGCGAACCGTGGCCAGTGGCAGCTGCGATCGGTTAAACCTGAGGACGCTGCAGGAAAACAAACTGTCCCAGCCTGCCAACGGATTTCCCTGACAGGCCGCATGCCAAAGGTTGCTGATCCCCGCTATATACAATCAGTTGATTTAATTGCTTATTCTTGGGATTCAGACCCCTTCTTCTCCCCTATGGGTGTCTGGACCCTGATAATCACGAGGGAAGAACAGAAAACATTTCTGTTGCATATTTATTAAAAAATGGGGGCTGTCTGAAGCTGCTCAGGCATTTGGAACAATAGACTAAGTTATGGGGGGATGGATTAGTGGCCACAGTGCAAGTGAGGTGCTCAGTGATTAATGAAAAATGTGATTCATTACATAGTTGTAAAAATCATCACATGGTTATCACTGCCACATGTGGTATATATAGACATCTTTACCTATAAACTTGTACAACGTAAACTGCATTTCTAGTGCTTAAAGTAATGACTCTTAAAATAAAATGTTGACCCAGTATATCTAAAGAGCTTCAACCACTGATTCCTGTAGCTATTTTTTTTTCCATGCACACTGGAAATAGTTGTTGCAGTAACCAATTTTATAAACAAAGCAAGTCATACTTCATTTTTCCCTCCAAAGAGAATACCTACATTACGATTATTAACTACAAAGCTTCATTTAAAAAAATATATTTGAAATATGGGGGCACACTAAGGCATCTGAAATGTAAATATCAGTTGGCAAAGAGGGTATTAAGAAACACAAGCACAAGCCCTAACTGCACCAGTGAAATAGACAAGAAAGCAGGGAACCTACCAGCCTGATTCACCCTGCTGTCACCCCAGGGCAGGTTGGAGGCTCCTTCTGGGTGCAGAGCTCCCTGCTGGAAATGGGCAGCTGGGCTCCCGGTGGGGAGCGGAGAGCCTGGTGGGCAGCGGAGAGCCCAGGGGAGGAGGGCAACCAGGCTCGCAGTGGGGAGCTGTGCATGGACCTGAGAGCCTGAGCTCTCAGCCCCCCACACTGCCTCTCTTAAGTTGGCAGAAGTGCTCCTCGTGAGGACGCACACCACTGACAGGAGAAGGGTAGTGTAGACATGAACCACTGCAGTAATTACTGTAAGTCGACCTCACATAGGTCGACTTAAGTTTGTAGCGTAGACAGGCCTTCAGCCTCCCAACACTCTTGACACACAACAGTCTTTAACAGTGCAAAACAAGCCTAACCACAGTTAAGGGAAAAAAGGGAAGAAAACCATTACAGAGGAAATTTTAGGTAAACAGATTAGTGGTTTTGGTATTGAACCAGGGTACTGGGATTAAACACCCTTATTTTTACAAAAAAAGTATCAGTTTTAAATCTCTCAGTGTTGCCAACTCTCATGATTTTGTCATGAGTCTCATGATAATTGTTTTCCTTAAAGCCCCAGCTCCTGGAGTCAAGTGGATGTGTGATAATTTCAGCCTTCATTCTTAAAGAAAAAGTAAGTTTCTAGCCCCCATGGCTGTGGAGAAAGCTTCAAAATGTGACCCCAGTGCACTCAAAAGGCTCAAAAAGCAGAAGACACATACAAAGAACACCAAATCTATCATTTTTACATAATCTCATGATTTTTGGTGAGCCTGACTCATGATTTTTGAACTTTTGGGGCTGGCAATACGGTCTCATCCAAAAGTTTTAGTGATTTTTCCTCCTTTTTGTTTTTCAATGCTTCTTTTCACAGTACATAGGGGATATGATTAGTTTGTATGTGTGCCCTTGTGGAGGGCGAGGCAGTATTAACAGTCTTATGCTTATTATGGAATGTCCTCGAAAAGAGGCGGGGCCTCCTCATGTGGGATGCTTTCATGCTTTGGCTGAACTTCAGGATAGCAAAGCATATGCCACCAAGCATGATTCAATTGAACAGTTTTTCAAGTTTCAAGAAGTGGAAGTGGAATTTTAAGTGTTTTTATTTTGAACAGTCCATCACTATTATTAAACAGAAAGGGGAGAGGTCATAGAAACTCTTATCGTGTGAGGTAACAAAATTCACTACCTTAATATCTGTTTAGTGCAGAAACATATTTGAATGACAAACAGTATTTCACTGTTTTCACCGAAACTGTAAGATTTTTAGCATACATTAAGTACAATTCCCAATAACAAATGACATAACACTATGTAAATGTCCAAAAGCCACTTACGTAGTTGTACAACAGCACTTTCTCCATTTGTTGCAATGTAGTGCAGCGTTTGTTCTCCATAATATGAAGCTCCTGTTTTATCAACTTCTGTACTAGCTATTACTAGCACAGCCGTAGCTATTAGGGTACAAAACATAGTAAGTTTTTTTAAACATGCAAACCACCTAGTAATCCTGAGACTCTACATTTTAGTCTCCACTAACAGAAACTACCATATACACAGAGAAAGAATTTTAAGTTTGGCCAGTTGTGAAATCAATAATTAAGATTATACGGACACTTTCTTTAATGATGCTTTATCACATGCTCAGAACTTTCTATCATCTTCTCCTTTTCAATTAAAATGTTCCTTTCTTGATTTTATCCCAAAGATGATCTTTTTTCATTTAAAGAGGATGGAGGAAGTGTGAGCAAAACCCATTCACTCATTTTGAATTATTCAAAGGTAAGCGTTTTTTTTAAGTGGTGTGAAGAGTTTTTTATTTATATGCATAACACTAACATAACTATATTAAGCTATCCACTTGACCAAGACTAACTGTCAGCTAGCATCCAGGCCAGTTTACCAACAAAACAAAACAATTTTGCACATTAATAGCTTTTGTACGTATATTTATTTCGCTTACACACACACAAATAGCATATAAGCAAATATATAAGTATATAATATAAACATTGCCTTCTGTTCACATGTATATGTAATAATTGGTGGTTAGTATAAAAGTTTTACCAACATGACTTTGAAATGACCATCATTATTCATGAGTGGTAAAGCACAAAGTGGACTATGTAGTTCATCTCAAATGTGATGTGTTTTTATGTAATTACATTTTGCAGTTTCACAAATCTAAGTGTCTAAACACAGTGGAATTGTATACATTACACACAAAAGCACACACAATACATATTATATATAAAATGAATTTTCCACATTATTAGGCGGTATCTGTGTTCATGGACTGGAAGTATGTATTAATAAGGTTTCATTAGTTATGTAAATGTGTGTCTGTGCTGTTTCAGTCTGTTGTTCGCTAGTTTTCTAGATTTTTTGACTAAACAAATGAGAGAGTACAGAAAGTAGTGTTTTAATCCCTCTTTATAAAATTTATGGAAATTATAAATAAACATATGCTCCCACGTATACACGCAAAAGTCATGAAATGTATGTTCAGATTCTTGTAGTAACTTGAATTTGCTCACATCACACATATATGGAATATTTCAGATTATTAGTTATGATGTTAAATATACAACTGAATATAATGGGCCTGCTTCTACTCTCAGCTATTCGCAGATGATTCCAACGGACTTCAATGGGAGTTGTGTGGAAAAAGGTAGGACAAAACTAGGTCATAAAGAGTATGTAGAATGGGGATTACCACACATTTTATGTAGCAATGCAAATGTATGTGGCATTTTACAAAAGAAAGTAAGGCATGTTCCTTGTCTCAAACAGATTACCCTTCCCCTTATATTTATGACAAGACTGTAAACACCTTTAAAATCCCTCCTGGCCAGAGGAAAAACCCTTTCATCTGTAAAGGGTTAAGAAGCTAGGATAATCTCACTGGCACATGACCAAAATGACCAATGAGGAGACAAGACACTTTCAAAAGCTGGGGGGAGGGAGAAACGAAGCCTCTTTCTCTCTGTCCGTGTGATGCTTTTGCCAGAACAGAACAGGAATGGAGTCTTAGAACTTAGTAAGTAATCTGCATTAGATTCTGTTTTCTTTAAATGGCTGAGAAAATAAACTGTGCTGAATGGAATGTAGATTCCTGGTTTTGTGTCTTTTTGTAACTTAAGGTTTTGCCTAGAAGGATTCTCTATGTTTTGAATCTAATTACCCTGTAAGGTATTTACCATCCTGATTTTACAGAGGTGATTCTTTTACTTTTTCTTCTATTAAAATTCTTTTAAGAATCTGATTGCTTTTTCATTGTTCTTAAGATCCAAGGGTTTGGTCTGTGTTCACCTATGCAAATTGGTGAGGATTTTTATCAAACCTTCCCCAGGAAAGGGGGTGTAGGGTTTGGGAGGATTTTGGGGGGAAAGACGTTTCCAAATGGGCTCTTTCCCGGTTATATATCTGTTAGACGTTTGGTGGTGGCAGCGATAAAGTACAAGGGCAAAAGGTAAAATAGTTTGTATCTTGGGGAAGTTTTAACTTAAGCTGGTAAAAATAAGCTTAGGAGGTTTTCATGCAGGTCCCCACATCTGTACCCTAGAGTTCAGAGTGGGGAAGGAACCTTGACAAGTCTAAGGAACACATGACACCAGTTCAGGTACAGGAAGGATGAAGAAGCAGGATTTCTGGATGAAATGCCTTTTAAAGGAGGACGTGAAAACAGGAGATAGTATGTTCTGTGTCAACAAGAATTAGGAAATGGTGTGGTGGGATTTTCCTTTGGAGGCTGCAGTTTAACTATAACCAATTTTCTAGTCCTACACAGAGATACAGGGCAGCATGAAAGAGCATGCAAAGAGGAGAATGGAAGAAGAAATTATAGGGTTCAGGGGAAAGAAAGGTATGCAAGGAGTTGAGGGAGCAAGATGTTTAAGAGGAAATGAGAGCAGATATAGATGGGGACAAGATTATGAAGGACAATGTGGCAAGTTATGAGAACTTTAGTGTTTAAAATTATAACATTAATGTTGCATTAACACAAGTTTTTTGTCTTTGCATTTGATGAATACAAAAACAAAAGCAAGCAAAATAACCACACCTTGAAGTTAGTGAATATAAATATAAGAGATTAAATTAATAGCTGCTGTACCTTTGTTATTCCAGAGCATTGTCGCCTTGTCAGCTTTAAAGAAACTTTTATTGGCCAATGCAGACTGAGAGCCACCAAAGTTAGGGTACTGATACAGCCTTACAAACGAGGGTGCACCCTTGCTTCCAGGAACATAAACAGAAACCTAAATCAACACCAATATATTAAATTAGTGATACATTGTTCTTAGGAGCACAAAGGCAGAGAAATACAATGATTTCTAAAGGAATTAAAGAAAACCAAAATATATGAATTGTGAACAAACATTATAGGTACCTTGCTTGGCTGTGGTCCTGGTGATAACACAAAATCGTTAACTTTTTGCAAATGAAGTTTATTTGCAATAGTATCTGCAAAATCACAATTACGGTCAGGTTAATGACAAAACACTTAACTCACACTACTTAATGTACTTTTATATTATACCATTTTATGAGTGTACCCCACTGATAATACACAAGGAACGATGTACTTAACCATAAAAAGATTCTTTACTTGGCAAAAGCAGCATGATAACCACTTTTGATTATGTAGTCTCTCAGACTTGAAGTTTTTGCTAGATTTATTTCTCTTTATGATCACAGGTATGACAATTATAGGGTATGAAATGTCTCCCTCAAACTTTGAACCCACTTATACCAGCCTAGGGTTTTAAACGTTCTACAAACCTTGGAGGAGAAGTTCACACAGCAAGAAAGTCTTTGAACCCCACATGAACATACTTCATGTTCCACAATCAAAGTAAGTGGCACAGCCACCCACCTTAACTACGCTGTCTTCAGAGGAAGCGCAGCCACTCCCACACATCCTGCTCCATTCTGTACAGTCTCCCCTCCTTGGATCTTTGGGGATGGGACACAGGTGATTGCTCCCCACAGCACGTTCTCTGAAAGGCCTGCTGTGAGTTGATCACTCCCCTACACATAAGAATTTTCTCTGGAAGTGAATCTGCACTCGGTGCCAGTTCCCTCGCAGTAAGGCAGTGGGACGAGAGTCTCATTTGAGCAGCTATCAGAGTGAGCTTAGTGGCAGAAGTGACAAATGATCCCACACCTTAATAGATACACCTCATATTTCCCTACCAAGTGATAGGGGAGTTCCTTAGCTACCACACTAGGAATTATGGAGAACTTCTGCGTAAGCTAAGTCTGGAAGTCATTGCCTTGTTCCTGGTACTATAGCTTTTGGGAGGGGTGAGATGGCACCTAACATACCTTTGAACACCCTGACTGATTTGTGCGGTCAGTGGACTGCCAACACCATAAAACCTCTGTGTGTGTGGGGAGCGGGGAAGGAGTATGGGGGAGAGAGAAAGGAACACCTAGCACCCTCCTTAGGGGGTGGCCAATAGGCAGTACAGCAGAAGTGGCCACGGTATCATGGAATTCTCTCTTGGCAGCTGGGGCTTAATTAATGTAGGTTTTCTACACCTCTCAAACAAACTTCACGGTTCAGTTCATGAATCACCCCATTGCTAAGTAAACCCAGCAGGATTTTACACAGCCTAATAATAATCCATGTTAAATAAAAAGCTTAAAGGGTGTCTGCTCTCATAGCAGTCTCATCTCTATCTACAACAGATCATAAATGGGAAAGAACAAGAGCGCAATATAGGAAATCCCACCTGATGAGAACACAGATTTTTCCCAGGATAACCCCTGAACACCTCCCCTTTGATAAGCATTATGGAAGGTTTCTTCCACCTGGGAAGAATGGTGAAAAGCCTCCTCCCAGAACACCACTATTACTACTCCATAAACCAGTCACCAAATTATGGGGGCAGGGGGACGAGGGAGACACACATGACTTTCACCCTAATCTTCCTTCTCCAACAAGCATGGAGCCAGAGACATCTCATGTCTCTATATCTCCAAGTTCCATGAGCTTCAGAAGAAACTGCCCCTGAATCCTAAAGCCATGTCTCCCATAAGGCAGTGTGTTACACCATTAGCCCCCAAACAACTTGTGCGTCATCTACGTTTTTTCTTTTTCTCTGAATTCCTCCGTTCTACTTTCACTGTTCTCTTGTCTTCTCTTTCCCTGGCGTTCCTTTTGTTCTCTTCCATTTTCAACATTCTGTATCTCCAAACTGTCCTGGCTTCCTTCCTCCTCATCTGCTTCCCTCTGCCTCAGCTTGTTCTCTTTACTTCCAAAATACCTTTGGTTAATGCTGAACTACTCTGGAAAATATCCTGGCTCCATAGTAATGTTGTTACCGTAAGCGTCAATCTTCTCGTGGCTCTTTGGAAACCGAAAGAGATAAGCTGAGCACAACCCACAGAAAAAATCATGTTCTATACTGACACACATCCTTTGAACTCCCACTGGGCATATATCAATGCAGAATTGGCCCTCTTTATCTAAAATGGGGAACTGTCTCACATTACACAGGGGCAGTTGAGAAAGTAGAAAACAAAAAATGTCAATGTGCTGAAAATATGCTAGGACTTCACAAGATCTTATTTTTTCTGGGTACCAAAATAAAAGAGGATTTAAGCAATATTTCAGATAAAGCCAACAACATGAAAAAAATCAGAAAAATGCAAAAAGAGTGAAGATAGGCAAAAGAGACATATCTAGAATGCAATGAAGCCAAATCTTAGAAATGTTTGCATACCAAAGTTGTTGTTTTCAAAGAAGTGCACTTCATTATTTACGATCCTAGCAGATATACTTTCGTCATCTGCCCAGCAAGGACACCTAAGATTAAAAAAAAAAAAAAAAAAGACAATATAAAAATTGAAATAGGCAACATTTACTATCTCTATATTTAAAAACTACATTTCATAACTTAAGTTTAGACCAATGCTCACAAAGAGATTCAACACTATTACAAGATTATATGAGGTTAGTGGTAAAAATATCATACAACCAGTTACTAATGGTACTGTTTCCCCCCAGTTGTACAAAATGATAGTGGATTTACTATGTTACAAACTGACTACACATGTGTACAAAGATACTAGTATAGATACTTTCAGTTTGTAGCAGACAATATTTTGAGAACCAACACAATATTAAAATCATACTTTCAAAATCAGGTTTTGAAAACTTCATTTCTCTGTAGATAATTAATACTTGAAAATATTATTTACCAATTCTGCATCTTTTTCTGGATGAAAGACTTTAAACATTTCCCAGTTTTCACATCATAAAGTTGTAGATTGGGCATGCCTGCTGTGCCATCTTTAGCAGCTGTAATAAAAAAACATAGGTTTGCAGTGGTGGCCCCAGGAGTAAGTTCAGGTCTGCTTCACTCACCATCCTATTCCACCCTAACCGTGGCCTTTCATGATCCTGCAAAGGGCTAAACACCCTTATGAATGTGCAAGCACCTTGCAAGGTCAAGTCCTAAATTTGGCAGATTCTGACAGTATAAGGCTTTCACCTACTCCTTCTTTGGACCAGCTGCTTATTTTATGCAACCACATATCTACTTTCTCTTTAAATCTGGGAGCTATGCTCCCCCAATTTACTGGATCTACCTTGCACTAGTGAAGCATCCAGCATTCTTCAATGCTGTGATATTCCTGATCAGTGCCTTGTAGTTAATTATCCAAATTTATGTTTTGTTATTTGCTAAGATGTTCAAATGACTATGTCACTTCCTTTCCATTTATCAGCAAACCACAAGTTAGATTTGCTGAATGAATTAATTTTTTATTGTATTAGCCATCTGCAACATTAAAAAGTATTTATTGCAGAAATGATTTTCTGTTATCAGCAACGGTTCCTGATTCTTCCTCCTAATTTCCAGTCTCTAAACTATTTTCCCATTCTTCATTCTGTGGTTCCTTTAGCTTCCTAGGATGCCGTGAGCTACATTAACAGTCTCCCCCAGCATAGCCTCTAGCAGGTTTCCCCACAGAAGATTTTTTTTTATATCCAAAATTGTTACCACAGTAGTAAATTATTTGACCATTAATAATACTACTTTGCACTTGAATTGCACTTTACCTTTTAACAGTGCAACTCAAACACTAACCAAGTTAATTTTCATCTCTGGGAGGTAGCGAGGCACTACTATTCAAATATAGTACTATTCTACAAACTAAATAGCCTCTACTTACTAATCAGATCAGCTCCCTGTGTGCATTCAGACTCCCATCCACTGAGTTGAATAACTAAAGTAACTTTTCACTCCTGTTAGCCATGCAGAGCCAATATAGCTGAGAAAAAATGAAGCGGAGTCCATTCCATTCTGTCATGCATCAACAGAACTGATAACTGGGTTCCAGTCAATTACACCTGTGTAACCAGATTGTCACCTATGAACCTGTTCTTCCACTTAGGGCATAATCTGAAGACTATTTGGCTGCAAAAGTGTAATTAAGGGTGTGATGTTGCACCACATAATGCTCTATAGAAATATGCTTATGAGTGTAAATATAACATAACTGGAATGAGTTTTATGCTAGATATGCCAAGTTACATATCTCTACAAAGGTTTTTTACCCACAAAAGCTTATGCTCAAATAAATCTGTTAGTTTTTAAGGTGCCACCGGACTCCTTGTTGATTTAATCTCATTAGACTGACCTCACACTTGGTAAAGCAACCCCCATCCTTTCACGTATTTATACCTGCTCCTGTATTTTCACTCCATGCATCTGATGAAGTAGATTCTAACCCACGAAACCTTATGCCCAAATAAATTTGTTAGTCTCTAAGGTGCCACAAGGACTCCTCATTATTTTTGGTGATACAGACTAACACGGCTACCGCTCTGAAACCAATCCACATCTGAGCTTTCCTGGGAATGTGGCCTGGCTTGTAAGGAACTGAGTCATGCATGGACATGTGACTTGCCCATGTGACTCCAAAATTCCATCTTGGACCTGGATTCTCCATGGGAGAGGAGAAGGGGGTTTCCACCCACAAGAGGAAGTCTATTTAAGCCCCTGAAAATTCTAAATTATATCCCTTGCAATTCTGCTTCAGGTAAATGGCACTGCAAATAGCCTCTCCACCCCCAAAGGAGCTTATCTGAAAGAAACTGGAACAAAGGACAGTAACCACAGGGATGTGAATGATTGCTGGACCCAGACTAGAAGGCGACCATTCTGTAAAAGAAGCTAATTGGAACATCTCTGAGGGTGAGATTTCATCTGTAATCATTTTCCTATACTATTAGGCTTAGACTTGTGTGTTTTATTTTATTTTGCTTGGTAATTCACTTTGTTCTGTCTGTTATTACTTGGAACCACTTAAATCCTACTTTTTGTATTTAATAAAATCACTTTTTACTTAATACATACTGTGGATTAATTAATAATATCAGGGGGGCAAACAGCTGTGCATCTCTCTCTATCAGTACTCTAGAGAGTGAACAATTTATGAAAACAGATTTATTTGGGGTTTGGACCCCATTGGGAGCTGGGCATCTGAGTGGTGGAGACAGGAACACTTCTTAAGCTGTTTTCAGTTAAGCTTATACCTTTTGGGGGACGTTGTTCAGACCTGGGTTTGTGTTTGTAGCAGGCTAGCGTGTCTGGCTCGAACCAGGCAGGCCACTGAAGTCCCAAGCTGTCAGGGAAAATGGGCTCAGAGGTAGTCTCAGCACATCAGGTGGCAGTTCCCAAGGGGTTTTCTGTGATTCAAGCCATCACAAAAAGGACTAATTTGGATTGCACAACTTTTATGCACAAAAAAGAATGAATCCAGCGTGACAGAGTTCAGTTTTCCAGACTAGCTTTGGTGGTTAGTTGTTTTTTTTCCCCCTAAGCATGTCTGATATGGAAATCATATGGGACAATAAACATGAACCCTCACAATAACATTTTTAAAGAGTCCATTTTCAGAGTAGAGTCAGGTTTAAGGAGTAGACTTCCCAAAGGCAATACAGGAAGTCAACAGCAAAGCCCAAACTGACTAGAACTCTGAAGTTCCTGGTTTCTCCTCCCTACCCTATGAGAAAAGGGCACAGGAATAGAGTCACTAACCCTAGGAAAGGTTGGGGTTTTTTTAATACACATTTTACAAATTAAGTCAAGCGCTCAGAAAATCTACCATGTGGGTAAACTGAAAGTAAACGTTTCAAATCCTCTAAGATTTGTTCCCACATGACCACATCCACCCCCATCATCTATCACCTTTGCTTTCAGAGCCATAAACTGTAAACTCTCCATGGACTCATTGCACCATTTCACTCATTATCTATAATACACCTATTGACCTGGCTGTTCACAACAGTCTTTTAACCTTGGCCTTCCTGTTCCCTTCCTGTGACTCTCCACAGTTGGGTCCCACTCTTCGATTTGTTCTGTCACCTAGAACCTCACCCAGCCACTCTTTAAACTCCCATGTTAAAGTCTCAGTTTCTCTTTAGCTTATGATGAACTCTTTCCATAAACGCAGGTTTCAGAGTAGCAGCCGTGTTAGTCTGTATCCGCAAAAAGAAAAGGAGTACTTGTGGCACCTTAGAGACTAACAAATTTGTTAGTCTCTAAGGTGCCACAAGTACTTCTTTTCTCTTTCCATAAACTATCTTATTTGCATGGTTATAAGCTGGTTTGAACTGTATTCTAGGGTGTCCACACATATTCTTGGAGGCATTGATCAGCGCTCACATCTTACTCCCAGGTCAGTACCTGGCCTGGACTGGGAAAGCTAATGACCCAACCAGCAGACCAAATTCAGTGATGAATCCTAGTCACATGCCACCTGAGGCACTTTGCACATACACTAAGATGACACATATTCTCCATGTAGTATTCAGTAATTTTTTTAAAACACAGCATTTGCTCAGCAGATCAGATCACTAGTCCAGTGGCCCATACCTGATGCTTCAGAAGGCATCTTCGCTCTATTATGCACTTAACCATGCACCTGTACATGGAGTAAAACGTTTTTTTTCCCCTATGACATCTTTGGCAAATAGTTATGCAAATCAAAGCAAATCAAGTAATGGCAAGTCTTCATGTTGAATTGAGTTGGTGCACAGTTCTCTCATGCATTTTTACAGATGGTAAAATACTCACTTGTGTAGGCCTGCCACGTTGCCAGGACATTATTCTTTGGTGAGAATTCAAGGCAAACTGCCTTTGGGAGATCAAAAGAGTGCAGTAATTCAGTGCTGGCAACATTCACAATATTTACTCTGGAACCAAGAGAGGTCATTTCAACAAAGCTTGATTAGCCTGGTTAGTCAATAGCCAGTGTCATTTCACATATGTTTGGCTCTTCTAGGTTTCTTCCACATTTGGCTGATGTAACTAAATGCAGGAGGGTTTTTTCCTTTTGTTAAATGTTGATTAAAACAAATTTTAAGACCACATATCCAAGCATACCAAAAAGTAAATTAGTAAGTAAAAATCTCAGGTCAAAAACATGTTACATACTTAGTCTGCAAAAATTTACATTCTAGCTAAAAAAACTGCCACAAAAAACCTCTTACTTATGTTTCTGTAATGTTAAAGTTGAGTTACAAATAGACAGTAGCAAGGAAGAATAGAGTTAGATCTATAAGATACTGCATTTAATTTTTTTTGTAAGTCCAGAGAACACGTACATCACAGTCAAAAAATAACTATAACAAGGTGAGATAACAGCCCTGACATTATACGTTTGTGAAAACTAAAGTTTGATGGTGACCTGCATCATGTGGAATCCAAAGAACAATATACAAATAGATTCACACCCTATCCAACCCACTGCTAGACTCCAGCGACTGGAGTAAGACCTTGCTCCCCACTGTTACATGAACTGCCCCTCTTCCAGTGACGGAACTTTTCCAGCTGACTGAAACAAAGGTCATAGCACAGCGGAGAAAAACCTCAAAATGTTGAGGAACAAAATTGAGCAGAGAACAAAACATTCATCAGCATTAACAGACATTTTGTATTGTCCACTGGCCGGGTAATGAGTAAACAGAGCATTAAGAATCTTAAAATCTCAAAACAGATTCTTGTCTCCTCTTTCCAATCGCTATCAATGGGCCATTACTGCAGAAAGGAATGTTTCTGAGGCATGATTTGTCATAGGAGGGCCCGAATCTGTGTAGTCGATAAATAAGGTGGCCTAAAATCCTCATTTTCCACTGATTTCACTGGGCACATAGGGATTTTGGTACCTAACAGCATCTGGCCTAAAGTGCCAACTTCTTTTTAAACTACCTTGTATTGTACTGAAAATTCCACATTTGGTGGACAATCAAGTAGTTCCAAGCATTCTGAGCACCCAGAATATTTTCAAAATAATAAGACCATATACAATCATTTCCTTCTCTTGTTTTTAAAGAATTTAGCCTAGAAATCATGCTGCAACCCTATTATGCTGAAGGTCCCGGGATGAGTCCCAGAACTGGGAATTGGATATTTTTTACTGGGCAATTTGAACAGAAATAATATCACCCCCTGGTAAAAGGGCATCCAGATTCCATGGTGATGGGTGCCCTATACATGTATGAAATCAATAATAAATAATTCATATGCTAATTTGAAAACAAAACCTACCACTGCAACTGGAGTACAAAAAGTGCCTTTGTAGTGTTTTCATTTATAGCATTTATGTACATTCTACAAAATATATATATATCTCCAGATCTCATAACATCAATTAAAGGAAATCATTCATAATAAAAGCGGCACTGACTTTTCTCCATTGCACCATGCAAAGAGAGCACCATCCTTACTGAAAGCAAAAACTTTGCAGTTTTTCCCGAAGTCCCTAAAAAAACATAACAAATACACATGAATAGTCAAATATATCACACAAAAGAGGTCTCTCATAAAACAAGATGAAAAGCAATGTTACAACCAGTTTCCATGCTGCTTATAGAAATTACTGGGGAGTATTTATGTTATAACAGATATAACAAAATCAGTCTGTGTAATTATACTTACGTGCTCGGATGGGGCAATAGTCAACTAACAAATACAAATATTATTGGTGCGTATACAAATGTAAAGCCCTCAAATATACCAATTTTCTAAGTTATTAACTTAGATTAAAATTAATTCATTATCAGACATTAGCACTCACTTTATGATTTTTTTCCAAATGAAAACTCTAGATGTATATTAAATATTTAGAAAAACAGTTTTATTTTCTGCAAAAGATGGAATGTTTAAAACAGTACCTTTGCAGTGTTGTATTTTCAGTAAAACTAGGTGGTCCAGTCACCATGTAGAATCCTTCAGATCCTCGCACTAGAAAAGAAAAAAGTTAAATAAACTATTACTCACTTTTAATTGGAAAAAGGTCTGGAGCTAGCTAACTTATCAATGTTGAGACTGATATTCCTTTGTTTATGGATCTTAGAGGAGTAGCCAAAATGAAGATTATATTGGAAACTTAATAGTGATCATTATTCAATGTCAAATGGTTTTCTTTTGATTATATAACAAAGCTTGATAACAAAATCTCTTTGCTTATTAATGAAAAGATCAAGCATGCCAAAAATCTATTTCTGAACAAGAAACAGAACAAAAATGAACTGGAAACTATTCTTATCTACAAGAGAAGGGAAATGTTCTTACATGAGGCCCAATTCTGCAAGGGGCAGAGTGCCCTCGACGCCCATCAACCTTCCAGGAAGCACTTAACACTGGGTTCATGACTTTCAATTAACACAAGAGTATCACTATAACATACCTTTACAATGGTATGAAAATGCTGTCCAAATATTCCACAAAGAGAGGATTAAAAGACAAAATACATGATGGGCATATGCTGAATAAAGATGGTGTCAGCAAAGAAAGTCAGGCTGACATGAGACAAGGTTTGGTCCACTGTGAAATCTGAATTTGAAAACTAAACAAAGCAAATAAGAAATAAACATTGGTAGAAAATGGAATGTGAATTCTGCAACGTGCTGCCTTGTTTCAGCTATTATAGCCTGTCAACAAAGTAGAACAGACATCCAGATTCATTCCCAAACTATCCATTAGGAAGGACTTTGTAGTGAATAATAATAATAATAAAAAAAATTCAGATTAGCTTACTTTCCAGAATAATTCCAAATTTGTTACTGAAGTCACAAAACAAATGTAAAGTGACAACACTTAAAGTCAAGTCTGATATCCCATGATATTAGAAATGCATAAGCAGTAGTTAAATATTATGCGTTTTCATAGGATATTAAAGATAGTAGGGGTTTTTTTGGTAAGTGTGGCAACTTTACATTTGTTTTGTGATTTCACCAACAAACGTGGAATTCTGATATTGTCACAGCAGCACATACATAGCATGGGAACGAATTTACACAGACACACCCCTAGGGCCCCGACCATGGGTATTCTTTCTGCTACCCAAGATCCATAAACCGGGAAATCCTGGATGCCCCCATCATCTCAGGCATTGGCACTCTTTCAGCAGGATTATCTGGCTACTTGGACTCTCTCCTCAGACCCTACGCTACCAGCACATCTTCGAGACACCACCAACTTCTTGAGGAAACTACATTGGTGATCTTCCTGAAAAACACCATCCTGGCCACCATGGATGTAGAAGCTCTTTACGCCAACATTCCACAGGAGGATGGCCTACAAGCGATCAGGAACAGTATCCCTGATGAGGCCACGGCACACCTGGTGGCTGAGCTTTGTGACTTTGTCCTCACCCACAACCATTTCAGATTTGGGGACAACTTATATCTTCAAGTCAGCGGCATTGCTGTGGGTACCCGCATGGCCCCACAGTATGCCAACATTTTTATGGCTGAGTCAGAACAACGCTTCCTCAGCTCTCGTCCCCTACAGCCCCTCCTCTACTTGCGCTACATTGATGTCATCATCATCATATGGACCCACAGGAAGGAGGCCCTGAAGAATTCCACCAGGATTTCAACAATTTCCACCCCACCATCAATCTCAGCCTGGACCAGTCCACACAAGAGATCCACTTCCTGGACACTACAGTGCAAATAAGTGATGGTCACATAACCACCACCCTATACCGGAAACCTACTGACCGCTATACTTACCTACATGCCTCCAGCTTCCATCCAGGACACATCACACGATCCACTGTCTACACCCAAGCCCTAAAATACAACCGCATTTCCTCTAATCCCTCAGACAGGGACAAACACCTACAAGAGCTTTATCAGACATTCTTAAAACTACAATACCCACCAGGGGAAGTGAGGAAACAGACTGACAGAGCAAGACGGGTACCCAGAAGTTACCTACTACAGGACATGCCCAACAAGGAAAACAACAGAACACCACTGGCCATCACGTACAGTCCCCAGCTAAAACCTCTCCAGCACATCATCAGCGATCTACAACCTATCCTGGAAAACGATCCCTCACTCTCACAGACCTTGGGAGGCAGGCTAGTCCTCGCTTACAGACAGCCCCCCAACCTGAAGCAAATACTCACCAGCAACTACACACCATACCACAGAAACACTAACCCAGGAACCAATCCCTGTTACAAACCCCGCTGCCTACTCTGTCCCCATATCTACTCTAGCGACACCATCAGAGGACCCAACCACATCAGCCACGCCGTCAGGGGCTCATTCACCTGCACATCTACTAATGTGATATATGCCACCATGTGCCAGCAGTGCTCCTCTGCCATGTACACTGGCCAAACTGGACAGTCTCTATGTAAAAGAATAAATGGACACAAATCAGACATCAGGAATGGTAACATACAAAAGCCGGTAGGAGAACACTTCAATCTCCCTGGACATTCAATAACAGATTTAAAAGTAGCCATCCTTCAACAAAAAAACTTCAAAGACAAACTGCAGAGCTACAACTCATTTGCAAACTTAACACCATTAATTTGGGCTTGAATAGGGTCTGGAGTGGCTGGCTCACTAAAAAAGCAATTTTCCCTCTCTTGGTATTGACACCTCCTCCTCAATTATTGGGAGTGGACCACATCCACCCTGACTGAATTGGCCTTGTCAGCAGTGGTTCTCCACTTGTAAGGTAACTCCCTTCTCTTCACATGCCAGTATATTTAAGCCTGTATCTGTAATTTTCACTCCATGCATCTGAAGAAGTGGGGCTTTTTACCCACGAAAGTTTATGCCCAAATAAATCTGTTAGTCTTTAAGGTGCCACCGGACTCCTTGTTGTTTTTGTGGATACAGACTAACATGGCTACCCCTCTGATACATAGCAGCACAGTTTGGATGATATATTTATTACCTAACTACTATAGCATCCCAAACCCAGAATGTACTAAATGCATAACAGGAAAATAAAGGGGCAGGTCTCTGCCCAGAGAAATATACAATTTGAATAAACTATGTATTGATCTATTTACTATAGATCAGCAGATATACTGACATTATGATCCTTCAGAAGCTTTTGAGAATGCTACATGGATCTTTCTCTCTTTCTTAGAAAAGAATTTAGATCTATAAATTAAAACTTTTAGTCTAGACTTTGCAAATTACACTTGGGCTGGTCTACAATGAACAAGTTTAAAAAAATATAAAAAGAATAATTAAAACATATTCAGCACATCCAGACCTCCTCTAAATACATTCCCTTGAAAAGTTCTTTTCATCGGTTTAAACATTATTTATCTTTTGTAAATGGTTTGTCCCTTTTCAAGTATAGATTATTTCAGATAGACGTTATAGTCTAGCACAGTTTGCAAATTACTACAAGATCAAATCATTGCCAGAGCTATCATGTATAAATGACTTATCATGGCCTTCATAAAAATACCTTGCACTGCACTGCAAGCCCCATATCTTTGTGAACTTCCAAGTTGAAAATAATAAAAAGAATAGCAATCTTCCTCTTGTGGAGATCGAGAGAGCTAGGACAAATATTACCCCAACTCCTTTTTTAAAAAAATTACTGTATATTATTTTGATTATTTTTATAATAATTGAATTTATTCTGAGGAGAAAATAAGATTGTTACTTAATTTTTTAATTCTAAAGGTTAAAGATTAATCATAAAGCAAAGATATTGCCTTAGTATATTCACATGAGTTGGCTACAACAGAATGAACAAAAATGACAAGTTTTGTGTTGCTTTTTAGTAGGGATCAAAACAAAATTTACTATAGGTTATCTGATAAGAGGCCCAATCCTTCTAGCTCTCCATACACTGATTTCAATGGAAGGTCCACATGCAGATGGTTTACAGAAGGGTCTGAAAGAAATATACACGGTAATATCTCTCAAAAGTTGGGAATAAAAAATTAGAATAATGTGTCTATGTCAGATTCTCTCATCAAATTCTAACATAAAAAGTTAAATCTGACCCTGTTCTAAAGGGGAAGTTGACAGCAATGAATTTAAATTAGAAACTAAAAATTGCAGAAAATTGATAAGGGAAGAAAAGAGCACAAGGAGAAACCTATGGCCAGTAAAATTAAAGACAACAAGAACGTGTTTTTGAAGTATATTAGGAACAAAAGGAACCATAATATATAATTTTATTAGTTCTTTACTAGATGGATTTTGTAGAATTGTCAATAATAATGAAGACAAGTCAGAAGTGTTCAATAAATATTTATGCTCAGTATTTGTGAAAAAGACAGATAATGTATTTAACGCATATGATGATGAAATACTTTCTATTCCAACAGTAACTAAGGAGGATGTTAAACAGCCACTGAAGTTAGACACCTTTAAATCATCAGATCAGGATAACTTGCACCCAAGAATTTTCAAAAAATTGGCCGATGAGCTCTCTGAACTGTTAATGTTAATTTTTAATAAGTTTTGGAACACTTGTGATGTTCCAGAAGGACTGGAAGCTAATGTTGTGCCATATTTTAAGAGAGTAAACAGGATGACTTGAGTCACTGTAGGCCTGTCAGTCTGAATCTGATTCTAGGAAAAATAATGGAACAGTTTATATGGGTCTCAATTAATAAAGAATTTAAAGAGGGTATTCAAACTAATGCCAATCAATCTGGATTTATGGAAAATAAATCTGGCAAACTAATTTGATTTTTTTTATGCAATTACAAGTTTGGTTAATAAAGATAATTCTGCTGATGTAATATAAGTAGATTTCTCTAAAACATGAGACTTGGTACTGCCATTTTGATTAGGAAACTAAAGCTAACAAAATCAACATGGCATGTATTAAAGGGATTAAATTAGCTAACTGTAAATGAAAACTCCTGTTCAAGGAGGTTGTTTCCACTGGGATCCCACAGGAATCGTTTCTCAACCCTATGTTATTTAATATTTTTATCAATAACCTGGAGGAAAACATAAAATCCTTACTCATAAAGTTTGCACATAATACAAAAATTGTGGGACTGATAAAAAAAACAGAGGACAATTCACTGAAACAGAGTAGTGTGGATCACTTGCTAAGCGGGGTGCAAGCAAAAAAATATGTTTTGGTGTGACTAAATATAAGGCCACACATCTGGGAACAAAAGTAGGCCATACTAATAGGATGAGGGACTCTGAAAAACACTTGATCACAATGGATAATCAGAAGAATGTGAGCTTCCAGTGCAGTGGAATCTGATGTGATTTTTAGATGTATAAATAGGGGAATATTGAGGAGGAATTGGGAGGTTACATTATCTCTGTATTTGGCACCGATACAACTGGTATTGGAATACAGTTCTGGTGTCCACACTTCAAGAATTATGTTGGAAAAATTGGAGAGAATTAAGAAAATGGTCTGAAAATTATTAAAGGACTGGAAAACTTACCTTATATTAAGAAACTCAAAGAAGCTCAATCTATGTAGCTTTATTAAAGAGATGCTTAAAGGGTGACTTGATTACAGTCTGAAAGTACTTTAACGGGCAACAGAAACTTGATAATAGATGGCTCTTCAACCTACCAATGAAAATGCGTGCAGCCCGCAGTTTGTCCACCACTGGACTAGATGATCACGCTGGCTCCTTCTGGCCTTAAAAATCAGTAAGTCTGACTTGCAGTGAAAATCACTCACAAATATAGCAGTTCCTCAATGGTGTCTGAAGGAGTTAAAAAAAGTTCTACACATTTTCAATTATTTTATTCTGTTCTTCAAAAATTCTATTGATGGAATGATCTTATTTCCTCTATCATGCAGCATTTTAAAAAAAAGAATAGTTATTAAAGTTTTTACATCTTATTAATATTTGATAGTCTCATTTTTCAAATCACTTTCACACAAATATTTTTAAAAAAATCTTAAAAGGAAACTGAAAAACAACCCTTACTATGACATAATGGTCATATATATCAAATGGACAACCTGATATCAATATCTTAACATCTAATTATGTCTACACTTGCACGTTTGTCAATAAAATTTATACCACTAATGGGTGTGAAAAAAACATCTCTCTGAGTGACACAAGTTACATTAACAGAAGCACTGGTGTGCACAGAGCTATGTTGGCAGGAGGCGCTCTCCCACTGACATAGCTACCACAGCTCATTGGGGGTGGCTTAATTATGCCAGCCTGGAGAGCTCTCTCCCATGGGCATAGAGCGGCTACATGGGAGATCTTAAAACAATACAGCTGCATTGGTACAGCAGTGCATCTGTAAGGTCTCCAGTGTAGATGTGGCCTAAATCAGTGATATTTACTTCTGGGGGAATTCTGCACCACTGCGCATGCGCAGAATGTATGTCCCTCGCAGAGTTCTTTATTTCCCTGCAGAAAAATGACTTTATGACATGGAAGCAAAGGGAAGCCACCAAAGCGGTCATGCAACCCTTCCCAGCAGTATGTTTTGGGTGCCCAGGGCAGCCGGCAGAGAGGTAAATCACTGTGGGGTGGGGGCAAGACTGGGAAAGACTTGGCTGGTGGCTCCTACCCTGTGCCAGGCTCAGTTCCTAGTCCCGCTGGGCTGGGGAAGATGGGACTTCCTCTTCCCCTGCACAGCATCGGGGCCGGGTCAGACTCACCCCCAGATTTCTCCACCAGCTACAGGAACTCTGCAAACTCCCACCCCCCGGCACTTCCTTCATCCATTGTTCCTCAGCTGCAGGGGGAGGGGGTCACTATACAGGGAGCTGCTCCCCCATCATCCGTCCAACTCCCATGCATCCAAACCCCCTCATACCCACCCCCTCCCGCACCCAGAACCCCACATGAACGAGCCCCAACCAGCTGCCCTTGGATCCGAACCCCACTGAGCCCCAGTCCCCCAGCACCTGGACACCCCCATACCCAGCCCGTCACTGAGCTCTATCCCCCGCAAACCCAGACTACCCCTGCTGAGCCCCAACGACCTTCACCTGGACCCCCCCCCCCCGCAGAGTTCCATTACCATTGCACCCAGAACCCCCAACAAGCCCCTGTGCATCCAGATCCCGCCCCCACCCCTGCCCCCAGATCACCCACTGACCTCTCCCATACCCAGATTGCCCCACACAGAAACCTTTCAACCCATACCAAGCCCCTCCACACTTGGATCCTGCCATGCTGAGCCTGCCTGCCCGCACCTGGCACGGAGGGGCAGGGCTCTGGGGTGTTTCTAGGGCAGGACCAGTCCTTGCACTGTATCAGGGTTGGGTGCAGCCTCACCACTGAGTTTGTGTCCAAGGGGAAGGGCAGGAGATCATTATGCGTCTCCCCACCTCTGTGCAACCAGTGGCCTGTGCTCCCCAATGCCATGCTGGAGCCTCCACATTTATTTGACAACATTTGCAGAATTTTAAATATTGCGTGTAGAATTTTTAATTCTTTGACGCAGAATGCCCTCCACTTCCTTGGCATTACTCTCAGAAAGAGTGAAGCACCTGTGCGAGGAGTGCTCCCTGTGCAGCTTGACATTGTAAAGACCACAGGCAGTAGAGAACAGTGCAAGAGACAGAGCTGACAAGGGGGCAGAAAAATCTGAACAGCTGAAATCCCCATTACATCCAAGCAGCCAGGAGCAAAAAGTGACTCCTCACTTCCAGAGGTGAGGAACAGAAGGAAAAATGCATTCCCTTCTTTCCAGGTAGCCTGGAGAGGTGGGAAAGAGAAAGACAGAAGATACTGTATTGAATGGAGTCTGAGCATACCACAACATGCAGTAAAGACAGTACTTACATGAGTCACCTTTTATGTAATGATTTCAGAACACTTTACAAACAATAAATGTAGACTCTCTGCATCCCAATGAGTTAGGGAAATATTTCCATTTACAGATAGCAAAATTGAGGCACAGAGAAGTTATGTGGCTTAGCTATGGTTACAAAGAGTCAGTATCAGAAATGGGAATAGAAACTAGGTCTCCTGATTCCCCTACACAGTGCTCTAATCACCAGACCATGCTGCTTTCCTCTTAAACATGCTCTTTAGAACACTGATATTTAACGTGGGGAACCCGCTGAGAAACATTCTTGAACTAGCAAAGTACCATATTCTGCACCTGCCAGTGTTCCTATATAATTTTAAGGCATAGCCTGATGTAGAAAATAGCACAGTGGTCCAGTCCTGAGGTAACAAATAAATTGATCACTGGGCAGGTGTACATTCAAAAGTAAAGGTCAAAATGTTCTGGCTAAGAATTAGCTATGAAACACCGTCCTAGCCATTGCAGCTTTCTGGTCAATAAGCAGCAGCGAGTCCCACAGAACCCCAAGGTTCTGATTAACAAGCACTGATCAAGCTCCTCCAGCTGAAGGAACAACTATCATTATCATCAATTTCTCCAGTGGAATACTCTACTCCACCAGCATAATCTCAGTTTTAGCAGAGACGAACCGCAGCTAACTCATCCAAGTCCTGATTTCAGCCAAGCACTAAGTACACTGGGTCAATCCTATCCACCAAGTTTTATGAAATGCAGATACACAGCTGGCTGTCATCCAAATACTGGAGATACCACAACGCATACCTCCTCACTATCTCCCCTAGCAGCCTCACCTATATAATGAAAATGAGGGCAGCACACTGGAATGCTCTGGAACTCCAAATATGAAGGCCTGGGCACAGCATTATGCTCTGTATCCTATCAAAATGAATCGAAAGGAATTTAGCTATTTCAGAACTCCATACACTCCTACTAATAATTACAGCCACATTCTCAATACCGCTCAAGGTAAATAGTATCAAAAGCAACTCCAGATCTAACAAAGTAACATGGGAAACTCCAGGTCTGTGTAATGCTGCACGCCGATGTAGCGCACCAAGTTAACAATACCACAGCCTCTCAAACAGCAGAACTGCTCAGGCGCACGACCACGTGCGAACGGCACACGTGTCACGCTGAACCCAAGACGCTGCCTTGCCACGCGAGAGTGTGGTGGGATCCCATTGGCAGGGCAGCTTGTACGGACACGGCCCCCTCCCTTCGTACTGAGGCGCCAGGCGGAGATGGAGCGTGTGACGCTCCACAGGGCAGAGACTCAACGGCACCAAGCGCAAACTGGCCATCACAGCCCGCGCTCGAGAAACGTGCCGGGGCCACAGGGGACACGAGGGCATGGGGCGGGGGACGAGGGCAACCAACGCAGTGAGGCCTGGGGGAGGGAAGGAACCGGGACACCGGGGCCAGAGCGGCAGGGAGACGATGGCTCGGCTGGGGAGGGTGCCGCTGACAGTAGAGTGGGAACAGGACGGCAAGGGCGGCGGGGCAGGGTTTAGCAGCGCAGGGTGACTGGAAAGTTCCCCGCAAGGGGAACGGAGCAGGCGCTGCTCCTATGCCGCTGGCCTCAGCCATTGGCACAGAACCCACCTGCCAAAAGCGGCGTGGAAGGCGCCATGTTGGGTCGGACGCAGAACTTCTCTTTCCGGGTCAAGGGTCACCAGCAAACACTCTAGAAAACACACGTCGCCCAGGTCTCCGATAGCGGGAACCACCTCCTGGGCTACGTGGGCTTCTGTGGTCATGTGCTTCGAGGAAGTGCGCCTTCCTGCCTCAGATAGCCCCCCGTTACCGTTGACCCGGAAGTAGTGGGGTAGGGCGAGCGGGTTGGAGGCTCAGTGAGAGCGGAGAGCTTTGCCCTTCCGGGTGGCCGCCGCCCCCCTTCCTCCCCGCGTTGCGTGTTTCCGCTGGGCGGGACGTAATCTCAGTGCTTACGCTGGCAGCGGTCTGGGCGAAGCGGGCGGCGTTGAGTGCCTGAGACCCCCCCAGCCCGGCACAGACTCGGCGGTTGAGTGGCCAGGCCGGGACCGTCGCTTCCCTCACGTCCACAGAGCAGCGGGGAGGAGTAGCCCGGGCCCCCGGCGGCGCGGGGGGAAGATGGTGGCGAAGCAGCGGATCCGGATGGCGAACGAGAAGCACAGCAAGAACATCACCCAGCGGGGCAACGTCGCCAAGACCTCGGTACGGGCGGGGGCCCCTAGCCGTGCTCTGGCAGGCGGGGGCGGAGAATGCCCCCAGAGCGGGGCCGGGGGAGCGGGTAGGAGGACCCTGTAGGTGAACCGCTTTATTCCCTCTGGCATCTGGTGGGAACCTGGCAGGGCATGGGGAGCTGTGGGGACGGAGCATGTGGGTCAGTGCGCGCCCTCAGAGCCAGGGGGGTTGGCTTGGTTGGAGGGGAGTTGGCCCTGATGCTGCTGCTGCTGCTCTCCCTGCAGAGAAACGCCCCCGAGGAGAAGGCATCCGTGGGGCCCTGGTTGTTGGCGCTGTTCATCTTTGTGGTTTGTGGCTCAGGTAAGCGTTGCATAGGGGTCACCTCATGCTGTGCCCCCTCCATACTTGAGAGGGAGGCCAGGCCTTTCCCTGCCTGTGAGCAGAGGGGCCAGAGTCCTCTTGGAACAACTCCCAGGCCTGTGGCTGTGCCCGCTCCTCCTCTGATCACTGGAGAAAGCCCAGCAGGTGACTGATCTTTCTTGGGGCTGGACTGAAAGGAGGTACTGATTAGTGTGCAGGTGAGATGGGTGTCCCAAGTGGTGTCACTCCTCACTGCCACCCGCTGACAAGAGTTAAAGAGGAACTAATTTAAATGATGAATCTTGAAAGATGCAAAAAGCCACACATAGACTTGCAGGTTTTCTGTGTAGTTATTGATCGTAACAAACACATTGGTCAGGTGGAAATGACTTTACTATATAAATGAGAAAGCTATTAAAAATATTTAAAACAACCTAATATTAGCAAGTTAGATGTGTATCTGCTAATCATATTAACTTTAGTGAGTACCTGTACACTGTGATTGGGAATATCTTGTTAGTAGTGCACCTGTTTTGAGATTATCAACCTTAACCTTGCTCAAGGTATGGCATTCAGCCATGCAATTTGTATTAGATAACAGAGTCTAAAGGATCAAGTTACAAACCACTCAAAGTAGGGTTTTTACACCTGTATCCTTTATTGCTTTAGCACTGTACTTAACAGGGTAAAGCAGAGTAACCAATCTTTAGTGCCTACTGTTGGTTCCTAGTAATATATCTATGATTAACTTGTTAGAGAAACTTCTTTTTTCACATTAGACAATATTTTGTTTTTCTTTGATCAGTCTCCTTTGCTGAAAAGATCCATATAAATAGGGGGGAGCCTTAACTTTTAAGCCATTAAGAATACAAAGGATATACCCTTTAAAGGGATCTCTGGCAGTTTTTTTCAAAATTGGCCATTTAAGAAAAAAACTTGTGCGCCTTCATGAATGTGTGCGATTGATGTGTCTGTTGATTCTTGCAAGTATTAGCTATGATTTGTTTGGCCTGTTTGGTAAGCATCACTTGTATTCATCTTTTCTTTTGCAGCTATCTTCCAAATTATTCAGAGTATCAGGATGGGCATGTGAAGGCGCTGACCTTAAACAAGTTGTTTTCATCTTCCTGTGAATTACAATGAACTGTCATTCCTAATGTTTGATACCCTGGTCTAAAAACTTAATTCATGATACTGTCCTGCTCCAGAACGATTTTCCATATTGGCCATATGTCATTCCAGGTTCCTTCACGAGTCATTCCAAGTTTTCTAGTCAATACCACAGTGCCTTGAAAAGCACCACATGTATAAAGCAATAAAATTCTATTGTTGATCTACAATCGTGGACCTACTTATTTAGTGAAGTATACATTTTTTTTTGTGTGTAGATATGTTAAGTTGTATGCAGTGTAGGTACGTAGGAACTACTACATCTGTGTAAACACCAGTCTTGAGATCTGTTAACCCTATGTATAAATGGAAGTGGTTTTATTTAAAATTGAGAAGCGGGGATTCTTTTAGTGGCTGTACTATGAATTTAAAGCACACTCAATTAAGCTGAGTGGGCTTTGTTGCATTACATTGCTTATCTAAATGGAACATCATGTGTAGCCGTCCCCCAGTTTTACTATAGCATGTGGCAGTGCATTAGCGCTTATAATGGTGGAACACCTTATTCCATGCCCCTTGCAAGACTATCCTCCTAAAACAAGTGTTTGTTAATGTAAAATCAGCAGGTTTTACTTGATGAGGCTGACTAAACATGACAAGGCAACAACTGCTTCGGGAATGCTTTAGTACTAACAAGTTAAGGCATAGCAGCTGTGATAAATGCTGCTGTTGAGACTGTCAGTGTTAAACTTTTGTTGGCAGCAGTGTATAACTTGGCTGTAAATACTTCTTGAACCACTCAACCATCATACACATGCCATTTACACGCACACAATACCTCCAAAGAGAAGTAACATGTTTTCATGTGAACCAAGCTACTGGGTCCAAACCTGCCTTTGTCTCTAGCACTTAAATATTTCCCCATCAAGCACCCCAGTTGCATTCAAATAACCCTAAAAATCTGATTTGACTTCCTTGTGTATAAGACTGAAATTATCTTTGTGATGCAATGTATCACGCCTAGTTTATTGCAGAAGTCTCTCAAAAGCGTAGGCTGTCAAACTACCTTTTGTAATAGCTAAGTCTAACGTAAAGGTGGAGTCGGTCTTCCATTGTGCACTTCTTTTGGGAAAATAAAGGTCTGTTTTTCCAGCATGTTTTTTGGGTAGAAGAAGGGGGTATTATTCAAATTTGGTTGCATTAAGAATTAACTAGAAAAATAAGCTATGCTACTTTCATAGGGATGTGTTACTAACCACCTAGTGGCAGATCCTCAGCTGCCTAAGTCCACTTGAAATCAGTGGGCTTATGACAGTTTATACAGCTGAGGCTCTGCCCCATAGTTTAGCCAGACAAGTTATGTTCTCTGTCCTTGGAAATTGGTATAATTTGTAAATGAAAAAGTTTGTGTACAATTGCAGTACTATTTTAAATAAATTACTTTTGAAATGTGAATTGTCTCCCTTTTAAACTTGTAGGTGCTGACCATTCCAAACTAAATCTTCTGGTTTAATGGGAAAATTAGCTCCTAATTTTTTTTGTTAGAGTTGTCAATACCTTTCTATAGTATCACTCAGAATGAATTTAAATATCATTTTTTGCTGTATTTTATGTTGTTCAATAGTTTATGCAAACTTGATTAAATGAGATGTTAAGTTTTGGTTCAGTCCAGTGTGAATAATTTTTTTTTATACTCTGCTGTTTAGTAGCCGAGTTGGCTGCCTCCAGCATGGTATAACAATCCCACGACAGAGTTTAGAGAAAACATGGAGTAATTGCTTATTTTTAATCAGACATGGATGATGATCTTGATGTTACTGAGCCTTATGTGGTTATAGTGAGAGCCACATAGCTTGAATGAGAAAGAAGTGAGTTTATTGCTTTGAGTATCATAAATGTACTTTAATACATTATTACAGTTGGAAAATGGTAGTATCTAGTTTCCATAAGGCTAAGTATTCCAGTTTTTCTTTAATCAAATGGATTGAAACTGTAGTCAGATTCATTCCCGACTAATACCTAGTTTTGGCTGTACAGTTACTAATGAGAAGCTTTTATACGAGTCATGTACGGTAACAATTTGGTCATTAACCCAGAAAGAGCATTGCTATGTAACTTAGAATTAATAAAAAGCACTGTTTAAAACAGGGTTAGATTTAATAAAGCACTAGGAATTATACTCTAGGGCCTAATTTTGCATTGGCAGGGGCATGAACTAGCCAACCTAATTCAGTTTCCATCTCACTAAGTATTAAACCTTATGCTTAAATGAGAAACAGGTCTGATCATTAGAAACTATTAATAGAGCCACTAACATTATATGTAAGGCCAGCTCCTTAGCTGGTGCAAAGTGGCATAGCTCTACTGAAATCAGTGGTACTATGCAGATTTGTCAGATAAAGACCTAGTCCATGGTAGGGGCCATATTTGATTAGCAACAAAATGTTTCCCATAATACTGAAGCATCTCAGATTACAGTTATGAAATACATGTATATGGCCAATCGCTATTATTTTCCTCTTTGCACCATGTCTTTTTATCCAAATATGTAAAAAATGGGACTTGTCTCATTATAGAACCTTGAAGAAAAATTAGTCTCCAAATCTTAATCATTTTGTTAGTGGTAGCTATTTGCCAATAAATATTACCTAATACAGTCAATGGGTAAGTGTCAAAGAGTCAGGCTTGCTTCCACTTAAAACCCAAGCACTACTTTCAAATTTGGATTTAGTTTTCTTTGCAAACAGATGATGTAGGGAAGTCTCAGTGTTATCTAAAAATACAAAGTTTATCAAATCTTATGATGCAATATATTAGTGTAATCTAACGTAGCACAGGTAAGTACTTTGATTTTTTTTTTTTAAACCATGTACTATTCTGTTACTGCAAGTCAACAGATGGTCATGTTATATTAACTGCTTTAGAGGCAAAGGAGAACAAAGTCCTCTGCCTTATTCTGCCTTATGAGTGGTCCTGAGGAATTAGTGGGCTCATTAGTAAGTGAGGCAGGATTTGGTCTTATTTTACATCATAAGCCAGTTTCCTGAATTAACTTCAGCTTGACTGCTGTATGAATTAGAATTAAATTGCAGTCAGTACATTACCTATAATAGTGTCCCTAAACCAGGCTATCACCATACCTACTGGACCAGTGCCAAGGATACATTTTCATTCAACATTTAGTATTACACTACCAATATTTTTCTTATGATACAGAATCTGCTGCAGCAATAGACTAATCTGTGAGTGAGTTTTTCTGTAATGCCTTGGAAACTATGAAACCTCCTGAAGTGATTAAATGAATAGAATTATTTCAGTTAGATTGTTGGGGGAAACCTTTGTAGAACTTACAAATTCTAATTTTTATGAATTATGTATAACTAATCCTCAATATTCATTGAATCAGCTATTTGCTGACAGACCAGGTTAGGTACACATCCTGTCTGGAAGCAGCTACACAAAGAAGTCATTAACATGGAATGACTGTGCCTTAGGAGAACAATGAACATAGCTTGGCCAAACTCCTTAATAAAAGAAACTAGTTATTCCATGAAGGGAGGTTGGAGCAATAGAAATTAGAAGCTGCTGTTAAAAATCACATGTGCTCTTGGAACTATTTGACCAATGGACCAAAACTAGAAAGAGCTTATTGCAGGAGCAGAAAGAGAGGAGGATCTGGGGATCCTGACTAACCAAAAACCCAAAGGAGTCTGAATGGTGAAGCGGCTGGGGGGTGGGTTTTTACATGCAGGTTTTGTTTTTGTATGGATCTATGCATCTCCGCTTTTGCCAGGAATAAAATATGTGGGTATCTAAAAAGTCACTTTCAAATCTTCTGAGTTCCTTACTGTAACTGTCTTATGTCTCCAGAACACTGAATTGGAATAGCCAAGAGGATGGAGCTCTGAGAAAGTGTTTAAGCTTTCAGGGAGGTGTGGGAGGATAGATTTCAGCACTTATCTTGGGTTGAGGGATACTTCCTCTTTACCATATAGATGTAGCTGAATGAGATTGGGAGGAGCTCCCTCTCACTGAGGGAGTCTTCCCCCTATTTGCATGACGGTATCTATCAATATTTTTGCATTAAAAAAAGGATTGTAGCCACACTTTTGGGTTAATTAATGTATCTATGAAGCCAAAGCACATGGGCATATTACAATAATGTATTTGTAATTTACGGGTGAAGGACTCATTGCTTTCCAGTTATTGCTTGTCTGGGCTTCTAGGCTTCTACAATGCTAAACTTTTAAAGCCATAGAGATGCCATGCTTAACTTTTAATCTTGCTTCCTTTCTAACAATTCTTAAATATTATACAAAAAGTGAGCTTAATTAGAAAAATAAAATTGTTTCATAAGAATGAAACAAATGCATTGACCAACCCAGTACACATCTCTGATTGACAGAAGATGATGAGCAGCATAAACGTGACTATTCTGTTAAGTTCAGTAATAAAAAGAATGCACTTACTATGATAAGCCCTGTGTTATGAGGTATGTACTGTTTTCTGTGCTACTTCAGAACTACATAAAACCTTTCTTAATAGGTTTGATGTTTTTTGTTTAAGTGCTTCCATTAGGAAAAGGAAGTTGAACCACAGAGCTGTGGTTATTTTAAAAGCCCTTCCTCCCCCAAGCAATGAAATTGAGACAGGGAAAACACTGCATCCTGCTCAGTTATTACATAGGGCTCCTAACACATGACGGTCAGAAACACCCACCTCCCTCATTTAAATGGAGATTTGCTTCATTATGGACTGCAAGATTGATTCCTACAGGAATTTGTTTTGTCTAAGCACAAGCAGGATAAATTCAGAAATCTAGTATTAAGGATAAAATGTTAACAGACAAATGCAAAGATGATGTCATCTGAACATAACTTTACTGTTTATCAAGAATCCAATCTGCACTCAGCCAGATTGGATTCAATAGGTTTTTTGAATCAATAGGTTTTTCTAATTGTACAAACCACATCCACATGTCAGTCCTTCTAAGCAGGCAGGGATACTTTTGTTCTGAAAGCATGACTGGTCAAAACCACATGGAAAAGTATTTACCAACAAGAGTTTCCCCCTTGCTAATTGCATTTTACATATCTTCACACTTGGTAATTGGCATTAAAAACTCACAACAAAGATTTAATAGAGTGCGCTGTAGTGAGGTCTCCTATTAGTAAGAGTTTATTATAAGAAAAATGAAACAGCAGTGGTCAAAATAAACTAGCAAAGTATAGTTTACATCACTGTTTCCTATAAGCTGTGCATATGCACACAGATCCTAAACCCCCCACACAAAAATTTGCACAGAAGAAATTTTTTGCACACACGGCCTGTCAAAAACTAGAGGGAACGTTAGTTTGCATACACAATTTGCAGAGCTAATATGATATGCAAAAGTAGTCTAGCTTTTTTGTTCACTTGATTATAGTATTCCATAATTTACAGATGATCTTTCATTAGTCAACACTATTATATTTGCTAATAGCTTTTAAACAAAGCTAAACTGCAGTAAAGCCACATGCTTTTATGAACAGAATCTCACATTTTTTGTTGATATGGTGGACTTATCTTTGATAAAACAATATTCATTTCAAAATCTTAATGCATATAATGCAAAAAGAAATAAGCATTGCATCATTCTTAAATAAAACAGTTGTAGCTACATGGTGTAGCTTGCAGTTTCTCTTCTGCATTGTAGCTGTATTTTTTCTTCTTCCTGTCTTGTACGGCTTTCCTGAAATGCAGCACAGCCGAGTGAGAGTAAATGCCACATCCAGCTGCTTTTAAAAGAAGCAGACTTCCATAATTTGATTGTGTGGCTCAGCAATGTTTATTGTTATAATTTACTATATTTAATGTCCTAATAGGCTGTGATATCACACAAATAAAAATTCAGAAACCTTTGTATTGCTGGAAGAAAACCACTAACATGCACCAGGCATCCTGATAATTTACATGAGCAGGGCTCTTGTCGGAGGGGAACAACCCTGAATGTTGTCCTGGATCCAACTATCCTTTGTTGTTTGGTGAGTCAGAGTTACCTCATTTTATAGTTTGAGAAACTTTGGCTGAGAAAGGTTGTGACTGGCTCAAGATGACATAGCAATCAAAGTAAGCAATAAAAAACCCTGTTGTTCTGGCTCAGTCCCCTGCTCTAACCAGCAGGAAGTACTGTTATACAGTCACATGGAGGATATGGTATGGGATAGTACCTGTGGGTTGTGGTGGGAGGAGGAGTTGGCCTCAATTCATAGGAGAAGTAGGAGTTACACTTATGTAAGGGGAGAAAGATACAGGGGAGAGACCTTGATAGGTGTGGACAAGGGGGAAGTAAAGCAGTTTTCCAAAGCAGAGTACTAGGAATCATCCTCTGGTCCCCCTTAAGCAGTGACAAGAAGTGGACAGGAGTAGCCTTTTCTAGGTCCTGCAATTCCTGACTCCAGCCCTTCCACCAGACACTATAATACCACTTCCATGGGAAAATAATTTACATCACTAACAATTGTACAGTATCAACAGTGACACCCAGTGGGCAGATCAGTTAATCACACAGCAGAAGTCTTCAGCAATTTGAGTAGTCATCTTTCTATAATGACAAATTAGCCCTGATTAGCAACTCTAAATAGACACGCTCTCAGCTTTTGATGGCAGAGCAAGAGCAGCAAGATTATCCAAGCACTTGCAGAGTGAAAACCACATGATGAGATGAAAACAAATAGCTTGTTTCCTTAATTACCTTTAAAAAAAAATTTTTTTTAAGCCAAAATGTAATGAGTAAGGTATTTACATGAATACAACAATTGCTATTGCCATCAGCAGGAGAAAGGAATGCTGACATGAAAGTCTCTTGTCTTAGATTTTAGCTTTTTTTTTTTTTTTTTAAAAATCAGGGTTTCACAAATCTTTTCCTAGTGTAAATCACCACTTTGAGATCTTCTGAGGAAAAGTGCTCTGTAAGAGCTAGGTATTAATACTAAAATATAATAGAGAAGTTGTCTCATACATGATCACTCCTTCCATTCCAGATTGTGAAAATCACTTGCAAATCCAGCCATGATCAGATAACTTCCCTGTGACAATTACACCAATTGCTTAGGTGGAAAAACAAGATTCGAAAAGTATTCACTGTTCTCTTTTAGTGCAAAATGGCAGCTAGAAACTACAAGGAGGAGCCAGCACCATGTGACTAGCCACTGCTCCATGGACTACCACCAAATGGTCTGTGTACCACAGTTTGGGAACCTACTTTATGTAAGAGGCTTTCTAAAGGGACATTGTCAACTTGTCTTGACAAACAGTATATCCAAGGCACTATTTCCTGGATGATGCTTTTCATATATTAGAAGAGGCTTGAATAGCTTTGTGAGGGTTTGTTTTTTTAAAATACACTGGGATACTCTAAAAGGAGGAGATTACTGCAGGTGACTATTAATCACCATCTTGCAAATGGCAAGGTAAATATAGTTTTCACTAAACTTGAGGCCTCTGTGTTAGATGTTTGTTGTGGAGACAATTATTTCTTATGCTGTTATGCTGGGAGTAGGTTTCATTGGCCCATTGTAAAAACACATAGGGAACTAGTGGGGCAACTTTCCCTAGCAATATTATAGGCCCCATTGGTGTGGGTGGGCAGAATTGCAGGTTCTAGAGGACAAATTCTGGGAAATTAGAGGTGTTCTTACCATGCCAACAAGTGGCCAGGGAAGAATGGCTGCCTGAGATGGCCCAGAGTAATATTGATGTGAAGCCAGGTCTCTGTGCGCAAATACCTCTGAAAATAAAGTGATGCCAAGGAAGGGTGAACTCACCATTGGCACACCCCTGCAGGACTGGGCATGGCATATCCATCTCTCCTCATCTAGTGCCTCCCAACTCACAGTGGTCTGCTTCTTTGCATGACTTAGCCCTCCAGCCAGACAACATTTTAGTCCCACCCTCCTAGGGTAACAAAGTCTAACAAAAAAACAAAACAAAAAAAGTCCTGTGTCCTTATAAAAGGTCTTCACCCCTCAACTTTGGGCTGCATGGCCCACATACCCTTTTCTCAGGGCATCCAGTAGTCCTTTTCCCATTCCCATGGCTGGTAGGTACACAGGCCCACTCACCATTATGCCAGCCCACAGATCCTATAACCATCAGCCAAGGTCTGTTCCATCAGGCTCCTTGCTGCTGCCTCCCTGGACTTCTTCCTACCAAGCCTGCTAGCAGGCCTCTCCAAGTTCACCCTTCTTTCAGCACTAGGACTCACAGAACTCTCCCCTGGAATCTGCCAACAAATCCCCAAACCAAGATTACAAAATATCTTCTGCCCTTCTGGGGCTTGACCTTTCATGTCCCTTACTTAATACCTCAGTTGAATACCTCCAAGGTCTCTCTCTCCCTGGAAGTCCCCATCCTGCCTTTTTATTACAGCTCACTACCAGAGTTTACTCCACTCTGGTAGCAGCTCCAGTTCTTTCCTGGATTCCTAGCAGACTTCTCTACTTAGAAGACATTCCTAGGGCTAACTTTCTAGGTTTTCTCCTCAATTCTCTAATCCTAGACAGTAACTACAGAGTTTCTCTTCCTTGTCCAGGACCCCTTTCTTTATACTAACCACCTACCTCTTCCCCTAGCAGGGACTCATGTTCAAATTAGACCTGGCCCATCCCCATCCTCTAGGTGCAACCAGGTATGTTAATTGACCTCACCAGCTCCAGTTAACTCTTTCAGAGACAATATGGGGTATTTACCACATCACAGCTGTCTATGGTGAATTGTAGGAATGTCTGAAACAACAAATGCCCAGTCAGAAATGCTGTTTAACAGAACTGTGTTTCAAGCGGGGCCATGGGTGAGTTATTGATATGGCTGACAAAACTGTTCAACTCCTTGAAAAATCAGAACATGGCAATGACATTACATGTGGGTACTATCTTAGAATAACTTCTGACATGGCCCAAGCCCAAGAGATGTAACACAGCCCATTCAGTAGGTTAGTCAGAGCTGATCTTGATATAAGCCTCAATAAAAGAGGATGAAAGAAAGAAGTCAGGAGAGCAGCTTCTGCATTAGGCCAAAGAGTTCTTGGAGAGTAATAAAGAGCTCGGGAAGGTACCATCAAATTCAGAATCTGACTGTCCTTAAATTTGTGTCCATGCTGACTTGCATTGCCAAACATCATGATACAACTATCACAGCCCAGCTTCAGGACATGATAATGTTGTGACCCTGCAACTCCATTGGCAAAACGGCTCCACGGCTGTTAAAGGCTGAGTATCCTTAAGTTAAAGCACTCTTCTAGGTAATTTTACTGACTCAAATTCTACATACTAATGGAATAATCATATGCACAGGAAAACTTAATTCCCTCTGTTAGCAAATACTAAATTCTCTCCGCACTCTTATTTCTGTCTCACTGTCTCTTAGTCTCATCCCAACCAGTTTTTATTTATGGTCAGATTTCCCTATTTCCACTAACAAGTCCCCCTTGCAGGTTACAGGGGAGGGGACATTTACTCCCCCTCCCCCCAGGAAATCTCAGGGATAAGCACCCACATTTGAGTTTTCCACAGAGAGCAGCCCTTGAAGAAAAGATTGTGATGACAGGCAGTGCTGCTTGCAGAAATATTACCAGTGACCTAGCGTTCCAAAGTCCCTCAAAGATTAGAGTTCTTGTGCTCAGCCATTGTCCATGTTCTTTTAAAAGACGGGGAAGTGAATTTTGCTGAATTAAAAACAAATCTTTTTAAGTCAATTTTTTTCCTCAGAAGGTAGCAACAAACTTGGGTTGGGAGAGGAGAGGGAAGTGAGTCAAGTGGGAAACCTCCAGCTTTTCTTTTGCACTGTAGGCAGTTCTGGGAAATCCTGCCACATGCTGCAGAATGCACAATTTGTTAAGGGTGTTCAAACAGCAGCAGCAGCAACCAACCTTCCTTGAAGATCCTGGTGGACAAAACAACGGACTGATGGGCACATTCAAAGATGGATTTAATTAATGAGTGCATGTGCAGATAAAACAAGTTACAGTGTCAGCTACAAACTGAACCAGAGAAGGGAGCAGAAAGAAACAGGAAGGTCAGATGAACAGAAAGTGACAGAGAGATATAAATGTGAGGAAGTGAGGATAGTTACAAAGAGAGATGGCTAGGGTCAAAGCAAGTGGGGACATGTAAATTTGTGAAACTAATTTCTTTCTACTTGTGTAAATGCAGTTTCTTAAATGTCCTAGGCTAATCTGATGCATTCCGTTGTAAGCTTTCTGCCAGCAGGTGGAGACAAATTACCAGCAAGTCACTTCCTCACCCTATCAGCAAAAGTCTTCCCTAAATAGCATATCTTTGTGAGAAAGGAAAGGGATTCAGAAAGGGACTGACTAACCCAGTTCAGATGTGGACTCCCTCTAGTCCCATTGTTGAGTCACACGGACAATTTTTTAAATCAGGAATATCTAAAATTATATAGACCTTAATCCAGAGCTACTTGTCATAGACAGTTTCTCAGAAAAGCAGGCCATTTTATCTAAATCCCCCTCAAAATGGATTTATTCTTATTATTTATATGTATTATCATAGCACCTAGGAGACCTAGTTATGGACCAGGACCTCATGATACCCAGTTTTATACATCCAACTTTACATAATTTGTTCTTACCCTTTCAGTTTACATATCTGTCTGACCTAGGGGTTCTGTACTGTAATATCTGAGCATCACCCAGATCAGGAGAATGGCATAGCAAGGTCCTTACAGCTATACACTGGGGATAATAATACTGACCAACCTTGGAAGTAGTTAATGCTTTAACAGGTTTCAGAGTAACAGCCGTGTTAATCTGTATTCGCAAAAAGAAAAGGAGTACTTGTGGCACCTTAGAGACTAACCAATTTATTTGAGCATAAGCTTTCGTGAGCTATCCGATGAAGTGAGCTGTAGCTCACGAAAGCTTATGCTCAAATAAATTGGTTAGTCTCTAAGGTGCCACAAGTACTCCTTTTCTTAATGCTTTAAGTACTTAAGTACTACAGCTTACCAGAATGCTCAAAAAATTTTCTAGTTTCTAGGGAAATGGAGGTTACTTACCTGTAACTGGAGGTTCTTCAAGATGTGTGGTCCCTATCTGTGTTCCACATGTGGGTACACATGTACACTAGGTGCCTGAGTCTGGAGATTTTTAGTAAGCAGTGTCCATTTGTCTGCACATCCGCAGTTGTTCTCATGCTCTGAACCAAAGGTATAAGGGACGGCTCAGACCAGCACCTCTCCAGTTCCTTCTTCTGCCACAAATCCAGTTATGAGCAGCAGCAGAGGGGACAGAGGGCAGGTTGTAGGCTACAGCTAGAGACCACACATCTCGGAGAACCTCCAGTTACAGGTAAGTAACCTCCATTTCTTCTTTGAATGATGGTCCTTATGTGAATTCCATACATGGGAGATTAGCAAGCAGTAGTCAAACAAGAGGTTGGTGGAAGGATGCAGAAATGATGGCTGTCTGTAATACTGCTATTCCACAAGTGTATCAGTAGTAGAAGACTGGACCAAAGTGTAATATCTTGTGAAGGTGTATAAGGAGCTCCAGGCAGCTGCCCGACATACCTCCAGTAGAGGTATGTCTCACAGAGATGCAGCAGAGGTTGCTTGTGCTTTGATGGAATGGGCCTTCAACCCCGTTGTGGGAAGGATGTGAGCTATTTGGTAACAAAGGATAATGCAGCCAAAGATCCATTTAGAAAGTCTCTGCTCAGATACAGCTTGATCTCTGTTACGGTAGCAAAAAGTCCAGGTGCCTTGCTAACTGCTTTTGTTCTTTGCAGATAAAAGTCCAGAGCTTTTCAGACTTCTAGAGAATGAAGACTTCTCTCCTCATCAGAGGCATGTGGTTTTGGAAAAATATTGGTAAGTAAATGGTTTGACTCAGGTTAAACTCTGAAATTAGTTTTGGGGTGAATTCTGAGGGGGAATTCAGTTGTTGTGGGATGAATGAAGATAGTGAGGTTGTTGATAGGGAGATGAAAAGCGCTGATTGCTGCTAAGTGAATCCATAGGGAACTAACAGAAACTAGATATTTTAAGGGTAACTGGATATTCTAGAATAGCAGGGATCCCACTCAACTTTGGCGGTGTCATGCCCAAGAGGAGAAACACTTCTACTTGGCTGAATAGCATATCTTAATAAAATCCTTCCTACTTTGGTTGAGAATAGATTGAACCACCCTGGAACATAAATGCTCTACTCCTGATGCGCATCAAAACACCAGGCTTTGAGTTGCAGTGGTCCCAGGTTGGGGTGCCTGAAGGTGCCATTGTGGAACTCTTTCTATAGCTTTGTGATGGAGAAGGGAATCCACTTTTTGATGCAGAATTTCCCTCTGAGATTGTTCGCTGAAAAGGAAGAGGGAAGGAGGTTTGTGAGTAGGGATTGACAGAAGCTTGATCAGATAGATATAAGGAATAATTTTCAGTACCCATTTGTCTGTTGTTAAAGCCCTCCAATGGGGGCAAAGCAACCTTCAAAAAACTGAAGGGCAGGATGATGTGGTATCAGTAAAGAGTCACGGGTCTCACTGATCCCTTCAAAATAAATTATTTGCCTGTGGGTTAGAGTGAGGTGTGGCAGGGGGTGTTTCAGGAGGTGGGTACTTAGGCCTTTGTACCCTCTGTCGTTTGCATGGTGGTTCCTAGGAGCATTGGTGGTAAAATGGTTGAGGAGGAGGTCTTGCTCTGTACCGTTGCTTGTCATGCTTCCTTTTGGGGCAGCGTTATGGATACCCAGAGAACAAAGTTTGTCCTTGAGAGAGTGGAGAGATTCATCCATCTTTTCTTTGAACAAGTTAACTGTATCAAGGGCAGATCTTGAATAGAACTTTACACCTCTCTAGGGAAACTGGAGCATTGTAACCAGGCATCTCTCTTCATGACGATTGCCAGTTATCCCTTTGGATACGGTGTCCAGAGAATTTACTGCAGTCTGGGGAGAGGTTTTGGCCATTAATTTGCCTTAATTAAGGGATGCAACTGAGCTCTTGTCTTTCTGAGGAAGCTTGCCCTTAAAATCCAACAACTTCACATAATTAGTGAAATCCTATTTAGCTAGAAGGGTCTGATTATTTGAAACTCTAAATTGGAGACAGGTGGAGACCTTCTTCCATAGGAGGTTGAGCTGTTTGGCACCCTTGTCTGAGGGTGTAGTTTTTGGGTACTGAAGACTGGAGTACTTTCAGTGCCTGCTTGATCCACCAGAGAGTTGGGTGGTGGGTGAGAGAATAGAAACTCTGCTCCTTTAGATTGAACAAACTAGCACTTCTCGACCCTCTTTTTGGGGGGAGCACAAGAAGCAGGAGTGTGCCAGGCTGTGTAGCTGAATTCATGACAGGCTCATTGATCAAGAGGGCCACTCACGTGAGACCCAAGGGTTGGAAGATGTTCAGCAAACTATCTTAATGCTCCTGATCCTCTTCAAGTTGTATCTGGATGGTCATCAGGCAGAGATAGTGAAGATGGGGTAACCACCTCTGGGATAAATGATTACATTGCTCCCAAAAGTGTTGGAACCATCAGTTCCTGTTCACCTTCAAGAAGGATGTTAAAAAAATTGGAGATGGCTCAGAGAAGACTCATGAGAATGATTAAAAGATGAGTATGCATGGCCTAACTGTGGTAGACTCAAGGCACTCAAACTATTTAGTTTATCAAAAAGAAGCTTAAGGGGTGACTTGAACACAGATTATAAGTACCTCAACGGGGAACCGAAATTTGATAATACAGGGATTTTCAATATAACAGGCAAAGATATAACAAGATCCAGAAGTTGAAGTTGGACAACTTGAGACTGAAAATAAGGTGCAAAATTTTAACAGTGAAGATAATCAATCATTAGAACAATCTACCAAGAGCTGTGGTAGATTCTCCATCACTAGAAATTTTAAAATCAAGATTGGATGTTTTCATAGAATCATAGAATCATAGAATATCAGGGTTGGAAGGGACCTCAGGAGGTCATCTAGTCCAACCCCCTGCTCAAAGCAGGACCAATCCCCAATTAAATCATCCCAGCCAGGGCTTTGTCAAGCCTGACCTTAAAAACTTCTAAGGAAGGAGATTCCACCACCTCCCTAGGTAACGCATTCCAGTGTTTCACCACCCTCCTAGTGAAAAAGTTTTTCCTAATATCCAACCTAAACCTCCCCCACTGCAACTTGAGACCATTACTCCTTGTCCTGTCCTCTTCTACCACTGAGAATAGTCTAGAACCATCCTCTCTGGAACCACCTCTCAGGTAGTTGAAAGCAGCTATCAAATCCCCCCTCATTCTTCTCTTCTGCAGACTAAACAATCCCAGTTCCCTCAGCCTCTCCTCATAAGTCATGTGTTCCAGACCCCTAATCATTTTTGTTGCCCTTCGCTGGACTCTCTCCAATTTATCCACATCCTTCTTGTAGTGTGGGGCCCAAAACTGGACACAGTACTCCAGATGAGGCCTCACCAATGTCGAATAGAGGGGAACGATCACGTCCCTCGATCTGCTCGCTATGCCCCTACTTATACATCCCAAAATGCCATTGGCCTTCCTGGCAACAAGGGCACACTGCTGACTCATATCCAGCTTCTCGTCCACTGTCACCCCTAGGTCCTTTTCCGCAGAACTGCTGCCTAGCCATTCGGTCCCTAGTCTGTAGCGGTGCATTGGGTTCTTCCGTCCTAAGTGCAGGACCCTGCACTTATCCTTATTGAACCTCATCAGATTTCTTTTGGCCCAATCTTCCAATTTGTCTAGGTCCCTCTGTATCCTATCCCTGCCCTCCAGCTTATCTACCACTCCTCCTAGTTTAGTACCATCCGCAAATTTGCTGAGAGTGCAATCCACACCATCCTCCAGATCATTTATGAAGATATTGAACAAAACCGGCCCCAGGACCGACCCCTGGGGCACTCCACTTGACACCGGCTGCCAACTAGACATGGAGCCATTGATCACTACCCGTTGAGCCCGACAATCTAGCCAACTTTCTACCCACCTTATAGTGCATTCATCCAGCCCATACTTCTTTAACTTGCTGACAAGAATACTGTGGGAGACCGTGTCAAAAGCTTTGCTAAAGTCAAGAAACAATACATCCACTGCTTTCCCTTCATCCACAGAACCAGTAATCTCATCATAGAAGGCGATTAGATTAGTCAGGTATGACATTCCCTTGGTGAATCCATGCTGACTGTTCCTGATCACTTTCCTCTCATGTAAGTGCTTCAGGATTGATTCCTTGAGGACCTGCTCCATGATTTTTCCGGGGACTGAGGTGAGGCTGACTGGCCTGTAGTTCCCAGGATCCTCCTTCTTCCCTTTTTTAAAGATTGGCACTACATTAGCCTTTTTCCAGTCAGCTGGGACTTCCCCTGTTCGCCACGAGTTTTCAAAGATAATGGCCAATGGCTCTGCAATCACAGCCGCCAATTCCTTTAGCACTCTCGGATGCAACTCGTCCGGCCCCATGGACTTGTGCATGTCCAGCTTTTCTAAATAGTCCCTAACCACCTCTTTCTCCACAGAGGGCTGGCCATCTACTCCCCATGCTGTGATGCCCAGCACAGCAGTCTGGGAGCTGACCTTGTTAGTGAAGACAGAGGCAAAAAAAGCATTGAGTACATTAGCTTTTTCCATATCCTCTGTCACTAGGTTGCCTCCCTCATTCAGAAAGGGGCCCACACTTTCCTTGACTTTCTTCTTGTTGCCAACATACCTGAAGAAACCCTTCTTGTTACTCTTGACATCTCTTGCTAGCTGCAGCTCCAGGTGCGATTTGGCCCTCCTGATTTCATTCCTACATGCCCGAGCAATATTTTTATACTCTTCCCTGGTCATATGTCCAACCTTCCACTTCTTGTAAGCTTCTTTTTTATGTTTAAGATCCGCTAGGATTTCACCGTTAAGCCAAGCTGGTCGCCTGCCATATTTACTATTCTTTCGACTCATCGGGATGGTTTGTCCCTGTAACCTCAACAGGGATTCCTTGAAATACAGCCAGCTCTCCTGGACTCCTTTCCCCTTCATGTTAGTCCCCCAGGGGATCCTACCCATCCGTTCCCTGAGGGAGTCGAAGTCTGCTTTCCTGAAGTCCAGGGTCCGTATCCTGCTGCTTACCTTTCTTCCCTGTGTCAGGATCCTGAACTCAACCAACTCATGGTCACTGCCTCCCAGATTCCCGTCCACTTTTGCTTCCCCCACTAATTCTTCCCAGTTTGTGAGCATCAGGTCAAGAAAAGCTCCCCCCCAGTTGACTCGTCTAGCACTTGCACCAGGAAATTGTCCCCTACGCTTTCCAAAAACTTCCTGGATTGTCTATACACTGCTGTATTGCTCTCCCAGCAGATAGCAGGAAAATTAAAGTCACCCATGAGAACTAGGGCATGCGATCTAGTAGCTTCTGCGAGTTGCCGGAAGAAAGCCTCATCCACCTCATCCCCCTGGTCCGGTGGTCTATAGCAGACTCCCACCACTACATCACTCTTGTTGCTCACACTTCTAAACTTAATCCAGAGGCGCTCAGGTTTTTCTGCAGTTTCGTACAGGAGCTCTGAGCAGTCATACTGCTCCCTTACATACAGTGCTACTCCCCCACTTTTTCTGCCCTGCCTGTCCTTCCTGAACAGTTTATAACCATTCATGACAGTACTCCAGTCATGTGAGTTATCCCACCAAGTCTCTGTTATTCCAATCACGTCATAATTCCTTGACATCACCAGGAACTCCAGTTCTCCCTGCTTGTTTCCAAGGCTTTGTGCATTCGTATATAAGCACTTGAGATAACCTGCTGATCGCCCCTCATTCTCAGTATGAGGCAGGAGCCCTCTCCTCACAGACGTTCCTGCCTGTGCTTCCTCCCGGTATCCCGCTTTCCCACTTACCTCAGGACTTTGGTCTCCTTCCCCCAGTGAACCTAGTTTAAAGCCCTCCTCACTAGGTTAGCCAGCCTGCTCGCAAAGATGGTCTTCCCTCTCTTCATAAGGTGGAGCCCGTCTCTGCCCAGCACTCCTCCTTCATGGAACACCATCCCATGGTCAAAGAATCCAAAGCCTTCTCTCCGACACCACCTGCGTAGCCATTCGTTGACTTCCACGATTCGACGGTCCCTACCCAGGCCTTTTCCTTCCACGGGGAGGATGGAGGAGAACACCACTTGCGCCTCAAACTCCTTTATCCTTCTTCCCAGAGCCACGTAGTCCGCAGTGATCCGCTCAAGGTCATTCTTGGCAGTATCATTGGTGCCCACGTGGAGAAGCAGGAAGGGGTAGCGATCCAAGGGCTTGATGAGTCTCGGCAGTCTCTCCGTCACATCGTGAATCTTAGCCCCTGGCAAGCAGCAGACTTCTCGGTTTTCCCGGTCAGGGAGGCAGATAGATGACTCAGTCCTCTGGAGGAGAGAGTCCCCGACCACCACCACCCGCCTCCTTCTCTTGGGAGTGGTGGTCGTGGAACCCCCAATCTCAGGACAGTGCATCTCATGCCTTCCAACCAGCGGAGTCTCCTTCTGCTTTCTCCCCTCAGACGTATCATCTGGTCCATCTTGTTTTTCTACAAGCTATTCTTTAATTTAAGCCCAACTATTGAATTTAAAGCAGGAATTAATACAGGGAAGTCCTATAGCCTGTATTATGAAGGAGATCAGACTAGAGGATCACAATGGGCCCTTCTGGCCTTCAAATCTATTAATCAATGACTAAAAATTTCCTGCAAACATTTGTGTTTGCCAGGCAGATGTGAACAGATACCTAATGTGTCATTGTGACATACACATGGCTATTTAGGTGCCTCTGTGTGTGTGTGTGTGCGTGTGTATATAAACAGATTTTCATACACACATCAGGTGATTTCACAAAATTTAGTTCTGTATGTGCATGTATGCACTTGTGCATGTTTAACTTTGCTCTGTGTTTTCAGTTCCCTGATGTATTCTTTCTGTTTCAGTGCTTCAATTATATGTCTTCTTTGAAAATAACAATCACGGAACACCTTACTTTAAATGGGCACCAGATGCCTCAGCTTCTGCATTACCCACAAATATGTGTGTGAGAAAAACCACAAAAAAATACATTTCCTGGTCGTGAAAAGCTAGGGTGCTACACACATAAATGTGCACATACACTCATAGATATTAAGGTCAGAAGGGACCATTGTGATCATCTAGTCTGACCTTCTGCACCACGCAGGCCACAGAATCTCACCCACCCACTCCTGCAATAAACCTCTCACCTATGTCTAAGCTATTAAAGTCCTCAAATCATGGTTTAAAGACTTTAAGGTGCAGAATATCCTCCAGCAAGTGACCTGTGCCCCATGCTGCAGAGGAAGGCGAAATGAATAGTATCCAAGAAGCAGAGAAATCTGTGGGATAATTAAATCAAAGCACTCACTAATTAGGGTTGTCACACATCCGGTTTTCGACTGGAACACGTGGTCAAAAAAGGACCCTGGTGTTAAAAGTCCGGTCGGTGGTGCAGCAGGGGCCTGGGCCTAAGGCAGGCTCCCTGCCTGCCCCGGCTCCGCACGGCTCCTGGAAGCAGCTGCCAGGTCCTTGTGGCCCGCACATTGCCCCTAGTGCCAATTCCGCAGCTCCCTTTGGCTGGGAACCGCGATCAATAGGAGTTGTGGAGGTGGCGCCTGCAGTGTGAGGGTGGCATGCGGAGCCTCCCTGGCTGCCCATGCGCCTAGGGGCCGCAGGGACCTTGCGGCTGCTTCCCGGGAGCCGCGGTAAGCACCGCTGAGACCCCAAGCTCCCTCAGCACCCTAACCCCCTTGCCCCAGCCCAGAGACCCCTCCTGCACCCAAACTCCCTCACGGAGCCTACCCTGCCCCAGCCCTAAGCTCCCTCCTGCAGCCCAAACCCTTCATCCCTGGTCCTACCCCAAAGCCCACACTCCCAGCTGGGGCCCTCATGGCCCCTCGCACCTCAACCCCGTGCCCCAGCCTGGAGGCCCCTCCTTCACTCCAAATCCCTCATCCCTGGCCCCACCCCAGAGCCTGCACCCCTACCCCCAGCCTGGAAGCCCTCCTTCACCCCAAACCCTTCATCACCAGCCCCACCCCAGAGCCCTTATCACCCCACAGCCTCCTCCCACATCCCAACCCCTTCCCCCAGCCCAGTGAAAGTGAGTGAGTGAGGGGGGATGGAGCGAGCAGGGGTGAGGCCTCAGAGAAGGGGCAGGGCGGGGGTGTTCAGTTTTGTGTGATTAGAAAGTTGGCAACCCTATCACTGATTAGGATAGTCCAGTGTCCAGGACAATTAAATCCATGTTTTTTCAGCTCACACTGCCAAGAAGCTTGCCAATTATTGTCAGTTTTTCTAACGTTGAACTAAGTCCACCAGAATAAGTTCGTATCGGTCAATGAAATGCTAACTGCTAGTAACAGCGTTTAGTTACTTCTAACTTAGGCCGGATGACGCAGTGGTGTAAGGTTCCCTTTCCTAGTAGCATTCGCCTGAACCATGCAGTCTCTCTTGCTTCAAGGACATTAGCTGGAACATTATTTTCTGAGTAATCAGTTTGAAACACTCAGGCTAAACTCACGGGTCTGCCAACAGAAATGGCTGGGCTGATGGCCAAAAGGAGGAATTACAGACCAGAAAACTCTTCAAATCCTTCTTCAAAAAGAAAAGGAGTACTTGTGGCACCTTAGAGACTAACAAATTTATTTGAGCATAAGCTTTCATGAGCTACAGCTCACTTCATCGGACGCATGTTACCCTTACACAGAATAAGGAACACACTTCTTATTATCCATACACAGAATAAGGAATCCCCACCACTGCGTAAGTAACACAACTGAGAAGCTGACTACATTAACATTAAATAACAGTTCTAAACAGAGAAACAATTGTGCAAAAATGGTGCCTTCTTATTGAACAGATCTGCTTCGTGTGTGTGTTTTCAAGGTCAGGTCTGATGGCTTTAGTAACTAAAAAGTTTTCACAGCTTTTTACTCCTGTTAGCCAAGCAGAATCAATACAGCCGAGACAGAGGAACAGAGGCTAATCCAGCTCTTGTATCATCAATAGAATTGTTAAAGTTCCAATTGCAGGGCCAAACGCTGCCCTCAGTTACACCTGTGCAACCCCATTGACTTTGGCATATAGAATCTTTCTTACAGGTGATGATGCCTGAACCAGAAAGTTCCCTGTTTGACTTTCAGATCCCAATTGCAGGGCTGGCAATTAGGGGACAAAATACAAAACACCCTATGTATTTATTAGAAAACTACTTGAAGTTACTGAAATATAATAAATATAGGCTTTCATAATGCCATTTTTATAACATATTTTCAGAAAAGAACCACACTTTACTATTTTAATTTTGTTTAGTACAAATGTAAGCCATACAAAATTAGTATAGCACATATTAACTACAAAGAAGACTCCTCACACAATGGGTCAGAGTACAACTACATCTCCCTATGCTCCTAAACAAAAACAAAAACAAACAGAGATGAGCTCTGCACTATCCCCTGAAGGCTGACAAATTTGGGCTTACTTGGACTAGTGGGAAATGAGTTGTACAGTCCAAAGCCTTCTATTCAAGATGCCCGGACATTCAAAGCTTAGGACTATGAGCTGGAGCGTATCAATGGACCCGCACCAACATAGTACTAACTAAGAGAGAGCTCAGGTAGCTAGAACCCAAACCACATAGGACTTCAAAGATCAATATGAATACTTTTCACTGCGCTCTGAAACAAATGAAAATCACATATTCTATGGAGCCACTGGTGTACCATGCTTCCTGTGACTAAATCTACTAAAATGGGGCCATCTCTACGCACAGCAGCTGAATCTTCCAAGCTGTCTTCAAGTCTTAGAAATAATCCAGCGTAGAGGCCTCAGATACTGAAATAACTGCAGGGCGTTCTAGATCTCAGAGAAATGGTCACCATTATGCCAAGAACCAATGCCAAGAACCAACTTTTGTCCACTGACACAACTGAGTCTCCAAGAGCAATTAGGAATCCCCAAAACACATTATCCTGGGGGCTGGCCCTTTCAGGAGAGTCAGGCAGCAGACTATCTGTGATGTACTCCTTTAAGGGAGAACAAGCCAACTCAGACCCATTTGGAAGTAATTAAATTCCTTGCTGGCTCGTTAGCCTCTAATTAGCTAATGAACCTGACACAGCTGAGGTGGTTCATAGAAACAGGAAACTCCTGAGATAAGGCCCCAGGAGAGCTCACCAGAGCAAGAGACCTGGAGGATATGTTCTGAAAAACAGGGAACACCGAAACAGAGTCAGGAAGCACCTACAGTAACACTTGGCCAGAAGAGGATGATATAGGGCAGCTACACCCTGTGACATCCATAAACTGCCAGCTTCACTGGAAAAGGGTGAGTACACCCTCTCAGTGAAAACAGTAGGCAGCATCTGCCAACCAACCACTACACCAGACTGAGCCAAAGCAAGTTCACTTTCATCCAAATCTGTATCTTGGCCAGGCACTGGGACACCAGAGACACCATCTGAATCAGCTGAAAAAAGTTTTAGATGGGGTGCAAAGCATTGAGTGCAGCTCAGAGGCAGACTGGAGTTTCACAATCTGACCCCATGAAGACCGCTGCCCACAACACACAATATTTCATTTTGGTCTAGGTAGCTTTGCTTGGACCAAGTTGGAGCAATGCACACTGGGATTTACAATCTCCATGGCTTGTACCTACTTGGTGATCCAGATGTCTTACTATTTAGATGAAATATTTGACACATGCAAATGAAACCTGCTCAAAGTAAAACTCAAAGAACCGTACAGTTGTTTTTTGCTAGTCTCAAGGATTAGCACAACTTCAGACCATGGAAGGTTTTGAAAATTTTTAGTTGTACCAAAAGTGTTCTTCAGCACACTGACCAGAACAAAAGACAAGGAAAGCTACTTAAGGATCTTTTTTTCCTTATTCACCAATGTCTAAACATTTTGTATAGCACTGAGATTCAATACTCACCATCAGTATATTTTGCTATTTATTTTCTCACATAATTTAAATCCAACCCCAAAGCATATACACATCTGTGTAGCCAAGATGTTTCTCTTATTATAAGCAGGTTTTTTTCCTTGGGGAAAAAATGCTGGTATGGAAGAATTTTATTTGGATAAAAGAATCATTGGAAGACTTCAGCTGATAGAAAAAGGAATGACCGGAACAGAAATGGCCCATTTACAATTCCCATGTTTTCCTAGTCTCATCTCAAAGGTCAGCCTGGTGCTTTTTGCCATGAGTTGCCCCTTTTCTTGAACAAACACACATTTTTTTTTTTTTTTAAAAAAAAGTGTCAAAAACCAATTGGCTGACCTAGCCACTAGCAGCTGGCATTGCTGTCCTGTGTGTATTTACAGTGCCAGCCAGACCTCTGATGTTCTAGGGTTTTGTTTTCTTTGTTATACACTATAATGTGATACAAATAGTCTGCAGTAGACTGACTGACTTAACTGGTGCTTTCGCATATAAAACAACAAAGAAGAGTCTTTAGAACAGTGGGGAGCTGGCTGACAGTGAATACATAAAGAATAACAGCCCCAGATACAACCTTACAGTGACAAGATCAGTTAATCAACCAGTAGTGCTTGCTTTATTTATTTTAAAAAGGCCCCCAATCAAATCTTTAAAAATTGTTTGTGGATTTTTCAGGTTGAGGTATCATCTTTGGGAGAGTTTCATGCTTATTCTCTCTCTCATTGTCTGTCTCCTATCCCACATGACTGGCTTCAGCACCAGCAGAGGACTATGTTTGTGACCACATAGCGTAGTGCCTCCTCAAAGAGGCAGCAGAAATTTGAAAAATTATGACTACTTGGTCTTCCTGTTTCACTAACTTCTTGAACTCCTGCCAGCTCAAGAAAGTGCTGATGTTGGTGAAGAGGTAGAACTCAGTATTAGGAGCATTTAAAAACAAAACAAAACAAAACCCAGAGGTTGAGAAAAAAAACAGCCCCTGAATGCTGTAGGACCTGACTTTTTCTTCCTTCTCATAATTGCTTTCCTATACAAATCAATGTGTAGAAAAAGTAAGGACCTCCATTAAATACATTTTAAAAAGCTCAATCCAGTCACTGAATGGAAATGGAAAGACTGAATAGATGGACAGGAAATGTTCCCTCAACCTGTCAGAATATAATTACACTTTGTAGAGAAGATTGTTGTCACATTATAGTTTGGATTAGAAAATGAACAAAGTTGTTACTCTGGGTAAAAGTAATTAAAAAAAAATCAATGTTTTGTGTATGGTGGTAGTGTAACCCAGGCCTGTTTGGTGTGGCACTTTGTCCCCCATAGTGGTGGCTAGACCAGCAAGAGATTGATGAGCCTGCTACAGCTTTGGTTAAGACAGATGTGTCTTTTAGCTCATGCAGTAGCAGCTTGTGCATTAAGCTCCAGAAGTCTGAGGTTTGATCCAGGCCAATGATGACCGGAATCTGTCAGCATTACAGTAGCATCAATATATATTTACAGTTGAGACTAGTATACTCTTTCACACATGAATTTCAGTGTCCTAAAATCCATGAGTTTATTTTGTGTTGAAAATTGCTGTATCTCAAAGGGATCAAGGTGGGGTTAGTGCTCAAGATGTAAGGTCACTTGAGGGGATTCCCATATTCAAACAACAAAAAAGTTTCATAACATTTTATGCACACACCTGGGACTCAGACTATGAGGAGCCAAGTCAAATTGATATCTCCCATTTGGGATTGGTCTTAGCCAATGTCTGGCACCCACTGCAATTTGGAGAACCATTAAAAATGTTATTTGAGGTGGATCTACAATATAGCACAAAGCCAGTTCTGGGTGGCTCAAAACCCACTCTCTCACCAACAGAAGTTGGTTCAATAAAAAAAAAAAAAAAAAAATATTACCTCACCCACCTTGTTAAGCCAAAGAGAAAGTCATCTGCACATGCACAGCAGAACTGGGTCTCTTTCTAGCCAGAACATTTTCAGGCAGCCCAAGTGGGTGGCTTAAAATAACAAGTGGTTTATTGAATCTGAATTGTACCTCAATACTGTGAATTAGGAGTCCCCGCCCCTGCCCCTGGCAACTGAAGAAATGTATGTTGTGAGCATTAGTTGCTCTTTGCTGGCATTCTCAGGTGCTCCTGAAGGTTGTGTCCTCAGAGAAGCTTCTGGTTTAAGAGTTGACATTTCAAAGTGTTCTAAAATTCATGTGCATCCTCAGATTTTACTTCAATGAAGTACTGTCAAGGAAAGTGCATTGAATAGAGCAGGGGTTCTCAAACTGGGGGTCGGGACCCCTCAGGGGGTCATGAGGTTATTACCTGGGGGGTCACGAGCTGTCAGCCTCCACCCCAAACCCTGCTTTGCCTCCAGCATTTATAATAGTGTTTATATATAATGTATTTATATAAAAAAAAAACAAATTAAAGAACTGTTTTTACTTTATTGGGGGGTGGGGGGGGTGTGTGTGTGTCGCACTCGGAGGCTTGCTATGTGAAAGGGGTCACCAGTACAAAAGCCTGAGAACCACTGAAATAGAGGGAATATGAAAGACTCCAAGTAAGCAGCATGCAACGTGTTTAGTTTTAATCACATGGCATGCTCCTCACACTTTTCCTTAAAAATGAGCACAATAAAAGGCAGGCCAACTGCTGCAACTCTCACCATCAGCATGATCAAAAAGGGTTGCTGAGCATCAATACAATAGGGCTCTCTGTAATGAGTGTAAGGACTGGCTTAAGCCCCACATTGACTAAATATTGTGCCAGCATACAGTAACTTGTTCCTAATGAAAAAACAACAAAAAAACAAAAAACTTTTCTACAATTCATCCAGTCAACACTTATCAGTTTCATCTTTCAGAGTGCTATAGCTTCTGTGAAAAAGGAGTCCAAATGAAGTGTCACACAACAGAAAATTAATCAGATGGTCCTTTTTAAAAGTTGCAAACTTCAATGATATTCCTCCCCCAAACTGCTACAGAAGAGAATCAAGCAGTGAAAACATAATTAAGAATGCTCTCATCCCTATTAAAATGGAAATCCTGGTGTAACTACTACCTCATTGTAATATTGCTGTGCCACATATGAGCTGGGGTAGAGTTAATGATACAAGTTGGGTCATTTTGGTTAAGGTGTTCTTCAGATACAGCCACGCCTTGCCTCTCAAAAAAACCCCAAAACAAAAAAACAAAACAAAAAACACATATTCCGTATCATCTGAAAGGATAAAGTGCTAGGATGTCAGATGAGGGTCATCACTCAAAGGAGGGCAGAATTAAGATTGTGAGGCAGGTCTGGCGTGTACCACAACTATTTCCTTATTTACCAAGATTTAAGTATAGGGGCACTCAACCTTCTGGAAGGATACAAGACACTGTAAACTGTAACTCTGTTAATCACGTTTTAGGGCAAATAGTAAGTTCCTATTTTAATTTACATTTTAAGAATAGCATCTAAGCCTATTAGTAGTTATTGCTCACTAAAAACAAGGTATAACTTCAATTATGTTAAGAAAAACGGTTATCCAATCTAAGATTACATTTTGAACACATCTAGAGTCAAATAGTTCAACAAAACTGCAGTTTAATTTCAGAAAATGTGTTAAAATATATATATTTATACATCAATTTCTGACACTATGTGTTAGTATACACAAATGATGGTCTCTCTTGAAACTATTTATGAAATGTACATTTTTTTAATTTAAATACTCAATATACACTGCACTTAATCTGCATGTTGCATTTATTAAATACATTAAAATCTGCAATGTAACAAAACGTTTTCTCATACGAAATTCAAAACACCATTTTAAATGAACAAAAGATGGCTCACTTCATTTTTTAAACTAGTGCATAGTACACTAGCGCAGCTCCACCAACACCAGCTGTTCGTTCTTTTTTTATTTGACATTGTTCACAGACTATTACATATTACAATAAGAGTGCTGGATAAAAACATGAGGTACGAAAGTGGTTCAAAGATTATAGGTCATGCAGATCATGCTAGACAGCAAAGAAAATTGTGAATGAGAAAAACACTAAATAAAAATACATAAAGAATGTGCATTATAAAATAAAAAAAACTCAATTACACAGCTTTGCTTCTTTGGTTACAAAGTAGGTTGAACAATTTCACAGCTTTTTTATTCCCACCCCCCCAAAAAAAATTATACGAAATGTCAAAAAGCAGAGGAATCATGGCAATTTCTCTCTATTAGAAAGTAGAAACAGAAATGAGCAAAGTTTTCTTCATCAAAATAGCCCATCAATTATTTATTATATCACAATAACTGGTGACTACCTGTACAGATGCACTATGGTCTTCATACTTACACTCTATACAAAATGTACATTCAAGCTGGGTCTTGACTACCGTCAATAAATACCAAAGGTAAATTGCCATTAGTGTTAGAAATATGCCAGGATTCTTTTGTTCAATTATTGCCTAAACATTTTATCTATTAAACGCAATCCCGTCTATCAATTTTTACTGATACTTACATTTATTAAAAAAAAAAAATTAAAAAAAAAGTTCTGTGACATTGTTCATGTACATTATGAAAATAGCAGCCCTGTAATAAATAAAACAAATAAATGAAACTAATATAGGCAAATGTTACTTATACTGAAAGAACAGTGGCTCTTAAGATGAATTGTTACTTCTTACATGAGATAGCAAGGCTCAAAGTAATCCATGGGTAATGGAAACCTTGGAGAGCCCTCAAAGCTCTTAAAGACCCCACTCATGCGCACCAAATAAATGCATATGCTTTGCATTAACTCCTTCTACCATTTCCCTTGTGCACTGATGACATAACTGGACACCAACTGCGCTGTATGACATCTCAAAGTGAGGGAAAGCTCTTGTAGAATGATTGTCTAATACTGAAAAGGCCAAAACACACAACTGAAGCATGGCTACTTGCTTTCATATAAAGTGGAAAGAACACCAGTGGCACACAAGGACAGATTGCTTTCAGTTTTTTCTTAATGAGAAAAGAAAAGCTTTACGCTGAGGAAACATTCGGCTGCTGTGGAGGTTGCGTTGGCTGAGGAGGCTGTACTGTCACTGTTTGCAGTTGTGAAGTGCTACTAGGATTGGCCTGTTGAGTTGAGAGTTGGGATAACTGATCATTGTTTGAAAGAGATTTTAACAGTGCATTTTCTCGTTCAAGTAAAGAGTTTCTTTCGATTAATTCTTTTATTTGTTCCTTCAGGACTTCCACTTCTTCTCTGACTGCATACATCAAATGGCTTTTCACCAGATCCTGTGAACAGTAAGTCAGTAGTTACACAAACTGAAACAGCAGAGTTTACAATACAACTCTGTCCTGCTCGGTCTTAAAATGTTAGTATGATTTCACTTATTCCATTGAAGTACATCTGGTTCCTAGTAACACTAGAAAATATTTATCATTTTAGAGCAAATAATCTAGCACCTGAGAAAGTTGCTGCAAAATGTCTCCAATCTGAAAGGCCACAAAACACGGCATGCTAAATGGGTTCTACTACACAACAGAGTAGGCACAGGCACTTCCATTTGCATTAAAACTGTAAGGTCTTTTCTACTCCACAGGAATTACAAAAGTTCTACAGAAAGCTGAAAAGAAATGGAGCTTTTTGAATGGCCTTCTAGTTACATCATATGTATTTTAATGCCCAAAAAACACTTTATAATAAAAACCAGACAGCAGGCTGTGTCCTACGTTTTGGCCTCATGAGAGGCATACATTAACTGCACAGAATATATGTTTTTGCAACTAGCATCTTGTAGATTGTTTTCAAACTTGAAAGTCTGAACATGAATATATAAATACACATGCATTTAGTTTTGCAGGACGGCATGTACTGGGGAGCCAAGCGGTCCACTGATGAGACAACTGACCCTATTTCTAGGAATATGTACAAAGGGGACAATGTGATTAGAAGACAACTGAAAAATGGTGTCCTGGGAGCTGATGATGGGATCCTGCAGCGTAGCATACAAGAACCAGAAAGAAACTCAGACGGAGGGGGAGGGAAAGGGGGAACACATACAAACCTGCATAGGATGCATGGCAGAGTTGGATTTTAATTTTATTTCATTAAATATTAAGTAACCAAGGAAAATTTTAAGTGTGCTATATCTTCAGCGTCTCTACATTTAGTCCAAGTTTTTATGTTAAATCATTTCAAAATGTTTAAAAACTCTTCTGTGTACCAACACCATGGGTAGGAAGCTCTTTGGATCTAATGTAAAACTAATCCTGATCTGTTGCCATTCCATAATTTAGGTAAATCCAGTCTTCATATGATGGAATGGAAGAATCAGAACTAATGGGGGGGGGGGGGGGGAGAACAGACATTACACTACAATGAAATTCTGGCTAATGATACTCAATTTTATTCTAGGAATCTGCATTATCCCAAAGATAGCATGTCTGAATAAAAATGAACATAGCTTGAAAGATTTCATCTCGTTGATTAACTGCTTGTCCTATTAGAAATAATAATCTGTTTTCTACTTACCATTGCCTGTTCTATTTTGTTGTCAATGGCTACAACACTTGCACCAGATGCACTGTAAAAAAAATTCAGTGGATATTAGATTACTCTTACTTGACTAAACATTGAACCCATTTGTACATACAAATCTTGCAAGTAATAGATTGTTAAAGGTCTGTCTTATGACATATGTGCCTTTGCTGAGAGACTTTAAATCTTAGGAGGCTTTAAGAATTCCATAAACACATTACATCCTCTGTGGAAGTTCTCCTTAACTGTCTGGGACAATTAGAGCTCTGAAAATTATACTGCCACTCCCCATTCAGGCTTCTTCAGTTTACCAACTACAGTAATGGCTATGTTATGCGGCCCTGTACCAACCAGAAAGCTCTATAAATTTGCATTTCTAATCTTCATAGAAAGTCCAGTTTATAGTTCGATTGGCATGGGGCTGGCAGGCTCCCTACCTGGCTCCGCGTGGCTCCCTGGAAGCGGAGACATGTCCCTGCTGCTCCTAGGCAGAGGAATGGCCACGAGGGGTTTGGAGTGTGGGACGCAGTGTGGGGCTGGGGCTCGGGAGGGGCTTTTGAGTGCCGGATCCAGGCAGTGCTCATTTTCGGCAGCTTCTTGCAAGCAGCAACCTGTCCCTGCTGTTCCTAGGTGGAGGCGTGGCCAGATGGCTCTGCATGCTACCTCCACCCGCAGGTGCTGCCCCTGCGCTCCTATTGGCCACGGTTCCCAGCCAATGGGAGCTGCGGGGGCAGTGTTGCCTAGCCGCACCTCCACCTAGGAACAGCAGGGACAGGTTGCTGCTTGCAGGAAGCCGCCTGAGGTAAGCGTCCCCTGGATCAGACACCTCAAAACCCCTCCCACACCCACCCCCCTTCCCAGAGCCCATGTCCCGCATACCCTCCCATGCCCAAACTCCCCCCCTCTTAGTTAACGGGAATTTTTCATTTACCAGCACCCCCATTCTCCTCATATACCAGATAAAGCTTTTTATTGTATAAAACGTAAGTCCCTTAATCCAGGCCTATGGACACCTAAAATTACCAGCCATTATATACCTTAATCTAGTTCAGTTACTGTTTAATTTCCCTTTCTCATTATCCACACACTCTCACTTAAAGAAACAAAAGGTTATGTAATAGATTAACAAATATGCAAACTCGCTACATCACACACTAATATGCAATGTTTTGACACACACAAAAAAACCCTCCTGTAGTATTTGTCCTCAGCATTTACTTACTAATTAGCTGACAGTAGAGGAGTGTTTTTATGGCTTTGCAGTAATGCGCCAGTAGTCAATGAGCATTAAAAAAAAAAAAAAAAAAAAAAAAAAAAAAAGGGTATACTCAAAATTCTGGAATCCCACAAGTGTCTCCATTTGCTCCCAGGAAACTCTGGATGCCCCATCCAATAAGGTAACTAGAATCCTATCGTAGGTCAGTAAATTAAGTCCCATTTACGTGCTTACTGGTATGGGACATGTTTCTCCAATGCCAAGTGCTAATGCAAAGTGTTTTAACAAAGCAGGTTTCAGACTATCAGCACAAGATGGCAAAATGCCCCAACGTATTTTAGGAACAGAGTTTTGCAGACTTAAGATGACAATATTTATGCTTTCAGACAGTCTAATTAAAAAAATCCATTTTAATACAAATTTTACAACAAAACTGTTTTAGCGTCTTGCTAACTTTCAAGCTTCTCCGTGTTACAAGGGTACTGTAGATGTCCTTCCTCAAAATCAAAATGGTTACCAAAGCTAGCTTCCTTTTTCTTCTAGCATTACGATTCAGATATATATCCCTTTTCTGTAACTAGCTAAGATAATTTAACATGTTAGCCTTCCACAAAAATGAATTAAAAATAAATGACAGCCCTTAATGTGTCATCTTTCATCTCAAATAATCAAGTAGTACACATCCAAAGCTCAACTTCTTAAGGAGAGGAAACCATAACCAATAAACTTATTTTAAAAGGTGGGTGTTTTGGGGATGGAGGGAAGGAAGGTAGAAGTAGAGAGTAAACACCTTAAAAAAAAAAAAAAAAAAGTTTTACAACAAAAGTCCCATGTAGACAAAGCCGTAGGGAATGTACGCTCTAAGAAACAAGTTTTCTTGGTAGTTTTACAATGTTGTCAACTCCAAAAACTCAAAAGTCATGAGTCATCCACCCCCCACCACACAAATACAGTGAGACTAACTTAAAAAGTTTAAAAAATACATACATCTGGGGTTCTGTTCATAAGCCTTCTGCTTTGAGACTGTATGGTGAACTTTCTTCACATAGTCAAGATTGTCTGCAGTCATAAATGCTAGAAATTTACACTGGTGAAAAATTAAAGCTAAGGTTCTCATGCAATCTCCTAACTGTTGGTATCAAGATAGATACCCAATACCAAAGACTCAAAGACAGTGAGAAGCACCACCTCACTATACAAAGTTCCATCTCAGCTTCTAGACCTGAAACTACTCCACATAAACAACATGCACAAGAACCCTGTTCCTCATCAGGATCCTCTCAGCAGCCTTGCTTTCGCACTCATGGAAAGGGAAAAGCCAACTGCCAAAGCTTCTATTAAAGCCTCATCCTCTATTTTCTCTCAAGTGTGCATAGCATCTCCTAGAACAGCATACAAAAAGATAAGCATTAGTAACAAGCAGGAAGCTGAGAGAAAGTAATAAAGGCCATTTCTCTGACCACTTTTGTAGCATCCAGGAGGCCCTGAATAGCTAGAGAAGAGACAGTTGTCTGTAATCTCAAGGCACTTACTAACAGAAGGTAGATACAAAGGAGCACCCAAAGCAGATCAACAGACAGCATCCTATAGCAACTTCAGTATCTTTCTACCTTCCAGCAGTTAGTGCAGAGGAGCTGGGCTTCTTTTATCAGGACATTCCCTACCAAATAAGGATTTGGCTGGTGGAGGTTCCCCCATCACCCTCCAATTTTTATTATTTTTTTTTAAATTAACATCTGGACTAGCAGGGTTAGTTCTCTGGATTGCAGGTGTCAAAATTTTCTAGCCCTGCTTGTACCTACAACCACTGTCATGTGAATAATTTATATACTGTTTTGAAGTTTATGTATCTAAGAAAATATAAAGCTGCAAGCTATCATACTGGCATAACCTGTGTATAGCTAGAAAAGTCAGTTTTATGCTGAACACAGGAGTCAAAAGTTGGTTTTAGTGTTTTACTACCAACCATAACATTAGCAAGACTCATTTCATACTGAAGTCCAGTAAATAATCTTGTACTTCAAAATTAGCTTCAAAAGGCAAGTAGATAGTACTAGGAAATATAAATGTTCTCTCAAGACCAAAGAGTGAGTTATGTTAGTTCATGTATCAGCTATATAGTAGCTATGTGCTTGTGTTTCACTGTGTGAGCTAAAGATTTGGTAAAAAGAAAGGCCACCTACCTTCCATAACGGAGTTCTTTGAGATGTGTCTTCCCTATCTGAATTCCATTGTAGGGTATGCATGTGCACTACAGTGTTTTGCTAAATAAAATAGCAAAGAGTAAATATTTTATTTTTATATATATTTATTTTTCCTGGGGACTGGAAGATGTACAGAAATGAAGTTTCCAAGCTCTTAAGTAGACACAAGATTGCAGGTGCGTGCGCAAAACACTGCACAAGCTGTAGTTGTACCTCTGCCCAATCTAAATACTATTTAGATTTTTTTCCCCTGTGAGTTCACATTTAAATGCCTTAGTAACCCCATCCACATTACAATGCATCATTGATATGTTTAGAAAAATCCTAGTTTTAAAAAGAATGGGGTTAGATGGAAGTCTGACACAGGTAAATTAACATACAACATAAAATATCAACAAGCTTCTACAATATTGTCAAAAGGTACCCTCTGGTGGACAAAGTAATACTATACCCAATGCATGCTAGGCTTTTATTTGGAAAGTCACAGAACTAGCATCTTTGAGAGCATAACAATGACCAGCAAGTGTTATCTGTAGTAGAGTTCTTTAAGTGCATGTTCACAGTTAATGAAACAGTATATCTTACTAGAGATTACACAAATAGTTAAAAGATATTGTTTAAAAGAATAAGAAGTTGAAGAAAAAGATCATAAGTATGTAAGTGTCCAAAAAAGGCAGGCGCTGAGAGAATGGAATTGAAGAAAGTGGGAGGAGAAAAGTGTTACAAGTTAAATGAAATTGGCATTATAAAATTAAAATATATTATATTGAAACTTTTTGGATGGTTAAAGGCATTCTACCTTCAGCAGCATCCTGAAAGATGTTTAGATATCCATTATAATCTCAGGAGAGTTCCTGCTTATTTAAATTTAACCTTGTCAAAGTGGATTCAATCACCACCATTTATGATTAATTGGTACTTTCATTATGAACTGTTTGGAATGTTTCTAAAAATATCAAACTTGTTACCCTCGGCATTGAATTTTTTTTAATGATTGTTCTCAGTAAAAAGTGATACTCGGGGAAAGTTTGTTGGCAATCAGTATTTTGAAGTTTGGACATAAAAATGGTTCATGGTTTAAGAAATTCAGTTTTATGTTCATAAAGTAGTGTTTAGTTTTAAAAGGTTACATAGTGCTCAATGAAGTACACATACTATGCCAAGTTTGAAAGTTATGACTTGCTTCACTTCCATTAATTTAAATCTCAGCCATATTGCTAGTATCAATTTTCTTTCACATTTACATAAGGTTGCAAATCTCAGTGATCTGATGAAGTAAACCAACTTCAGGCTTCACTTTTTAAAAGTAAGTTACAGAAGACATGCCCTACATAAGGGATATTGATTAGCTGTAAGGTCCATTTCCTCAGGAAATGCATGACAACTGCAAATCAGAGGCCCAGGGGAAAAAAAACCCACCACATGGATTTAAGTATTTTCTTGGTATTTCTTGTGAAACAGCATCTGTGAAAGCGAGAATAACGTTCACAAATCTTTGGGCTTGTTAAATCTCCCACCACTACTGCAGCTTTTCCTGTCCCCAGAAGATAGAGCAAGATTTCCCTGTCGAAGAGGAGATCAGAAAAGCTGCTCTGAGGGCAGCAGGGAATATTGTTGGATTTACTAAAATGGATGGTTCCTTTAGAACCAGTGTCGAGCTGCCAGCGTCTCTCCAGAGGAAGGTGAAGACCTGTCATCAAAACAGTGTAGATAAACAACTCTCTGACCTCATCCAAAGACGCAGTGCATTTACTGTGCAACGTTGGGTGACGTGGAGGCATCCTAACCATTTTGTTATTCAGCCCTTCTGAAGTCAAACCACTGTTTGGATTACAGTTCACACAGATAGGTCTAGCATTTTACTTACTACTCCTGTAAAGTTACCACTTTCCTTTGGGATCCACAATCGATTCTAGATCTGATCCTGAATTTAAGGGCTTGTATACACAGGAAAATTGACCGGCATAGCCACAGTGGAATAATTATTCCACTATAGCTATGGTGATCAGTTTTCCCATGAAGACAAGTCTTTAGTCACTAAGAACACTTCTGTGGTGCCATTTAATGATAGAAATCAAGATAAGTTTATTTTGGGGTAACACACTTCACAACAACAGTAGACCTAATACTAAAAGTTATAGTTTTGGAGGAGTAGCATACTTAAATTATCTTAATAGCTAAACTAACAAGATGTACTGATAGCTCACCAGGAAATAGTCAGTTTTAGTTAGAGCTATTGACAATCAACTACGTTAATGTTTTGGGAACCTTCTGGTAAACAACATAAGAGGAAGGATGATCCAGTGGATAGGGTGTTAGCCTGGGACTCGAGAGACAGGTTCAATTTTCTGTTCTGCAATAGACTTCCAGTGCAACCTAGGGCAAGTCACTTAGGGTCAGATTTTGAGAAAAACTTAGTACCCAGTAAGTCCACTGAGAATAAGTGAATGCAAATCTGTCCATTAGTCTCTTTGGGCAACAAAATGGCAGATGAAATTAAATGTTGATAAATGCAAAGTAATGCACATTGGAAAACATAATTCCAATCCTAGATATAAAATGAGGGGGTCTAAATTCGCTGTTATCACTCAAGAAAGATCTTGGAGTCATTGTGGATAGTTCTCTGAAAACATCCACTCCATGTGCAGCGGCAGTCAAAGAAGCGAACAGAATGTTGGGAATCATTAAGAAAGGGATAGATAAGACAGAAAATATCATATCGCTTCTATATAAATTCACAGTATGCCCACATCTTGAATACTGCATGTAGATGTCGTTGCCCCACCTCAAAAAAAAAAAAAAAAAAAAAATTTGGAATGGGAAAAGATTCAGAAAAAGGACAAAAATGACCAAGGGTATGGAATGGCTTTGGTATGAGGAGAGATTAATAAGACTGGGACTTTTCAGCTTGGAAAAGAGACGACTAAGGGTGGATATGATTGAGGTCTATAAAATCATGATTGGTATGGAAAAAGTAAATACAGAAGTGTTATTTACTCTCTCATAACACAACTAGGGGTCACCAAATGAAATTAATAGGCAACAGGTTTAAAAACAAACAAAACGGAGTTTTCTTCACATGACACACAGTCAACCTGTGGAACTCCTTGCCAGAAGATGTTGTGAAGGCCAAGACTATACCAGAATTCAAAAAAGAACTAGATAAATTTATGGAGTATAGGTCCATCAATGGCTATTAGCCAGGATGGGCAGGGATGGTGTTCCTAACCTCTGTTTGCCAGAAGCTGTGAATGGGTGACAGGGTATGGATCACTTGTTCTATTCATTCCCTCTGGGGCACCTGGCATTGGCCATTGTTGGAAGACAGGATTGTGGGCTAGATGGACCTTTGGTCTGACCTAGTATGGCCGTTATGTTCTTAGATACATAAAGAAACTCTGACATGTAATGTTGAGCATCACCATGCTGAACTTTTAGGTGCCTAGAAAATTAGTGGGCTTCACAAAGCCAGAATTAGGTACCTAAGCTCCCTATAAATGGGGAGAGAGTGGCACCTCAGAATGGGTTTCACAAAAGCCAACACACATGGCCAGTCCTTGCCTAAGCTAGCCAATGGAAGGTACTAAACTGAGGTGTGCGCACTAAGCCCTGTAGCTCTGAGAGCGAGAGAGACAGTAGAACCTCGGAGTTATGAACACCTTGGGAATGGAGGTTGTTTGTATCTCTGAACAAAACTTTTCTTCCCAAAAAATGTTTACAACTGAACATTGACTTAATACAACTTTGAAACTTTACTACGCAGAAGAAAAATGCTGCTTTCCCTTTATTTTTTTTAGTAGTTTATATTTAAACACAGTACGGTACTGTATTTGCTTCCCCGCCCTCCCTCCCCCAGTCTCTTCTGCTGCCTGATTGCGTACTTCTGGTGAGGTGTGTGGCTGACTGGTCAGTCTGTAACTCTGGTGTTTGTAACTCTGAGGTTCTGTTGTAGGTGCTTAAGTCTGGGCTTCAGGGAGGCACCTCTCTGTGTTTGGGATTCTCGGCTGCAAACCTCTTCTGGCATGGGCACTTAAGCTGTTTTAGCAAGAAGCTGGTGGGAGGTGAGCAGTGGCTTTATGATGAAATAGAGTGATTCTGAGATTTAGGCTCCTAAAGTGTCAGTCAGGGGGCCTAAGACATTTTGTGAATTTAGCCCTTTGTGCCTCAGTTTCCCATCTGTGAAACGGGGACAACAGTACCTCATCTCAGAGGAGTAGTTAGGATAAATTCTTTAAAGCTTTGGAGGTGTGCAAATAGAAGCAGCCATATAAGTACCTGAGACAGCGTAAACCCCCCCCCCCCAAAATCCCCAGATTTGTTCTAAAATAGTTTACAATATGTTAGGCTCACTTTCCCCAATAGGCAACTGCTATTTAGGATGCAGATGCTCTCCTTTTTATTACACCAGAGGAGCAGCCTTTGTGACAAAGTGGGGGCAACCTGCTCAACAGGAGGATACAGGAGTTTTTTCTTCAATTTCCCTACCTCTTTCACATTGTCATAGCTAGTTCACAAAGCACTTTGAAAATGCTGATTTTCAAAGCACCATACTAACAATTCTCACAATAGTCATAGAAGAGATTTCCTCTCTTCATTTTATAGATGGGGAAGCTGAGAAAGAGATTGAGACTTGGCCTCCAAAAGGGAGACCCCACACTGCAAATCAACAGCAAAGCTCAAAATTTAACACTAAGTTCCTGACTCCCACTGTAATGCTCAAATTACCAGACCAGTATATTGTTTCTAAGAATAAGACCCAGTTAGAATCAAAATTAATTTGGACAAAATGGGTATTTGCCGCTCCAATCACTAAATTAACAAGTGAAAATATGGAATATTTGCATCCAATTATTTATCTGTTTTATGGTATTGCTTAGGAGCCACTTGTGCTAGATGCTGTACAACCGTGAACAAAAGATTGTCCCTCCCACAAAGAGCTTACATTCAAAGTATAAGACAGGACAACAGGGGAATACAGGCAGAAACGGAGAGCACATGATAACAGTGACATGATATGATCAGCATGAGACACAGTAGTCTCAGCACACCAGCTGCCTACCAGTTGCCAAGTTTGTTTTTTAAATAGATATCATGGCAAGAGAGAATTTAAGGACGGACCTGAAGGAGAACAACGAGATATTCAGCCACAAAAGTAATAGTCTACACATTCTTTAAAGGCTTATAAACTACTTTAGAAGGACCTCCAAAATGTGGTTTTATGTTGCGCTAAGGCTGTATGCAAACAGAAAACTGTGGGTTATTTGTGGCCTACAGTCTATTTTAAGGCTTACTGAGTTTTTATTTTTTTCACTCTCTAGGAGCGAACAGGGCTCTTTGGACATACACACAACCTTCTCTCAGTTTTAGTGAAGCATTTAATTTGAAGAAGTCACATCATATCCCCCTACTGTGCACTATATGTGTGGGGCAAGAATGTCATTCGTGTGTACTTTACATGAGAGAAGAAACCACATCTCAGGCAGTAGTTTATTTAACTCACAGTCACCAGGCTGCTTTGTTGTAAGAACAAGCTAATCCTGGGTAGTTTTTGGAATTGCTACAGAATCCTCACGTAACTTCAATTCCAAGACAGTTAAACCCAATTTGAAAAGAATCCCCCAGTTATTGATAATGACAAGAGAGATGCGGAGAAGGGGATATAATATTTTCTGGTCCTCCCCCCTGAAAAACGTGTCTTATTCTCCCAGTTCCATCAGGGAAGTTTGTCCCTTTTCCTAGCTGTCATCTGGTAGTCAAAAGTCCCTGGGTGGGATACATAGTTTGTTCAGATTAATCCCACACAAGAGGCATGTATCAGTCCACTAGATTTACAGAGAAAGGGGTGAAGAGACGTTCACAGGTGTCACATGAGATGAAGTTTGGGAGCTATTTGTTGGTATAAACAAATCCTAACCTGAAATTGTTTTATTTGTACTGTGATGCTTTGACATGTGAAAAACTGACAGAAATTCATAATGGAAACACTGCCAGTCTCTCTCTCCAATGCCTTTCTTCCATCTACAGTCCAGCAAAAAGCTCAGGACACAGACTGGTTTTGGCACTATCCCTGCTCTCCTCCCTCTAGGATTTTAGGACCTGTTCCTGGCCCATTCCAAGTCTCCTTTGTCCTGCTTTGACAGCACAAAGGAAGGTAAAGATGCCCTCAAAGGGCAGGTGAGGATGCACATGGGAACCTGGCTAGTTTTCAGCCAGGGTAGCAACAACATAAACAATAACTGTTTTAGAGCAGTAAGTCCAGCTAGGATCTTATGACACTATCACCATTAATACTTAAAGAAAAGCCACCATCCAAGTCAGAGGCATTTGTTCCCCTTCTCTACATCTCTTTTAAAGAATCTTGTGTTAAAGAGGAAAAACTCATGGGGCCAGTAGTGCACCTAGCAACTCCTGTTTGAATGGTAAGCAGGAAACACAAACTTTGCAGACTTCCCCAGGGAAGCCTCAATAATGACTCATCTCTTTCAAGCAACCAAGTACAAAAAAAGTCACTGATAGCCTCCTGCCATGCAAGGTTAGGTTGTGATAGAAGTCTAGGATTCTTCTAATCTTTTATTTTAAGTCTCTTTGCACTTGAATATCACCTCACTAGATTTTGTTAGCTTTTGCAGCAATGTTCAGCTTTTATTGACCCAAAATATTCCCAAAAGATGGTTAGCCACAGGAGAATATAAATCCTATTAATTTCAGGAGGGGGGGGGGGGGGAAGATGGTCACATCATCACCACCCTATACCGGAAACCTACTGACCGCTATACTTACCTACATGCCTCCAGTTTTCATCCAGACCACACCACACAATCCATTGTCTACAGCCAAGCTCCCCGATACAACCCCATTTGCTGCAACCCCTCAGACACAGAAACACCTACAAGATCTTACAACTACAATACCCACCTGCTGGAGTGAAGAAACAGACTGACAGAGTCAGAAGAGTATCCAGAAGTCACCTACTACAGGACAGGCCCAACAGAACTCCACTAGCTGTCGCTTTCAGCCCCCAACTAAAACCTCTCCAGTGCATCATCAAGGATCTGCAACCTATCCTGAAGGACAATCCCTCACTCTCACAGATCTTGGAGATAGGCCAGTCCTCGCTTACAGACAGCCCCCCAACCTAAAGCAAATACTCACCAGCAACCACACACCAAACAAAAAAAACCACTAACCCAGAAACCTATCCTTGCAACAAAGCCAGTTGCCAACTCTGTCCACATATCTATTCGAGGGACACCATCATAGGACCTAATCACATCAGCCACACTATCAGAGGCTTGTTCACCTGCACAGCTACCTATGTGATATGTCATGTGCCAGCAATGCCCCTCTGCCATGTACATTGGCCAAACCGGACAGTCTCTAAGCAAAAGAATAAATGGACACAAATCAGATGTCAAGAATTATAACATTCAAAAACCAGTTGGAGAACACTTCAACATCCCTGGACACTAATTACAGACCTAAAAGTTGCAATTATTCAACAACAAAAAAACTTCAAACAGACTCCAACGAGAAACTGCAGAACCGGAATTAATTTGCAAACTGGACACCATTAAATTAGGCTTGAATAAAGATTGGGAGTGGCTGAGTCATTACACAAACTAAAAACTATTTCCCCATGCTAATTTTCCCCCCTACTGTTACTCACACCTTCTTGTCAACTGTTTGAAATGAGCCATCCTGATTATCACTACAAAAAGTTTTTTTTTCCCTCCTGCTGATAACAGCCCACCTTAATCAACTGGTCTCATTAGAGTTGGTATGGCAACCCCCATTTTTTCATGGTGTGTGTGTGTGTGTGTGTGCGCGCGCGCGTGCATATCTCTCTATCTTCCTACTGTGTTTTCCACTCCATGCATCTGATGAAGTGGACTTTAGCCCACAAAAGTTTATGCTCAAATAAATTTGTTAGTCTCTAAGGTGCCATCCTCGTTCTTTTTGCTGATATAGACTAACCCTGCTACCACTCTGAAATCTGTCACAAATAATAAAGTAACTGAAAGCTAGAAAAAAATATTTTAACTGGATGAGTGCTCTGCACACAATATGTAAAAAGAAAAGGAGTACTTGTGGCACCTTAGAGACCAACCAGTTTATTTGAGCATGAGCTTTCGTGAGCTACAGCTCACTTCATCGGATGCATAGCAAATAAACTGGTTAGTCTCTAAGGTGCCACAAGTACTCCTTTTCTTTTTACGAATACAGACTAACACGGCTGTTACTCTGAAACCTGCACACAATATGTATGTAAGGATAACCTTTTCAGGCCCCAAAACCTTTTTTGATATGTTTAAATAAAGGAAGTATTTTGGACCTAAACATTGCCACTTTTTCACAAATGCAAAAAAGGGATTTGTACCTAAAGTGTCACATCAAATAAAAATACAAAGTTACAGTAGAAGTACCAAAGTTTGAAATAAGATGATTAATGTTACTATTATTTCATTTTATTAACAGGCATTTTGGTCAATGTGATTTTAGCCCCAGAAACCACACACTCTTAGTGTGGCCAGACTGCAATCTTGACTTCAAAGCCCCGCATCAACAGTACATGAGTTAAGTGCCACTTCATATTTACTAGGTGATATCACAGTAGTATGTTTTCAGTTTTCTTTTTAAACCATGCAGTAGTATCTTCACTGTTTTCACACAGAGAAATAGAGCAATGAGTGCACTGGTGTTATTCAGTGCTATGTTCTGTAGTGTACAAATGTGTTGCCAAGCAAACTTTAAAGAATCCAATGAAGCTTTGTGCAAGTTTTGAAGAGATTGTTTCAATAAGTCAAGTGCAAACAAGACAGAATGATGAACTGCTCATCAACATTCAACAAGTGAACACAATTTATACTCTAGAGACCTTGTGAAGCAGAGATCCTGGAACAGGCCAATGCACCACAAGCCTTAAATTATAGATTAATAGATATTATATATCTTACCAGGACTTCAATCTAATGTCTACAAAACCTTAAAGTCAATTAATAATGTGAGAAAGCAAATCTGTTTGCCACTGTTAATGAACAGGTAATACATCTTTGACAAGCCATATCCATAAAACAAATTTGAGTTTACTGCAGTTTCTCACCATGGGTTCAACTGTGACTGGATACAAAAGAGGACCAAGTACAACATATCTCTTCATTTATAGGGATGAAGTTTGTTTCCTCATCAGGGTGCCTTAACTTGAATTGAACAAGCGAAACAGTTACTTGACTTGATTCGTTTCAGAGTAGCAGCCGTGTTAGTCTGTATTCGCAAAAAGAAAAGGAGTAACTTGATTCATTTGTTTTTAACTGCCCCCAAATAAAATCCTTACACTGCGGGAAAGTGTAAATGCATATGTTTTTTTTATAAAAATGTCCTGTTTAAACATACCAAAAAATTATGGCCAAAAAAGGTCATTGCCAAAATTTCATCCTTTAAAAAACAAAAAGGAATTGTAGGTATTTGCACTAGATTTAGACATCCATATTGTTCTTTTAATAAAGATGAGCTACTAGCAATTGCTCTGCATTTAAATCCTTTCAATTTAGGTAGTTTATTTCAGATATGCACAGGAGAAGGAAGAGGAAAAAACCTTGTACGATGTTTTCAATTCTGTAAAGTCTGAGCGACTGAACTGCCTTTGGATTTCTATGATGTACTAGTCTATCCAGTAAGTATCTTGATTTCAAAGGTACTAAATGAAGAAAATGAGCACATTATGTAAATGATGAGACACTGCATGGTGCAAAGCTGTTCATGCATGTATACATTCAATACTTAAGTTCAATTCACATAACTTGTTCAAAGGAATGCTTGGTAGAAAGCAGTTGAAGGATTCCTATGACACTCATGAATCAAATGGAAAGAACAGAGAATGGACACATAGCAACTCAGACAAATATGAAGAATTTTTAGTTTTTCATACTCTTGCATCTTCTTATTTTCTTGTTCTGGATGCTAAACAGAGCATAAGTTTAAAATACATACCTCTGGACATAGCTTATTAAGTGTCCAAGGTGTGAATTTTGAGTTGCATTTGCTAAACTTCACTATTATGGTTTAACAGTTGAGAAACACTATCTCATCCCAGTGGTCAAGTGCAATTACCACCATGAAGGAGGTGAAGATTAGTTCTGAATCTGTATTTCTCAATATATAATCGAGACTATTCCGAGTTGCTGCTGCCAGAGCATATACGGTACAACAAAAATCCATTAATGAAATAGGTCCCATGTTATGGTGATAATATACAAAACCATCATATTGGTGTGCTATGTACAATTTTGAATCCCTATATCCAAAGATATGCATATTTACAAAAGCTAAAGTACACTAAAACAGCATTCAAAATCCCTACTTCCCACTCCCCTCCATAGAAGTGCTACTTCACCTTAAACTCAAGGATTTTATGTGGACCTCTGAACTGTAGGCTAAAGTGTGCTGCAATATATAGGCTGAAAAGGGTAAGGTGAAGCCTTTAGTCTCCAAATCTGGTTCCCTAAATTTTATGATCAGCAAATACAACAAACTCTCACATTCAGTCTTTATTAAAAAAAGCAAACAAAAAACCACAGTATCTCCACATCTTTGCATGCCACGCCATTCTAATTCCAGACTTCAGGGTGACAGAAGGAATCAGATTCCAAGTCTAACAGTCAGAAAGGGAAAATTGCCTCAGTTAGCAAGCGGTGTATCAGTATATAACCCTAACATTAGTATCAGATACCAAAGAACTATGTTAAGAATTTTAAAGTCACATAACAAGCACTCAAAAATTCAGGTTGTCTGTGCAACCTTAATTTAGCCCTCTTGTGAATATGTACAACACAGTCTTTAAAACAACATATATTCTCCCTTCCCCTCACAAGACTCCTGACTTGGTGCACAGAATGGATGGTGATCACACTGAATGGGCCTGTCAATGGAGGAGACAGGCCAGCTGATCAAATTTGCAGGTGTAAAGTATTGAGAGGTACCACTTCGTAGAATAGAAACTTGTACTACAGGTTTAGAATTCCTTGGAACAGTACTCTAAGCCCTGGTCTACACTAGGACTTTAGGTCGAATTTAGCAGCGTTAAATCAATGTAAACCTGCACCTGTCCACACAATGAAGCCCTTTATTTCTACTTAAAGGGCTCTTAAAATCGATTTCCTTACTCCACCCCTGACAAGTGGATTAGCGCTTAAATCGGCCTTGCCGGGTTGAATTTGGGGTACTGTGGACACAATTCCACGGTATTGGCCTCCGGGAGCTATCCCAGAGTGCTCCACTGTGACTGCTCTGGACAGCACTCTCAACTCAGATGCACAATTGTTTGCCGTTGCTCTGACGCAGGGAGAGGCAACTGATGACACGGCTTACAGGGTTGGCTTACAGAGAGCTAGAATCAACAAAGGGGGTGGCTTTACATCAAGGAGTATTTCAGGCAGGACTTCACGGAGGGTTCCCAATAAGAAACGGTGCACCTAAGTTATTGTTCTTATTGGAACAAGCAGGTTAGTCTGGCCTCTGATTGATACATGGCTAGATTTACCTCGCTGCACCTTCTCTGTGAGTGACTGCAGTGTGACCTAGAGGAATGAGTCCCCTAGACGGGGGGCGGCGGGGGGTTTTGCAAATGAGTACAAAACAAATCTGGTCTATTTCTTGTTTTGATACACTCCACCTATCTTTTACATCTCTGGCTGGCAGCAGACGGTGCAGAAGGACTGCATGCCATCCACATCTCACGGCTGCTCGGCAGAAGATGGTACAATAGGACCGCTAGCCATCCTCATCTCTTGCCTGCCCGGCAGAAGATGATGCAATAGGACTGCTAGCAATCTGTATCACCTGCCTGCTCACCATAAGATGGTTCAATAGGACTGACTGCAGGACTAAAGAGAATGACTTGATCAAGTCACTCCAAATTTAGTCCCTGCGCCCATGTCTGCCCAGGCGCTCCTGATCGACCTCACACAGGCTACCAGGAGCACCTCGGACATGATGATGACGGCTACCAGTCCTATTGCACTGTCTGCTGCCACAAGGCAATGGGTTGCTGCTGCTGTGTAGCAATGCAGTACCACATCTGCCAGCACCCAGGAGACATACGGTGACAGTGAGCTGAGCGGGCTCCATGCTTGCCGTGGTATGGCGTCTGCACAGGTAACTCAGGAAAAAAGGCGCGAAACGATTGTCTGCCCTTGCTTTCACGGAGGGTGGGAGAGAAGGGGGGGGACTGACGATATGTACCCAGAACCACCTGCAACAATGTTTTAGCCCCATCAGGCATTGGGATCTCAACCCAGAATTCCAATGGGCAGCGGAGACTGCGGGAACTGTGGGATAACTACCCACAGTGCAACACTCCGGAAGTCGACTCCAGCCTCGGTACTGTGGAAGCACTCCGCCGAGTTAATGCACTTAGAGCATTTTCTGTGGGGACACACACACTTGAATATATAAAACCGATTTCTAAAAAACCGACTTCTATAAATTCGACCTAATTTCGTAGTGTAGACATACCCTAACAATCTTCCTGATGGGAGCTGGGGTTGGTGGATCATCAGTGTAGGTTCCCTTCAAGGGTGCTATCCAAGGACTTGTCTACCCTTTTAATTATCAGGTTTGTTTTTGTGGGGTTTTTTATTTATTTTTATTTGCACAGACATTAATCCCTAGTTTGGGATACCAGCATGAAAGGAGGGTGTGTTGGTATAGCTAATTTCCATGGATTTCTTGAAATAAAGTTACTCAATAGAAGCACTCCATGATTGTGGTACAACTACAACCTCCATCAGGAATTCACTGATTTAATTATATCTGTTTGTCTAAAGTCTTTAGGTACCAGGAACCTATACAAACTGGTTCACCAATAAGAGGTCAATATTAGGCTGCGGAACAGCACTGAAACGTAACCCCTTTCGTAAATCAGTTGTTACAGGCAACTGCATTGAAAACATGTTCTACGGATACTACAATCCACCAGCCATGGAGATGGGGAATTTTACTTAACCTTTCCCTAAATGTACATGGCACAAAAGCTCTTCTAAAGTAATTCAGAGGACATTGTTTAAAAAAACAAACAAACAAAAAAAACCTACTTACCCTGGTATATAGCCTTTCCCTTCTGAACCTACCATACTAAAAGTCTCTACAGGATTCCACATGAGAACAGATTAAAGAAAGGTGTTGAATAAATACTTAACGATCAGGAAAGATATCAAATCACAATTGTATGCAAAATAAATCAACTTTTGTGCACACAAGGTAAAACTGTCATTTGATTCCTACAGCAACCTAGAGGATTTACTTGGTGTATTTACTTTTTTTTTTTTTTAAAAAAAAAAAAAAAAAAAAAAAAAAAAAGCCCCATACATACTACAGTTCCTGGTCATTATTGGCCAGCATGTGTCATTTATTGCCCCTAGGAGTTTTGAATTTGGCCTGAAAGCTGCTATATCAGAAGTTGTTCATCCAACAAAGTATTGTGTTCTCATATTCAAACATATGCAACCTAAAAAGTTTAGCACAAAGTGTTATGACAAAAAAAACCCTCAACTGGGAAGACAGATACATTAAGCTACTATATGCCATTTTTAAATAGATGCTTCAAAAGATACAAACAATGCCATTTTTAAATTCTCCATTTTAGATAAGCTATGACAGCTCATGCTGTACAAATGGTAAGTTTTGAGAAAGTCTTAAAGCTTTTTTCTGTCTCCCCTATACAACAAGTGCATTAAAAAAAAGTGCTAAAAACCCTCTTCCTCAGGAAGTGATTTTAAACAGAGTCACCTACTTACAATCCTGAATGCATATATTTGCAGATATCAAAACCTGCTATTATTAAATATGAAACTTATGGTTTATAACCACAACATGTGTATTTCACAAGCTTCATCTATTTTTAAATTGATAACCTATAAAAGAACAGGGCTTTTTAAGGGCATTTTACACAAATTGCAAATATACTGGAAAGCACTTTCCAGTCTTCTTCTGCTATATTCAAGGTAGGTTAGTTTTGGTCTGTTCAAGAGAAAAGAACTAACTTGACAGGAAGAGCTACCCCACAGGAAAAACTAACCCACAAACTGACATAACAAAATGTGTGCCTAATGAACGGGTCTGAACTACTATCACTGTGCAAGTGTATTAGACTGTTGAGCCATGCAATATAAAAAAGAAGGGGGGGGGGAGAAGAGGAGAGGTTAAGGGGGTGCAGCAGTGGAAAAGAGGAAGCCATTTGACTTGGGGAATATCAAGTCTCCCTTTTAAAAAATCCACCTTTCCCCTATTAGAGAGCAGATACAATACTGGGATGGTGTCCAGTGTGAGGTATATCCCAGAGACCACAGCCCAACATAAAAAACTGAGCAAATATAAAGTCCCAGAGGTTTTTGGTCCTGATGTACTGCAGACAGAAATACTGAGCCCCCAGATCACATTACTCTGGTAGGTATGCATCCTGATTTTATTTTAAAAAACTGCAGCTGATTGAGGCGGGACTTGTTGAGGCTGAAATGAGGGAGGAAACAAGTTTGGAAGACTGAAGCAGAGGAAGGTACAAGATGAGAGTTTTAGGGTACATCTACATCTGCATTAAAAACTGCAACACTGAGTCTCAGAGCCTGGTCAGCTGAAGAGCTCTACGTAGCTCAAAACCATGTCTCAGCAGCAGCAGATGGTTCAATAAAAGATATTGAACCATCCAACTTATCTCTCTTCTTAAAGAAATGAGAATTATTTCAACAATAAGCTGAATTCACCAGCAAGAATAGCTTGCAATTATTCAGGTGAGTAGCCGTGGGCTGAGAAGACCACCCTTGTTACATAAGGCCTTCAGGTGGCACACTGGGCCTCCCTGGATTAGCTCCTACACCAAATACATTATACAAGTACTTGGTCATGGGTCAGCTAAGATTACAGTGAAATCTAGGATGACAGAAGTATGTTTACTAGCCTAATATCTGAGCTCTTTCTCCATTCCTCTTTTTCAAGTCAATATTTCATTCTTTATCTATTTGATTCACGGACTGCAATGTGAAACCTACTTTCTTTTTACAAAGTTCCAAACTTATCAAAACAGTAGAACAGACTGCAAAGAGGGTAAATGGGATGGGCTAGAGGAGAAAGCTGAACAGAACTGAAGGAGCAAATGAAGATTTAATAAAGTTCCAAAACACAAAATGCAGGTATTTCCACTTTTCATTAGGAGAAATCAGTTACATATCCTATTAAGCCAGGACCTTAAGCCCGTCCTGCTCAGAGTACTTGCCTTGGAACACCCAACAGGAGTTCAGAGTCTTGCAAACTTCGTATTCTTATAGCAGTGTTCTGGTTTAGTATGACCATTGGTCAAACTAGGCCATGATGAGCAGGAGTTTTGCAACTGAATTTATTGGGAGCAGAACAGAGCCCTTAAAGTTATCCATACAAGAGGATCGTACCGTTTTTGTAGAAGTTTCAACTGGAAAAAATATTATATTGCTTCGTAAGTCTTATTTAGTGACAAAATCTCAGATAGTTCCGATACAGATCAAACCATAAAAAAAGCCCCCCAAATAATTCAATAAAGCTTGATATTTAAAGAGACTTACCCCTCCTAGGACCCCTCCAATTTTTCTAGGGACAAAGTGTCTCCCCAATTAGCAGGGGAGTGCCAGCAGCACTAGTACCTGGGGCAGTAGTGGCTGCCTCAGAAAGAGGAGAAGGAAGTACTTTGACTGGATAAAAGGGGCTTCATTCAGAGAACTGGAGAAGGAAATAAGCAAAGGGCAGGATGAACTCTGATGTTAGGAGCTCTGGGTGCTTACTATAGTAGGAAGCTGGCTCGGTTCCCAAAGGGCCCCATTGCTTCCCATCGCACCCCATAATCAGAATTGAGCTACCCTATACAATTCTAATCACCTCGTAGTAGCATTTAATTCTGTTTTTGATGGAAATTGTCCAGCCCTACCAGCAGCCTGTACCTTTCTCCTGGATCTCAAAGAAAAGTGCTGGAGAAGAAACAAGTTTCCATCCTGAGAAGGGATCACATAACCACTAAGCAGGGATTAAAATCAAACAAACAGTCTGGCTCATGTGTGCAGCACGAGGAAGTTCAGTGAAAGCCAGCTTCACTGGCCTTCCAGTTTGGCCCCTTGAGATGCTGGCATCAGCTCTTCCATTTCCCTTATCTATTTTGGAGTTGAGTCACTTATTTCAACTTCCAATATTTATCAGCTTCCAGCAGGGGAAGGGGGTAAAGAAGAAGAGAAGCTTCTTTAAATTGGGAAGGAACCCTTTGAGACCAAGACAGGGTAAATCATCATGTCAGTCTTTGTCTATTATTCCATGGATACTCACTTTTCCAGATGGAGGAGGACATCCAAGGATATAATTACAGAAGAATAAGCTGTGAAAAACCATCTGTCTCACATTAAGTTAAAAATCACTTGTGGCAAGTACTGCAACAGAGCTGTTTACACCAGAATCTAAGAAGATCTCCTTCAGGAGGGGAAATGATCCTGCTTATGTGCATTACATGCACAAGGAGACAACTATCCCTTCTGCTTCCACCTCCACCCCCAAAACAATTCTGCAAACAATACTGATAAATAGAACAAATATTCTGGCTTGCACGTGAGCTTTAATTGTATCGAAGCCTGAAGCTTTGTTTTGGTTACAGAATGGATGCAGGAAGTCAACAAGACCAGATAAACTGTCCCAGTACATAGCTCTGCTAACTGCTACCATCACTACATTGATAGAGCTGGATTGAAATAGTATCAACTAAGAGCAAAGTTAAAATTCATTGCTGTTTATTCCTATGGCTACAATGTATAGATCTAGGCCTCAGACTATCAACTGGCTGTAGAAAGTCCATTTTTTAAGAACTGGGAAAATTTGTTGTTAGTTGAATTCCATTAAGTGTCTGAAAACCCTGAACAAGAAGTCGTCACTTCACAAAGTGAGGGAATTTCAGTCAACTGCCATTTGTAACAATCCTTAACTGTAGTTCTCACTTCTGCCTCTTAGAATCCTGTCAAACATACTGCAGATAGTAAGTAGTGCAAAGTACTTGCTTTTATATCTGAAGGAAAAAAGAACAAAACAAAAACCAAACACAAGGGACAGGCATTTTGAAATGGTTTACTTAAGCCAACAGTTGGCTGGCTACCTCAGTTTGCCAATTTGAAAGAGTAAGAGTTTAAACATTTTGCTGTAAATTTCTACATCTGGTGATTCAATGTCTTCTCATGTCAATATACAAAAAAAACCACTCATTTGTAGACAGGGTAGTAAGTATAGTCCAAGGGTACAACAGTAACATGAGGTACAAGAAAAATAAATATGTAACTTGAAAATTGATTACTATAATTCTTAGAATATTTGATTTGTGTTTCAGTAATATGGGATTTAGGACTTCAAACCCACTGACCTATACTTAAAGGACACTCTGCCATTATGTCTGCTGCAGTCAAAACCTCATATCAACACAAGGTACGAAGAGCTGGCATTAAAGGTATTTATAAGTGCATCGTGCAAAGCAATTTAAATAAGTAGTCTACTGAAAGGGAATCATTTTTCAATTACAGGAGTGAGGGAAATTTACTGGACAATCCAAATAGTCAATAAATCCAGATGTGTCTTATTCTTTTTAATTCTCAGTGAAAGAAGTTGAACTGTTAAAGTTTTCTGCTGAAGCTCATATTAAGGCAACAGGAAAATACTCTTAGGATTTGTTATTCCTCTTTTTTGCTCTACTAATTTAGTCCTCAGTTAACATTAGAAGTGGGAAGAACAACAAGAAAATCAGGACTGCTGGAGCTTCCATTTTGTTTACTATCTTGCTTGTGCAGAAGTATGCAACAACTCATACAGTAGCTGATAAATGCTGTATAAACTGCTTTTGTATAAAATTATGTGAAAACAATTTATGAGTATTTATTCAAATAAAAATGTAAGCTTTGCATTTTTTTGCCAGAGTTATAGCAAATGAATTTACCTGCAGAGGTGTTCATAGGGTTAACATCAGAAACTATTTGCAGAAAATCAAATTTCAACTTATATTAGCATAGCTAGTGTTAACAAGAGCAGCACTGTGCTCCACCTACTGTCAGCTGTCCACATCTCTTAAGAGGCAACCAGAGCTTAAAACACAGCACCTTATGCAGATAAAGATCAGATTGTGGACTACCGTTTTTCCATTCCACCCCTCTGCCCCCTCACTTCTTCCTGAGGCTGGGGAGACAGGACTTGTGTGTTTCTGCTGGACTCCACCTGTGCTTAAATTCACAACATTACTGTGAAGCATGTGAGACTCTCTCTGATAGTTAGCTGCTACCACATACAGTAAGAGAAGTACAATCATCTATCATTGATCAGTTTAACATTTCTCGTATCTCCTCCTCAGTTACACTTGCAATATGAAAGTGTTCTCAAATCAAGGAGTAAGGACAGAATGGATGCATTTAGTTTACAGTAACTTCAGAGACTTGAGTGGTGGTGAATTCCTTCCCAACCTCTACTAAGGGAAAATATGGAATTCTTTTGACAAACAACAATTAGACTGTTGGTGGTTGTTCTCAACACTGGTCTTTCATACAGTGATAGAATGATGAGCCAACAGCCAGACTTACTGGCCTACTGTTAGGTTAGCATAGTTGATATACATAGCAAAGCGTACCATTCCTTCAATAAGTTATCATATTTCTGAGCTCATGAAGAATACAGATTTGATGGAAGTGGAAGTTCTCATTACGCCAAAGAACTTTTATAGAACAGGGAGTGAAAATACAGCCTTACACTGCACCTCGACAGTTATCACTCTAAACTTGGGAGAACCATCTCTGGGAGATAACAGTTCACTCTTAATAACTGAAAGCATTTACCTCTACTCATAACTGCAGTAGTTTGTCATCAAGATTTATCCAACAACTACAAAATGGTCACACTTCATAGCATTTGCATGATGCCTGCTGCAATTTCTGTGTGCACGCGCACATTTTTAAAGAACTGTTTTCTATTTATTTGGAAGAGATCCCTAAAATTTCTTATAGCTAATGCTTGCTGACATATACAATAAGCACAGACAACTCTGATATGCTGACAAATAGCAAAAACTCGTTATTCAGTTCCATGAATGCCAAGATTGGAAATTGCTATCTGAAGCACCAACTGAAAGTTTACATACACAGTATTCATATCATAAATGAAAGATTAAAAAAAGACAAAACAACAAAAAAAACCCCACACACCAACACATTTAGTAGGGAACATTAAATTGTTTCTCTTCACTACAATGGCACCTGTGGTCACAAGAGATTCTGCAGTACTTCTCATAAAAATGAAACTCAGCGTCTGGGCTAAATTCCAATTCTGGTAGTTGGATTCTGACTGGAGAATGTAGGCAGGCAGTCATTTTTTTAATTATATATCTTCACTTCCTCTCCTAAAAACACTTAAGCATTACTTCTGCAAACAGATTATTAGAGAGAATAAGGAAAGAAATAGCTAAAGTAGCTATCTATGGAGTACTGTAGAACTTATTGGGATGAAAGAAGCTTGATAAACCTACAGTATTTGATCAGAAGAATCTAGAAGGGAAAGCCGGGGGGGGGGGGGGGGGGGAGCGCGCACATCCCTTAGGGACGCCATCAATAACAATTTTTTATTTTTCTGTCTGTTACAGCTAAAGACTTCAGTGAAAAGTCTAAAATAGGATTTAATTGTTTACTTTCTTCATTTGACAGCACCTTTGTCCACTTTCCCCACTGCTCAAGAGACCCTCATAAAACAAGGGAGCAAAGACCATTACAAAGTATATATGAATTTTAAAGAGTTCTCAGGACACTTCAAACACTATGCCGGGGAAAACTGAGACTTAAAGTTAGCCAATTTTAAAAAGTATTCAGGTCCACAATTTCCTTTTAAAAAGATTTGTAAATCATGACTGCATCTCATTTTTGAAGGAAATGTTACTGAAAGTTACTTTTAAATTGGTTGTATAATCTTATTTTATCTAAAAGAAATTCATGTATTCATTGGTGCTGACCTCATACAATTTGAAATAAAGATGTGTTAGCATCTGTATGCCATTTGGTATGGCTGATTTTTGTTCACTGAATTTTAGTTCTATTTTAACTGTGCTTTTCTAAATCTATTTTCATCATGGAGACAGGAGGAGGAACACTGATCTACTTGAAGACATTCATCGCTTGAAACAGGGACTTGCCCATATTTGGTTTTTGCATACACCTATAGATATTCCTTCAGCTCTACCTAGGTGAGATCCTCTGATTTGAGAGACTGAAAACATTAAGCTCTGCAGCTGTGGTGGAGTTAGAGAAGTCCTAGTAGACTTAAGAACAAAGAGAAAAGAGGGACAGTATTCAACAACAGTACAATTCAAGCACTGTCTATTGGTATCTATTTGCATAATCCTTTATGTATTACTCAGGGTGCATATTATATGCTCGATTCCAAAAGAAAAATAAAGAGACCCTTATCAAAGTTATGTTAATGCCGATGCAAGATTTTGTTCTTATACTATGAATGAGGCCTCAAGAGCTCAGTTTTACTAATTATAATACTTTATTAGCAACAATTAGCACGCTATACAAATAAGCCATTTAACTAAATAGAGAGATATACTTCATGAAGAGTCCTTACAATCAGGTTTTCAACAGTCTAGCTGCTGTAGCTGACAGTTCACAATTGCAACCATTCATTAGAGTTCCTGGAATATAGCCTGTGCCGTTCACATTGGTCAGCTATCTCTGGAAAATGATCTGTACTCCGCTCCTTTTCCAACATGCCTGGTAATATTTTGCTCCAGAAGTCTGCCAAACATGTAGGAGGTTTGAACAAGCTCTCTCAATAATGTATTCTTTTAAGAGTGGCAACATATTTTTTCAAGTGCCAAAACACAGTCCTAAGCTAGCATGTAAATTTGGACCCAACAGACAGCTTCATGATTTGAGTATCCACCTTTCCGCACCTCTACCAAAACAAGACATATTTCAGAAGTCCAATTAAATTGGACTGTTTCACTAGATTATTAAGATATGCAACTTCATTTCACCAAGAACTTTAATTTGTACTATTTTTAAAAATTAAACATGAAAGACCAGCTAGAATTTTCTTTTTAAATTTTGACATTTTCTTCATTTCCCCAACATATGTGGTAATTTCAACACTTAGATCTAGCATACTGACTAAATGTACTATTTCCTCCATCCTCAAATATCGTTGCATTTTATTCAGTCCACTGACTTAATTTGGAGAAGGGAACCAAAACTGTTTGTTATGCAAGTTATGAGAAGTATCTGCAGTCTAAAGCATTTTCCCCTCTCTTTGTAAAAGCATCTGCTAAAATCAGTAAGGTTTTTTGTTTTTTAAATCTTTGTTGCATACCAACATTTCTCTATCCCTCGCTCCTGACATCTGAGCTTTACTGACTAATCATTTCCTCATTATTCACTGGGTCAACAGTAGGACTAGCTACAATTGTTTTTTTCAAAATCTTGTAAAAGAAAAAACAATATATTAAGTAAGGGTTACCAAAAAACAGATCCAAACTACAGGCTGCTTGCCACCTTACAAGAAACATTTTAGATCTGGTGTATATAGTCCATCAGTAACAATACACCTTAAGACACAGTTTCATACTGTCTGCACAGATGCTACCTCACTCTGCATACAAATTAAAGTTTGTATGAATCCTATCCATCCCATTTTAACTTTAAAAACAGTTACTCACTACATTTAAATATGTAACAGCTTACAAAATAAATAGAAACCCTGTATATGCAGAGCTACGTATGAACCACTGAAAGACCAACATTTGAGATTCTTTTAAAAAGTTACCTATATAATGAGTTTATTCTTTTGTCAAACTACAAGTGCTGTAATTGAATCAGAGGTATCAAACATCCAACCATTTGATGTATTTACATGAACCATAATGCTCAAATGATACGAAAATTAAATGTTCATTTTTAGAAGTTTCTAGCCCTTATGGTTGCAAAGAAAAATCCTTCAAATGCTGCACTGTGCCAAGTGTAAACTAATAGTGTTAGCTTCCTGAGTCTGCAGGCGCCTGAAACAATGATTCAAAGTGTAAACGCTAAAAACTCTATTAATTTCAATCACACTGTCAACTCTAAGCCCAATTATGACATTTCAAGGTCAAACTATTTCATTGCTGATCATTTTAGCAGTAAAATGGGTGCAAGTGAAGCCCACAGTAGGTTGGAATTTAAGTTCCTGAAAAGGAAAAACTGAACCAAGAAAACAGAGGAAAACATTCAAAACGGAAAGAAAGAGAAAGGAAGAAAAAAAATAGCAGTGGTCCTGAAAGCGAACATGGTTTTCCTACCAAGTGATAATGAATGCAATAAGAAGGTACTGAACAAATAGCTAAGCATTGGTTTACTACACAAGGGTCATTCATATTTTCCCCTGGACTTTTTCTGTAGTGTGAGGGAAGCAGGCTGTCCTAAATTTATACTCTAGCCCATGTACCATGATTTAAGTGGAAATTTGGCCCCCTCCACTGAATGACTGACACCAGCGTTAGACTATATAACACTCCAAGCCTAATTCTCTCCACCATGCAGTCTCCACTGTAGTATACTGTGTTAACTGAAGGCAGATTTTGGCCCTCCAAAATTTAAACTTTACATTTAAAAAAATCTGAGTTGTTACAAAAAGACTGCTCGGAAAAAAAGGGGTCCATCTGCGTCTAGCTTGCTGACTGTTCTAGGCGACCTGTAAATAGGGTTAAGATTCACAAGAAATGCTCCACTGGCAAGGATAAAGGCATTCAACATAAAGTTTACCTCTTTTAGGTCCCCTGAATTCAGTCTTCTCCTGTTAATATTGCCCCAACATACAAAATGCTTGTGAATGTACATTCATGGAAGCCCACTGAAGCACAGAACTGGCCTACTTGGGACAAGAGTGAACTGTATTCAGTTAAAGGCACCCTGTCAACTTCAGATCTTATCAATTACCTGGAATTACTTCCATTTTTGTATTATATGCGACTTCCACACCCCTCCCCCCCACTTCCCCAGCAACTTCTTCCTTCCCTCCTCCCATTAATATTTTCCTAGTTTAAAAAAAAAAAGTTTCTTTTCTGTGTTGCTGCATGAAAGACCCACACGAACAGGGAAAGCATCTGCACAGGAGAAACAGTAACATTATCTGTACAAAGAGTGCTGTGAAACAAAGCAAACAAGTCCTGTTCAGTTATGGCATTTGTACACAAAGACAAATGTGATCTAAGTTGACAGTCTATCTTGTGCTTTCTTATGTGAACTGTATAAGATTTTGCAAGTTATTTAATTTCTTAGGCCTCAAGCATGCAAACTGTCCCATATGAACTGACTCCTACACAGAGCCCCATTGAAATCTCTACCTGTGCATAACAGCTTGAAGGAATGGGGTCTTTGTTTATAGGGTTCAAAAAGGCTTTAAACACCCACGCAATGAAGTACATCCAGTACTTTACCCTCACTAAAAGCTAGCCTCAAATTTCATAGGTTTCCTTGGTTAGTGCAATGTCATGGATGCTGAATATACTTTCATGTCACACCATGCAGAAATAAAAGATTGAGAAATATAGGCTCCTTAAGAGAAGCACAGAAATTGGGGTACCCAGCATAGAAATTAACACAGGAAAGAGGATGTTTAGAATATAACTGTCAGTTCCTAGTTCTTATTTGCAGATTTACTTTTAGATGAGAATAACTAGAAGTTTCTGAACAAAGTATTTCTCCCTTAAAAACAAAATCTTTTGAAAAAAGGTACAGATAACAAGATAGTACTAATGCAATGAAGACCGTTAAGCACTCCTACAGACATGCCCAAAGAAGTTATGACATGAGGCAAGGAAGCTGAAGAGGCAGAAAGGCATCCTGTAAGATTTCACTGTAGCAAAAGTGCTAAGTAAGTAAGCAAAAGTAATATCCACAACAAACGTGACGTCTTTTGGAAGTGTGGAAGCTATTTTGAGCTTTATGGTAGTCACTACAGTGATTTATAATAAAGTTAATCTTTTAAGGTAACAGACTTCCAAAGATCTGGTAACTTTTAGTGTTTATCAACAAACAGTCAGCAGTTCATAGTTTTGATAATGACTATAAGAATTTGTTCTACTTGTCATCAAACCCCCAAGCCCATTATACTGTGATTACACAGTATAATCAGATTGTGCCTGGAGGAGTGTTCAGATTTTGTACCAGCATATTTCAGAGTTAATAACCTGATGCTGAAACCCCTCCCCTTTAAAAAAAACTGGAAATCAGCGTTTTGGATTAAGCACTTATGGATTTTAAAGCTATACTTATAAGAGAGCTGCTGAAATTATGCTCTGCCTTCCCACACATGAGAGCAAGTTTTTACTAGTACTACTCTGCACAAGCCAGATTTTTACATGTCAAAGCTTGGTACTTCTTTCTAGATGTGTGAACTGTTGCATGACATGACTTTGAATGAGAATATTTTTCATTTTGAAATGGTTATTCTGGTTCCCTAAAGAACGATAGGCATATTATACACATTTCTGTCTTCTTGTTCATAATAATCTGAACTGTAACAATGTATTTAGCTCCCTTTACATCACAAGGTTGCCCCACCAAGATCATTTTCAACCCTTAACACACTCCTTTCCCTGAAAGCCTCCTTCAAATTCAGGCATATTTGATTAGTTTAGGTCACAGAACTTTACCCATCCAGCAAAACCTACAGCATAGGTTTTTAGTTTTTTTAAATATGTATACTTTAAGGAATCTTAAGTCTATCTACATCAGAGGAAAAATAAAGAAAAAAACCTAACACTTTGCAACTCACACAAATCAATTGATAGTATGCTCTCACTGTACCCTTTACTAAAGTTGATAAAATCTGACCGTTCCAGTCAATATTGCCTAACAAAATGATTCTCCATTATTGATTAAGTTAATGTTCACGAGGGGATAAGAGATTCCCTAAGAATGGTTATTCTAAAAGTAGAGGGAGGGTCACTTTTGTTCAAGTCACTGGACCACTATATAAAATAAATCCAAAAAAGCTCAAATTATGCTAATATATACAAGTATTTTCCTAATTTATACTGCTATTGAACTTGATTTTTATGATCTTTGCAATCAGGGAAGATGGTTAATGCTAGTTCTCTTCAAATTAACCAAAACACACCACACATTGGGTGGTCTCTGGAGTACAGTGGTTTTGTTGTTGTTTTTTTAAACTACTACAATATAGCAATTAAGCCATTTTCTCCCACCTATTAGCAGTTGACAGCTTTGAAATGCATTCAAAGAGATGGGCTAAGAACTACTTCTTCTCTCTCTATATACACACACACACTTGTTACCTGCCAACTACATGTAGGAGAACAAGTAGTTACATGAATTTTTAAAGTTATAATAAAATAGTTCATACCTGTCTTCATCACCATCAACAGGAATAGATATGCCAAATACAGAGCTCGCAAGACTGTTCATAGGAGTAGTTGCAGGTAAGTGAAGAGGATTCGTTAGAGTGTCTGGAATGGGAGGCTTCACAAGAGGCTTACTTTCAGCAATGAGAGAAAGTGGTGGCTGAGGTAGGGGTTCTGATTTTCTTCTAGTATCATCAATCTGGCCTACTAAAGGTTGAGTCTGACTCTGAAACTGTCCAAGGTTGGATTGTGGCAGATTTGTAAGTACGTTAGTTGTGCCTTGCATTAGTGAAAGTCCAACATGTTGTTGAACCACACTGGTACTCCTACTGACAGATGTATGGCTGGTCAGCTGTGACTGAACTAAACTAACAGGGACATTTGGCATAGTAACAGAAGTGGTAGACACACTAGGCACACTTGTACCGGGCACAACTGCAGGCACATTCTGAACTCCAGACACTATAGCATGAGGAGCACTAGGCATTCCAGACACTTGACTACTTCCACCCATTTGATGCGGAGTCATGGATTTCTGTTGCACAACCCCTGTATGTCCAATGCTTTGCTGCACCACACCTCCTGGTTGCGGTATGACAGTCTGACTAGGTGGGGTCTGGCCACTCTGCATCAATCCTGACCCCTGTCCCACTGCTTCACTAGGCTGTGGTGAAACTCCCATCATCGGTGCTCCAACAGGTGAAGGATTCTGGCCAGCCACCTGGCCCACAGGAAGGCTGGAAGCCCCAGTACTTGGAACAGAGCTTGTAGTAGCTTGTTGAATAGTTCCTTGACTCTGCATAACTGTCATGTGTTGCATGTATTCTGTCTGGCCAGAAGCTTGTGTTGGCAGTAGATGCACTGGTGGAATTTGGGGCTGAGGATAAGCAAATTGCTGAGGTTGAGTCACTGGTACATTTGCTTGCTGTACCTGCTGCTGTGACATGGGCATGGTCTGCTGGGCTACTGTTACATTCGGAGGTGGCATACCCTTCCCGTTAGGTCCCCCCTGTACAACAACACTTTGTGCGTTTACCTGTGACTGGGTTTGCTGCGGCAGCACCACAGTCTGCTGACTTGTTACTGTAGCTCCAGAATACATTGGCTGAGCAGTACTTTGAGGAATGGCCCCGCCTATGGGCTGCTGCAGCTGCTGTTGCTGCCCAATGACAAAATTAGGTTGCTGTAAAGAGGGCTGGTTCATTTTCTCCGCCTGGAGCAGCTGTGACACAGCAGTAAGGGAGCTGTCAGCTAGGGACTCTGGGCCCTGTGCCGACGCTGGCACCGCTGACATTACCATGGAGCCTCCCGTGGCACCCAAGCCACTGTCTCTTTCCTGAGCAGCCTGCTCAAAGGTGCTGCTATGTCTAATGCAATCCCCAGTCCTGGCCAGGACGCCACTACTGTCCGAGTCCCGGTCGTAATATTCCATACACGTCCATCGTCCCCGCCTATAGGGCTCCCCTGTACCGTGATCCAGCTTGATCACCCTGAAGCGTGAACTGCATGCGGCCGCAGTCGTCTGAGGCATGGTCCCGGGAGCGGAAATCTGAGCACTGCTGCCTCCTGCCGCCGCGGAGGGGACTTGGACAGCAGCCACTTGGGGCACCGCGGTGCTTTTAGGCATGGCCCCACCGTTAGCAGCAGTCGGCGGAGGCGCAGCAGCAGCCCCCGCTGCCGCAGCCGCCAGCTGCCCATCCAGGAGAAGGTTAGGGGAGACAGCACCGGGAGTTTCGGCGTCACCCACGTTGTTGAGGGTCTCCTCGGAGGAGCTCCTTTCGCAGACATCCTCCGGGCCGTAGTCCGTGGCCCGTGACACATCGAAGATCTCGGAGGAGACATCCTCGGTGCGGGACTCGTCTGGGTCGTCCAGGCTCTCCGTGTCCTCAGTGATGCTGCTGGCCACCTGGGCCGTGGTCACGCTTGTGATCTGGAAGCAGCTCTTCTTCTTGGCCGGCATCTTGGACATGGTGCCTCCTTGGGGAGGGAGTTCTGCCAGCGCGGGTGAAGCTGTCTGCACCCCGGGGAGAAGGCAGAGTCCGAGCCCGTCCGAGGGAGAGGCGAAGGTTGTCACGATCAATTGGCCGAGACCCAAACGCTATTATACATCCTCTGGCTCCCTCCTCAAGCGTCTGGATCAGCCACAGAGCCCCAAGCTCACCGGGCACCACACCGGGCTGGTGGTCGGCTGGGCTCCTCCTCTTCCTCCCCCTTCCGCAGAGCTGCGGGCCCCTCAGCAAGCCTCCTCCCTCTCGCCGGACAGAGGGCTGTGGTGACCGGGCTCCGGGCCTCCGCTTTCCCCTCTTGAAGGCAAGCGGCCTCCTCGGCCTCGCAGTGCGGCCGCAGCGGCAGTACCAGGCGAAGCTCTCCAGCAGGCTTCCTGCTCCTCGCAGCGCGCCGGGGTGGCGGCGTCCGGCAGCCCCAGGGCTCCTGGGCGGGCGAGCAGGCCGCTCGCGTGAGAGCCAGTCAGTCCCTGAGCGAAGAGGAACCACGGCAGTGGCGGCCGGGTGAGGCCAGGCCCCCTGGCTCCCCCGCCCGCCCCGTCTCTTGTAGTCTCTACCTGGAGATCAGCACCAGGCGCATCTTGGTAGGAACGAGCCCGCGCGCAGCGACCCCAGACAGTCCCAGAGGCGACAGCCGAGACACCGTCCCCGAGGCTCCGCGAAGCGACGGGAGCAACCCCCGGCCCGCAGGCGGGGCGGGGTATCGAGCAGCGTTGGGCCCAGCCCCCGCTCGGTGCGCTCCGCACTCAGGCACCGAGGGAGCTCAAATTCAAACTGCTCACTCCCCTCTCTCAAGATGGGGCTCAAATTGTACGCAATGCATTGTGGGAAGAGCGATGACACTCACGCCCCTCTCCCAATCCAGCACCGTGCTGACATCGACCCCTTAGACCCGCCCCCTGCCCACGCACTGACGGACATTCGTTCCCAGGCAGAGCGCAGGGTGGACCTAGGGCTGAGCTGGGCTGGGCTACCACGTAGGGGTGAAAACTCCTCCTCAGAGCGTCGTATTAACCGTTTGGAATGTTCCATCGCCTGGCGTCCCCCGCCCGCACGGGTGTGGTACCGCCCTGAGGTGAAAGGGGTGAGCGCCCGCCTGCATGTTTAGGGTTGTGTGTTCACGGGGGGATATGTCCCTTCCCCGTCCCCAAACGGGGCCCCGGGTTCAGTATGGGGGATCTGCTCCCTCCGCCCCCCACGGGCCACGCATTCAGTACGGCGCTACGCCCCCTTCCCCCCACGGGGCCCAGTGTTCAGTAGGGAGATACGCCCCTTCCCCGCACGCACGGGCCTCGGGAGCGGCTGGGCGGATACGCCCCCTCCCCCGCCTGGGGCCAAGTACCGGGCATACGCCCCCTTCCCCCACGAGGCCCCGGCGGCAGTACGGCGGCACGCCCCCTTTTCTCGCTTTCCCGGGGGCCTGTGGAGCGGTACTGGGATGCGCCCCCTCCCCACACGCGGCGCCGTCTTGAGTACGGACCTACGCCACTTCCCACCACGGCGAGACGCCCCCTCCCCTCCTGCCCACACGGCCCCCGTTTCATTATGGGTCTAGGACCCCGTCTTTAATTTGCGGGTACACTCCCTTCCCCCACAGGGCCCCATGTTCAGTACGGGGATGCCCCCATTTTCCTGCAAGGCCTCTTGTTCAGTATGGGACTGTGTCCCCCGCATTACTCTAGGTAAAGCTGGGGATATGGTCTGCCTGGCCCAGGACCCTGTGTACAATCTAGGGAGACATCCACTACTCCTCGCAGGTCCTTGTGTTGAATATTGCGATATGTGCTCCTTCCACACTATATACCCCATGTTCAGTATGGGGATACACCCTTTGCCCCCACAGCAACCCCCGGTTCAATAAGCAGCTGTGCCCCCCCTTCTACTCCTTCATGATCAATAGAGGGATATGCCCCCCTTCAAAGGGATCATATTTAGGCACCTGAAGATAAGCAGAATTATTTTCTGAAGTGCTGAGTTTAGAGTACCCACAAATTCTGTAACAGTCCATGGGAGCTGCATGTTCTCAGCACCTTTAAAAATCAGGCACTTATGTTTGGGTGCCTAAATATGGACGTAAGGGTTGAGCCTCAGGCACTTATATTAGAGCTCTGAACTCCGTTTTTATGGTTTTAAAATTGTGTATAAGTTTTGACAGTTGGTGGGTCTTTCATGAAATTAATGAATTAAGTAAATTTCAGGGGCTGGATCCTTAATACAGAAATGCAGCATGCAGAAACTACAAGTCACAGCATTCAATGCTTCATACTGACTCAAGAAGCTTGGCTGCAGTTGAATGCTAGAAACCTGCAGTTTTTCTGAGACGCTAAAGTGGTGTTCAGAATGAGGCCATGTCTACACTGGCAGAGTTACAGCGCCGCTCGGAGAGCACTGAAGGGAAACCGCTGTTGTGTGTTCACGCTGTCAGCTGCCTGTGCAATAGTGTGTTCATACTTGCGGCACTTGCAGCAGTATTCGGAGTGGTGCACTCTGGGAAGCTATCCCACAGAGCACCTTTTTCTTCTGCCGCTAAGACTTGTGGGAAGGTGGAGGGGGTCTCAGGGCATCCTGGATCCTGTCCCAATGACCTGTGATGCATCGCTTCGCATCACAGAAATCCCTGTGCTTCCGTCCGCATTTGGCACCATCTTTCAACGGTTTTTGTACTGCGCGCCTTGCCTCTTCGGGCTGCAGGAATGGATCCCGAACTGCTGACCAGTATGCTGCTCACTCTGACCAACACATCACGATTGGCAGTGGAATTATTCCTTAAACTACAAAGGCAAGAGGAGTCTGACATTGATCTCGCCATGCATAGTAGCTACAACCCAAGATTGCTTGTGGCATTCATGGAGGTGCTGACCACAGTGGAACACTGCTTGTGGGCTCGGGAAACAAGCACGGAGTGGTGGGATCACATCATGATGCACGTCTGGGATGACGAGCAGTGGCTGCAGAACTTTTGGATGAGGAAAGCCACATTCATGGGACTGTGTGATGAGCTCGTCCCTGCTCTGTGATGCAAGGACACGAGAATGAGAGCTGCCCTGTTACTGGAGAAGCACGTGGCATAAACAGTGAGGTCGCAAAGTTTGCAGATGATACTAAAGTGCTCAAGATAGTTAAGACCAAAGCAGACTGTGAAGAACTTCAAAAAGATCTCACAAAACTAAGTGATTGGGTAACAAAATGGGCAAATGAAATTTAATGTGGATAAATGTAAAGTAATGCACATTGGAAAAAATAACCCCAACTATACATACAATATGATGGGGGCTAATTTAGCTACAACTAATCAGGAGAAAGATCTTGGAGTCATCCTCGATAGTTCTCTGAAGACGTCCACGCAGTGTGCAGCGGCAGTCGAAAAAGCAAACAGGATGTTAGGAATCATTTAAAAAGGGATAGAAGATAAGACGGAGAATGTCTTATTGCCCTTATATAAATCCATGGTATGCCCACATCTTGAATACTGCGTACAGATGTGGTCCCCTCATCTCAAAAAAAGATAGACTGGCATTAGAAAATGTTCAGAAAAGGGCAACTAAAATGATTAGGGGTTTGGAACAGGTCTCATATGAGGAGAAATTAAAGAGGCTAGGACTTTTCAGCTTGGAAAAGAGGAGAATAAGGGGGGATATGATAGAGGTATATAAAATCATGAGTGGTGTGGAGAAAGTGAATAAGGAAAAGTTATTTACTTGTTCCCATAATATAAGAACTAGGGGCCACCAAATACAATTAATGGGCAGCAGGTTTAAAACAAATAAAAGGAAGTTCTTCACTCAGCGCACAGTCAACCTGTGGAACTCCTTGCCTGAGGAGGTTGTGAAGGCTAGGACTATAACAGAATTTAAAAGAGAACTGGATAAATTCATGGAGGTTAAGTCCATTAATGGCTATGAGCCAGGAGGGGTAAGGAATGGTGTCCTTAGCCTCTGTTTGTCAGAGGGTGGAGATGGATGGCAGGAGAGAGATCGCTTGATCATTACCTGTTAGGTTCACTCCCTCTGGGGCACCTGGCATTGGGCCACTGTCAGTAGACAGGGTACTGGGCTGGATGGACCTTTGGTCTGACCCAGTATGGCCATTCTTATGTTCTATGTTCACTGTGGAAGCTGGCCACTCCAGACTGCTACCAATCAGTCAATAATCAGTTCAGAGTGGGAAAGTCTACCGTTAGATTCATGTTGACGGAAGTGTGCAGGGCCATTAATCACATCCTGCTCCGAAAGACTGTGAAGGGGCAACGTGCATGACGTTATAGATGGTTTTGCACAAATGGTTTCCCTAACTGCGGCGGAGAAATAGATGGCACACATATTCCAATTTTGGCACCAGACCACCTAGCCACCGAATACATTAATCACAAGGGGTATTTCTCAATTGTTCTCCGGGCGCTTGTGGATCACCGTGGGCATTTCACGGACATGAATGCAGGCTGGTCTGGAAAGGTTCATGATGCACGCATCTTTTGGAACACTGGCCTGTTCAGGAAGCTGCAAGCAGGGACTTTCTTCCCAGACCAGAAGATCACCGTAGGGGAAGTTGAAATGTCCATTGTGATCCTGGGAGACCCCGCCTACCCTTAATGCTGTGGCTTATGAAGCCATACACGGGGCAACTTGACAGCAGAAAGGAGCAGTTCAACAACAGGCTGATCAAGTGCAGAATGACTGTTGAGTGTGTTTTTGGCCATTTAAAATTTTGCTGGCCCTGCCTCTATAGGAAGCTGGACATGGCCGATGACAATATTCCTATGCTTATAGCGGCATGCTGTACGGTCCATAATATTTGTGAAGGGAAGGGTGAAAGCTTTACTCAGGGCTGGATTGCAGAGGCTCAGCACCTGGAGGCTGAGTTTGAACAGCCAGAGAGCAGGGCTATTAGAGGGGTGCAGCATGGGGCCATAAGGATCAGGGATGCCTTGAGGCAGCAATTTAAAGCTGAAAGCCACTAATATTTGTTGATATGCTCGGGAATGCAGTGCTTGTAATGCTAGGAGGTGATTGGTGCAGAAGATCCAATATGTGGGTTTAACGTAATTGTATGTTGCTTTGCAGTCCTCTTTTTGCTTTCAATTAATAGAATAAAGATTGCTTTCAAACCAACACAATTCTTTTATTAAAAGACAACAACCAGAGGAGAGAGTCAGACAAAAAAACCCATTAGCAGTGAGGGGGATGGGGGAAGGGAAGGTCCCAGGAGAAGTAGGGGTCCCAGGACAGCTAAAGATTTGTGTATGTCCAGGGATCATATCCAACCTTCTCCTTTGGAGTACAATGCAGTGGGTACTGTACTTCAGCAGTGCCAAACTGCAGAGGGATGGGTGTTGCGTGCAGTGGCTAGTGGGAGTCTGCAGTGCTGGACTGTGATGGGGGAGGAGTGGAATGCCACGGGTATACACTGGAGCCAGGAGGTTGATAAGAGTGTGTTGGCAGTGTCTGGGGGGCGCATGGGAAAGAGTTTTACGACAGCGGCTGCACGGGAGGGCGGGTGCGGAGCTGCTCGGTTTGAAGAGCTAGTATTGCCTGGAGCGTGTCTCCTTGGTGCTCCATAAGCTTGAAGAGTCGCTCTGTGGCTTCATTCTGATGTGCCGCGTTCTCCTTTCAGTCCCTCTTCTCGCTGTCCCGCCACTCCTTCAATTCCTGTTTCTCAGCGGCGGAGTGCATCATAACATCGCGCAGAAAGTCCTCCTTAGTTCTTCTTGGCTGCTGTCTAATTCTGCGCAGCCATTCAGCCACCGAGAACAATGAGGGAGGCTGGGCTCCCAATGTCATCTGTGTGAAGTTTAAACGCAACATTTTACAGAAGCAGTATTGTTTGCGACACAACACTGATTCAGTGTTTTAAAACACAGCCAGTGCTCAGACACCTGTCACTAACTGGCTGGCCCCAGGCAAGCACACATGAGCCACAAGACCCCCAAAATGGTGAGTAGCCACAGGGGCAGGGTAAATCACTCTTTCCGGACCCTGCTGTACACTGGGCACGTAGCTCTTGGAGAAAGCCAGGACTGTAGGGGCGTTCTGATGATCATTCCTGTCCCCACACTTTCCACAGGAGGTGATAATTATGGAAGATATCTCGCTGCTGAGGGTGAGCAGGGAATCAAGGGAGGGTGTTCTCCAAGCTTGCGGCTTCAGCCCTGGCCCCTATGCAGCTCACCTGTGTGCAGCAATGGTCGTCTCCCCTGTGACTGCACAGTGGTGCGGGAAAGTTACCATTAATGGGGCAAGAAACAAAGCAGCTCTGCTGAAGAACCTGCAGCAGCGGATTGCCCAGTATCTCCACGAGAGTTTCCTGGAGATCTCTGAGGGAGATTACCGTGAAGTGAGGGAGTCAATCAACAGCTTGTTCCGCCCCTCAGACTAGGCAAGTGGTGGGAGACGAGCCTGCTTTCTGCAACCCTTCTGCCCCCAACAATTCACTTCAGCAATTCCCCAAATCAGATCCACTTACCAGGGGCCTCCTCTCCTGTTTATGCTTCGTCAAGATCCGACTGCTGTGACTGGCTAGCCTCCTCTGGGGTAGAAAAGAACTCCTGGCTGCATGCATTTCTGACCTCCAAGTCAGCCTCTGCCTCTGGGTCCTCCTCCCCCTCCACATCCTCATCCAAGATTTCCTCCTCCTGGCTCAGTCCAGTTTCGACTGGCACGCAAGCCACCGAAGTATCCACAGTGGTCTTCGCAGTGGAGGTGGGGTTGCCACCGAGTATCGCGTCCAGCTCTTTGTAGAACCGGCAGCTCGTAGGCGCAGCACCGGAGCAGTGGTTTGCCTCCCGCACCTTCTGGTTGGCATTCCGCAGCTGCTTCACTTTGACCCTGAACTGCAATGTGTCCCAGTCATGGCCCTTTTCTGTCATGCATCATGAAATCTGTCTGTAAGTGTCATAATTCCTACGGCTGGAGTGCAGCTCGGACTGGACAGCCTTCTCTCCCCAAATGCTGATGAGGTCCAGCTGCTCGGCATTGCTCCAAACAGGGGATCACCAGGTGCATGGAGCAGGCATGGCCACCTGGAAAGATGCACTGAGACCACTGTACGCATCATCGAGCAAACAGGAAGGGGGACTTTCAAAATTTCAAAGGAATTTATGGGGTGGGGCTGACGGTTGGTCACCTGAGGGCAGGGCAGTAGAGTTCAAACCAATGACCAGAGAGGTGAGAACAGGCATGGTGAGACACCTCCCGGAGGCCAGTCGCAGCGCTGTAATCGACCACAGTGTCTATTCTGGCACTGCAGCACTGTAGCCCCAGTGCAGAAAGCTGTACACCTCTTGTCGGGGTGGGATTTTTACAGCGCTACAACTGCGCAGTTTCTGTGTGCTAAGTGGCTTGGCAGTGTGTACACCTCGGGAGTTACAACGCAGCATGCTGCTTTACTGCGCAGAAACTTGCCAGTGTAGACAGAGCCTGAGACAGAGCATTTTATGTTGTCTGTCATCTTGTTGGGTGGCACCTTTGTGTTAAAGACGAGAGCACCTATATAAGGCCATACTTCTATGTTAAAAATAAGATGGGTGCCAGTTCAGCCTATCTTCTTTGGGCTGATTTTTAAAGCTGATTTCGATTATTGACTTCGGTAGGATTTGTGGATGCTCACCATTTCTGAAAATCAAACTACTTGTATTTATGTTCCTAATTATGGATTTAGGAACCTAACTTCAGGGACCCAGATTTGAACATTTGGGGCACTCTTCCAAGGTGTTGCTCATTTGGAGTGATGTACCCTCATTTTTCATTAAGGAAGTTTTAAAAGTATAATCTTCCTCTGATGATAATATTTCAGTGAGACATTTCTGGCCTATTCATAATATTATAAAATCTCCTTAATTCAGACTGTTAAATTTTGTCAGCTCCTTGAATATCATGGACTATGTTCCTCGATACCAAAGTCCAGTCACATTTGTGCTATTTCAGTACTCTTGCTTCCAGATTAAATCAAGAAGTACAAAGGAAACCACAGAAAACAAAATATTTAGCTGAACTTTTATGAAAATGTTAAAAGTTCAGTTTGAATTTTTTACAAAGGTTTAAGTATAGGGTAGACGGATTTAAATCAAAGTGATTTACATCATCGATTTTAATCATGATATAAAAAAGCAAGCAGGAAACCTTGATTTAAATAATCAATGTGAATCATGTTTTGCATTTGGACTTTTTAGTTATTTTTCTAAAGAAAGTTTGATTCTCATTATTTGGTAACAATTAAAATAGCTGGATTTGCAATTCTGCACTGTCTGGTACTTCTTTTTGATAACCAGGAGGATACAGTATATCTATACACAGTTATTAGAGCAATTATTTACAGTAGAACCTCAGAGTTACGAATATCTTGGGAATGGAGGTTGTTCGTAACTCTGAAATGTTCGTAACTCTGAACAAAACATTATGGTTGTTCTTTCAAAAGTGGACAACTGAACATAGACCTAATGTAGCTTTGAAACTTTACTATGCAGAAGAAATGTGCTGCTTTCCCTTTATTTTTTTAGTAGTTTACGTTTAACACAGTACTGTACTGTATTTGCTTTTTTCTTTTTCTTTTTTTGATTTCTGCTGCTGCCTGATTGAGTACTTCCAGTTCCAGATGAGGTGTGTGGTTCATGGGTCAGTTCATAACTCTGGTGTTAGTAACTCTGAAGTTCTACTGTAGCGTAAGTTACGATTCTTAATTCTTACATTTTTACATTTTTTATTATGTTAGAAAATGATGAATAACGTATTTCTAGATGATGAATATTTTTTTAAGTTGTGATTTGTGTCAAACTATTTTGATATAATTCAAATTCAGTGCAAAATCTACAAAAAAGCTTTAAAAAATAATGCTTTTTTATTAAATAAAACTAGTTTAAAAGTGCTGGATAAATAAAAAAAGTTTATCAAGAAGTTTCTCAGAAAATGTTTTTCATTTAAAGTTAACTGATTTATTAAAGGAATTAGTATCTGTAGTTAATGAATTGATTCTTTCTGTTCACCATATCCTTCAAGATTTTGGAACTAATAGATTTCACCCTCTGATGTCTAATTTTTATTCATAGATTGGAAGAGGAAAACAAGCTCTCCTGTTTTTTCAACTTACAATTGGTTTCTTAGCTTTGAATGAACTAGTCATTGAATTAAACTAGTGGAATAAGATGAAATGAAGAGAATATTCTCTCTGAACCTGCAGAAGAGAGGTTACTGCCATCAAAAGTGGTTAGCACTTACCCAAAACTCTGTTTCTAGGCACTTAGCCAGTCATTTCTACCAGTTCTGTGGTTTGCCTTTCTTTAAAACTTGGTAGCAAACATGAACTTCTTTAATATTAGTGTGATGTTGTACTTTATATGTTTATGGAAATATGCTTATGAGTGTAAATATAACATAACTGGAATATGCTTTATGCTAGATATGCCATGTGACATATGGTCTACTGAATATATTCATCCTATTTGTATGCATGTATCATTTTTATATCTAAAGTTATGAGCGTTGGCTCTGTGCTTGTATTTGAAGTGTTTGCTGTAGGAAACACATAAGGGAGATTTGGCCAACACTGTGAAAGGTCTATTCAAGTAATTGGGAGTACTTAACTACAGTGGACTTTGGGAGACACCAGTTCACATCTGTTCAAACTAACCTGTAAACAGTGGTGTTGGCCTGCAAAAAGCTGAATCATTCATGGACATGTGACTTGCCCAGGAGGCTACAAACTCCATCTTGTTGCTGTGATTTTGCGGAAGAGCGATGGGGTTTCTGCCCACAAGTGAGAGACTATAAAAGGGCCTGGAAGACTTTCCATTTGGTCTTTAGCTGGCTTAAGAGATGGCCTCTCCACCCCAAAGAGGTGCCTGAAAGAAACTGGAACAAAGGGTGTGTGAGTGATTGCTGGACCCAGACCATAAACTACAACATTGGGCTGAAAAGGATTGTACCTGAGATAACATCTGGGGTGAGAAGTTAGTATTTGTAACTAGATCCTTAGTGTATTAAGTTAGCCTTGCGTGTTTTGTTTTATTTTGCTTGGTAATTTACTTTGTTCTGTCTGTTATTAATTGAAACCACTTAAATCCTACTTGTTGTACTCAATAAAATCACTTTGTTTATTAATTAACCCAGAATAAGTAATTAATATCTGGGGGTGTGCATATCTCTCTATCAGTGTTATAGGGGGCGGACAATTTATGAGTTTACCCTGTATAAGCTTTATACAGAGTAAAACAGATTTATTTGGGGTTTGTATCCCATTGGGAGCTGGGTATCTGGGTGCTGGAGACAGGAGCACTTCTTAAGCTGTTTTCAGTTAAGTCTGCAGCTTTGGGGGCATGGTTCAGACCCTGAGCCTGTGTTGGAGCAGACTGGCGTCTCTGGCTCGAAAAGGCAGGGTACTGAAGGCCCAAACCTGCAAAGAAAATGGGCTCAGAGGTAGTCTCAGCACATCAGGTGACAGTCCCAAGGGGGTCTCTGTGACCGAATTACTCTGTCACAATTAGTTTTTGTTGTATTTAATTTAAAAGATTTAATAGATTATAATAAGTTTAGGCCTTAACATAGATTGTCAGTTTTAAGTAGGTTTTAAGTAGGTTTATTTTTAAAAAATACATTTAATTAATTTAATGTACAAATTGATTTAAATTAAATTATTACTGTATTATTTAATTAAATATTTAATTAAAATCTGATTATTTTTATCTAAAAATCATTGATTTTTATCCACCCTGCTTAAGTAGTCACTTATGTTATCTGAACTGATGTCTGTCACTCTCAAATTGGCTTAATATTGGTCTGCATAACTTACTGAAATGCTCCACTGTTGGACACAGCCAGGGCATTCCTCCTTCTGTAGGCATGGCATTGCTTCAGAGGGCCACTGCTTGGGACCGAATTCCAGCTCACAGCGGCTGGTCTAGTCCAGTGGCTGACCCCCAGTGTTTTCATTACATTGCTGCCAAAAGTGCTCTTCCATGCCACGGTGGTACTGGGGCCATGGAAGTAGCTGTGTAGTTGAGGCACCAGCGCTGGGAGAGAGGTCTCCCAGCACTGTAAAAAAACCACCTGCATGAGGTGTTTTTTCACACCCCTGAGCGAGAAAGTTGCAGCGCTGTAAGGTGGCAGTGTAGACAAGTCCTTAATTACTCAAAACTTTGCAACCTAAATACTAGGCCTGATTACATATGAATGTTATTCTGGTAGGGAAGGGTGTGAATTTAAAAAAGAATAACTATTCCTGAATATCTCCAGGAGTAGAAAAGCTGTAGGAATGGGATGTACTGCTTTTCATGGCAGTGAGGTAAATTTACATAGATGGAATACATGGTAGTGTGCTACAAGGTTCTATTGGCATATGTTTGAAGTTGGCTTTAGAAGTAGCAAAGCGATGAGTAAATTAGGTTGCATAAATTCTAAAAAAACCCTGTATACTGCAGCACTCCATCATGGATTTTGTATATGCCAAATATTATGCATAAAAATATTTGTGTGTTAAAAAATTAATTGATGCTGCTTTTCCATATTGCTTTGCCTGTAAAGCCAGGTGATCGTGGATCCAAATGTAAAAATCTCAGGAAGAGAATAAATTATGTTTAATGTATATCATTCAGAATCTTCTAAAATAACCAGTATCATCTTCTTGAGACATCATTTGCAGTATTAAAGCCTGATATTTCATGTTCTAAGAGGTATAGAAAAATAAGCGTTATACCACTGCCAAAATGGATTCTTGACTTTCTAATGATATGAAGTACCCACTTCAAGCCCTGGTGGGTCATGAGACACTGGACTTTGAAGCTGTCACTGGTCCAGGACTAATTATTGCTTGTCCTGCAAGTCGGCTCGGTGTTGTTTTGGGGAGGAGGATGAAATTCCTTATTTGATGGGGAATGGGTGAAGAAGGGAACGTTTATTTGACAAGTTAGGGTTTTTTTGGTTTTTTTTTTTTTAATGGCAGCTATTTGAAACTATTTGGATGTTTTGAATATTAGACGTAGTCACAACAGGGGTGGATTAGAAAGCAGAGGGAAAGTCAAGTGGCTAAATGTGTTTGATAACATTATTTATCGTATGCCTCTGCAGTTTATAACATGGATACCAGGAAGGTCAGTAGGAATTCTGTTGATTTTTTTCAGGTTAGCTTGAGAGCTCTCCTCAGTGAACGGTGTTAGGCTTTGAGGTTGTTTATAGGCAGTCAGGGTAATTAGATGTTTGGAATAGTTTACAGTTTGGAATAGTTCTTCGCATCTTGATTTAGCAGATCCTAAGGCAGAGTAAAAGCCTTTTAGTTGTAGAAGTGAAATAGGCTCACAGAGCTTCTTATGTCACTGTTAGTTGGATTTGAGTGTGGCTTGTGCCAACTGGTCTGTTTTCCTATCCCGGTACTTTATCTGGCACAGGACATCTATGAATGATGGTGACCTTTGAAGGAAGATTCAGGTAGGGGGCATGTAGTGGCCAGTATGTCAGTGATCAAGGATAGGAAGTTGTACAGATCTGAAATCACTTTGGTACACTGTGGCACATTTAAAACAATATTCAGATTGCAGGCATTTGAGCATTGTTCTCACACATAACCCTGGCCAGTTATGGTAAAACGCTTCTGATTAACAATAAATCTTATGGGGTAATAGTGCTCATAAGAACTACGTCCTCATCCGCAAGACAGATAAATATTACATTTACAAATGGATACCAGAAGACAAGAATGAGACAATATAACAAATGCTCTGAAATCAGTGAGACTGCTTGCATATGCGTAATGTACCTCAGGTGGCATGTGACCAGGATTCATCACCAGATTTGGTCTGCTGGTTGGATCATTAGCTTCCCCGGCTTGGGCTGGTACTGATGGGGAGTGCAAAGTGAATGCTGATCCATGCCACTCGCTTGCAGAGTAAGGTTCTGTATTCATCATGGGTCAGGATGGCATAATCTGGCTTTAAATAAGTTATCTGAATCTATCAAAAATTGGTATATTTGAAGTTGTCTCTTTTCTAAAACAGTATAAAATTTCTCAGTTAACTACATTTGTTCATTATTATCATTATTTACATAATATGGTATTTGTACCTGTTACTTCACAGATAATAACGTGCTATACAAAAAACCAAAGTCCCTGCCCCCAAAAGCTGACAATCTAAAGGCACAAATGGATACAGTTATAGCTAGCAAAGTGTGGTGTGGAAGTTATTGCTGATGAGTCTAATGGAATAGGCAGGCTCTTAGAAATGATTGGAAGGAGAAGAGGAATCCATAAATTTATAAGTTAGTTGGAGTTCACTGTTACCCTATGGGATAGCAAGGTTCAACATTAACTATTGCACAGTAGGCTTCCAGCTTGTGAGAACAGATTTTTTTTTCCCCAACACATTATTTCAGAATAGAAAATTCATTCTTTCTTGTAATTTTGATGTCATTATTATAACACTGGTATAATGCATAGTTTAACATATGTGAGTACTTGTTTGCAGAGTAGAGCTGGCTTTTGGTTTATATAGGCTTGAAATTTAAAGTAGCAAAGATGTACTGTATTCCTACCTTTGTATCCAATAATATTTCCACGCCAGAACATCCAATTAATTTCTCACTGGCACTCCATAAAATATATTGGCATTTAGTGTTAGGCAATCCCAAATCCTGGATTGAAAGAGTTAATCACTAACCACTCCATTCATGAACAGTGTTTACACAGGGATTTTGATGTAACTTGAAACGACCATGTAATGAGCCACTTTCAAGCAAGCTATAGTTAATAAGTGTTCATCAGCCTGGGTTATTTGACTGAAATTTTGTGTGGCCCATGGGAGGGGGAGGGGAAGGGGAACTTGATAAGGGATGGAAAAATAGGGAAAGGATGAGGAACCAGAATGAACAAGACACACTGATTCATTAACAAAACAGAAAGGTTTCTAAAAAGTCAAGTATAAAAGTTGCTTCAGCCCCAGGGTAGGTTGGCTGAAACATACACAAATAACCCATACAATGGCCTTGGCAGTGTTACAGGGATAATATTTTTGCAAGGTTGAACTATTACTGAACAATGTTCTAGTATATTGGGCACTTTTATTCAATGTCAAGCAAATATGTATTCCTTTTTTGTTTTGAACAAAAATATTTACCAGGGCCAGTGAAAAGAACACCCCACATAACTCATGTTTGAGTTCTTATGTGTACCCAGCATAGAGATGTAGTACAGAACCCTCTGCCTATCCTGCATATGTCCTGGTATATTTTTGTGGAATCCCTCTACAAGGCTTCAGTATCAGTGAATTGTTAGTGACTTTCTGCACCAGTGCTTCTTCCTCTTGAGTACTGAAAGTAGTTTTCCATATTTTAACGTATGAAGAACTCATTCATAGCTCTCATGCAGACAAATATATCTAACAACTGAGGAGGCGGAGACAGCAAAAGTGCCACCATCAGTGTAGCAAGACTATGGTGAAGCAATTCACCGGTAATATACCATAAAGACAGCCTACTTCCCTCTGCTGAGGACTAGTAAAAGTTGTTTCAGTTAATGAATACAGTGCTAAAGTATTGTTTGTTTACTAATATGATCTAATATGGTCAAAAGCAGGGACTTCCATTGGTCGGTATTTGAAATCTTTACTTCATCCAGATTGCAATACGCAGCTGGGTATTTTTAAAAAAAGTTCTTGCAGATAATTACAATAAAATGTAAAATATTTGCATAAGTAATATATATATTAAGATGCCTAATAATAACATTTATGACTAGCTAGTGGTTTTCAAGACAGTGTTTTACAACATATCAAAGGGAATCAGGCTGTCACATTTTTTCCCCAAAATGCAATGAACTGATACATAGGACTGCAGGGTTCATTTTTGTGGCTTTAGGATGATAACTGAGGAAGATCAATAGTGTGGGAAGGCGGCATGGTCTGTATGCTACTGGACTGAGAGTCAGTGGGAGTAGGATTTCACCTCTGGTTTCTAGGCCCAGCTCTGCTATTAATTGGTAGTGTGACCTTGGACAAATCACTTCCTCCTATATGTCTCTATTACTCTTCCCACCATTTGTCTGGTCTCTTCAGATAGTAACTCTTCAGGGCAGGGACTATCTTTTACTACTTGTTTGAACAGGCTAGAACAATGGACCCTCAATTTCAGTTGGGCAAAACAGAAAATTGATAAGCAGCTTAGTTTTATTAAATTTGAGCATACTGTTGGGAGTTAATAAAAGGCAGCTTCCATGTATATGAATTTAGCTATATCACTGTGATATTTTGAGGGTGGCCTTTCTTGCAGATGAGTTCTATATCAAGATCTTAAGCAAAAAGCTGAAAATTAAAACCAAGCACCTATAGCAGAATGTTTCTCCTTCCAATGGACAAATATAGATGTTCCAATTTATTAAACTAAGGGTGCAAGAAATGTGAAAATTCTTGCCAAATACCTGTTGTTTTTAGCAGTTTGGTTGTTAGAGCCTGTAATTTAGAGTTTGAGTAAAAGCTCACATAAGGATGAGGTGCTATGGTGGTCTAAATATCATACTGTACGAGTCAGCTTGAATTTTAAACAGCAAAATAATGGACTAGAATATGTAGGAGAAGAAAATGAATTGCAGGCTAAAGATTGCTTAGAGGTGAGGGCAGAAAACAGAACAAAGCAATTTTAAAAAATGGAATTAGTTTGGATTTTTACATTTATAAAGACCACACTAATATAAAGAGAACGAGCCAATAGCTGGTGTGTTGATTTTCAGGCTTTGCTGAAAGTCTCATGTGACTTAAGCATGACACTTTCCCTTTTCATGACCCTGACAAAATTGTTCTAATTGTCTTTGCGATGTTCTTGTTTTCTTTGTAGAAATAGGCATTAAATAAAGAAACTCCCAAACAATGTGAAAAGGAATATGTTTAACAACTGAAAACAACAGATGGAAATGTTCATACATATGGAACCGTATACTTAAAGTGCTAATGGGAAAGAATAAATGTTGTGAAGTCTCATCAGACTCTACTGTTCTGATTCTGACTCAACTGAAGTCAGTAGCAAAACTCATTAAATTTCAATGGGAGCAGTGTTTTTCTTAAACAAAGCATGTCAACCTCTATCATGGAACATTTGTACAGATAAGTGAACAAGTCTTTAGTATAATATGCTCTTCTTTGTGCTTGGTTTTTTTTATACTTATCCCATATTATTTTATGCTGCTTCTGTTCCAGCTGTTTGACTGTAAGCTCTCTGGGGCAGGATTTTTTTCTCTGTTCAGCACACTCTGTTGAAAAGCATCGTACGCATCTAAGGCACTATAGAAATGAATAAGACAAATAGTAGCATGATGTGTACCAATTTCATAAATACTGATGTTTCAGCAGTATGTTTTGTAATAGCATAGTAATTTTTAATCATTTTCGGGCTGCATGAGCCCCTGCCTGTTTTTCATCTGTTTGGTTTGGCGGCTCTCATTTACATAATTCTCTCATTAGGGCATACACTTCAGAGTCTGCCAGAATTCAGACAATGTGAATAAATGTTTTGTTGTCCACTTAATCTTGAACCATATGCAATTTTAGAGGCAGAAGAACCTAAATTAGTACAGAAGAGGAGTCAAATCTGAGCAGTAAGTCCAGTATGATTTTACAATATGTTAATGATGCTGGGCAGATTTTTACTTAGGAGGAGATTATAAGACAGCTACTATATTTAGAATACAAAATGAACCATTGTTGCAGGAGCAATACGTTTTGAGAATACATCATCTAATAATTCCCATAATACTGTACCCTGGCTCCAATTGAGGTCAGTGGCAAAATTCCAGTTGACTTCAGCAGGAGCAGGATGAGATCCCTTGTTAGTTAGCTACATGTATATACTATATCAGGTGGCCAGGAGATTTGTTGTCTCAGCACATCTCTGAGAAGCCTCTGCTACAGGTGTAAAGTCTGGAAGTGAAATAGAACTGTGCTCCCCTACCAAATCCTCCAGGGAAGGGGGACAGTGGTACTAAATGTATCCCACCCCGATGGTGAATGGCCCACTAGCACAGCCATTCCAGCACAGCATTCTGTGGGTGCAGGGGTTGTAAATTTCATAATCTGTCTTGGAATTTGGGAATTTATTCTGATTAACCAGATTAAGTTATACCAACATGCGGTCTTTTGGTCACATTACATCAAAATCTCACATTTCTGCTGCTATGTGTACTGTTGCCCACAGTGGAGTTTATACTTGAGTCTTCAAATTTGATTTTGAATGTTATTCATGGAACAGAGTTAGTTTCAGTCGAAAGTATTTAAACATCAGCAAATAAAACAGTGTTACCCGTCTTTTCTGTTGGGTCAGTTTGTCAGAATCTAACAGCTTTTAAGATCAGAATATTTGTTTAAAAAATTGGAAAGAGGTAAAATTTTAAGGACACAGCTAAAGATTCATGAATTTTAAGGGTTTTTTCATTTTGATGAATAAATGTCTTAGTTTATAGCATATCTGGCATTTCAATGTTGTGATCAAATGGAATCCAGATCAGATTTCGTTTAACTGGTGTTAAAAGAACAATACGAAGAGTTTCAGATATTTTTTCATAGAGATCAGCGACATATTCATTTTCTCATGTCAATATTCCAAGTTAATATTGATTTAAAGTATATTGACAAGAGTTTAGAAAATCAATTATTTCTGGTAGATTTTATAGATTTTACAAATTCCTCAGTTTGGGAGCAATGGATTATGATTATGATGATGGTGATGATGATGTATTATGATGGAAGATCTCCCCGATTCACTGCAGGATAATTTCTGATATCTATGTGTTACTCCCTGACGCTAATTATTCTTTTAATTTATTTGCACCATAAGTACTAACTTCATTCTGTTCTATGAATTATCAGTTATTATTCATATTTTCCACAAGTTGATTTGATTACATTCATTCCTCAGAGTTTGTAAGTAAAAATAATGGTCAGGGTAGTTGTTTGTTTGTTTGTTTTTGTTTTGTTTTTAAATTAATATAGGATGTCCTTAGAGCAAAAAGAAAATTTTCACTAGTCTCTGTTAACCAGTCAGGTACTTTAAATAACCTAGGGCCTGATCTTGCAAACCTTCACATTCCTGAGTAATTAATTGAAGTCAACGGTTTGCACGACTGAGTTCCTAGATTGTAAGTCCTTGCATAACTTCTGGAGCATAATAATAAGTTTAGATGGCAGTGTGGAAGAGAAGTGTTGTCTGCTTTAAATGTGAGAGGATAGTGGTGGCATAATTAGAATTTTTAAAGAATCTTTAGAAATCACCTTTAATTGTCCTTCTGAAGGAACTGACCTAATCATTTGATGGGGATGTGTTTGCTGTACAGCTGTGGCTTGCAGAAAATCCACTTGGTCACAAATATTAGACATCCAGGTTCAAAGGTAGGCCTGTATGTGTTTCTCTAATATTTTACTTGCACACTCAATACGTTTTCTTCCCCTTTTTACTTGATAAGCATATAGAGCAAAGGTTTACAACTAGATAAATAGAGTTGTGTGGGAACTGCTATATATTTAGATACTGGATATTTTTCTGGCAATTCTACTGCTACTATCTCCTATAGGATACAGGTTAGTCAGACTGTCATTGATCTCTTTGCTTTTTCATGGAAGATGTATGGCATAATATTTATTTTGCAGTATCTGTTACATTTCTGCAAACACACATATTTTGTACCTGATAGAGAATTTGGTGTATATTTTGGTTCCAATCTGATGCCTATAAACATGATATAAAAGCTTCGACTACCTGCCTTCCTGTGAGTTTTGACATAGTTAATATTTACAACTCTCAAGATACCATTCAGATATTACAGAAGTGAGGGAATTTGCTCTTATTGGGGTTTCTGTACTAACAGACACTAGATAGAATTGGAAAAATATAAACCTAAGATTCCTGATCACATAGGGCCCAATTTTTCCACTCTTACTCATGTTGTAGTACTTGTGTAAGTAGTCCCATTGAGGTCAATAAAATCAAATACATCAGTGGGATTGGGAGACTATTAAACAAGACTAAGAAATGGTAGAATTAGGCCCATAATAGATGTTTATGGTACTGTGCATTTTTTAAACAATGGAATGATTTCCATGGTACTTGATTTCTTAAAGACATTTTTCAAAGGATGGGTGAGATTTTCCAACCACCAGCACTATTAAGATAGGATTTACAAAAACATTTAAAAATCTGATTTCCATATAGATGTCTTCTAAGGCAATCAAGCTATAAATCTGTGGATGCATAGTTCATGTTTCTGTGCCAGGCAATAACAGAAAGCAAATTGTGAGCTGGACCACCTGATTTCAGAGGGCTGTCTGGTCAAGGTTACCTTTATCTAAGCTAGGGTGCAGCAGTTTGAGGGATTTAATACTTGTAAGAATGCAGAGATAAACAGTGGAAATTTTCTTGTTTCTCAGAGCAAACTGATGAAACCTTTGGAAATTTAGTTCTGGATGACATGAAGAATATCACAACCTTTTTAAGACCATTACTGATATTTCCAGAACAATTACCTATCTCAAGGCAAGCATACCCATGGCCCTCCAAACTTCTAACACTCAGCAGAGAAACTGGGTGTTTAGTTAATGGGATTGTCTTGAAGGTCTTAAATAATGTTGAAAAGCCAGTACGTATACTTTACAAAGGTGATGGCATATCAAGCAACATTTTAATGTGTAAGTGAGTAATGATTTTCTCAATTATAAACAAGTCCTTTATGGTTAAGTATTAGCTTCATGAATTTTGTGAGTTTATAGCATAAAGATATTACTCTTCAGTCCCCAAGCCTTTGAAAATAATTGTAGGTCACAGACACAGAGCTATCATCCAGAAGAGGAGTGGGTTCCCATTTGGCAGAAGACAATTGTAAAGAGAGGTCATAACACTCCCTCTCCTACAAAGAGATATCAATTTTATTTCAGACAGAAGTACCTCAGTCTTCCTCTCCTGGTGTTCGATATGAATCTGATTAAATCTGCACCAGACTAGCAGATAGGATACAGAATAACAGTATCACTTTGCACCAAACACCAGCAGGAGCAGAATTGAGAAAGTGGGTATAGTTTTTAGATGTGAAAATATATACACAACTGCAGATACAAAAGCATCATAGTTAGACCCTCAGTTTTGTCCTGGAGGAGGATCCTACTGTAATGTCATTAGTGAATCTGATCTGTGCAATGCACAGTTACAGGATGGCAGGTGGGCATGTCTCATCTCCCCATGCTACAACTGGACCAAATGGCATCATAATGACATGGAATCATAGGATTGGAAGTGACCTCAGGAGGTCATGTAGTCCAACCCCCTGCTTGAAGCAGGAACAATCCACAATTTTTGCCCCAGATCCCTAAACGGCCCCCTTAAGGATTGAACTCGCAACCCTGGGTTTAGCAGGCCAATGGGCAAACCACTGAGCTATCCTTCCCTCCTGTCAGTGAAGACAGCAGAAAGCAAAGAGCAACAGCTGCATCAGAAGCACAAGTTTGGACTGGTGCCAACTCTGAGGTTATGATGCTATGGCCAGTGGGCAAGGCTTCTTGCACTTATAGGGCCAGATAACTTGCACTTTTGAGGAGAAATGTCTTTCTCTTCTTTCATGGTAGTACCAACCCTGCTGGTGCCACTGCTAGTGATCCTATACCTCTTCATCTTGTGAGAAATGCCTTTGATACCACAACAGAATTCTTAAGGTGAAGTTCTGCACATTACAAGTGACTCTTGACGAGTTTGATCCAAAGCCCTCTGAAGTCAATGGGAGCCTTTCTATTCACTTCAGTGGGCTTTCGATCAAGAATGGCATTGTGGGGGTCCAGGTTTATTGTTTCTCAATTATTTCAGACCCAAGCTGATCAGTTCACAAGTAAAACGGGCACTTGTGTATCATCAACAGCAGACATTGCCAATTAATGCATACCAAAGTCTTTCAGTCACATTAATTAATTTCACCCTTTTTCTGTGTGAATTGTGTGCAAATAGACTTTGATTTTTAACAATTTCTTCTTTCTTTAAAGTTATTTGATTAATGTTTCATGTAAACAAATTGCAGCCTATGCATTGCCTGCAAAATGATCTCTGCATTTATTTGTTATTCATTATTTGATATTGCTGCTATGCGATTGGCAACTTTAGCCGCATGCTATTGTTTTTGTCCCTCCGTTAGTTGGCTACAACAGTAATAAAAAAGCAAGGGTCCATTTAAGTTTCTGGGCCTTTGAATCTCTCCTGGAGAAATGAGGAACAGTTTATGGAGTTAGGAGATGCTAGGAAGGTAGGAGTTTAGGACTTTTTAAACCCTTTCCTTTCTGAACCAGTTAGGCCAAGCTTTGTCTGAAACATCATTGCTAGAAAAATCATACTGTTCTAATAATAGGCTGGAGTGAAATTAGACCCTTGTCTGGCTTATTTAATTGTCTCTGTGATAGGGCTCTGGCCTATTGTTTTGAGAACACCATCCAGTCCCCATTGTGCTATGTTGTTGTTTACTGGACTGCAATATTTCATATAATTTATATATAAAGTGCTTATATTGAATTTACTGGACTCCAATTTTCTGTTACCTACCACCATTTACTACAGTCATTGTCTCAGACAAAATGGTAATTGTGGTGTGGGCATATGTGCACAGTCCTAGTTGGGAAACCCACAGGTAGGTCCTTTAATAGCCTTCGTATCAGAGAAATGGGTCAGGGCAGGGAGCAATAGTCTCTTTGGTGCTGCATTGTCAAGCAGTATTTCACATACCACAATAAGAAAAGGAGTACTTGTGGCACCTTAGAGACTAACAAATTTATTTGAGCATAAGCTTTCGTGAGCTACAGCTCACTTCTGAGCTGTAGCTCACGAAAGCTTATGCTCAAATAAATTTGTTAGTCTCTAAGGTGCCACAAGTACTCCTTTTCTTTTTGCGGATACAGACTAACACAGCTGCTACTCTGAAACATACCACAATATTTCACATGTAATCTGAGGGCATTGTCTTAGTTTACTGGTCTCCAGCTTTCTCACCTCCATTATCATTTACAATGATCGTTTACATACAGTGGTTGTGGCATAGTTATTTCTGTGAACTGCTAGTTCAGAAAGCTGTGATTGGATCCCTGTAATAACCTCTGTCAACAGGGCTCTGAGGAGCATTTCAGCAAGTCTGTCCCTCAATTTCACTATGAAGAATTATTCAGTTTTAAACTGTCTTTAGTGGTCATCAACACACACACACATTGAACAAGAGTGGTAGCAGTGGAGGGAGAAATGATCTGTAAAAAATACACATTTGGATCCCATACATGAGAATAGTCGTAACATAGGTACAATCAGCATAGCATTGCTTCATCTGCAGAACCTGCCCCTATGCAGTGGCAGACCACATTACTGTATTGCAAAAAAACATCAATCTTTCTTCCTAAATTGAGTCTAGGAAAAGCAAGAAATCTACTGGTTTCAGAGTAGCAGCCGTGTTAGTCTGTATTCGCAAAAAGAAAAGGAGTACTTGTGGCACCTTAGAGACTAACAAATTTACTGCTTCCCCTTCTGCTTGAAAGGAGTTTTGTTTCCTCATGAACTAATTTCAGGTACAGTGTGAAATTCATTTTCCATTAACATTTATATGAACATATCTTACATGAATGTTTGCAAAAAACACATAGAAATGTGTTGGGAACACGGCAATTCAAAATGTATCTTTTAATTTGCCAAATCTTCATAAATATATTTTTTTACTGTTTGTGCAGCTCTAATAACCAATAATAAAAGTTTATACCTCACAGTATTATTAACAATTCTGTTTGTGATGAATGAGTCAGAAAATAATCCTGCTCACTTTAACAGTTCTGTATTGAATTACAGTGGCAAAAGACATAAAAGGCAATTTTTAAATAAAGCCCAGCTTTGTCAGAAAAAGCAGGTATAATTCTGAATACACACACAGGGTGCATATCTGCTGAATAAGAAAGTGCAATCTTTACATGGTCAGTCAGGGAATGAGAAAAAACATATGTTGATAAAGATATTGAATAATCTTAAAAATCTTATAAATTTAAGCCTCAACCCTGTATTAGCCTCACTAAAACTGTACAAAATAGTTGGGAACAATTTAAATAGATACTAAAAGGTGTCAGTGCAATTAGAAGACCTAATTCTGAAGTCCTTACTCAGGCAAAACTCCCAAAATCTGTTCTGAAAATGAGAGATTGGCAAGTAGTTTTTGGCCCTTCCTGTAACCCCCCATCCCTCAACACCATACATTCATATTCCTCTAAAGTTGTTTTACCATGTCTTGTGTCCATAAAGTATAGGTTCTTATTATCTTCTTTCATTAAAATGCTGGTCAAGTGCAGGATCTGTTCGGGATTTGATTTAAATGTGATTTTCTGACAAGTCTTCATTAGAACTTGTGAAAATATTAAGAGTTTTTCATTTACTTCAAATTGAGACAAATACATCAATGAAAATCCTGTTTAGAATAAACTGGACCCCTGCCAAAATACGTAAACATAATGTGTAATAACAGATGTTGGAATTTCAATTAAGACAATGGATACTTGTTGCATACTGCATGCTAAGGCATTGTCCTATTGTGTTTTCTTTTTGGAAGGAGATGATACAGAGTTTAAGTATCATTCCGAACACTGAATTAGGTTGTGGACTCAAAATAGTTATAATTTGAATAGTCTTCCTGTTGTTAGAAAAAGCACAGGAAATGTTCATATTAAAATCTAGTGTGGATTGCTACATGATTGAGGGCTAACTGTTGGGGAAATGCCAGGAAAAATTTAGGTCCATATTCCAGTTGAAGTGAATTGTATCAGACCCTTAAAGCTAGGGTACACTAATTTGGAAGGTCCTGCAAATTTTGAGTGGGTCAGTTATTGTATTATTGATAAAGTTAGGGATTTTAAAACTGTCTTCACTTTCTTTACATGTAGTGTTAAACATGAGGAAAACTTGCTGTCTGTATATGTGAATTATTTCTCTCTGGATCTATTGTATCTCACACCTATATTTATTCCCCTCCATTTTTCATCTCCCCTCTTTTCATCTTTTTAAAATTCCGTACAAAATTAAAATCACATAACCTAAAACACTGTAAAGAAAAAGAAAGTTTCAGAATAAATTTTCCTGAAAATGGATATAAAGTACTTTCTGTGCGGATGTATGCCTTGTATGAACCTATTATTGGTCAGCACAGATGTGGCCTCTATTTTTTTATTTGTTTTCTTTTTCACTTTTTATATAATATTTGCAAATTGAAAAAAACATATCTTCCACATTATTCAGGTAGTGGGTAAACTGGGTTTAATTATTTAAAAGTCTGAGTGTTGTGGATTTCCCTACTCAGACAATGGTATTTATTTGCACTGGCAGTTACTCATACACTAATATACACTGTTAAAGTGACTTATCTGTAATGTACATTATGACTAATTTAGCTCATAAGCAGTTTCATTGTGATCTCACTGGGACAGGAATTTTGGCTTGTTTTCAACATTGTCATATTGCATAAATTTTAGATGACATAATCATACTAAGAGGAGATTGGCTGAAATAAGAAAAAGAAGTATTTCCTGAACTGCCTGTTCTTTCAGCATTGGAACTTACTACTTGAATTATTATGACTGTAGAAAAGCAATACAATTTCTGTTGATTTTTTTTCTCTTGGTGTGACAATGAGGATCTCAGACATCTGAGTATGAGCCAGACACTGTCTAGATCAAAGGTGCCCTGACCACTTTAATTATTTAGGATGTTTAGCCATCTAATTCATTCAGGGCTGAAGTTTTTCTTAATTACATCGTGCCAGTAATTTAAAGGCAGAGGTGATTAGTTGAATGATATTGTTATCCATTATTAATTCAGCATTATAAATTTGTACAGCCCTGTAAAATGGATCAAACAAAATAACTGAATGTGGGCCTGAACAAACCCCCAGATCTGAACACCATTAAACTCTGGTAAAGTTTGGATCCAATTCTGAACTTTGAGACTTTGTCCAACAAGTGTCTACAAGTGACAGTATCCTCTAGCCCACAAACCTTACAGTCTAAAGACACATATGGATGCAATATGGTGCAAAACAATACAAAACAAATTCAGAATGAAGTGTGGTCAAAGCTGATTTTTTCTGAAGGAATAGATCAAGGTCATGCCTTACCAAATCATCCTACTTTTCAGAGATCCTGCTGGTACAGCTCTGCACTGTTCCTAAGATGAGACATTAATTAAGTGCCAAAATCTGGTCCTAAGTGGGAAGTTGTTACAATCATAAGGGCCTTCATGAGTGAAAATGTGAATGACATTTGAGACGTTTCTCTGGTGAAATCTACAGGAAGTCAGTCTGCCAATGGTGACTAAGTTATGTGACAGTCCGGGATACCTGATTTGTTTAATAAAACTTTTCAGATGATTTGGAACCATCAAGCTGTGGAATAGCTAGCTTTTGGATCTAGCTGAAGGATTTTAATGGAGCCTACTATAATATCTGCTGGGCTGCAACGCTGGTAAGTGAATATCTAAATTTTACAAATGTGATAACAGAGACACAAATTTCAAATTATTTGCTCAAAGTCACACAGCAAATCACTGGCTAAAACAAAGGCCTGGTCCACACTAGGAATTTATTTTGGTATAGCTTTGTCTCCCATGGGTGTGAAAATGCACACCCCTGAGAGATGTCCCTATACCCACCTAACCCCCGGTGTAGGCCAGCGTTAGGTAGGGTTGCCAGGACAACTTGGAGTCTCTAGGAATTAAAGATTAATCTTTAATTAAAGATTTATGTCATGTGATGAAATCTCCAGGAATTCATCCAACCAAAGCTGGCAACCCTAGCGCTAGGTTGATGGAAAAATTCTCCTATCAACCTTGCTACCATCTCCTGGGGAGGTGGATTACCTACGCCAACAGGAGAACCCCTCCGTTTGGCTTACGTAGTTTCTACACTGAAGCATTACAGCAGTGCAGTGTTACACCACTGCAGTGTTTTAAGTGTAAACATACCCAAAGTTAGAACATCAAAATTCCTGGTCCCCTGTCTGGTACTCTAACCACCATGCATTTTGTAATGTATATTATATAAGTACATATAGCATGTACAGTATGTGTGGGTTATATAATGCATGCTGGCCAAATTTAGTGCATCTGTCAAAAGGCATATATAAAATTTGCAGGCACTTGCATGCTGTACAGGATATGTGTAAAAGGAGACTTTTGGCACAGAGTTACTAAAAGGTTCTTGAGAGTTTGTCTCAGAGAGATCACAGCAGAGGAAGGAACGCTGCAGAAGGTGGGGGAGGGGTAATGACTTCCTACAAAGAAAAGGTTGTTGCTTCACTCCTTGTTCTGATTTCCTCCTGGACCTCTCCTTGTATCATACCTTTCCACTTCACCTTTGCTTGCTCTTTGCTTTGTGTGTACTAGCAGCAGAGCCCTCACCCCTTCCCACATCACAACCTCCTGCCCCAGCCCAGAGCCCCCCCCCCCACATTCTGAACCCCTTGGCCCCAGCCCAGAGCCCCCTCCTGCACCCCAAACCTCTCATCCCTGGCCCCACCCTAGAGCCTGCACCCCCAACCGAAGTCCTCACCTCCTCCCACACCCCAACCCCCTGGGCCAGCCCTGTGAAAATAAGTGAGTGAGCCAAGGGTGGGGGAGAGTGAGCGATGGAGGGAGGAGGGATGGAGGGAGGGGGGGATGGGGCCTCAGGGAAGGGCAGGGGGCAGGGCAAGGTTGTTTGGTTTTCTGCAGTCAGAAAGTTGGCAACCCTATGATCAGTGTTTCACCATTGATTTCAGTGGAGCTACACCATTTTATACCAGCTGAAGATCTGGACTCTAGCCTCTTGTGCAGAGCACTTCAAAGACTGTGGGCCAAACTCTGCTCTCACTTACACTGCTGCAACTCCAAAGAAGTCAGTGGGGTTGTATTGGTGTTACTGAAAATATTATTTGGATCTGGGGTTTTACTTTTACTAATATTCACAAAGCCAAGCTGAGTGCAATGAAAATTAGCTAGGCAACATAGGAACCTGCAGGAATTTGGCTTATAATGTCTTCTGAGAAATTCAAAGGGACAGGAATATATGATCCTTTACCTCGTAGAATGCACAGCTCTGTGTGAATTAGTTCCTTCCATAATTTACATGGAGTTACAAATAGATGAAAACCCTACAACTGTTTTTGCTTTTTTAAAATGTCAGACCTAATACATTTCAGATTTGTCTTTGTTAAAGGAAATATTGAAATGAAAATCACACCAGCACAGCCTATAATTAATATTGACTGTAGCCCCAGTTTGGATTAGTTCCACTCTGCAATAGTTACTGGCACTAGTCAATTGATTTATAAACTAAAAAACCTCTGTGGCAAAGCATTTGATGGTGGGATCCTGATTGCAGGCCAAATTGTGCTTGCTTTACTCCTGCAGTTAGTCCTATGAGCATCATTAGGAATACTCCCATGATTAAGGAGAGCAGGATTTGACTCCACATATGGGCAGGTATAGAGGGGACAGAGATAATAGCTTGAAAAAATCTTTTGTCATTTTTCCACAGGTGAGAGAGAGCCTGTTTTACAAGCTCAGGTATCACAGCTCTGACAAATGAGTAATCTTGAAAGAACTTGTCTTTGTCCCGCTCCCTTTTATCCTTGAGGGAAAGAGCTTCAGTAACACCCTTGAGGTCACTGAGTTTAAAGACAGGTTACCCAGTTTTTCAGATACTAATTTTCACTGATATTAAACCAGAAAAAAGGAACCAAATAATATTTTTTCCTCCATCTGCTTTGTGATTGTTCTCCGTTTTGTTTTAAATGATTACTACCAGTAGATTGGTTTCAGAGTAACAGCCGTGTTAGTCTGTATTTGCAAAAAGAAAAGGAGTACTTGTGGCTCTTAAATTGGTTAGTCTCTAAGGTGCCACAAGTACTCCTTTTCTTTTTACCAGTAGATTGTACAGCCCTTTTAAAAAAAACCTGCTATAGTTTTTTCCAGAAACGAGTTTGGTAACAAGTTCATTAAATATAATACAGTTCAAATTCTGTTCTCAGTTACACTGGCATAATCTGGAGCAGCTATACTGTCTTCAGAGAGTTTATACTGATATACTTCCATGTAACAAAGTATAATTTGATGTTACAAAAATAGACTTTAGGAAATACAAATGACTAGTAATCCTCAATGGTTTGTATGAGGGCTATTTGATTTGCATACCTACTCTTAGTTTTTCTTTTGTATTTACATTTTTCCACTTGCTTTTTTACTGCATCCCAGTAAATTTCATGAGATTTGAAGCCATATCCTCATCAAGTGCAGATCAGCATAGCTCCATTGAAGCCAATGAAGCTATACTGATTTACATCAGTTGAAAATCTAGTCACTGATCTTTTCAACATCACAGAAAATATTATGGAAATGCCATGAGTACTACCAAAACTTATGTTTTGTCCCCATCAATGGCTGCCTGATACTTTTTAAAAGGCCTGCCAAAAACCAAAACATATACAAAGATACTCAGCTTTACCCAAATACTATACTGCTATTTTTGGCTTTATTCATGCTTCTGAATCTGAATTCACAGCCCTAATAAAAGCTTAATAAAGTCTGAAAACACTGTAAGGGAGTGTAGGCCAGGTCTCACAGTCCTAATTTAGGCAAAGCTTCCACTGAAAAAAGACACAGGATTTGTACCTGCAATAATGCTATTGTAAGCAGTAGTGTTCTGGACCATTTTGCTGAATATAGTATGTTTTTATCAAGGAAGGTTCATTCTACATTCTTTCCACTTTCACTGTCAGCAAAGTTTTTCCAAATCCGTTATTGGTGTGTCATCCTCTCCATGTGACAGGAAATGTGACTGTAGCACTGGTAGGTTTCTAATTATCCTCTTATTTGCTGAAAATAATGTCAGCCTTCTTGTTTGTACATCTCAGATGATACTCATGTTCTGTACCACCGGAATCAAATAGATGTTTTTAATTTTCTGTGCCCTTGTGGTATGAATCAGAAAAAGGGATATAAATAATCCCAGCCACTCCTTGCTCCCACCATGCATGCACCTGTAAGGAAACAAAAGAACAGCTTTAATGAAATGCATACTTACATATACTCGGAGAACTGCAGTCCCTAGGGACTCTACTGTCAGGTGTGTGTTTCACTCCCATGCAACTTTCTGAGATGTTAAGAAGAGGCTGCACATCATTGTCATTTATCTACAGTTGCTGAATTCTCCCTTCTTCAGGATGTTAACTTCATCAGCTTACAATCAAAAGATATGTAAGGATAAGGAGGATTTAGTACCCAATTCTGGGTTCTCATTCATGCCATCCCCATTGACTTCAATGGGACTACTTGTGAATAAATGCTTAATCAGTATAGCACATTAGCCACTCCACCACATTGCCTTTCAAAGCAGAGACTGAGATTATTAAAATTAGAAAAAATTAAAAATTGGTTAAACTCAGTGGCCCACATCCTGAACGCCTTACTTAGACAAAACTTCCACTGAAGCCACTGGGAATTTTCTCTGAATAAAGACATCAGAATTTACATCAGGAAGGATAAAATTATAAAGCTATCAATCCACTTACTTCAGTGCATCAACTGATCATCAGCTGGGGTCAGAAGGAATTTCTCTTACACAGTTAGATGAGTTAAAGGGTTTTCTAATGCCTTTCATACGAACATCCAGAGCTGACTAATGTCAGAGACTAGATACTGGACTAGATGGAATGTTGGTCTGATCCAGTATTGCATTTCCTGTATTCACACCCGACTCCTGACAAAGAAGAAAAGTTACTAGGCATTTAGAACTCTTAGAAAGACAGTTAGCAAGAAGTGAAAGAGAAAATTTGTTATTCAGACAAATCTATGGACTGGTCTACACACAGTTTTTGTACCAGTATAACTATATCCCAGTTATACAGAGTAGTACAACCCCCTAGGGTGGATATACCAGTATAAAGTGGGTGCTTATATCAGTGTAGCTTATTTCTGAAAATTTATTGAAATAATCTATACCAGTATAAGCACAGTTCTTCCAGTGTATCTGCATACACAATAAGGGAGTACACTGATTTAACCACATTGGTTTCTAAAGTGATATAGTTAGATCAATGCAAAATCTGGGTGGACCAGTCCTAAAATAAAGCAGCAGAAGCTGTTGCAGTAAGGATATAAATGTGACACACACTCACCTGTCTGAAGTACCTGACATTTGAAGACCTTACGGGAATGTGGTTGGAGCACATTTTCTGCTGGTGCTTGTTCTTCGGACAAGGAGGTTTTCTGGCAATCACTGACTCATAATGTGAAAATGAGTCTTGGAAAGAGAAACAACCCAATTGGCATTTCTAGCTAAGGGCACAACAATGAAATATGATCTCTTTAAAAAATTCCCCCCAACCACTTGGAGTTCAAATGGTGGTACAGCTTGACAGCAGCCAGTACCAAGCTCATTTATTTATTATTTGTTTCACATACATTCAGAATAAAAGACAGACATAAGACATCACTTTTTCTAAACAGAAGTTGTGCAACTGAATGGCTACGGAATCTCTGGTGATGGTGGAATTATAACTATAACATGAAGCATTATAACTTTATTATTATACAAATAATCTCTGAAAAATTCATGAGAATATTTCTTTGGCAAAGTGGTCTAGTGGGTGAAGCATGGGGCTAGGAATCAGGAGATGAGTTTCTAATCTTTGCACTGACAATAATTTGATGTCTTATATTGGGCAAGTTGTTTAACCTCTTTGTACCTCACTTACCCCATCTGTGAAATAGGGGTAATGCTTACCCAACCTTGTAATGCATGTTGAGATCTGTAGATACAAAATAAAAATAAGTGCAAATTACTGGTAATATATGCACACTCAAGATAAACTACTATTGGTTTACGTGTCATGCAATCTCAGAGTACTGCAGAAGCTGATATTTCAAGAGTTCTGCAGCCTTTTCTTCTTATCTAATAGACTGTAGTAGCTGCTAACTCAAGAAAGCATTGTAGTCTATGGAATATCTAACATCCACACAAACTTGAAAGGGGGTCATTTCCATTCCTTGTGTTTGGAAAACTTTTTAATTAGTTATTATTGTCAGGATATCATCACCGTTATTTTTATTTTGCCAAATCCCAGATTCCTTACTCAATTTTTATTCAGACAGAACTCTAATTCAAGGGAATAGCATTATATCTGAGTAAAGATTTAAGGAATTAGCCTATTAATTTATTAGTTAATTAGTATTATCATGTTATTATTTTTCACCACCTTGACTCTAGTTATATAAATGTGTAAGATATATCCTAACAATCAATCTTTAGATTGATGTAGTGTCCCATCACTGTGTTATCTAGTTGCACTGTGGGTTGGTATCTATTACTATTCACAGCTATAGAGCATGATCTTATAAAGGCTTACTCTCATGAAGTCAGTTGGATCATGTTCATGAATAAGGATTATTCATATGAGTGAGGTTTGTGGAACTGGGCCCATAGGAAGTATACTTCAACTCTGAAGCTTTAGAAGATGGAAAAAACCTAGTAATTGGGATTCCTAGTAACAGGGGTTCCGGTTTACAGTAAGTGGGAGTCAAGACAAAGAGAAATCTCTTGCCACAGAACATGATTTAAATGTGGTCTGATTTGGTTTAGATGCATATTCTGTGGGAAATTATTCCAGAGGCTATGTCCCACTACCCAAAAAAATCCATTTCTCCAGTTCTCACATGTGTCACCCATGGGAAGGACAGTGTAATCATTTATACATAATGCAGTTGATTTAGTAGCTCAGAGAGAGAGAGGTACATTATATACATTTCCAGTCTTTTACATAAACTGAGGTCAAGGCTATTCAAAGCTTTGGAAACATTGACCAGTGCTTTGAATTTCACTTGAAAATGGAAGAGCAGCCAGTAGAGGGTATGAATCAAAAGGTGTAATGAGTCAAGTTCTGTGAACGACCTCTGGGAAGCGAAGCACAAAAGGCACAGCCCAAGCGGTGGGGACAAAGGTGACTTTACATCACCCTTTGGATTCTCAGCTGCTCTAAAGTCAAAAATTACCCCAGGCATAAGTTAGAGCAGCTCCTGTCTGCTCTGACTTGAACAGCCTATCCTAGGCTGCCTAAGGGCTGCAATGAACCCCAAATCTCGTACTGCTCAGTACTACAGCTGTGCCCTTACCTGTCGCAAGTCCTCTGCCCAGAAAACCCCTCCACTGGGACTTGTGAAGAGGGAAGCATGGGGTTCATTATGGTGGCTCTACACTGTGTTTGCATCAAAGGAATTCTCCCCCAACCCACTGCAGCATACTGACAGCCTTATATGCTTCCAGAGTGGAGCATAAGAACTACAGTTGGGGAACAGATTCTGTCCCAGTGTGCTCTCACTGGTCTGCCCCCACTCAGAAAGTGGGTCATGCCTTAGCCAAAGTTTCTGCATGGACCTCAATGTTTAGCCCAAAGTGGAGTGTGTTGCAGCAAGCTAGCTTACTGGATGACCCTTACAAGGTCTGCATCTGGGAGGACAGGATATAATTTGTCCATGACAACTTTTTAGGAGCAATTCCTATTCTTTGTGTAAACACAAGCTTAAAATACATACAGTATTTGTTTAACAGACCAGGATTATTCTTTTACAGTTGTTACAGTGTACTGGGTAGAAATAAACACTTTCAAAAATTGCCTGGTTTTGCTTATGAAAGTGTAATTGTTCCTTCAGAATGGTTCTAGTTTCTTAGACATATTCCATTTTGTAAAGTGCCTGATGTACATATTTCCTGGACCAGGACAGATTTTGCACTTTATAATCTTCATTCAAATCTTTATTTTATTTTCAATGTTGCTGGTGAATTTATTGCACTGATTTGAAACAGCCATAGTGCGTATTCTTATTATCCATATAGATGGCCAGGATTTGAAGAAGTTGGATATTTATGTGGACTGGACATTTACATAGATAACAAGAACATTTAGTTACAAAAGTAAGGATTTATAAAAATAACCCAGAGTTTTGGAAGGGGGTCAAATGCTTCAGGACAAAAGCTAACAGGGGTCAGGAAGAAGCATTTCTTGTTTGCAGGTTATTGCGTAACTGCCTTCTGCAGGATTTCTTGCACCTTCTTTTGATATAGCTAGTACTGGCCACAGGATATGGGTTAGATGGACTACTGTTCTGATCCATAATAGCAATCCTGTGTTCCCATGCAGACAGACAACGTTGAAATTTGGTCCACTAAACTCTGCCATTCAGTCCTCACTTAAGAAGAGACTAATAATTTTGCCACATTTTGTAGTGGCTCTGTAATGTGGAGAAGCTAGCATTAGGATGACATCACACTCATTCTGTCTTCTGAACTGAAGGAATGTGAACTCATTGACCTCGTACATATGGGTAAATTGGCAGATAATCTGTTATTCAGATGATTTTGGAATAATACATTATATTTAGCATTTACAGTATATTATGCTTTTCATTTGGAGAGCTCAGTGTAGTTTAGCAAAGTGAGTAAACTAGGGATAATAATTAAAAGTGGGAAACTGAGTGAATTTTTATTTTGTAGAAAATTAAATCTTTAGATTATTTTGCTAGATGCAGCCACCAAAATTTTCCTGTACAGGAATTGGCAGCGAGTGCTGCTGCAAAATGCTACTGCAGCATTAAAAGTAAAAGAAGAGAGAAGATCTTGGATTAGAGTAATCCTGACGCTAAAGAAGTCTCCCAACAGTAGACCAGATCACCCCCTTTCATAGACAAACCAACTGGAGGAGGCCAAAAAATTAGGAACCTCACAGAGTTTTCTTCAAAGGATCCCCTGGATGGAAAGGCATTGTGGGCCATGGAAGGAGTGATGCCTTCCAAACTCGTGGATCCCCAGGGGATTTACAGAGAACATTCTCTTAGGTCCCTGAGACAATAGCTACCCTGCATGGATGACTGTTCCCTATATGGCTCTAATGGATGCCCTTTCTCCTGTTGCACCACTATTCCTGTAGGAGCTATACAGGTATTGCTGAGTTGACTGTTCTGTATCAGCCACAGAATGAGTTTACACTGCTCTAAATAGCATTAATCCCTGATGTTATTTCCACATAGTAATCTGGCAGGTCTGCAGGGAATAGTGCCATGTGTTGTAATTGCATGCTCTGTCTTCTCCCACCACAGCCCCACCCCACAAACCCTGATTCTGTATACTCCCAGTCCCAAAGATGCATGTGTGGCATCCCAAGGGAAATACGGATAGTGTCTTAAGAGCACCATTCCCTCTTTCTGTATGGCCTGAGGAATATCCACCTGCAGAGGATCTGTATGTCCAGTACATGAAGGGGATAATCTATCCACGCTATTTAGTTACAGCAGCACACAACAGCACTGAAATCTTGGTACTAATCTGCAGTGTCATAGCCTTGTTCTTACTCACAAATATAGACTTGAAGTGTTTTGATATACCTGGTGATGAATTCTTCCTGAGAAGGGAATTCTCTGCCAGCAGAAATTTGGCAGAGGCGGCTCTGCTGTCTCCTCCACCAGCCTCACCCTCACGCCCAGCGTAGGAGTATAGGGATGGAGGGGTATATTAGGGGTACTCCAGGGACAGGATTTAGGAAGGGATGGTGTTTGATAGTAACAGAATTCCTCTACACCCTTTCCTCCATTGAGGTAACACCAGTGTCATAAGTCAGAGCTTCTCCCTTGCAGCTCTAACTTGTGCCAAGGCTGGATGGCTTAGGACCAAGGAGCTGCAATTGGATTCCTAGCAGCCCCTACTCTCCACTACGCTGGACCAAAGCTTGGTTGGGATGGAGAATCTGCCCTAATGGGTCTTGTCCAAGCTTGATGATAATGATCCCATTGAATATTTTTTCCAGTTGAAACAATATCTTAATTTAAATTTTCTTTAAATAATAGCTTCCTTCCTCTGGTGGGTTTGAATGCAAACCTTTGCTGGCAAATGAATAACTGCAAGTACAGTGCATGCACAATCATGTTTAAATTGTAATAATTTGTTAGTGTTACTCCAGCTTTAATTAAAAGAATTATTTTATACACTAGGTAGGATGCAGCTGCACTGGAAGGAAGGGAGGAGTTTTTTCTATTATTGTAATAAAGCTACCATTTTTCCATAAGGACCAATCTATGAGCTTCATATGTCTCCCACTGACTTCAGTAATGTAGAGACCAGGCACTATTTGGAAACATGAAATTTCCATGTATGAGAAAAAACACCAAGGAGGACAGTGCAGTAGGTACCTTGGTAAAAGTTTTCTCCATCAGGAATATGGTATATCATCTAATCCTAAATCTAAGCCATTTTATTTTCTAGGTATCTTTAAGGCAATTGCAAAATATACTGAGACTATTGTATGAAAGCATTATTGTGTCTGCCCTATTGCACACCCCAATGTCATAAAAGGTGCTTTCATGTATTTACAGGATATAATTAGCTTTAATTTGATCTCAGAAGTTTTAATGGGATTCACGGTCCAAATCTGTAATAGGCAGCAGCTGTAGTGTGAGAAAAAATATTTTTAGTTTTTCTATTTGACATTTTTAAGTGCCTATTGGTTCATGTCCAGTATTGAGACTAGTAAAGGTAGCTTGCAAGCTACTGTGGAAAAATCACTCAAGATAACACAGTTTGAGAAAATTCTAAACATTGGAAATAAATAAACTCTGCGTTTTCTAAGTGTTTTAGCTAGGTCTGATAATTAGTAATATACGTTTCTAAAGTATGTACCAAAATGCTATGAACAGTATATTCACACATATATTACAAGGAATAAATAAAATGATAGTTAAATGCAAAAATAGCAGTTCTGCCTTAAGAACGAAGAGCACGGGGCATGATCTCGTGTCCCATCTTCACATAAGTAATTTATTGTCTTCTGTGATGATACCTATGGGAATCAGGGTTGTGGAATCAGGTCCAGGTTTTGTTGGTTTCTTATAGCAAAGCTCCTTCTGGGTAGGGCAAGCATAAAAGCTCTTTATTTCTTCAGAACATGTGGCTTTACCCTCTGTAACTTTGCTAGGTTGGTGATTCCAATACCTGACTACTCCTCCAGGAGTGCTTGCACAGCTGTTAGCTGGCTCGTACTCTCCTGTGCTGCTATCCCACGGAGTGAGAGCAAACCAAGACGTTTCCAGATTTAATACTATAATTATTCTGAACCCCCAAAATGTGAAGGGTTAGTACCCCTGGAAATATGTGTAAGCTCCTCTCTCTTAAAAAGGGAGACCTAGAGGGGAAAATAAGACGTCTGGTCCTGTTCACACTGAAGTAATTTGAAATGTATAAAACAGAATTAACTAGGAAATATAACAAAAATTAACACTTTAATTAATATACTCTATTCAGCTCTCTGAATCCAGTGGATCTAATAAGTTTAGAGAGATGACAGGTCAGTTCCTGCTGATGTCTCATGTAGATTCCCACAGGTTAGAAATATGAAAAATATACATATTTAGATGTCCGCATGAAAGTAGACATTTTTAGTTCTGTGCATCTAAGCACATGTGACATGTCTGAATTACAACCTCCTTTAAGAGATATGTCATAAATGCAGTATAAGAACTAGTCCGTTCACTACATCTAATTACAAAGAAGAGTAAATCTCTAAAACAGTATATAATACATCCCTAAGTTAAACATAATATAAAGGAATGATTATCAATCAGACAGAAAGGTGTCATCTTGACTGTAGATGAAGAGAAAGAAAAATCAGCTTGATCGTTAGAAGTCAAAGATTCACAGGTTTATATTCTATTACGTTTTTTTTAAAATAGATAAATTAACCAAAATTAAATTTATTCTTAAAATAACCAAAGTTTGGGGTGTTTTTGTTGTTGTTTTAAAATAGCAGAGTCTTTCCTAGAACAGATTTTAAACTCTGATTCCTCAAGTTTTCAAATGATAGAGCTGTTTCATTCAATCCCACATTACATCAGATCTGGCTCCTGCTGTGTAGTATCATTGAAATGATACCTGTCTCCCACTGAGGCACATCAGTCCCATTCACTGACTACAGTTAATGAAACATTCTCAGATATTTTTTTTAATTCTTTTTTTAAAGTGAATATTCATGCACCTATTTAAGGTATGGCTATTCAACAGAGCTGTTCTTTAATAAGAAAGCACAACACTTATTATGAGACATATACCGCAAAGCATACAGGATAATTATAACATCTAACAATGTCAACATTAAACTGCTTGGTATTAATATTAGAAGTGATTCAAAGCTAACAATTGAATTAGTATACATACTTTAATACTATGGGCCATGTTGTGCATAATGGAGCCCCAGCTATATAACAGCCTGATCCAGTGAGGCGTTGGCACCCACTGAATTCAGCAGAGGTGCTTAGGGCCTTCAGCACCTTGCAGGAGTTTTCAGCACTTTGGAAGATCAAACCTAGAAGGGTGTGGCTCTGAGGGAGGTATAGGAACTCCTCACTTAACGTTGTAGTTATGTTCCTGAAAAATGCGACTTTAAGCGAAACAATGTTAAGTGAATCCAATTTCCCCATAAGACTTAATGTAAATGAGGGGGTTAGGTTCCAGGGAAATTTTTTTCACCAGACAAATATATATATATATACACACGCACACAGTATAAGTTTTAAACAAATAATTTAATACTGGTACACAGTGATGATGATTGTGAAGCTTGGTTGAGGTGGAGGAGTCAGAGCGTGGGATATTTCCCAGGGAATGCCTTACTCCTAAATGATGAACTAGCAATTGGCTGAGCCCTCAAGGGTTAACTCTCACACTCTACAAGGCAGCAGGAAAGGAGGGAGGGCAGACAGACAGACACACATACACACACTCCCGTGTGTGTGTTTGAGAGACAGAGATGCTCATTTCCCCTTTAAGTATGAAGAGGGGTCAGAAGTACACTGCCTTGTTAATTAGATCAGCAAGCTGAGACCAGACTGCAGCTGTTGCCTAAGGCAGCAGCTCCCTCCGTCCGTGTGTCCCCCCTGCTCTATGGAAGATGGGGTAAGTGGGGTGCAGGAGCAGAGGAGAGGGGGACACCCTGACATTAGCCCCCCTCTTCTTCCCCTCCCCCCCACACAGCAAGCAGGAGTCTCAGGGAGCAGCTCCAAGGCAGAGGGCAGAAGCAGCACTTGGCAGTGTGGGGAGGGAAAGCTGAACTGCTGGCAATTGATAACCTGCTGAGCAGCTGCTGCACAGGGAACTTAGGGGAGCGGGGAGCTGATAGTGGGGCTGCCGGTCCATCCTGGTTCCAACCACCCACCAGCTAGCTCCAACGGGCTGCTCTTCCTGCAAGCAGTGGACAAAGCGGGCAGCTGCCAAACAATGCTAGAAGGGAGCATTGCACAACTTTAAACGAGCATGTTCCCTAATTGATCAGCAATGTAATAATGAAACAATGTTAACCAGGATGACTTTAAGTGAGGAGTTCCTGTACTCTGAAGCCCACCAGGGCTGAGCAAGGAATCCTCTACAACAAAAAATGCTGCAGAGCATTCAAACTGAGGGAAATGGCCCATGCTTGGCAACTATAGGATATGAAGGCTTTGCCTTCATTGCTAAGAAAAGGCATGTTTTTACCCTAGGGTAACTAGTGCACATTATCTATCCTGCTGTAAAATCATAGTGGAGACAACACACTTTAGTATTACCATGAGGTAAATTAGGCAATGTTAACCATGGGCAGAAGGAATAATGGTGACCTTGCCTGGTCTATCTTGTGTTGAAATTAATGTGCCTTGTCTGCACTATGTTTTTATAGTGGGTTAGCTAACCCATGCTTTTTTAGCAGTGAAGACAAAGCTGGAGAGTAGCAAAAAGGGGCCACTGCGTTCCTCCTGCATGGCTTCTGGATCCCACTGATTCACTGTGTGCAAAATCACTGGCCATATCTCCAACAGAACTACCAGTTCTTCCCTGCTCATGGCAGTACTAAGGTCCACAGAGCGGTATAGAGGGCCACTGCATGCCCCACTCCCATACTCAGTACAAGCATATTTCCATTGTACATGAGCCTGGTATTGCTTGCTTCATAAGGCCTTTAGGATGGGGGCCCATAGAATTATAATGTGTGGGTCTGGTTGGTCTAGTCACCATGTTTAATATTTCACATGCCTTGATAATGAAGCATTGTAAATCATGAGCCTGCTAGCATACACTGATAAACTGGTCATGCAAAAGAGCTCTCCAGAGTAGTAACTCAGAAAAACGATTTCACATTTGTGAGACACAATTCAAGGGTGTGGAATGACTCACGGGGAACTGAGTGAATAACCTCGACTTTGTTTTCAGGAAGACAAAGGAAAAGCAAGCAACATTTTAGCATCTGGCATATTTCTGGGGACACGTTCACAACGGTAGGAATTGCATTCTGGGTATTGATAGTAGCAAAAATATCAGAAACAAGAGTCCTTTTATATGAAAATAGATAGGTCACTTTCAGAATGCACGGGTCATGTGTTGCAATACAACACAGGCACAGATTTGCAGAGGTTGACACAATAAAAGAGCTTGACTTGTGCTGTGTGAAATAAACTTTACAGTGAAAATAGTTGAGTAGGAAGTCTTAGGCAGGTGCCAGTCATGATGTAGAGGTCCCTCTGGCCACAGCAGGAGGCAGAAAGAAAACATATCTCATAGTGAAAAAGCCCTTCTTAATCAAAATAATACTGTAAAAGATCAACAAAAGTTTCACACCCTAAAGCAGGCATAGGCTGGGTTCAGTTCCAAAGAGACAAAAATTCCTTCTACTTTTCTAATCCATTCCTTAGTTCTTCCCTTTACCTCAGGAAGGTCTGGAGAGTGTCTCCCATTCATCAGAGTTGCAAACAGTTTGTACGTACCAAACCAAAGGGAAAAATCCAGTGAGCAGATCTCCAGGCTTTCCCTTATGTCATATAAACCCCATTGCTCCTACCCTATCTTCCAGTCAGGCTTTAATTCTTAGGCCCTTGGGACCCAGGTCTTTCTAGGCATGACACCATGAGATCCTCCCTCTACCAGCACAACCAGCCATTGATTCCTGCTTTCTTCTTTTTATTTCCAGTCCCCTTCCTGATCATTTCTTCTAGATGGAATATTTCTGGTAGGTGTTGCAGAGTGGAGCTGATTGCAGCCACTGTCTATAGGTCAAACCATAAATACCTTCCTTCCCTGGTCCAATGTAGGGTTTGCACTCCATCACAGAGCTGTCAAAACGTTCCCACTGGTCATTCAGTTTCCACATATGACAACTTTTCAAACTGCTTTGGCAAGTTTTGTTGTTCATTATGATTTTTTCCCTTACAGAAGGACATTTCTCACTTTGTCTTCAGAATATAGACCCTCATCTTGTACGGTATTGAATGTCCACACCTCCCATTGAAAGAACTCTGCAGGATTAGATCTTAACTAGTGAGGTGCACATATAGGAAGGTGACTAGAAGAAAATTCAGTGGAATATTTTTCCCACCAAGAGCATTGATGGGTGCACTTTCTCCTCCACCACTGGAATTTCTCCCTTCTCTTCTCAGTGTTTCATTTCTTGGAGACCAGAAATTTTTTCACAGATGAAATAGTTTACAGAGGTTTTGAGGCTTGTTTGCTTTTGCAGTCTTAAGTAAGTAAGTAATTATTAAACCTGCTATTAATTAGTCTAATTAATATGAAAAACAAACTGGGGCTGAGAGGAGGGGCAGTTGCCAGCTAAACCTTATAAATAAATAAAGAGCTTAATTTAACAACAGACATGTTAGAATCAAGCATGTAAAAATAGATACAAAAAATAGTAAAACAGAAACAGCAGAGGGTGAAAGGAGAAATGTGTGCAGACAAGACCTAGTGTTTGAGTAACAGTCAAGATTTTCGAAAGTCTTTTTATTGTGGGACATGGTAATAAGCAGAGAGATTTGTGTTTTGAAGTAGTGATGGATTAACAATTTCCTTTGTCTTTATAGCGCTACAGCAGCATGGCTGCACCACTGCAGCTGCGGACTTCCCACACCCCTGAGCAATGTAGTTATACTGACATAAGTCTGTAGTATAGACCAGGGCCAAGTCTCAGAATGTTGCTGACCACCCTACCTCCAGTCTTCTCCATGCAAAGCAGGGGGTTGAAAAAAATTCAGATCTCAAATCAACCAAAGATAGGGGGTGTTCAGGTCTGAGTTTTTATTTGAAATCTTAGAAATAGATTTCAGAGTAGCAGCCATGTTAGTCTGTATTCGCAAAAAGAAAAGGAGTACTTGTGGCACCTTAGAGACTAACAAATTTATTTGAGCATAAGCTTTCGTGAGCTGCATCCGATAAAGTAAGCTGTAGCTCACAAAAGCTTATGCTCAAATAAATTTGTTAGTCTCTAAGGTGCCACAAGTACTCCTTTTCTTCTTAGAAATAGAGGTCAGCTGCCAAATTTGGTCCATATTCAGATTCAGATTCCAAACATCCTTGAACTTTTGAGATGTTCTGATGTGGGGTTTTGGTTTGGCTCAGTGCTAGTAAATACTCTGTTGGTTAGAATGAGATTCTTGGTGTTGTGGTTGGTTGGGAAAGGCTGGTGGGTTTTGAAAAATCACCAGCCTTTTGGGAGGAAGGAAAGTTTACTAAGGAATGAAGAAAATAGCAGAGAGAGTCCTGATTGGCTGAAGTTGTTCCTAAGAAGTTCTGGGGTGGATCTGAAAGGAGACCACAGAGAAAAGAGACTCATGGAGATTCTTTACTTAAGGAAATGGATGAGCTCTCTCTGACACAAGCAGGGATATCAAAGGTTTGTAGCTACCGATGCCAATGGACCTACTACTCTTTTGAGCAAGGTATAAAATGTTTGTACTGTGTAATGATTAGGCTACATGATTTATGTTGTGCTAAACTGCTGTGGATCTGCTACCGTGGAGACAGGATTACTTGGCTGTCAAAACTATCGGCTATATATATCCCTGCTGTAACTCCATTGAACTCCATAGAGTCAATTTGGTCCTATGTGCATAAACAAGAAAGTGAGTGTGAGCTCTAACACATAAATACATGAGAAAAAGCATATTATTGAGAGGCATTAGGAATGCAGATTAGTGTGCTGGAAGGTGTGGCAAGGACAGAGGTATATGTGGGCTGTATAATGACTATGTTGGAGAGACATCTGTAATATGAAGGCAACAGAGCCAAAAAACTGGTGCAAGACCCTTGCTTCCAAACAAAATGCAGCATCAATATTACTTATCTGCTACCCATAGCAGCTAGACGTCATGGAGATGCAGCCCAAGTGGGGGCTGGACACTCCATAAGCTCTGTGTGTGTAGTTGTATTTTTAGCACAGATATTGAATCCCATGTGTTAATGTAAAGGATATTTTCTGTTATATGCTGAAATATGAGCCTGCCTTTTTGTGATCCTAATTTTCATATATTTTGTTATACATTGCACTCCCATAGTGCCTTCCACTTGAGGATCTCAGAACACTTTACAAATATGAATGATATAACCTCTACAGCCCCTCTGAGAGGACATATCATTGTCCCCATTTTACAAGTGGGGAAAGGCAAAGAGAGACTTGATTTTCAGAGATACAGTTGATTTTAATGGGAGTTGTTTCTCCTTGAGAAATATGAAAAATTCTGGTGAAAAATGTCACCAAAAATTTGTCTTTTTTTCACTGAATAATTTCAAAACTAGCTCTAGTGGGTATGCTTTGCTCATCTGAAAATTAAGTTATAAGTGGCTTGTTGCAGGTCACATGGAAAGTCTGTGATAGACGCAGGAATAGAACCTAGCTTTCTGGGTTTCCAATCCTGTGACTTAGCCACAAGACTTCCCTTCCTTACTTATTTTACTTACACTTGTACTGGGATATGAAAAAATTGTTTACCATCTATATAAAAGATTTGCTCTACCTGCTCATACTGCCTAGTTTCAAAGAACAACACTGAGGTATCATCAGTTAATATGGGAGCAAAGTAGCTTCCTTAAAGAAAATGTAATATCCTGCTTCATGTACTGGTAGTCCTGGTTTAGTTCCATTGTCTTGTTATTTTTCTCTGTTGTACTGAATTGTCATCAGAAAAAACACTACATTCTTGAAGACTTCATTCATAAAGCTAAGATGAACATCTTGGCCATTATCAATACTCTCTACCTGCACAAGAAAGCATGCTTTATCTAAGAAATCAGCAAAATACGAGTGTGTGTATGTTTGTTTGCTAATGTCTGACACTGGGCTAGGCAAGCTGTCACCTGCTATTCCCTTGGCAAGGAGGGCGGGATGGAAATCATGCAGCTGGCAAGCGTTTATTCGTTTGTCTTGGTTGCCTAACAAGTAGTACATGATTACACATGCTACTGACAAATACTCTGAAGTATTCCAGATAGGAGACATAAGTCAGTCTCATGTACGTTTTTATGATCCCCATCCCAAAGGACTGACTCAGTGATCTTGTTATATTAATGTATTTTCTTAAAGACATCAGAAGAGGTTAACAATGTGTACAAAAACTTCAGCTGTTTAATTCATAACAGGATTCTTAGTCCTTGAAGAACAGAAAATTTGCAATCAGATGCAAGTACAGAAGGCAGCATCGCCTTATGGTTAGAACAGGGGCTGGGAGAGAGTCTGTAGACGTGGATTCTGACTCTTGGGTGTGTGTGGGCCTCTATGTCATTATGCCAACTCTGCTGGCATACAGGGGCCATAGAACCAGTGAAAATGGCCACCTGGGAATTCCCTGAGGAGCACAGGATCAGCAGAATGGCTCTATGCCACCTCCCTCACAGCCCCCAGTGTAGGAGCATACCAGAGGCATGGCTGGGGAAGGGGCATGTCAGGAAAGAGAGGAGGTGTATCCAGAATGCACTGCACTCAGTCTCTTTTGGGCTAGTGCAACAAAAGGGCTCCATGCTCCTCAGATGAAAAGCACTATAGCATCATTATTGTCATTCTAAAACATGACAGCTTCAGTATACTGATAGGTATGATTCAGAGATGTCCTCTTATAGTGGACAGCGTGGCGTTTCCTAGCTTTCAAAACAACCATCAGCAAGTTATACAAGACCAGTAAATGATGTACAAAGAAGCAACTCAATAACTATGTTTTTCTTATCCCTACCATACATGTTAGTGATAAAGTCACTTGGGACTAAGTGAGTGGTCCAGAGATAGTTGTTGAATTGCTTCATGATTCCAACTGTTTGTATTGGTTGAAACTGGGCAAAGTTGAAGCAGTGGAGGGATGGTGTGCCAGTCACTGCTCTACGGAAGTCCTTCATATTTAGTCTAAAGAGTGACACTGGTGGTAGTCTCAGAGGCTATTCATTGTCTTCGCAACATTTCGGAACTGGTATGATTTGTGTCTATTTGAAAGAATGCAGCTGTCCTTCTCATGTATGTAAAATTATGCAGGATTGTAATTAAATTCTAATGATTAAACGTTATGTGATTTTCAGTATTTTTCTGGGTGCAAGCTAGAGCATCCTGTAGTGAAGTAATTTCTTCAAGGTTGGCTCACTATATTAAAATCTGATTACTGGAGGAGAAGAAGAACAAAAATAGTCAGCTAAATTGATTACAGAATAAAGAGAAAAATCCATGAAATATGAATCACTGGAACATCACAGCCCCCTCTCAATGGGGACATGAGTGACTTACCTGGGGTCACACAAGAATTCTGTGGCAGATCCAGAAAGAGAACCCAAGTCTTCTGGCTTCTCACTCTGTGTCTAACCACAAGAATTTCAAGTACCTTCATGTAACTTAGGACTCTAACTCACCATGTTTTTTGAAGATGCCACTTCTAGTCCTTTTTCTTCAGAAGTGGTCCTGTTGGGATCCTCCGCCCGCCCACTGCTAAAGGACCTCCCCCAGCCTAAGGCTCTTACTGTAGCAAAAACTCACCTTTGCATGATATACATTGAAGCAGTTTATGTTGTGAGAATGAAGCAATCTAACAATCTAAAGATTTATTTTCACCAATTCAAAATTAAGCTTACTGATGTAGCTACGTTTTCAGAAGAATGTGAATATGGAAATATCTATCTCTATGATTTATAGACATGTTACAATCACTCTTGCTTCTTTAGGAAAAATAGTGATTAAGCAGAATAGTTTAAAACTGGTTACTAGGTATGAACAGTGACCTTTATCCACTGCAAATATATGGACTTTTAGTATAGCATGTGGAATTACTGCACATGTGTTGTACACTTATCAACCCAACAGTGTGCAACATGTCAAGTATATCAAGTCACTGAACCATAGAACAATGTCTCTGACTCTACAGTAGTCAATATGAAAAGCAGAATTGTCAACTGACGCACATACCTGTATGCATGTAGTTGTCTGATCCAGGTGGGATGAAGCTATTATGAAGCAACTGTTTTAAAGAGATCCATGCTGACCAACAGCAATTCAAAAATGGTGCTAGCCTGTCCATAAAGGAAGTATGGGTCAGAGACAGATGAATAATGGGATTTCAATAAAAAATTGAATTAGCCTGGCCTCTATTATGCATCCCAAAATACGAAGCAGAAAAATCCCAGAATGCACACCAGCAATGAAGGAAAGGAGCACAGGATACCCTCAGAGAATGCCATGCCCTCAATTCGCAGCAAATTGCCAGTGTGTGTACACAGGGCTGCACGCTGACAGAAGGCACTCTGTCCGATGTGCACACTACTACTGTAGCTTGTATACTGAACGTTACCTGACGTGCAGCAAAAAGCTGCAGATTTAACCTCCTGTGTGGACAAGCCCTGGGACATGGATGAGTAAGGGGAAACAGCCAACATCATACAGTGATTCAATGGTAGAGTCAGAATAAAACCCAAATGTCCTGACTCCACATCCCTTTTGCTAACCATTAGATCACACTGCCTTAGTCAAGAAAAGCCCTCCAACATGTCAGTCTTTATCTTGCACCTCAGACAACCTTTATTTTAATATATAGTGCAAACATAAAAGAATAGTATTATGCTGTGATAACAGTAACAATTTTCAGCATGGGAGTTGCCATACCAGAGCTCACCTTTGTCAAGTCAACACATCTCTCCAGTTTTTTTTAAGTCTTTTAGACCTTTTCAACCTCTCATGACAAAAATAATAGTCTTTATTATTTGCTATTTCTTTTTTAAAGGTTTATTTCGTTTATGCATAGCTACATGTATAACTAATGTATATCACTTCACTTCTTGACTACTTTTCTGTTGACACTAGGGTCAGCGGTGCCCATGATTCTTCACTACTCCTTCCAGTCCATGGCATGGGTTCATAGGTCTTGGAGTTCCAGTCTTTTTCTCTTCAAACTTCTCTTGACAGAGTCTTATCCTTGTATCCTTGGTCTTCTGTGTCCTTTCTTGCTGTCCTCTTTCTCCCATGTTTTCTTTGATGTTCAGTCTTCTCCCATTTTTATCACATGTCCACCTCAGACATGTTCTCCAGTCTGTCTATCACTGAGAATCTCCAGTTCATCTTCCCTCTATTTTCTTCCATGCACTGTCTGTCTACCCTCCGCTTGCCTGCCATTCTCCTCAGTATGTTATTTTTTACTATCTATATTTACTTTGCTTCCATATATTAGCATAACTAACATATATATCACCTCCAAATATATACTTCAGTCCTGTGATATACATAAAGAATGACTAGATTTAGGAAACTATACATAGAAGTAGTGTGGTCTTTAGATAAACACCCACAGCTAACATAGACTTTAATGGCAACTCTGCAAATCAGGATACTTATATTTAGGTGCTAAACAATGACTCAGGCTCCTAACTTTAGGAATCCAGCTTTGAAAATGTTTACTGTAAATTCAGACCTGTTTTACTGCTTCAAAGTAGCAGCAAAGGAGGTATTGAAAATCTGCTTCCACAATCTCTGAAACCTTGCTCAAGAAACTACCCCAGAGATATTACATTGTGTTAGTGGCCCTGTGACTTAACAGCAAAAGGCCTAAGTCCAATTTCTGCATCCAACTTCAGAAGTGTGTACGTTGAGTGTAGAATGTTTTTTTTGGTTTTTAGCACAGATTCCTAAATCTTCCTGAGGGCATATATTCACTTGGCCTTCTCTTTTACATTTATATACAAACTCCAGCAACCTGGTAGTATCAGAAGGAAGCCCTTTTGAAAATGCTTTGCCGAACAACATTCTCGTGTTAGGCAGTAAGTGACTGTGTTGCACCCTGGCCCCTGAGTTTGGTCAGTATATATTTATTGATTGGCTATCTTGTGTTTGTGTTCTGTATATGTGTGATGTTAGTTTCATGGAGTTATAATTAGAGTTGAAATTATTTTCTAATGTTACAGATTTTAGCACCTTTTAAAAGTCCATAATTATTATTTCATAGTGTGCAGCTCTACACAAAGCTCTGGTGAATTCTGTAGTACATGGAGGAAACAAGTATTGAGAAAATAATGTGTGCTGATTAAATTAGGTGCAAACAATTTCCTCAGCTTTCATATTTATTAATGTAAGTCCACTAATTGCTATTCAGACACATAATGAAGTGTTTGCGTTAAAAGTTATTTGATAAATCCTTGCTTTCTAGATCTGAGTCATTCTTTCCCCTTTGTGCTTTGTCCACTGACATGAGGTCACACTGAGGTACGGCCTCACTGAAGCTGGAGTGAGCCTCCCAGCCAGAGTAGACAGACTTGTGGGGCTCAGGCAAGCATCCTGGAAATAGCAGTGTGGATGTTGTGGCCCAGTGGAGACTTGGAGTAGTCACCTGACCTCAGACTGAGGGCATCTGTTGCCCAAGCTGCAGCGTCCACACTGCTATTTTTAGCATGCTAGCTCGAGTCCTGCGGCTGCTAGCACAAGTTTGTCTATCCTGCTGGTGTGTAAACATACCCCCTGGCTTATCAGCAGGCCACAAGCAGCCAGATCTGAGAAGGCTTGTTAATAGGTTGCCAATTTTGGCTGGATGTATTCCTAGAGGTTTCATCACATGACATAATCTTTAATTAAAGATTTATTTCTGTGTCTCCCCATATAGTATACCTGTACTTCTGCCCCCTCTTTTAAGCTCTTCTATTACTTCTTCTGACATCTTTTTCATTCTTTTAGAGTCCTGTCTCTTTGCCCCTTTCTTCACCTCTTTGAATTGCATTGCTTCCCACTCTTCACCTCTTTGAAACTCCCTTTTGTTTTCATACCTTTATTTTGCATAATTTTATTTTCCCCTTATTTGACCTCAACACTATTTGACCTCAACACTATGTTTTCTTACTTCAATCTATATTTTCTGCCTTGAGTTATTTCTATTGTGGCCCCTTATTTGCTCAACAGACACCTTTTAAAATTCCTTGAAAACTTTCCTACAAAATACTTTTGTCTATAACTTATTTAAAGCTGTGATGTTAACCAAAGACTCCTTTTGCCAAAGAAAAATGTCTGAGGGTTGATAGGTTCCCCACTTTTCATGTACAGGACTATAATAAACTTGTATAGGCTGAATTTTAGGGAAGTTCAGATCTAGCTCTGCACAACACAGCCCTTATTTCTATAAAGAGATAAACCAAAACTCTAACCAGAATTCCTCCTCCTTTCCCCACCCAAAATTTGGAGTAGTTTGGATCCAGAGCAGAACTTTCTGGCTTAGAACCATCTCTAATTTTCAGTTAGAGCTCAGTAAATGATGCAGAATCATATTTCTAAGCATTCTTCTGAGTAAAACCATAAAGTTGTTTTGACAGCATTCACTGTCTTTTTTCATTCAAGTTTCATGAATATACTAGTAATTTACTTGTTTGTAAGAATGTACATGTAAAGCAAAAGTCATAGTGAATATACATTTTTGTAAAGATTCATGACGGAAGAGCTTGTACAGCCTCTTGAAACCCCTTTCATTTCCCTTCTTCAAGCATCCTGTCAGGGACCAGAGACACCATCACATGACTTACGTGACCAATCATGTACTGCGAATAATAAGTAATGTAATGCAAATAGCCAAAAGACATAATCAAAGAAACTGTTCACAATCAAGCCATAGGCTGAAAGTTCTCTCTAGGGTCTGATTTTCAGAGGTGCTAAGTACTCATAAGACAAATGGAGCTGCTGATACTCAGCACCTCTGAAAAACAGGCCCATTAAGAGTTCATCTATTAATGTCAAATAAACATACACATCAAAATCAGTCTCTTCCAGATAATTTACAAATGGGGGGGGACAACCTAAATTCCTCAAATTAATTATTTGAATACATTGCCAAGCTCTATTTAAAACATATTTTCCAAGTTCCCTTGTTTGAATCCCAGCTCACTGTGGTCCACTGCTAAATGCATTCTGTTCAGAGGATATTGAGGAAAGTAGCAATGGTATTTTGTGAATAGGCTGTGGTTTATTTTGCAAGTAGGTTAACAAAATAAATATAGTTGTCAATGGGATAGTAGGGTCATCACCAGATTGTTTTGGTTTGTTTACTGTGTTTTAATTGGCTCTACTTTGCATTATTTTGTATTTACATTTGGGGTGCTAGTGTATCATTGAAAACAGCAAAAGTTTTGGCCATTTTTATGATGGTTGGAATGAGGCTTTCTATCCCCAAATGGCTCATACATACCAATAAGACCTTTGCAGCAGCTTCTGTAGTGATATGCCACCCCTCCTATCCTGGGTTACCATAGAAATAGGAGGCACTACAAAGAGACTGCATTCACTAAAGTAGTTGGGAGAGAATTTGTTTGGTATATGCCAGGTATGCAGAGACATTGGAAGAGTGGTAGGGGGTCAAGGAGAGGTGAAGTAGTTGTGGATCGGGGTGGGGAGGGGGGGAAGGTGAGAGACATGAGGAGGGGCCCTATGGAGAAATGAAAGAGGGTATGTATGAAGTGGCATGGATGGGGCTGAGAAGTCTTTTGGGCCATTTTTTCAGCTAAGAAGTGGACCTGAAGAAACTAATATTTAACTCTTTAATGCAATGCAGCAATATTGGCTTTACTTTAACTAGAACTTCCCCAAATTATTTTTCCTACAAATCACAGTCACATGACACCTAGTGATTTAGCAGGGAATTGCACCATACCATGAATTAAGTGGTAAGGTTCACTGACTCAAGAGACTGGATAGGTATATGAAAACTACATTACTTATCCATGTGCCTCTACAGTCTAAATACTCCCACGTTTGCCCACACAAAATTGTTTGACTTCTGGATTAGATTAGGGGACTTGAAATTAGGAGATCTGGGAGGGGAAAGTTGGTGGCTGCAGATTGTATATCACAGACCTCTTAGCACCTTTCTGTGGCAATTTCTAACTTGAGTCCAACAGTACTGGACAAACACATTGTAAAGCAGGTGGAGCTCCTACTCTGCTCCAAAGAGAGCATGCATACTGTATATATAGTAGAACCTCAGAGTTACGAAGAGCAGAGTTACGAACTGACCAGTCAACCACACACCTCATTTGGAACTGGAAGTACAATCAGGTAGCAGCAGAGACCAAAAAACCCCCCAAAACCCAGCAAATACAGTACAGTACTGTGTTAAACGTAAACTACTAAAAATAAAGGGAAAGCAGCATTTTTCTTTTACATAGTAAAGTTTCAAAGCTGTATTAAGTCAATGTTCAGTTGTAAACTTTTGAAAGAACAACCATAATGTTTTGTTCAGAGTTATGAACATTTCACAATTACGAACAAACTCCATTCCTGCTGTGTTCGTAACTCTGAGGTTGTACTGTAGTCCAATTGTCCCCCTCCTTTAGGTTGGCTTCATTTGTAGCTCAGATAACAGTAACAAAATATCAACTTCCCACTGAGCTTTCCTCCCCAAGCTTGGCTGTTTGTCCGATTTCCCTGAAGGATCTCTCCTGTCTCAGACTCCTAGTTCTGCATGCATTTCTGTGCAGCATCCTAGCAACTGTCACCCTATTAAAATCATTAACTGGCTAGTTCTGCAAAACTGATCAGCATTAAAATAGTTAATAATATTGAAATTTAAATTGTTGTTAGTCTTCAGAATTAACACTTCATTATGATGATGTTGGAGCGGAGTGATGAGGCGTGATACATTATGAGACTAAGAGCAAATAAGCAGGGAAAAACAGTTGTGAAGAGTCTTGAAGGTGCAAACAAAATGTAGTGGGAAAGGGGAAAGCTGGTGGAAAGGCTGGTGGTGTATGTCAGAGAGGCTGTGGTTGCTTTAATCTTGACAGGAAGCTCTGAGGGTCTGGCCAAGGGCATTAGTTGTGCTGATAGACAGAACACAACTTAGAAATGTTATGAAGGAAGGAGGGGCAAGATTTGGACCCAGCCTAGAGGAGGGAGATGAGTGAAGGTTCAAATATGACTCCCTTAGGTTATAAGCCTGGGTAACAAGGGAGGATGGTGATGATATCAGCATACAGAGGAGGTGGCACTGCAGCATTCTCTTAGCCTAAGGTTTACTAGGGGAATTCAAATAACTTCTTGAAAACCTATCAATGTTGCTTCTTAAGTGGCCAGAAAAGTTACAGTTGTGCTACAATCTCTGCCCTCACACTGCCTTTATACAATCTTCAGAACCCAGGTTAGCACAGGAACTGAGAAACTGGGACCTAATTTTCTCATATGGCAGCCTCTAGTGGAAAGGCAGGCTGATCTTGTAGTTAAAAAGCATGGGACTATGAATCAGAAGGTCTGGGTTCTAATCCTGGCCCTACCACAGACTTCTTGTGTGCTATAGGCAAGTCATTTAAACTCTTTTTGTCTTCATCTGTAAAGTAGGGATAATGATGCTAAAAGTACCACATTGGGTGGGGGAAGGGGTGACAAGACTTGTGAGATTAAATTAATGCATATTAGTAAAGGACAATGATGAGTGCCATAGCTTAGTGACTATAAATAAATTAGAGAGACAAGGTGGGTGAGGTAATATCTTTTATAGGACCAACTTCTGTTGGTGAGAGAGAGAAGTTTTTGACAGGTTTCAGAGTAACAGCCGTGTTAGTCTGTATTCGCAAAAAGAAAAGGAGTACTTGTGGCACCTTAGAGACTAACCAATTTATTTGAGCATGAGCTTTCGTATGCATCCGATGAAGTGAGCTGTAGCTCACGAAAGCTCATGCTCAAATAAATTGGATAGTCTCTAAGGTGCCACAAGTACTCCAGAAGTTTTTGAGTTTACACAGAGGGTAAGCTCGAAAGTTTGTCTCCCTTGCCAACAGAAATTAGTTCAGTAAAAGATATTACCTCACCCACCTTGTCTCTCCAATATCCTGGGACCAACACGTTTACAACAACAACACTGCATATAAATAAATTAAGCAGGCTGAGCTGCCAATCTGCCATAGCTTTCATAATATTAAAATCATAACAAAGCAACGTATAATGAGCACATACATCCACGTCACTTTACTTTGATATGCTGCTTATAATTAGAGGTAGGTTGAGGAAGCTGGGCTTTTTGTTTTGCAAAACCAAAAATTTTCGGATGGTTTGGATCCAGCTCCCATTTTATCTGATCTGTCATTGGTTGTGGAAGTTGAAGGGGTCAGATAAACTGTTTTGGGTTTGTCCCATCTCTGTAATGGGCAGACGGGAAGAGTTTTAGTTTTGTTTTTTCAAAATCTTGTCAAAATCTTGGATAGTTAGTTGGATCGATCTATTTGTCTGTTTATACTGTGCTCAGCCATGTAGTATCTCATCACCTTATGCAATTTAAAATAAACACAAGGGAACTCATTCCCCCCTTCCCTTTTTGTCCACCAGGTAGAGGGATTTTGTTTGTTGAACGTGGTTATTACAGGAGAGCTAGGCAGAAGAAGCATGGTCTACATTTCTCTCTGAAGGTGGTTTGGATTTGCAGACATTCAGGTGATTTCCAGGAATAAGTTCAGTCTGGGATTCTCCCCCCGCCCCCTATTTGAATTTGGGTTCCATTTTATCTAACTCACCAAAACTTTGGGGGAGATTGAATACAAGTCTTTGGTTTTAGTCAATCTCTAGTTATGGATATAACTAACAGATTGCAATAGGGTGCTGTTCTGCCAAATGGCTATACAGTCTACTTCATGACTAGGACCCTACCAAATTCACGGTGGATTTTAATCAATTTCACGGTCATAGGATTTTTAAAATAGTGTATTTCACGGTTTCAAACACTTAAATCTGAAATTTCACGGTTGTGACGGGTTCGGTCACAGAGACCCCCTTGGGACTATTGTCTGATGTGCTGAAACTGTCTCTGAGCCTGTTTTTCCTGTCAGCTTAGGACTCCAGAACCCTGCCCTGTTGAGCCAGACACGCTAGCCTGCTGCAACACAGACCCAGGTCTGGCCAACGCCACCAAAGCTGCAGACTTGAACCAAAAACTGCTCAGCAAGTCACCTATCTCCAGCACACAGACACCCAGTTCCCAATGGGGATCCAAACCCCAAATAAATCCATTTTACTCTGTATAAAGCTTATACAGGGTAAACTCATAAATTGTCCACCCTCTATAACACTGATAGAGAGATGTGCACAGCTGTTTGCTCCCCCAGGTATTAATCACTCTGGGTTAATTAATAAAAAAAAGTGATTTTATTAAGTATAAAAAGTAGAATTTAAATGGTTTCAAGTAATAACAGACAAAACAAAGTAAGTTACGAAGCAAAATAAAACAGAACACGCAAGTCTAAGCCTAATACATTTAAGAAACTGAATACAGGTTAATCTTACCCTCAGAGATGTTCCAATAAATTTCTTTCACAGATTAGACTCCTTCCTAGTCTGGGCCTGATCCTTTCCCCTGGTACAGTTCTTGTTAGTTCCAGCTCAGGTGGTAACTAGGGGATTTCTCATGACTGGCAGCCCCCTTTGTTCTGTTCCACCCCCTTTTATAGCTTTGGCACAAGGTGGGAATCTTTTGTCTCTCTGGGTCCCCACCCCTCCTTCTAAATGGAAAAGCACCAGGTTTAAGATGAATTCCACTACCAGGTGACATGATCACATGTCACTGCAAGACCTCATTCTCCATTCTTTCAGGGCTGGCCTGCACGTACCCAGGAAGGTTTGCGAGTAAACAGAACCATTCACAACCAATTGTCCTAGTTAATGGGAGCCAACAAGATTCCAAGCCACCATTAATGGCCCTCACTTTGCATAGTTACAATAGGACTTCAGAATAATACTTCATATTTCTAGCTTCAGGTACAAGTATGATACATTCATACAAATAGGATGAACACACTCAGTAGATTATAAGCTTTGTAATGATACCTTATAAGAGACCTTTTGTATAAAGCATATTCCAGTTACATTATATTTACACTCATAAGCATATTTCCATAAACATAGGGAGTGGGTTACGAGGAGGGGTTGCAAGGCTATTGAAGGGGGGTGGGTCGCAGTATTGCCACCATCACTTCTGCACCGTTGCTGGCGGTGGTGCTGCCTTCGGAGCTGGATGGGGGAGAGTAGCGGCTGCTGGCTAGGCACCCAGCTCTGAAGGTAGCATCGCTGCCAACAGCAGCACAGAACTCAGGGTGGGATGGTATGGAGCGGTCCTTACTTGGGGGGGGCATAGTGGCCTTACGAGTGGGTGACTGCCTAGGGTGCCATGGGTGGCGGGGTGGTTTTCCGTGGTCACCCCACCCCACCCCAGCCAGTTCAAGGCCACTTTAACTCCTGAGCGCCAGGGCACTTGATCCAGAGCCGGGAAGGGGGAGCGCTGGGGGTGCCCTGCCTGAGGGCTCTTACCATATGCTGGGCTCCAGCTGCTGGTCCTGGATGGACTGGTGAGGGATGGGACTACCTCTTATTCTGCAAGGGCCTCTCTGGGGGTTGGGTCAGACCCACCTCCAGGAACCTCCCCCAGCTGCAGGAAGCTCTTTGGCTGCTGGCTGGGAGTCCAGCTCCGAAGGCAGCACCGCTACCAGCAGCAGTGCAGAAAGAAGAGTGCCATGATATTCCACCTTTACTTCTGTAAAAAGAAAAGGAGTACTTGTGGCACCTTAGAGACTAACAAATTTATTTGAGCATAAGCTTTCGTGAGCTACAGCTCACTTCATCAGATGCAACTGTAGCCATAGCTCACGAAAGCTTATGCTCAAATAAATTTGTTAGTCTCTAAGGTGCTACAAGTACTCCTTTTCTTTTTGCGAATACAGACTAACACGGCTGCTACTCTGAAACCTGTCTTTACTTCTGCTGCTGCTGCTGGCTGCAGCACTGCCTTCAGAGCTGGGCGTCCATCCAGCATCCACCGCCTTCCAGCTGCCCAGCTCTGAAGGCAGCACAGAAGTTAAGGTGTCAATACTGCAAACCCTCTACAATAGCCTTGTGACCCCCCACATCCCTCTTTTGGGGTGGGACCCCCAGTTTGAGAAACACTGGTCTCCCCTGTGAAATCTGTATAGTATAAGGTAAAAGTACACAAAAAACCAGATTTCACAGGTGAGACCAGATTTCATGGTCTGTGACGCATTTTTCATGGCCGTGAATTTGGTAGGGTCCTATTCATGACACATGCTGTTTCAGTCACTAGTGACCATCTGGATGTTGTTCTGTAACTTCTCAGTGGTCATATGCAAAATAAGTGGAATAATAATAAATACAGTACAATTGGCTTGGGGTCACTGTGACGCTCTGTACCTTGGGGGAACACCCAGCACCCCTATGTTCATCCTTCTAAAATGATTGTGTGGTATCCAATGAAAAGTTTGTCATGTTGGGTGTCTTCAGAAGGCTCATGGTGCACTGAGCATTGTTGTTATGGTGATGTTATAGTAATCGTTACAGTAATGTTATAGGTTATAATTTCATGTATATAGTTATGAGACTGAAAATGTATCCTCATGGTTTAAAGCAACCCCAGGCAAAAACTCTCCAAGGACAGAGAGGCAGTTCACACCTCATCAGGGCCAGTATGGGACAAACTCAACCCAGCCTCACAGGAACAAAGGACGCTGGCCTAGGCAGCAACAAAATAATCTGTTAGACTCTGGACGGAGTCACCCCCCTTCCTTTGGTCAGTTTGGAACTGTGATGAGGTACCGCTCACCTGACTCTGAAGGGGGGGGAGGCGGCACAAAGCCAAGAGGGAAGAAAGGACATGATAAAAGGGAGAGACGTTTGCCATGCTCTTCCTCTCTCTTTCACCTTCATTTACAGACACCACACCAAGCCACTGAAGCACTGATCAAAGGGGAGAGCCTGTCTGAAGAGCAACCAGCCAGCCTGTGGTGAGAAGCATCTAAGTTTGTAAGGGCATTGAAAGTGTTAAGATCAGCTTCAAATGCATTTTGCTTTTATTTCATTTGACCAAATATGACTTGTTATGCTTTGACTTATGTTACCCTTCTGCCAGGCCGAGTTGACAGCAGCAAGGGCCAGGTTCAGTACATCGGGGTTCCCTTTCAACAATACAATGCAAAACCAGCACGAGCCCCTACCCAGTGACCTGGGAAAATTACATACACACCCCTGGGCGCCTCAAAGAGGCAATACTTCCCCTCTTGCAAGCACAGAGTCTCGGTATAGCAAAAGTCTTTAATAACATGAGATAAACAACTAGCATTACATTGTGAAAACACCACAACTAGGGTTCATAAACACAAACCATGAACCAGGAAACCCACCCCCAAGCAGATTGGGCTGTGTCCTTTCCCTTTGGTTCTTGCATCCAGCAACCCAGAAGTCACCCCTCCCACAGTTTCTGTCCCTGGTCAGTGCAGCCCCAGAGTGGTACTTGAGTCCAGTAACCCAAAAGTCACCCCTCCCACAGTTTCTGTCTCGGGTCAGTATGGGCCCTCCAGAGTTCAAAAGTTCATTTGCAGAGTTTACCTCCCAGCCTGGGTGGAAGGGGGGGAGGTATGGGGCACCTCACGTGCTCCGCTGCTCCTGTCGATGGCTGATTGCCACGCCTCTCTGTGGGGTTCTGCTACAGTCTTCACCGCAAGCCGCTCCTCTCCGTCAGCCATCCTGCAAGCTGCTCCTCTCCACCAGCCGTCCTGCTAGCCGCTCCTCACCGCCAGCCATCCTGCTAGCCGCTCCTCACCGCCAGCCGTCCAGCTAGCCGCTCCTCACCGCCAGCCGTCCTGCTAGCCGCTCCTCACCGCCAGCCGTCCTGCTAGCCGCTCCTCTCCACCAGCCGTCCTGCTAGCCGCTCCTCACCGCCAGCCATCCTGCTAGCCGCTCCTCTCCGCCAGCCGTCCAGCTAGCCGCTCCTCTCCAACAGCCGTCCTGCTAGCCGCTCCTCACCGCCAGCCGTCCTGCTAGCCGCTCCTCACCGCCAGCCGTCCTGCTCGCCGCTCCTCACCGCCAGCCGTCCTGCTCGCCGCTCCTCACCGCCAGCCGTCCTGCTAGCCGCTCCTCACCGCCAGCCGTCCTGCTCGCCGCTCCTCTCCGCCAGCCGTCCAGCTAGCCGCTCCTCACCGCCAGCCGTCCTGCTAGCCGCTCCTCTCCGCCAGCCGTCCTGCTAGCCGCTCCTCACCGCCAGCCGTCCTGCTAGCCGCTCCTCTCCGCCAGCCTTCCTGCTAGCCGCTCCTCACCACCAGCCGTCCTGCTAGCCGCTCCTCACCACCAGCCGTCCTGCTAGCCGCTCCTCACCGCCAGCCGTCCTGCTAGCCGCTCCTCTCCGCCAGCCGTCCTGCTAGCCGCTCCTCACCACCAGCCGTCCTGCTAGCCTCTCCTCTCCGCCAGCCGTCCAGCTAGCTGCTCCTCACCGCCAGCCGTCCTGCTAGCCTCTCCTCTCCGCCAGCCGTCCTGCTAGCCGCTCCTCACCGCCAGCCGTCCTGCTAGCCGCTCCTCTCCGCCAGCCGTCCTGCTAGCCGCTCCTCACCGCCAGCCGTCCTGCTAGCCGCTCCTCACCGCCAGCCGTCCTGCTAGCCGCTCCTCTCCACCAGCCGTCCAGCTAGCCGCTCCTGTCCGCCAGCCGTCCTGCTAGCCGCTCCTCTCCACCAGCCGTCCTGCTAGCCGCTCCTCTCCGCGAGCCGTCCTGCTAGCCGCTCCTCTCCGCCAGCCGTCCTGCTAGCCGCTCCTCACCGCCAGCCGTCCTGCTAGCCGCTCCTCACCGCCAGCCGTCCTGCTCGCCGCTCCTCTCCGCCAGCCGTCCTGCTAGCCGCTCCTCACCGCCAGCCGTCCTGCTCGCCGCTCCTCACCGCCAGCCGTCCAGCTAGCCGCTCCTCTCCACCAGCCGTCCAGCTAGCCGCTCCTGTCCGCCAGCCGTCCTGCTCGCCGCTCCTCTCCGCCAGCCGTCCTGCTAGCCGCTCCTCTCCACCAGCCGTCCTGCTAGCCGCTCCTCTCCGCGAGCCGTCCTGCTAGCCGCTCCTCTCCGCCAGCCGTCCTGCTAGCCGCTCCTCACCGCCAGCCGTCCTGCTAGCCGCTCCTCTCCGCCAGCCGTCCTGCTAGCCGCTCCTCACCGCCAGCCGTCCTGCTCGCCGCTCCTCACCGCCAGCCGTCCAGCTAGCCGCTCCTCTCCACCAGCCGTCCAGCTAGCCGCTCCTGTCCGCCAGCCGTCCTGCTCGCCGCTCCTCTCCGCCAGCCGTCCTGCTAGCCGCTCCTCTCCACCAGCCGTCCTGCTAGCCGCTCCTCTCCGCGAGCCGTCCTGCTAGCCGCTCCTCTCCGCCAGCCGTCCTGCTAGCCGCTCCTCACCGCCAGCCGTCCTGCTAGCCGCTCCTCTCCGCCAGCCGTCCTGCTAGCCGCTCCTCACCGCCAGCCGTCCTGCTCGCCGCTCCTCACCGCCAGCCGTCCAGCTAGCCGCTCCTCTCCGCCAGCCGTCCAGCTAGCCGCTCCTCTCCACCAGCCGTCCAGCTAGCCGCTCCTGTCCGCCAGCCATCCTGCTAGCCGCTCCTCTCCGCCAGCCGTCCTGCTAGCCGCTCCTCACCGCCAGCCGTCCTGCTAGCCGCTCCTCACCGCCAGCCGTCCTGCTAGCCGCTCCTCACCGCCAGCCGTCCTGCTAGCCGCTCCTCTCCGCCAGCCGTCCTGCTAGCCGCTCCTCACCGCCAGCCGTCCAGCTAGCCGCTCCTCTCCACCAGCCGTCCAGCTAGCCGCTCCTCTCCACCAGCCGTCCAGCTAGCCGCTCCTCTCCACCAGCCGTCCTGCTAGCCGCTCCTCTCCGCGAGCCGTCCTGCTAGCCGCTCCTCACCGCCAGCCGTCCAGCTAGCTGCTCACCAATATGTCTTCACCCCGCACCCCACTTAACACACTTCTCAGTGATTTCAGCTTTTAGTAACTTTAGCTCTTTAGTGATTTCAGCTGTTAGTAGGGGAGCCTGAGTGCTGGTGCACCACTGGCCCAGAGTAGGTTCTATTGGCCCCGGATGGCTGAAGACGTTCGCAGGAAGTGTGAGACATGTGCTCGATGTGTTCAAAGGAAAACTCTGCCCACGAGAGCTGCATATCTGAAGAACATCACCAGCAGCAAATCTTTGGAGCTGGTATGCATTGATTTCTTGCCTTTAGAAGTAGACAAGAGGAATGTCGGGAACATACCCATTTTACTCTGTATAAAGCTTATACATATGTGAAGCCATTAGATCCTGCTGATCAAAGAGGAGAATTTGATCCAGTAAGTGCTTATAGCCTCTCCCCAAATTATTTAAATATTCCTAATAGTGAGTGTAGTTATTAGGGGATTACTTCAGGGGACCAGAGGGGTCTAAAATCAACCCTGTGAAGCTGAGGGAAAGGGGAACAGGCAGCTGGTTTCCCATGTGTCAGTCAACAGTGTACCCTGATAAGCTAAGCAGGGCTTTACAAGTCTAGATAAAGTTCTATACCAAATGTAAATGAATACTTACCTGTATTTTAGCAGTGCAAAAATGATGAAGAAAGCTTGCTGGGTGTCTCCTATGAGACATTCCTCCCTTCATAGGGCCCAAACATTGGGTTTTCTTTCTTTTTCAATGTGGCATTTAAATGCCTATATTTAAGTCCTCTCTGTCTCCACAGGTGTGCACTTTGGACCAACTAACTGTTATGTGGCTGATCTGTGATACCACAGGAAACTTAGCTGTCCCCTGTTTTGCAGTAAAGCCCCTTTAAATGCTTCTTTTAATAGCTTCTGCTGAGTAGTCTGCTGGAGTACTCATGGCTATTTGGGTCTCCTGCATGCTCAGCTTTATTTTGGGGTATTTAAACTTAGCAAACTGCCTTTTTTTAGATTCTGGTTGGCTGGAGGACAAACAGTCCTAGGTCCATAAGCATATATCAGCTGGTCATCTGTGGCAATATGTTTATTCTGGGATCCTAGCCACTTTGAGGGAACCGCCTTCTCTAAACATAATCAGGGTTATTTAAGTAGCTGCTCATAATTACCTCTGTAGATTTGTACAAAACACCATACATTCCGTTACTGAGCAATAAACTCCTGGAGATACTGGGGTTGAAGTATGAGGCAGCTGGGTATTGAATTCCTTAAAGACATTTATGGTCATTGCTCTAAATAGATGTTTACTTTTGAGGAGCTGAAACCCTAATATAATTTATCTTCAGATTAGTTTTGGAACTATCAGATGCACTCAGCAGTCTGACGCTTCTTAATATCCCTTACCTTGCTGCCTGCATTTAACAAGCTGGAGTGGGCAGGCAAAGTGGGCAGGCAAAACACCAGAATCATCAGCATATGCATTTTTTATCAGTGACATAGCAGATCCTCTTAGCCCCATTAAACATGCATAGAAGAAGGATTTGGAATAACTGCTTAGGGGAGGAATGGGAAAGTGTTGGCACAAAGTTGAGTGTAGTAGCTTGAAATACTGCACTACGTGAATGAAGGAGAAAGTGGTGTAATTCATCATGTCCCCTCCTCTGACAGCACTGCCCCCTCCACTGGCTGCAGTGCTCTCTTTCTCCTTCCATTGGAGCCTGCTGCTTCCTTTTTCCTAGAGGTCCCACCCCTTTGCTCCCCGCCTCTCCCCTCTCCTTTGGTGGCTACTGCCTACTTTCCTTTCTCTCCTCGAAGTTCACGCTATCCTCCCTGCTCTTACTCTTGGTGGCTGCTGCTCCCTCTGTCCCTTCCAACCATGCTTACTCTGTTGCTACACCCTCTTTTTCACCCACGTGATAGCTGCACTCTGGCTTGCCCCCTGTGCGGGTGGCTCAATTAGAGTCCCGAGGGATAACGAGGCTATTTAGGTTGCAACCGTGCTAGTCTGTATTCGCAAAAAGAAAAGGAGGACTTGTGGCACCCTAGAGGCTAACAAATATATATGAGCATAAGCTTTCGTGAGCTACAGCTCACTTCATCGGATGCATTCAGTGGAAAATACAGTGGGGAGATTTATATACACAGAGAACATGAAACATTGGGTGTTACCATACACACTGTAACGAGAGTGATCAGGTCAAGTGAGCTATTACCAGCAGGAGAGCGGGGGGAAAAAAACCTTTTGTAGCAATAATCAAGGTGGGCCATTTCCAGCAGTTGACAAGAAAGTCTGAGGAAGAGCCGGGGAGGGGGGGGGGGGGAATAAACATGGGGAAATAGTTTTACTTTGTGTAATGACCCATCCATTTAGGCTATTTAGGTTGGCGAAGTTCAAGATAAACTTCCTGTTGGTGAGAGGGTCTAGGGTGGAGATGTGAAATCGTCTTTCAGTGGACATGATGGCGGTCCCACTTGCAGGGATATTTAAAGCTGGATTGGACCCAACACTAGAAAAGGTCCTATAGGAAACAATCCTGAAGTGGACCTAGGGATGGACAAAATGACCTGTATGTCTTTCCATTCTCTTTGATGTCTAACCAAACTGCATGAGCATATTGGATGTTTCTGGATGTAGGTAGATACGTAACAGTGGGATGTATACACAGGCCAGATCCTCACCTGCATATTCTGAGGAAGCAAGGGAAGGTGAACTTTCCATTTCTCCAAACTTTGGGCTGCCAGGGTTTGAAACAGCCCTCATGACTTAGAGCAGCCTAAGCGTTCCATCCTTTCAGCCTCCTGCCTCAGGCATGCCCCTTCTTACCCTTTCCCATCTTCAGCATGCCTCTTATGACAGAGGAGGAGGGAATGAGGACAGAAAGCCAGGTACACCTGTTGACTATTCCCAACAGCCAAATTAGGTCTGGTTTAAGGTCGTACTCCAGTGATGAAAGTGACCGCACCAGGGTCGGAGTGCCTTACCCCTCTCCACATGTAGGACCAGAGAGCTAACTCCTCTCTTCCAGTTTTGTAAGGTAACTTTTCAGAGTATTATGCATTTTCTGGATTTAAAAAAATCCTGGATAAATTAAAGTGGGTGACTAAAATGATGGAGAACTGAGGGGGCATAATATATGAAAAGAGGTTAGGGAATTCATGTCACTTAAAGGAGAAAATGCCAACACTTCAGGTAATTACACAAAAGTGGCGAGGGAATCATTTGAAGTAGTTAAGGGCAGACTTAACAAAGAGTAAGGGCTTGAAACTAAGAAAAATTAGGTTAGATATGAGGAAAAATTCTTAGATAAGGTTGGCTAAACAATAGAATAATTACTGATGGAGGCCTCTGAGGCATCATCACTAGAGATGTTTAAGAGTAGATCAGATAAAACACAGAGAGGAGTGTTATAGGAGGCAGTCCTATAAGAGATTTATTCCAACCCTTTCATCTATGACTTTTGCTTTTTGACAGCTGTGAGAATACACCAGACATACTTCAAAATAAATCAGTTCCTAGGTGCTGTAGTGATGGGCTCTCCAGCAGTACATAGAGAAAGAGAGAGAGAGAGAAACAAGGAGGAATTGCTTGAATTCTGAATCTTTAGTTTTGAATTATAACCTTCTTAGGTTGTCCCTCTTTCAGGTCTGATTGTTTCTTTCTACTGCAGTTATTATATCATTTTTTAATATGGATTGTATGAACTACATAGGAGAGACCATCACCCTGCTATCCCTAAAATAAGAATGTTCTGTATTTTGCCAGAATGCAGGGAAGAGACTATCAACACATTGATTTGGGATGAAATGTAGTACATTATGAAATGCCATGGAGCAGAGAGAATGCTGGAAGTTATAGTTTGTTTTAGAGTAGTTTAATTTAAGAGGATCGATTTAATTTCATATGCATTTATTTGCATTATTTTTCATTAACTCTTAATGCTGTGTATCTGTTAAAATATTTATAAGGTGCCTATCACTTTATACTTAAAGACCAGATTCTGACATCCTTATTTACACTGAATCAATGGGACCACTTGTGAAGTGTTACTCAGTACAAATAAGAGTATTGGAATTTGGCTGCAAGTGCAGCTGAGGTTTTAGTTGAAATGTAACTGATCTTAAGTGAGCGTGATGTAAGAAAGAGTTGAAAGTTTATACACATTTGGCCTGATCTTGCATTCCTTGCACACCCATAATTTCCAGTGAAGTCAATGGGAGATCTGAGCATGCATGGAATGCTGGATCAGGGCAAATGTGGTATGCCATTTTCAATACCTGCATTGACTATATTATCCTGGATTGTTTTGTGTCCTTTTCTTCATCAACTATTGCAATAAATGAAATGACTGCAGAAGTTATGACCAAGTGAGAGACCTGAAAGATTCAGAAAACTGTTTTATTTACCTCCCCATTCCTCCTGAAAATATCATGAATTATGTAATAGTATAACTAGGATGATATGTGCTAGTCTACAGCATTGTAGATACTGGTGCTCAGTTCACAAGTCCTGAGGAGAAATTAAAGAAACATTTCTAAGCTAAAATAAAGGGCCACAAAAAAGTGTGAGTCACACAGAATTCCTCCTTGTGTCTCAAGTTTTTCCCCTTCTTCAAGAATGTGTGTGTGTGTGTGTGTTAGCCTGATTATAAGGTTCTTTGTTCTGTCTGCTGTGAGAACTGTCAATAAGGCAGTGAGGTTTTCTTGTACCAGCCCCTATGAAATTATAATTCTCTGACATACAAAAGATATTTTTATTCAGTGTAATGGGCCAAATCCAGCCTTGTTTTAAGGAGATGTGACTTGATTGACTTAAATGGAATTACTTCCATTTACAGAAGAGTTGAATGTGGCTTAGTGTAGTCACTGAGATATACCATTTTAAAATCTAGACAATCAAACTTCTATAGGAGATTCTAGATGTTCTCTGTCCAACATAGTCTGTTCCTTATTGTTTATTTCCCCAGAAGAATAGCACAACTGCATTTCACCTTTCTTCTTTACTGGTAACCAGTTCCATCCATTATCAAATCATTGTAACTAAACATATAACACAGACATTTACAGATCAGAGTTTCTCATGGAATTTCTCTTGAAGTTTTTGGCATTAAAATGTACTAATTAGAGAGCAGTGGTTCTCAACCCATGGCCTGTAGGCCACCTGCTGCCCAATCAGCACAGAGCTGCGGCCCATGTGACATCCTCAGGGCCACACAGGTAGTATATATGTTGTGTGGATGTAGCCCACATAACACACAGAGAGCTGCATATGAGGCCCACAATGGTAAATAGGTTGAGAACCACTGAGTTAGAGTGTAAGTGTATGATGATGCCAGGGGTGGCCAAACCGTGGCTCGCGAGCCATATGCAGTTCTTTTACAGTTAAAGTGCGGCTAGCGGGAACCCCCCCCTGCCACCGCATTCTTCACCGACCAGACTGCGCGGTGGGGAGCTTGGGACCTCTGTCTTGCAGCGGGGTGGTGGGGTAGGGGCTTCTGCCCAGTGGGGAGGGAGGTCTCAGGGCTTCAGCCCCATGGGGCACGCCTGCTGGGGCTCAGGGCTTCAGCAGGAGTGGTGCTGAAGCTCTGAGCCCCGGCAGGTGCCTCCCACAGGGCTGAAGTCCTGAGCCCTGGCATCTGTGCCCCGGCTCTCGAACTTCTGAAAATTGTCATATGTGGCTCAGAGGGTCAGTAAGTTTGGCCACTCCTAGATTATACTCTGCTGCACAAAATCAGAACTGCTCAACTGTATGCCATAGGCCGAGTATTGCTAATGGAGATTCTCCTTTATTTCTAATAGTAGGGGCTTCTGCTTTAGTGATAATTGTGAATTCCTAGACCATGAGTGTGCTTGTAAAGGCCACAGGGCAGTTACTGTAGTAAAGGTTTTTAAGAACAAATAACGAAGTGAACTTTTATCAGTTTCCCCTACAATGTTCCATACTTATTTTATTGCACATTGCATGTATGATCTGAAGTGATTTTCAAATGGAGAAGCTATTCTGTTTGTGTCCTTTTTTCTTGAATGAATTTCATTTTTGGAATTCTGACAAGACCATCTTACTAAAGAAACTGGCATTAACTCAGCTATGCTTGTGCTACTTTATGTTCAGCAGTGACAGCCATGGAACTTGTAAGCTAAGACCGGAGCCAAATTCTGTTCTCATACTCACTGATGTGAAGGATGTTACCCTGGATTTATGCAGAATTTGACCCATAGACTATACAGTGATAGCTGAGTTATCATATTTTCTGTAACAAGAGACTCTCATTCTCAGAGCTGTGTCATTTTCTGCAGAATGACACTCTCTTTGTTCCTCATCGTTTCTGGTAACATAGCTGCCAACATATGCTATTAGCAGATGGAATAAGACATACATGGAATTTGCTGTCATAACATATCTGCCATTCTTCATTCCAGATTGAAGTACAAATTCAAAGTTAAAACATGTATTGACTGTGTTCCTTTTTCAAGCAGGACCACAAATAGTTAAAAACTCTGGTATAAACCTTTCAACAATTTCAATTTCCCTTTCATAATTTAACTACTCAGCACATGCTCTTTTTAGTCAAAAATGCAAAGAGCACATTACTGTAGAGTTAGACTTTTTTATGTCCTTATGTCAGCTACTTTTCAGGATCACCTGTTAAAAAGACAGCATGCATTAAAAGAAGATAGCCTGCATGAAAGCATTTTATCCAGAAAGTTGAAACATCTGTCTGTGCCACATAACTAACTGCTGTAAGATTGGCAGAGCTTGGTGAATTTTGTACAAAAAAGCACCAATGTGAACTCCTACAGATGTAAAAGATATGTTTGCAAACTGCTCACTCAAGCCCCAATTCAACAAAACACTAAAGCACCTGCTTAACTATAAGCTTGAAGTTAAAGTTTAAAGTTAATCAGATGCTTAAGTGCTTTGCTGAAGTGGGGCCTTTATTGTTTACTTCTGATCTGAATGTCTGAAGCACAGAACTTGGGTAAACAAAGGAAACAACTCATTAGAAAGAGGTCTTGACATTCTGGATTTTATTTCTTTACGCTTTTATACATTGTGATTCACTTTTTGCATTCCTACATTGAGCTAAATCCTGCCACTGATTGATGCATAGAACTCTAGCTGAAGTCAGTGTGAGCTTAATGTAAATGGTGCTGGGAGAATATACAGTAACTCCTCACTTAAAGTCGTCCTGGTTACGGTTGTTTCGTTGTTACCTCGCTGATCAATTAGAGAACATGCTCATTTAAAGTTGCGCAATACTCCCTTATAATGTTGTTTGGCAGCCGCCTGCTTTGTCCACTGCTTGCAGGAAGAGCAGTCCCTTGGTGGGGGCTTGGAACCAGGATGGACCAGCAGCCCCCGCATCAGCTCCCCGCTCCCCTAAGTTCCCTGCCCGGCAGCCACCCAGCAGGCAGCCACCCAGCAGGCTATTAATTGCGGGCAGTTCAGCTGTCCCTCCCCCCATTGCCATGTGCTGCTCCTGCCCTCTGCCTTGGAGCTGCTCCTGGGAGCCGCCTGCTTGGTGTGCAGGCAGAAGGGCGGGGAGAAAAGAGAGGGGGACTAATGTCAGGGTATCCTCCTCCCCCCTGCTCCTGCACCCCACTTACCCCATCTCCATGCTGGTGGGGCTGATCTACTTAAAAAGGCAGTGTACTTAGAGTGGGGTCAGCCTACTTAAAAGGGCAAAGCGCATCTCTCTCTCTCACACAGAGTGTGTGTCTCTGTCTCTGTCTGCCATGCTGTCTCCCCTCCCTTCATTTATGCTGCCTTGTAGACTGTGAGGCTACATTAACAACAATGTGTTAACCCTTGAGGGCTCAGCCAAGTGCTAGTTCATCATTTAGCAGTAAGGCATCCCCTGGGAAATATCCCACGCTCTTCCACCCTCTAACTTCACCACCTCAACCAAGCTTCACAATCATCACTGCTGAATACAGTATTAAATTGTTTGTTTAAAACTTATACTGTGTGTGTATATATATATATATATATATAGAATATAGTCTTTTGTCTGGTAAAAAAATTTCCCCTGGAACCTAACCCCCACATTTACATTCTTATGGGGAAACTGGATTCGCATAACATCATTTCACTTAAAGTCGCATTTTTCAGGAACATAACTACAATGTTAAGCGAGGAGTTACTGTAGTTTGTAGAGAGCCACAGTCTTCATAATACATATGAGCAGTGATTATCTTTTACCTTTTTTTTCTGAAAGAAAATTATATATTGACTGTAAGCCTGACCTGAAACAACAAATCCAAAGGTCCTATGACTTGGGGAAACTTGAATCCACAGGTCCAGACCCAAATCTGAACTTTGCAACTTGACCTATTTCCAGAATTAGGTGGAAATTCTTTGTAACATATTAACAAAGGAAGATGCAGTAGTTTCATTGTTTAAAGACAGGTGTACTATGATGACATGCTTTGCCATTAACACGGTCCCTCCTATCTGTAACTCTGCCTGTCAAAAACATAAGACTTGCACTGCTTTTGAATATATTTTAGTATTGGTAAAATATGCCCAATTGACTGTTCTGGAGTCCAGGTGGGCAGTAGCAGGACAAGCTTCCCCCAAAGTGTTCCACCTCTAATGTTGAAAGGGTAATTCATTTTCCATGCCAATTAATTTCTTGGCTTCTTTGCTGTTAACTGGCATCATGCTGATGGTGGCTTTTGATCACCATGATGCTGGCTTTTGTGATATGACATCTTCGTAGTAAAAGTTAGAGCCAGACCAGCATACTTCACATAGGCCATCAAAGTGCCATCAGGCAGTAGTGACCTTCCATGAATCCCATCCAGGACTCAGTTTGAACAAATGAAATTATTTTGAGGTAGAAGGTTATGAATTCAGTTATCAGAGCTATCTGATCTCCACTGCACTAGCTTTTTATGTGGACTAAATTCTCCAAGCACAACGGTTCACTATCTTGTAAGGTGCTGAATATCTCCTGTATGATGGAAAACATAACCTATGAAATGGCAAAAAACTTTATGAACCCACAGTTAAGGTGGTGATATCTTAGGCCCCTCCAGAATGTCAAGTTCAGCAATACTCAAACCTGTGAAAACCAGGAAATTCAGAATTAAGGTATGTGCCCATGTTATCTTAACTCTGCCCTGCTAGAGCTGACAATAGCCACTGGGAATTATCTGTATGCACTCCAGCTGCATTTACAGTGTTAGAGGTAACTGTACTGAATGGTGGAGGAATTAGTTAAAACAGCTTAGAAGAGCTGTGACTGTGGTATGAGGTGATCTGCAGGGGCATTCCTCCCCCCCCGCCCCGGGTGCATGTGAGCCTTTCTTCCTGACCCTGTGTGTGTGATAAAAGGAAAGAGGTGCATGTGTACTTTAAGAGATCCACTGTGCATCATTTCAGCGCTGTGTTGTATAGACTAAGTCAATAGTGGGGGGTCTTCTTGCCATAGGGGTTATCAGCAATTAGTTGGGAAATGAGTGTGGTCTGAGAGTTTAATGAAGGGTAAGTGAAAGTATAGTGTTAGATGGCATCAATTACATAAGGGTGAGGGGGTTGTAAAATGGGTTGAAGAAGTTGTAATATTTAGCAGATGTGATGTTCTTTTTGTAGAGTAGGCTAAGTGTATGAGTGTAGGGCAGGTGGAGGTTATTCCCATTCAGTACAGGGCAAAGGCAGAGTATCTGTATGTTTTATGGGCATATGAGGACACTGGTCAAAGAGGAGGGCAGAGTTAAGGTTATGTGGGCATGCATCTCAACTCTGTATTTCCTTGTTTGCAGAAATCTGAGTTTTGCTGAACTCCATGTTCTGGAATGGCACGAGCTACCACCAGTCAACCTTAACTCTGGGTTAACAAAGCTTTTTGTTATTTAACTTCCTTGTTTTGTTTTTTTTTAACAGAAAGAGAAATGTTGATAGGCGTTAGTGGTCCTTTAGCTGTAATTATCCTGTAGATGTGCAGTTCAGACACTTCTGTGGGCAGGTAGTGATAATACCTGGTTCTTACATAGCACTTTTCATCAGTAGATCTCAAGGAGGGAAACATCATTGATCCCCATGTACAGATGGGGAAGCTGAGGGACAGAGAGATAAAGTGATATGACCAAAGTCACCCAGCAGGTCAAAGTCATCCAGGTTTTCTGAGTCCGAGTCCACTGTTCTTCTTCGAGTGCTTGTTCACGTCCATTCCACATTAGGTGTGCGCGCGCGCCGCGTGCACGAGCGTCAGAAACTTTTTCCCTTAGCGGCTCCCATCAGGCTGGCGGGGGCCCCCTGAGTGGCGCCACTGCACCGTGCATATATACCCCTGCCGCCCGACCCCCTCCAGTTCCTTCTGACCGTCTGTGGCGGCGTTGGAACAACCTCTCTCTCTTGTATGAGAGCAGTCCCTTAGCCTTTCTCAGGTGTGGCTCGCTCGGGTGTACCGCCCAGGCAGGGTCCCCCTGAACTTGGTAGTGACAGCCCCAAGGGATGTGCTGGACTCCCTGCTGTGGTGGCAGTCCAGCCTGTGGTTTGTGAAGGCATCCCCTTTGCCACCCCACAACTGGACCTGACGCTGGTGACGGACGCATCAGACCGCAGATGGGGGGCTTACCTGGGGGACCTCAGGACTCAGGACTTGTGGTCCAGAGCAGAGCAGTCTCTCCATATCATTGTGAAGGAGCTCAGGGCGGTTCGTCTAGCCTGCCAGACCTTTCACGCCACTCTGAGTGGTCACAGTGTGACAGTTCTGACAAACAACACTACTGCCATGTTTTACATAAACAAGCAGGGCGGGACCCGTTCCTTGCCGCTCTGTCGTGAGGCTTTCCTCCTCTGGGACTTTTGTATAGCCCACGCCATTCACCTCGAGGCGTCGTATCTCCCGGGGGTGCGAAACGAGCTGGCGGACTACCTCAGCAGGTCATATTGCATGCACGAGTGGACGCTCAGAGCGGACATTGTGCTTTTGCTCTTCCACAGGTGGGGGTTTCCCTGGATAGACCTGTTTGCCACCAGGGCCAACGCCCAGTGCTCGCGGTCCTGCTCGTTCCAGGGCCACAGCCCGGGCTCAGTCACAAGCGCGTTTGCGATCCCGTGGGGAGGGGGCTTGATGTATGCCTTTCCCCTGCTGCCCTTGGTACACAAGGTCCTGCTCAAGGTACGCAGGGACAGGGCGACGGTGGTCCTCATCACCCCGGCGTGGCCCCGCCAGCACTGGTACACGACACTCCGAGAGCTGTCGGTGGAGGCCCCGGTAGTCCTGCCCCTACACCGGGACCTCATCACGCAGGACGGTGGGCGGCTTCTCCACCCCGACCTGCAATCACTACACCTGACGCTGTGGAAGCTCTGTGGCTAAACACCTTGGAGAGCCAGTGCTCCCTTCCTGTGCAGCAGATTCTGCTTGGCAGTAGGAAGCCCTCTACCAGGGCTACCTATATGGCCAAGTGGAAAAGGTTCTCATGTTGGTGTGAGCCCCGACAGGTGCAGCCATGCCAGGCCCTGGTGCAAGCCATCCTAGAGTACCTCCTGCACCTCAAGCAGCAGGGGCTGGCCCCATCCTCACTCAGAGTACACCTGGTGGCCATCTCCGCCTTCCATCCGGGGTTTTCAGGGGGCTCGATGTTTTCCCACCCAGTGGTGGGATGGTTCCTTAAAGGATTGGAGAGGATGTTTCCGTACTTACGCCCCCCAGTCCCTTCTTGGAATCTTAACTTGGTCCTCTCTAAGCTCATGGGACTCCCTTTAGAGCCCCTCACTACCTGCTCCCTCCTCCACCTTTCCTGGAAGGTGGCATTACCTCAGCCAGAAGGGTGTCTGAGCTGAGGGCTCTCACCTCTGAGCCACCATATACAGTGTTTCACAAGGATAAGGTGCAGCTCCAACTGCACCCCAAGTTCCTCCCTAAGGTGGTCTCGCAATTCCATTTGGGCCAGGACATTTGTCTGCCAGTGTTTTTTCCAAAACCCCATAAGGACCCGAGTCACCGCAGCCTACACACCCTGGATCTCCATCAAGTGCTGGCGTTCTATTTGGAGCGAACCAAGCCCTTTCATAAATCCGCGCAGCTGTTTGTGGCCGTAGCCGAGAGGATGAAAGGCCTCCTGGTGTCGGCGCAGCATATCTCATCTTGGATTACAAGCTGCATCCGGGCGTGCTATGAGCTCAGAGGTGTTCCGGCCCCGGCGGTCACGGCCCACTCGACCAGGGCGCAAGTGACTTCCACGGCTTTCCTGGGACAGGTCCTGATCCAGGAGATGTGCAGAGCAGCCACCTGGTCGTCAGTGCACACACCTTCACGACCCACTACGCGGTCAACCAGCAGGCCAGAGAGGACACGGCAGTTGGCAGAGCGGTCCTCCAATCAGTTGTTCCATGACTCCTACCTTCCTCCAGAGGTAAGCTTGTGATTCACCCAATGTGAAATGGACATGAACAAGCACTCGAAGAAGAAAAAAAGGTTACTTACCGTCTTGTAACTGTTGTTCTTTGAGATGTGTTGTTCATGTCCATTCCACCATCCACCCTCCTACCCCTCTGTCGGACTTGCCGGCAAGAAGGAACCGGAGGGGGTCGGGCGGCAGGGATATATATGCACGGTGCAGTGACGCCACTCAGGGGGCCCCTGCCGGCCCGATGGGAGCCGCTAAGGGAAAAAGTTTCCGACGCTCGTGCACGCGGTGCACGCACACTTAACATGGAATGGACGTTAACAACACATCTCAAAGAACAACAGTTACGAGAAGGTAAGTAACCGTTTTTTCTCTCCACTAGGCCACAAGGTTGATAGGTGATTCCTAAGTGCCCCTGCACCCAATATACTTTGTGATGTAGAATGGAGGTACTGGCTGTGCTTTGAAATGTCTGGAGTGTGTAGTTGCTAAAAGAGTTGTTGAGAGAAATCTTAGACATGATCTATGTCACAATAATGTGGCAGTTTTATTATATGGTGATAACAGTAACTTTACATATGTGAGGGAAGACTGGTGTCTTCCTCATGCCTGCTTCCACCACTATTCCCTATGACATATAGCACCCCTGCCACCATTTCCAGCTCACCCTCCCCTTCCTAGCCCATTAAGCCATTAGCATCTAAGAAGGCAGGTGGGCACAAAAAAATTGGTAGAATCTGTGAACTTTAATAGAAGCTGTTTTTTCAGGGGACTGTATCTTGGGAACCTAAGAATCAAGGTAGGTGAGGTAATATATTTTACTGAACCAACTTCTGTTGGTGGGAGCTTCGAGCTTCACAGAGCTCTTCCTCAGGTCTGGGGCAGGTAACCAGAATGTCTAAGCTAAATACACATTGGGACAGATTGTTAAGCATAAGGTTCACATATGCTGTAAGAGACCACTTAAAATGAAGTGGGCAATTATGCGTTAGTAATTAGTAGGGTGACAAATTGTTGTAATGAGCCATAAAACCAGTGTCTTAATTAAGTCCATGATTTGTAGTACCTAAAAGAGTTATGAATTTAAGTTCTCAGGCTCGCGCCCCCCACCTCCCCGCTCTCCTGCTGGTATTAGCTCATCTTAAGTGATCACTCTCCTTACAGTGTGTATGATAACACCCATTGTTTCATGTTCTCTGTGTATATAAATCTCCCCACCGTATTTTCCACTGAATGCATCCGATGAAGTGAGCTGTAGCTCACGAAAGCTTATGCTCAAATAAATTTGTTAGTCTCTAAGGTGCCACAAGTACTCCTTTTCTTTTTGCGAATACAGACTAACACGGCTGCTACTCTGAAACTTTTCAACGTGGTGTGCTGGTTTCCTTTGAGGGTGAGGACTGAGAGGTCAGATATGGAGCAATCACTCTGTGAAAGGTGCTTAACAATCTGTCCCAACTTGTATTTCGCTTAGACACTCTGGTAGCATTTTGTAGACCTGAACAAGAGCTCTGTGAAGCTCGAAAGCTTGTTTGTCCAATAAAAAATATTATCTCACCTACTTGTTTCTCTCATATCGTGGGACCAACATGGCTATGACAACACTGCAAACAATTTTGAAGAATCGTCCTTTAAACAGAAAAATTTTCTCAACCTGAACTGCCTCTGTACTGTAATAGTTATTAAATTAATCATTAGCAAGTGCTTTGCTTTGTGCAGATCCTCAGTACAAGAGAATCCTGAAAGCATAGGAGGCTCAGAGTGGTGTGAAGTGGCCCACTCATGGTTAGAAATTCCATGCTTGAACAATAGGAGTATAGCAGTATGAATATACTTCTGACCACCTCACCAGGATAGGGACAGTGACTGTGAAATGCTCAGGGAGATTACAGAGGCTACAGTGGCAGAAAACATAATCTCAGGAAGGGATGCAGAGATAAAATTACTAGACACCATACATGACAACTTCTTGGAGCAGCTTGTCTTGGAACCCAGAAGAGCAGAGGAAATTTAGTCCTTAGTGGAGCATAGGATCTGGTCCAAGAGGTGAATATAGCTGAACCACTCAGTAATAGCAACCATAATGTAATTAAATTTAACTTCCTTTTAGGAAGAAAAATTGCCAAAAAGCCTGACACAGTAGCACTTCAAAAAGGAGAACTACACAAAAATGCATAGAAACTAAATGAATTCTTTGCATCGATCTTCACTGCAGAGGATATGTGGGAGATCCCCACACCCGAGCCATTCTTTGTCAGTAGAGGAGGTTTTGGAATAAATGTATAAATTACATAGTAATACGTCACCAGGACTTGGATGGTATTCACCCAAGAGTTCTGAAGGAACTGAAATATGAAATTGCAGAACTACTAATGATGGTATATAACCTTGTGACGGAGTAGGGAGTGGGGAGTTTTGGCCTGGGAATGTTGCGTGGGAGTTTTACTGGTACTGTCTGCATTGGTGCTGGATGGTGGTGGGATATCAGGGTGTGACTTCACTTGAGGGATGATATGTGAGCATGTAACCTGAGCCCAGGAGGGGGTTGGGACCAGGTGACACCTTCTGCTCCAGAGGCGATCTTGGCAAGTAAGTAAGCTAGGCCAGTAAGCCTAACTTCAATACCAGGCAATTGATGGAAAGTATAATAAAAAACAGAATTATCAAACACATAGATGAACACAATATCTTGGGAAAGAGTCAACACGGCTTTTGTAAAGGGAAATCATGTGTCACCAATCTATTCGAATTTTTTGAGGGATTCACCAAACGTGTTGGCTGGTTCAGGGCATAAACTGGCTGAGCGAGCCTACATCCTGTTATCAATGGCCATAGTACAATCTCAGTCACTCTGGTGTAAATCTAGAATAACTCTCTGAAATCAAACCCAGTTGAAGTCAGTGGACAGTTATTCCAGCTTTACACCAGTGTGTAACTGAGGGCTTGGCTACACTTGCGAGTTAGAGCACATTAAAGCAGCCCCGGGCACCCTAGCTCACTACCTGTCCACACTGGCAAGGCACGTAGAGCGCTCTGACTCCACGGCTAAAGGACTCCTGGTACTCCACCGCGGCGAGAAGATTAACTCTTGTTGCGCCTTGGCTGAGACGTCCAGGCGTCAGCATGTATGAGGTGTTACATTACTGTGCTCTGATCGGCCTCCAGAAACATCCCATAATCCCCTTAAGTCAAGTGGCCACTCTTTTAATTGTTTTGAACTCACTGTAGGAATGTGGATATACCCTTTGAAAGCTCCATTTCTGACAGCTGGCATGCTTATCTGCTCCGAGACAAAGCAACCATGACTGTGAAATGCCATGTGTGAGAGAGAGAGGTGGGGGGAGAGGGGGTCTGCTGCTGTCTGAACTTACAAGACAGCATGCTGACATGCTCTCAGCCCCCCCAAAAACCCACGCTCTCTCCCCCCAAATACACACAACACACTCCCTGTCACACTCCACCCCCCCCATTTGAAAAGCACGTTGCAGCCACTTGCATGCTGGGATAGCTACCACAATGCACTGCTCTCTGTGGACATTGCAAGAGCTGCTAATGTGGCCACGCCAGTGCACTTGTAGCTGTCAGTGTGGACAGATTGCAGCGCTTTCCCTATTGCACTCTACAAAGGATGGTTTAACTCAAAGCGTTCTACATCTGCAATTGTAGCTGTGCCCAATGTTCAGAATCTAATCCAAATAATGTAATTTGACCCTAGATGTCTGAACAATTAGGTTCAGTTTGAAGATCTTTTTAAAAAATGAAATAAACTTTGGATTCATTCAGAAAAATGAATTTTCCATCCATCTTAGGTCTACTTCAGCATGAGTGCATATGTTTGTCCTTGGTTTCCCTTGAAACAAACATAATTCAAAGAAGTCTCTACACTATTTCTCTCTCCCTACTGAAGTTTCTCCTCTCATTTGCCCTCTAAATCAGTACCCTTTTCACACGTGGGTGAACTTGAAAAATCATTTAGAATGTAAATAGGCTTAACCAGCTCAGTAAACATCAGGTAATTATGCCTAGGAGGCTTGTTGGTAGGTTATATATTTGTGGATAATCTTTCCAGTTACTTTTCCACTCTGTATATCTTAACTAAAACCCACTGAAATGGGCAAAGAGAGAGACCAATTTGAGAGGAGTCCTGTTCCATTTATATATTGCCCACATTCTTGGGAGATTTCCCCTTTCATTCTCTCCCTTCCCAAAAGTTATTTTTTTGGGCTGAATTTCCCTTTCACTCCCCTGGAGCCTGATTCCACCAATCTTAGGGCACTTGCAAACAGTGCAAACGCTCCTTTGTCTTCAGGGACAACAGTGCTATGCTTACACAATGAAGCTAGACCTTGCTGGCCTTGGATGAGAGGGAATAAGCTCAGATCACCTGTGTGAGTGACTGCCCACAATAAAGGACCACTAGATTGCCAGATCAGAATGCTCACTGCTTTATTTTCTCCTTGCCCCTTCTGATAGTCTTGTTGGTAAATTTCCCTTAGTCATCGTCTTTTATATGCATGTGCCCATGGCTAAATAGCTCTAAACTGCTAAGTCAGATATCTGTGTGTGTGAACAGGTGGACAAGTGCATCTTGAGAAGATGCCAGCATAGAGATGTCCTCATACATTGTCACCTGTTTGTGTGGTGATTGTCTGTGACTTCTTGGCAGTGCATTTGCTTAGGGTATGTCTACACTACGAAATTAGGTCGATTTTATAGAAGTCAATTTTTAGAAATTAATTTTATACAGTCGATTGTGTATGTCCCCACTAAGCACATTAAGTCGGCAGAGTGTGTCCTCAATACCATGGCTAGCATCGACTTACGGAGCGGTGCACTGTGGGTAGCTTTCCCACAGTTCCCACAGTCTCCGCTGCCCATTGGAATTCTGGGTTAAATTCCCAATGCCTGATAGGGCAAAAACATTGTCGCGTGTGGTTCTGGGTACATGTCGTCAGTCGCCCCTTCCTCCCTCCCTCCATGAAAGCAACGGCAGACAATCGTTTCACACCTTTTTTCCTGGGTTACCCGTGCAGACGCCATACCACAACAAGCATGGAGCCCATTCAGCTCACCGCTGCTGTTGTGAGCATTGTAAACACCTCACGCATTATCCTGGAGTATGTGCAGAACCAGGCTAAGAGATGCCAGCACGAGGATGATTGTGATGAAGACATGGACACAGACATTCTTGAAAGCACGGGCTGTGGCAATTGGGACATCATGGTGGCAGTGGGGCTGGTTGATACAGTGGAACACTGATTCTGGGCCTGGCAAACAAGCACAGACTGGTGGGACCGCATAGAGTTGCAGGTTTGGGATGATTCACAGTGGCTGCGAAACTTTCGCATGGATAAGGCCACTTTCCTTGAACTTTGTGAGTTGCTTTCCCCCGCCCTGAAGCGCAGGAATACCAAGATGAGAGCTGCTCTGACAGTTGAGAAGTGAGTGGCGATAGCCCTGTGGAAGCTTGCAATGCTTGACTGCTTCTGGTCAGTCGGGAATCAATTTGGAGTGGGCAAGTCTACTGTGGGGACTGCTGTGATCTAAGTAGCCAAATCAATCACTGATGTTCTGTTATCAAGGGTAGTGACTCTGGGAAATGTGCAGGTCATACTGGATGGCCTTGCTGCAATGGGGTTCCCTAACTGTGGTGGGGCGATAGACAGAACGCATATCCCTATCTTGGCACTGGATCACCTTGCCAACCAGTACATAAACTGCAAGTAGTACTTCTCAATGGTGCTGCAAGCACCGGTGGATCACAAGGGACGTTTCACCAACATCAGCATGGGAAAGGTGCATGACACTTGCATCGTTAGGAATTCCGGGCTGTTCGAGCAGATGCAAGAAGGGACTTACTTCCCAGACCAGAAAATTACTGTTGGGGATGTTGAAATGCCAATAATTATCCTTGGGGACCCAGCCTACCCATGGCTCATGAAGCCGTACGCAGGCAGCCTGGACAGTAGTAAGGAGTAGTTCAACTATCGGCTGAGCAAGTGCAGAATGATGGTAGAATGTGCCTTTGGACATTTAAAAGCTCACTGGCGCTGTTTGCTGACTAGCTTAGACCTCAGTGCAACCAACATTCCCATTGTTATTGCTGCTTGCTGTGTGCTCCATAATATCAGTGAGAGTAAGGGGGAGACGTTTATGGCGGGGTGGGAGGTTGAGGCAAATCACCTGGGTGGCCGATTTTGAGCAGCCGGACACCAGGGCGATTAGAAGAGCACAGCTAGGCACGCTGCACATCAGAGAGGCTTTGAAAACCAGTTTCATGACTGGCCAGGCTACGGTGTGACAGTTGTGTGTATTTCTCCTTGCTGCAAACCCATCCCTTTTGTTGCTTTTAATTCCCTGTAAGCCAACCATCCTCCTCCCTTCAATCACAGTTGGCAAAGGAAATAAAGTAACTATTGTTTTGAAACCATGCATTCTATCTTTAGTAATTAAAAAAAGTGAGATAACTGACAAGGTAGCCCGGGTGGGGTGGGTTGTGGGAGGAGGGAAGGACAAGGCCACATTGCTTATTGTAGCCACACTACAAATCAAAACTGTTTGAATGACAGCCTTCTGTTGCTTGGGCCATCCTCTGGAGTGGAGTAGCTGGGTACCCGGAGCCTCCCACGTTCTTGGGCGTCTGAGTGAGGAGGATATGGAACTTGGGGAGGAGGGCAGGCAGTTATACAGTGGATGCAGTGGGGGTCTGTGCTCTTGTTGGCTTTCCTGCAGCTCCAACAGACACTTCATCATGTCCGTTTGCTCCCGCATTAGCCTCAGCATTGCCTCCTGCCTCTGCTCTTCGCGCTCACTTAATGCCTTCCTGGCCTCTGCCACTGAATTCCTCCATGCATTAAGCTGTGCCCTATCAGTGTGGGAGGACTGCATGAGCTCGGAAAACATGTCATCATGAGTGCGTTTTTTTCATCTTCTAATCTGCGATAACCTCAGGGACGGAGATGATAGGGGGAGCATAGAAACATTTGCACCTGGGGGGAGATAAAAAGAGAGAGTAAAATTTAAGATGATAGATTTCTGAGAACAAAAGGGAGACTCTTTCACAGTGAATCAAGCAATTCACAGCAGACAGCACATGTGCTTTAGGTACAAGGTCGCATTTTGCCTTTTATATTGAGTGCCTGCTGGTATGGTGACACATCACAAATGGCCGGGCAACAGAATTCGGTTTCCAGGCAGCCATAGTAAGCCTTTTGGTATGCGGGGTTGGCTTCTTACACCTTCATAACATGTGGGTGTGACGTTATTGACATAATCTGGGACCGTATAGATCATCATTGCAACCAAGGTCCTGTAGTGGCACCAAATCTTATATAAAGGGGGTCAAATGAGGTGTCTAAGACAAGCTTATGGTTTGCTGATTATGATTATGCTGTCTATATGTGTGTATCATTTTTGTAGTTGAAGTTATGAATATTGGCTCTATACTGTCTGTAGTTCAAACTTGTGCTATGCTTCTGGGTGACACCCCAGACAAGTTGGTGTTAGCTCTGCCTAGCCTGCTTGATGGCCCATTAAGGACCATCAGCTATACAATTGACCCATTGAGAGAAGGCAGACACGCCCTGCTACTCAGCAAGGTATGCAGGGACATGCCCTGCTTTAAGCAATGTGTCCTGAATTGGCACTCTCAGTTGGGCCCCGCCAGAACCAGCATCATTACAGTGGGAATGGTTTCAAACTGCAGTGTCATCCTTTCCCATAGCAAGCAATGCCAGTTGGGTTTCACATTTAAAAGGAGGGGCTACGGTTTTCGGGTGGAAGTGCAGCACACACCTCCCGCCACCCCACCACATGGCTATTCTCCGGTATGATCCCTTTTAGCCAAGTGCAAACAACCCAGCACGAACGGGGTCCTTTTACTGTTCCCTTACAAAAATTCCCCTATTTCAACCAGGTGACCATGAATGATATCACTCTCCTGAGGCTAAAACGGAAAGATATAGACCGAACCTTGCTTGAATGCAACCAAAACCCAGGACTGTTCGCTGCCATGCTTTGTGCTGCAATGATTCCAGACTACTTGCTACTGGCTTGGTGTGGTAAAGTGTCCTACTGTGGAGGATGAAATAAGGCAGCCCTCCCCAGAAACCTTCTGCAAAGGATTTCAGAGTACCTCCAGGAGAGCTTCATGGAGATGTCCCTGGAGGATTCCTGCTCCATCGCCAGACACATTAACAGACTTTTCCAGTAGCTGTACTGGCCGTGAATGCATCCCAATTCTTCAGGGCAAATCAAACATTAAACACTATTGCTTTTAAACCCTGTACTGTAGTTACAAATGTGCACTCACCAGAGCTGACTTCTCCGGCTTCAGGGTTGGGGATCCCGCCTTGGGAGGGTATTGGCTCCAGGGTGATGAAAAGATCCTGGCTGCTGGGGAGAATGGATTCACTGCTTGCCTGCTGCGCATTCTCCTCCTCCTCCTCCTCCTCCTTCTCCGCATCCACAAAATCCTCCTCCCTGTTGTGTGAGACTCCCCCCTTGCAGGTGTCCACGGACAGTGGTGGGGTAGTGGTAGGGTCCCCCCCTAGAATGTCATGCAGCTGATCATAGAAGCGGCATGTGGGGGGCTCTGACCTGGAGCGACTGTTTGCCTCCTTTGTCTTTTGGTAGGCTTGCCTGAGCTCTTTGACTTTCACGCGGCACTGCTGTGTGCCCCTGTTGTAGCCTCTGTCCACCATGCCCTGTGCGATTTTGGCATCTATATTAGCATTTCTTCTTTTTGATTGGAGTTCAGCCTGCACAGATTCTTCTCCCCATACAGCAATCAGATCCAGTGTCTCCCTTTCGGTCCATGCTGGAGCTTGTTTGCGATTCTGGGGGGACTATATGGTCACCTGTGCTGCTGAGCTCGCCACGCTGACCAAACAGGAAATGAAATTCAGAAGTTCCCAGGGCTTTTCCTGTGTACCTGGCTAATGCATTGGAGTGCAAAGTGCTGTCCAGAGCCATCACATTGGAGCACTCTGGGACAGCTACCGGAGGCCAGTTCCGTCAAATTGCATCTGCACTACCCCAAATTTGACCCAGCAAGGTCGATTTTAGCACTACTCCCCTCGCTGGGGAGGAGTACAGAAGTCAATTTTAAGAGCCCTTTAGGTCAACGGAATGGGGTTGGCTGTGTAGACGCATTCATTTTAAAATCGACCTAACGTGGCTAAATTCGACCTAACCCTGTATGTAGACCAGGGCTTAGTGGTGAAGAGACTTCCAGGTTCAAAATTCACCCTGTAACTCAATTTCTTTATCCAATTAGAATTTTTATATAAATATATATGTGGTTGATCTTACAATAATAATGGATGGGATTTTCAAAAGCACCTTTAAATGGGACTTGTGCTCTTAAATCACTTAAGCGGTTTTCAAAATCCTACCCAATATCTGCATGATGAAAGTGCTACTCTTTTAAATGGGCTAATCAAACTACAGAAACAAAGAAATATACATTACTACGGACAAGAAGCACAAGGAACCTTGCTAGAGAATATTGAAACTATCTTGTAGGGGACTTGAACCTAGTTTCCTTCAGGTTTTTCCAGAGAACAACTTGCAGTTCAAAACACACAAACAATGCTACTTAGACTGTAAGCTGTTTGGGTCAGGGACCATCTTTTTGTTCTGAGTTTGTACAGGTTCTAGCACAATGGGGGGCCATGAATGGGGCTCCTAGGTTCTACTGCAATACCAATAAATAAAAACAGCTCATTAATCCTGAAGGGAAAATCCCAAACTCTTTACTATAGACCCTGAGCCTGCAAACATGTATACTCATGCATTACATGAGACTACTCTTGTGTAAAATTACTCACGCATAAGCGTGCACAGGCTCTGTATCTTTGTCCTTTTTCAGACTAAATTGTCATTAAAGTCATGGACCAAAAATGGATTTTTTATCTGTGCTGAAATGGGCCCATTTAAAAATTAATACGACAAACCTGAACCCTGAAAAACCCTTACAAATGATAGATAGTTATTCCCATCCTGTGGGAAGCCCTATAGGACAGATCCTCTAGAGATGTAAATCAGGAGAGCTCAATTGAACTTAAATGGAGCTACATGGATTCACACCAGATGAGATTCTAGCCTACAGTACCTTGGAGCTTTACTCTCTAAGGGCATGCATCAGTGTAACTGACATACCTTTGGGTGTGACACAAGTGAAACCTTCTCTTTGGCTCCTCCTCCCATCAGTCCCAATACAAGAATAGAGCAGGGGGAGTGGGGGGAGTGATTTTCAACCGTTTGTCATTTGTGGATCCCAAACATTTTTGAATGGAGGTGTGTGGACCACTTTGGAAATCTTAGACATAATCTGTGGACCCCACTTGAAAACCACTGTTCTTTCACGGACCCCTTAGACATAGTCTGCAGACTCCCAGGAGTTCGTGAACCACAAGTTGAAAACCACTGCTCTAGGGGAATACTTGTTCCAGCTATGTTGCTGCCATAGCAGGTCTTAAGCCTTCCTGCAGAAAAAAACTTAATTTATAGCTAACTCTTCAGACTTGTTTATCCCTTGGTTCTAGCCAGACAATATCAGCAATACATTCATAATGCACAGCATCAGAAAGCTCCCTGGTCTTTTCTTGTGTCCCACTAAAGGTGCAATAACATCTGCTCTACATTTTAAAAGATATCCTGTAAACAAAAAAACAAACAAAACTAAAAAAACAAAACAAAATAAAAAATAAAGCCCTGTGAAAGAATAAATGTGAAGAAAACTTTAATCAACCTAAAGATGTTTGTAGAAAGAAAAAAAAGAAAAAAGCGAAGTAATCATTGCATCAAATCCAACTGTGTGTTTGGATTAAACTAAATGATGTTGGGCTCTTCACCCTCAGGCTCTGTTTACTTTTGTTAATAGCTTGTAAAAGAAGAATCTAAAGCTTTGTCTTAAAAGAATGCAGTGTTCTAGCAGAGGACTGATAGAGATCATGGAATGATCAAATACTTGTAGGTATATGCCTCTGAGTACAATGCTAGTGAATACCTTATTTGGGAGAATCCCCTAGTCAAATGTGGCATGGCCAAAACAGAAAGAAAGCTTTAGAAAATGTCACTTGTAGTGTGGGAAAGAAGAAATGAAACAATAGGGTTAGGTAATCACTAAAGTCCATTCTTTTATTGGATCATAGCACCTCCTGACAATTAAATTATGGATTTTATAATTGGGTTAATTATTATGGAATATTATTGATGCCTCAGTGGACTTCGGACAACAAGATAAATTTGTTGTACTCCCATGACATTTCACACTATTTGTGTGCGCTAGATGACTCATATTTATTATATACCCATTTGACCAAAGATTGTCCATTGTCACCTTGAATCTATTGTCAAGGTATTGCTTCTTTCATGTAGTTCAGAGTTTTATTGTCCCCAGTTACCAGTCTTATGGCCTATCACAAATACTATGTAAATAAAACTTAGAAAACTGAGATTCATTAGGGCCTCATTTTCAAAGATACTGGTCAAGATGCTCATCTTTCTTGCACCATGTAAACCCAAAGTATATTTCCCCATGTTTATTTTTCTCTCCCCCCCACCCCCCACTGTTCCTCACACGTTCTGGTCAACTGCTGGAAATGGCCCACCTTGATTATCACTACAAAAGCCCCCTCCCCCCCTCTGCTGGTAATAGCTCACCTTACCGGATCACCACGATATGCTATGCATCCGATGAAGTGAGCTGTAGCTCACGAAAGCTCATGCTCAGATAAACTGGTTAGTCTCTAAGGTGCCACAAGTACTCCTTTTCTTTTTACGAATACAGACTAACACGGCTGTTACTCTGAATCTTGTTACAGTCTGTATGGTAACACCCATTGTTTCATGTTCTCTGTGTATATAAAATCTCCCCACCGTATTTTCCACTACATGCATCCGATGAAGTGAGCTGTAGCTCACGAAAGCTTATGCTCAAATAAATTTGTTAGTCTTTAAGGTGCCACAAGTACTCCTTTTCTTTTTGCGGTTACAGACTAACACGGCTGCTACTCTGAAACCCATAAGTTATTAAGAACATATTTAAAGAGCTAACTTTCATAATTACATATAATTTGCAAACCACCACAAATTTCAGCTTATGATCAATACATCCTGCCCCAAGTAGTACCTAGAGTAAGACATGGCCCATGCTGCACAAAACTTGGCAACAACAAGCCTGGAGCATGTATGCGCAGATTGGAGGTTGTCTAGGGATGCTGGGATGGGGTGGAGATTGTCTGGGACTGCTACGCTCAGTAGGTAGATGCTGGGGTGTCTGAGTCGGTGAGTGTTAGAGGGTAGTGGAGAGGGGGGGTGAGTGAAGGGTGGCTGTGTAGGTGGATGGGTCCTACAGTATGGTGCTGGATGTGTGCTAGGGTAGGTGTATGGCTACTGTCTGGGAGGGAAGCATGGGGTTGGCCGGAGGCAAAGGGTGGATCTGAGGACTAGCTGGGGTAGCTTAGGAGTACTCTTGAGCACCTTTTCTCCCTGCCATTCCTCTCTGCTGCTGCCACACCGCCTCCACCTCTGACTCCCTCCTCTGGCTGCTGATGCTGTCTCAGCTCCTTTCCTGCTCTGCCAGGGGGCACAACCAGCGGGGAGGCAGGCAGGCCACACAGCCTCCTGAAGCTAGGCTCCACAGCAGCATCTAGTGGCTGCAGGAGCAGCTACAGCTCCTGTCCGTAGCTCAGCATGGCTTGTTAGCCTTGTGAATGTTGCCCTTTTGTGGGTGGTTAAAATCACCCAGCCTTGTACTACAGAACACTGTGTAAGGGAGGTTATAATTCCTGTTGTTTCGTAATTAGAATCAGCATGATTTCTTGTTTGTATTTTTAATACTGTTCTACATCATGAACCTGAGGTGTTGCATTTTCTTTATCAGTTTACAAATGAACCCTATTTTATTCATACTATTTGTATCTTTAAGAGATTGCTGTTTGACCTACTGTACTCTATTCCCTTTGGCCGTGTTTTACTTCGTGATGTAACACAAAGATCCATTTCAATTGTATTTATGTTCTACTTGTGTTTGGAATATAATACTTAAAGCATGCACAGTGAGATCTATTTTGAGTAAAGAGGAAATTCTATACGTAGAAAGAAAGTTACAGGGGGCCCAAACTGTTTCAGTATTCTCACATTATAAACGTGTTTTGCCACCATTAATAGCTTTCTAAGTCTATAAAACATATAGAAATTGTCTTTAAAAATAACTATCCCAAATGCTAACTGTATCTCCTACAGTAGATAGCATGTAATGGTTTGCATTCACTCTGTGTGCAGTGATCCAAATAGATCAGTCCAAATAGATCAGTTACAAAATGCAAATGAGGCATAAAATAATTTATGGGAGGATTAAATCTGACAAAAGAGTCCTTTTATTTGGATGCAAGATTTATGAGATTTCAACTTAGATTTTTTAATCAAAAGATTCATTCCTTATGGGTACTATATATCCCAGAGTCAAAACCCAGCTCAGGCTTATTGGGACTAAAAGATATTACTACCTGATGGTTAAAAGAAAAGGAGTACTTGTGGCACCTTAGAGACTAACCAGTTTATTTGAGCATGAGCTTTCGTGAGCTACAGCTCACTTCATCGGATGCATCGGGATAGTTATGCTATGCATCCGATGAAGTGAGCTGTAGCTCACGAAAGCTCATGCTCAAATAAACTGGTTAGTCTCTAAGGTGCCACAAGTACTCCTTTTCTTTTTACGAATACAGACTAACACAGCTGTTACTCTGAAACCTACCTGATGGTTGTTTGTTTGGAACAATAAGATCAATTCCCTATGGGCAAGTGGCCACATGACAAATCTGACTGGGAACTTTTTGGCATTGTCAGGGGAGAAGTAAAGTTACCATAGGCACAGAGACATCCCTTTCACTCTGAATGGTAGGCACTAGGCAGGGCATTGTTGACAAAAGCATACTGCCACTGCCTGGACTCTGCACATTCTGTGGGTGAGTAGAAGGCTTTAATCTATTGGTATCTTTAATGAGCAGTAAATTGATTCCTTCTCTTCGGATTGATGCCGGAAGTTTCCTTAATATCTCTAATGTTCCATTCATTAAATCATCTGCTAAATCATAGGACAGTCATAAAGTAATCAATCAGTTGCCTGAGGACAGACGGCTCCTATCAGCAGAGAAGAGCCAGACCCTTTGAAGTTATCACTAACCAGAGAAACTGGTTTATAGTAGAAAATAGTGCTGCTCTACATTTCTATCACCAAGAGGAAGTGGAGAATACGAGTATTAATTAGGATTAAAAAAGAAAGTAACTGGCTTAGTATAATATGGCAGTTATGCCAAATAGAATACCACATTTCATAGTTGTAGGAATCCCATGTCCCATTTCTGTATTATGTCTTGGGTGATGGCCAAATTTCTTTGTGAGAAGGGTATTCGCTATTATTTTTAGATCATTGCCAAGAGATGAGACCTATTGTTTTTAGGTCACTGGAGAGGGGTGGGATCAGCTATTTTTAGGTCACCAAGTTCCCCAGGCTAATCCTTTCTCTCTCTTTCTTTCAATGCTCATTTTGCCAATCTTTGTGTGTTTTTGTTTTTAATTCTGTAGCAGTTCTGAACTGTTGAATGATACAAGCCATCCATGGCTCAGGAAGAGATTTGGTGGATAAGCTTGCAGTTTTATTTTGTTGTTTTCCAGTTATTTCCTTCATTCTTTCTTGATATATATACTTTCTCAAATACAGACTACAAAAATACTTCAACCAGAAAGAGCAGAAACAGACATTTAAAATCAAATAGCAAATAGAAACAAAAGGGTTAGGTTTCTCATGCAATTTTACTTGAATTTCAGTAGGAGCCATGCTTATTAAAATTATGAAGGCAAATTTGAAAAACAATGGAAAGGATTTTGGATAACAGATGCATATCACAACAGCATAATCACCAGGCTGTGAGGCATTAGAAATGCTTCCTGTATATTTTAATTTTCTGTGAGCCACAATCTGCTACTCTTACTCACATTAACTAATTTCTCCTGGGATCAATGGGACAACTCATGAACTAAGTTACTACAGTACTCATTATAAATAAGAATGTATGGATTTGCCTGTACATTACTAAGGCAGTAGTATGCTTCTCATTTGTAAGCAAGCACTATTTCTAAATGTCAGATCACTGCACATCTTCCAATTTTGATAAAAAATGGGTCACTTCCTTGGGGTGACATTTTCCCTTAATGCCTCTTTTCAATCAAGCTAAACAGAATGATCGGCAGTACATTGGCCTGATCCTGTGAGGCGTAGAGCACCTCTGTCAAAGTACTTGGGCCAAGATCCTCGGCACCTAACTCCCATTGATTTCAAAGGAAAATAGGCACCATGAAGGATCAGGTCCAACTCATTTCCTTGCAGAAGAAGTAAGGGATGCTAGGAATAAGTATGCTAGGAAGAAGAATAAAGCAGATTGGAGGAAGTGTAAGCAGCGTGTTACAGTAACTATACACGTTGTTATAGTCGTTACAGCAATGATTTGTTTTTGATCAGTTCATCTCACTTGCTTCATCTTTCCTCAAACAGTTCACTTTAATCTGATACAGGCAGTAAATATTTCTATTTCATCTGTCTTTGAGGCTTGTGATCCTTGTCTGTTTAAATATGAATCAGTCTCCTATATAGGTTTCTTTGCTTACTTTCGTTGAGTGGACAGGGATTACTGGGAACTCCTTACTAAAAGATTCCTGTTTATTTATCCTGGATTATCTTCTTTTTTTTTATTTGGGTGGGAGGGAAGGTAAATTAATGGGAGGAAAAAGTCTGTCTGTATCAGCACACAGACTCAGAGGGGGTCCTCCCCCAGCCAGTACAGAAATGGGGGGTTGCTGCTTTCTGAGCACTATTCCTCCATTCCCCTTGAACAGCTCAGCTGTCTGTGCCCACCAGCACTTTGTGTGAAAAGGTCTCTGTAAGGTGATTAGGTGGGAAAGCCTGAAGCTGGGGTCTGGTCCCCTGGTAACCTTGCAGAGATATTCAAGTGAAGCAGCATTAGCTCCCCCTAGGCCACCCATCAAATCGTTTCTATTGGAGATGTACCTCAGAAGAGGAAGGCCAGCAGAGCAATGCAGCTCAGATCTGGGCCTGGGGAAGTGGGTCTTCCCTGTGCATCTCCAAGATCCTCATGCCTTGACAGCTGTAATCTGTTGTCTCCAGGCTCCTGCCTCTGGACAGGATGCATTATAGAAACTGCTTGAAGTTTAGAATAATACACATATTTCAGTGATACACTTTAATAAGGAGAGATAAAATAATCAGTGTTCAGGCTGAGTCGTTTTTCTCCAAGCTAGAGTCGAAGGGAGAAAGCCCTTGCAAAAGATTCAGGTGCAGGGGTGTTGGCACTTGGAAGTGCATGCCATGCAAGCTGGTCTATTGCATAAGCAAATAGGGCTGCTCTTCAAGTGTCTCTGAGCCAGAGAGAGCCATTCCTGATGGGTGATTCACAGAATGGGTGCCGGTCCAACTCCATCACAAGTGAGGAAATGCCTCATGTTCACACCTCATCTCCCCTCAATTCAACAAGTATTGGAATATAAGAAAGATAAGATAACACTGAGATAATTAGGAAATTTACACTGGAGAAGGGAAAAGAAAGGCTAGGGAGATGGGGTAATACAATAGAATGGGAGCAGGAACTGTAAAGAGAGGCTGATAAGAAAGGGAGGGAATGATAACGCAGCCTGAGAAGGGAACAGCCGATTAAATCAACCTTCCCGTAGGGCTGGTCCTAGGAGAGTGCCTTTGACTCCCACTGGATTCTGTGGAGAGCAACGCTCAGTACCTCGCAGGAGCAAAATGATCACAAAATCCTATTTCTCTTGAAAAATTAATTAAATCAGAACTGAGCAATTTTTTGACTTCCCTTTTTTCTTTTATGTTAAAACACAAAATGCATTGGGGATAGAATCTGAACCTTAGGAGGCCTTATTCTTTTCTCAGTTACATCAGCATAAGGGCTCAATTCTTCCCTGCCTTGAAGTGCTGTGATTTTGCACTCCTGTGCCAAGTGAGTGGCCACTCTACCATTCTGATTTGCAATTATTGTACAGCCAGCTAACACTCACCTCACAGAGGTGTGAATGACTAGACAAGATACAAGACAGTGGAGAACCAGGCACTAAGATTCTACAGTGAACTACATCTACATCTTATGCGCAAATAAATTTGTTAGTCTCTAAGGTGCCACAAGTCCTTGTTTTCTCTTTCCATCTAAATAGCACAACTTCATCCCACCTCTGGTATGTCCCAACACCCCAGACACAGCAAAGCTTCCCCAGTCTCCAAGACAGATGGTACAAGCTTTGGGATGCTTTGTACTTGTCTTGAAGACTGAGCCCTCCTTCATATCCACATCATCCTGGGAACATGCTGGCAGAACAGAGCTAAATGAAGGGCAGCAGCACACAAGGACATCTAATCAGTTTGACAGAAGCTGCTCCCTTGGTCCCCCAGATCTATATCAAACAGTATCAAGCAGGATTCAACATTTAAAGCAATCTTCACTGGACTTCATCTGTGCTTCTTGCATCAGCCTTGCCAGTCACTTGAGAGCCCTTTGCGAGGAATAACCTTCAAACTATGTCATAATAATAGCAGTTGTCATTAATCTCAAAAAATAAGCCCTCCTTCTGAACCTTGGCTTGTCACTTTATCAGCATGGTGTTCATCCATCCTTCTGCAAGGCCTTTAAAAATGTTGGTCTCTGTTCATTTGAAAAGGAGACCCAGTATGGAAATAATACAAATGTTGGCAAAGAGAGATTGTCTGTTTGTTTGTTTATTCATTGTTTTCCCTATATCTGCCGTCACCACTGAATGGCTTGTGAGGTGCACAGAGAGTGGGGCAGATCAGCTGATCAGACAGGATGGAATCAGGGAGAAAGGAAAGTTCAGTGGTACCCCTTAATGGCAGCAGCAATGAGAAGTTAGGTTGTTTTGCCTGCTGAGACTAGAACAGGGGCAGTTGATAATTTACCCCCCTGCTATATATCAGATCCCATGCATGTCAGGGTGACTTTGGCCAATATGGAAAAGGTGCAGGGTACCAGGGTGGAGCTCAGCCAGAGGAGCCTTTGTGGGGCCAGGGCCTGGAGAAAGTAGCAGCAGTGGAGTTGGGAGGAGGAAGTGGAAGCATGGTCAAGGAGTCAGGGTTGGGGGATTGGCTGGCACCTTCCTGGAATTGGCTTCCAGTGCCATTCAGGAAACAGTCCAGATTTGTGTTTCTGTGTTTGGCCCTGCTCTGAAATAAAGAGGATATTTTAACTACTGATGAAAAACCAGTAATGGTTCAGAAGATACATACTACAAGACATTATAAAAACCTAGATAGACAAAGCTAGACAGATACTTTGGTATAAAATTTTTTACTGGAACTCCTTGAAATGACCTGCCTAGCTCACTGGGGGATTCTTCACTCCTGAGTAATGTAGTCATCCCAAACTCATGCAATGAAACAGTCACACCTCACCAGATCAGACCATCATGCCTCTCATTCTCTCTAGCACTCTCTCCCTTTGTGTGTCTGCACATCATACCCCTTATTGACATATAGAAGTTACATCAGTTATATCAGAGCTTTTAAACTGGTTTAGTTAAACTGCTGCAGAACCCTGTTTAGACAAGTTTAAGAGAGTCTCATTTCACTTTAGTTTAAACTTGTTCCTAATTAGCATAAGCTAAATCAAAATAAACCAGGGTTTTATCAGTGTAAGGTCAAAGGTCCACACAGCCTTTTGCACTGGTTTAACTAAATCAATTTTAAATCACACAACTAGTTAAACTGGTACAACTTTACCTAGAGTTTTGTAAGAAAATTTGAAATACAATTAATTCATTAACAATTTTTGCAAAATTTTTTGTTTGTTTTCCATTGACATTATTGGACCACCAAATCATAATAATAATAAAAAAAATCACAGCTTTCTGTACTATTTTCATGTTATATCCAGACAATAGAGGTCTTTTTGATTAACATTATTTCCATCGTTCAAAATTTTCTCATCTTTCATGCCATTCAAATGTTGGCTTTTACCCAGTTCAGGGCCTCATTGTTGGCTAAATTTTTCTGGATATGTTGGAGTGCGCATATAAATTCTGTCATCAGTGAAGACTGAAAAACATGCATCAAGGCTACCAAGCTGATAAGAAGGGAGACACTGTGAATATGAACCAACCACTATGTGATAGAATGAAAAACAGTGTGGCAGGGAAGTTATGTTAAAGTGAGACGACTGGGGCTGAACTTAAAATATTGTGACAATATGACAAGTAGGTTGTCTCCTGGGGAAATGTTCCTGGTTGTATGTTCCTGGTCAGTTTGGTAAGGGAAATGAAAAATGGTCCATCCTGAGTGTTTTAACATTTAGTTGCTTCCCTTCTTTTCATTGGAATTTTACAGCCTGATTATTTATCCTGCGAAGGATTATTCAGTGGTGTTTGTGGCTGTCAAGAAACTAGTTTTTTTATGTCAGTGTAATTCTAGTTTAGAAAGCTTTTTATTTTCTTGGCTCTCCACTGTTTAATCTGCTCTGAGATAATTTGTTTAACCACCTATCTCATTTGATTGGTTCAGTGATTTATAGATTTGGAAGTCCAGAAGGGCCAGATCATTTTTTCTGACCTCCTACATACACTGGTCAGATAATTTAAAACAGTGATTTATGCATCAAGACCATAACTTCTGAGGGGGTGGGGAGAAATTGGCATCTTTGTGTTCCCCTGATACTAATAGCCGGAGCTGTATCAGCCCTTGTTGTAACTTAGCGCATCTTCAGGGCTGCTCTGAGTTACACTGTGTAACCAGCAGCCTAAATGGCCAGGGGTCTCGTGGAGTGTCATGTGTTCTGCCTCACCCCCGTCCTTCCTGACACATCCGCGTCCTGCACCCATCACAACTGTTACACAAAGGGAGTTGGAGATATAGAGGCAGCAATGCTGACCTTGTGTCACCTGAGGATGGGGGAATCCTTGGCTTGCCTTTTAGGGTAGCATTGTGGCTTCTTGGCATTGCCTCAGCAGTAAAAACAGCCAAAGCAAAGCGTTGAGCCCCGGGACCTAACACTAGTGGATTTCCTCTCTGTTGTTCCATAAAGAGTATGGGGTTTGTCTCCTCCAGAGACCAGCACAAAAAACACCCAAATCGCTGGCCTAGAGAATCTATGGATCTCTCAAGATATGCACAGATCTTGGGGAAAGGCTCAAAGGCAGTTTGTAGGATAATGGCTATGTGTCTTCACTCTGCCTCTTGGTCTCCCAACTCCAGTCATTCTAGCCCCATAGATATCTCAGTGGCTGCTACCCCCAAATGCTGAAGTTCAAAATGTTCATCATAGGGAATCCAGGTAAAGTAATGCTCACAGATTCAGTAGTAATTTAATCTCTGATATTCTGTGAGGTAGATAATGAAACAGCACTATAAAGTGGCAGCCTCACACCCAGCCCATTCTTGTGGGCTTGATCCAAAGCCCATTGAAGTCAGTGGAAGGACTCCATTGACTTCAGTAGGTTTTGGATAAGGTCCCATGTGTGAGGCTATTGTTCCCCATCGAGCACCACAAAGGGGCTTCTGAAGGATGGGCGGAATGAAGGTGCCATACAGGTATCATTTTCCTCTTCCACTACCTCTGTCTGGATCCTCCTGAGGAGGAGGATAGAATGGTCTGGCTCTGTTTTCTAGAGTAGGATGAGATTGCTATAGTTCTGTTGTTTCACTTTGTAATATCTTGTCTTTATATGGCACTGTTCCTCTTTAGAGAACCCAAAGCACTCGCCAAATTTACCAGGAATAGTTTCATCCACTACTGAAATGCTGCCACTGCTGGGATGAAACATGGCATTTGTTCAGCTGTACCCAGCAGCAGTGCTACCTAACTCTTTAGAACAAATGAGGGATATTGTGCCTGTTTGAAAGTGCAAGGAGAATTTAGAAAAGCAAAATTTCAGTTGCTGATTGAGTAGAAATTGGGCCAGGACCCGGAGGGAATGTTCTTTCTGTTAAGAAAAGTGTCATAGGATTGGTGGTTTGGCTGGATAATGTGTTTAATATTTCCTTTATATACTATGAAAAAGTAGAAACCTTTGGATTTAAGTACAGAAGTTTTCCAATATTCACTGAAAAGTGCCAGTCACTAGGTATATTACAATGATCTGAGGGCCTTATTTAGTACAGTAATTTGAACATATCTTTTTCTTTCTCAATAAAGGAAACTGTTGTCTTGATGTCTCTCTCAGCACATTATGTTCTCTACAGAAGGACCAAGAGACAAAGAGCATGTTGTGTAGGATATCATTACTGCTATGCCATATTTATCGTATCTCATTGCTGTGAAATACCAAAAAGGGATGATTATCTCATCTTATACAAATAACTTAGGCTACAGTTTCATTGATAAAACCTTCTTTGGCTCATTTCTGTAAACAACTATTTAAGCCCAACTCTTCCAGAAATACCAATATGGTATGTTTGGGATTTGTCTCATTTTGTCTATAATTAACACCATTTCTTGAAGCTCTTCTACCTTTTCAACTGTATCATTATGGTAGGTTTTTCTTTCAATAACCAATTATAATTCTGTTTCTGGTTACTGCAATTACAACTTTGAATATACTTCTCTTTGGAATTAGCAATTTCAGTAGGCATATTTCCCCAAAGCAAAATAAGGTGGCATTTTCAAAAATTGTCTGTGAAATATGTTTTGTATTTATTTCTGAGTGTGTATCCTGCACATTTTTATTTCTTGATAATCTCCAAAAGCATATGAGCAATTAGCTGTTGTACCATGGGATTTTTAATAACCATAGGAAGTTGAGACTTCAGTGTTACTCAGTATCCCCAAAACCAAGGCTTTGTGCATCACTATGTTACCCAGCATCATACTGAGACACTGGCTGAATACCAACTCAAAGCGAAGGATGTTATTTGTGGAATTACAAATACCACTTTCTGCAGTATCTAGGTTTCCCTTTCAAGTACTCAACCAGCCCTACACTGCTTAACTTGGGAATGGGAATGGGCTCACAGCACAAAGGACACATTTTTTCCTAGATTATGCACCAGTATCACAAATGAAGTCAGCACAATTTTGGGCATTGAATTTTACAGTTAACAGCTCCTGCAAAACCTTAAATGGGTCACTTTGAGCCCAGTTGCATGAGATGGCTGGCATTTCTCAGGAAGTGCTGAATGCCCTCAACCACCAATTAAGTCATTTCCCTGAATCAAACCCTTTGTTTTTGCATAGGTCTCATATAAATTTTGACTGTATATTTTTGTCATTCTGAGATGCCATGGTGAGTTTCGTTTTCACAGTGTCCTCACTAGATGTGAACAATTATAAGCAATGCTCCAAATGAGGGGTGGGCGGTAAGCGATGTGCCGGCTTTTCCCTTATTTTTTTCAAACCAACAGCAGTGAAAAGCCAGGGTGTGTCGTAATCACCTGTGCACCTCAGTTCCGTCAATGAGATGAACTTAAACTTTCTCAAGAAACTGCTTCAGTGTCCTTGAGTCAATGGCATAGTTGTTTTCTCATATAGAAATTAATTTTTACATTTTATTTTTAATCTTAATTTTCTTCTGTGGCTTTGTAACATTAAAACTGGCTTTTAAGTGGGAATGTGTGTCTGACGAGTGGTAAAAATGGACTCTAGGGCAGTGTGTAATTCTGGAGTGGAATAAACCAGTTCGTTGAAAGTTCAGTCTCTCTGAATCTTCATCAATCAGAACGAAAACACTATGTCATCTCTTTCTATATAAAATGAACTGTCTGCATTGTGAGGCTACATCAAACAGCCAGGGCCACTTCAGGATACACTCAGGTCATCAGATTGACATTTTTGGTCAGTTGCACTTTATTGCGCTTAGTTCATTGTAGATTGTGTTCCTCAACTTCTGTTTGTAGCACGTAAGCAGAGCTGCATATGGAAGGGCAAGGAGATAGAAAACTCTCTGTAGATTGGTCAGAGAATCTCTATAATTTTTCACAAAGCATGCTTTAGACCAGCCCAGGCTCGGCTTATCATGATGGCTTAGATCTCTGCATGTCCCCCATTCCAAGGCAAGAGCTGCTAACCACACGAGAGCTGAGGACAGCAAATACAAGAAGAATTTTAAGCATTTACCACCAAAATACTGTATATATTAAAAATGCTGTCAGTGTTTACTGGCAAAGCCTAGAGCACCATTGGATTTGTTATCTTTGCTCTTTGTTTCATGCCAAGTGCAATGATCAGTCTCCAGTTAGACTAATTCAGTTTGAATGCTTGGACAGATTTAAAGACAGGAGAAAAGAGTTAACATAGCTCCCTAAAGTGAATTGCCTTTTCATATAATTTTAAGTGTACTGAGCTTGTTTTAAGCAAGCTCACCAACTTGCAGTATATCTCCGTGAAGTCTGTTGCATAAAGTACCATATTTTAATGAACGTTTTAAAAGGGATGGATCCATTAAGGAGCCGGCAGCAGGGGTGTAACTTAGATCAGCCTCTCACCTGCTCTAAAACGTCTTTGGGCCAGCGATAGCACAGGCTCAGACCATTCCTTAGAATCAGGGAGCCATAAGCAATTTCCCACACACTCTCTTGCACTGAGTGAAGCTCAGTCAGTTTAGAATCTGGTCTCAAGACTACAGCTGTGCATTGCCATTATGTGAGTCACTTGAGCTGGTTGGGGTTACAGATTGGGGGTGTGGGAGAGGGGCTCCTTGCACCATCCTTCATTCTGTGTAACTGCAATGGCCAGTGACAATCAGCCCTTTGGAAAACATTTTTTAAAATGACTGTAAAAGTATCACAAATTGATGCCCTGTTTTGTTTGTTTATGACATACATAGACGGTCTAAAAAGTTTCCCTTTTGTTTTTTTTTAAACTTATTAGAAGTATGAGGAATGTTAAGTCTACCCTGGTTTTGCTGGAGAATCTTTGGGAGGTCTCAGGGATGTTTATTGTGAGTTCTCACCCCAGAATTGATGGGGGCATAGGTGTTGAATCTTTAACAAAAGTTTACTTTATCCAAGATGCTAATTAGTCATTGGAATTAATATGTGCTAACAAAACAAAACATTTTAAACAGCCTAACTAAAAATACCTTTTCAGTTGCTCTACTTCCACTGTTTTGTAATGTCACTATTTCAATACTTCCTCTGTCACCAGAGTTTTCCAGTTTACAGAGGACTAGAATTTGTAATGTAATATAAGAAGCAGAAATTTTTTGTTTTGAAAAACTAAATATCTTTCTGGCCTACTTTATCCATCACAAAAAAGAAACAGACAAAAAAGGCATAAGCCCAATTTTTTCCCCTGTTGCAGGTTCCGGTTAACATCTACAAGGCATGTCTTGTGGTTAGTGACTCAGCCTGGGAGTTGTATTACTGAACTGTCCAAATCATTTAACATTTTCAAAGGAGCAAGTGAAGCCAGCTTAGAAAAGTTAGTCAGAAATTCAATCAGCTGAAAATATGAGTAAATCTGTCTGACATCATTGCGCAGGCTGCTGCATATGTAAGTGTTTGTTGCCTTGTAAAAATTAAATATGAACTGAAATACTTAAAAAAATACTATTTAAAATCCACAATCAGTAACAGATTTTAAATGATAAATAAATATATATAAAAAAGAATTCCCTCCACATTTATGCAAGATCTGAATTTGAATTTCTATGTTTCTGATGTCATCACCAAGCACAGAGCAGCAGGCCCTGACATTATTTTTATAGTAGGATATATATATCCTAATACACATTCAAAATGCTTCATTCTGAGTCAGTTCTGCAATAAAGCGCATTTTTCCATTATGGCGCATTGGCTCATGGGAGTTACGGTTTAGGAGACCTATTTTCTGTTATGGCTATCTGTCGAACTCAGTGTCCTATACTGCAAGCCCTCCTTGGGCAGAACTCCCATTGAAATATCTCGGCATTCCATACGTGAAGGTCTTGTAAATCAAGCTTATATGTACAGACATTTAGTCTGCAGCAAGGTGGGGTGTAAATCTAGCCCACACAAGTCTGCTATGGACTATCTGTCTGCGGACTCATAGTGTGGACCCTGCTGACATGCATTAACAGTTTTTTAGTGCTCTTTTATCTAGTCCATGTTGAAATGGAATCAAAGTGCATTAACTAACTGTCTGCAATTAGATTGGATGTCTACATTGCAGTTAAAAACCCATGGCTGGCCCATGCCAGCTGACTCGGGCTCATGGGACTGAGGCTAAGGGGCTGTTTAATTGCGATTTAGAAGTGCTGGCTCTGGCTGCAGCCCGGGCTCTAGGACCCTGCAAGGTGGGAGGGTCCCAGAGCTTGAGCTGCAGCCCGAGCCCACATGTCTTCATCGCAATTAAACAGCTCCTTAGCCCGAGCCAGAGTCAGTCTGCACGGGCCAGCTGTGGGTTTTTAATTGCAGTGTAGACATACCCTTACGGTCTAAACCAATGCCAACTGGAGTCAGTGGAAAGCCTCCCAGTCACTTCAGTGGGCTCTGAATCAGGCCTTTTAGGTGGGTTTCTTCAGTTGTTGTAGGAGAAGCCAAGAGACCTGGATTTAGATGTTGGAAGATGTGTTCCATTTCCCTTTTACAATGTGGTTAGGTGTAATTCTTAAGTCTACACATTTATTTTTAAATTATCTGGAATCTCAAACAGGTTTTTGTTTGCTTGTTTTTTTAACTGTTTATTTTGGGCCCAATCCTGCTCCTAGTGATGTCAAAGACAAAATGTATATTGACTTCAGTGAGTGCAGGATCTGGCCCATGGGGGCATTTCTAATAGGCAGGGGAAGGCTGAGCCTGCACAAACAGCCCTGCTTGGCCCCGCCCACACTCTGTCTGGAGGCCCCCTCCCCTCTTGCTGCTAGTTGGCCCCAGCCCAGGCTGGGGCTGCCCAGTGCGGTGGGAGGGGGGGGGGGCGGAGGCTGGCACTGGCACTGGGGCCATGCTGGCCAACGCTCCAGGGCTGGGAGATCTGCGCCCTGCTGGGGACCACGTGATGTCTGGTGCTCCAAGCCTGGGGGACTGGGCTGCACGCCATCCGGTGCTCCGGGACTGGGGCGGAGTTGCCTGCCTGCCCAGTGCTCCTGGGGGCCGCTCGCCGCCCTCCTGCCCAGTGCTCTGCAGGGCTGGGCCGCGCGCTGCCCCGTGCTCTGGAGCTGGGGGGAGCACCGCCCACTTGCCTAGTCCTTTGGGGCAGGGGCTACACACCATGTGCTCCAGGGCGGAGGCCACATGCCGCCTGCCTGCATGGTGCTCTAGGGCTGGGGGGGACCGTGCGTCGCCCGCCCAGCGCTCTGGGGTTGGAGGGGGGGGCTCCTGGCTGCAGGGGGTGTGGTATCTGGGCTTGGGAGGAAGGGGGAGGGAGGGATGGGGCCTCAAGAAGAAGGGGTGGGCCCGGGACTAGCCTCCCCAAACTAGTGCTTCACCCACTGCCCGTGATCTGGCCCTCTTTCTGTTTTAACATTTTTAGGGTGAAATTCTTCCCTGTGCAGATGGTCAGTACAAGGCCATGCAGCCCCTAAGTCACATTTAACCCTTCAAAAGAGCAAGTTTGGATATAAGTGGCACATAGGACTTGTGCTGGCCTTCAGAGCCGGGGCACATTTCACTGTTACTAAATTTGCTGCTCATGAATATTGGTGCATGACAGTCTGGAAGTTTGAGGTCCTTTGTTCATCCACAGAACAGTTACAACATAAACATTAGCCAGGCAAGCTTCCCCACACTTCTCTCCAGGTGAAGCTCTCTCCTGAACTCTGGAAGTGACATAGTGGTATACTTTCCATGCCCATTCATTCTTTGTTAACTTTGCTTGTCTGCCAGCAAAAGGGTTCTTGGGGTGTTGATGTCTATCCCACCTGCGTGGGACCAATACCATGACCCACTGACCATTTCACACAGGCCATTTTGACACTATCAGATGGTGATGATAATGGGTCACTACTAACTGGGACTGGATTTATACCTAGAAGTAATATTGGATATTTTTCTTTTAATTTCATGTCATTTTGCTGATAATGTTCAATTTTCCATGGGAGGAAATCAGAATGAAATATTTCATTTTAGGTCAGTTTGACCTGAATCAGAATATTTTATTTTGCTGAACTGACCAAAAATGTTTCATTTTGAATCAGTTCAACAAAACTTTAAACTGCATTTCCCAACCAGCGCATTGCCTTACGAGAGTTGTAGTTTGGGTCCCCATTCTTCCTGATGGCTGGGCTCCCTCGAAGACTACATCTCCCATAATACAATATGGATTTCTCTCTGAATAAGCTGCATGGTACATAATGGGAGATGTTGCCTATCTTGGGATCCTGACCCATAAAGGAAAATAGGGGTACCAAACTATAAGTCCCAGGAGGCAATGCACCATAATGGATAAATGCAGTTTAATGCAGAACTGATTCAAAGTGTTTTCAAGTATTTCAACAAACTGAAGTGAGGCTTTTCAGTTTAGGGAATGTTGAAATGTTTTGTTTGGATCAAAAATGTGGAAATGAAACAGTGCTCTTCATGTCCATTGAAGGTAGAACAAGAAGTAATAGGTTTAATCTGCAGAAAGGGAGATTTAGGTTAGATATCAGGAAGAAGTTTCTAACTATAAAGATAGTTAAGCACTCGAATAGGCTTCCAAGGGAGGTTTGCACCTGCATTCCCCTCTTGGTCCAACAAAGCCACCCACTCTCAGGCTTCTGGCTCCCCAGACACCACCTCTCTTGGACAGAGACATATATCCCTCTCCCTCCTGACAGGGGTATTACCAGGCTGCACAATTCCCTGCCTACACTATGAATTCCCCAGCAAGTCAGACCGCCTCAGCAGGCCAACTTTGCCTTCTCCTCAGAGGCTATCAACAGCATAACTGCCCACGTTTAAATTACCACTCAGCTTTTTCTAAGCAAGCACATTTATTCTTAAGATAAAAGCATTAGAGAGAAAACATTAACAACAATAAAAGAACCTACACACAAGGTAATAAACTCCACAAGGGCTCTGGTTGGTGTCAATTTTTCCAAACCTTTCTTAAGGATTGTGAGGGGGAAAGAGGGCCCTCCCTTTGGACAGAAGACCTGTCCCTTTGCTGCATCAGAAAAAAAGCCCCAAGTCCATTTAAACTAAAGCTTTTTATCCAAAAGTCCTTTTTTTTGTCTGTTGGCCTTTGAAGAATCCAGTTTGAACTGTACATGCGAGCCTCTCCAAGTGATGGTACCTCTTGGGAGCTGTTACAACCAGAGTGAATTTGCCTTATCCCCTTCTCCCTCCACACACACAGTGTTCCTAATTCCTGGCAGAGCTGTGGTGACCCTACCCTATGGAATTACATAGAATCCCTGGCCCACAGTGATATATACATTTAATATAGTAAGATCTCCCAAAGATATTGCAGTAAATTGCCATATCTATCACATTGTCATTGGAGATTTTTAAGAATAAGTTAAACAAAGACCTGTCAGGGTGTTCTAGGTATACTAGGTTCTGCCTTAGTGCAGATGAATGGACAAACCAGTGTTTCTCAACAACCGGTCGGTGGACCGGCGATGGTCCCTGAAATTTCATAGAGGGTCTGTTAAAACACAAAAGGGAGAAGAAATGTATTTAAAAGAATATATGGCAAAGTTACAGATTTAATGTAATCATGCCTTCCCCAACCACACAAGACATCTGATCCCACTAATACCATTAACTTCTGGCTTCAAACAACTGTGAAGAAGAGAAGGAAATCTGACACTTCACTGCCTAGTGTTTATACAGATGCAGCTCTTTAGCATATTTGGTTAGTAGTTCTAGAACTAAAAGAGCTTCAGGGCGAATCTAAGGAATGTGTAAATAAAGTGACATTGATGCAAACTTTTATGAACCTTTGTAAGCCCTATTAGAAAGCTTTTAGGGATATCCAGCCAGTGAGATCACTCGATTGGCTGAACATTCTTAGCCATAGCAATTTGAATAGAGGATGCCATGCTACAAAAGAGATCCTGTAAAAACAGCCAGTTCTGTATGCAGAAAGACAGAGCGGCAATCCTATTTATCTTAAGGATAAAAGAAAATTCATACCCCTGCCTACAGTGATTAGCCAAACGATATTAGCACCCTGCTGACAAGAGCCATGTTAACATGATCCTTGCCCACACAGCTGTGGCACTAATGTAGACATGGCCAAAATATGACATGGTAATACAATCAGGTCATTGTCAAAGTGCTATATATTTAGCAAGTAAAGTGCTATAGTACATGACATACCATTCTCTAACAGATGGAAAAGTTTACTATTTGTGAAGTGCATCATGTTACACTATATGTCTGTCTATCTGTCAGACTCAGTGTCCTATACTGCAAGCCCTCCTTGGGCAAAACTCTATTTGAAATATCAGGGTGTTCCATACATGAAGGCCTTGTAAATAAAGTTTATCTATACAGACATTTAGTCTGTAGTAAATTGGGGTGTGCATCTACTCCACACAAGCCTGCTGAGGACTATCTGTCTCTGGATTTACTGTGTGGACATTGCTGAATGGATCAACAGTTTTTTAGTGCACTTTTATCTAGTCCTCTTTGAAACAGTAGGGTCCACACAGACAGTTAGTCCACTGTCTGCAGCAAGCTAGTGTGCTAGATTTGTACGCCAGCTTGCCAGACTAATTGCTCTTATAGACAAGCAAGACTGGAAGCTCATCAGGGCAGGAATTTTGTTGTCCAATATGTTGGCAAAACACCATGCACACCTTCTGCCTGGTGCTATATAAGTAGTAACTGTGTTATTATTAATAATAACTGTATATTACATTTAATGCTCACATTCATTTGAGAATCAAGGCACGACTCCAGACTGTGTCCAAAAGGGTGATTGTTGATGGATTAAACAGTTGTTGATGGACTAAACAACCAAACTAGTCCATTTTAGTGAGTCCTGTAGCAAAGTGTTCGTTTGGTACCTTGAAATTCCATGTGAAAAATAGATCTAACTAGGGAGAAATAAACTTCAACAGGAATTAATTTATTCCCTCAGTTGTTGGAACTCCCATATCTGAGCGGAAATAAATATACATATGTTCTTTGAGAAGTTCCTTTCATCTTTTGAACATTTTTGTGCTATCAACCCCAATATGTGTTATTATCTTTGCCCACCCCATTCGTTAGTTAACAAGTTTTGAAACTGAATTTATTCATGTTGCCATGTCTCACTCATGCTTTGTAAGTGTTGTGTCCAGGATAGCTGGTAAGATTCCTGCAAGACCATATGTTGCCAAAATAAAGAGAATGCATATTTAAGGACTGGGGTTATCTGTTCTCTTGACAAGACTATGTTACATATCACTGGCTGTCATACATCGTCTGCTGTCAGTTCCTAGCAGCAATTCTGTTTGCAGTTCAATGCTCAGATAGGCTTTTCTTATAGAAAACAAAGCTTTAGAACCTTCAGAAGAGGCTATGAGGACTCTTATGTTGTCACCATCTTGGATTTGTTCCTCAAACGCAGCAAGACCCTGGGGCTATTTCTGAGGCATCAGAAAGTTTTGTTTTCTCTCGAGAAAGCCTATTTGAGCATTGCTGTCATATCCCAGCCTGTATGTGGCATCTTCCAAGATGGCTGGGTACATAATGAGGAGGGAGAAATGGAGATTAATCTTTAAAGGGATACTACAATTATTAGCTGGCTAACTGCATATTCATGGGAAAGGATATTTATCTATAAATAAAGTTTAGCTGCTGGAAGTCAGCCCAGCTCCATTTAAGTCAATTTTTGAAGTCAAAGAGTTATGTGGTGGACCCAGCCCATTGACATTAAAAGTTATGTTTCCATGCCCTTTATTTTTTGCAAGTATTTGTCACACTAAGGGCCTGATCGTGTGAGGTGCTGAAAGCTTTCCTCAAACGGATTGTGTGCTCTCATCTCCCATCAACTCCAGTATGGGTGTTAAGATCCCCGCAAAAGGCAGGGAACTACCTGTGTTTCAGTATCTTCGTTCCAACCCAGTCCTCCCTAGGGGCTGATCTTTCCATGCTGCTACACCTATTTTAGGTTGATGTAACTCTATTAAAGACATTGTTGAAGAGAATGGAGAATTCACTCTTAATACTCGTAAGTGGGTTTGACATTTTCAGACAGGTACAACAGAAGCTCAGTTTGCATCCACACGGAGCACCTTTATTAACATATTAACAGACTATGTTAGGATCCTGTTAGGAGTGGGCCACAGTCTACAACATGGATGTTTTAAAACACAAATCGTTACTCACAAAGGAGCACCAGACTATGCGAAGACTGTATCAGTACAACCGTTTGGAAATAGCCACCAGTCTCAGTTTTCATAGAATTTACATGGCTCCAGTCCTTTGTCTTAGAACCCTCACTACTAAAATACTTCTAAGGGTACTGTGGTTATGTGGCTCCACACCCACAGGAAAAAAAAAAAAAATCCATCAGATGTTCAGTGTCTGAGGGGCATGTTTGTCCTTAGTCAGGAATTAAAAACTGGGACTGAGTGCAGTACAGTTTTCATGCCTTGAAATTGTAAGCATATATGCCTAAGATTTGGGGTTAAGCCAACTTTGTCTCGTGTAATTGCATTTATGTTTAAGCAACCCTTGATGTTTTGCATATATTTCTCACACTAAGGGGAAGATCTTGTGAGGAGCAGAGTGCTTTCTGGACAGGACTGTGTGCCCTCATCTCCCATCATCTCCAATGTGAGTGTTCAGTTCCCTGGATGAGGCACTTCAGCTTGTACTCCAAACCTGTAAATATGAAACCAGAATCATGTTAAAGATTTTAGGGCATGTGATCCAAAGTAAAGCCTGATGATTAAAACAAATACTGCATATATAAAAAATACAACCCATCCAGCCAGGTCCACAGAAGAGAGTTTATGGGCTGAACATTTGAAACTGCTGGTTACTCTTTAAGGGCCTGATTCAGCCCTGGCATGAGAGGATGCCACTCCAGAAATTTCTTCAATTGAAGCACACCCTTTTCATGGCATGGCTGAATTTAGTCCAGAGTGTGCATTTAGACAGGCTACACTACCGGGTTGGTGACAAGAGCTATTGCTTCAACTGGCCCAATCACACACTGGTCAAAGCCAGTTGTTCAGGATCAGGCATATAATGTTTTCTCACTCAATGAAAACTTTTAAAGGGACAAGGTCAATTAGTTTAGACATACAGTTTAATAAAAACAGGGAGAGAGAAAGGGTTCTTACATAGAGCTCAGAACTCCTGGGGTAGTTTCTGTTTTGAAGTGCAAAACCTTGTCAGTCTAATTTTGGTTTTCCAAAGCCAAACCCAAGGAGCAGTTTGGCCTATCAGAATTTGGAGTCAGGCGTGTGTGTAGATAATCGGTTCTGGTTTGGTGCCATCTCTATATCTCCAGATACTACAGACATTGGTATCAGTTTCAGTGAAAACAGAGTTTAGCTTTGTTGACCATTTAAACATTTTCTTATAGTGTTGGAAACCCAAACACGTTAGCTCTGGATTTATGCATGAGAACTGGACAAGAAAGCTGACTGTACACAGAAAGTGAAGATGACCTGCCCATTTTCATTATCTGAACTGGGTGACATGCACAAAGTGAACAACCATGTAAAATGGAACCATGTAAAATGGAACAAGCCCAGTCCCACAAACAGTTACTGTTGGCCTTGCTGCTAACTGCTGAGAGTGAGTAGCACTGGGCTTGGAAGGAAGTGTTTATAGAAATGGGACCTTAAAGTGTTAAAATTATTTTATGCAGTGTTGTGCTAGCCATGTTGGTCCCAGGATATTAGAGAGACAAGGTGGGTCACAGCTGTGACCCTGAGTAGCTCAAAAGCTTGTCTCTCTCACCAATAAAATTGGCCCACTAAACTATATTACCTCATCCTCCTTGTCTCTCTAAAATTCTTTTAGTTATTACTCTCAGACATTAACAGAAAAACAGGCAAAATATTTTTAAACAAATGATATGATCTTGACAGTGTCCCTTTAAATGACTGAATGAAGACAAGAGTTTTATCTTTGAAGGAACAAATTCAAATCGTGGCTACTACTGAAGGTTTAAACATTTCTTTATAACTGTACAATTTCTAGTTGAGTATTAGCAATACTCTCCTTAGTGGAAATAAACAAGTCAGACTGTTAGGCATTTCACAGTAATTTTAAACAAAGGAAAAGTGTGCTATAAGATTATGCAAAAACCTAATTCTGAGCACACCACAGTCCCCATCAGACCTTCACAGCTTTCTTCTCAGGCTGCCACTGCCTTTGAATATCTGGTCCTCAGCTCACCTGCCTTTCTGCTGCAAATCTAATGCTGTCAAATCTCATAGGCTCTGATGGTTCCCCAGTTAGATACATCCTTATCCTATACTGTGAACACCAGATTTCAAAGTCATAATGCCTGAGGCTCAGAAGAGAGACAACTGTAGACTGCACTGAATTTTCAAAGGTAGAGGAGCCTGCCAGGAGATGTAGAATAGTCAGAGATTGGGGTATTTAGTCAGTTATTTAGATTTATACAAATATAAAAAGAAGTGCTCCTAACACAAATGACAGCAAAAAAAAAAAAAATTAGTTAAACCCATACCAGAACAAGACAAAGAGCACTATGGAGTTTGATTCTGTAACCAAGTATTCTGTGGCCATGGACTCCATCTCTTGTCACAGAATTGTGCCCCAGAATCTAAGCTTTTATTTTTAAAAATGATGTTTCTTGCCCTTATGGTAGTAAGGATGGCCTTGAAAATGTGAGCCAAGTATAAACAGGTGTAGTGACACTTCCCTGAGTCTGCAAACAGTCTGAAACAATAGGTTGGAGAGATGTGAGCTGCTCCATCGGTTGTTAGCTCTGAAACCTAAAGATGAACATTTGAATGTCAGCATTGCTGTTTACTTTTAGTTGAGATATCCTGCTAATGTATTTATCCCACTGTTCCAAACCATCTCTCATGCTGCAAGCCCCAACTGTCCCTTACTCAGCTGCTATAACCTCCATCTTTCCCCCTGTCAACTTCTACTGGGCACTTATGCATTGTCAGCATAAAAGTCTGTGCAAATGTGGGGTCAGAAAAAAATACATTGAACTTAATATAAAAAATCATAAGGGCAATTGTACAGAACGTATTACTTATCTTCATATGTCATTGCTTAAACCCTCCATTTTTTAATATGAATGAAGCTGCAGCAGGAGTTCCAACTGGCTGCAGCAGAGCGGAGCTCTAGCTTCCTGTGGAGTACGCAGAGCTGTAGCCTTCTCTTTAATTGAAATAATCCAAAACTTTGGGCTGATACTTATGTCAGGTGTTAGAATATAAGAGCCAGCTCATCCACCCCTAGCAGCTGTGCAGTATCATCTACAAATTGTATCTAAACCCAGGCATCACCTGCTTCACAGAAAGGAAATAGATTTGACAATAGCATTAGCGTGAAACTAAAAATAGCTGCATAATACAGCTCTGCCATCGCTGAAACTGAGGACAGTTGAGCGATTCATATCCCAGATCTTTCTTGACTGAAATACTTTCAAAAAATTCCTGTCAGTTTCCACTCACTGTTTTCTCCTTATCTTTCAAAAGCAACTCGTGTGCCCCTGAGTTTAAGCTGTGCATTGCATGCACAGCAGAACCTCATGAATGCAAACACACTTCATGTGCAAAAGCTTGCAGCTCTCTCCCCACTTCTTAGCAGATTTAATAGCAGAAACTGCTGGAATGAGGTCTCATGTTAGCAAGATTTTGTTATTTTCACAAAAATGTTTACTAGACTACTGTGAAACATTATCTATAATCATTAAAGCTAAACTACATGCATTCCTGAGTTCATTAAAATACATTGGTAGGAAGATAGGTCCTGGGGAGGATGTGTGAGAAGAAGCAGAAGATGGGAAAGAGAAAGAGAAAAAAACATTCTGCTGTCAGTTATACATAGAACCCCATTGATTCAGCGGGGTTTAAGGGGTGTAATTTAGTGATGAACTTGCCCCATAGCTTGATAGGTGGATAAAATATTTGTTCATTTACTTGTCATTTCAAAGAAATTCAGTAATGCACTGTGGGTCTCGGCTCTTTAAGGTGAATTAGTGAGGCTACACTGTGTTTGTTTATATGCACACATACACTATATATGTATTAGCAGCACCTTGTTAGTTTTCTGATGTTCAGGTTGAGATCTCATTCCCCACTGTGCACCCGTTTTTAGGAGCCTACAACTCAGTGCTAAATTCTTTCGCAAGTTGTAAGTTGGCTCACACGATACCAGCAGTGATTTTTTTCCCCATTAACACCTATTTTTTTAAATGTGGCTCTGCTCTTGAATTGCATTAAAGTTGGGGAAAAAGTGCTTGGCCTCAGATTTGTGTTGTCCTGAATAATTCCACATGGGTTCCAAGCAATTAGTTCCTAATGTGGTAAACAAAGATTTAATTACTATGACTACACGGTCTGGAAAGACAATAAAAATTCATCAGTGTGTTTTCATTTCAGGAGGTATCTGGTGCTGGTGAAAAACACATCTGAACACTTCCCATTTGGTCTGCCATTAAATATCCTAGTACAGCTGTTCTGAACATCCCATCCCAAGCTGGAATAGGAAGAGAAGTCCAGCCAGCCGTTTCCCCTGTGGCCAGCCGTAAGGCTCTTCCGGAAGGTATGTGCTTTGTATCTCATCCCCCAGACTATAGAGAGGATGTAAGTAAAGCCTTTCCTTCTGGGTGGATCAGGGGATTGGGACCTGGTGCACAAAGGCCTTCCTATATGAAGTCAGTAGGTAAGAGCGGGAGTAAGACAAAGTTGGGGGACAGAGAACACAGAGAGGGCTGGGACGTAGGGAATGTGCTATTGAGAGACAGCCAAAGGGAAGAAAGAAGAACAGGGACAGAGGGAGACAGGGAATAAAAAAGGTAGGGCACAAAATAGAGGAAGTGAGAGATACAGAGAGAAAGGGGAAAGGGAACTGTAGCTTGCTTTAAATACAGTTAAATAGTTTAGGTGCAGTAGATCATGATAACCACAAGAGGGAACTGATGAACCAAGAAGCGGCAGGTTACTGGCTAACCATGTGCTGTCTCCAATGTATTCCTTGTATTTAGCTGTGACACTCTGAGTATCTGCCCCAAACCTGAAGAAGAGCTTGGTGTAAACTCAAAAGTTTGTCCCTCTCACCAACAGAAGTTGGTCCAATAAAAGATATTACCTCACCCACCTTGTCTTTCTATTATCCTGGGACCAACATGGCTACAAGAACACTGCAAACTCCAGTGGTAAAAGTCAACTTCAGAGAGTGCCTGTTTTATTGTGCTGGGGGAGGACAGGAGTAACCATGAGGGAGCAGAGCGAGCAGAGGAGTGGGGATAAGGAGAGACCACAAGAGTGAAAGGGAAGGCAAAGTAAGGAGAGGAGGAGGGGGCAGAAGGGGCAGGAACAGGCTCTTGTCTTCTTCTTCTTCCAGAAACGGAAGCAATTCAGGACACAAAAGTCATTACTGGATTGTTAAGAATTAGCGCTGACTTCCCTCTTAGCCCTCTCGCTGCCAATCTCCCTTCCAGCACTTCCACTTTCTCCATTCTGCCCCATGGACGTCCCAGTTGCCTGTGAACACTATCAATGTATGCTGTAATATATTGAAATACATTAATGGTAATGAAGTGTCAGGATGTTGTTTCTAGGCCATTACTAGAGTTCATCACATTTTATCATTAGTGCTTGGGATTGCTAGAGAAAACCTCAAAAACAAACGGATACCTCCGGCTATGCCAGTTTACACCTACTGTGAATCTGTCCCTTTACCTGAAGAAAGTCTGCTTGCAACAGCATATATTTAAAAAAAAATGTTTCTTTTAAAATGACTCATCGAGATGGTAACAGGCCATAACTGAATAACCAGTGTCACGCTGTCTGGAGTGGCTCACGATTGAGAGTGCCAGCCTCAGGGAAGACTGTCAAAAGCAGGTCAGACACCCCAAACTGGTGGTATATTTTATAATTATATTTCACCAACCCAAAAACAATTGTGAACTCCTAGATCACTGTAACAGTCTTACATGGAGTCATAGATAGTCCCCTTGGGCTCTCCACTCTATCTTGCCACCTAGGCAAGCTGGACTTAGTGATAAATGGTCACTTACACCAAAAAAAATCTCAAAATATTCAGGTTTCAGAGTAGCAGCCGTGTTAGTCTGTGTCCGCAAAAAGAAAAGGAGTACTTGTGGAATCTTAGAGACTAACAAATTTATTTGAGCATAAGCTTTCGTGAGCTACAGCTCACTTCATCAGATGCATTCAGTGGAAAGTACAGTGGGGAGATTTTATATACACAGAGAACATGAAACAATGGGTGTTACCATACACACTGTAACGAGAATGACAGGTAAGGTGAGCTATTACCAGGAGGAGAGAAAAAAAAACCTTTTGTAGTGATAATCAAGGTGGTCCATTTCCAGCAGTTGACAACAACATGTGAGGAACAGTAGGGGGGAAAAATAAACACGGGGAAATAGCTTTACTTTGTGTAATGACACATCCACTCCCAGTCTTTATTCAAGCCTAATTTAATGGTGTCCAGATTGGTTCCAGTCCCAAGACACCAGTCACTTACCCCAGATCAATTTGTACCTTAGATCTGATACCAAAAACAAAGCCTGTAGCCAACCTTATATTAAACTATCTAAAGGTTTATTAACTAGGAAAAAGAAATGAGAATTATTGACGGGTTAAAGCAAGAAGCACATATAACAAATGAGTTCCAGTCTGTGATTCAATAGGCGACAGAGATGCAGTAATCTGTCAGCACTGAATGTCTTTTTAGGGTTTAACCCAAGCTGACCCTGGGGATCTCTGCTTTTTGTTTCTTAGCTCTTGCCCTTGTGAGAGTCCAAACAGCAAAGAAATGAAAAATCTTCATGTTAGCTATTTTTATTTCTCCCTTCCAGCATTCCAACCAATGGGACAAGGTCTTACGCACGTACTTCTCTATGGGCGGATGGGGAAATTAACAAAGCTTTTGTGCTATGATGACCCACTTAATTTTGATAGTCCTCCTGGATGGACAGGGGGAGCCACTCTTGCCATCTGAATTCACAAGTTCAGAGCAGGAATTTTTACAGTTATAAACCAAGCTTACATTTTACCTTGTAGCATGGAATACAGACATTACAAGTAAGATTAATGCATGCAGCAATTTACAAGCATTTCATAGAGTCTAAACAGTAAATACGTCATTACAAGTATAATGCCTGTCTTGAACAATATTAACATATAGGTGATCTGGTCTGGTTTCCAGCTATGAATTTGTCAGTGCTCAGCTTATGCCTACAGATTTAGCAAGAGCTGGCGCCTAAAGTTAGACTATAAGCTTTTCCAGGTGGCGACCTGTCTGTCTGTGCTGATAAATCCTTAGTACTCTCAGATTAAGGCACTCATAGGGTTATCTTTTGTTCTGTGTCCCACCAAGTATATTTTGATCAGCCAGGTTGCCCTTTCTTGCCTCCTTGAGGTTCAATTAGGAGTGAGCTACGACAGGGCCTTCTCAGTGGTACAGCCAGGGGACATCTATTGGATATCAGAGTGCATGGCTGTTTTAAAATCTCATTAATCCGTCCTATTTGGGTTAGTTTATTTCTGTTTTGGGTCAGGTTTGTTTACGTAACTTCCCCTGTTTTCATCTACCCTTCTTCTCAAATGAGTAGAAATGCTTTGGCAGATGGTGAGGAGGTCTGTTTATTGGGCCCAGCTTGTGATAACTCATTACTGAATTATTATCAGAGCCAAAATGCCCTTTTAAAAACATTTAAATAAATAAGATGGGATCTGTATTATTAAGAGCTCCTCATAGTTGATTTGCATTACCCACTCAAAGCCATTGCCCTTGGTTTGCAACATTGCTGAGAAATGATATTGATGTCATAACTGAGGGTCACAAATTTAAGTAGGAACAAACAGCAGAAGCAGATGAACACAAATAATAAATAACTATAATTCTTAAAACAAAGATTCAGTCCTTTATAATCAAATTAAAAACAAATTAAAAAGGCAAGAAACTCTCCAGAAAGGAGGTGACCTAGAAGCGGAACTAACTAGAATGTCCATCAATATGTTTGATGAGGTATCAGCTGCTTTTTCAGGGAGCAGCTTGTGAATTTGTGGCAGGAATTCACACCAGGAGTTTAAATAACACCCAAGTCACTCTTGAAAGGCTCAAGGAACCTAGTGAGTGGAATATGACAACCTTTTCCTAAATCATTTAATCTGCTTTCAGTCAGGAAAGATATTGGATATGAATTGTCAAACCGTCCTCTGCCCCAGTGATTACAGAGCTATATAATTCAGCTAAATATAGATTTACATTAATGCTATTGTCAAGTCTCTTTCCTTCCCACGAAGCAGGTGCTGCATGGATATAGACAAGTTTCCTGTTTCTCTTTGTCACCACTTTCTCAAGCAGTGTCCACAGCTGCTGGAGATTAGAGTGCAGCATGAATCAGTTTATGTGGCACAATTGTGCACTGTCGATTGATTGTATGTGCAAATGTGTTTGGATCTGATGCAGAGCTTGCTTTTCTAATTCTAACAAAATGGTGGTATGTCAAGATAAACTGTTAAGGAAATGAAAACATTTCTTGCTAACCACAAGACCAGGAGACTGCAGCATAAAATAGACGAGGGTCTGAATGAATGCCTGCCTTGTAAATGAATCAGGAAGCCTTGTTATAGCGCCTCATCTAAAGTCCATTGAAATGAATGGGAGTCTTTCCACTGGCTTCAATAAGCTTTAGCTCAGACTCTTTAAGACAGAGGGACACACATTCCATTCAATCCTATACATTATTTCAAAACCTTGGGGATGCAGAATGAGGCACTGGTAATTCTTAACATCTTGCCATTACAGCTGCAAAGTAGTAACAATGAAGAAGTAAACAATTACTTTGGTTCTATCTCAGAGACAAAATATGCTGAAGCCCTGCAGTGAAGTCTATGGCAACCTGCAGGTTCTTGCAGGATTTCAATAGAAGTACTGTATGCAAGACCCCTCTGCCTGTGGTGTGATCGCCTGCAATTTCTGTGAGATTGCTACAGTTTTATTTTTAGCACACGGCACTATATAGAATTAGAGGTTTCTGATCCATAAATATGTCTCTTTGTGTTGGTACAGTCAGTAAAGCCCCAGCTCTTCTACATCTTGGAATCAGTCAACTATTGCTCATGTGTAGCTTCTTAGCCTTTTTCTCTCATGCTTTCATGTAAACATTCTGCTTGTTTTCAATCTGACCAGCAATTTGATTTGTATTGCCTGATCTTGGTTTCATACCGCTGCTGCAGCTTCTCAGGGTTTCAGCTCCCTGTACATTTGTATGACTAAATGCTATGATGTAACGTTGTAGCCGTGTCAGTCCCAGGATATTAGAGAGACAAGTGGGTGAGGTAGTATCTTTTATTGGATCACCTTTTGTTGGGGTGAGAGACAAGTTTTTGATCTTGAACAGAGCTCTTCTGGTCTGGGAAACTTAAAACGCTGCTGTAGCGCTTTAATGAAAATGCTCTATGCCAACGAGAGACAGCTCTCCCAACCTCCCTGAGAGGCAGAAGCTATGTCAGCGGAAGAAGCTCTCCCGCTGTCTTAGAGCTTTCTACATGGGGATTAGGTTGGTATAACTACGTCACTCAGGAGTGTAGATTTTTCACACCCCTGAGTAATGTAGTTATACTGATATAGGTCTGTAGTGTAGACCAGACCTTTCTCAGAGTGTCACAGCTAAATACAAGATTGGAACAGATTGTTTAGCGTAAGTAGTTAACACATATTTCAAGGAACCATTCAGGGTGAAGTGGCCCATTAATACCCCTCCACTCATAGGAGGAAAGGAGGAGGGGGAAGAAAGCAGCTGTGGGGGTTAGTAGGTTTCAGATTGTTGTAATAAGCCATAAATCCATGTCTCTATTCAGCCCATGATTTTTAGTGTCTAGTAAAGTTATGAATTTAAGTGCCCAGGCTCATCGTTTGAAAGTGTTGTACAGGTTTCCTTGAGGATGTGTACGGATAGGTCAGATATCGAGTGATCACTTTGTGAAAAGTGTTTACCCACAGATGATGTGGTGTTTTTGTCTTTTATCATTTTCCTTTGTGAGTATCATCAAGCAACTACAACCCACACTGGTGGGGACCCCATCCTGAAATAAATCTTTCCTGAACCCCCTCTTCTGGACTTCAAACAACCTCCCAACCTCTCCAAGCTCATCATCAGAAGCAAGCTCCCCACAGACCAGGACACACCAACTCAAAGCAGCGCCAGACCCTGTCAGAACAACAGATACAAAACCTGCAGACATCTCTCAACTACTACAGTGATCACCACCTCCCACAACACACCTTTCAAGATTCATGGCTCCTACACATGTCTATTACAACATGTGCTGTACCTCATTCAGTGCACTGAATGCCCCAATAACAACTATGTTGGTGTAACCAGACAATCACTATGTTCTCCAGTGAAGTCACACAGAAAAATGATAAAAGACATTGCGTAAGATCGAAAGCTTGTCTCTCTCACCAGCAGAAGGTGGTCCAATAAATGATATTACCTTACCTACCTTGTCTCTCTAAATGCTATGACTCATTTGGAAGGAATGAGAATGATGTGAGTAATTTTTCACCTTGTCTGTGACTGAGTCAAGCTTGGTTCTGTCTGCTGTGGACATCATTGATTCTGGGCCTGGTTCTGTGATTATGTGCATCAGTGTAAGTTGGAGGAACACTACTGAAGCCTCTGGAGTTATTCCACTGTGATACTAGTGCAAGATAAGAATCAAGCCCACTGTGTCAAGGAAAGCTAACAAGAGTCACTCAATGGAGCATCCCATTGGAGACGTACTACTTCTTTCCATTCCTATTCAGTGGAATGAAGAAATCCATCCGGGATGGCAGCAAGACATGCAGCTGCTAAACTGTCAAGATAAGTAGTGTCAGATTTTAGAAGGCTTAATATCAGCTGCTCAGAGGTATGGTTTTGGTTGAAAGACATAATTAACTCTTTTCAAGAAAAACTGTCTACACTTCCATTGGTGTTAGAATGATTTGTTTGCTGAGGATAGAAATGTCTTATAATATAGTAGTCTATTTGCTAACCTATTCTACCATGCTTACTAGTGTTTGCATCTATGATTAGCATTTTCTGAAATGTCCCTAGAAAATGTCCATGTGTGTATTATTAGAAATTATGGAGGGTTATCTGCAATTTACAGTTGTTCTTAAATTCCCTCATGTAAGCAATTCTGTCAGTCTGAGAACCATGAATCAAATAAGTCTGCTTGATATTGCTATCATTGAGAGGTCTGACATTTCACTGTCAGTGTAGACAAAACAAAACAGCTTCAGACCCTGCAATTCTCTCAGCACTCAGTCTTGCATTTGAAATTTGTGCAGTCAGATCAATTCTCTGAATTGGCATGGTTTGGGGATGAGAGCACAAAGCATTTTAGGGTCCTGTGTGGCCCCATTTAAAACAAGTTGCAGAAAGTAGACCTCATTGGTTAATATTTAACCAAAGATGTCAGGCTTCTGGCTGGATTAAACTAATTATTCCTGGATCACTTCCCATTTTGTTAAGCAGTCCAAAAGTAGCTCCACTTGTTTTTGGACTGTGTCGCAAACAATCACTGCCCCGGCATTAAACATCATCAAAACCTTTCTCTTTCATCTTCAGGCGGTTTTTAATCTTCTCTTAGTAAATGCTATCTGTACAGACAGTCTCCACATGTATGTAGTTATCAGCTGTAGTAATTCAAAAGACTGGAAGTGCCATTAACCGTTTAGATCTAGAGAACTGTGATTTACACTCAAGTTTAGACTCATGGCTGGAAACATCTTTTATTGCACAATTACAACTCGAGTCATAAAATTAATGCTTATGAGAATTGAGAGATTCTTCTCTTTCCAGGTAAACTAAATGTTTCAATGTCAGTTCATGCTGCAACAGATTTATAGGTATCTTGCTATCTTTTTGAATATGAATACTCCGAGAGCATGTCCGAGAGCATGCCTCCATCCCAGTCTATAATAATACAACACTTATCCCGATAAGAGAAGTGGAGCTTCCTGCAGGTCTTTCTGGACCTAGCACTGCCTAGAAATGACTGCCAGCTGACTCCCTAGAGAATTCCATTCCAGATCCTTCTTCTGCACAAGTAGTTTTGCTTTGATTTTTTTTTTCTTTTGACAGGCACAAACTAATCTTACCTGCAAGTTGCAGAGCAAAGAATTCTGAAAATGTCTGCATAATTGAGAACTAACTCTCTGTGGCCCTCCTACCATTTGTCAACCATTATGTGGAAATGTCAGACTCGAGTGTCTTTGTGTGCAACTTTTAAACATGTTTGGTACAATATTAAAGGTAGATTCCTCCTCCAGAATCAAACCTGCATGAGAAAATCTAGACTCTGGTAATCTGTTTTCCCTATTGTGCAGTGCATGGATAAACTGCCAAAATCTATCCTCAGTCACAAACCCTTGGGAGTTGATGGATTGTGTAACTGAGGGTAGAATTTGGCCTGTTGTATTAAAGAAACAAGGAAATAAATAATTCAGCTGTGCTCAACAGAAGCTGCATGAGCAAGCTGGAGAAACTATCTAGCTCCACAGGAAGTCTGCCTACCAAACCTCTCCCTGAGAAGATTGAACTACATACATTATAGCAGCAGAACAAGCTCATTGGCTGAACATAGCCTATAGGCCTGACCCTGCTACTAACTGGTGGTGAAAGCAGTAGCTCTATACAAATGTACCTTTTCCCATGTATGCCATACACCACACAGAGAACTTCCATTGATGTCAGGGTTGCTCTCAGAATTTAAACCCTGATATACTGACTGATGTAAAACACGGATTATGTGAATATCTCAACTTTTCTTGTTTCAAAGAGGTTCTAGCACTTTCGTGAGATCATTAATAGGGTTAGAAATGTCAGTATTTAGTCAATAACTCGTTTACCCACCAGGAGATTCTTGGAGCTCTCAGGCAAAAATGCAGACAACATGTTGTGTAAAAAGAAAAGGAGTACTTGTGGCACCTTAGAGAATAACAAATTTATTTGAGCATAAGCTTTCGTGAGCTACCTGTTTGGTGTAGTTTACCTTATTACTATCTTCATTGCTTCCTTCAGTTGTGATCCACTCCTGCAAGTGGATGAGCACCTCCCAGAAAATGATGATAATTTTCATCATCTATTGACTTTAACTGAGGGTTTGTCTATACAATGCTTTACTCTGCACCAGAAGGGCATACATTTTAGTGTACACTGGTGTGTCACACAGTAACTGGTCCACGTGGACCCTGCTAGCACTCACTAAAAGTCCCCTCGTGCGTGTTAATGCAGTCCCATTTCAAACAGTATATTATAGAATGGCTGACCCCAGTATATAAATTAAGTCCAGTGCCCCTGTGCTAGGACAGGTAGTCCCATTTGGCCAGTTAAAGAGGGTGGGGCAGCACTTGGGGGCTATAAAGGATGAGAGGGAGACCCAGGAAGAGGGATAGACTTGTGAATCAGAACTAGTAGAGAGAGGGAGGTGTTATCTGGGAGTCAGGGGTAGGTAAGAGCCATCAGAGACTGTATGTTTGGGATCTGGGAGAAGACAAGAAAACTAATAAGAGGTTTTCTGGATGATGTCCCCAAGCCAGAGAGACTGGCCTGGAGAGGGCTGAGGGTGAGGGCAGTGGCAGCAGCAGAGGAGGGAGATGCCTGCTGGCTCTGAGCTGGAGCCAAGGGCCAAAGAGGGCTGAAGGCAAGGGAGGAGCCTAATCATTGATGTCTCCAGGGTCAGAGAGCTGGACCTAGAGGAACTATGAAAGGGTCAGGGGAGTGAGGGATGCTCATCTGGCAAGGAGGCTCCCCAGTAGAGTGGTTGTGGGAGTTCCTGCTGGGAAGAGTGAGGTTGCACTCCATTTGGAAGGGATGGGGTGGCTAGTCCTGTTAAAAAGGACTGGGAGTTCAGGAGTGGTTGAAGGCACTGGTGTGTGATATGTGGGGCCTTGTGGAATGAAACATCAGTGATCTTAATGGCGGCTCTCACTTGGAAGAGAAATGGTTGGGGACTTTCATAAGGGACTGTTTTGCACTATGTTTTGGTAATAAAACCATGTTGATGGACTAGAGGATAAGCTTGCGTGGCATTACTAGGGTCTCAGAAAGGGGAAATGGAGGCAGGATGCCCGTTGTACTGTTCCCTGCTGTGGAAGGGCACTCCAGACATGGTTGCCCATTGACACAGAACTGTTAGTGTGCGCTTGGGAAAATCTGTTGCGTGCCAGCGGGGTTGAGGCAGCCAGTTAGCATGTGACATGGGAGTGTAGAATGAAATTTACACTGCTCTGGTGTAGACGAAAGCGCCCTGTAGATGAGCCCTGAGAGAGGCAGCATGGTGCAATGGATAGGCCATTGGAGTGAAAGTCATTGGTTCAGGTCTCAGCTCTGCCACTAACCTGCTCTGTGTCTATTTGCTTGTGTGCCTCAGCTTCCCTCTCCATAAAATGGAGATAATTATACTTCCTTTGATTTTTAAAGCAGGTCTTGAAATGTGAAGGTGGCCAACAAGAGCTAAATATTTTTAATAGTACAGAACCTCTCAAGAGGTGCCCAGCACCTTGCAGGATCTGGCCCTTACATAAAAATGTAGATTTATTCACAATTATCAATATCAGAGATGTTTAATTATTTTTGTCCAAGTGAAGACCTTTTGCCTGAGTTCACTTTCTGCACAGCTTTATGGTAGGTCACAACCACTTGTCAAACTAAATCATTCCTTGACAGTTTTTGAGACACATTTGCTGTCTTCAGTCGATTCCATAGTTTCTGGCACATATTTTCAGTGCTCACTTTCCAAATCTGTTTCACATTTCCATGGGTTTCGTCATGCCCTCTAGTAGCAAAGCCCCCATACAATTTAATTGTTGACAGCTGTCATGAAAGATATTTTATGATTCCTTTGTTGTTCCTCTTGCTGAGTATGTGGAATTGCTACATTAAGAACTACTTGGCTGTGTCACACATACAAGGAAGTAGAGTTTTCTGATTGTTTAAATGTTTCTTTTAAAAAATGTTGGTTTTATGCTATTCACAGGTAAATATCCATTAAAACAGGCAGACATAAAGGTCTGTAAATGCAGAAAAATTATGCAGATTATTGGTCCAATAATTCCATACAGTGTATGTAGAGGTATTTATTATTATAAACTGATTGACCAAGAGAGGATAATAGTTAGTGGTGGTGTTTCTGCCTACTTATCCCACACCATCAGATGATTCAGTTACTTGGGCTATCTCTGGTGCATGGTGTGTGTGTGTGAATCTCACTCTATATGAATGAGACTGACACCCTGCATACATACAGCACAAGACAGTGCAGTGTTAGCATAAGGCTGTTGTCTTCTGTGTTTCTTGAGCAGCTTAGCATTGGAAGCACACTCTCTAGTCAAGCATTTTACTTGATGGTTCCGTGGTGGGCACATAAATATCTGGCTAAACAGAAGTGGTTCATTCTTTCCTTTGCTTTTTTAGTAAATATCTGTGTCATAGGTGGTGACAAAAAATTCAGCCATCCAAAATCATTCCTACTTTCAATATGACCAAAAAATAACTATGTTGCATACATTCTTTATACCAGAGAGGTAGAACAAAAGACCAGTGCCCAACACTGTGTCCAGGTCGTGCTGGGCTGTGGTGCATGGGTGGCGGGTATCATAGGCTGGGGGAGGCTGTGCCTCCCCCAACAGTCTGGCATGGCTCTGCCCATGCTATGCCCCTAGGCCCCTTCCTGCAGTTCCTTCCCGGTTCCCCCTCTTCCATAGTCTGGGCTGGCTAGGGCTGGGATGGGCCAACATGCCAGTGTCACAGGAACTCGGGGCAGCTGGGGTTGGGGCTGAGCCCAGTGCTCAGGGTGCTGGGACTGCACCGCCTGGGGTTGGGGGCCCACCCAGACCTCTGGGGCTGGGAGCTCTGCGGCCGTGCTGACCAGCCACCCTGAGTTCTGGGGTTGGGGGTGCTCCGGGGCTGGGGTTGGGGGCCCACCCAGAGCTCTGGGGCTCAGGGCACTCGGGCAGGCTGGGGCAGGGGAATCGCGGGGGGGGGGGGTGGAGCCTGAGGCAGAAGGGGAGGGGTCAGGGGCTAGCCTCCCCCATCAGCTGGTTCACCAGCCACCCATGCTGTGGTCTGTCTAGTAAAGCTTGCATTCTGTAAAGCTCTAAGGAGAAAACTCTTCTCTCACATCTGCCAGGCACACAGCTCTGATCTGATAAGTCTGCTCTGTGCTGAATTCCTACTGATGATGTATAGTATAGATATACAGTACAGAATAGAGTGGACGGTGTGATGTATTCCCCCCAGGGTGCCATCTGAAACTGGGGTACCATTGAGCCCCCCTGAACCACCAGCCTAGGCTCCCTTTATACTGTATTGCTGTGACAAGCTGCCAAGCCCTCTCCAGCACACATACAGGTAGGGACACACCCAGCTGCAGTTACATGCAGACACTGTAACCAGCCCTACATGGGAAGGCTCCAGCTAGGGAACTTTCCAGCTACTCAGGCACATCCCCCCCGGAATGTAATGCCAAAATTATACCGTCTTGCACTGCATGGGAACTGTACAGCGTAAGCTCGTTAAATTCACCCCCTCCCTCAATGTGGAGAAATACACAACAGCTTTCTGCCCCGAGTTATGATTCCCATACACTGGTTTTAGACAAAACAAAAACAAGTTTATTAACTACAAAAGATAGATTTTAAGTGATTATAAAGGGATAGCAAACAGACCAAAGCATATTATCTGGCAAATAAACAAAAACGCAAACTAAGCTTAATATACTAAAGAGATTGGATATGAATAGGAGATCCTCACCCTTAGTGATGATACAAGCAGGCTGCAGATTCTTAAGGCGCAAGCTGCACTTGCTTACAGCTTGGAATCACCAGGTGTTCCATTCACAGGCTAAAAATCCCATTAGCCTGGGTCCAGCATTTCTCCCAGTTCAGTCTTTGTTCCTCAGGTGTTTCTAGGAGTCTCTTTGGGTGGGGACTCAGTGAAGAACCACGATGATGTCACTCCCCTGACTGATATAGCTTTTGCATATGGTGGGAACCCTTTGTTTCAAAGCTTGGCTCCCATGCCAGCCGGTGGAAAAATACTGATATCCCATCATGGAGTCCAGCACCAGGTGACCTGCTCACATGACCCTGTAGTGTCATAGCAGCCATTACTTGGAGGTTGTCTGCAGCGTCTTCAGGAAGGCTCCCCAGGTGGGAAATAAGCTTCTTCTAAGGCCTATTGTTTTCTCTAATGGCCCTTCCCCACCCAGCCTTTCAGAATGAAAGCATCTTGTCTAATGGGCGTTCCCTAGGTGTAAACACATTTGTAATACAGATACATAGTCAATATTCCTAACTTCAGATACAAAAATGATATATGCGTACACATAGGATAATCATATTCAGTAAAGCATAAACTTTTCACTGATAACTCACATGACCAATCTTGCATAAAATACATCATAATTATGCCAGAATCATATCCTAATAATATCTCTATGAAGAATATGGGGTGCAGTACCGCAGACAGCACATGCACAAACTCTCACTGACATCAATGGCCTTTCAGTGCAGAGCAGTATGTCACTCAAGCTTCACTGTGGAGATCTGAGAGCAGAATTTTGAACCCATTGATGTTCATGCAGGTGCAGAGTGATCTGCATCTTTATCAGTCAATCACTTGGGGGAGAAAATGGCATTTGTTTGATAAATACTATAATATCTTTTACAAAAGATCCCACAATGATTGTTTCTCTGGTACCCTGATTATACATGCTGCTTTAGAGTAGTAAAAATATACAAACAGGGTTGCTATCTAACACTCCTGGACAGTATCTTAGGTATATATATATATATATATATATATATGGATAGTTTGTCTCATCTTTTGTAAGATGTAGGTATTTATGAAAACTGATGTTTCAAGTAGTGGATTAAAGCTCAAAATTCAGGGACGACTGGATCCTGGGTTTTGGTTCACCCCATTATAGAGATATGTGCCAGTGCAAAGTCTGGGTTCCATTTAGATTCTTTAACCACCCTACCACCACCAAAAGTATGTTGGAGAGCATTCAGGTCTGGGGTTTGAGTTCTCTATATTAAAGAGAAATTCAGATCTGTATCTGGGTTCAGAAATCTACTCCCCATTCAATCCCAAAGATCAGGTGAGTTTGGATCTGGGTTTTGTTTAGCGCCCATCTCTAGTTTAAATGTCCCTGCAGTCTTATGCAGAAAAAATTCTCTAGCTATCTAAGCTACTATGGGGATAGCAATACTGCACTTTTCTTGTAGTGATATAGCAAATGCCGAATCATTTAGGGGTTTGAATCCATCTCTTTATGTAGAGATGACACTTTTACTTCCCTTTTTATGACCAACCAGATCTTTATCTAGAACCATCAAGAAACGTAAATAAAAGGGAAGAGAATTGTGAAGTGGAAGAAAATCAGTATTTTTCAGACAGAACTCTTTTAAATAATAGGTTTTAAACATTGCCTGTGAATTCATTCAGTGAGTGACCACTGAAACAGAAGAACTCAACTCTGTATCTGCCCAGGGCTTTTTCCTGCTGCAATAGTTTCTGAGCAAATTCCTACCTAGAATCTACATGAGATCTCTGGAATCAGGAGTATTTGAAGGAAGAATCCTCTTGTGAGGGAGGGATTCTGGATTAAATTGTTGGCTCTGACACTGGCTTCCTGTATGGCCTTGAGCAAGTCAGTTAATCTCTGTGGTTCTGTTCCCCTTCTGTAAAATGGGGATAATAGTACAATACTTCCTTGTCCCACTCTTTTGTCTGTCTTGTCCATTTAGAATGTAAGTGTATTGGGCAGGGACTGACTCTTCCTGTGCATGTGTGGTGCCTAGCACAATGGTGTCTCAATCTTTATTTGGGCCTGTAGCTGCTACAGAAACAAGTGAGCCTTAAATATTTGTAGAAGGAAGAGTTTTAGTCTTTAGTTAATCATTCCTTTTCTCCTTACTGGAGTACATGCTAACTGGTAATTTTGCTGTAGGACAATAAATATGGTCATCTTGGGTTTTTTTGCCTTCATATTATTGACAGCAGATGGAGCTCTCTCTTCATCTATTCATGTGTGCTTTAATGTCCGTACTCTTACAAATTCTACTGTTGTAATTACTCTGTCAGCACCTGCTACTGCTGCTCCATGTACTGTATCTTGCCAGTTTGACATCATTCCCCAGCACTAAAACTTGTAGGGGGGGAAAATTGACCCAGAACAGCTTCACCTTTCCCTTCCCTTCTAGTAAATATTGTGCAATCGTCTTGCTTTCTGATATATTTTTAACTTCTAACAAGGGTTAGAGGGAATCCAATGCCAATTTCTCTTGTCTTTTTCTAATCATGGTTTTATTTTTGTGGCAACACAAGGACTCAAAAGTCCCTAACTAAATCTGAAGAGAAATTGTCTATTTTCAGTGGAGTATGAAGCAGGTATTATCAAGAAGATTTTGAAGGGAAGATGGTTTTGTGGTTAAGGCACAGAATTGGAAGTCAAGAGATCTGGCCCCAAATCTCAGTTGGCATAAATCAGCATAGCTCCACTGAAGTCATCTCACACCAGCTGAGAACCAGCTCCTGGTCAGTCCTGCCACAGACTTCCTATGTGACAATGGTAAAGTCACCTTAACTCTTCTGTACCTCAGTTTCTCCATCTGTAAAATGAGATAACTATGTCATAAAGGTGCTCTGAGGTTAACATTTGGAAAACGCTTTCATATATGAAATGCTGAGTGTTGATCACAGCCATGAAATCAGTCTGTGCATGATACTTAGCTTTCCCTCCTCCCCACTCAGCCTGAGACTTATTTACATCCCTATGTAAACAGGTGGAATATAAAGGAAATAGATGTTTGTTTCTCTTGCTGCTCCACCCTTCATGTATTACTTGGGGCCCTGATTCTGCAACTGACTACAGGGGAGCTTTATGTGGTCATAATAGTCAGCCCATGGTCTATCAATGGCAGGATCAGAGCCTTAGACGGGACCATAACTCCATTTGTTTGTGGCAACTCAGAGTCTCATCCCTTAGGTTCTGTTGCTGGGGATGTTACTAACTCGTTTTAAATCCCTGGTCACTTCAGGCACCCACGTGTGAGAATGTTTAACCAAAGCCAGAGATGCTGAGTATGTAAAAATCCAACTGAATCTCAGTTCCTCTGAAAATCAGGCCTCTTATGTAGGTGTCTCCTTGTGGGTTTAGGTAAGTAACTTTAGGCACCTACATTAGAAAATGTTACCCTTAAAATCAGTGCACCTAAAACTATCTGCAAAATGATATAATCTCTATCTCCTGCTGTAGTCAGGGATAGTAGACACTGCTAGGCTCTATGCTCTGAAAGAGAGAAGCAAAAGCCAAGGAATCCCTTTGGGGAAAGAAACTGTTAGATTCCAAAACAGGAGAAACCATCAACCTCCCTCTGCTTCAGAGACTGAGGAGCCCCTACAGCTGGAAGCAGAGAGGAGGGATACCTCCTCACAGCAGGAAAAAGAGATCTTGTCTGTTAGAGAACCTAGGTTTGGTGTGTGATGTTGCACCCCATAATACTTTACAGAAGTATGCTTATGAGTGTAAATATGACATAACTGGAATATGTTTTATGCTAGATATGCCATGTAACAACTTGGCAAAGGTTATGATCTACTGAATATATTCATCCTATTTGTATGCATGTATCATTTTTATATCTGAAGTTATGAGCGTTAGCTCTATGCTTGTATTTAAAGTATTTGCTGTAGGAGGCACATAAGACATATTTGGTCAACATAGTGTGAAGGGACTATTCAAGTAATTGGGAGTACTTAACTAACAATGGACTTTGGGCGATGCCAATCCACATCTGAACTTTCCTGGGAACGTTCAAACTAACATGTAAACAAGGTGTTGGCCTGCAAAATGCTGAATCATTCATAGCATAGGCTGTTATCTCCCCTTCTATTAACAATGGTACTCATAATGGCACTCTAGAATAGCATACATCTATTCAGGTAAGGACTCATAGACCATTGTTTCAGAGTAGCAGCCGTGTTAGTCTGTATCCGCAAGAAGAACAGGAGTACTTGTGGCACCTTAGAGACTAACAAATTTATTAGAGCATAAGCTTTCGTGGGCTACAGCCCACTTCATCGGATGCATAGAATGGAACGTAGAGTAAGAAGATATATATACATATAGAGAAGGTGGAAGCTGCCATACAAACTGTAAGAGGCTAATTAATTAAGATGAGCTATTATCAGCAGGAGAAAAAAACTTTTGTAGTGATAATCAAGATGGCCCATTTAGACATTTGACAAGACGGTGTGAGGATACTTAACTTAGGGCAATAGATTCAATATGTGTAATGACCCAGCCACTCCCAGTCTCTGTTCAAACCCAAGTTAATGGTATCTAGTTTGCATATTAATTCAAGCTCAGCAGTTTCTCATTGGAGTCCGTTTTTGAACCTTTTCTGTTGCAAAATTGCCACCCTTAAGTCTTTTACTGAGTGGCCAGAGAGGTTGAAGTGTTCTCCTACCGGTTTTTGAATGTTATGATTCCTGATATCAGATTTGTGCCCACGGGGAAAAATTAGTGGGTGCTCTGCACCCACTGGCAGCCAAGCATGTCTGGTTCAACAAGGCAGGGTCCTGAAGTCCCAAGCTGGCCGAGAAAATGGGCTCAGAAGTAGACTTAGCACATCAGGTGGCAGTCCCAAGGGGGTCTCTGTGACCCAGCCCATCACATGGTGTGCAGGGGGGAATGAGAGAGAGACACACACAGTCTCCCTCAATAGCTGAGGATGAAGAGCTGCCCACATGCGGGAGATCTCTTGTTTCCAGTACTTGGGAAGTTGTGAATGGAAATCTTCTTGTCATTCAAACCTGGAGAACAGGCGAGAGAGTGGATAACTCTCTTCCCTCCTCCCAGCTGCCAGGACAGCTCCAAATGCAGAGAAGCGATGTGGCTTTGCAAAAAGGGTGTAGCTTGATGGCAGTGATGAGGGTGTACGTTTATTATAGGCCTTGCTTTGCTCTGCTGAAAAGGTAGGACTAGGAGGTGGAGAATAGTAAACACTTTGTCTTAGCAGGACTCCAAAAGGAATTCCAGTTGAGCTTTCATCCCCATTCTCCCGGTTCCCCCGCCCAGGGCAGGTTGAGGGTCTGTGGCTCCCCACAGCTGCCCGGGCAGCTCTTACCATGGCCCAGCTGCAGCTCTCCGGCCCTGGTCCCAGGCCAAGCTGGAAGCCAGAGCCGGGTCAGGGTAAGAGCCACATGGGCATCTGAGGGGAGCCGCAGACCCTCCACCTGCCCTGCGTGGAGGGCCCAGGGGTGGACATGGGCCAGGGGCTTCTCTCCTCCCCTCCCCCTAGCAGGATGAGGGGCCCGGACTCCCCAGCCAGGCTCCAGCTTCTGGCTTGGCCAAGGGGCGGAGCCTCGGAAGAAAGAGGAGGGGCAGGGGCAAGGCCACAGAGAGAAGAATCTGTCATCCCGCCCCTTATCCTTACTTCTTTTGTAAAGTGGCATGCACACACAGGGTCATCCCTAGCTATTTTGGTGCCCTCCGCAGCCCCTCCGCGGGGGGGCTGTGTGGGGCCCAGGCCTCCGCGGGGGTGGGGGATTGCGGAGGGCTGGCCCCAGGCCTCCGCGGGGGGGACTGTGTGGGGCCCCGCCCCAGGCCTCCGCGGGGGGCTGGTCCCAGGCCTCCGTGGAGTACAGGGGCTGGCCACTTCCTATGGGAAGTGGAGTGACCTGGCCCCAGCCTGCCCCGCTTCCTTGGCTCCCAGCCGTGCCACCACCGAGGGCTGGGGGGCAATTCCCCCATCCCTGAAAGCCGCAGGAAGTAGCCAGGCCCCGTCCCACATGGAGGCCTGGGGCCAGCTCTCCCTGCTCCCGCCCGTGGAGGCCTGGGGCCCCAGGCTGCTCTGCTCCCCTGGCTCCCAGACGTGGGGGGAGGGAGGAACCGCCCCCCAGCACTCGCCGGTGGTGCGGCTGGGAGCCAGGGGAGCAGAGCAGCCTGGGACCAGGTCACTCTACTTACCACGCGGTAAGTGCAGGGTCCGGCCTCGCTGCAGTCTTCAGGGGAGTGAGGGCGGGAAGAGGCAGGGCTGTGGCAGACCAGGGGCAGGGGCCTGGGGAAGAGCCGGAGCAGGGGCTGGAGCAGCATGCAGCTGCACAGGACACCAGGAAATTAAACACATCCCTAACTTTAAACATGTAACCTAGTCCCATTGACTTAAATGGGAAAGGTCATATGCTTAAATTAGGCATGTATTTAAGTAACTTGCTGAATTGGTGCTATATGTGGTGCTATATAAGCATTATTTTGTTATTTTTGTTATTTTTTCCAATTGATGTATTAATTGTGTTCTGTGGATTAGCCTGGCAATGTGTTGTTCAGTTTTCTGAATGTGGGACCCAATCCTATAACTGGTTCTGTCCAGGCACAGGGGTCTTCTCCACTTGGGTCCAGTTGTGGGATCAGAGCTTTGATTCTGGTTGAATTAAGGGCTGAGTAAAGACTCCATGATTCAACCTTTAATGAATATGAGCAAACACTGAAGAAATTAAATACTTCAGACAAGTGAAAATTAACAGTTCTTTATTCACAGATTTAATCCTATATGGAAAGCTGCCTCTGTGCTTATAAGATAAGGGTTGCTAGCAGCTGAGAGAGCCTAGAGAAAGATCATTCATATTAGTGATGTGTGTATGTATTTTTACTACCTTTTTCTCAGCTGTTCATCTTTTTAATACTCCTGCCCTTCAGCTTGAGAACCCATGCCCTAAATGCTATCACATAAATGATATATGACTTGCACCTGAGTCCTATCACCTACCTAGCTACTCGATGCTCAGACCCCTTCAGATGTGCATAGCTAACTCATAAATATACCAGCAAAGTATGGGGATAAAAAATCAGCATTTAGGGCCAGACTGATCCATATAGCCCCTGAGGAAAGAGTATTCTCAGGCACATCACACATAGAAATGGAGACTTATGGCACCAGAGACAGAAGAATGATTGATTCTTGTTTCCCTTGCATCCACATTCCTAGATAGCTGATTTCACTCTCCCTAGCCCTCCCTCAAGTTACCCAAATGGTGTCTAGCCATAACAAAGAGTAGGAAAAGTAGCTGGAAAATATGGGGCCTGATTCTCCACAGCTTTACTCCAGTCATACATCAGTGTAACTTCATTGTTTTCAGTGGAATCACACTTGTGTAAAACTAATGGAGACAGAGTGGAGAATCAGGCCCATCCTGTAAATATGAGTAAACAATTCAAAGTTATTAACAAAGAAGAAAATGATTAACAAATTGCTATCGATCACCCTGATATCTCTGGGATAAGATATTAACCTTTCTCTCAAATGAGTGGGAGGAGATAGATTAAAGTGAATCATGCCAGTGGGCTGAGGGAGAGATGTCAGCTGGATCAGCTTAGTATCAGGTGTCCAGAAAAGCAATCAAACCAGGGAAAGCAAGGGCAAAAATCACAGATGATAAAATCATTATATACTGAACCAAGTAAATTTATGAGAGAGAGCTACAGTATCCAGAAGTGAGATCATATACTTACCACACAACTGCAGGGAGAAAAACATATATTGATGTCATGTGATCCCTAGTTGTCCACCCCCACTTGGAGATGACAGATAAACTTTAAGGGAAGTTCACAGCATTCCTCCTCAGCAGTGTCCTTCACTCTGTAATATGGATAGCTGACTGGAGATAACTTGCGGAAAAGAGAGAAAGTTCTAAAGAGAAGGAAGTAGACATGGTGTGTATCTGCAAAGCTGTGTGGTCGCATACACCCAGGAAAACTATAAAAGAGGCATGGACAAATTAATGCTGCTGAATCAGCATTAACTTCATTATTTTTCTCCCCAACACGTCTGACCCACATACTTCAAGGGGTCTTCCACAGGCACCAACTCATGAAGTCCTTGGCTCCATATCTCTGAAGAGTCTGGATGAGGGTCACAAGGGGTAGGGAGTCTGTGCAAAAGCAGAGCACCTCTGCTGATCTTGGGGACCTGCTGACTTTTTTGGGGGACAGATGCTCCTGTTATTTCTGGGGCTAGGGGAAAGACAAGTCCTGTTTCCTCCCTCCATTACCCCTAAAGGAATTATGCTTGGGAAGAATGCATACAAAACCTCACAGAGGGTCTGATTCTGTACCCATTGGGGTCAGTTGTAAAGCTCCTATTGACTTAAATGATGCAAGTTCAGGCCTGGAGTTCTAATCCAATATTTGGGTAACTCTCACAGAGGGACAGTATGACCCATTTGTTGATATAATCTTTGACATGATGTTTTTCACCTCCCATCCTTCAGCTGTAAGATTCAGTGAAAGAACTTTGACTATGTGTTCTTCCATTTCTGTGTCCACTGTTCCTATTAAAACATCTAACAGAACAACCAGCTCTTTAGGGTAAGGCCAGTATTACTCCTGTGCATGGATGGACCGTGTTTGGTGCATGGTGAGCACTTCCAGAATACAAATCTAATATTCACACAGCATCGCTACCAAGAACAGCATCACCATACAATAAACGTGCACTCTTACGTCAAACCTGCTACTCATTGCCAAGGAGCAAACTTTAGCTTGTATATGTGGCCCCCAGGACTGCTCAGTGCTGGTAAGTTCAAAGCCAGGCCTGGCTGTCTCCCATAAAATCATGGGCCCAATCCCACTGAAGTCAAAAGGAATCTTGCCATTGACTTTAGTGGACATTAGATTGGTCCCTTTAAGGGTTTCTGGAACCTCTCAAATCCTCTTGGACCATCCAGGCCACTACAAAGCTTTTAAGATGAAAACACAATGAATATCTATTCTTAGAAACTAGGTCCCGTGAGAAATAGCCATGTCAATACGTTGCTACAGCAACAGCTTCAGATTTTCCAAATGTGCACATCAATACATACTAATTTCCACAATTTGATTATGAAAGCAGCAACATTATTCTCCAGGGAATGAAAAAAGAAACTTCCAGAGACATAATAAGGAAGTATTTCATGAGTAACCTGCTCTCTCTCCTAAGCATAATGAATTGTATCCTGGAAACAGACTCAGTAACAAAACTAAACAAATGTATACAGATCTTTGAATGGAGAAAACTATGAATATCTGACTGGCAAAAGTCCTAAAAGAAGGTGCCCTAAGTTAGTGATCCAGGGGATTTCACAGTCTGAAACAATATCACCTTCTACCTATGATAGAAGAATATATGGGACAGAATCAGGGCTAACCTTTCAGTGCACAATTGCATATGCCTTATCACAGTTATGCACTCCATTGTTGATCAACCCCTGCATATGACAAGATCATCTTGCTGGGAGACTTTAATGCTAGAGTTGGTAGAGACAGCAGTGGCTGGAGAGGTGTGATTGGACGACATGGAGTGGGAAGGATGAACAACAGTGGACTTCTCTTCTTGGGTAAATGTGAAGAACACACTCTGCTCATCACTAACACCATCTTTAAGCAAAATGATAAATATAAAATGACATGGATGCGCCCATGGTCCAAACAATGGCACCTGATCAACTGTCACTCGCCAACAAGATATCTGCAATGTCAGAATTACCAGAGCCATGCGTGGTGCAGAATGCTGGACAGACCAAAGATTGGTAAGAGCAGTGCTCAGCCTGCATCTAGTCCCTTCACAGCGCAGGCGCCCCATGCTCAATAGAACAGCCTTCAACATAGCAAAGCTCAAGTGCACCAACTATCAGGTGCAGTTTCAGCAGTCACTTGATGACAAGCTTTTTTCATGCCCACTAATCACTGGCAACCCAACAAAAAAATGAAACCAGTTCAAACATGAGATTATTGACACAGCTAAATCAGTGCTGGGACCAAAGAAAAGGGTACACCAGGGTTGGTTCAATGAGAACAACAAGGACATTTCCAAACTCTTAAGTGACAAGCAGAAAGCGTTTGTTGAATGGCAGAATGAACTCACTTCCGTCTCAAAGAAAGATAGGTTTAAGTGCTGGGCAAAAGGTTGCTGGTTCAGCCCTCCATCATGCCAGCTCCCATTTAGGGGAATAAATTAGAGCTGGCTGGGGATAACCTGGCCCTAATTGGGGAAGCAGAGACAGCTGCTGCCTAATTAGCCGGGGGCTGTATAAAGCCTCAGGGGAAGGAAGCCATGTGGGGAACAGAAAGAAAGGGAAAAGGTAGGGAGTGGAAGCAAGGAGGTACCCTCCCTGTAGATGGTGAAGGACCAACTGTGCATGGTCAAAGGGTGGTGGCAACAAGCCTATGAATAAACTGCACCAGTGGTTACTAACCTAGAGTCTCAGAGTGACATTGTGGACCTAGCAGAGGCAGGAGCCAAGGGGGCCCTGCTGCGCTCTGCTACATACCTACAGAGCAAGGCCCAGTCTGAACTTAGGAAAATGCAGGATGAGTGGTGTGAAAGGAAAGCTGCAGAAGTTCAGCATTACACAGATACAAACAATGCAGAGATGTTATTTGAGTCTCTCAAAGCAGTCTATGGACCATCTAAATCTGGCACAGCCCCCTTGAAGTCAGCAGATGGCACAACCCTCATCAAAGACAAGGAGGGAATCTTACAGAGATGAGCTGAACACTTCAGTAGTCTACTCAATAGACCATCCACAGTCAGTTGGTGTTTGATCATTTACCCGAGAAACCCATCAAAGAGGATCTCGACCTCCCTTCATCAGTTCAGGAAGTTATGAAAGCCATCAAACAATTGAACTCTGGTAAGGCATCTGGAAAGGATGGTATTCCAGCAGAATTGTGTAAAGTAGCAGGCCCCAAGGCTATTGAGGTGTTTCATGATATCTTGAGTAGCATTTGAGAGAATGAAATGTTGTGGCATTTCTTCTAAGATGCTATTATTGTATCACTGTTCAAAAACAAAGGCAGCAAAGCTGACTGCGGAAACTATGACGGCATTGCTCTCCTCTGTACAGGAGGGAAAATACTTGCTCACATTCTGTTGAACAGACTCATTGCAAATATATCTGTGGAGAATCTGCCAGAAGCACAGTGTGGTTTCAGGCCAGATTGTAGTATTATGGACATGAACTTTATCATAAGGCAAGTCCAGGAAAAATGTTTAGAGCAGAACATGGACCTGTAAGCAGTTTTCATTGATTTGACCAAAGCTTTTGATACGGTAAGCAGAGAGGGTCTATGGGATATTCTGCATAAACTGGGCTGCTCAAAAAGGTTCATACAAATCATCCGTCTGTTCCATGACCGCATGACAGAGCAAGTGCTCGCCAGTGGTGACTTTTCTGATGCATTCAAAATCTTGAATGGAGTGAAGCAAGACAGCGTACTTGTGTGATGAGTTGGATCACAGAAACCCCCTGGGGGTTGCCACCTAATGTGCCAAGACTACTTCTGCCCCTGCTTTCCCTGCCAGCCTGGGAATCCAGCACCCTGTTTTGATTAGCCAGACACGCCCGTCTGCTCCAACGCAGACCCCAGGGTCTGAACTACGTCCCCTAACAGCTGTAGGCTTAATTGAAAGCAATTTAGGAAGTGTTCCTGGCCTTGACACTCAGATGCCCAACTCCCAATGGAGTCCAAACCCTAAATAAATCCATTTTACCCTGTATAAAGCTTATGCAGGGTAAATTCCTAAGTTGTTCGCCCTCTATAACACTGATAGAGAGATATACACAGCTTCCCCCCTCCCCTCCCCCCGCCAGTATTAATACATACTCTGGGTTAATTAATAAGTAAAAAGTTATTTTATTAAATACAGAAAGTAGGATTTAAGTGGTTCCAAGTAGTAACAGACAGAACAAAGTGAATTACCAAGCAAAATAAAACAAAACACGCAAGTCTAAGTCTAGTACAGTAATAAAAATTGAATACAGATAAAATCTCACCCTTAGAGATGTTTCAATAAGTTTCTTTCGCAGACCGGACACCTTTCTAATCTGGGCACAATCCTTTCCCCTGGGACAGCCCTTGTTCCAGCTCAGGTGGTAGCTAGGGGATTCCTCATGATGGCTGCCCACTTTGTTCTGTTCCACCCCCTTATATGGCTTTGGCACAAGGCGGGAACCCTTTGTCTCTCTGGGTCTCTTCCCGCCCCCCGAAAATGGAAAAGCACCAGGTTAAAGATGGATTTCAGTACCAGGTGACATGGTCACATTTCCTGTGAAACTCCAAGCCTTCATTCCTTCCAGCCTGACTCACAGGAAGGCCTGCCTGCAAACAGAGCCATCCACAGTCAGTTGTCCTGGTTGATGGGAGCCATCAAGATTCCCAACCACCATTAATGGCCCACACTTTGCATAATTATAATAGGCCCTCAGAGTTATATTTCATATTTCTAGTTTCAGGTACAAGAGTGATACATTTATACAAAGAGTATGACCACACTCAGTAGATTATAAGCTTTGTAATAATACCTTACAAGAGACCTTTTGCATGAAGCATATTCCAGTTACATTATAGTCACATTCATCAGCATATTTTCATAAAATCATGTAGAGTGCAACCTCAAACTTGCTCCAGTGCTGTTCAACTTGTTCTTTGCCTGTGTCCTCAGCCATGCCACAAGGGACTTGGATCAGGGGATATACATCTGCTACCGACTTGTTGGCTCCCTCTTTGATCTTCAGAGACTCAGTATTAAGACCAAGACACTGGAGAGACTTCTCGTCAAGGCACTTTTCAGAGATGACTGCACCTTGATGGCCCATAGACATGACAACCTTCAGGTCATCGTTGATAGATTTTTCTGAAGCATCCCAGCTCTTTGGCCTCACCCTCAGTCTTGGGAAGACAGAGGTTTTGTTCCAACCAGCACCTCCTTCCTGTGCCAGCCAGAGACAAAGACACAGTAAGAGGACACTTTTTATTTAAGCCAGCCAACGTTCACAGCACAGCCACACTCCTCTCCAGACTGCTTCTCAGCAGTGCCCTCTGCCTGGGGAAGGTGCCAGGGAGCAATCTGGAGGTGGGAAGAGTTGTGAGTGTTGTGAGTGGGGAATTGATTGATTTGTTAATGTTTAGTACTTATTAGCTACTCCTAACCCTTTCCTCTACCAGATGCTATTTTCTTGCTCCCAGTAAAGCTCCTCTTTGTTATGTTGTTGTACCGTGATGCACCCAAAAACTTATGTTGATGTACTTACTGTTACTGGATCTTATAGTGCTTGCCCTTTAGTAGCGTTATAATTTTCCAAGGGACAGGATACATTGTATCTCAGGCATGGTGAGGAGTCACCTTTGATGGACACATCAGGTGTTAGAAAAAGCACCTGTGACCCAACCCCTGTGAGGAGATGGGAGAAGCCACTACAAATAGCAAGCACTAGGGAGGAGGCTTGACCCACCCCTGGGGGTGATGGGCTACAGGTCTCTGAGTGCCTAAGTCTTTAATAAAAAGAACGAGGAGTACTTGTGGCACCGTAGAGACTAACAAATTTATTTGAGCATAAGCTTTCGTGGGCTAAAACCCACTTCATCAGATGCATGCAGGGGAAAATACAGTAGGAAGATATGTATAGATAGATAGATATACACAGACAACATGAAAAAAGATGGGTGTTGCCATACCCACTATAACGAGAGTGATCAGTTAAGGTGAGCTATTATCAGCAGGAGAAAAAAAACCTTTTGTAGTGATATCAGGATGGCCCACTACCAATGTGATATATACCATCATGTGCCAGCAATGCCCCTCTGCCATGTACATTGGCCAAACCAGACAGTCTCTTTGTAAAAGAATAAATGGACACAAATCAGACGTCAAGAATTATAACATTCAAAAACCAGTCGGAGAACACTTCAATCTCCCTGGTCACTCAATTACAGACCTAAAAGTGACAATACTACAACAAAAAAACTTCAAAAACAGACTCCAATGAGAAACTGCTGAATTGGAATTAATTTGCAAACTGGACACTATTAAATTAGGCTTGAATAAAGACTGGGAGTGGATGGGTCATTACACAAGGTAAAACTATTTCCCTATGCTTATTTTTCCCCCTACTGTTACTCACACTTTCTTGTCAACTGCTGGAAATGGGCCATCCTGATATCACTACAAAAGGTTTTTTTTTTCTCCTGCTGGTAATAGCTCACCTTAACTGATCACTCTCGTTATAGTGGGTATGGCAACACCCATTTTTTCATGTTGTCTGTGTGTGTGTATATATATATATAATCTTTCTACTGTATTTTCCACTGCATGCATCCGATGAAGTGGGTTTTAGTCCACAAAAGCTTATGCTCAAATAAATTGGTTAGTCTCTAAGGTACCACAAGTACTCCTTTTCTTTTTGCGAATACAGACTAACACGGCTACCACTCTAAGTCTTTAATGTATTTGTCTTCTTATAACAGGGTTTAAAAGAGAACTGGATAAATTCATGGAGGTTACATCCATTAATGGCTATTAGCCAGGATGGGTAGGGAATGGTGTCCCTAGCCTCTGTTTGTCAGAGGGTGGAGATGGGTGCCAGGAGAGAGATCACTTGATCATTAGCTGTTAGGTTCACTCCCTCTGGGGCATCTGGCATTGGCCACTGTCAGTAAACAGGATATTGGGCTGGATGGACCTTTGGTCTGACCCAGTATGGCCATTCTTATGTTCTCAAACTTCCCTGAGAAGTGGGGAAGTACTACTGTCCCATTTTACAGAAGGTTTACTGAGGCACATCATGACTTCCCTGAGGTCACACAGGAAGTCTCTGGAGGAGTAGAAAATTGAAGCCAGATCTCCCAAGTTCCAGGCAAGTGCCCTAACTACTGGAGCACCCTCTTCTGTACAGGTTCTTTTACCACATTTATCACTGAACCACCTGAGCACCTTTCAGTAGTGCATTAAATGACATGACTAACATGTGTCACATGTTTGTTTTCTCATCCTCTCCCCAGAGAGTCATGTGTATGCGCAGTGGAATGTTTTGGTTCTGGATTTTTTTACAAATATATGTATAATGTTAGAGAAGGCAAGGTCAATAAAATGCACCTCGCACTGAGAGTGGAAGGTGATGAGGTCTGTGATAGTCATTAGTTCTTGGGGGAGTTCATTCCACAGTCTTGGGCTGGTCCCAAGAGAGCTCCTGCACAGATGAGTTTTATCCAGGGCCGTCCCTAGCTATTATGGGGCCCTACGCAGCCCCTCTCCCGTGGGGGGAGGGAGGGCAGGCCTCCGCAGGGGGGACTGGCCCCAGGTCTCTGTGGGAGGTGCGGGCTTGGGGGGCAGGGGGGAACCACCCCCCAGCACTCACCAGCAGCGCGGCTGGGGCCGGATCGCTGCACTTCCCGCCAACAGTGAGTGCAGGCCCGGCCCTGCTGCTGTCCTCAGGGGAGTTAGGGTGGGCTCTTGCGGAGCAGGGGCAGGAAGAGGCAGGGTGGAGGCAGAGCAGGGGTGGGGGCCATGGGAAATCGTATCATGAAATTACTGTCATGGAAAGTGTGTGTATGTGTATGACGTATATGTATATATAATATAGGAATATATGTGAATCTCCCACGAGTTAACAGGGTTGTCATGTCTCTGCCGGGCCAGAGATAATGGTGAATAATCGGCACTAAAACACCTTGGGACAATAGGTTTGCTCAATCTGGGAGAAGACACTTCCTTCTCTTGTCTAAGGGGTGGGGGATTTGGGAGTAATGGAAAACTAGCAAAAGGCAGATGAAAGAAGCAGGTGACTCCAGTAGGAGGAACTGAGAGAGATGGCCATCTTGCACCAGATGAGGGAGGCTGTTGCAGGGCCAGTGTCTGCAATGGGGTGGAGGATCCTGCCTGCCTGACAGAACACTGATTTCCCAAGGGAAGGTGAGCTAATGAAGGACATTCTGTTTTGAGATGCTGTGTTTTGCGTGATCTGAACTCTCCTGTGCTTTCCATGATTAAATATAAAGAACACAGAGGTGTGTGTGCATGAGAGAGACTGCTTCACAACTACTGAATGCCCATAGGGGAGTTAAACTGTAAATCAGAAGCTACACACCTTTGGGGTGGTATGGGAGAGGAGTATTTTGAGTACTAGGGAGTCTGAAGGATCAGTGCTCCACCCAGGGACTAGGCAGCTGGAAAGTGGGTTCCAACACTGGGGCCAGGATGCCATATGGTAAGTGTCCACCCTGAGGGTGCCTAGTGACCAAAAGATTGGAGCAGTGAATGGACTCCATTCAGGTTCCAGGAGCTTAAGACACCCTTGGGAATCCAAAGCCAAGAGGCTTGGATTCCCCTCGCAGCAGTCCTAGTGTGTGGACAGGCAGAGGAGTTGCTAGTGTCAGCGACGGCTGCTGTGTTAGAGTTTACCATTCGTGCATAACCCAGAAACATGGCTAAAATATGGATTGAAGATACATACTGAATTGACCAAGTGTGGGTGAGTAGCTTCAACCAGAGGAGATTGCACCATGGCTATAAACTCGTCAAAATTCTTTCCTCTCTTCATCAGCATCAGCTCTGTCTTGCTCGGGTTAATCTTCAACTAGCTATTCTTCATCCATATGGAAATCTCACCCAAGCACCATGTCGGTGGTAGTAGTATGGTCATAGTTAGTGATGGATGGGTACAGTTGTGTGTCATCTGTATATTGCTGGCACTTGAGTCTATGTCATCTTACCAGTTTACCTACTGACTGCATGTAGATGTTGACTAGGACCAGAGAGAGAATTGATCATTGTTGGACTTCACAAGTGAGGGATCTAGGAGTGGAAATACAGCTTCCCATCACTACTTGTGCATTACCCTGAACCTCTACCATCTTTCTCAGGCTAGAGAGCAGTATTTCATGGTCACCACTTGCAAATGCTGCAGAGGTGTTGAGGAGGTTGAGAATGGATGCCTGCCCTCTGCATTGACTGCAGGAGATCATCCATTAGTAGCACTTAAAGTGGTTTCTGTCCCATGTCCTTGCAATCTGTGCCAGGTTTAGGATAATAGCTTCAAATAGATGAGATTGAAGTGACCTTTGGGTAGCTTCTCTGACCTTGCTCAGGAATGGAAGGTTCGATACTAGGTTGTAGTTGGCTAGTACAGATATATCCAAGATGAGTTTCTTCAGTGTTGGTCAGGACAAGCCATTAAAACAACAACAAAAGAAAATAATAATTCCCCAAAGGTATGCAAGAGACTGGGAATGGAAATAATACACATGCCTGGAGATCAGAACCTACTGTTATTTCAGAATTTGGTTCCTATGGAGACATTTAGAAATGCAAGAAAAATCCAATCTCATCCTATTATCTTACTCTCTAAAGATTTCAGCTTCTCCATTACCCAAGTGATTGCCTGACAATGATGTACCAATTGTCTAAACAAAGACAACTAGTCACCCAACAGTCAGCTGCTCAGTTACACATGTCTACAAGGTTGTGGAGAATTCTGTCAAGAATACAGAAGTTCATGGGCCTGTAGTAAGCTATTGTCATATGTGACAGAGCCAAAAGGCTATACTCCTTCGCTGTTTTCAGTCTGAATCCATTAACAGGGCCGCAAGGAGGCATGGAGATGGAGGGAATAAGTGGCTTTCCATGATAAATACACAGCGTTGTCTTAAACTACTGTTGCGTGAGAGAAAGAATGAAAGGAAATGTTAATTGCACACAAGAAGAGATTACTCTGAAAGCAACTCCTTGAAGAGTGTGTAAAATATTTCCTGGTGGATTATTATAAGCCTGTTCGAAAACAGATGCTTGATTTTAGGGTTACTTGTTTGGCTTATAAAATATGGAGAAGAATCTTGCCTCTAATTTAGTACATTAGACTGTCCTGTGCTGATTAGTTTGAGAGTCAAATGATTAGCAAGACAGAAAACATAAAGACTTGCACGTCTGAAAACTCAAGCCTAAGCATATTTATTGCTTTTAAAGGGGCAATGCCAGGTTAAAGTATCTAGTTAAAAAACATAAATGTCCTTTTATCCTAATAGATTAGTGATAGGGAAATAATTCTAAATAGCTAATTTACTTTGCTCCATTTTGGCTGTTTGTTTACTTTATACCTCTCTCAGTTTGGATAACAAGAAGAGACTAGTCACTTTCATATTTTGTTTTTAGTGGTGTAGCCAAGTTGGTCTTCATTTATGAGACAAGGTAGATGAGGTCTTTTATTGGTCCAACTTTTGTTGACGGAGGGGACAAGCTTTCGCACTTCACAGAGCTCTTTGTCAGGTCAAAGAAGATCTGTGAAGCTCGAAAGCTTGTCTTTTCCACCAGCAGAAATCGGTTCAGTAAATGATATTGCCTTAGTTACCATGTCTCTCATTTTTGTGTTGTCAGTTTCACTTTCAGGGTTTCATGCACTAGCACAATACTGCAATGCCCAGGTTGTAGATACTGCAAGGGAATATTTTTATGTTTATCTAAAACTACCGCTTGCAAGTTTTTTTGTAAAAGGTTATTTTAAAAAATCACCTAAATTTGAGGTAATTTTTTTATCCTTTGAAGGGGAACCTTTACATAGAAATTCTTATGCTGTTTAAGATATTATCAAACTATCTTATGATTTGAAAATCTTCTTCCACAATAGCTTTCTCCTTAGAGAAGGCCTCCTAGCAATCACAAGGATGGCTCAAAGAAAAGGAGTACTTGTGGCACCTTAGAGACTAACCAATTTATTTGAGCATAAGCTTTCGTGAGCTACAGCTCACTTCATCGGATGCATCTTATGCTCAAGGCTGCTGGGGGCTGCGGGAAGCGGCAGCCGGCACATCCCTCGGCCCGCGCCACTTCCTGCAGCCCCCGTTGGCCTGGAACTGCGAACCGTGGCCAGTGGGAGCTGCAATCGGCCGAACCTGCAGACTCCCCTGACAGGCCACGTGCCAAAGGTTGCCGATCCCAGCTGTAAAGCAAATTCTCCCTACCAAGAGCAAATCCATGGGGATGAAGAAAAGAAAGTTCTCTTCAAACCATAGTGAGCAGCACTGGAGTGGCCTCTGCTTGGCTTGGCCTCTGCCCCCTTAGTAATCTTCCCTTCCCCCCCCGAGGATGGAATGATCCAATCTTCCACCTAGTAGCAGATCCCTGTGCCCTACCCCAGCCAGTTCCGTAGATGGCCATGGAAGAAACATTTGCAGATCTAGTTTCCCATTCCCTACACAGCCTCCCCCAATTATCACATTCTTCTGCAAAGTGAAAGTTTCTCCGTTGGAGGGGGGAAATTTTGCCTTTAAAATACAGATCTAATCCTATTGCCCCAGGTGAGAAGTCAAGAGGACGAATCATGTGAGCAAGGGTTTGCCAGCAAAGGCCCTAAATTTGATCAAACTGACTGCTACATCATAAATTACCTAATCTCTTGGCCTGTGACATGTTTTTAGAAACCACAGCTTCAGCTGGTGTGGGGTGGGAGAGGGGGGCCCTTTGAATCCCTCCCACCCAAAAACTATTACAACAGAACACCCTATTTTCTACTGCAGAATTTTAATTCCTCTACCAGAATGATTTTTTCCATCTTGGAAAGATATCACAGGCACTTTCTAGTGGAAGATTACTAGAAATATGGAGACTTGCTTTACTTTAGACTTCTTCCTGCCAGTATCAGACAGTAACCACTGATAGTTCTATATTAGAATGTGGGGTCGGGGAAGATGTGAATTTATCCCCTGAGTTGTCTATAGAGATTCTTTGTTTGAAAGTACCTAAATATGTTCCAAACATGCCATATGTGCTAAACAGTCACACCTGTGGTTTAAGCCCTTCCGAAGGAGATTCTCTCAACCAGTCCATGTCAACTAAATACATTCTTCAAGATCAGCTCCCTTTATTATGATAAACTTTCTCTGTGTGTGCTTAAATATATCTTAAAGTTTACTTTGTATCTTGAAACAGCACGAGGCCATCAGTGATACAATGCCATGACATCAGTGCTGAGATGTCAAAAATCTCTCCTAGTGTTTTCCACTGTCCTATAACCCAACAAGTCAAGTAGGCTAAGTGTTCTGAACCCAGCATCTAAATTAGCGACTGCAAGTTTTGCAAATACCACATTTATACATTACCACTGGCTTCATTTTCTCATATTCCTATATCAGTTAGGGCAGCATTGTAACAAAGTCCTTGTGGCACTTCTAATTTTTCAGTGTGGTAAGAATGTTGATAAGCACTTTGCAAACTGTACACATGGATCACTTAATTGCTAGGGCAAAACACAGCAACAGCTTAGGGCAGCTAGTGCAAAATACCTTTTCTAATAGAAACTGCAGGGGATTTTAGATAGGCTGAATATAATCTGAGCAGTACACCAAGGTTTAACATTAGGGCTGGTTGAAAATTTTCTGTTAATGATGCTTTCTTGGAAAAGTGGGGTTTTGACTAAATGAAATTTTCAGCAGAAAATGTCTCTGCTTTCCATGGAAAATTTAGACTTTCTAGTAATAGACTGAGAAACCAAAAAGGTTTTAGGTTTCCAGTTTTTCAGAAAAATGTTGAAATTTTCCATGGACAATTTTGATTAAAATAAGTTTTTGTTGAAATTTTTCCTGAGGGAGAGGGAAGAAACATTTTTCAACCAGGTCCATTTAACACATCCTTACTCTTGTGAAAAGTGTCATGGAATTTTTAATGATCTGAAGAAGTCAGAAACTCAGTTTTATACTTCAGCCAAACGCACTACAGTAACCCAGTGCCCCAGAATGCCACAATAGGGCATTGACTCCATATTGACTAAGCAAAGATTGCAATTGACTAGTAATAGTTTCTTGGGTTTCAGAGGTGCTTGACACCTACAACTTTCACTTAGTTCAAGGGGAGTTGGAGCGCTGAGCAACTTTGAAATAGCCGGTTATATGTTGCCAGTACTATTTCCTGTCACACACAGATCTTCCTGGGAGGTCTCACATCCACACTCTAGACCTCCTGAGCTTATACAAACTAGCAGAATCACTGCACAAGGTAGTATGGCAGCAGATTAATGGGTTCCCGATTCACAGTAAGTGTACACTCTCCATTAGAGACAGTGAAGCATTCATTTTTCTGTTGGGTGGATATCAGTACCCAGAAGGCAGGTAGGGTATGAAAAATGAGTATGTAATTGATGACATTTTTGGTTTTTAGCAATGGCCTACAAGAAGACTCAGTAATTCATTCCCTATTCCAGCCCTTGGTTCATTTGTGTCTGTGTTTTGATTTATAACTAGGTGAAATAACTAGGTTTTTAAGCGTTTAATCCTTTTTACTTTCATCCTAAATTAGTCCAAATGGTGTCCAGTTTAATAACCCTATAAATGGCTATGGAGGCTGTTTTATAGCTTTGTCCCTGAACTGTACTTCTAACTTCTCTACTACTGCGTGGGAAAAGTTTTTGTTGTTTGTTTGTTTTTTGAGAAAAATAGTGTTTGTTGTAAAGACCTATCCCTAAGTTTTCAAAATCAAAATTTTGTACCAATTTGATGCTTTTAAATTCTAAGGGCCTGATGTATATTGTTTTAAGGAGCCTCAATTTGGCATTTCATTTTGCATCCACTAAGTTGCAGATGCAAATAATTGCAGGCACAGTTTATGTCCTTGGGAAGTCTAAATACATGTCTTAAGAGCATGGTCAGATATTTGTACTTCTAAAAGGCAAATATTTGCACAAAATGGATGACCACTTCTAAAAATAAAGTCCTAACAGCACAAAGTATAGTGTAGCAACTATTCCAGAGTACACTGAATTTATCTCTAAAATACAACAGTTATTTTGTATAACTCTGTTTCTGCCTAACTTCTCATGCTCCTCTGCACAAAATTGATGAGGTACATGTCTAGACTACTACCTCCAAACCCAACTTTTGACAGTTTTACATTGTACATTTGAGAATATTATTTATTATAATAAATAATTATTATGTGAGTATAGAGTTCAAAGTACCAGTCAGTCCTAAACTTTTTAGGACTAAATTTCCACCCAGGGGCCCCATGCAGAGATTTTGGTACTGTGAAGGGGTGTACAAGGCCCTTTCAGGCCCCCTGCTGGAGGCCCTGAGGTCCTACCACACCCTTCCCCAGGATAGGAGCAGTAAAGGTAGGTAGAGCCCTGCACAGATACACAACGTGTATCCACATCCGATCAGCGATCCACAAAAATTATCTATGGATATCCGCATCCACGGATGTGGATATCTGCAGATATCCAGGGCCAGACTGACGCCCCAAGGCACAACCCCCTCTGGAGCCTGGTCGGGAGAGACACGCTGGCAGCTGTGTGGAGCCGCGGAGGACCTTCCAACTGCTGTGGGCAGGGGGCCTGACTAGCAGCCCCCTGCCCAGTGTTCCAGCCTCCCATCCAAGTCAGGTGGAGGGACCCAAGCTCCCCACTGCTGTCCCCACTTTTTCTGGCCAGTGGGGCGGCTCAGAGCCGCAGCCCAGCCACAGTAGGAGCCAGGCAGGCAGCCGCAGCAGACCTTCCACCTGCCCTGGGCGTGGGGTAGGAGCCCATGGCCCCTGTTCCTGCCCTCTAGGCCCTCCGCCCAGGGCAGCTGAAGGATCCGCACCGTGGTTCCTCACAGCTGCCCGCTCGCTTTTGCCATCAGAGCCTTGCGCGAATACCATATTTGTATCCACATCTGCAGAAATGGCCCACGGATATAAAGCGGATACCCACGGATTTGCAGGGCTCTAAAGGTGGGTCCTCCAGACTGCCTAGAAAGGCTCCACACAAGCAGCCAATCAGAGCCCAGCGGGGTCAGATAAAAGGAGGTACAGGGCCTGAGTGGGTCAGTTCCTGGCTTGGACCAGAGAGGTGAGACAGGGTGCTTTGGCCCAGGGGCATTTGAGGGGCTGCACTTGCTAAACCTGGGAGTGAGAGGAGCTGAGAGCCCTAGCCCTAAGTAATGGACAGAGACAAGAAGCCAGGTGGGAAAAGGCCCAGGGAGTGTAGCAGCAACCAAGTACAGTACATGACTGCTGTGTCTAGGGTTCCTGGGATCTGTAATAGTGGGTGGGCCTGAGTCCCCTCACCAGCCAGTTCTAGAATAGCTTAAACCTCAGAAAGGGACATGGCTAGCTTATAAGCCCAGGAAAAGGGGCTAGATTTAAAAGGGCCCAGAGACAAGTCTGAAGGCCCTGGTGAGAGTAGACTAGTAGTTCTGGCAGGACTCTTTACTAACCCCTGAGAAGGAGTAAGTTTCCTTTAGAAGCCTAAGCAGAGGGCTGGATTTAAAGGAGTAGCCCAAGAGGGGCTGAAGAGAGAACGTACCCTCAGGAAGGAGGGGCTGAGTCCAGCCTGAACAAGGGATTGGAAGACTTTTGTTTCGGTATGTTTTGGACTTGAATATCCCAAAGGGGGTTTCTTGATCCATTTAGACTGTGACTTGGATCACCATCTTGTAGTGGTGGAGAGACTTGCGTGTCTCAATGACCCCGAAAGCGATGCTGCCTGGAGTCATGTACTCCCTTAGGGCTTCCCATGGCAGAACGGTCTAGGGTGAGGTTCCAGACAAAGTGTGATCCAAGAAGTCCCTAACGGCAGAGCAGATGGAGGATAACTGCACAATGGAGGTGAAACTGTTGTGTAATGTTACAACAGTTGTGAAGGTGAATGAAGGCTGCAATAGATAGAGGATCTCCAATCATCATGGTGTCCATGCCATTGTTTTCAAGTCCTCTATCTGTCAAGCATAGTGTGGTGACTGTTGTGCACCAGTCTCCCCACTTTAAAAGAAGTCCTGCACAGAGATCTTCCAGTTTTGGGGAAAATAACATTTGCACAAGTCAGAAGTCTGGTGGTGAGTGGTGACGGGAACAGAACAGTGAAATCCGGACATTCTTAGTCACAGACCGACACACAGGCGGTGGGTGTGTGATACAGTCGTCTTGCTTGAGGATTGAGGCAGGTCGAGCATCTCGGCAGCTGCAGCCACGACTGAGCAGTCCTTTTTAGGATCCACTCTGCTCATCCCACATGGGGAGGGAGTTAGAAAAGGTACCCTAAAAATAGTCTTGCCTCTGTTTTTCCGGGCTGGATAGCTACATCCAGCAGGATCACCACCTCAGCGGCCAAAAATGTAAGAAATTTTTCAGCTTTGGAACTTGGAACGTATGTACCCTGACGGACAACTCAAATAGCGACTGACCAGAGCGACGTACAGCCATTATTGCTTGTGAATTGAGTCAGTTTAACATATATATTGCTGCTTTATCCGAAACTAGAAGAGCTGATGAAGGACACGTGAGGGAGGAGAAAGGAGAATACACCTACTTCTGGAAGAGAAAAATCTATAGATGAACCCTGATTGCATGAAGTGGGTTTTGCTATAAAGAACAAACTTGTAAGGTGCCTCTCTGAGGTACCAGTTGGCATCAATGAGCGGTTTATGACATTCCAATTGAGGCTCACCAAAAATCAACAGGCAACTATTGTGAGCACCTATGCACCAACACTGGAGGCTGATGAGAATTTAAAGGAAGATTTTTATTCTTAGTTGGAAACCATTTTATCGGAGACCCCTACAGAAGACAAGATCATCCTTCTGGGGGGGATTTCAATGCACATGTTGGCTGAGATCAGACCTGTGGAAAGGAACAATCGGGAAAGAAGGAGTTGGCAAAAGCAATTCAAATGGAATTCTGCTCCTGACCAAGTGTGCTGAACATGAACTTATTATTACGAATGCTCTTTTCTGACAAAATGAAAAGTTCAAAACATCTTGGAGTCACCCACAGTCAAAGCACTGGCATCTCCTCGACTACGTCATAGTTTGTGCCCGAGATTGTAGTGATGTACTTCTCACAAGAGCAATGACAAGTGCTGATGACTGTTGGACTGATCATCACCTTATTCGATCCACAATGAAAATTAAGATCGCTCCCAAATGGAGGCTGCAAAAGAAGAAGGTCAGGCGCAAGTTGAAGGTTCAAGATTTGAAGGACCTTATTAAGCATGACCACTTCCAAGCAGTCTTAGAAGAAAAGCTCCCATCAGAGTTTCCGGAAGAAATTGAGGAACATTGGAGCCCGTTGAAAGTAGTAATCCTCAGTGCATGTGAGGAAACCATAGGCTACCAAACCAGAAAACATCAGGACTGGTTTGATGAGAATGATGCTGAAATTGAGAAATTCATCAATGAGAAGAGAATGGCATTTCGTGCTTGGCAGAACAACTTAAATTGGTAATTGTGATGTTCCTCTCTGGTGTTGTTTGGACCAGTGATCTGCTAGGCCACTCCAATCCTTGACTCTGGGAGCCAGCCTTACCCTGCTCTGCCGCGAGAACCCCCACTCGTGGGCTGTTCATGCACAGCCTCTGGCTTGTAAGCTGATCCCAGCTGCTTGCAAGTGAATGACACTAGCCAATATCTCCAGTCCCAGACACACCCCTGGGAACCTCCATCTTGCAGTATCCAGTTACAGCCACTGGATGCTGCAAGTTTATGTAAATTCATCAATTTAACAAAGAAATTGATATATACCAGGCTTGTTCTCCCAAGGGGAGTCTCTGACACACTGCAAACCAAATGCACTGCTTCAGGTAGAATAAACAAACAGATTTATTAACTATAAAAGTAGATTTAAGTGATTATAAGTTAAACCATAACACGTCAGATTTGGTCAAATGAAATAAAAGCAAAACGCATTCTAAGCTGATCTTAACACTTTCAATGTCCTTACAAACTTAGATGCTTCTCACCACAGGCTGGCTCTTCAGCCAGGCTTTGATCAGTGGTTCAGTTGTTTGGTGGTGGTGGTGTCTGTAGATGAGAACTGGATAAATGCATGGAGGTTAAGTCCATTAATGGCTATTAGCCAGGATGGGTAAGGAATGGTGTCCCTAGCCTCTGTTTGTCAGGGGGTGGAGATGGATGCCAGGAGAGAGATCACTTGATCATTACCTGCTAGGTTCACTCCCTCTGGGGCACCTGGTATTGGCCACTGTCGGTAGACAGGATACTTTGGTCAGACCCAATATGGCCATTCTTATGTTCTTAGATGTAGGCAGAAGAGAGAGAGCAGGGCCAAAATGTCTCTCCCTTTTATCATGTCCTTTCTTTCCTCTTGGCTTTGCTCCGCCACCTTCAGAGTCAGGTGAGCATTACCTCATCACAGTCCCAAACTACCCAAAGGAAGGGGGTGACTCCGTCAAGGGTCTAACAGATTCTTTTGTTGCTGCCTAAGACAGTGACCATTGTGCCTGTGAGGCTGGGCTGAGTTTGTCCATTCATGCCCTGACGAGGTGTGAACTGCCTCTCTGTTCTTGGAGAGTTTTTGTGTGGGCTTGCTTTATGCCATGAGGACGCATTTTCAGCCTCATAACTACATACATGAAATTATAACCTTACTATAACATTACTGTAACAATTACTATAACATCACTATAACAACCAGTACATTGTGAGCCTTCCAAAGACACCCAACATGACAAACCTTGCATTGGATACCGCACAATCATTTTATAAAGATGAACATGGGGTGTAGGGTGTTCCCCCAAGGTACAGAGCAATGTAAAGAGAGATGCCCATGCCAAGGCAAGGGCAGAAGTCTAACGTAAAACCAGAGAACTCAGGAACAAATGGTGAACTGAGAAAGTGCAAGAACTCCAACTTTTCGCGGACATCCACAATACATGTGGTTTCTTTAGTGCCAGCAAGGCTGCTTATGGGCCAGTTTGCCATGGTATGAATCCTCTTCGCTCTATGGATGGAACCACACTTCTGAATGACAATGAAGCCATCAATTCTCGCTGGAAAGAACATTTTGAAGATCTCCTTAACCGTAATTCTATGGTTTCAGACGAAGTCCTTGAGCAAATCCCTCAACAACCATTTAGGGATGAGCTCGGAAACTGTCCCAATCTGTCTGAGGTACACAATGCCACCAAGCAGATGAAGAACAACAAGGCAGCAGGTCTAGATGGGATCCCTGCTGAAATCTTTAAAGACGGTGGACCAGAGCTAATTTGGCAGCTTTACCTGCTTGTGGCAGCTTTACCTGCTTACCTTAAAATCTGGATAAAGGAGGAGATACCCAGTGAAATGAGGGATGCCCTGATTGTCACCCTCTTCAAGAAAGGGGATAAAGTGGATTGTGGAAATTATCATGGTATCTCCCTCCTAGCCATTGCAGGCAAAGTTCTGGCACGGATCCTTGCAACCTGCCTTCTGCCCCTGTCAGAAGAAATTTTACCGGAATCACAGCGTGGTTTCCATCCATGTTGTGGAACTGTGGATATGATCTTCACAGCACGGCAGCTGCAAGAAAAGTGTCAGGAGCAAAACCGACCACTGTACCTGGCTTTCGTTGATCTAACTAAAACCTTTGATTCAGTGAATCGCTGTGCCCTCTGGACTGTACTTTCTAAGACTGGATGTGCTGATAAATACATCAATGTCCTAAAATTGCTTCATGATAACATGAAAGTGACTGTTCTGAGCAGCACTGAGTGAACCTTTCAAAGTACAAAGAGAAGTCAAACAGGGCTGTATCATCACTCCAACCATGTTTGCAGTTTTTATTGCCGTCATTCTTTACCTAATTGCTGGGAAGTTTACAGCTGGCATTGAAATCATTTATAGCATAGACAGAAAGCTGTTCAGGCTTAGCAGGGTGAAAGCCAAGAGTAAGATCTCCACAACATCTATTAAAGCGGCAAAGAGTCCTGTGGCACCTTATAGACTAACAGACGTATTGGAGCATAAGCTTTCGTGGGTGAATACCCACTTCGTCGGATGCATGTAGTGGAAATTTCCAGAGGCAGGAATAAATATGCAAGCAAGAATCAGGCTAGGGATAACGAGGTTAGTTCAATCAGGGAGGATGAGGCCCTCTTCTAGCAGTTGAGATGTGAACACCAAGGGAGGAGAAACTGCTTTTGTAGTTTGTAGTTTTGTAGTTTGGCGAGCCATTCACAGTCTTTGTTTAATCCTGAGCTGATGGGGTCAAATTTGCAAATGAACTGAAGCTCAGCAGTGTCTCTTTGAAGTCTGGTCCTGAAGTTTTTTTGCTGTAGGATGACTACCTTTAAATCTGCTATTGTGTGTCCAGGGAGGTTGAAATGTTCTCCTACAGGTTTTTGTATATTGCCATTCTAATATCTGATTTGTGTCCATTTATCCTTTTACATAGGGACTGTCCAGTTTGGCTGATGTACATAGCAGAGGAGCATTGCTGGCACAAGATGGTGTATATTACATTGGTGAACGTGCAGGTGAATGAACATCACCTATTGTGGAACGTCAGTATGCTGATGACAACTCAATCTTTGCCCACTCTGAGAAAGATCTTCAAACTATCTTGAATGTGTTTGCCGATGCTTACGCATGTCTTGATATCAAGAGGACTAAAGTGCTCTATCAGCCCTCTCCAAATGAGGTATTACATGCCCATCTTTTAAAATCAATGGAGTGGCACTGGAGAATGTAGATCATTTCCTCTACTTTGGAAGTCATCTTTCATCCAAGGCAGATATTGATGCAGAAATACAGCATTGCCTGAGCTGTGCCAGTGTAGCCTTTTCTTGTTTACGGCACAGAGTTTTTGAAGATCACGACATTTGGACAGACACCAAGCTTCTTGTTATCAAGCCATTATTCTCCCAACACTGTTTTATGGGTCTGAAACTTGGACAACCCTAACCACTTGAAAGTCCTTGAGAGGCAACATCAACGCTGCCTTCGTAAGATTCTGAAGATCAAATGGGAAGACAGGCGCACCAATATTAGTGTTCTGGAAGAGGCAAAAACCACCATTATTGAGGCAATGATCATCCATCAGCAATTCCGCTGGACTGGTCATGTTGTCCGGGTGCCAGACCATCACCTCCCAAAATAGGTCCTGTTCTCTCAGCTGAAAGAAGGGTACCATAACGTGAGTGGACAACGGAAGTGTTATAAGGACTTGCTGAAGGACAACCAAAAAAAGTGTACTATTGACACTTGGGAGACACTTGCCCAGGATTGCTTAATGGAGTGAAGTCCTACGTGATGGTCCCCTGCATTTTGAACTTGCTCGCCGACAAGCTGAAGAGGACAAGAGGTGCAGGAGGAAGGAGAGACTGGCTTCCAGTCATGGTCAGCAGCCTCCTGCTGAGCCTGAAAACATCTGCCCTCATTGTAATAGAACTTATGGTTCAAGAATTGGCTTTATTAGACACCTGAAGACCCATAACTCCCATGGAAGATGATCATACTCAGTAATGAGTGATCATCCATCATCATCATCATGTGACTTGGCCAGAGGGCTGAGCCACTGAAGACCTGAGGTTGACAGTCTACAAGGGGTGCCAGGAGCTGGACAAAGATTGCAGTATTATACCTAACTGATAGGAAGCTCTTGAGGTGAATGACCCCATCATGTATACCCAATACATTATGGTCACACCCATTTTGTGTACCTAACCAGATATTTGCATGAGTACACATGATACCCAGTTCACACATGCACAAATACAGGTGTATGTATATGCAGTTTTGTGGTATAAAATCAAAAGGCTGATTTCTGGCTACAAAAAACTCTGGCCCTGAAAAGGAAAAAAATCAGAATTTATTTTATTCCTGCTAAATGAGTATCTTAGATTTATGGTCTCTTGAATGATTTATCCATTCATTTCTTTAACAGTGGTATGTGTGGGAACTGAATAATGCTTGATAAGGTAACCAGTCACTCAGGTCTGTATTCAGTAGTAGCTGGGATATCTCACAAGGCACTTTACAATCAAAATTATGACTAGGTTGTAAAGAATGAGTGTAACTTACTTCACTGAGGTTTTTATAGTATTTCATCTAAAAAGATGGGAGGTACTTACTGTATGGCAACTTCCGTAGAACTCTTGCCTTCTGCCCCCTTCCTTTCTCCACTTCAGCCTTTGTCCTCTCTAGGTTCAGCCCTTCCCCTTCCTGGCTACCTGCTATCAATCCTGATTTTCCAGTTTTTCCTTTGAGCTGCCAAACACTTACTTTTTGGTACCATACATATGAATGGAGGCACTGTTTCTCCGGCTGTGCCCTGTGCAGTAATAAAAACAAAAGACATGAAAATAAGCTACATCACTAAAATAAATTAAATCACTAAAAATATTGAAAGGAGCCATACGACTAGCATGTGCAGCTTCCAGAAGTATCACAATCAGCCTGCAGCATGCAGGTCACACTCTGAATATCTGTGTAAAGCCATAGTTCTGTCCATCAGCTCTGACACCAGCAGCCTGTCAACAAATACCAGTCATGCTCTGGCTCCCAGCAGCCTTGATCACTATACGCAAGGTGATCCCAACGCACTCCTGGCCCCAGATTTTCCCCAAAAATACATTGTCTGCACTGTCCAGCCCTCTCTTCACAACACTGGATTAGTTTTGATTAAAGAATAAAACAAGTCTATTTAACTTCAAAGAGATTTTAAGTGAACACAAGTAATGAGGCATTAAAGTCAGAAATGGTTACAAGAAAAATAAAGAGAAAATGCTTTCTAACTTAACAAACTAGACTTGGTTCAAGATGAAGTTTCTAACCACATGTTCCAGTAACATTGCTGACCAAACTCTCAGGCCCAGATCTGCTCCCAAGGTCCAGTGGCTGTTTTCTTTCTACCTCTTGGGTGAAAGAGAGATGTACAGGGAGAGAGAACTTGAGGGTGTTTTTGCCCCTCACTTTTATAGTTCAGTCTCCCAGCTGTAGTGGGGGGCTGGCAGTCCCCGGAGCTGCCCAGCTGGTGCAGGCGGCAGGGGCAGTCCCTGCAGCTCCCAACTGCCCCTGGAAGTGAGGGGATCCCGCAGCAGCAGCCCTGCCCCAGAGGCAGGAGGACCCTGGAGCTCCCACGCACTGTAGTGGTGGAGGACCAGGAGCCCCAGCAGCAGTGGGTGCTGAATCTGCCTACCCCTTTTGTCAGGGACGTTTTTAGTGAAAGTCAGGGACAAGTCACTAAATTCCATGAATTTTTGTTTATTGCCCGTGACCTGTCCATGGCTTTTACTAAAAATATCTGTGACAAAAACTTAGCCTTAGTCACGGCTCATCAGCTTTGACACCTGGCTAGAAGCATCAACTTGTTCTTTGTCTCTGAGAAACAGCTTCACCCACTTCCCAGCCTTGTCTGGTAAACGCACTTCAGTCATGATTTCATGTTATGTTCATAACTTTACATATAATGTTACATATATTTCACCATGATGTTATTGACCAGCAAGTCATTAGCTTTCAGTGATACCTTTTTGTACACAGATTATTACAATAGTGTGTAGGGTATGAATACAGGGGTGCCTTCTGTCACACCCTCCTTTAGACAAGTAGTCCCACTGGAGTCAATGGAACTCTTTGCCTGAATTAAGGATGATTTGCTTGAGTAAAGATTGCAAGATCTTGCTCATAATTGACAAAGGCAACAGTTGATGAAGCAGTGAACGTTTTAAAATCTGTTGGTTAAAAGTTAATTTGGGGGTGAGGATTACCTTTAAAAAAATCCCATTTTAAGTCATGGTTGACAAGGCCAAACAACTATACCTAAGCATTCTCCTTACAGAATCCATCCTTATTCAGTCAGACCTTAAAATAGGGTAAGTAACACAAGGCGAACAACTAAAAGTCCTGAGCTGCTGCCAGTGGACAAACAGGCAGCTGTGTGGAACTGTCTCACTTCACTTCTAACATATTTGCTCGTAAAAGGACAAACTTAAGTATGACTCAGAAATGTGCTCAGCTGAGTGTTTATAAAGCCTAATGGGAACTTCACCTATAATCTAAACATCTCAAATCAATATATCAAATGCAATTTAAAAAAAAAATCAATATTAGCACCATCTATAATGTCTGTCATCTATAGACACACACCTGCCTTTCACCATGATTAATACACTCATATCGCCCTTTGTGATCACTGGAAAGAGTCTAATGATACCACTTCTGTTTGTCCAAAAAAAAATTTTTTTTTTAAAGTGCTCCACTAACATGACGATGGTACTGGAGACAAACTTGGTGGAGTTAAAAAAATCCAAACACTCCCACTAACATTATATTGAGTCTATTGACAGTGCTGCATATATTGCTGTATTGTTTTTAGTGTCACAGTAGTTGAGCTGCATATACATCTGACAGCCCTACAGGATATGTCAGTTGAAATGTCGCATGCACATAAGTTTCAGTGAAACTGTATCTCATACCCTTCTCACTAGAATGTCATTTGATATTTCACACCCTGTATCAGCTTGTAATAATCTGTGCCAGATACATGCACCAACCTCAGAAGAGGCATTAGGTGTGTGAACTAATGACCTTTGGTTTCAAAGTACAAGTCTTTAGTATGAAACTAAAGCAACAGTTTCATTTGTACAGGTACAGTAGTGGAGGGAACTGTTATATATGATCAAGTCCCTTCAATTCCAGTAGAGTACAGTAGTACGTAGATCCAAATCATGGCACACTACCCCAACTCCTGCCCAGTTACAATGGATCTTGGAGGTCTCCCTTGAAACTTAAAGCAGAAATCTGGTTTTAAAGTGATTTCATAGGAGTGCTGGTTCTGTCATTGCCCTACAATGGAATGTCGTTTGTTCATAACAAAATTTTAGTGGATGAACAGCTTATTTTAAAAAATACAGCTGTAGTGTCCCCTTGCCAGCAGCACAACTCACCTCAGACCTGATTCAGAAGCATATTATTTTTGTGGTCACTTCCCACCTGTTTGATCCAGGCTACAAATGTTTGTTCTTTACCCAACCAGCCTTCCATGGATGACCAGTAAGTGCTCTGCAGGCTACTAGCCACCTGCATACCATAGTTTGGGAACCACTGGGCTATTGGATGGTGGGGAAAGAGGCAGGGTTTTATGAGACTATTAGCACAACAGGAGGGAAGGAAACAAGAGCACAGTGGAGTGTGAAATAGGAGGGACACAGGATGTCCTATTGGATGCTTCCCAGAGATGGGGGAGCTGGGATAAGATTATAGTATGGTTTGTATGAGGAAGAGAAAGTCCAGAGAGAGAGGACATACCCAAAGAATTTCGAACCTGAATGCCTCCAATGTTGAGGTGTTCAAAGAGTCAGGTCCATGTAAATCTGTGAGAGAAAGTTCCATGGTAAAGTGTGTGTGTCGGGGGTGGGGGGGGAGCAGAATTAAGTGATCCACAGTCTAGGGAAAGATTCCTCCCCACCATCCTTCAATCAGTATTAGGCTCAGAGGAATCCTGTGGCTGACACTTGTGGAAACTAAATTTCTGCTATGTCCACTGTGCAAAGTGCACTGGGTTGCAGGCCCAGAGAAAAGGTACAAAAAACCAGATGGTTGCTGATGGGGCTGTGGGGAAACCCTTTCTGATTGGCTACTTTCCCCCTTTGTCTTCCTCCTGGGGAAGAGCAGCTAATCAAGGCTGCTACAGGAAGCAGGCCGAGCTCTCCTGCTCCTCTCAGGATCTGACTCCATTCTCATGGAAGTGGGGAGGGAGCAGAAGGAGTCCAGCAGGTCAAGGTAATTCCATTCCCTTCTGCCTCCCCCCTTCTGAGCAATGTGCTGGCTCTTCTGCTCTTCCCCTTCCCTTCCTGCAGTAAGTGGTCTGGAATGGGGAGAGGAGATCCTACTGCAGCCCCCGATCCTCCCCCCGCCAACCTGGGAGATGGGTGTGACGCACGCTATATGATTTTATGAAAGTATTCTGATGAGTGTGAATATAATGTAACTAAAATATGCTTCATGCAAAAGGTCTCTTGTAAGGTATCATTACAAAGCGTATAATCTACTGAGTGTGGTCATCCTCTTTGTATAAATTGTGACGGGGCAAGGCCAGATGGCTATAGAAAAGTAGTGGGAGATAGATATATTAGCTCCAGGCTAAACAAATCCCTGGTACCAGGATAAGTGAAATGGCAGCTGCTCCAGGTCAATTAAGGCACCTGGGGCCAATTAAGAACTTTCCAGAAGGCAGGGAGAAGGCTAGATTGATTGGGACACCTGAATCCAGTCAAGGGCGGGCTGAAACTAGTTAAAAGCCTCCCAGTTAGTCAGGTGGGTGTGCATGTCAGGAGCTGTGGGAGGAAGTTGCGCTGGTGGAGAGGCTGAGTAGTACACACCATATCAGGCACAAGAAAGGAGGCCCTGAGGTAAGGGTGAAGTGGAGCTTGAGGAAGTGAGGGCTGCTGTGGGGGAAGTAGCCCAGGGAATTGTACATGTTATGTTTCTAAAAGGTCAGCTACCATAGCTGATACTATTAGGGTCCCTGGGCTGGAGCCTGGAGTAGAGGGTGTGCCCGGGCTTCCCCCACCACACACACACCTTTGCCCCCTGATTAATCACTGAGACTGGGAGACAACAGAGACTGTGCAAGGAAGGGTAACTTCTCCTCACCTCCCTCGCTGGCTCATGATGAAAATGGCTCAGTAGACTGGGACCCTGGTCTCTAGAGAGAGAAGGGTTACGTGCAGGGTCACAGTGAGCCTCTGAGGCTAGCGAAATCCACCAGGAAACGTGGAACCCACAGAAGCAAGGACAGAGCTTTGTCACAAAATGTATCACTCTTGTATCTGAAATGAGAAATATGAAGTATAACTCTGAGGGCCTATTGTAATTATGCAAAGTGTGGGCCATTAATGGTGGTTTGGAATCTTGATGGCGCCTATCAACCAGGAAAATTGACTGTGGATGGCTCTGTTTGCAGGCAGGCCTTCCTGTGAGTCAGGCTGGGAGGAATGAAGGCTTGAGGATCTCACAGGACTTGTGATCATGTTACCTGAACTGGAATCCATCTTTAATCTGGTGTTTTTCCATTGAGAAGGAGGGGTGGGAACCCAGAGTGACAAAGGATTCCCGCCTTATGCAAAAGATATGTCAGTGGGTGGAACAGACCAAAGAAGTGCCATCATGAGGAATCCCCTAACTACCACCTGAGCTGGAACAAGGGCTGTCCCAGGGGAAAGGATTGTGCCCAGACTAGAAAGGTATCCGGTCTGTGAAAGAAACTTACTGAAACATCTCTAAGGGTGAGATTAAATCTGTATTCAGTTTTTATTACTGTACTAGACTTAGACTTGCGTGTTTTATTTTGTTTGCTTGGTAATTCACTTTGTTCTGTCTGTTACTACTTGGAACCACTTAAATCCTACTTTCTGTGTTTAATAAAATCACTTTTTACTTATTAATTAACCCAGAGTATGTATTAATACTTGGGGGGAAGGGCAAACAGCTGTGCATATCTCTCTATCAGTGTTATAGAGGGCGAAGAATTTATGAGTTTACCCTGTATAAGCGTTATACAAGGTAAAACGGATTTACTTGCGGTTTGGACCCCATTGGAAGTTGGGCATCTGAGTGTTAAAGACAGGCACACTTCTGTAAGCTGCTTTCAGTTAAGGCTACAGCTGTTAGGGGACGTGGTTCAGACCTGGGTCTGGGTTTGCAGCAGGCCAACGGATCTGGATCAAACCAGGCAGGGCACTGAAGTCCTAAGCTGACTGGGCAGGACAGCAGGCGCAGAAGTGGTCTTGGCACATCAGGTGGCAGCTCCCAGGCGGTTTCTGTGATCCAACCCGTCACAGTGGGGATGAAGAATGCCAGCTCTCCAGGAAGAACAGAGGTGAGGCTGTGAGGGAAGAACTGATGTGGGGACAGAATTGAGGGTGGGGAGGGGCTGGAGGAGGCAGAACTGATGAGGGACAGAAGATTGATTTGGGGGCAAAAGTAATTGCTGGGCAGGGGGATGGGCAGCTGTGTGTCGGGATGGGGGCGGGAGGAGTTGATAGACCCTCCCCCTTTTTCAGACCACTTTAAACCCTGGCTAAGCAGGGGCCTGATTTGGTGACCACTGCAGTCACTGGGAGCCTTCCTGTGACTTAGATCAGATCGAAGCCCAGTTCCTAAGGTCTTTTCATATACATAGGGAAACAGATTGTCACATAACAGATATCTCTGAGCTGAAAACTAGATCAAATACAGGCAGCTGTGGCAGCAAAAAATGTTATCTTCCACATAGACACAGCATCTGCTTTTTAAAGCACTGCCAAATCTCAGACTATGTCTCACAAAATCACTTCTGAACCCCATCTTTACATACCATTCTCATGATTTACTGGATACGTGGCATATTGAAAGACTACTTGTTTTCTTTTTGCACAAACCGCCAGTCTCATTCTGTTGTTGTCTCCATTAATTCCTTTCCTTCAAGGTTGCCTATTTCTTCACTAAAAGGAAATGTTGCAATTCTAGGGAAGGAATGGCATAAAGTCACTTCAGATTATGACAGCTGCAGTAATTTCTGTGATAACTCTCACTAGCTCTTTACCATCTTCAAAGTGTTTTATAACCATTAAGAACATAAGAATGGCCATACTGGGTCAGACCAAAGGTCCATCCAGCCCAGTATCCTGTCTACTGACAGTGGCCCAATGCCAGGTGCCCCAGAAGGAGCGAATCTAACAGGCAATGATCAAGTGATCTCGCTCCTGCCATCCATCTCCACGCTCTGACAAACAGAGGCTAGGGACACCATTCCTTACCCATCCTGGCTCATAGCCATTAATGGACTTAACCTCCATGAATTTATCCAGTTCTCTTTTAAACACTGTTATAGTCCTAGCCTTCACAACCTTCATTAACTAACTAATCTCTATGACATGTCTAAGTAAATATTATCCCCATTTTACAGATGAGAAAAATGAGCCAGAGGGCAGTTTAACCCTGAAAAGTGAGTATGTAAAATGGCATCTTCTTACTCAACAGATCTTCTCCTTTTGTGCGTTCAGAGTCACACATGGTTCCCTTTGTGAGAAAAATGTCTTTACTACATCTTACTCCCATTAGCCCTGCAGAATCAGCACAGCACAGCTATGGTAGACTGAGATGCAAATTCTATTCCATCTCGTGACTCATCAACAGAAGTGTTGCTAAACCCCAATCAGTTTTATAGATGACACTGAGGGCTTACTTTGAAGGCAGTGGGTTTGCTCCAATGGACTAATTTGGCCTGCAGAGCCCTTACTGCTGATGATGATGTATGAGAGGTGGAATGAACTTAGCTTGAATCTGAGTCCTGGCAGAGTTTGTCGAGCTGACAGTTAGAAAATAAATCTTGTTGCTTGTAAACCACTTCTCAAAGTAGAACTGCATTTTAAGTAACTTGGTTAAGGCCACAGATGGAGTAGGTGTCAGAGCCAAGATTGGAACTCTGAGGCTCCTGCTCTGCAGCTCCTTCTCTAACCACTAGATGCAACTTTCATCACTGACTAATCTAACTCAGTTTTGCTATTTTTCATTTTTTTTTCAAAGCCTTATTTGACAAGGTTGTAATTTGTGGCTTTAGCCACTATTATAATAAGCATGGGGCATGCTCAAATACTGTTTTATTGTGTGTATTGTTGTAGTGCCTAGGTGCTAGTCCTGGACCAGAACCCATTGTGCTAGGTGCTGTACAAACACAGAACAAAAAGACAGTCCCCAAAATCTTACAATCTAAGTGTAAGACAAGAGACTACAGATGGATACTCTTGGGGAAGTACAAGAGAACAGTGAGACATTATTGGTCAGCATGGTAGGCTGTGGTCTCAGCACACTGGCAGCCTAACTGTTGTCAGTGACGGTTGCTGTAGAAATACCTTTGATAAATAGATATGAATAGACAGATGCAAACTGATCCCATACTCTGTGTAGCAGACGGAAATAATACTTCTTCTATTACCACTGAACCAAATATTTGTATTTATTGTTTACATTCTAATCTTTAACAATCCATGGAAGCTATAATTCTGCTTTTTCTAAATATTGATATCCACAACAAGAAATGAGAGTAGGTGACTAAATTACTTGGGGGAGGGAGTAGGGTGACCAGATGTCCCAATTTTGGGGTCTTTTTCTTACATAGGCTTCTATTACCCCCCACCCTACCATCCCGATTTTTCACATTTGCTGTCTGGTTACCCTAGGAGGGAGGGGTTCTTTTCATGTATGGATCTTGGCTTTTATTCTTCAGCTGCATTCCTGTTGCATTGAATTTAGCAACTGTTGATCAGGAAAAGGTTTATATCAAAGTTAACACAGAAGATTGAATTACTTCTGAAAAGTAAAGTATTCTGCAGAGCAGTATGAGAAAAGATTGAATTGTGACAATGTACAGATAGCTGTCTGTGAACAATACAGAAGAATGCTGCTTTCTGATGGTGTTCTTTAGATTCCATAAATGTTATTTATGGTACCATTAAAGGCTTAGAAAATAAGATTAATGGACTTATTCAGTATAGTAAGGCTTGAAAATTATTAAAGGTGCTGTGGAAGGGCAGAGAGAGCCCAAGATAGATTCTGTATAAGTAGAGCATTGTTTCATTAGCAAGAATGTTGCTGTGATTGCAGTATTTGATCTCGTCAGATTATTGTCCAAATGAGAAACTCTTGGAGACAAGGCTTAGGAGGAAGAAGAGAACGGTTTAAATTTTCTTTAGAATATGGAAGAGACTAGGGAAGAGCCCTGGCCTGGCTCCATAGTGCCATGCATCTCAGGTCTTGCACTACACATAGCACAGCCAGACATGAAGATTTCATTTGTTCTAGGTTTACACCATTGAAAAGGCATCTGGAATCACAAGCCCTTTTTAATCCTTGTTACTCTCACTCCCTTGCAGTCCAGTTCTCTGTGTTCTTGTTTATAGTAACTAGGCTTTGAAATGCTCTGGAACTGGGTCAAAAGAGTAATGTGCCTCATTGGAAACTATACTCCAATTTCACTGGTAGATTTCATTCTGTTTCAGAGCAGTCCTGAGAAATGAAAGGAAAGTGGAAAGTCCTGTTATGCAACCAACAGCCATCAGCAGCTAATTCAGTTACAACAAGAATGTGCAAAAATGTGGCTTTATTATATTGTGTTCAAGTGTATGGGGTTATTTGATGTGTTTTTATTTGATGTGTTTTTATGATGATGGCTGTTGTTTGTTTATTTTTAAGCATTTTTTAAGCATTTAGGCCTATATCTTCTTATGTGATTTCTCAAAAGTGAACACCACTTTCTCTGTCTGCCATGTGCTGTTGCAGATCAGGTTGTGGGGAAGCTTACCAAATTGACATTCCCACTGCAGTAGGTCAATGTCCAACCAAAGTCTCAGATATTGGAGTTAGATTATGTGTGTGTTCCATCTGACAAACACAGACCTTTTTCTTTAGTTTGCCTCTTCCCTTTCCCACTGGACACCTGATTATATACAAATTATCATTCCACCTGGCACAAACAGGCTCTGTGGCACAAGTACAAGTGTGGTTAAGAAAGACAGCATCAAAAGGGCAAGTTCAAAATATTTTCATGATGAATCATCTAGCTGAATGGGAAGCTTAACTTAATTATATTCCAGCATAGTGAAATGTTGTACAAGAAGAGCACAAGGCTCTTTGTCAAGTTTAGATCATTGACACCAGCAACTTAGGTCCAAAACTAGGCAGCACTAACCATGAAACAAGTCTCTGTTAAAACAGTAGTAGAATCGCAGCAAAAGGGCAAAACATATAACATGTTTTGTAAACAAAGTAGTGCTATGTTCCAAGGCAGTATCATCAAACACCATGAAGAGCAAAGCTCTGATCGCATACATGTCCAATAAAGTGTACCAGTGGACAATTCACTGACATGTCTGACACGTGTCTCTGAATGCAGCACGATGATGTAGTGTTGATGGTATCTCAGGTTCCTGTACACGGTGTTGAATAATGGTACAGTGGTTCACAGGTTACTACATTCAGTTACGTTGATCTGGATCCCGCCCTCTAAGACAACCCATTTATGCCACTCCGGCTCTGCAAAAGGATGATAAAGCTTCTCTAGCTGGGCAACTAAGGATTTCTTTGGTAGTCGGGAATCCTTGAGTGGCATAGCCAGCCCTATCTCACAGCCCCTTGGCAGAGTAGGGGCTGGGTCATGGGTAATGGGCATTGGCAGAACCCTGATGCTCTGGAGCTGCCTGGTCAATGGTAGCATGCAGGAGAGCTTAGCCAATTCTCATGTTTGGGCACACTGACTTCTGAATTACACCACATGCAACCTCACTGATGAGAAATTTCAATCTGTGGGCCTGTCGTGGGGCAGTTGCCCTTTATGGGAGTTAGGGCACGATCTGCCCATGACTGCTATGTCAAGGCCCCACCTGGGGGTAATTGACTGCCCCAGGTGGCTGATTAGTAAATGAGCATCTGGACCTAATAAAGGTTACCCAAAATCAGTTAGAGGGGAACTCCTAAGGGAGACAGGAAGCTCCTGTGGAGATGGGCTCTTAGGAGAGGCCTCAGCCAGTGGGCTGAGCAGGAAACCGACAGGATGAGTTCTCTGGGGAACCCACCAGAATGGAGAGCCTGTAAGAGGTGTTCCTAGAGAGGGGAGCCTGCCTAGATGGAAGGCTGCAATTGGCAGGCATCCAATAGGGCCTGGTCTCAGCCAGGGGTCTCCCAGACACTAAGGATCACATACTGTCCCAGGAGAAGAATTGCAATAGATGGATCTCCCTGGAACCCTGACTCCAGGGAAGGAGCTTACTAAGGACCAAGAGGCCTAACAGTAGAGGCAGAGACTAGAATCAAGATACCCTCTGGGGAAGAGCCTGGGAAGAGGCAAGAACTGGACCCAGGGAACAGATGAACTAAGAATGACGTGGTCACTCAGCTGAGATGTTGGGGTAACAGTTTTGTTTATGTTCTGCGTTGACTTTTCTGTTAATAATTGAGATCATCCACAAGAGGGTGCTCTTTAGCATCTAAGTGGACTCATTGATTCCCTGGGTAAGGCAAAAATCAAGTAAGGGTTCTCCTGCAACACCACTCCAGCCTGCAAGAGGTGTGCCAGTTCTGCCTGGAATTGTAACAGGGCTCAGATCTGAAATCTTTGGTCAGATTACTCAAGCAGAAGTCCCATGGAAGTCAGTGGTCCAGCCCTCCACCAGTGATGTGAATGCAAAGCACCATGGAAGGGACTTAACAGAAGAATCTTGTGAAAGGTTCCTGAAGCGGGAAGGTGGAGTCTTGTCTGAACTGGAGGATATAATCATTCTGAGTTGCCTTCAACATCCAATAATCCAAGATGACAAATACCCAAAAGGCATCGAAAGAAGAGAGAAATAGCCACTGACTGTTCACCACTGTGACCTCATTCCTGACATCAAACTAGCTGCTTTGCATCCTGCAGTAAAGACCAACCAGGTTGATTTTGAGCAGTGAAATGTCATGTTTCACATTTTCTGCTGCTATCCACCTGGAAAAGCTTTATTCTGTAAAAAAAATTTGGTGGCCATAAAGATACCATGGAGCTAAAGGCAAAGTGGGAAAACTGATCTGATTTGAAAGATATCAGTAAGGCTGAGAGAGGAAGAGCCTAGCAGGAATTGACAAAGTTGTCAGTTTCATTGTGTTCCTGCAGCTGAGATGACAAACGATCAGTTTTTCAGAGCTGAATAGTTTTAGTGCTAAATCATTACTGATCAAGTTTGCTGATGACACAAAGATTGGTGAGGTGATGAATTACAGTGGGGGCACATCATTGATACAGAGTGATTTGGATCACTTGGTGAACTGGGTGCAGTCGAAGTACGTATTTTAATACCACTAAATGCAAATTCAGTCATTTAAGAACAAAGAATGTCAGCTATATTTATAGGATGAGGGCCTGTATTCTGGAAAGCAGTGATTTTGAGAAGGATTTGCAAGTGATCATAGATAAACTAATGGAACATGAGCTCCCAGTGTGATGTTAAGGTAAAAAGGACTAACAAGCTAGTTGGACTTATCAACCTGGGCAATATCAAGGAGCAGGGAGGAGGTATTACCTCTGCATAAAGCATTGATGAGCCCGCTACTGGAGTACTGTATCCAGTTCCAGTATCCACATTTTTTTAAAGTGTTGGGAAAACTGGAGAAGGTTCAGAGAAGAGCTACAAAAATGATTTGTGATCTGGAAAACACACCTTATAATAAGAAATTGCTTGAGCACAATTTATTTAGTTTATCAGAGAGTGTTAAGAGGTGACTTGATCCCAGCCTATAAGTACTTACATAGGGAGGAGATGTCTGATACCTTTCATTACACACTTTTAGAGTATCACAGGTTGAATGTAGCAAAAATAGTAAACCAGATGCAGTTTAACAGTGGAGAAAATTAACCAATGGAACAGATCACTACAGGGTTTGGTAAATTTTCCATCATTTGGAGTCTTTAAATCAAGTCTTTCTAAATGGTTTGTTCTAGTTCAAACAAGTTATTAGGCTACGTGCAGGAATTTCTGTGTGAAAGCCTATGGCAGGAGGTCAGCCTATATGATCACAGTGGTCCCTTCTGGGCTTAAAATCTATTAAATCTGTTTCTGTCCCAAAAGGAGTGTATAGAAACTTCCCTTTGCCATATCTTCAGTGCATGTTTGAAGATCATGAATTTGTACTCTAGCGCCAAGAATCAACTTCCTAGCTGATTAATAGAAAACAAACCTCTGGGCCCACCATGACAGAACAACTCTAAGAGTTCCCAATAAGTCCCTAAACATTGCCTATTGTCCCATTAGGTGGGAAATCCAGAAAGGGAGTTGATTACTGACACAGATGCCATATAATTGAAGATCTACAAGCCAAATTCTCAAAAGAGCAGATGTTTGAGCATCCTAATCTAGCCATCTGGATTACATGGGAAGTTATATAATATGGTTTCAAAAGACTGTATTATAAGGAACAAGTTTGGAAATACAAAGCAACATATATTACCAAATGATAGAATGTTTCTGAATTCTACATTTTACTGTTGTACATCGATTTAAAATATTTTTGTCACAATGACATTGAGACTTATTTTGCCTTTATGTGAAAAAGATAAGATATACTATACAGCCATTCACTGAGACATCAATTACTGTGAATTGTGTAGATTAAAAATACAGAGTTCTGAGATGTTAGATCATCATTCTTAATGAAATTGCCTTCACAGGAGCATTTAAATTTAATTTACACAAATGTTATATCACTTTATCAATTATATCTCCTCCCTTTTCCTCAAAGCTTTTTGGGCATCCTTTTTGCCAGGGCTATATGCTAACATCAAACAGCAATTGCCATGTATACATTGTGACCATTGTTTTGTCTTACTGATTTTTAAATTCCTGAGATACATAGTGATCAAATAGAAACTTGTTAATAGAGTGAAAACACATAGGAAAACACATAGATACAAGAGAGTTTAAAGTGATGTATATAAGTGAAATTAAAAGCTCTAAGGGCCGTACCCCAATTTTGGCTATGTGCATCTCCCACCGCTATCAATGGCAGTTGTGCACATAAATCTAGTACAGCATGGGCAGGTCTTCACTACCCGCCGGATCGGTGGGTAGTGATCGATTTATCGCATCTTGTCTAGACACGATAAATCGATCCCCAAACGTGCTCCCCGTTGACTCCGGAACTCCAGCTAGCGAGAGGCGGAAGCGGAGTCGACGGGGGAGCGGCAGCGGTCGACTCACCGCCGTCCTCACGGCCAGGTAAGTCGACCTAAGATACGCCGACTTCAGCTATGCTATTTGCATAGCTGAAGTTGTGTATCTTAGGTCGACACCCTCCCCCCCGCCCCAGTGTAGACCAGGGCCATGTGTCACTGCACCTGGAATCTTTCTACATTGAGAGTGTGACTCATGACCTTGTAGATACTTGATAACAATATCTAGGAGTGCTACAGAGCTGCTCATTCACAGATCTCAAACTGTGAGGTGATGAGTGTTCTGTATGGAGCATGGTCCTCATCTAAGAGGATTGAGTGTAAGCACTTGGCAAACCAGATGTGGGGGAAGGCAGTACTGGCTAGTATTGTTGCCTTGGTTTCAAGCAATGATTAATCTAATAGCTTGCTCAGTCTTTATGCTAGTTTAATGTTTGGAGGGCCGATGCCCGGAATGGAGGTTGTGGTCGTGCCCAAGGAAGCTGTTCTAGAGGACCTGAGTACACCCATCCTTCTTCCAGATTTCCAAATTATTTGCTCTACAATTTAGTTAAAATTGTAATATCCTTCCAGGTCTTCAACTTGTTCTCCTTTAATCTGAACCTTCCAACCTTCCACTCCTTACTTCAGTAGATGGTGCACTTTGCCATTGTAACTACTGGATAGTGCTAACCTGCTACAAACAAATGTTCTCCCATATTGCCCACAAATCTCTGTACAATCCTTATGCACTGAGCTGAACTTTAGCTGACTAGATGTTCTCTCCAGGAGAGGGTGATGGTCCACACTAGCCAGGACAATACATACTGATACTCCCCCGCAGTCAGGCTAACCTCAGTGTTGACAAAATCTAAAATCTAAAAAAGCTTGGGCTTCTAACATGGTTAAATGGAGCCATCAGGCACCACTCCATGACAGCATATCTACAGACATTGCAGACATCGCCATAACCACACAAACGCAGCAGCAAGGAAAGAACTCACAAACTTTTTCTGCCAAACACAGGGCTCTATGCTAGAGAGGAATCTGTACTGGAGAAGACAGAACAGTATTAGGGCTTTTATTTGCTGTGCAGTTCAGCCATAATCCAAGAGTTGAGCTGGTCTGCCATTCTATCCAGTAGAGGGCAGTGATATACAGACACACTAGCAGGTTTATTACAGGCACTCCGCTGACTGAGCATTATGGTTATGGGTACGTGAACAGTCACACTCAGCATCCCACAGATTTGGTGCTGGAGTAGGTGTACTGCAGATCACTGCAGGAGGGTTTCTGTTGACACCCTTGGGAAATCTTATCAGTCTCCTTAGTAGCAGAGCTCAAAATGCTTGAAGAGTAGACAACTACTCAGGAGGGTATCAGAGCTTTCAGTTAAGAGCCCGGTCCTGCAGTCCTGACACAGGCCAAACTTCCCTTAACTTTATTTAATCAAACTTAAAGCTGCGATCAGTGTTGCAAGTAAAGAGCAATTGAAAAATAAAGCTATTTGTTATTAGAGTACAGATATGGAGCAGTGAGCATGCACAGGGAGAAGGAAAAAGAGGAGTTGCATCGGTTTAATTTAAGGCAGCAGTTCTCAACCAGAGGTCTGAGTACGGTTGCCAGGCATCTGATTTTTGACTGGAATGTCCAGTCAAAAAGGGACCCTTACGGCTCTGCGTAGCACTGCTGACCAGGCCGCTAAAAGTCAGGTCAGCGGCACAGCAGGGCTAAGGCAGGCTCCCTGACTGCCCTGGCTCCACGCGGCTCCCAGATGCGGCCAGCATGTCCCACTGAGGTGCAGGGGCAGCCACAGGTGCTCCACATGCTGTCCGAACACTGGCTCCGCAGTTCCCATTGGCTGGGAGCTGCGGCCAATGGGAGCTGCGGCGGTGGCACCTGCAGCTGCGGGCAGCGTGCAGATGCCCCTGACCCCTCCGCCTAGGAGCTGGACATGCCGGCTGCTTCCAGGAGCTGCCTGAGGTCAGCGCTGCCCAGCTAGAGCCCGCAAACAAACCCGCGCCCTCACGCCAAACCCCCTCCCACACCCCAACACTCTGCCCCATGTTGGAACCCCCTCCTGCCCCCTAAATTCCCTCCCAGAGCCCTCACCCCTCCTGCACCACAACCCTCAGCCCCCTCCCATACTCTTAACTCCCTCCCAGAGCCTGCACCCCCTCCCACACTCCAAACCCCTCAGCCCCAGCCCGGAGCCCCATCCTGCATCCCAAACCCTGCATCCCCAGCCCCACTCCAGAGCCCACACCCCTAGCCAGAGCCCTCACCCCACTCCTGCACCCCAACCCACTGCCCCAGCCCAGTGAAAGTGAGTGAGAGTGGGGGAGAGCAAGCAACAGAGGGAGGAGGGATGGAGTGAGCAGGGGATAGGAGCGCGGGGCAGGGTCGGGGCCTCAGAGTAGGGGCTGGGCAAGGATGTTTGGTTTTGTGCAGTTAGAAAATTGGCAACTCTATGTCCGAGGCCTCCTGGGGGGCCGCAAGCAGGGCCAGTACTGGACTCACTAAGTCCCGGGGCAGAAAGCCAAAGCCCCACCACCCCAACCCCCGCCACCTGAGGCTGAAGCCAAAGCCTGAGCAACTTAGCTTCTCAGGGCCCCCTGTGACATGGGGCCCCGGGCAATTGCCCTGCTTGCAACCCACTAGTGCCAGCGCTGGCTTTTATATGCAGACAGCCCCCAACCAAAACCTCTCCAGCGCATCATCAAGGATCTACAACCTATCCTGAAGGACGATCCCTCACTCTCACAGGTCTTGGGAGACAGGCCAGTCCTCGCTTACAGACAGCCCCTCAACCTGAAGCAAATACTCACCAGCAACCACACACCACACAACAAAAACACTAATCCAGGAACCTATCCTTGCAATAAAGCCTGTTGCCAACTCTGTCCACATATCTATTCAAGGGACATCATCATAGGACCTAATCACATCAGCCACACCATAAGAGGCTCATTCACCTGCACGTCTACCAATGTGAATATGCCAACAATGCCCCTCTGCCATGTACATTGGCCAAACCGGACAATCTCTATGCAAAAAAATAAATGGATGCAAATCAGACATCAAGAATTACAACATTCAAAAACCAGTCGGAGAACACTTCAACTCCCTGGTCACTCAATTTCAGACCTAAAAGTCACAATTCTCCAACAAAAAAACTTCACAAACAGACTCCAACAAGAAACTGCAGAATTGGAATTAATTTGCAAACTGGACACCATTAAATTAGGCTTGAATAAAGACTGGGAGTGGATGGGTTATTACGCAAAGTAAAAACTGTTTCCCCATGCTAATTTTCCCCCCTACTGTTACTCACACCTTCTTGTCAACTGTTTGAAATGGGCCATCCTGATTATCACTACAAAAGGGTTTTTTTTCTCCTGCTGATAATAGCCTACCTTAATTGATTGGTCTTGTTACAGTTGGTATGGCAACACCCGTTTTATATAAATGTGTACATATATCTTCCTACTGTATTTTCCACTGCATGCATCTGATGAAGTGGGTTTTAGCCCACGAAAGTTTATGACCAAATAAATTTGTTAGTCTCTAAGGTGCCACAAGTACTCCTCGTTTTTTTAGTTGTAGCACAGTTGGGCGGGCCATGGAGTTTTTATAGCATGTTGGGAGGGGGAGGGGAGAGGAGGGAGCACTCAGAAAGAAAAAGGTTGAGAACCCCTGACTTAAGGTCTGATTAAAAACAGATTTAGTTAAAACTGGTGCAAAAGGCTGTGTGGATGCCCTTATTTCAGATGAAATCAGGCTTATTTTGGTTTAGCTTAAATCGATTAGGAACAGGTTTAAATATGTTGTCTGCACACATACTTGAACCAAAATGACTGAATGGGTTGTAATTCACAACTTTAGTTATTTCAGTGCAAAAATCTATGTGGACACTTAGTTTTGATCAAGAGTGTCTGTCATTGATTTAACTTAAGTCAATTATTATTTTATTTATTTTATTTTACTGACTTAAGTACACTGACATTTAAACCACTCTCCAGTCAAAATAAGGGAGTTCCCACAGGGAAGTACACTGGTTTAACTAGCTTAATTTAACCAGTGTCAACTTGTATACTGTTTTTTAAACACGTCAAATGGTATAATATATCCTATTTACTCTCAAAAATACCCCAACCCTAAAATACCCTATAAACTGAAAACAATAACTACTGTCTAGTCAAATATTTATTGACTTCACTCAGAGCTATACTAGTACTTCATTTGACAAAAGCTGAAAATGGAAGTATATTGTCAGTGAAGAACTTCTGGATACCCTAAAAATATACAAATAAAAAATAACCAGCATTCAGTCATTTAGAGGCAAATCCTGCAGCTGGACCTGCATGGGTGGACATGAGCCCGCATGGCCCCATTCACAGGATCTGGCTTATATGTATTTGTTTTTTAGATTCTAATTTATTGTGGTGGTTTATATTACTTTTGTGTATAGCTGTTTCATACATCTTTTCAATATTGCAGTTGTTGCTTTTGGTAAAATCATTTGGTGTTATAACCAGGCCATGGAGTGAAGTGGACTAAAGATACTTCTTGGGAACACTTAGCGTCATCTTGTACTTTATTAGGCACTTGAGAGATAATATTCATCTGTATTACAATATGGTCTGTCACTTCTTTAAGTAAATTGGTATGACCCAGCCCCTCTGCGCATACATTTTGGGGTACCATAGGACAGCAGCTGCAGAAGAGAAATTTAGTTTAAATCAAGAGACTGTGCATCTCTAGTTTATTAAAGATCCATTTGTGTAAGATTTTAAAAACAAATAAACCTGTGGGTATAAATCAGAAACTAGCTTCTATTGGTATCTGTTTTGGGGACTAGACTGCTTAGGGTCTAGTAATGTGATATAGCCAGTTTCAACTCTAGGTTATTGGGGAACTTCAGCCCAGGTTGGAAAGGACAGAAAGGGACGACCATGTGATGGCTTCTTGGTGGTCTATGTGAGATGATGATGGTGGACTCAGTTCAATTTTCACGCAACAAGCACCCACATAACATGTACAATCATTCTCCTCCATTGGTCTGTCTTTATCCATCTGTTGTGTCTTGTCTTATACTTAGATTGTAAGTTGTCTGGGGCAGGGACCATATTTTTCTTCTGCGCTTGTATGCGCCTACCACAGTGAGGTCCGGGTCCATGACTAGAGTTCCTAGATACTATGGTACTACTAATAATAATTGTAATTAGTAATAACTGGCAATCTTATTGGCAGGCTCAGTGTAGAGGCAAAGGATTAAGAGCCTGATCCAAAGTCCACTGAAAGCAATGGGAGTTTTTTTGTTAATTTCAGTGGACTTTGGATCAGTTCCTAAATGGACTAGGAGATTGAACTGTCTTCTGGCCCTGTGAGTTTGTCCCTCTGAATGGGAGTTAAGGCACATTGATGAATCAGCAGTAGGACAGAGAACTTCATGCTCCAGGGCTATCAGGCCCCTTTTATGAGCACAAGGTTTCTCAGAAAAATATTGGTGGTCATTAGGTATGTTGGCAACAAGAAGAAAGCCAAGGAAAGTGTGGGCCCCTTACTGAATGAGGGAGGCAACCTAGTGACAGAGGATGTGGAAAAAGCTAATGTACTCAATGCTTTTTTTGCCTCTGTTTTCACTAACAAGGTCAGCTCCCAGACTGCTGTGCTGGGCATCACAAAATGGGGAAGAGATGGCCAGCCCTCTGTAGAGATAGAGGTGGTTAGGGACTATTTAGAAAAGCTGGACGTGCACAAGTCCATGGGGCCGGACGAATTGCATCCGAGAGTGCTGAAGGAATTGGCGGCTGTGATTGCAGAGCCCTTGGCCATTATCTTTGAAAACTCGTGGCGAACGGGGGAAGTCCCGGATGACTGGAAAAAGGCTAATGTAGTGCCCATCTTTAAAAAAGGGAAGAAGGAGGATCCTGGGAACTACAGGCCAGTCAGCCTCACCTCAGTCCCTGGAAAAATCATGGAGCAGGTCCTCAAAGAATCAATCCTGAAGCACTTAGAGGAGAGGAAAGTGATCAGGAACAGTCAGCATGGATTCACCAAGGGAAGGTCATGCCTGACTAATCTAATCGCCTTTTATGATGAGATTACTGGTTCTGTGGATGAAGGGAAAGCAGTGGATGTATTGTTTCTCGACTTTAGCAAAGCTTTTGACACGGTCTCCCACAGCATTCTTGTCAGCAAGTTAAGGAAGTATGGGCTGGATGAATGCACTATAAGGTGGGTAGAAAGCTGGCTAGATTGTCGGGCTCAACGGGTAGTGATCAATGGCTCCATGTCTAGTTGGCAGCCGGTGTCAAGTGGAGTGCCCCAGGGGTCGGTCCTGGGGCCGGTTTTGTTCAATATCTTCATAAATGATCTGGAGGATGGTGTGGATTGCACTCTCAGCAAATTTGCGGATGATACTAAACTGGGAGGAGTGGTAGATACGCTGGAGGGAAGGGATAGGATACAGAAGGACCTAGACAAATTGGAGGATTGGGCCAAAAGAAATCTGATGAGGTTCAATAAGGATAAGTGCAGGGTCCTGCACTTAGGATGGAAGAATCCAATGCACCGCTACAGACTAGGGACCGAATGGCTAGGCAGCAGTTCTGCGGAAAAGGACCTAGGGGTGACAGTGGACGAGAAGCTGGATATGAGTCAGCAGTGTGCCCTTGTTGCCAAGAAGGCCAATGGCATTTTGGGATGTATAAGTAGGGGCATAGCGAGCAGATCGAGGGACGTGATCGTTCCCCTCTATTCGACAATGGTGAGGCCTCATCTGGAGTACTGTGTCCAGTTTTGGGCCCCACACTACAAGAAGGATGTGGATAAATTGGAAAGAGTCCAGCGAAGGGCAACAAAAATGATTAGGGGTCTAGAGCACATGACTTATGAGGAGAGGCTGAGGGAGCTGGGATTGTTTAGTCTGCAGAAGAGAAGAACGAGGGGGGATTTGATAGCTGCTTTCAACTACCTGAAAGGGGGTTCCAAAGAGGATGACTCTAGACTGTTCTCAATGGTAGCAGATGACAGAACGAGGAGTAATGGTCTCAAGTTGCAATGGGGGAGGTTTAGATTGGATATTAGGAAAAACTTTTTCACTAAGAGGGTGGTGAAACACTGGAATGCGTTACCTAGGGAGGTGGTAGAATCTCCTTCCTTACAGGTTTTTAAGGTCAGGCTTGATAAAGCCCTGGCTGGGATGATTTAACTGGGACTTGGTCCTGCTTTGAGCAGGGGGTTGGACTAGATGACCTTCTGGGGTCCCTTCCAACCCTGATATTCTATGATTCTATGATTCTATGATTCTAGAGTAATATCCAGTGCAATGCTATAGAAAAACTGAAGCTTTGTTACTTATAAAAATGTAGGGTTACATATTGTACTTTGCTTTTATGAACAAGTTGGTTACATGTTGAGCCTGATTTTCATTTACACTAAGGTCCCTGCAGTGCAGAGGGGCTTCAAACTGGGCATACATGACACTTACCTTTACACTACCAGAGTGGTGTTAAGGGACCTCAGTGTAAATAAGAATCAGGCCACTTGCCTGTTTAAACAAAAGGAGGGGAAGGGCTAGGCAGATAAGGGCTAGATTGAGCAATAAGATTGGCTGTAATGTTATTAATGCAAATCGTATCATTTTGGACATAAGAACTGTACAAAAATATCCTTAGGAAGTTAAATGGGTAGAAAAAGAAGCCCCCTCTTACGTTTATTCATGCTACATTATATGTACCTCTTACGAGCGTGGGGTCAGAATATTCTATATGTCCTTTTATCTAAGAGACTGTAATGTGGTATATGGAGAAAATTGTCCAGCCTATGTCTGCAAATCTTAATCCTGGTGTGACTTGCCTTAAGGGTAATATAAAATATGGCAGTAGATTTTATAGTATATCACTTTTTTTTGGTCGATATGTTTTATGTACAGAGTGACCACAGAATGGCTCATGGTATGTTAATGTATTGATTCTCACACAAAGCTGTTGGCAACTAACATATTGTCCGCAATGACAGTGATGAATGAAACAGACTAAAATAACTATTGAATGTTGCATCAGACTGTGTGATGTTAGAAATCCTTATTTCAAGACATGGCTTTGCCCCCCTAAGAAGATTCAGAACTGGTTAGTGGAGGAAAATGAAATCGTATTTAATTGGTTTTGTTTTAGGGTGACCAAACAGCAAATGTGAAAAATTGGGACATGGGGTGGAGGGTAATAGGAGCCTATATAAGAAAAAGTCCCAAAAATCTGGACTGTCCCTGTAAAATCGGGATGTCTGGTCACCCTGTTTTGTTTGGTTTTCCTCATATAAAAGGTAGGTTGTTTTCATTAGTCTGGGTCGAGAGCACTAATTTGTCTTTGTAGGTTGCCCGACACCCCAGAATCTTATCAGGCTTAGTTTAGTGAATCAGAAATTGGTGGGATGTACAACATGGTTCATGCATGACACATTGCAAGAATGTGGTTTGAGAGCCTTGTGCTCTTGCTTGGTTGCAGAAATGAACAGCAATGTGATCTGGCTCAGTTGTGCATTATGGGCCAAAATTCAGACTTAGGAGTAAGCCAGTGGAACCCACTGATGTTAATGAAGTTGCATCTACTTACTCTAGGTCTAAATATTGTCCTAAATTTTTGCTATTTTGCATCTGTCTGTGTGTCACAACCCAAGGTCATCCTACAGTATATGAAGAAAAAGAAACTCAGCGGGATTCACTTTTATGTAAATTAAGTTCTGGTGCTCTGTAACCCATTACAGAGGTGTGAAACAAAGTGGTTTCACTTTGCATGGGTTTTTGCAAAATGTTTTCTTCAGTTTTGATCTGTGCTGTTTCACAATTCTTGATTTGTGCTTTAAGGCACAGGTTCAAATGAACTCAAAGCTTAAAGCAAAACTTGGTCTGCTTTGTCATGATTAAGGCTTTAGTCATGGGTATTTTTAGTAAAAGTTATGGATCTGACCCGTGACCTGACCATGACTACTTCTATATACTCCTGACTATATCTTGGGAGTGGCCCAGGGGTGCCGCGGGTGCTTGGGGGAGGGCGGCCCGGGACCCACGCTGGTGCCGGGGGGGGTGCGGATGGTGGCGCACGGCCTAGGACTCCCTCTGGTGCCTGGGAGGAGAGGGTGGCGAGGCTGGCAGGCTCCCTGCCTGGCTCCACGCCTCCCCAGAAATGGGGACATCCCCCTTGCTCAGCTCCTAGGCCGAGGTGTGGCAGGCAGCTCTGCCCACTGCCCCCGCCCCAAGCACTGGCTTTGCAGCTCCCGTTGGCTGGGAACCGTGGCCAATGGGAGCTGCAGAGATGGTGCCTGCAGGCAGAGGCAGCACACAGAGCTGAGCAAGGGGGGTGTTGCCGCTTCTGGGGAGCCCCACGAGGTAAGCACCGCCCAGAGCCCACCTCATCCCATCCCATGCCCCAACCCCTTGCCCCCTCCCACACTCAAACTCCTGCTGCTGCTGTGGGAGGGGAGAGCAGTGGCCCAAGACTGCCCCAGCAGCAGCCGGTGCGACTGGCGCAGGGACTGCCTGAGCGGTCCCCGGGCCAGCCACACCGGCTGCTGCAGGAGTCACAGAGCCCACGGAAAGTCAAGGAATCCATGACTTCTGTGACCTCCATGAAAACTCGCAGCCTTAGTCATAATTATTTTGTAAAAAAATTAATCATCCAAGGTTCACTACCATATTTTAAATACCTCAAATGGCAGGGTTGTTTATTTTTTGGGGTCTCAGATTGGGCCCATCGTAACCACTGTTTCTTGTTGCTATTTGTATTTTTTTCTATGTTCTTCCTAAACTGTGGAACCAATACTGCAATATTTTAGGTGTGTTTACATCCAGGTTAAGTACTGTACCATTAATACTATGTATTTCATGTGATCCTCTTACCAGAATATATGCCTCATGTGTCATAGAAGTTGGATGATGTGTAGCAAATGAGGCAGGGGATTGCAGGAGGAGAAATCCCAGTTCCCTCAGCCTCTCCTCATTGTTACGGCAGTTGAGTGCTGTCCTGGAGAATTGCATTCTATGTCTGCTTTTGCCACAGAATTCCTATGCGATGCTGGGCAGGTCACTTAAACCAAACTTTTCAGAGGTGGCCACTAATTGTGTGTTCCTCATTTTCTGGATTCCCAGTTTGAGACTCTGGGGTCTGGTTTGCAAAAGCGCTGAGAACTCATGCCTCCAGCTGAAGTCAGTGAGAGCTGTACTTGAATGTATAAAGCTAAATATTCTGAAAAATAAGGTTGTAGGTGTCTCAAATCAGGCACCCAAAATTAGTGGATAGTCTTGGCCTTAATCTCTCTGCCTCCTCAGCTACCTATCTACAAAGTGGCGATAATACCACCCCCTCACCTCATAGGGGTTTTGTGAAGATAAATTAATATTTGTGAAGCACTCAGCTACTATAGTGATAAGTTCCATAGAAAAGCCCATGAGAAAATTTAATGATTGTCTTCAGAGCAGGTTTGAATACTGTGAGGTAAATAAGGCTTGGGGCCACACATTGACCAATGTGGCTAAAACAAAATACTGAATAGCTTTTCATTCACTGAGCACTATCAATCCTGTTCACTGAACGAGGCAGGGAAAAAACAGTATGTGGTCACGTAACTAAAGAGTGCGTCACAGTGCTTATACACAAAGGGGCTAAATGAAGGTAGCCTTCATTCTGACATTTCTTCACTTTTGAGTGCTTGACTTCAACATTTTTTTAACATAACGTTGTGTGTGTTAGGTATGTATCTATCTAATAACAGCAGTAGCTTTTCATACCAACTCTGTTACTGTATACAAGTCTGCTAACAGTGCTGTGCAAATTCTTTCCTTAAGAATAATATCAAGATCAAGTGAAACTTTGCTTTATCATCGCTGTTTACCTTATTTTGTAAATGGATCTGCATGACACAGCCTGGTGTCTTGAATAATTTTTCTTTGTCCTTTTTTATTTACATAATGAAACCAACACCAGAAGTCTTCACTGGCAATTTGACGTTGTTTTTTTATCTGAGGGCGGGCACTCAGAGTGATAAATATTAGGCAGAATTGAAAAGGACTAAAATGCAGAGAAAATTGTTCTGCTTCCCAAACATGCAAGAAAAGACCCTTTTCATCAATTGAGAAGCCTAATTTTAAGGCAGTACAAGCAAATGACTTAGCCTATGATATAATCAGAGGCATGGCTAGAGTGAGACCACAAGATAAGTATTGTACTAAGTTAAATGCATTTTAACTTGACTTCAAGAAGCTTTGTAGCTAAAGCCTGATGAAGGAAATGCCTTGAACTTAAGCAGCCACAGCACCTAAAATCAGTAAAAAGGTCAAGACTATTGAGTGTTTTATGAAACGACAAGAGTATCATCCTCTAGTGCCAGTGGTGAGCTGGAGCCGGTTCGCACTGGTTCACCTGAACCGGTTGTTAAATTTAGAAGCCCTTTTAGAACCGGTTGTTCCGTGAGGGACAACCGGTTCTAAAAGGGCTTCTAAATTTAACCGGCCAAAAGTGGCGCCTTAGGCGCCAACTCCACGGGTGCTCCAGCCCTGGAGCACCCAAGGGGAAAATTTGGTAGGTGCAGAGCACCCACTGGCAGCTCCCTGCCCCACCCCCGGCCCCAGCTCACCTCCGCTCCGCCTCCTCCCCTGAACGTGCCGCCCCGCCCTGCTTCTCCGCCCCCACCCCACCCCGCTTCCCGCGAATCAGCTGTTCGCGCGGGAAGCCGGGGCAGGCTGAGGAGCAAGCAGTGGCTTCCTACTCAGGCCCAGGGAGGCAGAGGTGAGGTGGGACGGGGGGGCGCGAGGAGGGCCGCCCACGCCGCAGCAGGTAACCGGGGGGGGGGGGGGCGCAGGGGAACCGCTTCCCGCCCCAGCTCCCACCTCTGCCACCCTCGGCCTGAGTGGAAGCCACGGCCTGCTTCTCAGCCCTCCCCGGCTTCCCACCGAACAGCTGATTCGGGGGGGTGCAGAGAAGCAGGGCGGGGCTGTGCGTTCAGGGGAGGAGGCGGAGAGGAGGTGAGCTGGTGCTCTGCACCCACCAAATTTTCCCCATGGGTGCTCCAGCCCTGGAATACCCTGGGAGTCGGCACCTAAGGCGCCACTTTTGATGTGATCAGTGGGGGAGTGGCCGCTCCCCCTGCTCCCCCCTAGCTATGCTCCCCTGCCCCTAGAAGCCAGAGGGACCTGCTGGATGCTTCCTGGGAGCTGCCCCAGGTAAGCACCGCTGGGACTCCCCACCTCGCCCCCCGGCAGGTGCCTCTGGCTCTTAGGGGTGGGGTGGGCGCCCACTACGGTGGCCCACAAGACCCTCCTGCCCAGTTCGGGGGCAGTCAGGGGACAGGGGAGGGGGTTGGATGGGGCAGGAGTTCTGGAGGGCGGGGGTGGGCAACGACCCCCTCGTGGGGTGAGGAGGGAACCTGTTGTTAAGATTTTGGTAGCTCATCGCTGCCTAGTGCTACTACTGGAGGGTAGCTAAAGCTGATAGAATGCCTTGGCATGCTGGCTCCACAGCCCTGTTTGTTCCTCAGTCCCTAGGATCCGATGGAAGACCCACTGTATGAGTTGTGTAGACCATGCAGAAATTTGAGGATGGGCCTAGGGATGGGAGGGAGTGAAATGAGAGCAGTTGCATTCCACAGCCTACTGCCCTCAGGTCAGGACACCACATAACTCTGAGCGAGTGAATATCTCCAAGCAGCGTTCACTCCCTCCAAAACCCTCCACAGCTGCCGTGTGTCAGATCTCCTATCCTACTCCATCCACTGCTGTCTTCCTACTAAGTTATTCCAGATCAGTGTCCTATCTTCTTCCCGCCTTCCCAACAGCAGGAGTTAAATCCCATTCCCGCAACATCCTCCCAGCAGCCAAGAGGAGGAGGGATGGAAATCAATACTAGATTCTGCGGCAACCTGGAAATATGACAGCAATCAGTCACAGAGGCTTTTATTGAATTAAATATTGACACAGCTGATAAAGCTGTGTCAATCAATCATTTAGTTTTAAATAACCCTGATTTTCAAAGTGTTTCTTGCTGTATCTCATACTGCTGCAAAGCTTACAATTTGCTACAGAATTCAGCTGCATTGTGCCCCAGAGACCAGGGATTCTTGGATTTGTGGAACCTTTAAAAATGAATATTTATAAAGCATCTAACCAGAGTTAGAATCATAGAATTGTAGAATATCAGGGTTGGAAGGGACCTCAGGAGGTCATCTAGTCCAGCCCCCTGCTCAAAGCCGGACCAATCCCTAACTAAATCATCCCAGCCAGGGCTTTGTCAAGCCTGACCTTAAAAACCTCAAAGGAAGGAGATGCCACCACCTCCCTAGGTAACACATTCCAGTGTTTCACTACCCTCCTAGTGAAAAAGTTTTTCCTAATATCCGACCTAAATCTCCCCCGCTGCAACTTGAGACCATTACTCCTTGTTCTGTCATCTGGTACCACTGAGAACAGTCTAGAGCCATCCTCTTTGGAACCCCCTTTCAGGTTGAAAGCAGCTATCAAATCCCTTCTCATTCTTCTTTTCTGCAGACTAAACAATCCTAGTTCCCTCAGCCTATCCTCATAAGTCATGTGTTCCAGTCCCCTAATCATTTTTGTTGCCCTCCGCTGGATGCTTTCCAATTTTTCCACATTCTTCTTGTAGTGTGAGGCCCAAAACTGGACACAGTACTCCAGATGAGGCCTCACCAACGTCGAATAGTGGGGAACGATCACATCCCTCGATCTACAGGCAATGCCCCTACTTATACAGCCCAAAATGTCGTTAGCCTTCTTGGCAACAAGGACACACTGTTGACTCATATCCAGCTTCTCATCCACTGTAACCCCTAGGTCCTTTTCTGCAGAACTGCTGCCTAGCCATTCGGTCCCTAGTCTGTAGCGGTGCATGGGATTCTTCCATCCTAAGTGCAGGACTCTGCACTTGTCCTTGTTGAACCTCATCAGATTTCTTTTGGCCCAATCCTCTAATTTGTCTAGGTCCCTCTGTAACCTATCCCTACCCTCCAGTGTATCTACCTCTCCTCCCAGTTTAGTGTCATCTGAAAACTTGCTGAGGGTGTGTCACGGAGTGTGGGGGAGTCCAGGCCCTGCACCCCTCTTCCTGGGATTCACTGAGACTCTCAGCCAGCCAGTAAAACAGAAGGTTTATTGGACAGCAGGAACACAGTCCAAAACAGAGCTTGTGGGTACACCCAGGACCCCTCTGTCAAGTCCTTCTGGGGGAGCAGGGAGCTTAGACCCCAGCCCTGGGGTTCCCTGTGTTCCTCCACCCAGCCCCAAACTGAAACTAAACCCACCCAGCAGGTTCCCTGCTGCAGCCTCTGTTCACATTCCTGGGCAGAGGTGTTACCTCCCCCTCCCCCTCCTGGCTCAGGTAACAGGCTCTCAGGTCTCCCGTCCCCAGGGCACATTCCCAGGTCAACACTCCCCCCTCCCTGCTGCGTCACATCGTCACATCGTGCAATCCACACCATCCTCCAGATCATTAATGAAGATATTGAACAAAACCAGTCCCAGGACCAACCCTTGGGGCACTCCTCTTGATACCGGCTGCCAACTAGACATGGAGCCATTGATCACTACCTGTTGAGCCCGACGATCTAGCCAGCTTTCCAGTTCTGGGTGCTGTATGAATAAAATGAATACCAGAACCGCCCAGAAGGTCAAAAGATCACAAACGGACATTCCCATGCCACTTCAGCGCTCCCACTTCTGACTGTAAATACAGAAAGGGTTCTGCTTCACACCCCAACGCTCAACAATGCTTCTCATCCCAGCACACTCCAAGTACCTCTACTCCTTTCGTAGCCTGGTGTGTCATAACATCTCGTATAGTGTCCGGAAAGTTGTCAAATTCAGGCTGTGGTGTATGTGTATTTTGTATGTGTACTGATGTAGGCAGGTACTGAGTGTAGATGTGTATGCAAGGATTATGTACAGGTGTGCACAGGTATTGGGTGCAGATGTACATAAGTATTGCTCCTAAGGATATTTCCTTTACCTTTCTTAATGCTTGGGCTTTCCTTCAGCCAGAGCCTTAGCTCAGAAATGAGAAGTAAAAAGAATTAATTGTCCTTGGGTACCTTTTTCATTTGGCAATTTCCTTCTCTGTGTCTTGTTATAAGAAACAAGAATCAGTTTCAAATTGTGATTGTATTTCTGCTGCTGAATTGGCCCATTCAAGTAAGTGGGCCAAATTCTGCCCTAGGATACATATGTCCATCTCCCACTGAAATCAATAGCCCCACACACAAATCTGGTAGCAGAATTTGGTCCAATCAGTGGAAGAGTCACTAACACAGGTAAATTTAAAATAAAAACTTCTGTGTTTTGAAAAACTAAATTCAGCAGTTCTGTGAAAACTCCTTTCTGTGCGTCCCTTCCCATCGTGCTCATTGCCAGGATGGCTTGTGTAAGCAGAAGTACCCTCCTTTTCTAATCAAACCACTCCAGTCTCCTGCCTGATTGGTTCAATGGCATCTTTAATCCCGTGTTTCTGAATGACACTGCCTTCACTTCCATGAAATGGACCGGCCATGAGGGTCGAGCAGAACAAGAGAACAAGATTACATATAAGGATCTTGGTAATCAACAAGCAAGAGGGAAAAAAAAAAAACAACAGAAAATAAACATGTCTCGAATTAATGGGCCTTTAAAGATATTTCAGCACTTGTCTGGGTGTGTCACTGACTCCTAGAGCCACTGAAGTCTTATGGAAAATTTTAAAACAGGATCTATTTTGAGGCAATTCTGCTGACATGACAAGAAAGCAAAGTGAAGAAGCATTTGTTTTTGGGTTTTTGTTTGTTTTTTTCACACTGCTGTTTTCCTTAATTGCTGGTGAAAGAACACCCTAGAAAGAAGGTAGAGGTGTGGGGAAGAATTCATAAACAAGCATCCATTTAATGTAAACAGATGTTATAAAAAAAGGAGAGAGAGAGAGAAATATATGCAGTGGACCAGCTTCATTGCTACATTATAGGTGCTTTTTTCAGTTATGCAAAATAGCCATAAACCCAGTTTAACTGGCCAGTTACCAATTGCATTGTTGGAGATTCACAAGGTAGCTGGAGTGTACTCATGAATCTGGTCCTATATTTGCCGGACACTGATCTCACTTACATCAGTTTAATCAGGAGTAACTCCCAAGTTTTTCTTGCAAGTGTTTTCCAACAGGTCGTGGTCTGTTCTTATTTTCTTTACCTATTGCTAAAGAAAGATGATGAACAAGTACTAACTCAAAATTAGGGAAGATATTGAAGGACTTCTGTACACTCAGAAGCAGCATAGTTTAACTCAAATTGATTTAAAATTGACTTTGTGCAATTGCTGTTTAAACCCCTGTATGGGCACACTTTTATCAGTTTAAGACTAGTTGTATCAGTTTACCTTGTGTGCTAAACCAAGTCAGATTTAAACAGACTTAAGAGTGCCTGGACACAAAGTTGCACCAGTTTAACTAAATCATTTTAAAACCACATTTCTCTTTTAAGCAACATAACATTGTGTGTAGACAAGGCCAGAAAGCAAGAGAGAGTGAGAAAGAGAGAAGGAGAGGTATGGTCTAGTGACCTGAGCAGAGGACAAGTAACAGGTACTATTTACACTTGATGAGCCATTGTCTTCCACAGTCATGCAAATGTGCACACAGTGAGTGTGACGTGGGTGTAAAATGTTACCAGATCAGACTAGTAGCGTTTTACACTCGTTTTGTACAGGTGTAAATACCTACCCAAGATGCAAGGAGCAGAGAACCAGGCTCCTCAGTGCTAATATTATCTAACATGGACACTGACTCCCTCTGAGCTTGCATAAATCACAGAGGCTGAAATTTTCAAAAGGTGTTAGGCACCCTAATCCTTTTGAAACTCAGTGGGAATCGGCAAAAAGAATGAGGAGTACTTGTGGCACCTTAGAGACTAACAAATTTATTTGGGCATAAGCTTTCTTGGGCTAAAACCCACTTCATCAGATGCATGGAGTGGAAAATACAGTAGGAAGATATATATATATACACAGAACATGAAAAGATGGGGGTTGCCTAACCAACTCTAACGAGACAAATCAATTAAAGTGGGCTATTATCAGCAGGAGGAAAAATCACTTTTATAGTGATAATCAGGATGGCTCATTTCAAACAGTTGACCAGAAGGTATGAGTAAGAGTAGGGGGGGAAATTAGCATGGGGAAATAGTTTTTAGTTTGTGTAATGACCTATCCACTCCCAGTCTTTATTCAGGCCTAATTTGATGGTGTCCAGTTTGCAAATTAATTCCAGTCCGCAGTTTCTCGTTGGAGTCTGTTTTTGAAGTTTTTTGTTGAAGAATTGCCAATTTTAATGTCCAGGGGGGTTGAAGTGTTCTCTTACTAGTTTTCGAATGTTATGATTCTAGACGTCTGATTTGTGTCCATATATTCTTTTGCATAGACACTGTCCAATTTGGCCAATGTACATGGGAGAGGGGCATTGCTGGCACATGATGGCATATGTCACATTGGTAGATTTGCAGTTGAACGAGCCCCTGATGGTGTATAATTCCCTTTGGTCCATTTGAAAATCCCAGCCTTGACCTTTTTGCCTCAATTGCTGCCTCAGTGCAATGGGGATTCTCAGAACTCTTGCCTGTGTCAAGTTTGTAAAGATTTTTGCAGTTGGTTGTGTGTTCTGTGGTATTTTTTATTTTTGTGAAACTAATTCTTCATCACCTTTATTCACTTGAATGAAAGACTGGAGTGCAGAATCCTAGCTATTATCTTTGAATTCCACTCCCCCCCACCTAGGCCATTGTCATATTTGATCTCTCAGTAACCTGGAAAGATTCCCTACCTCTTTTACTTTTGTCTTAAAAATTTCTTTAAAACAATTTTTAAAACTAAGTACCTTTTTCAACACTGATAAACCACGAAGGAACATACTGGATGCACAAGAATATTTGTCACGTTTATCTAAATTTTATCCATTACATAGTAGGATGCTCTCATTCCTCTCTAATACCAAGTTGCACTGACAATAAACATGAGAATCATAAATTCCGTATTGTGGAAAAAGATCTAAAGATTTGCTGCTCTAGTGTACAAATTTTCCACTGAGCCTACTATTCTTATTGAAATTGTCACTGGCATCTTTTCTGGTACAAACAGGGAATATGGTAATTGCTCTGCAACTAGTAACACCTGAGCTGGTTTTATATACAATGTCTGCAGCCACTATTGCAACCAGCAGAGTAATTTAAAAATATAATAACGAATGATGACTAAGACATTAACGTATTTCTCCCTTAGGAATATTAGCCCTTTGTGTTTTGCTTCTACTTCAGAACTTTTGTTGTTAGGTGCCTGGCAAAAAGATAAAAGTTCCTTTATGCTACAAAAACTAGGAATAGATCCAGTGTTTAGGGGGGGAAAAAGAGCAGGGACTGTAGCTATTTTCTAGTATCTGTGACGTGCCCCAAAGTGAAGTGAAAGGCACATCACATGGCAGCCTCTTTCAGTGTCAGGACACAGCCCTTATTATCATTTTAATGGTCACCTCTACATAACCTTTTTAACCCTTTTTTTTTTAAAGGCAAGACATTAATTTCTTAAAACCAAAACACATTTTTTTTTTCTTATTTCAGGCTCAAACCCTTGAGAAGGACATTACTTTTGATGGTTTTTCCTGCCCTTATAATAATATTATCAAACCCACTGAAATGACAGGCATACCAGATACAGTAGAACCTCAGAGTTACAAACACCAGAATTATGAACTGACTGGTCAACCACGCACCTCACATTTGGAACCGGAAGTACGCAATCAGGCAGCAGCAGAGACCAAAAAAAAAAATTTTTAAAATGCAAATACAGTACAGTACTGTGTTCAAAATAAACTACTAAAAAAATAAAGGGAAAGTTTACAAAAACATTTGACAAGGTAAGGAAACTGTTTCTGTGCTTGTTTTGTTTAAATTAAGATGGTTAAAAGCAGCATTTTTCTTCTGCATAGTGAAGTCTCAAAGCTGTATTAAATCAAGATTCAGCTGTAAACTTTAGAAAGAACAACTATAATGTTTTATTCAGAGTTACGAACATTTCAGAGTTACGAACAACCTCCATTCCGGAGGTGTTTGTAACTCTGAGGTTTTACGGTACTGGCTTCTTGGGGACAAATATTCAGCAATGACTTAATGAAATTGCTAAGATACAATAGCAGAAATGACTGTGAAAAAGAAAATCACAGAATGAGAGTGTTAGAGCAATAGTTTTTAATTTTTTTAATATTCTGTATCACTTCTTAAAATAGAGCCTAATTCAAAACACATTTAAATCAATTGGGTAATTTGCTAAAAGTCCACCAGTCTACTCAATCCAGATGTTCCTCCAGGGCTTGGTTACATTATTTATGATTAGGACAGTATTCAGGAGACCAGATAAAATTAACTCACTTTAATATATTTTTTAAGTGTCCAAGTTTTGTTCTAAATTTAGACTGAATGTATTTCAAATGGGGTCTACATTTGAACAAACAGGTTTGTCCCTTCCCATTCTGCATTAATCATGCCATTTTAAAACAGTTTTGTAAAAAGGAGCCAGGAAATCTATTTGGTCATGAGCAACTGCAACAGAAACAGATTGATTGCATTAGTGTAACCCATTTTTCAAAAAAACAACCCTCAGAGAAATCACCTGTTAGAAGGATTCTGCACTTGCTAACATGGACTAACAAAGTTCAGATTTTAAGTTTGTGTTAGTGATTTCTGCAAGCCCCTTGGTATTCTGTTTGTCCCTAATGGGGAGGTCACATAGGGCATTATTAAAATACCGTCTGTTACTAGTGTGCCCCTGAAACACTACTGCCTGTCAAAGATGAGTCACTAGATTGCTACAAGAATGCTAATATGCTGCTATACCTACAATAATGACCATTCACAGCTCATCTGCATTTAACAGTATGGGTCACATTTTTCATATGGAAAAAAAGAAAAGGAGTACTTGTGGCACCTTAGAGACTAACCAATTTATTTGAGCATGAGCTTTCGTGAGCTACAGCTCACTTCATCGGATGCATACTGTGGAAACTGCAGAAGACATTATATACACAGAGACCATGACACAATACCTCCTCCCACCCCACTCTCCTGCTGGTAATAGCTTATCTAAAGTGATCATCAAGTTGGGCCATTTCCAGCACAAATCCAGGTTTTCTCACCCTCCGCCCCCCCCCCCCACACAAACTCACTCTCCTGCTGGTAATAGCCCATCCAAAGTGACCACTCTCTTCACAATGTATATGATAATCAAGGTGGGCCATTTCCTGCACAAATCCAGGTTCTCTCACCCCCTCACCCCCCCCCCCAAAAACCACACACACAAACTCACTCTCCTGCTGGTAATAGCCTATCCAAAGTGACCACTCTCCTTACAACGTGCATGAAAATCAAGGTGGGCCATTTCCAGCACAAATACAGGTTTTCTCACCCCCCCCCCCTTTTTTTCCAAAAAAACCCACACACACACAAACTCACTCTCCTGCTGGTAAAGCTTATCCAAAGTGACCACTCTCCCTACAATGTGCATGATAATCAAGGTGGGCCATTTCCAGCACAAATCCAGGTTTTCTCACCCCCCACCCCCATACACACACAAACTCACTCTCCTGCTGGTAATAGCTCATCCAAAGTGACCACTCTCCCTACAATGTTCATGATAATCAAGGTGGGCCATTTCCAGCACAAATCCAGGTTTTCTCACCCCCCCCCAACACAAACTCCCTCTCCTGCTGGCAATAGCTCATCCAAACTGACCACTCTCCCCACAATGTGCATGACAATCAAGGTGGGCCATTTCCAGCATAAATCCAAGTTTAACCAGAACGTCTGGGGGGGCGGGGGTAGGAAAAAACAAGGGGAAATAGGCTACCTTGCATAATGACTTAGCCACTCCCAGTCTCTAGAGTCTTTAGAGTCTTTAGAGACTGGGAGTGGCTAAGTCATTATGCAAGGTAGCCTATTTCCCCTTGTTTTTTCGTCCCGTCCCCCCCCCAGACGTTCTGGTTAAACTTGGATTTATGCTGGAAATGGCCCACCTTGATTGTCATGCACATTGTAGGGAGAGTGGTCACTTTGGATAAGCTATTACCAGCAGGAGAGTGAGTTTGTGTGTGTGGTTTTTGGAGGGGGGTGAGGGGGTGAGAGAACCTGGATTTGTGCAGGAAATGGCCCACCTTGATTATCATACACATTGTGAAGAGAGTGGTCACTTTGGATGGGCTATTACCAGCAGGAGAGTGAGTTTGTGGGGGGGGGCGGCGGAGGGTGAGAAAACCTGGATTTGTGCTGGAAATGGCCCAACTTGATGATCACTTTAGATAAGCTATTACCAGCAGGAGAGTGGGGTGGGAGGAGGTATTGTGTCATGGTTTCTGTGTATATAATGTCTTCTGCAGTTTCCACAGTATGCATCCGATGAAGTGAGCTGTAGCTCACGAAAGTTCATGCTCAAATAAATTGGTTAGTCTCTAAGGTGCCACAAGTACTCCTTTTCTTTTTGCGAATACAGACTAACACGGCTGTTACTCTGAAACCTGTCATTTTTCATATGGGACTCTGAGTTTCCTCTTGGCTTTGGTCACCCAAATTCTTGTGTGCCCCCAAATTCTGCTCTGCTTGCACAAACTATCGTTTCTGCAAATCTGAATATCTGAATTCACAAAATGTGAGCAAAAACTGGGGCACTGTAAACAAGGGCAGTAGAAGAAGCCAGCATGTGGTAGGGCTTTCACAGAAGGAAAAGACATAAAAAATACTGCATATTCGGTTGTGAAAACCTTAACTCCTTGATCACGGTATTGACTTTAAATAGCCTCTTTCCTCACTAGTTCCCTTCATGCTAAAGAACTAGAGGGCCTGACACTCTTTCCTCCTTCCCCAGTTTCAGACTTAAAATTCCCACTAATGCCCCTAGTTGTGCAATACTACTACAATTGTGATCTGAAGTGTGGAGAAAATTTTCACAGTGTCTTCCAGCCGCTGGTGGGGGGGAGGGAGAGGAAATGATACCTATGGACTCCATTAGAGTTTACATACCAGTTGGAGGACAAATTCATACAGTAGCTGAAGGACAAATCAAAAGAAAAGAACAGGTGACCCAGAGAGAGTTGCCCATTGTCATTTTTTCCAAACCTGATTTCCCTTGTGCCAGATAAATGCACTATGTGCCTCTTATTTTAAGAAAGATGACTTCAAAGTTTGAAACCAGATCTGAACTCCCCCAAAGCTTGGGGGTTTTGGATCTAGGGTTTTCATTCAGGTCCATTATAGAGAAGAGTTATCCCTAAGTTTGGATTCAGAGCTATCCCTAAATTCAGGGGTGCGTTAGCCCGCCTTTGATTTTAATAAACAAAAATTATTTTTCTTTCAAAGCAAAATTTCAAAATTTAAAGCACTTGACCAGCAATCAGGTTTACAGTCTCTCCACTTCCTCTTTTTTCAAGCATTTGGTAATATGAGTAAAGTATATGCCTCTATAAATAGGCTTGTAGCTTTGTTAGAACAGTAGTAAGGGGTCTTTAACTGGCACTCAGACAGTCATCAGTGATGGGCAGAAAGGAAGCCAGTTTCATGTCTCATCCAAATGAAATTCTCATCCAAAGGAGCATTTTGTCAGCAGAATGGGAAGCACATTCCTCCTCCTTCACATAGCCACAGCTATTAATCTGCACACTTGGCACGTGGTACAGAGGAACACACTGTGACAGCATATAGCACAAACCATTCATTCTAATGACTCACAATATTGAAATAATATTTATTAAATGTCCAGAAATAACTTTTAACAAAGTTTTCACCAGCAGCATCAGGCATAAAAATGAAGCCCTTGGCACGTGTCCAGTGTAAGTGGGAACTTCATGGGCCAAATTCAGAATGTGTCCCCTTCTGTCATTTGGTTGTCAGAGCCCCTGTCATGTCTCTCATCCCCAGAAAGTAAGGGGTGAGGAATGTGGACCATTCTTGCTTGTGCTTTCCATGTACTTTGCATAGGGGTCTCAGCAATTCTCACTGAAGAGGTGACCACTGCTGGTCTTCTTTTCAAGGGGCCTTTGTTGTTCCTATCACAAGATCAAATAGATCATCAGTTTTCAGTAACACTAAATGGGAGTTGAAAAAGAAGACGATAACCATAGCCCCAGAAGAGAGAGTTTCCTTCCCTAAATGATAGGATTAAACTGCTCCCACTGAAGTGTTCATAGAATATCAGGGTTGGAAAGGACCTCGGGAGGTCATCTAGTCCAACCCCCTGCTCAAAGCAGGACCAATCCCCAATTTTTGCCCCAGATCCCTAAATGGCCCCTTCAAGGATTGAACTCACAACCCTGGGTTTAGCAGGCCAATGCTCAAACCACTGAGCTATCCCTCCCCCTTTAATTTTTGACAGTGACGACTCCCTTTGCGGGGCGGGGCCGGGGGCCAGAAACCCACCTGCCTGGTCTTGGGCGGGTCTGTCACCCCTCGCGGTCTGGGAGCCTCCCCCGTGGCCCCCCAGCTTCTGCCTCCCCACTAAATCCCCTGACTAGCGCTGATCATAGAATCATAGACTATCAGGGTTGGAAGGGACCTCAGGAGGTCATCTAGTCTAGCCCCCGGCAGGACCAATCCCCAATTTTTGCCCCGATCCCTAAATCGCCCCCTCAAGGATTGAACTCAGAACCCTGGGTTTAGCCGGCCAGTGCTCAAACCACTGAGCTATCCCTCTCTCCCCCTTCAGTGTTACATCCTGAAGCACTGAGTCTCTGTTTTCACAAAAGAACATGCTGTGAAGGAGGTGAGGTGAGATGATGGTTGTAGGCTCATTCCAGTCAAGGCACGTGACTTCTCCGGTAAGGCAGACTGTCCTCTCAGTAGAGCAATTTCAAGTGACTCATTTCACAGTTGCCAACATATCCCAAAATGTTATTGGGATAATTCAGAGAAGAAGCCACGGTTCTGGGGCTCCCCAGGGAGGGGGATGTCATGCGTGCATATTAGGGAGTTTTAGGTGATTGTTACTGTGAATATCTCAGTTCCTTTGCAAGGTTTCATAACACTGGAAGTTCAGCTAAGCAGCCAGAGTCCATGGAGGCCACCATCTCTCCTCAAAAAACCTTCTACATCTTTACCAGAAATTAGAAGGAGGCCCACTGGCTTGCAAATCAGGCATCCTCTCATCCAGTTCTTTAGAGAGTCATAACAGAGTTGTTCACCTCTCTGGCATCTTTGAGGTTATCTCACACTCTCTTTACACTGGATGGGTAAAGACGGGTAGGGTGTGGGGCCTCTGGGCGGTGGGAAGTGGTATATCAACCCACTTTCTCAATTGGGGGACTTGCAGGCTTATGCCCTGTTAAATTTGTTAGTCTCTAAGGTGCCACAAGTACTCCTTTTCTTTTTATCTGCCTTAGGATTTATAGAGTTTCCCTTCATCCCTTAGGGTCTCTCCTGCATTTCTCCATCTCCCATTTAAAAAAAGATTGTGAGCAGTGCAAGACGGCACAGGCAGGCTCCAGCTTCCTCCGGGTCCCGGGAGTGCTCAATCCACCGCTCCGCTCCAGGCCTCCCACCCCCACCCCTTCTCCCAAGCCCCCACCACCTCTTCCTGCCCAATTCCGCCCCTCCCCCGAGCACGCCCTGTCCCCGCTCTGCCCCCTCCCCCAGCTTCTCCTGCAAGCCACGGAATAGCTGATCGCAGCGGGTGGAAGACACTGGGAGGGAGGAGGAGGAGTTGATCGGCAGGGCCGTCAGCAGATGGGAGGAGCTGGGGGAATGTGGGGGAGCTGGCTACCAGTGGGTGTTCGGCTACCAGTGGGTGCTCAGCACCCACTAATTTTTTCTGTGGGTGCTCCAGCCCAAGTGCCAGCTCGCCCTGCTGCAGGGCTATGTGTGACCCACGACTGATAGACTCACCCCTGATAGAAAAAAGTTTCCCCATCCCTGCTCTAGTGAGTGCTCAGAGACATCCTCAAAATAACCACTTATGTAAATGTCAGGTCTGATTTTATGCAGGAGTTTTCAATCTCAGTCGCTCTCTTTAGAGGGCAGGAAGAGATAGTGTTCTCTGCAGTTCTCCCATCTCTACTTATTTGCTGTGCCAGCATGACTCTCTCTCCCTTTGACCCTAGGAAGCCTGGACACTGTTCCCTCTAAAGGTCATCATTGATGCTCCATGAATTAGCAGTAGAGTTGGTGATCACTCAAGAGTAATGTGTGAGGTATTCCCCACCCTCTGGAGCAGAGGTGGGCAAACTACGGCCCGCGAGCCACATCCAGCCCACAGGACCCTCCTGCCCAGCCCCTGAGCTCCTGGCCCAGGAGGCTAGCCCCCAGCCCTTCCCCTGCTGTTCCCCCTCCCCCACAGCCTCAGCTCACTGCTCTGCTGGCACAGTGCTCTGGGCGGCGGGGCTGTGAGCTCTTGCTGGGAGGTGGGGGGACAGTCAGGAATGAGAGGAGGGGTTGGATGGGGTGGCGGGGGGCAGTCAGGAGACAGGGACGGGTGAATGGGGCAGGGGTCTTGGGGGGACCATCAGGGGACAGGGGAGGTTGGATGGGGCAGGAGTCCCGGGGGGCTGTCGGGGGCAAGAAGCAGGGGGGGTCGGATAGGGGTCGGGGGCCGGGCCACGCCTGGCTGTCTGGGGAGGCACAGCCTCCCCTAACCAGCCCTCCATACAATTTTGGAAACCAATGTGGCCCTCAGGCCAAAAAGTTTGCCCGCCCCTGCTCTGGAGACTCATGCACACAGCTTCTGACAGTGCTCCCAGCTGCCTCCAGTGCAGCACTCTTGGGAATGCTTACACAGCCACGAGTCCATAAATATCTCTGTACTCCTCCACTGCCTAGAAGACTCAGCAAGAGAAAAAGAAAAAAAATAAGTGCCCACATTTCAGAGGATTCTTGGGGAGAAAGAAAATGTGGGTTGATGGTCCAGTTGAGCTATTCACTGATACTAGATTTTAAAGTACAAAATTCCAGGTCTTTATTATCCAAAAGGTAATAGCTTTGAGAAGTCCTGAAAATGTGAAAGAGATCGAAGTGGAGGGATTGATTATGCATTTCTAATATCAAGCCAGTGTAACAAAGAAGCTGAATAGGCTGTTAAAAAAAAACAAACCTAGGAGACAGACTGCTGAAGAGACATGACTCATTGTTGATTCAGAAGCACTGTCATTAGCCTGGAGCGAAAAGAAATAAAATGAGGCTGTACAGCACGTGGCGGAAAGAATATCCTCATTTGTTTAATTTGATATTTAAAAGATATTGCCACCAGCTAGTCTAATCTGTAGCAGCCTGGAGAATGTAAAGAATTCTGCTTTGAAAATATGGTTCAGTATGTTTTTATTCCTGGGTGTGTCATGGTCACTGCTTCAACTGATGTAAAACAAAGAGTTACAACCAGTTTTCTCATTAGGTAAGTGTAGATGAGTTACACTCGAGGATACACATTGTTGACATATGTGATATCATAGCTGAGGAAGGTCAGTGCTGCTAGCAGAATAAAGAGACATCTGTCACGTTTACATCTGGAAATGTTGGACGTACTATTATTATTCTCAGGTCTGCGTACAAGACCCTTTAACAAACAGGCAAGCAGAAAATCTTTAAAATTTTTAAAGAAATTTTTCAATGAAGCAAATTCAGGAGATATTCTTTAAAAGTTGCTCTTTAAGGCCTGATTCTGCAAACACTTACACATTGGCATATTTTTTCTCGTATGAGTAGTCTATTGATTTCATGGGAATAAATGTTTGCAGCATCAGGCCTCAGTTATAACACAGCATTTAAAATAAACCAAACACCTGGGCCATTAAAAGAACAAACTCTCACGTTGACCCTTTAAATATATTAGAACCTCCCTAATCTGCAATTCACTAATTTGCATACTACTCGGTGAAGATTTAATAGCAAATGCTATGGTAAAATCTTTTGTCATTAAAACATCATTATTTTCACAGAAATATGTTATAGTAAATTAACCAGCACATTATTAATTATTATAAATAATTAAAACTAACCTGCAAGTGTCAAAATCAGTGAAGCAAGAACATTTTGTAATCCATTATCCTTCTTATCCTACTTGCTAATTAGAGTAAAATATTGACTCAGAATCTGTTTAAATACAGTATGGAATTTGTGTATATTTTATTAATTTGGATAGCACCTCAACTGCAAAAATTTAAAACACAAATTACATACAGCACTCAAACAGTCAAATTTAAAACAAAACAATGACAGTCATTCAAATAGTACACAAAATTAATGGGTCTGACATCATCCCCTGCAGATCTCAAAGGTGGAGACCCTTAAATGAGAATGTTCTGTTGCCAGTCATGGAATGTTCAGTCCTAAGAACTGAGAGTAAGAGCTTCCCAGCCACTCCTAACTGCTGCAACAAAATAAGGGGGTGAAGGGTGGTCTCTCAAGTAACCACACCCAAGACTCCTCAGTGCTTTAAGGTTTAAAAGTGTATCACAGGTGAATGGGACCTTAGGCATGAAAATGTCTGCTTTAAAGCACTTTAGATGAGATACAGTGGCCAAGTGCAGAGTAAGGAGAACTAATTTATGTTCTCGAATCTACCACTAATTTGCTGTGTGAACTTGGGCAAGTCACTTGGTCTCTCTGTGCCTCACTTACTCCATCTGTAAATTGGGGATAGTAATGGACGCCTGTTCTTTAAAAACATGTTAAGTCAAGATTTACCATCGTGACTAGCAATTTGGGGTGTCTCAATTTCTGGGTGTCCAATTTCACATACCTTAAAGGGGTCTGATTTTCAAAAAATTCTAAGCACCCACCCTCTAAAAATCAGGCCCCAAATCACTAGTGATTTTGGAATATCTTGACATTTGAGACTTACAGACGAAAAGAGATGTTCAGGTGAAACGTATTATGATTAATATCAACCAGCAACATAAATATTTAGGGGGTTTTTTAAAACATACCAAAGATGCAACCCATACTCCAGGTGTCCCTAAACCTACAACGCCAGAAGTTGGGATTGGGCATGACATGATCACTCAAAATTCCCCTGGTCTGTTCATTCCCTCAGAAACATCTGGCATTGGCCACTGTTGGAAGACAGGATATTGGGCTAGATCAGTGGCCCTCAACCTTTCCAGACTACTGAACCCCTTTCAGGGGTCCGATTTGTCTTGTGTACCCTCAAGTTTCACCTCACTTAAAAACTACTTGCTTACAAAATCAGACATAAAAATACAAAAGTGTCACAGCACATTATTATTGAAAAATTGCTTACTTTCTCATTTTTGCCATATAATTATAAAATCAATTGGAATATAAATGTTGTACTTACATTTAAGTGTGTAGTATATAGAGCAGTATAAGCAAGTCATTGTCTATGAAATTTTAGTTTGCACTGACTTCACTAGTGCTTTTTATGTAGCCTGTTGTAAAACTAGGCAAAGATCTAGATGAGTTGATGTACCCCCTGGAAGATCTCTGTGTACCCCCAGAGGTACATGTACCCCTGGTTGAGAACCACTGGGCTGTATGGACCATTGGTCTGACCTAGTATGGCTGTTCTTATGGTTTTTTATGCAGCCATTGTAAAGTCTGTTTGCTGTATTACTTCAATCAATAGTGTCAAATTGTTTTTGCAAGGTTGTTTTTTTTTTTTTAATATCTTCAGGTTCATTGGAAAAGCAGATTTTCTTTGTTTAGATAGATGTAATAAAGCATGATAAAAACTGCTGCTTCGTTATCTGCTAGGCTAATTCTGTATTCTGCTGCCTCACTTCTCTTATCTTTCTGGTCAGTCTTGTTGTAAGTGCCACTTCGTGCTTTTTACCTGCAATTCTTTTTTTCTTTTTCCTTTTTTTCTCCTTTGTAGGATTTTTATTTCCAGGAGGAAAAGCTCCAGCTACACTATAATGTTTTGTGATCCATCCCTCCCCTGTGGGAGGAGAGCACGTCCCACTGCCAAGTTAGGGTCAAATGCTGCGCTCCTTATTTCTAGTGAAGCTACAAGGTAGTGAATTTCATTGCCTAGAATCAGTGGTTCTCAAACTTTTCGGCATCACGCCCCCTTTTTAATATTTGAGAAATCCTTACGCCCCCCCCACCTCTCCTTTACCATCATCCAACACCCCCCCCCCCATCCTTGTTCCCTGACTGCCCCTTCCTGGAACCCCCTGCCTCTAACCGCCCCTCACCCCCGGGATCCCACTCCCTATCCAACCCGCCCTGCTCCTTGTCCCCTGATCGCCCCCTCCTGGGATCCCACCCCCTATCCAACCCCCCCGCTACCTGTCTCCTGACTGCCCCGACCCCTATCCACACCCCCACCCCCTGACAGGCCCCCCAGGACTCCCATGCCTATCCAACCCCCCTTGCTCCCTGTCTCCTGACTGCCCCCTCAGGACCTCCTGCCCCTTATCCAACCCCTCTCCCCGCCCCCTTACTCAGAGCAGCAGGACTGGCTTATTGGAAAGCCTGGGAAGTGGGCAGGTGCAAGCCATGCTGTCCGCGCAGCGGCGTAACTGCAGAGGAGGGTGAACAGGAGGGGAGGGGCCGGGGGCTAGCCTCCCTGGCTGGGAGCTCAAGGGCCGGCAGCCTCGTACCCCCCTTGGAATTTCTTCACGACCCCCCAGGGGGGTGCACCCCCCCCTCCCCCCAGTTTGGGAACCAATGGCCTAGATCATCCCCTCTGTCACCCTGCCTCTGTGGGTCACAACTGAGAATACCAAATTCAGGACCAACCGCTGAGGAATAGGGCAGATACACCCCAAAGCTGGTGGTTATTCTCCCTTAAGACAGAGGTTCTCAATCTTTTTCTTTCTGAGGCCCCCGAACATGCTATAAAAACTCCGTGGCCCACCTGTGCCACAGTAACTGGTTTTTTGCAAAAGCCAGGGTCTGCATTAGGGGATAGCAAGCAGGGCAATGCACAGGGGCCCCCAAGAAGCTACATTGTTCAGGCTTCAGCTTCAGCCTTGGGTAGCGGGGCTCAAGGACCTGGGCTTCAACCCCATGCAGTGAGGCTTTGGCTTTCTGCTCTGGGCCCCGGTGAGTCTAATGCTGGCAGTGCTTGGAGGCCCCACTGAAACCTGCTTGAGGCCCTCTAGGGGGCCATAGACTCCTGGTTGAGAATCACTGCCTTAAGATATACCAAACCAGCAACAAAAGTAAACTTCTGTTTCATCACACTGGCTAACAAGAAGTCAGGAAAGCAAAAAGAACAGGAGTACTTGTGGCACTTTAGAGACTAACAAATTTGTTAGAGCATAAGCTTTGTATCACCACCAAAAACACCAGACTTAAAGATGAGTGGTTCTTTAAAAACAGTCTCATTAAACAAAATATTCTTCTGATCCCAAAGGACCAGCCACACACCCAGGTCAATATATAACTCAGATCTTACCCAATAATCATGCTGTTGCCAATCCTTTAGTATCTAAAATCTAAAGGTTTATTTAAAGAAAGAAAGAAAGAAAGAAAGAAAGAAAGAAAGAGAAAGAAAGAAAGAAAGGTGAGAGCTGAAATTGGTTAAAGGAAACAAATACACACAATAAATGCAAAGTTCTTGAATCAGGCTTGTAGCAGTGATTGAATAAACTGTTGACTTGTTAAGTCTCTGGTTGCTTCCAAATCATTGGAAGGTCCTCAGTCCGTTGGTTAGGATGCTCCCATTAGTATAAGTTCATAGTCCAGAGGTTTGAGTAGGAAAGAGGCAAAATGGAGATGTTTCCATGGCCTTTTAGAGCTTCTGCCGTGTGGAGGGAAATCCATTGTTTGAAACAAAACCCTCAGTCAAATGTCCATGAATGACTTTGCTTACTCATAGCAGGAAGTCCATTAAGAGTAGGTAGGCGTCTTCCATTGTAAGTTAAGTGTCCTTTAATGGGCCATTCTACTTGAATAGGTTTCAGAGTAGCAGCCGTGTTAGTCTGTATTCGCAAAAAGAAAAGGAGGACTTGTGGCACCTTAGAGACTAACAAATTTATTTGAGCATAAGCTTTCGTTCCTTCACAATGTGCTGACTAAACACCTTGTTGGTGCTACCCAGAAGCAAACACCTTAGAAATACAGGTACATAGTTAATATTCCTAACTTCAGCTAAAAAAATGATACATGCATACAAATAGCATAATCATATCCTTTCCATAGATATCTTACATGCCACATCTTGTGCAAGATTTATTGCCATTATATAACAGTGGTAGCAACAATGATCTATATCGTCATAGTTTAATCAGATAATGCCACATCCTCCCACTGAAAAACCAACAGAGGCGGATTCCTGGGGCAGGAAGTCTCTGAGAGAATTCCCTTGAAGAGATTCCCCCACATTGTCTGGTTATGGAGTTGGCTTTGACTCCCCACCTTCTCCAGAAAGGCCTGTGGACTTTATTCCCAAATATGGTAGATCCCCACAGTTCTGTGTGAGGCCAGAGCCATCGGCACAGAGCCCTCTACACTAGCTCTGGCTCCTGGTGGGCCCTCAAGCTCACCTGGGTTCTTGGCAGCATAGCAGCCACACTAGTATGGCCCCTCCCTGGCCATGTTGGTGCCTATGAGTCCAAGGGGGAGCTATGTGGAGAAGAGAAAAGGATTAAACATTTCTATGGACAATTGAACAGTTACATTAGATTGAACAGAAATTACATGAGATGCAAACCCTCTCGTTTCATAGCATAAGCCAGCCACCAGCTGATGGGGGTTAGGGCATGAGCAGTGATAGAGAATGGCCTATGGGCAGGCTATGCCATAACTGTCTGATGCAGGATTTCTGGCACATTCCTCTGAAGCATTAGATGCTAGCCATTGTCAGAGACAGGATATTGGACTAGAAAGGCCACTGCTCTGATCTGGTACAGCAATGCCGATGCTTCCCTAATAGTGCCTTTAGTTGGAAGGGAAGATGACTTGCATTCTCCCTCCCCCACAGCCTGCCCACAACCCCTCTCACAGCACAGACCCCAGACTGCGTGAAGAGATTTCTGTTATCTGGCTAAGGACAAGGATGATGCGGGGAGGGGAGAGGCAGGGCTAAGCCCTTCTGGAAGTGAGGAGATCTGTACATGACTGGTCCCCTCCATGACTAAGTCACAGTCTGGGTCCACAGATGGGGGCCCTTCAGTGAGAAAGCCTGGCCAGGGAGTGTTCAACTTCAGGAACTGACTGTAGAAGCATCCCACACCATCTGTGCCATCATGGGGTGAGAAGTCAGTGGAGCTGCAGAGGAGATAAGCCAGGTCAGCTTTTGGCACTCAACTGCTTATAATACTATTTGTTATTTCTTCAAAGGACAGGATTTATTGCTGAGTTAATTGCAGCTGGCTTGCTAAGATTCCTTCCCACCAAGCAACTGTACCCATCAGGAATTGTTAATCACATTAACTCCCTTGGAATGGTTTGCCCAGGGAACAGATTAAAAAAAGGAAGTGAGACCTACCTGCTATTTTAAAAATGTATTGTCATCAATTTAAAATGACTAAAGAAACAGTGGAATCCTTGGGGCCTTAAATCTCCAATCACTGCTGAACTGAACGTGATCATTCAGCCCCAGTCCAACCCACCATGGTGTCTTCTAAGTGAGGCCTTCAAAAAACCATAGCTACAGCTGAATTAGGTCAGATTTATCTAAACAGAGAAACAAAGACTTTTCAAAAAGGAGATAGATTCATAGATTCCAAGGCCAGAAGGGACCTTTGTGATAAGATATTTTAAATTGCAAAGAGGGCGGCTAAATTCTAATGGTATGTCCTTTATCTATATCTAAGTGTTGCCAGCTGTGTACAGATGTTAGAGCCAGATTCTTTCCTGTTTGTCTAATGGTTAAAGCAGAAGACCGGGAGTAAGACATCGGAGGATTACAGTTGAAATAAGTCTACTGAGAAGAGGGTGAGGCTTGTTGTCTCAGATCCAAGGGCATGGCCATGTAGGGGAGACCCATTTCTTCTTCCCACACCCCTAAAATGTAGTGCCGGCTGTGTTTTGGTTGGGTCTCTTCAGATGTTTGACTCCAAAATTCCAGCTGTGATCATTAAACCACGGTCTTTCCTAGGACCAGGAATAGAAAACAGTCCTCGGAGTTAACCTCTAGTTCACTCTCCCCTGAGTCCCCTCCCAAAACCCACCTGGACTAGACTGCACAGGCCATACTCTGCTCTAGTTGCTAGAGAACACACTCTCTCAGAGCCAGGAATAGAACCCACAAGTCCTCAGTCCCAGTTCCCTTCGCTAATCACTTGTCTCTAGTTACTGTGTCACAACCTTAACAAGCAGCTGATGTGGTAAATCATTTATGCCCTGATTCATGTGTCAGTGCAGCAACAGAGGAGAGGCAGATTGCACCTCCCCAAGTCAGGTCTGTAGGGGCCATGCAGGTTAGGATTACCTAATTTATATCCCTGCTCTCGTGGTCTCTGCAGGAGTACAGAATTGCTGAGATATGGGTGTATCTTGGCCACACCCAATCCCACCTACACACTGAATTATCCCTCGGCCTCTCTGCCATGCTGCCTGCCCCATGGGCTCCTGAGGCACAAACATTCCCTGTGCTGAGGGCTATTCCCCAGTATGGGGGAGTTATGCCTGTCTTACACCTAGGCTAGCACAAGGAAACATACAGGGGTGAAAGTAACTCTGAAGAACTTACCGGAACGGGGGCCGGGGCCAGCTCCGGCTCCCAGAAGGGGCGGGGCCTCAGGTGGAAGGGGCAGGCCTGGAGGGGTCAGTGGTGATTTAAAGGGCCCGGGGCTCTGGCCGCTGCTGTAGTAGCAGCAGCGGTGGCCAGAGCCCTGGGCCCTTTTAAATCGCCGGCCCCAGAGCAGCTGCTCTCTTTGCTCCCACTGTCCCCCGTCAGTGACCACTGACGGGGGGCACAGCAATGTTAAAGCGCTGCCATGGCAAAGGAGCCTCCTTAAAGCACTGCCACGGCAGCGCTTTAACATCCCTGCCCCTTTTGCCTCCCCTGCCAGAAAGGTCCCTACTGGCAGGGCCCCCGATGGGGAAGGGGCAGCGAAGTTAAAGCTGCCCCTTTAAAGCAGCGCTTTAAGGACAGTCCTTTGCCAGGGCAGCACGTTAACATCGCTGCCCCTTCCCCTTTCTGTTGGTGGCCCTGCTGGTACGGACCCTACCGGCAGGGCCGCCGATGGGGGAGGCAAAAGGAGCAGCGATGTTAAAGCGCTGCCATGGCAGCGCTTTAATGTGGGCTGCGTACAGGCCGTTACCGGTTTCTTACTGGTATGCCGTACCGGCCTATACCAGCTCACTTTTGCCCCTGGAAACATAGGGCAATAATGCATTGAGCCCTTTCAGCCTGGCAGTTATGCTAAAGCCCTGCCTACAGTAGATTCTGGTTAGCTGTTAGCTATACTGAATGAAAGACCGGTTTGACTCAACACAGCTTTAAGGCATTTTTCTGAAAGCATGGTAGACCACTGTAGGAAACCTAACCTTACAGTTTTTCATACTGAGCAGGCTCCATGTCCTAAACCTGTGCTATACAGAACTCATTTTCAAAAGTGGGATAGACTAATACAGGTTTCTTCTAGTGTAGATGGGACTTCAGATGCTTGGCTGTATGATAATGTAAAGGACCTGCCTTACTCAGGCAGATCTCCCACTGTCGATGGCCCTGGTTATCCTCACACCACTTTTATTCTGATATAGTTCCCCTGGTATCTGTGTAATGATTCCTGACTTACAGTGAATGGAGTGAGAAGAAAATATGGAGTGAGAAGAAAGGCCTCGTGGGAGTTTTGCCTTATAAGAAAGGAATAAGTAGTTCTCAGCTGGGCCCTAAAAGGGGAAACAGAAAAGTCATAAAGAACTACTTGCACTTGTCTCACAAGAAGCAGCTTTGCTTCCTGAGCAAACAGCAGCTCTAAATAAGCCGCCTTGAGTAATTAACTGAATGTTCTTTGGACCACGCTTCCAAAAGGAGCTTAGACACATTAAACCAAAAAAAGAAAGATCTACTGTCTGTAACTTGCACTTTACTAAGGAACAAAAAGCTTGGACTGAATCCATTTTAGGGCAAACTTTACAAGGGCTTACACTAAGTTATTCAATGGAAAGAGAGTTGAGCAGAGCCTTGGAGTGTCTGCTGGAGATTGATTACAAAAAGCAAGGAATTAAAAAAAAAACAGGAAAAATAATCAAATACTCTCTCTTTGGCTTTGGCAGGAGGACAGGAAATAAGGCAATAAAAGGGCTGTTTCTGAAGGTCCAGCAGCAGCACTGTGCTATCCTACAGGAAACCTCTGGAGCTACAGATCCCTGGGCCTGGTGGGCTGCTGGGGGTGAGTGCGATAGCAGCTATGGAAAGGGCTGGAATTGAAGGGGAGAAGAGGAGAATTTCTTATGAATAGACAGGAGGACAAAGGGAGTTTGTTCTTTTAAGGGCTTGATCCTGTGGTGCTGAGTGTTGGAGTTGAGATAGCTCAGCACCCCACAAGATTCGCTCAGCGCCTTGCAAGATTGGGCCATACACACACATACCTCTGATTATTGGGGTAATACTTTTTTTTCCTAGGGAAAGGTAAAAGCTACCCTATGAAGCAGGAATTATTATTAATAATAAACAATATATAGCACATTTCCTTCCAAAGGAAACCACAGTCATTGCTTTACAGTCTGAACAGGGGTAATCAAACAAGCCACTGAACTGCAGCCACCTCTGGGGTGGAAACATAGCAACCATTCAGCACTTACAGCACTACAAAATAGTCAGACCCTCTGTCCCTGTACTGACAACTACACCGGTGCAGGAATGAATCTGTCCCTAGGCATGTGGGGGATTGAAAGGAGAGACGGTAAGGGTCAAATCCTATAAATGCACAGTGTAGGCAGAAAACTTGCTTCCACTGAATTCAATAGGAAAACTCCCATTGATTTCACCAGGAACAGTATTTTGGCCCTTTAACTTGTCATATGGTCTTTATAAAAAGCCCCAGACAAAACCCTAGCCCTCCTGTTGCCTTTGCCCTGGATCTGATATTTCATTTATGCAGAGGTGAAGCCAAAGGGAGAGTCAGATGGCAGCATGTAGGATAGGGACGCTGCAGGCTGCAAGTGCTGTCAGTGGCCACAAATAAAAAAGGCAGCCTCACGCCTACAGAGAACAGAGGAGTACTGTTACACGGCACTGCCAGTACTCCGGACATGTGCTGAACACTACTTGGTTGGTTAGTTCCTAACCACTTCAAAAAGCTGTTGCATTCTCCTGATAGCCATAGGAAGCTTTGATGGTGTGACACTTTGGCTGAGTATAAAAGGTCAGACTGAGATTTATCCAGGACATATTCCATATTCCTGACAGCTTGTTTCATGCCAGTTTTTTTGAAAGCAAGTTCAGTCAGAATGACCTGGTGATACAGACATTTTCACTAACAGGTTGTGAGAAACAGGAAGGTCCAGGGGCTTGAGCAGACCCTGGGGGAGACATGAGTTCAATTCCTGCTACAAATACCCTGGGTGACCCCGGGCTAATTGCTCCATTGTTCTGTGCCTCAGTTCCCCTTCTGTCCAATGGGACAATGGTTTCCCTGTCTCACAGGGGTGGTGTGAGGATAAATACATTAGAAATTGTGAAGTACTTGGATGATGCAGTGATGGGAGCTGTATAAGTACTTAAGACAGATACAATTTAAGGCCCTGATCCTGCATATACTTATGTACCTGCTTAACTTTACACACTGTGGGCTTGATCCTGCTCCTATTGAAGTCAGGAGCAGAACTCACTTTGATGTCGATAGGGCCCTAGTCCAGCAGTTCTCAAACTTCATTGCACCGCGACCCCCTTCTGACAACAAATTACTACATGACCCTGAGGGTGGGAGAGGAGGAGCCCCACTTCCCTGGGTGTGGGGGAGAGGGGCCCAGAGCCTGAGGCCCGCCGCTCCAGATAGGGGTGAAGCTTGTGCTTCTGCTTCAGCCCTGGGTCCCAGCATATCTAGTGCTGGCCCTGGCGACCCCATTAAAATGGGGTTGCAGCCCACTTTGGGGTCCTGACCCACAGTTTGAGAACGGCTGCCCTTGTCTCACTAAAACACCATTGGGTGTGACTCCAGATTTATACTGGTGTAAGTAAGATTAAAATACAGCTCCTACTTCATTATTATTAATATTTCAAATAATAATAGCAGCAATCTTTCTGTTTAATCAGGAGATAGCAGATCTTGTTTTAAAATCATGGATGTATTAATAACTATTATAAGCAACAAGGGCATGATCCTGTGAGTTTTTGAATGTGTTCAATCCCGTATTACTTACAATGAAAATCATTAAAAAGAGAGGTGAGTAAAGGACAATATCATAAGGTCTTTCTGCAATTTTTGCTGTGGAACCCAATCTTTTATTAAAATAAAAATAAATTTCTTGCAGTCTTTCCTGTGGAGAAGAAATTGTAGCATGTAAATGGATGAGTTGATGCTCTGGTAAACCTGGCATGCAGAAAACTGTCTATTACAGAAAAGAGCAGTACTGAGAACTCCCTCAATGTGCTGTTAAAGGTGACCTGCAAAGGAAACAAAGTTTCAGAGTAGCAGCCGTGTTAGTCTGTATTCGCAAAAAGAAAAGGAGTACTTGTAGCACCTTAGAGACTAACAAATTTATTTGAGCATAAGCTTTCGTGAGCTAAAGCTCACCTGTAGCTCACGAAAGCTTATGATCAAATAAATTTGTTAGTCTCAAAGGAAACAAAGTAATTAGACTTGTGTCCTTATTTACTTCTTTGTGGTGCATAAAGATGGACTGAAGGGGCCATATACTTTCTTTTCAAAATTAAAAAGCCTTTTTCCCCGCTTACTTTTACATTAGAAATTGAAGTCTTGTTTAGGTTGGAAGACTCTATAATGGCTGGAGAACTAGTGAAATGGTGAAAGATTCAACTAAAGTGGGACAGCTCATGTGTGAGACCCTAAAAAGCCCTCCCCTAAATCTCAGATCAGACTTGACATTCCAGATATTTCTGAGAAAAATAAAAACAGACTTATTTTATTTAAAAAAAATCTTGTATGTCTTCTGTAACTGGGCGGTCTTCCCCTTTAAGGGCCAGAGACCTGGGGCCAGCTATCTTTAGTCAATTATCAGACCCAGCTGGGAAGGGATCAAGTGATTATAAAAGCCAGCAAGTGGCTGGCTCAAGGAGGAGTTGTAGGAGAGAGATGGGTTTCTGTAGTAGGCAGGGGATTGAAGAGCGAGGAAGTGTACATCCTCTTTTTAGCACTGAGAGAAACTAGGGAAAAAGCCTCTGGACAGAATTGCTTTGTTTTGCCTAAAGTTTTATGTTCAAAAAATAGAACTGTGCCTTGGAGGAGGGGCAGTTTTTTAAAATTTGCGCCAAGGCTGAGCCCCGGCACCTCTAGGTTTGGTTGCCCAGAGTCCCAGTACCTCTGGGCTTGCTGCATCAGTTATGAGTGTAAAAAAATTAATTGAGCACTGGCACCTCTTTCATATTAAGCACTGAGGAGGGGGGTTTGAAAAGAATCTGGGTGCTGTTATACATTTTTTTTTTTTTTTTTTTTTTTTTTAAAGCCACACAGCCATTTGTAAAAATAGCTTGCTGGTCACCGGTAACTCCATACTCTAGGTGGGCCTATGAGTAAGCTGGTATTATTAATAATACTGCGAAAGTGGTGTGTTTCATGCATCTGTGACTGTCATTTTATGGTGGGGGGGAGGGGTTGCTTTGAAATGGCTCACTTAAGAAGCATTTTCATAAACCTTACTGCCGTTTGATTTAACTGCTTTGAGCACAGCTTCTCTTCTGCTAGATGTTGATACAACTACTAATGTTTGCCAGTGCAAAAAAGGTATTTCGCTGGAAGATTACCACTTACCACTTGTTCTCAGGCAAAGCCCAGTGAAAAGAAATGGGTGGCACACCGGACTCTAAAGGTCAAGACTCAAGGCCACTTGAAGAAAAACATTTTTACTTATATTAATTCAAAATGGAGCATAAAAATTTGATAACACTTCATCGGAATAAGTTCCCTTTTCTTAAACTACTTAAACCACACCAGGGGTTTTTTTATGCATGTGTTTGTTTTTAAAGCCTAGAATCACTGTAATGATAGAACAAAAAGTTTTTCTTCCTTGCCATTTAATTGTAACTTAGCTGGAAAGAGAACTGAAACACTAATATTCAAGGGAGCAAACTCAGTTTTCAGTTATGAGCTTCTTGCTGTGGCCTTTTGTTGTGGTTACTTTAGGCCCAATTCTACTCTGTCACACTGATGTGAATTTGGGGTACCTCTGCTGAAGTTAATGGAGTTACCTCAGTGTTAAACTGGTGCAAGATTAGAATTAGGCCCTAATTGTATGAGTAATACAGTAATAATAATGAGTAATTGATCTTAATACATTTTTTCTGTTTCCATATTTCATCCATAACAGGGTCTTTATGCCAGACTGACAAAAAGCACCAATGAAAGGATTTAAGGGAAACATCTCCAGAAGTGTGGCTACCTAAGAAGTTCTATGTACCTCAGCTCTTTGAAGTGGCGGGTCAAGAAATGTCCAGTAAAAATGGTAAATAAAATATTACAAGGCTCAGTTCTTAAGCCAGCACTCAGGAAAAACGTGGCAGTCAAAGATAACTCAATGTTTTCTGTCACTTCTATCTTCGGATATAATAATTCATTATGTTTAAGAATCCCAGTAAGAGAGTTAGAGCTTTCCCTATGAGAAAGGGTGCTAACATATACGCCTGTCCAGTTACTCTATTCAGGTTAATGGATTATTTTGGATTTATACCAACATAACAGCAGAGTTTAACACAGTCACTTCTGCTACATTCCCCACTTGCTTGATCTCATTCTCCTGATGATAAAGACTAGTGTGAATTATTCTGAATTAGATGAAACTCTGTAGTTTATTTTAACTTCTCTGGGTGGCCAGTTTAAATGTGTAAGATTATGTTTGAGTGATTTGTGCATGGTGACATGTTTTATATTTATGGAAGGATGGTAACATCCTTTAAAGCGAATCTTGACAGTTACACAGAAGTGCTCCCCGAAGTATTATGTGGAGAAAGATGGATTAACTGCTCTTCTAATCACTGATTTCATTTCAAACTTGTATAAGGAGGCATTTGGGCTCTTCAATTTAAGAGTTCTGTGGGGCAAACGGGAAACACTGTGGCCCCATTTTATCAAGGGCAGTGGAGCTGCACCTGCTTCCACTATGGGTGAATTTGACCCTATGGTTCTCCTGCAGTTAGCTGAACTCCTTATCTCCATAAACACATCTGCACTACAGTTACAGCCTCAAAAGGAGAACCTCAGTACAATATTGTTCCAGTGTGTAGTGCACCCCAGAACTTAACTATACACCTGAACCAGGTTAGATTTGGTTGTCTAAACTTTTAACATGATGCAAGAATACCAATACACAGTTAAATCAGATGTACACTGCAAAATGGATCTCTGACGTAAGTGGGTCAACAGTACTGTAGGTGAGTCCTTAGCCATCGTTGTTAACATTATAGAGCCCAGTTCAAAGTCTCTTGAAGTCAACAGGAGTCCTTCCATTGACTTCAATGGGCTTTGACTCACCCACAGAGTGTATTGTGAAGCAGCGGGGCTGGCTGGCTAGGGAGCTGGACTGGGTTTTAGGAGACATGGGTGCTGTTCTACTACTTGCTTTTTGATCTTTGGCAAGTCTTTTAATCTCTCTGTCTTGGTTTCCCCAATTATGAAATGGCTTTTGATTTACTCATCTTTGTAAAGTGCTTTGAGATCGACAAAGGATAACTGCCAAATATTATTAGATCAAAGAAATGTAGGACTGGAAGGGACCTCAATACATCATCTTATCCAGTCCCCTGCACTGAGGCAGGACGAAATACTATCTAAAGGGGACACTTTATTTTGAATACAAACACATCTTGAGTGTATTACCAATATATTTTTATCTCGAAATATCTTGCATGCTTTAACGTAGTTGAGATTACATTTAGATGGGACTGAGGGTAATTTGACACGAGGAAAAATACTGAGTCCTAGCATCTGGTGCAGAGGTTAGAAAACTTATTTTAATCAAGTCATTGTATAAACACATGTAATTTTCCAACACAATACTGATCCTGTGCCCATGAAGCCAATGGGAATTTTGCCATGCTTCAAGGGGAGAATTTATCCTTCACACAAAGATCCCAGGAAAAAGCACCTCTTGCACTCTACGTACAGTAGCTTCTGTTTTGTTTTGTTGGTCGTTCCAAGATCACAAAACAAAATTAGATGGCTCCCAAATATGTGTTGTGGACATGTCTATAGCCAAAATGTTTACAAAGCTAAGGACAGGTCAAATATATTCTGCAGTGTGCCTGTCCTTAGTTCCTCTTTTCAGAATGATCCCCTCTCCTGACAGAGAGTTAGATGACCCTTAGCAGCAGTGGTATAACAGAGCACCTAAGATGTCACACCCCCTGGCTTAAAGTGGTTTCCATTATATGCAGGGTTTTCAGTTTGGTTCACGGCTCTCAGCTCCCTCATTATAAAAATTGTTCCAGGACCCCTGGATGTGGGGTTGTGCAGCAGGACTTCTCTTTGTTAAATACTGAGCTCTTCTGTTATGCCTTCTTCACTGGGCTAGATTATGGCACTAGCCACAGCGCGCAGAATGTGGCAACGAGGCTCAGGAGGTACAATACAGTCTTCAGCTACTCAGCACGCAGGGGGAGTGTGTAAGCTGCACTGTCCTTTCAGATGGTGCCTCTTGCTCCCCAAATCACATGCAGACATGATCATCTCTACTGTCCAGGATGAAGCAGATGCAAGTTGTACTCGTAGGAACAATTTGTGCTCATTGGCTGCACTGAGGGAGCTGTCTCTCTGGTTCCCCCAGGCCAGGGACTGCATTTGTCCCTGGCTCACCAGCAGGGTGTGCGAAGCAAGGAGGGAACAATGCTCCTTATGTTCTCCCCCATGACTAGTGCCCCCCAACCTATAGGCACTTGCACTAAATCCAGGGACAGGCTAGCTCACAGTCCCTTCTGTCAGACATTCCATGTGTGTCATGGTCATTGAAGCTTTACAATATTCAGGTATCCTAGTGGACAAGAATCTTAATATGAGCTCCCACTACGATGCTGAGGCAGACAGTACTACTGAGATCCTTGGATGTATAAACAAGGGAGTAGTGAGTAGGAATAGGGAGTGATTTTTCTCCCTATGGATACAGCACTGGCGAAACTGATACTGAAATGCTTCATCCACTTCTGATGTCCACATTTTAGAAGGGATGTTAAAGAATTAACAAGGGTGTAGAAAAGAGCCACAAAAATTATTTGAGGGCTGGAGAAAATGCCTTATAGTGAGAGAATTAAAGAGTTCCAATGGCTTAGCTTATTAATAAAAAAAATAAAATAAAAATAAAAGCGGTGACTTGATTACAATGTATAAGGACCTTCACGGACAGAAAATAGCAGGTAGAAAGGGCCCTCTTGTCCAGTGGAGAAAGGCAGAACAAGAATCAGTGTCTGGAAGCTGAAGCCAGACAAATTCAAATTAGACACAAATTCCTAATTGTAAGGGTGAGTAACCATTGGAACAAAACTGCCAAGGGAAGAGGTAGAGTCTCCATCTCTTGGTGTCTTCACATCAAGACTGGAGGCCTTTCTGGAAGATCTGCTATAGAAAAACACACATTATTGGACTTAATACAGGGATAGCTGGGTAAAGTTTAATTGCTCTTGATATACAGGTCAGTCTAGGTGATCTAATCAACAAGGAGTCCGGTGGCACCTTAAAGACTAACAGATTTATTTGGGCATAAGCTTTCGTGGGTAAAAAACCACTTCAGATGCAATTAGGTGACCTAATGTTCCCTTCCGGCCTTAAACTCTGAGTATGCTACACAGCAAAAAACAAACTATGGCTGAGAGTCTCGGAGCCTGAGTCAACTAAATATTTTTAGGTCTGTACTGTGAGACTGAATCAGGTGACCTAGGCTCCGAGGGGTTTGCTGCTGTGGGGTTTTGTGTGTGTGTTTTTGCAGTGTAGCTGTACCCTCTGAATCTATAAATCCTAATAGGGTAGGTAAATATTATCCTCGTGTCACAGATTGGAAAACTAAGGCACAGAGGGTTAGATTCAGATCTGACATAACCAGGGGCAACTCCAGTAGAATCTCACACACTTATATCAATACTCTGAATTGGGCCCTGAGCGGTTACAAGCCTAACCCAACTTTTACTTCAGTCAAAAGGTGTCTTTCCATTGTCTTCAATGGTGCTAGATTGGGCCCTAAGTGGACTTGCCTTGATCCTTCAATGTATGCTGTGAAAGCAGACTGGACTTGCATGGCACCCCACTGAAGTCAAGAGGGCCTAACTGTAATCTGTTGCCGGGTTAGCGTCAGTGCTAGGATTAGAATCCAGTTTACATTCTGTCACCACAAATCCATGCTCCCTCCCTATATTATTTTTTAAAATAGCTTTACTGTTGCATGTAAAATACATTAGCACAAGACAGTAATTCTTATGTAAGCACAGGACCAAATTCTATCCCCATTGAAGTCAGTGGGAACAGAAAGGGACCCTATTGTCACTATATTCTAAATTTCTGATTATGGTCTCGAGAGTTTTAAATATTCTGATAAACATATCAAACAACAAAATAATAAACAACCATGGTATTAGGTATCCTTTGATCCTTCTCTTTCCCTTATCAAAGAAATATTTAAACTTTTCAAAACTTTATTTTATGCACTAGAAAATAAAACCTGTATGTTTAGGATTTTTTAAGAGTTTTATTTGTGTATAGTAACTTGAATACATAAGTATTTCCAGTAACACTCTGTAGAATTGGATACAGCAACTTACAACAGCCAGCCAGACCTAATGCTATAGGAAAATGACCTGAAGTGAAAGAATATAAAACTCAAACAGAAATGCTAAAAGGGTTGCTTTTAATTGTATTGTTTTAGACTAACATTGGAGGGTGGGAGATGGTAGAGTAAAAACAAGCCTTTTTTTCCCTTTGAGGTTGCTAAACTACTCCAGCTTTGCCCTTTTAAAGAGCAGGAAATGGAAGTGGGCAGTAGGGGAGAATTTCCCTGTGTAAAAATTTTGGGGAATGGTTGGTCTTGCATTATATTCTAAAGAATTAAGGGTCTGATCCTATTTTAAACACTGATTATAAATGAACGAACAATGGCAGCTGGAACCACTACTCAGTAACAGTATCAAATAGATCAGAATAAAATGAAGACCATTAACCATGTGTAAATAGCTTATAAAAGTGAATCCGTATCTGCAATTGTTAAATTAGCTCTTCCCTTTGGCAGGACTCATGCCCTCCCACCCAAAATTGTCCTTAGCCCTTCTCCCACCCAATCTAATTGCCTCACTTTAGCACCTCTACTGCGCGCTCAAATTCAGAAAAAATTTCTACTCCATACAAATATCTCCCATCTCCATTACCTTGATGAGAGTGGCCCAAGGTAGTTTAGTTAGGGGCATGCAATGAAATTAAGCAAAAGCAAAGGACGAATATCAGAAAAAAATTCATACCTAAGATCTAGTAGATTAGAGTAGTTTCTCAGGTGAAATGGTGGAAACCACATACTTTGGGCAAAACAATGGAGAATACAGAACTATATTTCAATATCCGGTGTTGGTCCCTGAGTCCCTGTACTAAATGACCTAATACTTTTTTGTGCGTTAAACTTTTTTGTGATTGAAACTCCTGATCCCATTTATCTTCTCCTACCAGTAAGGGTACTGATTAGTGATGGGCATACCTCAAAGGCCTCAACTGCTCATTTGAATGTTAAAATTAACTTGAATCCTAACCTCCACATTTAGAAAGAGTAAATTTTCAACTTTCTGTGGTCAGTGGGAATTATGTGGCTCTCTTTGAAAATGTCAGGTAAGTATCTTCTGGTCCATTTGCTAGATGAGAGGAAGTGTAGTCCAGCCACGTTAATTGGTATATGAGACCATAAGAGAACCTAAAAGAGAAAAGTAAAAGAAAAGTTAGTTCACCCATTTACTGTACCATCATTTACTGTACCATCATTTAAGTCTGAGTTGTTTGTTATGTGGTATTTATGTAAGAATGTAAATTTTAAAGGGCAGATTATCAGATGGTGTAAAAGAGAGTAGCCCCATTAATTTCAATGGAGTGATGCCCACGTACCTCAGAAGAGGATTTGTTCCAAGTGCTCAAGAGATGCTCAATGCATTGCATTTGTGCTTAATAACTTCATAATATCTTTATAAATAGAAAAATATATAAATAAACAAAAATATACCCTTACTATATACCTTGTAGGTGGGGCATCTCCAAGTAGCCATAATGTCCTTACTGCCTCCCCCAAATCAAGCTGAGGATTTGAATCATGGCCCATTTCCATTTGCTTATTGCTTCTCACCACTCGAATGTGCGAGGGTGACATTTTAATTTGTTTGGAAGGGGAGACAAGATGCTTCTTTTGAAGCCAGTGCTAATGTCACTCATGGATAGCAGATAGGCAATATTCTCAAAATGGCCATGAAACTTTGGCCAAGGTTCCAAAGAAACCATGCTAGCATCTTTCTAGAATACAGTTCTGAAACAATCCTTCCTAGAAAGTTGCTTACACTGGTTCCTGAGATGGTACTGCCAACTCCTAACCATGCTATAAAACTGGTGTACAAATGATGCTTTCTGCAGTATTGTTTATGCATTTTCTATACAATAACATGGTTTCTGGAAAAGTTTCACAACACAGTAAAATCCTGCCTGTATGAGACAAAGAAACCATGATAGTACCTTTCTAGCAAGACCTGCATTTATGCGGTTTTCTAAAGAGATGCCTCATCCCGCAAGATGCTGAGTGGTCTCACCACCTGGTAAATTCAGTAGGGGCTGAGGATGCTCTGCACAGCAGAGATCTAACGTGATCTTTGTTGTTATGATCTGCTTTGCACTGACTGCAGGATAATATGCCTTGTGGCTTCTCCCAAGTATAGATTTCCTGACTTACTATATTTAACTATTTAATAAAATGGTACAGAAGCACTATATGGAAGCAAATTAAACATTTCAATATCTCAGCGAGTGGACAGTGGTTTTGGCTAGACTACCTTCTATGTGCCTCAAGGAAACATAAGCAACAAAACACATCTTGTGACAAAAGGGTATGTCTACACTGCAGTGTAAGCCCAGGGTTTGAGCCCAGGCTCAATCCTAACCCCCCTTCCATCTACATGCAAATTGTCCTAACTCAGGGCTTGGTTCCCAGCACCCCACAGGGGTGGAAGATCTAAGCCTTAGTCGAGGTGGGACCCCAGGTCCAAGCCCTCTTGCTTTGAAATGTAGACACAGCCCCACTGGACTCATGCTCTGGGAGTACAGCAAAAGTATCCCACAATTCTATGGGTCAACTTTTTGTCCTCTGGACAGTCAAGATTTCCCACATTGCCCCATGAACAAAGGGCTAGAGCCAGCCGCGTAGCCAGGTGGAGGGAACAGGGGGAGCTATCCAAAAAAAAAAAAAAGGCGCCACCCGCTGCGGCGCTTTTACTCACCCAGCTGTGCTCTGGCAGCCGGCCCTCACTCACTCCGGGCGTCTTCGGCGGCACTGCAGGTCCCGCTGCCGAAGACCCGGAGCGAGTGAAGGTCCCACCGCAGACCCGGAGTGCCGCCGGGTGAGTAGAAATGCCGCAGCAGGTGGCGCCTTCTTTTCGGATCACTCCCCCCGTTCCCTCAATAGGGAAAAATGTAAAAGGCGCCCAAGAAATTGACAAGGCGCCACTTGTGCTCAGTGAGGGAGCGGCCGCTGCCCTGGTCCCCCCCCCTAGCTACGCCACTGGCTAGAGAGGTCACAGTTTGGGAGGGTGCTAGGAAGTCTGGGATATGGGTGGTTGGACTCAGAAGCATATAATACAGTGTAGTACCTAGAGTCCCAGGTTGGGACCTAGGGTTCGACAATTCCTAACCTAGAGTTCATGCCCCTGATGTACAGCCTGTCAAAGGATGCTGGCAAAGTGAAGAGTACAAAAACTATAAGCAGCTATAAAATTATGGCTTTTATCTATTGATCCATTTTTCTAAGGCTAATGTACTCAAAGAAAATTAAATGACTGAGAGGCTAAGGCCAACGTTTTCAATGTTAATTTTAGGTGTCACACATGAGACATCTTAAGCCTCATTTTGAACACCTACAATTCCTACTGAAGTCAGTAAGAGCTAGACGTACTCTTAAAAATCAGGCTCTAGGTGTCTCCAGTTGAGCATCCAAAAATTTAAAATTAGTAGATACTTTTGGAACTTTGGGCTTGAGTGATTTGCCTAAAGTCACCATAGAAGACCAAAGCAAACAAAAGGGCGACACCCACAGAGTCTTTACCCCAACAAAACTTCCTTTGCCACAAGTTAGCATAGCAACTCCACACAGTGGTTTACCATACAGTCTTATCCCAAATCAAAATGAGAGGAATGTCTGTAAATAAACAAAGTATTTTAAGACCAAAGTATGTGAACATGTAATTAAAGCCTGTGTGATAGCTTGCGTATAATAAAGGTTGCACAGGCAACATTATTTCTTTAATTTCCTAACTTTTGAGTGTTGACTTTGCAATTTTAAACACTCAACAATTTTTTGTTGTTGTTTGTTTTTAATGCAGTAGTCTATAGAATACCAACGTGGCAACGATAAGGATTTCCCCCCCTGCAATTTGTGCTAGCTAAACCATCCCATCAATGCTCTAAGGCAGTGGTTCCAAACTTGTTCCCCTGCTTGTGCAGGGAAAGCCCCTGGCGGGTTGGGCCAGTTTGTTTACCTGCTGCATCCGCGGGTTCGCAGGGGAAAAATGCCAGAATTCTGCTAGAAATATCCTGGTTTTATCACAATTCTAGCTAGTGTGGTTCTGATCCCAATGCTGGCAGGACCTCTGTTTGGTCCTCAATTCCTCTCATACACCTCTAGTGATGTCAGCTGAGGTTGCAAGGGAAGAAATGAGAACAGGATCTGGCTCAAATCAAAGAACTCAGCACGATGAACGAATACACACGTGCACGTGTGCACACACACCCCTCTTCACATCCTTTGGTTAAAAATCCAAAGGTTTGGATACAATTATCTGTGCACTTCGTTATTTTCCCTTCTCTTTTAATGGAAAGTATTTCAAGCTGCTAATTACAAAAAAATTAAAATGACTATTTTAGTTTTGAAAGGGCTCTTGCCATTTTAAGTGTTTTATAATACATGCCTGCTGCCAAGCAAAAGGTATTGTGTTGACTACTACTGAAAATATTTCAATGGTAGACTTAATCATAGTTTTCAAAAATATAATTAAAAACATTATCTGGAAATGATCTTTGCACACTTCATAACACATTCCACATTTTTCTATACAAAGCCTTTGTTCTTTGAGATTTATTAAATAAAAAAAATTGGCAAAGAAGATAGCTTGGATCAGTTAATCTTAGTTAAAGCTCAAGCTGTTACTTACGTATAATAAGTTAATCATTTATACAATGGTTAACTCAGTTCGGGCATGGCTACGCTTGCAGATGTAGAGCGCTTTGAGTTAAACCAGCCTTCATAGAGCGCAGTAGGGAGGGCGCTGCAGTCTGTCCAACCTGACAGCTTCAAGCGCACTGGCATGGTCACATCTGCGGCACTTCCAGCGGCATTGGGAGCGGTGCATTATGGGCAGCTATCCCAGCATGCAAGTGGCTGCAACATGCTTTTCAAAGGGGGGGGGAATGGGGTGAAGTGTGACAGGGAGTGTGTTGTGTGTATGTGGGGGGGGAGAGCATGTCAGCATGCTGTCTTGTAAGTTCAGACAGCAGCAGACCCCCCTCACCTCCCTCTCTCACACACTGCATTCCAAACTAATGGCTTGCTTTGTCTCAGAGCAGATAAGCAGCTGGCTGTCAGAAATGGAGCTTTCAAAGGGCATTTCTGCATTCCTACAGCTGATTCCAAACAATGACAAGAGTGGCCACTTGACTTAAGGGGATTATGGGATGTTTCTGGAGGCTGATCAGAGCGCAGTAAAGCAACACCTCGTTCACACTGGCGGCGCTCCAGCGAGGGCACAGCAAACGTTATTCCACTCGCCGAGGTGGAGTACCAGCAGTGCTGTAGCTGCAGAGTCAGAGCGCTCTACGTGCCTTCCCAGTGTGGACGGGTAGTGAGCTAGTGCGCCTGGGCCTCCTTTATTGTGCTGTAACTCACAAGTGTAGCCACGCCCTTAGTTATTAAAAATGAAATACCTCAAAAATGTGGAAATACCTCAAAAAGTACTATATATAGGTTTATTTATACCAAACAGTTTCCTAAAATAATAGATTTCATAAAAGTTTGTACATTACTATTTTAAGTGGAAAAATGTTTTCCCAGACAGCACTTAATGGATGTCATTATTCTTTGACACCACTGTAAATCAGGAGTGACTACCAAGGCCCATGGAGTTAAAAATCTTGCACCAGCTTGGAGAATGGGGTCCTATATGTTAATGATTCACACAACTAAATAACTTTTCCTTTAAAAATGTCTTACTTAATTGGAAGGTCACAGAAACACAAAAGAAGAGCAAAATTCCATGTTTGGGAGACAGGGAGATGTTATGGACAGAAGAAATAACATGAGTGTGAAATGTGGTATTTCCTCAAATAAAACGGGATGAGGAGGGAATAGCTTTATAATTGACTAACATCTCAGAAAATCCCATGCCAATGTTTGATTTTGAGATACACCCCCGCATTTGCCTACATGGTGCCTCCAGGCTATAGAATGTCAGTACAACACTTCAATTGTCTTTCAGATCAAATGCTCGGGCAGTGCACACTCCAACCCACTCAACCAGTCTACACCTAGAAAATAGAATGTCAATTGTTTTTAAAGGATTAGGCCCTTGCTGTTTGCAACATTGCTCTATCCTGATTTCTATACAGTACAATTATCACTAAGATGGATATACTAGAATATATTTTAAAAGGAAAACTTAGCTTAATGTTACAATGTAAGCCAATGTGCACAAAGCTAGGAGTTGCTTTCCTTATACTTCTAGTAACATTTGACTCAGATTATAAACAGTCAATAGAGTTTACCACTATTTTGCTTGATGGATGGCTATGGAAACTAGTGTACACAGAAACATCCAACTAGTGTTTTTGCTTCCCTCCCCCTCGAAGTTCTTCCAGTCCTAATCACTAAAAGTGTACCTGTTAGTGGCTTTACCACAGGAGACATGTTAGACATCACAGCCACCACAGCTCGAGTCTTCCGTTGCAGTAATGATAAAATTTGTATAACAGAAAACAGTTAAGATTCTAGTGGAAAAATAATATGTATATGTCAGATATTCTCAAATAGACAAAAAAATGTGGACCCCATGCTCTACTCTGCGACTGAGTTCCTCTGGATTCTTTCAGCTCTGCACTGTTGAAACCCCATTTACAAGGACTTTCAAGGACAGCTGCAATAATGGGAATCCTAATAGCTGAGTTCAACAGGTGCACCCCTGTTCAAATTGTGCAGGAGCTGATGGAGTTAGGAAACACTGTGAAGGTAAATGATATCTGTACAGATACCCCTTACTGCCTGAATTCCCCCCAAAATCAAAGGGGGCCTTGGGAAATTGGTGTGAAGAAGTGGAATCAGAACCTTCTTTCACAGGAGAGGCAAACTATGCCCTAATGAAAGAATGAGTAGGAAACTCCATTAGTTGAACCTAATGGTGTTTGCTTTGTTCCTTTTTTTTTTTTTTAAAGCAGTGCTGCAACAACAATGTAGAAAGCTGAAATTTAGCACAGAGATGGCCCTCATCAAGGAGAAATGCCTTTGAGCATTTCAATGACATTTGGTTTTGATATAAAGGAGTCAGGAGCTTTTGGTGTGTGTTTTAGCATTATTCAGAGCGAAGATAGGCTGCTGCAGATCCCTCCCTCATTCTCTGCACATCCAAACATGCACTGGAAAATACATGCTCTAGAAAGCGTATATTAGTTCAAATCACAAAAGTGCAAATGGACAGATGCACACTTTATAAAGTGTGCAATGAAGGAGAAAGGATCCATAGGATCATTTAGATCTAAATAAAATCTGGTCACTCAGTGCACCTCAAATTTCTGGATGAAGAATTTAGGAGGAGGGATGGGAGTGTGAAGAGAGCCATAACTAAATGATTATTCTTATCATACAATAGTGCCCTGACAAGAGACCCCCAACCAGGACCATACCAGGTGGTACAAACAGAAGTAAACATGGTCCCTGCTTTGAGGGGTATACAACCTCAGGCCAGATCTACACTCCAGACCTATATCAGTCTAACTACGTTGCTCGGGGGTGTAAAAATCCAGACCGCTGAGCAATGTAATTATACCGACCTAACCTCCCGTGTAGACAATGCTACCGCCTTTCAGGGAGGTGGATTAACTACACTGATGGGAGAAGCTCTCCCGTTGGCATAGTATTGTCCTCATTAAAGCGGCTACAGCACTTCTTCTTTACGTGAAGACAAAGGCTAAGACTGTAAAAATCTCAGATTCTGCTAACCCTTGTTCATGTTGATTAATAATGTACTCTGTGATTAATGGGACAATCTGTGGGGGAAGGTACTACTAAAATAAGTATCCGAGTACCTGAATCTGGGTCTAAGAAGAAATGTCTGTGAACAATAGGTACCAAGGTAGAATTACTTGATTAATCAATTATACTGTGTTGAAATACTTATCCATACATTTTTCTGTATGCTATTTTTTCATTATGGATAATAGTTTTGTGAGGTTTAAATACGATAGAGAAAGGTCTTCTGTTTCCTGAGTTTCAGTGGGACAGTACAAATAAAAATAACTAGAAAATATTATAAAAGAAATGGACACTTGTCATTATGCCATTTTTTCCTCTTTTCTTCCATTCATCTTTTCCCTGTTGCTCTGTTTGTGTTTTCTTACTGTTTCCTTTCATCCTCACCATTGTTGCTGCTACACTTCAATTCAGTAGTAGTAGAATTTAAAACGGACGCCTTTTCTAACGAGCATTCATTGTCTAATTTAATTTTTCTTTGTCCTTCTTTGGTGATTGTATGCAGATGATTCTAGACAGAACTGTTTTTCACTAATTGGTTCATCCCTCTTCTTAAGAGACCCTGCATTTGGCAGTGGTGGTAGAAATCATTCTTCCAGACTAAGTAGCCTTTTCAGTGTACCAAAATTTTGTTTGATATTAACTGCTGTACCAATCATGCTTTGCAGAGTGGGGCAGGCCATTCCACTACTAGTCAGAGCTAGAACTTGATATTTTGGGACTAGAGAGTAATTTACTACTAAATGCCAAAAACTGACAGACTAAACATAGAAAAGAAAAGTGTGCAATATTTTCTGCTTCATTCTGAGAATACCATATGCTTGCAGCTGTATGGAGCAGAATTAAAGTTATGGTTGTTATTTGAGTTCAAGTTAGTGCTTTTGTTTGGGAATTAAATTTCCTGGATTTCTAAAATGCAAACTTAAATCCATCGTAACAAAGACTTTTGCTTGGCAATTTTATAAAAAGAGATAAATATTGATACGGTTCTATAATCCAAAAATCCTATAACAATTTAACAAGTATTAAGAAGTGGCAGGACTAACAGCAGAATATTTTACTATCAGCAAAGGAAATGACCAAGACAGTCAGATTTATAGATATTTTGGCTAAGATATTTATATAGAAAATAAAATGCAATAAAGTTCTAACAAAACTAAGTTCACTGGCAGGCTATCCAGCAGACGGTAAAAGAAATGAGCAGCAGCAAACAGTCTAATAATGATTACATAAAGTAAATGTCAGAAAGAAAAACATAAAGCCCTGCCAACTTAATAATAGGAACATGACATGACTCAGAAGACCAAAGCTGGACATAGACTATGACAAGCGTATGATCTGCCAGAAAGATGCTGCTGATATTTTGATCAGCATTAAACCTGGAAGAGTGACACAGTCGCCTGATGACAGAGCACGGCACTCAGAATGTGATACTGTTTCCATTTACATATACCAAAGGGGCACAAAAACTGCAAAACATAATGGACCATTAGAAAGCTCCATTTAAAATGCCAGTGGACTTTCATAGAAAATGGAAATGAAGCCTTAGACAAGTCAAAAACAGTTCTCTTTAAGTTCTCACTGATGTCAATGGGAGGCTTACACAAATAACAGAACTGTTAGTTATCAGTTAAGTCATGCTGAGCAACACTCCATGGAAAAATATGCTTCCATGGAAGACCCCTGGTCTGTCTGCCCTTCTGCATCTTCTTCTGTGTTCCATCCTCCTTCTCTATCTGTGTGTGTGTGTATCCTCGCTTCTTTCTCTGCATTTCCTTACCTGCAGCAGCTCACTTTTTACCCCAGAGATTCACTCTCACTGACTTCCCCATTCCATCCACTAAAATAATCTGTGATGAAATAGTGATGAGATGTAAAGTCTCCCACAGATGGCTGATCAGAGTGGGGAAGTTCATACCTCAAAGTCATTGTTTCAGGCTCTCTATAGTCTCAGGAAGACATCTCTGCAGCGACTTACCATTCCTTTGTATTTGGAAGGTTAAATTCATAACCAAGAGGGCTAGAAATTTAGGGTTTGGTGGTGGCGGTGGGAAGGGAGGTTAAACAAAAGCTTAGGGTTTATCTACATGGTGGGGTAATCTATACTATGGGGTGTGATTTCTAAAGTGCACCAATATGTTGTACGTTAATTGGTCCGTAGTGCACATTGCTACACTGTATAGACAAGCCCTTAGAATCTGGTGGCGTTTTTCTTGCTCCTGGGGTTTTATTCACCACAACTGAAACTGTTAATTCATAGAAGCGCTAAATCAGTTTCACCCTCTCTACTTCCGAAAGCACTTGTGGTAAAGCACACAGATTGTCACAGGAAACACGATGTGGTTTACAAAGGAAGTATCAAAAGTAACACATGAAATGACTAAGTTTAATTGCCAACTGGAAGAGAATAATGCATCAAACAAGATTTGTTGGTTTAAATGTGTTAAAATGAATAGCAATAGTCAAGGCACTAGAAATCCACAAGTGTGGGATTTCCCGCTTTCTGTAGTTTCAGGGTATCCCCATAGACTTCTTGTATCTGTGGTTTCTACAGAGTTTACGCTTTCCTTTGCGAAATATAGGGGCACCATCAATTTGAAAATCATATTTCTATGTGAAAATTCTGTACCTACTACAATTACCTTAGATTACAAAAACTGAAAGAAACTGGGGGAAGGGGAAGCATTAGTTTTGTTTCCTATTAATTTACTTTGTATATTTGACTGCACTTTGTGTATAGTCAGTGTCATTGTTTTGTTGATGTTCAGTTGCGCTCCCTCCTCATACACTGATATGTGATGATACCACACTTGACTGTGATGACAACTGTTACAGGGCTTTGGACAGCTCAGGTTCACGCTCTTCCCTGGACCTCCGTCACCCTGGTATCTGAGCATCACTGTGGAATGTGGTGCTTTGAAAATATGAAGTGCTACATAAACAATAAGTAGTAGCCAAATTCTGCACTCGTTTACATCCCTATGTAACCCCACTGAAATAGTATTTGGTCCATCAATGAAGAAATACATGAAATTACAAACAGCTAGTTTCAGTGACAAGATTGTTAAAATTCCAGTGACAATTAGAATATTACCATTCTCATGGTGGTCCAGTTCTTATGGACATTAGGGGATGAGACAGACTGAGCTGTCAGTCACCAGGAGCCCCTTTGGACCTCAGCCACCGTGCGTCATTGAGCCAATATGTCATGCCTCTGAGAGGAAGGGCAGTGAAGACAAAGTGCTTTTAGTGAGAGTCTCCTTCATGGACACACCAGCAGGGATTATTCTTCTCGAATACCTCAAAAAATATAATGCCCTTTGAGAAAATACCATATGTAGCCTTTTAGAGCAAAAATGTCAGTGTGGCTGAATTTCCCCATCTCTGGCCAAAGAGGCACCAAGATGGCTGCCAAAGTAGCAGTGGCTCCCTTGAGCCCAACCTGTCTCCTAGCTGGCAATGACAGCTGAACCACAAGAGGATGTTAGGTGCCACTGCTCTGGTTCAGACCACTGTGGAGATAAATTCAACTGATAGAGTTCTTGGTCTTCCTGTTCAAGAGAAGACCCTCTTAAACATATCTGGCCCTAATAAAGTGAGGGAGTTCCAGGTAGGAGGTTCATTCTGTAGTTCTTTACTAACACCCTTGGAATCTGAGGTTTCTCTTCATACTACAGCCACCCCAGTGTGTGCACCAGGCAGCCCTCTATCCATGTGAAGCCCACCTCTAACCACTCAAAGGATGATGATGACGTGTATCCCATTGAGAAGGTAAGTCGAAGCTTAGCCAATCTGGCCCTTTCCTGAAGGGTAAGAAAATGCCCACTTCTGTGTTTAAATTGCTAAAAGGAAGCAATCTGGAATCTCATCTGCTTCTAGTCACCTGGGCTGCAGAAAACCACACCTTGGTCCAGCTCCAGAAAATGAGCCCAACAGCCCTAACATCAAGCACGAAAGACTTCAGTCTGGACAGGATGGGGCTCTGTTCCTGAATGCTTCCAACTCTCAAAACTGAAGGATTCTATCAAACAGAAAAGACACAGACCTTTCCCCTTCCTCCTTCCCCCAGGATGGACTCAGGAATAAAAATCCAAACACCAACAAATAGCATAAATAAATTTAAAAAATCCAAAAGGAAATTTAGATCCCATCATTCATCAGAAAATGCAGGAACATGCAGGCATTTTTGGCTCCACAGCTGGTTTGAAAATACACAAGGCAAACAGTGGGGAAAGATTGTTTAGAAATAAAATGGTTGTGATTTGAAATATAAGAAGCAAAATAAGCTCTCTCCATAAATGTCTAAAATGGAATTTAATCCATATGTTTACAACAAATCCAAAGCTCCTTTTATTCCGCACAGCAACAAAAATTTCAGCTTCCATGGGATTTGCTATTGTTCAGGTTATCTATCACAGAGCACATCAAGGTTTTGATCATTTTGGACAAGAGGGATTCAGTTATTACATTTCTGACCTTGATAAAGGTGAGTCAAAGAAGGAATCTGAAAGAGGCTACAGCCAGCATAATCCCTGTGTTTTTGAATCACAGCTTCATAGTAAATTACATAAAAAGCAACCTCATACTCACTTAATCCCCATTACACCTAGAAGTCCTAACAAATACCAAGGAAGCAAAGTCATCCTATTTTAAGGGAAGCTCACCAAAATTAGAAATCTAAACCAGATGAAACAGTTGTTCAGTCCATCTCAACATTCCTGAAGTTTTTCAGGAACACAGTGAAGAAACTGCTTCTCCAACAGAAACTCAGAAGGAACCTGAACTTGCCCTTTATAACATCACAAAGGGAAAATATTAAAACAGATGTTAGTGTAACAAAATGGGGATCCCACCATTTTGATATATGGTCACGGTCAACACATAAATCTTATTATATCAACAGGAGATTAATCTGCCTTTGCTTGAGTTAACTCCACTAATCAGTGGCAAATATGTTGGCAAAGTTGGTTACTCCTGTTTGATGGGGCTCAGATGTCCTTTAGGATTCAGCTCAGCCATGATGTGTGTCTCAGGCACCCTCCTGCATTCTGCTGTCTGTTTGGTGGGGCTGTGGATTGCTGACTATGTGCTTCTGTCTGCTTTGCTGCTTAGCTGTTGCTGTGTTTCTGTCTCTGCCTGCTGCCCTCTGTTTCCATCACCTCATCTAGGAAAATTTCAGAACTGAGCATCATCTCCATAGAAGAGCAATGCTGCATGTTTCACAAGGATAAAGTTGTCCTCAGCCTTCCACACTTTTCTACCAAAAGTACCAATAATATTCCACAGATCCTAGGAAGTCATCCTACCAACCTTTTGCCCATAATTTAGCAACCTGGAAAAAAAAGCATGGCATGTGTAGAATAACAAGAAAGAGTTAAGGTAATACATAGAGAGAACACAGGCATACCAAAATCACAGTTCATGTTTGTAATTGCCACTCCTAGAGGAAAGAGAAAAAACTTCCAAGGACACTATTAAAAGATGAATATGAGACAGACTATATTGTGGAAGTAAATCAGAGAGGAGGACAATAACCCACCGCATTCCACAGTCATATCATATGTTGAGAAGGCTACTGCACTGGTCAAAGAAATATGCAAAGCTTCCACCAGGTCCTCTAGTATATTATTCTCATGCATGAGACTTTTTAGTTTTGAACTTTCTTCCATTTTGGATGCACCCTTTAGAAAGAAAGTGTTTTAATCGATGACAATGCAGTAATAAGTGTAAAAAAACCACCACCCAGCAACAAACAAAATTCACTTCAAATTCCAACAAACTGTCCAATCTCTTGTAGTTCTGTTTTTTTTTTTACTATTCTAAACTTTGTCTTATACTCCTTGCTGTTTATAGTCCATAAGTAGTTTCTTCTTTTCCCCCTTTGCTTCCCCCCATTCCTTCCCAAGTGTTACACCTTCCCTCCACTTCCATGCTCTTCCCCATTTCTCCACAAGATGTGAGTTCCTTAGGAAATCAACAGGAGGTACAGGAGCTAGCAGATGTGGGTGTGGGTGTGGGGGGGGTTATAAAGGGCAGCACTGCAGGGATGCATCTTTTCTCCCCAAAAAGTCAGACATGGAACCATTAAACTTACTTTTATGTCTCCCGCTCTCCCTTATCAAAGTAAGATCTCACAAAAAAGTATTAGAGATGTCTTCTTTCTTGTCCTGTGACTTGACCTCAAACAGATTAATTTAGTAAACTACACTTTTAGCTGCCCTTTTTTTGAGGGTGGGGGTCCTGTTTCCTCTTACCTATTTTTCAGTAAAAATGCAGCTTCACTAGTGCTACCAATGCTGCAAACTCTAGGGCAGACAGAGCATGGGCACCAGATGGGGGCACACCTGGATGGGGTGTACACTAGTTTACACCACTGGTACCACTATGCAGATGCATCTTTGGTGAACATCAGACAGGATTTTTTTTTTTTTTAAATTGAGACAAGTTAAAATAGCTACAATTCAGGAACCTCTTGCCTAATTCACTTCAAATTTGATAGAAAAATTGTACCTCTGCTCCAGATCTAACCTATAGATTGTAAAGGGAATACTACTTTATTTGGGGATGTCCCTTTATTTTGGGGGTGATAGCAAAAATTGAGCTTATAATACAAACTCAGTTGAAACCTTAACTCTGGAGTGGGTACACAACTCTATAATATGCATGTTTCCAAATAAAATGTTTCCTCAACGTTTCTTATGGCATAAAATATACTCTTTGAAATCTCACCTAGACTAAGAGTTGAGTTTTCCAAAAGACTAAGATAAGAAACAAGCAACCTCAGATAAATATAACAAAATAAAAAGGTAATAATTTAGCTTTCATCATCCTTACACGTAATCCACTCACACATCCTTTGGTTTTGTGATAACAGGCAAAAGTTGAGATAGGTGAACTTCAAACCCCACATTTTATGTTAAAACCAGTGTACTCCGTAATAGGCAGAGATCATCACTGCAACTGTCTTGAGCTTGCAATTACTTCATTCACAGTTTAACTAATAATGATCTACTTTCCCTCAATGACTAAATATAGAGGTTAAATTATGCGCTGCTACACTGCTGTAAATCCACTGGGTTATTCATACGCACGAGGTTAACAGCTGAAACAAGAATCTGGTCCATAATCCCAAGAAGCATGTTTGGGATTCCAGGCAGGTTTGTTGTCCAGTCTGAGAGGTCTGCCCGGTAACAAAGATAACGCAAGACACACCGATCCCTGCTGCCCCCCGGGCAAGGCTCAGCTCTGCCACAGAGACCGACCTCAGAGCAACCCCCCACGTACCGCAATCCGTGCCACAAAAAGGCTCTTCTCTCCTCCTTTGCCACCCGTTCGCAACCCGGGTGCCAGGCTCGCCATCTACCACCCCGCGCAGGGGGAAAGTGGAAACCACTGCCCGGGGAGGGGGGCGGTCCGAGCCATCACCCGCAGTGACTCTCCTCCACGCCCCTGCAGGCTGGGCGGGCTGCTCAGGGGTCGCGTGAGCCGTGCCAGGCAGACCCCCCTGCCGAGCGCGCGGCCGGGATGGGCGCCCCCACTCCCGTGCTTTGCAGGCAGCTGCCACGAGTCGCCACCACCGCATCCCCCAGCGCAGCCGCCGCCACCGCCGGCGTCAATCTCTGCGGCTCACCGCATCGGCCTTCTCGCCCACCCGCGCCAACATATCCCTCCGCCGGAGCCGTCGCGCGGCGGAAGGATCCGCGCAGCAGGTGCGCGTTCTCCCCCTACCCCTCCCCAGTCCGCCGCTCTTGCTGCGGCGGCTCGGAGCATCGCGGCTGAGGGGAGGGGGAGCAGCAGCAGCGCGGCGGAGGCGGCCCCACCCCCTCTCCTCTCCCCGTGGCCGGGCGCGCGCTGCTCGCTGCAGGGCTCGGCTGCCGCTTCGCGCGCGCCTGTGAGACCGCCGCCGCTCTCCGCTCCTCCGCCCGACTGCGCCAGGCGAAGACGATGGCCGGCTGGCAGAGCTACGTGGACAACCTGATGTGCGATGGCTGCTGCCAGGAGGCCGCCATTGTCGGCTACTGCGACGCCAAGTACGTCTGGGCCGCCACGGCCGGGGGCATCTTCCAGAACATCACGGTAAGGGCCGCGGCCCCCGCGCCGGCTGCGAGCCTCCCGCCCGGTCCGGCTCTAGCCCCTGCCCGGGGGCCGCGGAGCGAGAGCCGCTGGGGGAGGCGAGGGGAGGGGATGATGCAGCAAAGAGCCGTCGCCGCGTGCTCCTGGCGCCCGCGGGCTGCAGCCCAGCGCCGCCAGTGGGGGTCCCGCCCCCGCCAGCTGTACCCGCAGCTCCCCCTCCCCTCGGGGGGGCCGCGTGGGGCGCAGCTCGGGCGGCGTGAGGAGCCGGGCGCTCCCCAGGGCGCTGCTGGGTTTTGTCTGCCGCTTTCCCGGCCAGCGGGGACCGTTATGTGAGCGCTGGGCGAGGGCAGCGGGGCGGGCCCGGCTCTCGACGGCTGCCTGCGGCTCATCACCCCCGCCTGCTGCCCGGGCCCCCGGCGCCGTGCTGCGGGCACCTGCCCGCCGCGCGGGCTGAGCCGGAGCCGGCAATGCGGCGGAGGAAGGAGGAGGAGAGAAAGGCCGGGCACAGGAGAGACTTGGCGTAGGGTTCCCTGCGCCCAGGCCGCGTTGCTGTGGACAGACTTACGTACCCGGCGTAGGAGGCTTTCCTGAATCCTCGCCGCTGGCTACATGTTTTTCATCTCCAAGATGGCGCACTGCCATTGATTCGCCCCCCCCCCCACCTCTGTCCTTTCCTCCCCGTCTGTCCTCCTCAGAGGTATTAATCATCCCCGTTCCTGCAGCACAGCCCCCTTCCCACCCACCGCTCAGATCTCCCAGGTAAAGGGCTCGGAAACCCTTTACGGATCAGGGAAGACTAACTTAGACTGGGAGCCCTTTTAGGCCATACCGATATTTGTAGGTGGTGGTGAAATTGCATGTTTTGATTATAACCTTGTGTCATGATGTGCATCAGTCTGCAGCAAAACGTGCCTTTCCCCTGCAAATCCATCCTCTAGGTCTCTGTCTTTTGCACGGGAATTTGGGGTTAGTGCTTTCTCTAGGGAGAGGAGGGCTTGGCTAAGTGGTGACGTCCTGTTGGATTTATCCCCCCGTGGCTCCTGTGCTTGCCAGTTCTCCTTTCTCTCCTTAGGCCCCTCTTTGCTGGTAGCCTTGGTATGCAAAGGCTGCTCTCCTGCATAAAAGCTTTCTTCCCCCACCTCCACAGTTAAGTGATCTCATTGCATGGCCACAGCAGTATCCCCTCCTCATCATACCCCTTCGTAGGATGTGATGTCAGTGGGGAGTAGCCATACAGGCCACGCTCGCTGGGGAAACCAGCCCTGCAACCAGCCTTGCCTTACCTGAAGATAGTTAAATAAGTGGTGCCCTGAGGATTTCCAGCTGCTGACTGAGTCCCCTCCCCTAGGTGTCTTTGTACCTTGTTAAGATGTGGCCTTGCAGAGTCCTGGTGTGTGATTGGAAATGGCCAGGGCCTGCTATGACTGTGCAGTTCTCGAAGGCAACGCCTTCCATCTCCTTACTTGCTTTCTTGCTGTTAGGAAGCATATTGCTCCTGTCTTGCCTTCACCCCACCCCCACTACCTCCATCCTGAAAGCAGTGCTGCAGGGAGACTCCCCTATGGAAGGGGGCACAGACTTTGTGGGCAAACAGCATGGGGGGCTAATGTAGCCTGACACCTTTCTAAATGCAACCTATCCTGGGCTCCTGTAGGGACTAGATAACACGATTTCCCTCTGCACAGAGGGGTCTCTTTAGCATTGTGATCCCCTCCCCCACTTTTTAGGGTACTGTGAGACCTATGCGTTTACTGGAGCAATGGCTTTATGTATCTGAGTTTACTGTCTGAGTCATTGAAACTTAGGCATGATATTATGTAACATTCCTTGCCTAGAAAAGGGCACAGCTGAACATTGTTGTACATCATCAATTTGGCTACAGTTTGTATTCGAAACATAGTTGTTATTTGGCCTTTCAGAGACCTGTGGCAGCTGACCTGGAAGGAGTTTAATATCCCACCAATTGTTGTTAAGGAGGCAAATGGCACTGGGGAACACCTGCATCATAGTTATCTAGACGCGGTCTTGAAGGCCTTTTTGGTACCTCATTATCAATTAACAAAAGTCTGATTCATTCACTTACTAAAATAAATGGCCATGTGGTTAGCAAAATGCCTGATGACATCACATTCCCTTCTTCAAAAAGAAGACTTACTGGAATCTAACTTCTAGGCCTTATCAGTCTTGCAGACTTAATCTATAACTGTACAGTTAATATCTGAAATATCTCAAAGTAGCACTTGTGTTCATTTAAAATGGTACTAAATTAATTAAAATATATCTCTGAATAACAAAACACTCAATTCCAAAGTGTCTTGTCTTAGGAAAACTTGAGTGTCCCTTTCAAATCTTTTTGCTGGTGACAAGTCTCTTTTCAGTGGAAATTAACCTGTAAGCTACTTCACTTAAAGTACATGAAATCCAATGTCTTCTGTGAAAGGTAGTTGTGAGAGCTTGCTGTGTAACACTGAATTTCTTTTTTGACAGCCCATAGAAATAGATATGATTGTAGGAAAAGACCGAGAGGGTTTCTTCACCAACGGTCTGACTCTTGGTGCAAAGAAGTGCTCTGTGATCAGAGATAGCCTGTATGTTGATAGTGACTACACAATGGACATCAGGACAAAGAGTTATGGTGGCGAGCCAACATACAATGTTGCTGTAGGCAGAGCTGGTCGAGGTAAGCTGTAACCTTTTTTTTTTTTTTCTTCAAAAAATTTAAATTTATCAAAACAAGAATGCAACCTTCAAAACTGAGCTCTAATCATTAAATTAGTTACTTTAATCTGCATAAAAATATTTTTTTTAAATTTCCACAATGCAATCTTGGTGTAATTGTGGTCTGTCTATTTTCTAGGACTAGATCCGTATCTAGCAGTCCTAGATGAATGACCACAGTTGGGCACTTAACTGTCTTTATCAAATGGTTTCTTGTGCCTACAGATTTTAACAAGCTAGTGTAGCCTGTGTATCAGTTGGATTAAATGTAGTCTGTCACTCACTTGCATTAGGTATATTGCAGTTAAAATGTTTGGAGTCCAAAGCATAGTGTCATCATGATGGTCGATGTTATTACATCCTATTGAAATATTTTGTTCAGCATAAATTTGCTCTAAGGTGACTTCTATTAAAATTTCTTCCACAAAGACTTGAATTTCTTGTATGGAACTACCTAGTTTGAATCATAAGTTTTACACTAACTCTTAACAATTCTCTGTTGAGAACCTTGGAAGTCTGATTCGGGGGCAATGAATGAACTCTGTCCAATTGGGTAGCTGCAGGCTATTTATATAAAGCTTGTCTAACTACTTGTGCATTTCATCTAAGCTTCTGTAAAATAGACCGTACTTGGAAGGAGCTAGACTCCATTCCAAAAGAAACTTCTCTCAAAACACTGGGTACAAGCAACATGAGGACATCCAAGACATTATCTAGGCATTCTGTTGTTAGCTGTTGTAGACTGAGTATGTTAGGGACCAAGGTCAATGTATAAACAAAATATAGCTACAGAGACACTGCTGTATTATGTATTTTTACGTAGGCTGTGGAGATGTTATATGTATTTTAACAATACGGTCAAATGGAATAGGTAAAGATTTCTGTGCTGCTTGGGCCATGACTGTAACTAATTTTCTTCCTTTCCTTATAAGGAAAATAGTATCACTATCTAGATAATTGCTTGCTATAGTTATTTTGAAGTTTACATTATTTAAGATACGTCCCCTTATGATCTGGTCTTTGTGATGTTCTGCTGTATACCCACACGTAGGCACAGTGTATCTATATTGCAGTGATTCCTGTCTCACCATTCCTAATTCAAAGCACAATTAAGATGAGCCAGTGTTCTTGTGAAGCAAAATTCGTAACATGTAGTTATGCTTGGCATAATTTGATTTTTATTTTTTATAATTTCAGTGTTTACTTTGAAGCGTTTTTTTCAATTATTGATTTAAATGTTCAGTTGTGTAAAATTATGGGAGGGTCACACAATAGGGGGAGATAGAATTATTTAATAGTAGATTCAAAAAATTAGTATTATAAATGTTAACACAAATTGTCAACATCACATCAAAATATACAAAGTAAATATCCTCATATCAAACTCTTAATTCATTCTCAAATAATATTTCTTACTTTGTCCATCTGTAAATTTCATTTATTGATGGAAATAGTATTTCACTGGCTTTTGTGGATGGTGAAATAGATATTTACCAACATTTACTTAAAAAAAATCTAATCCTTCCAAGTTTACATGTACTCTGTTCTAGTGACATCTGGTGGCAGTTAGCATATAAAGCCTCATGGCATGTAATGTTCTATTGACTATAGTTCTGTAGGAAACTCTTTTTGTTATTTTTGTAGTCAATTTACTGTGGGGGGAGGGGGAAGGGGAAACTAGATTTAAAATTAGCTCAGAATTACTTTACTCCATACAAAAAACTAATTGCAGTATAACGGACGGAGGGATTCAACATTTCACCCAGAACTGCATTGTTGCTTTACTTTACAGTAGTGTCATAAACACAGACTTCTACTTAAAAGTTACTTAAAGGTTACCAATAAACTTCCAAACAAAACACACGTGGTAAAGTTGCAATGTACCCGTTACCACTCTGAACTTAATCTCTAGTCTAAAAATACTAGAATCTGCTATGTCTACTGACATTGCTACCTTTCTCCTTTTTAACATCTTCACATTGTCTACCCTATAAGATGTACCCAGGGTTTCCTGGTCAGAGAGGTCAGATGATAACATGCACCATGATACATTTTATCTTTTAAATGGCAGTTACATATATGTTCAGGTTTTTTGCAAAGTCTTATGGCTAGCACACAACTTCTCCATCTCTGAAGTCAGAGGATTCTCTCCCCCAACCCTGTCTACATCTATACTTTAGAAAGCTCTTGTAAAGCCAACTTAATATCCAAATATTAAAACTTGAATTGGTGTACTTATTGCAATATCCGATTAAAACTTGCATTATTTCCTTGTCTAACACACTCCTTTAAAACCTCTTTTTTTTTCTTTTCTCTTTCAGTCTTGGTCTTTGTAATGGGCAAAGAAGGGGTCCATGGAGGCGGATTGAATAAGAAGGCATACTCAATGGCAAAATATTTGAGAGACTCTGGGTTCTAGTTGCTAGGCAGACTGTTAAGTATTAGGGGGAAATTGCTATTAAACTTTCCTGGCAGTGAGCTTTAAACCTTACATTCTGGAAACTTTATTAGCAATGCAGGATGATGGGGTATGAACCTGTGTCTCCTTTGTATCCCTTTGTTGGTGGGGAAAGGTGTTCTTTTCTTTAATTCTGTTCATTTCTGTTTTGTTTCATTGTGTACTCCAGCATTGGTTATAGTTATGGGAAAGGAAGGTGTCCATGGAGGGACACTGAACAAGAAAGCATATGAACTGGCTTCATACCTGAGGAAGTCTGACATCTAAGCAACCTCTCCCCATCCATCTAGCAACTGTCTTCATCACCAACCAGTTATGTTCACAGTGCTACCAGACTGTAGATGGTAGTTGTTTTATGTTTTTTTTTTTTTATTTATCCGTTTTTTTCTAATATCATGATTCCAGTTACCCTCGTGTTCATTTGTATGTTAACCACTGTATGTAACCAAGTCCCATATCTGGCACCATTTTCGCAGCATAAAAATGATATGCATGATACCTTGAAAAATGTTTTAGGAGGGGGAGAATGCCAAGTCTAGGCTTTGCTTTGTCTTAGCGATTAATACGGTATTGACAACTAAAACAATTTAAACACTAAACACAAGGTGCCGATTGTACAATCTAATTTGATCAATGTCTCTTCAGCACTTTGAGCAATTACACAGCTCATTTAGTCTTCCTTTTGTAGAGCATGGTTGGGGGGGGAGGGGGGAGTGCATGCATATCTTTACTTCTCTCCCTGTCCACTCTTTCATCCACATTTTGTTTGCTTCCACCTATTTTTATACAGTGCCTGGTTTGTTTAACCAATTTGCGCTCAAAAGCTATTGTTTCATTAGTTTTGTTGTTGCACTTAACTGTAAACTTACAAAACTCTTCATAGTGTCTGAAGTACACGCTGCTTAATGGGTGCAACTGCAAAACTATCAAAAAGTGTAAATGCATTTTCTTCACGATCTTACAACCGCTGTCCTGAATGAATACCTAGGGACATTCCATCATTGCAATAGTTCAGGCACTTTTTTTTTTTTTTTTTTTTTGCCAGCTCCAGTTCTGTAGTTGAATTATAAAAAGCTGCCATTATGGACATTAGATATCCCAACATAACCATCTGGAGTGTGTCCGATTTCAGTTTTTCATAGGACCAATTTTTAATTTGCAGCTTGGGGTTTTATATGAAACTACAGGGTCATTGTGGAAAACTGCCACCTTCAGCTATATACTGGTAGCCTATACTCCAATCTTTCTGTCAGATCTAACTGATAATGTAAAGAAACATGCTGCTCTAATACCAATGTTTGTGTGAGGGGTGGTAGTTCATAAGCTTAAAATTGTTAAAATGATACCATTTCAAATTTGAAATAGTCATCTGGCCTGCCACACCCTTGCTGGAGAAATTCTGGAGTAAACTGCCTCGTGCACTAGTCATCTAAAATGTGTAACCAAACTGTCCATTCAAGCACGGTACTAACTTGTATGTCCATTTAAAGAGAACTGCAGAACTCTGTATACAAAAGAATAAATGGGAGATGGTATTGGTTGGAATAACTGACTTGGCTGTCTTGTGATGAATTTTTTAATATGTATTCTGTGCCATACTATTGTTTTAAAAAAAAAAAATGAACTGTTGCTATTGTGAGATGGATTTTAACTGACTATAAGGATTTCTTTTGAATGGCACTACTTTAGGGACATTCTAGTATTTGCTTCTATTATTTGGGCCTTGTGGATAATGTACAGATTTAAACAAATTCTTGTTGCTGATTTGTCCATTTCTTTCCCTGCACTTTTACATCTGGGATACAGTCTAACTCATCTGATTTAATATGCATTTCAAAAAATGCCATAACTATTAAACACCTTGTTTACAGACGAAATAAATTTATTCCAACCAAATAAAATCAGACTCTTGTAACTTTTTTATGCACCAGACTTTTCTGAAGCAATATACTTCATTGTGTAGCTTACTACACTAACTTCGTATTTGTGTGTGTCTCAAAATGTAATTCAGCTCTGCAGGGATTGTAAACTTGTGGAACAGCATTACTGTACTGATGTACTAGTCCTTTTGCTGTACAAATGACTGTTTAGAACACTAAACTGACTTAACCGCTTATCGAGCTTAAGTCATAGCAGGAGCTCTAATAGTCTTCATGTACAAGACTTAAAAGAAGCAAACGGCAGAAGGGGATACTTTTACTAAGGGAAACTAGTGTTATTGACTTCTCGAATCCAGCAAATCCCATGGCAGTTTCTCTTTACTGTTAGGGATGCTGTTTAAACATTCTCTACCCAAGCCTCCTCAATGGTATGTGAATGCAATGAACACTTTTTGTAACCTACCCTCCTTTAAAACAGGCTGGATGTGACCAGTGCTGTACTAGTGTTTCCATTAGTATAAGAGCTAACCCTCTTTGTACAAATCCACACTGCTCTTGGAGAAAACATATCAAACGGTTTAGCATCCAGCTAGTTAACCAGCTTCAAACTCTGCAAGTCTTTCAGCTGGTCTTGACTGATGACCATGCACAAATTCTGCCAGCCAGTCCTTAGGACACCAGCTACATTGGTAACGGGCATGATGGCTACTTCTAAACATGGTGCACTTTGAGGATATAGGAATTGTCTCTGCAAGTTCACCTGAAACTTAACTTCTCCTTCACTAGGCTACACCTACCCAAGGAAGGAAACAAAGGCAGTCCATGAGACCCTAATCTTAACTCAGGGCTAGTCTAAACTGGCAAAGCTAAGGCTAGTCTAAACACAGCAGCACTTTAACATGGCTTATGTGGTCTTGGCAGAGCGCTGGGAGAGAGCTCTCCCAGAACTCTGTTTTTTTTTTTTTTTTTTTTAAAAAAACACCTCCATGAGATGTGTAGCTACCAGTCCTGAGAGCAAGACTCCCAGCACTGGCACTTTACAGCGCTGAAACTTGCTGCGCTCAGAGGTGTGTTTTTTCACACCCCTGAGCGAGAAAGTTGCAGTGCTGTAAATTGCCAGTGTAGACAAGCCCTAAGATTCCAGATAACTCCTCTTAAACTGTGCTTGGAAAAATCTCATCTGTCTTGTCCCACTACTTGTCTTAAACAATCTTCCCCCTCCCTTCTGTTCAGTCTTTGGGCACGGCTACACTCAAAACTTCAAAGCGCTGCCACGGGAGCGCTCCCACAGCAACGCTTTTGAAGTGCGAGTGTGGTCATGCGCCAGCGCTGGGAGAGCGCTCTCCCAGCACTTCTGGTACTCCACCTCCAGGAGTGGATTAGCTTAGAGTGCTGGGAGCCATTCTGGGGCACTGTTTACACTGGTGCTTTACAGCGCTGTAACTTGCTGTGCCCAGGGGGGTGTTTTTTCACACCCCTAAGCGAGAAAGTTGCAGGGCTGTACAGTGCCAGTGTAGCCATACCCATAGAGCCTGCTGCTGACACACCACGGGTACTCCCACCAGGTTAAGTAGTAACTTCCCCAGGACTATCCTTAGTCAAAGGGGGCACTTCTTTTTTCACTTTTATCTTTATCTCATGTCTACCTTTTGATTACTCCTTACTTTCAGCCCATTGTCTCCATTGACACCCGTATCTTACTCCACCTGACAAAAATTTTGCGTCTCTAACTGTTGCCTAACTTTTTTTCTTACCTTGCTAACCTTGGTCTCTCCTTTCCTCCTAATTCAGCTCCACTTCCTCTTGTATCTGACAACTCCACTATGCTACAAAGACACCCTCTCCCCCACTTTTTTTAAAGATTTGAGTCTTGAATATTCTTTTAACACCAAAATAAGAAACAATCTGTTAGATCAGTCCTGTGATCTATCTATTGAAGCAACATATCTGACAGTAGCTACTATCAGATCTTTCAGAAGAACCTTGCAATAGACAGGTAAGGAATAACCTAGTTGCAGGGAAAATCACTAAGACTGGTTTATGCCTCAAAGCTTGAGGGATTGTCTCCACCAGAATATTTTTTTTGTTTTGTTTTTGTTTTCCCTGTTGTAACTCTGGATGTTTCCATATACATGTTTAATCGTTGTTGTTGTTGTTTTAAAAATCTCCTAAGCTCTTTACTTCAGTGGTATCTTGTAGCAAAGGGTTCCACAGAATAACTCTTGCATTGTATGAATAATATTTTGTTCTGTTAAAATTTGCAGTCTCATTCACCCTCATAATACAAGAACACTGAGCACTTTCATATAATCTACTACTTTCTCTATAACATTCATTTTTGTATACCTTTTACCGCATTGCCTCTTATTGCACTTCAGTGGCAATCACTCTGCATAAGTAAGCTATTTCATGCTCAGTTTCATTGCTTGTCTGTGAACTCCAATTTCTGCTGTTTTTTGAGACATGGTCACCAAAATGTAATATAGTGTTTCAGGTGAGGGAATACCATTCATTTATATCATAACCTATTTTTAGTATTCTTCATCCTATTCCTTATTATCCATTGTTTCCTTTTTTGACCCATGCTGAAATTTTAGCAGAGGTATTTGTGTTGTTCACATGCCTAGAATTTTTTTCTAGTATGTTAGTGTAGAACCTAGTAAGGAGTATATTTAGCGCAAATAATTCCTTTCATTGTGCATTACTTTGCATTTGTCTCCAGTGAATTTCATGGGGTAATAGTGTCTTCCATCCTTCACTTTCTTAGGATTCCTCCAGAGTAGCTTGGTCTTGACTAACCTAAACTATCGTCTGCAAACCTTGCTGCTACTTTGTTTGCTCCTTTTTTCTGGATCATTAATAAATAGCTTAAATATCACTGGTCCTATACAGAACCTTATGACTTTCCCTTGCTTAAACTTTCATGATAAAAATTGACTAATTCTTTCTCTTTTCTGTCTCAGCCAGTTTCTTATCCATGTTAGTTCTTTGCCTCATCCCCCCATGAGTACTTTAATTAATAACCACATGAGACATTTTATGAAAGGCTGTCTGAAATTCTAAATGACCAGTCTTTATCCAATTTATTGACCTGTTCAAAGAACATTTAGAAAGGAACAACTTCCCCTTATAGAAGCCTGCTACTTACTCCCTATCCTATCATAATAATCTAGGTGTTTTAGTAGTTCTATTTATTACTGTTCCAACCATTATGCCAAGTACAGAAATAAATCTTACTAACTTATAGCTCCCAGTCTTACCTTACCTTTAAAAAAAAAAAAAAAAGATGTAATTTTGTAGCATGCACATCTCTACTGTAGTTACTGATTTTAATGGGAAATTTCATAGTTTTATTAGTAGTTCAGCCAGCTCATTTATTACCAAAAAGGGTAGGTATCTTTTCAATATCCTCTGTAATGAAATTTAATGAACAGAAGGATGCTACAGAGAAGCTAAATGTGACTTATGCTCCTTATGTGCGCACTTAATCCCTTGCTGTCCACCAGAACCATGGACTCCTACAGCCTTCCTTCCATTGTTAAAAAATTTATTTGTTTTCATATCTTTAGCTATTTACTTTATAGATTCTGGTGTAGCCTTCCTAACTTCCTCCTTGCATGTTGCCTGCTTAATTTATACTCTTAATGCCTTTGTTAGGCATTGGTTTCAGTTTTCTGAAGGATCTCTCTTGAGTTTTCTGTGTAGCCATACTGGGTTACTACTTGCCTTGTTCAGAGGTATGCACGCCGTCTGAGACTCTCCATTGTTTCCTTAAATCTGTTTCCCAAACTTTTGAAATCTGAACCCGCCCTCTTTTCTGGAAAATTGAACCAGTTGTGTCGCTCCTCCCCTCCCTGTAATCCTACTAATGTATTGTTAAAGGCCTGCACATCTTAACTTATATGTGTGCACTACTCCTCAAATAATGCTATGCCTCTCCTGGGATGCGTTGAACAGTGAAATAGTTAATGTTAACATTAAAGTATAAGTGGCATCTGAATTGGCACCCAGTGAAATGAATGGGGTAATTCCAGAGCCATTGTTTCAAGTTCTCTGCAAACTCAGTCTGATTTCACTCGCTTCACTTTATAAATGTTTGCTTCCCTTTACTCCACCCTTTGGCTAGTCCTTCATGCTTCCTAAGGGTGCATGCTTCACACTTTGAGAAATGTTACCTCAAATAGTATCTAAGCCAAAAGGATTGAATGTCTCTTTGCTTTTGACTTCAGTGCTATTTTTACAAGCTTCGAAATCCCCCTTTCTAAAACTCAATGTCACCGTACTAGGGTTTGGGGGTTTGTTTTTTTTGTAACTTTCCTCTCCTAAGGATGCTGCATTTTGTCATATTGTCAATTACTTACTGTATCATCTACACTTATTTTTTGCAGTAACTTGTGTATTATTTAGGTCTAAATCCTATAGCAGAGGAGAGGAAGGAGGAGGCTATTTTTGACTCTAAGGAGCAATTGATTATGGAATCAAGAAATTGCATCTAAAAACATTGTCCCACTTTTGACATTCCCCCAGCTTATTTAAGGGTAGTTGAAGTCCCCCATTATTACAGTTTTATTAGATGGTACCCCTTTTGATCTCCCACCCTTCTGCGCTCCGTGTCCTTTACCTGCCCTTTTCTCCCTATTAAAAATCTTCCTCCATAACTTGGTATCATTTCACCTTGATTATTGACTTGTCCAACGAAAACACTGTTGCTGTCTAAATCACTGGGTCTTCTGCCTGGATCCTTTTACTGGCTTCTAGTCTTTGATTGCATCAGATGAAAGTTTGACTTCCTGTTCAAGCCCTTACTTACATCTCCACTTTCCTCCTCTTCACGCTCCCTTTTGTTCCTTCAATTGTACTTGTCTAAATTCTCTTTCTGTCCTCCTCCACGCGCATTTCTTTCATAAACCTTCCCTGCCCTTTGTTCACCAATAATCACTCCATATCCTTTGCCTGATCTCTCTTGTCTTTTTTTTTTATTTAAGAGCGCAAGCTTTTAAAAAATGTCTACTGGAGTGCTCACTGCATGGAAGAAGGCAAGGACACATGGTATGGGTTTTAAGCAGGCCACAACTTCATTAGCCAAATTACATCCAAGGTTCTGTCTAGGTCAGCCCAGTACAGTCACTGGCATCCCATTGATCCTTTGCCATTTCTTACTGCTCCCAGTGCAGGGGCAGCCATTCATCATACTAGGACAGTCTCTGGGCACCTACACTAGCATACCTCCCCCTTTCAGGAGTTGAGGCAAGAGGGGACCATGACCCCTCAGTCAGCAATGCTGTCGAGCACATTGGGAGTAGTACCCAGCCCCTGGTTCATATTTGCTCACAGGGAGTTAAACATGATTCCCTCCCTCCCATTTTGTAAGGAGGTGTCCTCAGGCTGCCCCCTGTGTTACCATTTTGGATCTGGAGCCCAAGTCAGCGACTTCCTACTCTGGGCACCTGCCACAAAGAGATACCAGCATCAGCTTGACTGCCTCCACCCCCACAGGCAACCTAGAAGTTCAGCCAATCCTGTTTCAGGGACGTACACTCCTTCCTCTCAATAAAGTTCTGGGCTGATAACTGAGATACCGTGGGACTCCAGCCATATGAATTCTTTCCAGTTAGTCTTCCTTGGGGCTCTGTCCACCTTTTTTGTGGGTGGACTGTAGTTTGTTAAACCCTGTGAGCTAATACCGTGCTATCTCCATGCCAGGAAACGTGCCCACCAGCAGTCCAAGATCCTGCTTAGCCTTCCCAGGTCATTCTCCCCTCAGTGCGTAACAGTGATGTCAGGCATGTCCTCATGGGGTGCCAGCCTATGCAAGAGAGGTACGAGCTGGCCCCAGTGCATGCCCCATCTGCTGTGCCAAGACAAAATCGCTTCCAGCCTGAGGCTCAGGTGCAACACCATTTTTGAATTACACACTCTCCTGTAAACCTAGTGCTCAATGCTGTGCCCACATGCCAGCTGTAGGCATGCTATGATACATTCTGTATGATAGACCTGGGGAAGGAAGCAGACTTGGTTAAAACCTGTGGTCCTTATGGCTCACCATCTGTATCAGCCTCCTGTGAGGCAGCCACACACACAACTTATATGCCCTGGATCAACCTGCGCCCTATAACCTGGATCTCTCTATCTAAACCGAAATGGATAGCCCATAGCTGTGGCCCATATACAGAATCAGTGGGATCAATACTTTCCTGGTGCCAAGCCCAAGAATGACAGCCCCTTCCTAAACACGCCCACAAGCGGAATTTGGTTCAGAGGGAATGGGACTTTCCGGAGGTGACCTCTGACCCACATATGCCTGCAGCACCTGTAAGGACACAGATACCCGACAAAGCAGGGCAGAGCAACAGCCTCACCAACCCCAATTCGATCGGTTTTTGAGCTGTGGACCTGAGCCCTAGAAAGTCACCATCCCGCTACATGTCCTGTAGTATGAAAGCCCACCCCAAAGAGTCTTCTTTGCTTGAAGGAAACAACTCACTGGCCCAGATGACCCCTGAAGAAAACTAACACAGCGACTTGCCTTGAAGAGTACAGCCTCATCCCCTGAAGGGTAGGCCTGAGGAAGAACCTCAGTTAAGTGCCTCAGAACCTGCAAGGTCACTGGCTTTCTGATACTGCTCTGCATCCCAGCAGCCAGGCCCAACCCTCCCCCTTCCTGCAAACAATGAATCCCCAACAGGGAGTTCAGATGACCCCCAGACCTACAGTGAAAGGCTACCCTGGATAAAAAATAGCAAGACCACAAACCACCAAATTTGGGGGTCCGGTATAGGTAGACCCTCTCACTCCCCCGATAAACTCCTTATACACCATTGTGTAAGCTAAAAAAGTGTGCAGTGTAAGTGCTCCCTTGGCTGCTGATACAGCTTCTAGCAACCAAGATTCCATAGGACTGTTGACATCTGTTCTGGCACTTCCTTGGCCTCCAGTGCTAGAGCTCTGAATCTGTTGACTTGCAATCCAGAGAGCATTAGCTATCCTGCTGTTAAGCCCAGGCACATTCTTGACTGTGAAATGAATATTGTGTGCAGATTTCTGTTTGGTTAGTGTTAATTATCGCTAGACAGAGGAGAGGGCCTTCGTCACATTAAGGATTCCATGCAGGTGAAGTCACTCCTTCCCCTTCCTGTAAAGGGCTGCTGTGCTCCATGCTAGGAAGGGAAATCTCTCTCTTCTACAGGGCAGTGGGTGAGACATGAGACAGAATAAGCCCTGGTGTCCTTCCCTTAACTCCACTCTTGCTAGAATGATTTAAGTGCATTCCATTTCCTGTCAGGGAAGACAGAGACATACAAGCCTCTGTTCAGAGCACAATGCACCTTGCACAAGCATGGGCCATTTGGGGTAAGAAGGGCTCTGCTCAGCTCAGCACTTGATCTGCGCTCCCTCTGCCCACTTGAGGGCACACAGGGAGAGAGACATGGAAGAAATTCCAGTGTTGAGCCATTTCCCCCATTCAGGAATCTGGGAATTAATGTTCAGGTCTTCCAGCACATGACTGGTGCATTCACACTGTAGTCAGTCTGTGAGTCCATGAAACACCCATCTGACTGGAAGAATCCTGCACTGTCACTGATTGATGTGCTTGAGCAGGACTGGTATGCAAGCACAGAGATGGACATACTGTAAGGCAGTGTAATAAGCGCAGTTGGAAAAGTAACTCAAATACTTTCCTGATGGACTGTTTTTTCTCTAAATGGACAACCTATCCTAAATTCTCAATTACTTAGGGACAATCTTCACTCATTGATATATTTTGCTTTCCACCACCAACTCTCTGTTTAGCTTTTTTCATGAGTGATGTACCCGAATGCACGGATGCTAAATATCTAAACTGTATTCTTAAATTCATTCACCTAAATTTGGGTTATTGCTGATTATGCACTATATGTATCTTATGACTTTAAAAACAAACTTTGTATTTGCGGATAATCTCAGCACTATGCCCAGATGTATAGACACTCTTTTCTCAACCTATGTATTATATAATCTTTTTTAACATTGGCTTTAATAAAATGTTTAAATCCAGGCATTGGCTGGGAAAGAGGCTTAAGCTCCCACCTACACTGCAGCCTTTTCTTATAGCTCCAGTTAGGCCAGGGGGGTCAGCAGAGCTGCCATTGGATTCTCCCATTTAACAGACCAGACTGCTGCCATGCAAAGCTGAAGGCTGAATCCTGCGTTGGGGACATGGCACAGTCTCATGAGCACAGAGGGACAGAACGTTGGGGCTACCCTGTTTATCCATATCCCCAACATGGCAGAGATTCTAGCAAAGAGGTGGCGCCTTACTTGACAAGCAGAGTTGCTTTAGCTCTGTAAGCAAGGGTACACTGGAGGGGAAAGTAAGGGAATGTCTCTGCTGAGACATTTCACACACTAAATTAAGCTAACAACCAGATCAGTTCTGCACAGCCTCACATAACCCTTCCCACATCTCATCCAGTGTTTGCTCAATGCATAGGTCACAGGGCTTTTCTAGATCTTTCATCAGATGATCTACTCCTACACCATTGTCTTGGCTTCCATTAGGAGGGGTGAGAGCTCAGCAAGGTGTGGTGGGAGTAGTCATTTGCCTTCCAATGGCAGAAGATTGTCTTCCTGCAGCTTATAAAGTAGAATTTAAAAGGATGCATTCTCATGGACAAAGACTCTTGCACTCTTGCAGGAGGAGCAGAAATACAGAGGAAACAGGCTCACTTTTTTGTTATTGTTGTTTGTTTGTGGGAGGGTGGGGACAGGGCAGGGGAGCAGCTTTTATAACCTTCATGCTGTAAGTGTTGTAGGGACTGTGGGAGTTATGGGAACTAACACTCAGGTTCACGAGAACTCAATGGACAGTTATGAACACACTATGCTCCGCAGTCTAAGGGCCTAACTATCTTAAGGACGTTTGCCCTAATGTTGTAACTACATAAGTGTCTAAACCTCTAACTAAAGTGCATCAGTTTAAAGCAGACCTTTAACCCATTAAACTGCTGTAGGAAAGGATCTCAAGTCTATATTTCTAGTGGAAATGGAGAGTCCTCACTAAGCGTCTGATTATATCAGTCTTGCTGGCCACAGCTCAGAGGGACCAAGTCACCAGCAGGACCAACCCTGGAAATACCAGCTATTGCCAGTGACTGGAGGTTTCCAACAGTGCCAGTTTCTATGTAAGTTAGATTTAGGCTGCAAGTATGGCTAGGGCCGCACAAGCGATTAAGGGGAGACCTTGAGTATGGGGAATGCTCACACAGAAAGGGGCTCTGTACTAGGAGCAAGGAACAAGCCAGGGCATGTTAGTCCCAGACCAGGATAATCAATCCATCCACCACTGTCCCACTGGAGCAGTAATGGGCCCAGGGTAAGAACCAACTAGATTAGAACAAAAAGGCAGAATCACCAGGTGAATTCCACCCTGCAGCCAGGAGGGCGCATGGGACTCGCTCCTGGGGCAGCGTCCCGCTGGAGTGAAGCATACATCCAACAGCTGCTGCCGCCACCAATTCAAGTCCCGCAAGGCAGCAAACAGCCCCTCATGGGCATAGCCCACAGCCCGAGGTAGCCAGAATACCCCACCAGGGCTCCTAACCCCCACAGGGCCCAGAGGGGAGAGCAGGCAGCCCTTACCATGGCCCAGGACATGCCCGCTGAACAGCTCCACCTGGGTAGCCACAAAAGTTAATCACTTTAAGGTAAACCAGCAGGGATTGGTCCTGCCACCTTGCACAGCTGCTGGCCCATCTGCAGTAAGTAGAAGGAGGAAGTGCCAGACCCCACGGAGGCTACCCCACTGCAGCCCTATCTAGGCAGGCAGATGAAGGGTGAATTGACTGCTGGAAACCAGCAAACAGGAAGGAAGTGGCTCTGAGCATATGGCTCCAAACCTTGCACTTGTTCCTGCAAGATCTTATGGGTCCAAATTACATGCCAAATCCTACGAGACCTCAAGCTTACCCTGTAAGTTCTGGGGGGACTGGAAATCTCATGGGACCTATCCCCTCCTATCCTTTTGCTTTCTCCCATTCCAGGAGCCACCAAAACTAGGGTGACCAGATAGAAAGTGTGAAAAATCAGGACAGGGGGTGGGAGGTAATAGATGCCTATATAAGAAAAATTCCCAAATATCGGGACTGGCCCTATAAAATCGGGACATCTGGTCACCTTAACCGAAACAGACTCCTTGCTAGGCTTTTGTAAAGAGCTGTTTATACTTGGGCTACACAAATAGTTCTATTAATCTTGAGATAGCGTAGGCATATTCTGCAACTATCTTGTGCTGAAACAGCTGCAAATGCTTTCGAATGTATGAACTTTACATTTACTTTACCACATTAACTTCAAGAATGACTTATGACTTCATGAAGGCTGACATGCTTTTTTAAACAAGTAGTCAAAATACAGCTATATCTTAAACCATTAACTTCTATTTTTTGAGGGCAACTGGAGCTGGCTTTGGATTTGATAGGCATAATTTAAACAAATGCTCATCAAAGATGGGAGCCAGCTGTACATGGTAGCATAAACAGAGTGGTAGAATTGTTTAGCTTCATGTATATCACATTTCAAAACTTTGAAGACAACTCTATACTTTTCCTCTGCTGTAGGTTTGGATTGCTCTTACTTCTGAAGGGAGGAGGATCTATCAGTGAATGGGTATATCTACACTGGAGTTAACATTGGTCCTTACATGAGTTTAAGACAAAATTTCACTACCTTCCATCCAAAAAAATCCCTTTGCCCACATTTGGAGGTTCTATAAGCCTGGTCTAACTGGGGGGTGACTAGGACTCTGGTAGGTCATGGCCAGAGGTTACAACAGGAGTTGGCTGCCAAAGTCAAGGGTCAGAGCCAAAATTCAGGACTTGGCATAAGGCAAGGCAAGGCAGGAGCAGGGCTGGGAACAACCAGGTACAATGCAACTGTAGTTAATTGCTTTGAGCAGCCAATTGAACTGCTGCTGAGCTAAGGAACCAGTGTGGTGACTCTTCCAACCAATCAGGTGGGGTAGCCAATCAGGCAGCCTACTACACGCCAGCTGTTTGAGGCAAGAGTTTGTTAAGCTCTTTTAATTTTTTTGCATGGAAAAAAGACAGTGCATTTTAAATTATATTTTTCCTGAACCTCTATCTTCAAACGAGGTGTGTGCCTGGACTTTACTGAAGAATAACTGCACGGCTTACTTTGAAAGTGAAAATAACATTTACACTTAAAAATTGCATCTGGGTGAGTGCATGGTGATGATATAAGGATAAGCCTTACATTCTGCTTGACCTTACCAGGGATGCCTAGGGGTGTGAGGGACTGAGAGACACCATTGTTCATCTACAACTCCTCCCATGCCCCCACAACCTGTTAAGTCTGACTTCCTCCAGTAGTGTGCAGTAACCTTCCCTAACTACTAGTACACCTCTCCAGCAGAAAAGACTTCCTTTTCCAGGTGGTAGGCAAGGGAGGAGTGACTGCGCTGTGCATCAGACCTGTGAAAGCAGCGGGGCCTCACTAGGAATCTCTTCAACCCAGGCTTTGGGTATTTGGTTACCAATTCACAAATATAGACTCTGCTGGCTTTAAGGGGCCAGCCTGGGGAGTAGGAGTGATTAATGGCATAGGCTTTCTTTTCTCCATCTTTTTTTTTTTCCTGAAAATTACACAAATTACATGCCAAAAATCTACGTCGGTGCAGCTTTAAGATCACAAATTTAAACAAGGGAGTGATACAAAAGTTAAAGTTCTCTATGAAACATTATCACACTTACAGTGCACATAATGTTGATCACTATACTGTTTTTTGTATCCTGTGATATACCTTTGGTGCAATGTAGGTGAGTTAATGTTATGGGAACCCTAACATTTGCGTTTCCTGGTTCTTTTTAAATACATAACCTTACCATCATTCTTTGGCCTTAATTATATTATAAATAAAAGGCAGCATGTATGCAATGTGACAGTTTAATAAATTCCTGCTAGTACTTAAAGTGGAAAACATGTTTATTAACATTCTTTCAAATCCCCCTTATACAAGGCCATATAAAAAATCTTTGCATTTTGATTATACACAGTTATAATGACATTATATATAATTTAGATTTCATGATACACTGGTAAGTACAGAGTTCTGTTAAATATTTATAACCACTCATTTTCAAATCAAATACTTGAAAAAAACAATTTATCTATGTACATAGTTTAGCAGACTAATGCAGCATAAAATGCTCCTTATTTAGAGGTATATGATGTGAGGATCAATAGAACAGTTACTACAATTCAGTATTTCTATATACAGCTTTGCTTGCCTTGCTGTTTTGGTCACTCCCAGCCCCTGCATTATTGTTATAGGAAATTAGTTTAGCTGCTATCAGCAAATGGGGCCGATTAATAATATGTTCATTATGAATCTTTTTGTGTGAGCTATTTTAAACCTAACTGATTCTGAAATTTCCTTCACAACCTTAAACTGCTCTTGCAAGCTCAACAGGATTACTTGGAAAAGTAGCAGAATCACTGCTGTCAAGATTAAAGCATCAGTTTCCCTGCTTTGTGATCTGCTTGCTAAAAGAATACTGAACTGTTCTACCTCTTTCTTTCAGTAGTGGTGGCAGTTTTGGGAAAACCCCAGAGACGCAGGAACCATATACATTTTTGATTAGGTTGGAGGGGTAGCGCTTACCATATGTTTAATAAATATTGCTATCAGTATAAGCCAATCTTGCCTGCAAGCTGTAATCGGGGAAAAAAATCTACTTTCTTGGCTATATCCCATTTCAACAAGATACTGACATTTAAAGTAGAGTCTCTGGTTTACTGTGATATCCCTACTGATGGAGACTCCTGGCATTATTCATTAGTATTGTGAAGTCCAGTTAAACTGTTCATTTTGAAAAGATAAATATGTGAATGAATAACTGAACCAAAAAAATCTGTCTGTAATATGATCAAACCATAGAACACTACATGAAGAGCTGCATCTATTGAAGTAACCAAAGAGGCCACCAAATAGAATGTATTCCCTATATAAGTGTATGTAAAGTATAGCTTTATGAACAGTTTTGTTCTTATGAGATTGATCACTAGCAGTCTTGAAGCTCAAACCGTATTTGCCTCTCTGTGCTCCCTTTCATCATTGGGCTGTAGTTGAACCACTACACTCTCTTCATTCATTCCATCCTCTGCATCACTACTATCAATATCCTCATTGTCGTCTTCCTCATATTCTGAAGATTCAGTCATGTTTTGATGGGAATGAGACTCTGACAAAGCCCCAAATGACTGAGTGCTAACTGAAGCTAATGGTCGAAGCAAAGGGGTGTTTTCAGAGACGTCATTCTCTTCTTGACTGCTGTCTGTTTCAGAGTCTGAATCCCCTTGAGAAGGGACCACTTTCTGCTTACACACAGGGCATGTTTTCTTGGTTTTAGTCAGCCATGGGTCCACACACTTGCAATGATATGCTGTCAGGAAACAAAACAGGTATGTCAGTTGCTAAGTAAAAATGACAGTCTGAGGTTACTCTTGTTACGTTATAATTTTGTGTTACAGTTTTGTGCTAAATAATGCTGATTTTAAAAGATCTTGTGTTTGGGTATCAACCCCACACAATGCCTGACTGGGAAAAATGGGCCACTTAACTTTATAGGCTGCACCTGGAGGAGAGGCAGGGACTAATAAAGATTAACTGATGATGAAAGCCAGCTGGCTGGGGCAGGCTGAGCTTTTATAAAGGCAGGAAGGGGCTGTTGGGAGGAGCTCTGCAGTCCCTCCCTAGAGAGAAGGGAAGGTGGCTGTGGCTAGGTACAAGGTGGAAGTGATCTAGGGGGAGAGTAGGCCCTGGGATCCTGCCTTGGATTATAGACTCTGGCAAGAACTCCAGAAGGAGTGAAGTAGCCACAGGGAACAGAGGAAGCTCCAGTGGTAATATAGAGGTGGGCTAGGAGATAAGGAAGGAAGGCAGGCAGGCAGAAAAGAGCCCAGAGAAACAGCAAGAGGGTCAGAGCTTAAGCAGACTGTGGTTGCTGGCCAGAGTGTATTTGGGCTGGAACCCAGAACAGTGGGTAGTCCAGGTTCCCTTACCAGCCACTGGAAAAGCAGTACAAACTGGGTAGTGGATCAAAAGATTGCCTGAGGCAGTTTGTCCAGTGGGACTTCGATATCCTGGAAGGGGAGAATATAATGATCTAGCTCAGGGGTTCTCAAACTGGGGGTTGGGACCCCTCAGGGGGTCACGAGGTTATTACATGGGGGGGTCACGAGCTGTCAGCCTCCATCCCAAACTCCGCTTTGCCTCCAGCATTTATAATGGTGTGTTATATATAAAAGTGGGTTTTTAATTTATAAGGGGGGGGGTGCACTCAGAGGCTTGCTATGTGAAAGGGGTCACCAGTACAAAAGTTTCAGAACCACTCATCTAGCTGTAGGGAGCAACTGAGTCCAGAGAGAGACCACAGGGCGAACAAGCAAAGGAGGGGACACCTGACTGCTCAAGAGCTAATCCCCAGATGAGCCCCAAGGCGGTGCCACTTGCGGTGAGTGAAACTCTTCAGAGAACGTTGGTTACTATAAACCAGTTGGGATATGGGTCATGTCTACCTTTGGACAACACCTAGCACAGTGGGGTCCTGATCCTAACAGGAGCCTCTGAACACTAGTGTAATATAAATAATAATAACCATTGTTGGACCCTATGGGCAGGGACAGTATCCACTTCCCTCAAGTGAACAATCATTTGACCTTTACTCAAGAAGTTTCTGATACTGGAAATCTTTTTTTTCCTGAGAAGGTTGTGGCAAGGCTATTTTCACTGGAGTCTACTGGAGTCCTCAAATCTCCTTGATCTTAGTCTGGTATTAGGGCTAGATTTGGTACAGCAACTGTACTGATCTCAATGGCCTTATCTAAACTGAGAAAATGATTCACGTTTGAAAATGTCTTAATTAACATGATCTTCAACACAACCTAGCACCAAGTGTGGACCAGGACAGGTGTTAGCTGGTTAGGAACTCTACGGTTAACCATGACCAACTAATATTTTTAAACATGGTGTATCCCTTTCTATACTATGTGTAAAGTCATGTTTAACATATAGTAATCAACATGTTTTCCTAGGACAAGTGTTCATGATGATTTCTACATCTGTCAGTAACCTCTGACAGTAAGATTTGGTTAACTTTGTGGCCCTCATCTAGGGTAGATGCCATGTTTCTGTTCTTTCTTTCTGAGAAGTCCCAGTCATTTGTCTGTCTGTCTGCCCTCAAGGTTCTTTTGTACGGAATTCTACAAAACCCTATTTAGCCACACACTGAGCAGAATGGGTATGTGAGGCCACTATGTGAGACAGTGAGATGGTTTGAGCTGCACTGTCATCAGATATCTCATTTTCATCTGACCTGATGGTACTCTTGCAGTGCCTGGTGAGGGTGTGACATTGAGAGCAGGCTGACTCTGGCTCAGTCCAGACAAGATGTGACTAGTGGACTGAAGGAAGGATCATAAGAGTATATAGTAGGGATGGTTCCTGACCCTTTTGTTAGCGGGTTTGTTCAACCTTTGTCCAAGATGTTAACAATTTGGGGGAGGTTTTGGGCCCCTGATTGCTCCTGGATTTCTAGTTGGTGTGGATAGCCAAAAACACCTATTTTTACCTGCGTCTGGTTAGACTTTGCAATCCTTTCAATTGGATTGCACAACATGGCTGGCTCAGTTAGGCAGAACTGGTCACAGGGAACCTATTACATCTTACATATTACAGCTCTCCAAGCAGAGCACTGGCTTCCAGGTGCAAATTGGTTTATATCCAGGCTACTCATCAGACACACTCTCCAGGTTGCTGTGGCAGTAGAGATCAGCTGAGCTAACAGTCCTTAGATTTAAATGTCTGGGAACTGGTGGCAACATACTCTGGAATGCACTTTTCCACTGAACCGACACACAATCTGATCTTCAGGGCACCAGTGTCAGGCCCATATTTTCTCCTGGGCATTTGACTGAAGGAAGGTGGACTCATTGGTTGAATGATTAGCTGTGTTCTCATTATGATTATCCTTCTCTTGTTACTGTTTAGAAGCCAAAATTGTCTGTTTTTAATCCCATTGTAGACTCTGTATGTAGACTCTGGGCCATATTAGAGAGGCTACCTTTTATAAATCAGTAAATTCATTGCTGTTTTGGACACAAATATTTTCTTTAAATAACTCTTATAATTAAAATATTACAAACCAATATGCAGCTGCTTACCATGAGAGCATGGAAGAATTCTGAGCTTGTCTCCATCCTCGTATTCATCCAGACAAATGGCACATATATCATACTCATCTCCTGCAGCAGAAAATTGTGAATCAATACTACATTAAAAGCTGTATAATCTTCAAACACATACAGATAAGTTCTTCCGGATATTTTCTTTAATGTCCATAGGTCAACTCTGATCTTTTCTCATCCACAGCAATTTTTTTTTTTTTTTGAAGCTGTATTGTCCCTTTCATTATACTACTTATTTGAACTGTATGTTCATCTGCTCTCCCTTCAAGTGCAGGCTGATGATAAGGTGGCCATATTTCCATAAGTTTGTGTGAAATCCCTTTTCTATAATCTTATTAAAAATGTATTTAAAATATAAGTCTACATTATAATATAGATGTATCAACTGTCAGTGGAGTATGTTAATTAAAAATACAGTAGATGAAGAACAAGCAGAAGAATATTCATCTTCATATGCCCCATTTTAATTTGACAGACAAACTAGAATTTATTTATTTATTTTTTGAGGCAGGAGGACTGGAGGAAATCAGAATAATGAACAAGGAGCTATTACTTATCTAGTCATAAGAGAACAAAAAAGCACACTACTATATAATGGAAATCTTATTTGGGAGGTTTATATTATCGGTACGCTGCCCAGTATATAAACAATTTTCAACTGTCATATTCCTTTTACCACATGTTTTTGTTAAGAATTTGACTTACTGCAGGAGGGTCTCTGCTTTGGCCTAGAGAATCATAGGTTGTCTTGCATGTATGCCAGCAGACCTTGGCCCAGCGTAGGCCGTGGTCATGCTCTCAGATGCGAGGATGATGCAGACCTTTAACACAAGTGTGCTCTTGCCTCAATGAATATTTAGATTCACATATTCTTATGTTTGTTTTTCTATATACTTACTGTGTATCCCCTCTAAACTTACCCAGAATCTTCTTGTTTACAGGGTCACCAGAAAGTGAGAACAGGCATTCGCGTGGCTCTTTTGTAGCCGGCATCACAAGTTATTTATGTGCCAGATGCGCTAAAGATTCCTATGTCCCTTCATGCTTCAACCACCATTCCAGAGGACGTGTCCATGCTGACGACTGGTTCTACTTGAGAACAATCCAAAGCAGTGTGAACCGATGCATGTTCACTTTCGTCATCTGAATTGATGCCACCAGCAGAAGGTGGATTTTTCTTTTTTGGTGGTTCGGGTTCTGTAGTTTCCATGCTGGACTGTTGCTCTTTTAAGACATCTGAAAACATCCGCCACACCTCATACCCCTCAGATTTTGGAAGGCACTTCAGATTCTTAAACCTTGGGCCAAATGCTGTAGCAATCTTTAGAAATCTCACTTTGGTACCTTCTTTGCGTTTTGTCACATCTGCAGTGAAAGTGTTCTTAAAATGAACAACATGTGCTGGGTCATCATCCGAGACTGCTATAACATGAAATATATGGCAGAATGGGGGTAAAACAAAGGAGGAGGCAGCATACAATTCTCCCCCCAGGAGTTCAGTCACAAATTTAATTAACACATTATTTTTTTAACGAGCATCATCAGCATGGAAGCATGTCCTCTGGAATGGTGGCTGAAACATGAAGGGCCATATGAATGTTTAGCACATCTGGCACGTAAATATCTTGCAATGCCGGCTACAAAAGTGCCATGCAAACTCCTGTTCTCACTTTCTGGAGACGCTGTAAATAAGTGGGCAGCATTATCTCCCATAAATATAAACAAACTTTTTTGTCTTAACAATTGCTGAACAAGAAGTAGGACTAAATGGACTTGTAGGCTCTAAAGTTGTACATTGTTTTGTTTTTGAGTGCAGTTATGTGACAAAACTATATTTGTAAGTTGCACTTTCACGATAGAGATTAATTGAAAAATACTTTTCTCTTATTAGATATTTGCACTGTAAAAATAAGTGAGTTACACTGTATTCTGTGTTGTAATTGAAATCAATATATTTGAAAATGTAGAAAAATCCAAAAATACTAAATTTCAATTGGTATTCTACTCCTTAGCAGTGTGATTAAAACTGTGATTAATTGTGATTGGTTTTTTTTGAGTTAAGCGTGATTGACAGCCCTATCAGAAATATCTTTTGTGTCAGTGTACAGAGAATGTTGTGTCTATAGTGGTATTACTAGCTTTTGACACCTTAAACCTCTGACTTTTAGTCCCTTCCCTTAACCATAGGATAATCCTCCCACCAAAAAAATTTCTATCTTTTCTTTTTCTCTATCTTTTTGAGCATTCTTTTTGTGAAACACCTCAACCACATTATTCCTTAGTGCCATTCCTTATACCCTCTCTCTGGTCTATATTTAAGACTATCTGAAAAAATTCAGAATATTTTTGCCTTTCCCACAACTGTTCATAAACTACTCTGCTTTCTGTGAAAGGGTTGTTTCCTCGCCCTCTTCCTGATCCTTCCATTGCAACAACAGAGATACTATCAAGCTGAGTAAAAGCTGAGAAGCTGCTTCTCAAAAAAGTTCTCCAGATGGACCAGTCATATCCTAACAGACTTCTAAGCAATAACTCACTTTCACACAAAATAAGAATGTGTATGGAAATTAAGTTGCACCTGTGGTGATAAAATGTAAGTGAAACTGATAATAAACAGTAGCTGGAGAGAACTCAGCAAACTCACAACCCCACAACTCAGCAAAGCTTTTCAGTTTAGGCCTTCTCTATTACACGGCTGTGAGAGACAATCTAGAGAATCTAGTCAAGCTTTTAAAGGAAGTTGCATCAAGAGAAAAATTTAGTCTAGGTGAAAAAGGCACGGGGAAGTCTGACATGTAACGGGGGAAGCTGTAGGGGATAGACACCATCTAAAGCACTGGCTCTCAACCTTTCCAGACTCTGTCCCTTTCAGGAGTCCTATCTTTTTTTTTTCATGTGTACCCCCAAGTTACACCTCACTTAAACTACTTTCTTATAAAATCAGACCTAAAAAGACACGTGTCACAGCACACTATTACTGAAAAATTGCTGCCCCTCTCATTTTTATAAATATCTGCCCCTCTCATATAATTGCTGCCCCTCTCATATAATTATAAAATAAATCAATTGGAGTATAAATATTGTATTTACATTTCTGGTGTACTGTATGTAGAGCGGTATAAACAAGTCATGGTATGAAATTTTAGTTTGTACTGACTTTGCTAGTGCTTTTTATGTAGCCTATTGTAAAACTAGGCAAATATCTAGATGAGTTGATGTACCCCCTGGGAGACCTCTGTATACCCCCAGAGGTAACCGTTCCCCTGGTTGAGAATCACTGATCTGAAGTAAGCTGTGCCTGCTTTGCATCACTCTAGTAATGATGAGTATCCATAAACTCATCTTAATCACCTAGTTATGGAGTGGTACAAAGCAACCAGCACATACAGGTAATATGGGCCCTTTGTGTTTGAAATCAAAGCAAGTATAATGTAAAAATGTCTTGGAGATCATAACTAAATGATAGGGCATTACAGAGAGGGTTCTGAGAATTGTGCATAAGAAACTGCTTGCCAGGGTGCCCCTGAACACAATGCCAGGCTACAGAAAAAAGAACACTAGATTCATAAGATATTTGGATCCAATTTTCACAGTGAAAATATGGATAAGATTTATGCTCTGTGTATGTTTTGCACATTTATGAAACAGGGTAAGTCACAGTGGGAAAACTGAGCTGTGAGAACATGACAGTAGCTGAGCTTTGCAGGGAAAGCATTAGAAATCTGTCAAATACTCAGTGAGACAGACAGAAGCACTAAAATTGTCATTTCAAATTGTAAGTATTCTAAGCCTTCTAAGGAACTCTTTTTTTAAATTTTTTTTTGGGGGGGGGGAGGGAAGGGGAGGTAGTGAGAGGCAAAGGGAGAACAAAGACTCAGAGGCATCTTGGTTAGCAATGTCCTCCTTTTCTGTTTAGATGACCCAGACTAGAAATGTAATAAACTGATTGTTATATCTTTTAGCTGTATTAAATATACTGGTCAGGTGGCTTTTTAAGATTTGGGTTTTTTTAAATTGCAGGTTGTTAGTTTTTGTTTTGCTCAATGCACATTGTTGGCAATAACGCACCTTTTGTTAGTCTTTCTAAAAAAGAAAATGAAGCACTTAGTATATTTCCAACTTTTTTTATCTGCATAGTTATTTTTCTATAACACCTTTTCCCAATTACTCTGTGCAGTCTTGTAACACACAGAGCATAACTTCTATTTAAATACCTTCCAGCTGATTCATAAAAGTAAGAAGCTTGGGAAAGTAGGGTAGCAATCTGATGCCATCCACATATTTACACAGAAATGAACTTGGTTTCAGCTTCCAACTCAGGGCTTAGCTTATACTTCACATTACCAAAAAAGGATAGTCTAATTATTCCTCTTTTCTGCCCTGATGATTTAGGATTACTGCATACTCTTTTTAGGATGCTAACTAATATGAATTAAGAACTGAGCCACCTCATTAACAATAGGTCTAGTTTAATTAATCAGTCTGTTTCACCTGACTTTTATCAAGAAGCTTTTACACATTTCTCATTTTTTCCAATATTTGAAATCTCTCACCTTGCAGTAAGAAAACAATCATTTCAGAAAAAAGAAAAGGAGTACTTGTAGCACCTTAGAGACTAACAAATTTATTTGAGCATAAGCTTTCGTGAGCTACAGCTCACTTCATCGGATGCATGTAGCTCACAAAAGCTTATGCTCAAATAAATTTGTTAGTCTCTAAGGTGCTACAAGTCCTCCTTTTCTTTTTGCGGATAGACTACCACAGCTGCTACTCTGAAACCAGGGAGATACTTGTTCAGGTTATTAAAATAACAAATGTGGGAGGAGAAATGTACAGTGTTCTTTACAAACACACAGTAAGGAGCATTCTCCACCATAGTGCTTTCAATATAAAATAAATTCAGGAAAATAGATAATATATTACACTTCAACAGCATCTATGAAAGGAGCTTAAAGTGCTTTGTAAAAACTCACAACATCTGGATGAGAACATAATACTCCTTCTACAGAGGGAGAAAGTGAGATAAAGATGGGCTAGGACTTGAACGAGATCACTGGTGAATAAGTGGCAGAACTGAGAACTCCACACTCTTGACTCTTAGCCTCCTAACTTAACCATGCTCCCAGTTCACTTGTCTGTATTTCTGAAAACACAAATCTACAGCACTTCAATATTTTAAAAGCATCATTCACACAACTAAAGCTGTAAGTATATTAGTAATAAGTGATAGTTAAGAAATGTGCTGTACTCTAGTGAGGTCCTTCACAGGACTCTCACCAATATTTAAGCAATACTTCAGTATTCTGGGGAGAAAAAAACCCTACTTATGTGTACTCCTGTCTCTCGTAAGACCTGATTCTGCGACCCGCATGCTCATAGTGATGCCAAGGAATGCAGTACCAGCCATACCACTTTATCAAAATATGGATTATACTTTACTCATGTCAAATTTTATACTGACTAAGATGAAGAGTAGATTACATTGATGATGATGTGTGTTTGGTATCTGCTATATGTATTTTCCAGCTACAGGGAAAACGGCAAAAAGTATAAAAGCAATGAGTCTTTCTGAATTCAGCATTGCATGTAAGATGAGAAGCCCAAGTACATGTTGTATTAAGATGGGGAGACATTGCTTTCTGGTGGATAAACTGAATTTTGCTATGTGTGGGGTTAAGATTTATGGTGTAAATCATTCAATATCCTTCTAACGTTGACCCTAGTGCACCAGGTTCTTCTGTTATATTTCACAGTTGGGGGAGGGGGGAATCTATTGCTTGACTTCTGCATTATGACAGACACTACCAAATAAAACAAACCAACACCAGCCAAAACACTTTGCGCAAATTGGAAAAACTGGTTTGTTAAATATCAGCAGAGTAATAGCCATTGCGTTGGGATGGAAAAGGGTGAGGAGATGGAAGTTATTAAGATGAGTGAAATGTTATATGATAGACCATCAGAAAGAGTGTGTGCTGCAAATGTCTGCAGTGTGTTTGTGTCACCACTATTAAGTCAGGGAGAAATCTATTATATACACCAAATTATATAACCTATTTATTAATTACACATTTTGGCAGCAGGTATGGCAATCATGGTACACGCTGCTGCTATTACTGTGTGATATTTATATGGCACTTCATATTTTAAAAGCTCTGCCCCAACATTAACTTTTTAATCCCCACAACAGCACTATGAAGTAGATAAGTATTATCATTCCCACTTTACAGATGGGGAAACGAGGCACAGGAGACTGGTGTTTTTTTGTTTTGTTCCCCCGCATCGGCTACATAGTGAGTCAGTGACAGAGCGGGGATTAAAACTCAGGATTTCTTTGTTCATGGCCCAGTGTTCAGGCTAACCGAACACCAATGCTATAGTAAAATTCTTTGCTGCCTCATCTGCTTTCCAAGTGGTAAGTCCTAGAAACTTCAGTGGTGTTACAAGAAAATTCTGGAGTATGCTGCTCTTGAAGAATGCATTTCATTCCTCGGGGGAGGAATTCCTCCCCAACCCCAAATATGGTGATCAGTTAGACCTTGAGCATGGCGAGATGTACCAGCCAGACACGTGGGAAAGAATTCACTGTAGTTACTCAGAGCCTTCCCCCCTCTAGCGTCCAATCTCTGGCTGTTGGAGATATTTACTAGTAGCAGTCACATATGTGCCACTGTGGGCAATCTTATCATACCATCCCCTCCATAAATGTATTGAGCTCAGTCTTGAAACCAGTTTAGGTGTTTTGCCTCACTCCTCTCCTTGAAAGGCTGTTTCAGAACTTCACTTCTCTGATGGTTAGAAACTGTCATCTAATTTCTTGATCCTATTACTCAGTCACAATGTATTTAGTGATCCCTTCTAATTACAGAATAGTTGCAAAGTTCAACACAGATATCTGGGATTTTAACTGACAGTGACAGATAGGCAAGACAATGCATTAAAATACTGGATCGTTTCCTCTTCTCAAAAAGATGCTCCTTGAGAATCCTGAAATATGGCTGCACATTGTTCTTGAAAATACAGATTTGCCTGGTGTGGTTTGTTGGAAAGTGAATGGAGTCCTTAATATACAGTACTCATTCGGAAAGCCGCCCAGTGCTCAACCATCATACCCATCTTTAGACTGGAAAAACAACATTAAGCTTTATCAGTGAGGATTGTACAAGAACCGCAAAATTTAGCGGACAAGCAATATCTGACTGAAACAACAAACATTTCTTAAATGCCCTTTAAGGTCACACCACACCTCACCTCACCTCACCCCACCCCACCCCACCCCACCCTCAGCCTTGGCTCATCTCTAACATCCACTTCCTCAGCTCCCACTCTTGAACAACTGAGTCTCTATGGTGGAAGTCCTGCAGCCAATGTGAGCTCCTCCACTGCAAGGTTGGTCTCTCCTACTTCTTCAATTCTACCATTTCCTTAGCAAAACAACTCTGATTTCCCATCCTGATAGAATCCAAGCCCATAATCCCAGCTGCCAAATGGGACACCCTTAGGCAGCTTTGAAACTATGTCTAAAATCTTAGCTAGAAGATGGCATACATAACACAAGTCATATCACGCTCCTCCATTTTTTTCCCATGGAGGGGATTAAAGAAGAAGGAAATCTGTTCCGTTGGCCTGAAATCTGTCATAGGGGGAGGAAAGACTAGCTCAATATGCCTTCTTGCCCCTCCCTCCAATCTCATGAGCTCTGTGCTTCTGGAGCTTTTCTGTGTTTGGAGGTGGAGCATGATACTAGGAGAGCTACTCTTCACATCACTATCACTATCCCCAAAACAAACCTATCTGGATTTTATTGGACAAACTGCATTATTTACATGGACTCTTTCACTTTGCTTTCAAACCGCACTGGGAAGGGGATCCATCCAGGTACAGGCAGGAGAGCAATAAGAGAAGATACTCAGGATGTACCAGTCTTTCAAAGGTGCCTTGGGGTTTGTGTGATCCCCTGTGGATCTCGGAAGATCTATGAATTAGTAGGAACATGTCCTGTTGGGTTCTTCTCAGATGGCCAAATCCCACCTCCCAGACCATACAGCACCTTGGCAACTCATACAGTTTAATTTACCAGATGTTTTGCGGACATTCACTTCCTCTACCCACTAAAAACAGCAAAAGACTACAAGGGATTTTAGAAATTATGAATAAAATATTTTACTTGTGATGTGCAAAACCTCTTGTAAACGTGCAATAATCTTTTAACCTACTGAGATACATAAATACACGTTAAACAGTTACCTCATTCATCCATCTGTAAAACTTCAATATTTCTGGTACTTACTAAGAATGCAAGATGCAGAAATAAAATCGCCATGATTCTGGCAGACTTTGTGTCCCCCCCCATGAGACCTGCACAGTACTGTGCAGCCAGGCAGATGGGCTAATAAAGAACTGAAATTAGATCAGTGATAATCCCATTTGAAGGAATAAATCAATTTATAAATTCCTAGTAAATAGCAGGCCTATAGTTATTACTATGTAATAATGTAAATGACATGTCACTAATCACTTTCTCTTTTGCAGCCCTTCATTTTGGAAGATTATAACTGTCATGAGGCACAATGGACTTGAGTATTTTTTGCAAAACTATAATGTACAGGATGTTTTGATTTGTTCTTAGATTTCAACATGTGAACATATGGTGTCCACTCCTATCATCTACACTGACCTGAAAATAGTTACTTAGGCCTAGAGCCTCAACGGTATTTAGGTGCCTGATTTTCATTAGGCTAGGCACCTAATTACTTTTGAGGATCTCAACCTTAGCCTAATACCCATACTCTTACAGTGTAATACATATCACATTTTTTAAATGTGAAGATTCAGTCCAAATTTTCAAATCTAAGCACTAGTTAGTTCTTAAATCCATATCTAGATACTTAAATAAAAGTCCGGACTTTCAAACGTGCTAAGCAAGCCACAGCTCTGAACATCTTGGCACTGATGTCTAAGTATGGATTTAGGCCAGTGGGTCTCAAACTTTTGTACTGGTGACCCCTTTGACATAGAAAGCCTCTGAGTGTGACCCCTCCTTATAAATTAAAAACACTTTTTATATATTTAACACCATTATAAATGCTGGCGGCAAAGTGGGGTTTGGGGTGAAGGCTGACAGCTTGTGACCCCCCATGTAAGAACCTTGTGACCCCCTGAGGGGTTCTGACCCCCAGTTTGAGAACCCCTGATTTAGGCCCTAACATTAGGCACCCAAACTTGAAAATTTTGGCTTAATTCTTTTCTTTTCTCCCCACATAATTCATTTGCTTTGATCCCATCAAGGACAAGTTACATCTTTATTTTCAAATGTTAAAATATTTTGTTTTCTGTGTGATCATTTGAATACACCATTGTTCATTTGCTGTGCAAGATTTGAAATCTATTTGGTTTTGCCTTAAATTCCATGCTAGTGTAAACTGCATCTCCTTGCTAGCTTTTCTTTGTTACAATATAGCCCAATTCACACATTTTCTATTCTTCATACTGTTCAAATTTCATTATGGTCAAACAGCACAGTAGATAGGGTTGAATTTGTCCTGTATTTGATAGCTAATTTTTGGTACAAATTAAACAGCAAAAAATATGAAGTCCCACTGATTGTGTGCCCAAGATTTTGCCCATTCTTATTTGAATAACATTTTTATAACTTGAGAAATCAGGACACACATACTGTATTGAGAATCCTTAATTTAGTTAGCGAATCCTTACTTATGCTTTAGTTCTATGTACCTCTGTTATGTGGGGTCAGTCAGAGAATAGGCATGTTAATAGGAAAGTGCCCAAAAGCCACCCCATAGAAGGTGTCTTCCATTCCAGTTGCTAACCCTACTTACTAAGTAACTGTTGTAACTCTTTGGACACTGACAAAATATGTAACCCATTCTGTGTGTTTATCTGTCATGAATATTTATACAGTGGGCTTTGGATCATGGCTTGACTGAAGTCAATTGGAAGATTCCTATTGACTTCAGTAGACTTTGGATCAGGCCCGTCTCAAGATAGCAAATCTGTGTGGTATCTTCTGTTTTATATTAACAGTTTTTTACAGATGGTAGAGTACACTACCTCCACAGAGACCTATTTTGTCATGTAATCCTTTGCTTGCTATCCTATGTTATATCACAGAAGTGCACCTCATGTTACTAAAAGACGTTGGGCCTGATTTTCCTTTCATCCCAGTTTTACACTGATGTCAGGATATTCACTGAGCAGAATTACTCCTAATAACACTAGTGTAAGTATGAGAGCAGTCAGCCCCTATGTCATCCAGCATGCTCAAGAACCTGCTGGCATAGATTTAGAGAGAATTCAGTTAGGGAATGTTATGATTACTGTCCTGTTTTATGCGTTAAACTACCTATAATCATCTAAGTGCAGAGATTTACACAAAGCTTTTGGGCAACCAGAGTGTTAAAGCTAAAAGGAAAACAAGCATTCCTAACACCAAAATTACAATCTTATGCAGTGTTCTTCAGTGTCCCATTCAAACAAGTGAGGCAAGACCTAAAAGGCTGACCCTTTACCATTAACAGGGCACAAAATGTGGTTATGGGTGCTAATGGATTTTGCATTAGTGCCTTGGAGAATTTTATCTTCAACAGGGAGCATCAATCAACCTAATTTGATTCCTGTAATGCCAAGTTGATGTACAACAAATATTGGGCTAAATTTGTCCTTGGTGTAACATCAAGGATGAATTTGGTCCAAGCTGTCTAGACATCAATATGTTCACAGCGATCACTTTTTATTTAAAGGAGCTTTGTAGAATAATAAGGCTGAAGTCTTACGATGACCTATTTTCCCCCCCCAATTTTAAGGGGGATCTATTTCTTTGTCTTGTCTTGTCTCTAAGAAATTATTACTGCTTACTAAGAATCATGAGGACCCTCCCTCCCCCCCAAAAAAAAATTCATAGCAAGTCACTGATTTACCAGAGACCTTCCTGAAATTTTAGTATCAACAACTCAGCTAGATTATTGGAATGTTGCTTTGAAGCATATCCACTAAAAGAATCCCAAACTAAGGGGAGACAGCATTGCATTTTCTTGCATACATCATACATTATATGCTTCACCTACCTCTACTAAGAATTACTATTTCCCACCAACCTAGTCTCAAACTGTCTTATTGCTCTCAAAATTGTCACTTATTGCCTTCTCTGCCCTCTCGTATGTGGAGATGGGAGTGATGGGTAAAGAAATGATACAGTGTGTGGACCTGGAGAATTAGTGTGTGCATGGAGTGGGAGTAGCTAAAGAGTAAGGGAAGAGTGTATTGACTGGATGATGAGAATGGAAGGAAGTCCGACTGTGTTGGTTAGAGGTGAGAATGGAGTCTGTTAGACCACAGATTGGAGACTGGGGGTGAGGCTCAGCGTAACCACTGATCAGACAGCTAAGGATAGATAGTCCCATTCAGTTGTGTGCAGATTTAAGACTTTTTTAGGGGAGGGGAGGGTTTGAGAGTATAAAGAGTCTGAGGATAGGGGGATTAGACTATGGGTAGGGTTGTTTATGGGGGAGATTGAGAGAGAAATCAGGACTAGGGATGACAAAGGGACATAATGGGGAAGGACAGAGAAGGGAGGAGATATTAGAAGATTGAGTTTTACAAATGCTCCATGTCAGGATTTAACTAGCTTTTAGTGTTCACTAAACCCATCCAATTTTGAGTAAACAACGTCATCATCTCAGTGTAACAGAGGCTCATCTAGCTATTGATCTGATCTTGAATTGCTGGTAATTTTACCCACATGTAATATCAGAATTAACAGTTCTAAAAACAAATTCCACTTTGTTTAATACATTATTGATGTGAACTACCCCGTAACCACTCTATCACTTCAACAAAGGCAACTTGATCAAATATTTATAACTTTTTCCTGTTGTTTGTATATTTAAGCAATAATTTCAGAGACAGTGTTAAGTACAAATGGTTCAGAGTTCAAATACAACGCAATGGGCTTTAGGGTAATTAAACAATGCGATCTACAAACATGAAAATGAAGGCTGCTATTCACAAGCCCCCAGGAATAACACACAACATGGAAAATCAGCTTTAAAACTTCCTTTCAATAGCCCAAGTATTGCCTCTTTGCTGAGAGTCAGTAGAAAAGAATTCAAAATGTCTGCATTGCATAGTCAAGGCTAAATTGTGCCCTGGTCCTGTGAGGTTGCATGGGGCCATAAGGAGAAGTAAGACCCCAGCCCTCTGTGCAGCAGCCTAGGACCTTCCTGCATTGTGGCTCTGGGCGCAGGAGGGAAAGTAGGGGCTGCATACTCAATACCACACCCCACAAGCAAATGGGGAGAGGCCAGACCCATGATCCATATATCAGCCAGCAGGACAGGGAATATGCTACACTCTCTCCTCCCTGGTGCAAGAGGAGAGCCTGGAGAAGTACTGTGCTTTTTCTGAGACACAATTTCTTCCTGGAGCTCCTGGGTTAACACAGATATACACTACCCAATACTCAGGGCTGAGACTAGAGCCTCCATCCACCCTTGAGCACACATCTCATTTATCGCCAAGTCAGTAGTTGGGATTAGACAGAAGGAAGACAAGGACTACAAGGTATGTATACATCAAGGAGCTATAAAACAATAATGCCAAACTGAAAATTTGATATTAATAAGAATTAAATGGTAAGGGTCTGTGTGCTAGTTACGCTGAAGAATAACATTCATGTAAAGCTGAACAACCCTATTGAGATCCATCTTTATATCCATGTAACTGAAAATAGAATTTGGATCAACAAAGACCGCATTGGTATGACTAAACAAAATTTTACCCAACAATACCGCACCAGTGTAATTGAGGAAAAATCTGGATATTAACTTCAGTCTCTATAGACCTAATTACTTAGGTCCAAATGACTTAATCTGAGGACAAAATGTGGACCTCTAAGTTTGGTCAAGCAGGAACTCAAAAGGAACGTGGGCCAGATTAATCCCTGATTAACTCCACTGACTTCTCATGATGTATCACATCAACATGAATTAAATTTAGAAAAGTTACAGGGTTGGTGAGGATGACTTTCAGCAATGTCAGTAGGGCCACTATTAGTCATATGAAAGGTCTTGGGAGGATTAGCTACTATTAAAAATATATATATATCTGTGTTGGAGTCTCTGGTGCTGCTGTTTGTGATCATTGCTATTACAGGTGAGTACTTAATTCACTAACTTCTGTTTGTTGGGGGATAGAGTAAAGGGGAACTGCTTTTAATCAACTCTGATGGGACTTTTAATATCAAGAACTGGTAGTTCTGAACATTTTGCTAATGGAGACTCAGCATGGGATGCCCAGGACTACACTGAGACCCACTTGCTTAGAAAATTCTCAATCTAAATGGCTACAGAGAAAAATGAGTATGGTGTGATAGGATTAAGTCACAAATTAAACGCTGGTGAAGCTCCATTAGATCAATAGTGTAGTTGCATCTGGGATGCATTTTCCCCTTTATAAAGGCTTCTGTTTCTCATGCAGGAAATGAAAGATCTATCTGCAAATAAGAACTAGCTCCACAAAGTGAGAAACAGAGATATGTGGATCTGTTTCACAGCTATTCTTACAAAGACTATACTTTTTAAATTAAAAAAAAAAAACACTTACAACAATGGATCAGTTTAAAGAAAAAAATACTCAAAAACTGTCCTGCAAACTAAAATTAGCTGAGGATTTATGGGATGAGAGAACCCAGGTCCTTAATTAATACCTATCGTTCTAAGATTTTTTTAAAAAATATTTTTTTCCAGATACATCTTTGTTATAGATAGAGCTAGCCAAAAGGTTTTATATTCAACTCTAATATGAGCTGGTAAATTTTAAATCAGTAGGGGGAAAAAGAAAAATAAACAGACTAAATTCTTCTTTGGTCTAACTCGATTGACTTCTATGGCATTACATGAGAGGGAGAGGGCAGAGCCTGAGGCCTGAGCAGCAATGGAAGGTTACTGACCTCTAGGTCTACTTTAAAACCTGAAAAATGTTATCAGCTAACAGCAGAAAGTTGACAGTACATTCTAGCCCTCTGTTATTCATTTTAATAAGATAGCTCAGTACGGCCCACTTCAGACTTACTGTATTCTAAATATTCAAACATAAAAAAGTCTTGCATTCTACAATACGACTGATTAACACTGATAATTAGTGATTCTAAGTCACATCATGCGGGGTGTGGAGAGTATCCTTGGTGGAGCACAGGGTTGGTTCCAGTTGCTTCAGGTATTGGTACTATCATTACTGAATGATCACATTTTTTGTATACAGTATCAGACCTAAAATAAAGTTGCTCTGATGGCTCAGTTGCAGGTTTGATCTCAGATTTTATCTAATAATGCCGATTGGTATGGAAGGAAGGGAGCTATATAAAGAGTCCATAAGTTTGCCACAAGTGGCATTTTGCATTTTAAATGATCCACTGATGCTTGATTCATAGTTTTATAGAGCAAAGGGTTTAGTCTCCTCATAGCTTGCTGTCTGAGTACCTTTGCTATAGATATGATAAAAGCTAATCAGAGAATGTCAAGGTCCTGCACTTCATTACCTTACTTAGAGGTCACTAACAATATCTCCCCTAAATACAAGAGTGAGCTGACTAGCCAGCCACAGGATGTTTTCTGGCTGGGAATGACATGGCGTGTGCTGCAGATGTGTGCAATATTCACACAGATACATGCACTGAAAGAAACACTTGGTTTTTACAAATGGTGTATTTTCAAAATATTAAATAGTTTAAACTATGTATTGATCGTAACAAAGTGTGGTGAATCTATATTAAACACAGAGGAAAGTTTTTTAAAAAGAATTTTGCTTTCACTTGTGTGTGTTTTACTCTTTCTATACTGCTCTGAAACCCCAGTTGTCTTGGATATTTTTGTCCTTATTTCCCTTATCTTCTCCCCCTAAACAATTCAAGGTTTCCTACTATGTTTTGACTTTTCCCTTTCTTCACTGAAAAGTCTTTATTCAGAAAAGCTTCAAAGCAGCATAATTCAACATCCAAATTGGAAAACTCCAAATCTGTACACTTTACAAACTTCAAATCTGCACAGAAAAACTGCATTTATACGTGTAAAGCAGATTATCATTTGTAAGTGCAAAGAAAAGGTGACCCTTTTTTAGAGACAGGTTGAATGTCTCATCCTGGTTGAATGTCTCATCCTGTCTCATCCTCCCAAGAGAGCTTTCAAGGAAGACAGTCCCTTTCTTAAAAAGCTTGCAGTCCAAATTAAAACAATTAAACAAGAGGAAAGGGGAGGGAGAACATGAAAAGAGTGAGTAGGCTGTTACAAATAGATACTCTGGCGATAGGAGCTATGTGTACAATTGGGATGATACTGAGACATTACTCCTCCTCTCTCACTAAACACATACAATAAATAATTAACAGTAAACCCCATGAACTGACTTCCTTGATGGAACACTAAATATGTTTTCAATGAAAAATGCAAAAAAACCCAACAAACCCCAACACGCTTAATATTTCTGGTTTTAATTAGGAATCCTTAACAGGGAGCAAAATTAATATTAGCCTTTTGGCTCTAGATCACTCCTTTGTAGCCAATTCTATCCCCAGAGAAATAGAATATTATAGCAAGGTTCAGTCAACCCTGTAAAGTGAAAAGCTTATTATTTTTTATAAGACCAACTTTGCACATGACACTGTACAAACTCTTAAACTAACATCTGCTTTGCAGGTAGTACCCTCGATGTTATTAATAATGCAGGAACATTATCAGAGGCAGTGGAGAACTGCATATGGCTCTGTCCCTGAATCTAAACCAATCCCTAAAGTGATACTTTTGCACACCGAAATACATTGCACATTAACATGAACTTTGCAGTAGCCATTAATTTTTATGAGATTTTCTTCAATTTCTTTTTGTACCTACTACTAGCTTGTACAAATGAACTATTACATGGCAAAATTATAGCGTATGTGAAAGACCAAAAGTGAAGTGTGCAGTAGATACTCCTCTTCTGCAGAAGCAGACCAAAACATGCAGGACTTTTTGAAATGGCTGTTAAGAAAATAAGAACAGCCATACTGCACCAGACCAATGGTCCATCTAGCCCAGTATCCTGTTTGCTATCAGCGGCTGGTGCCAGATGCTTCGGAAGCAGTGAACAGAACAGGGCAATTTATCGAGTGATCCATCCCATCATCCAATCTCAGCTTCTGGCAGTCAGAGGCTTAGGGACACTCAGAGCACAGGGTTGCATCCCTGACCATCTTGGCTAATAGACATTGCTAGATCTATCCTCCGTGAATGTATCTAATTCTTTTTTGAACCCAATTATGTTTTTGTCCCTCACAACATCCCTTAGGAATGACTATGCACTGTGAAATACTTCCTTATGTTTGTTTTTAAATTGGCTGCCTATTAATTTAATTGGTAACCCCTGTTTGTGTGTTATGTAGAGGGGTAAATTTAATACTTCCTTTTTCACTTTCACCATACTATTAATGATTTTATAGACCTCTATCATATCTTCCCTTAGTCTCTTATGCAATCTGAACAGTCCCAGTATTTTTAATCTTTCCTCATATGAAAGCTGTTCCATACCCCAATCATTTTAGATGCACATTTCTGTCATTTTTTTCCAATTCTAATACCTCTTTTTTGAGATGGGGCTACCCAAACTGTACACAGTATTCAAGGGATGGACGTACTATGGGTTTATATAGTGGTAGTACATTATTTATCCCTTTCCTACTGGTTCCTAACATTGTTAGCTTTTTTGACTGCTGACACACATTGAGCAGATTTTTTCAGAGAGCTATCCATAATGACTCCACAATCTCTTTCTTGAGTGGTAACAGCTAATTAAGACCCCATAATTTTGTATGTATGTATTGGGATTATGTTTTTCCAGTGTGCATTACTTTGCACTTATCAATGCTGAATTTCATCTGCCATTTTGTCACCCAGTTTCATGAGATCCCTTTGTAACTCTTCGCAGTCAGCTTTGGTCTTAACTATTATGAGTAATTTTGTATTGTTGGCACCTCACTGTTCATCCCCCTTTCAGATCACTTATGAAAACTTTGAACAGCACAGGTCCCAGTACAGATCTATGAGGGACCCAGCTATTCACCTCTCTCCATTGTGAAAACTGGCACTATATTCCTACTCTTTGCTTCCTATTGTTTAACCAGTTACTGGTCCATGAAAGGACCTTCCTCTTACCCCTGGCTGCCTACTTTGCTTAAGAGCCTTCGGTGAGGGACTTTGTCAAAGGCTTGTTCTATTGCACTGAATAAAAGAAATCATTGCCCTTTTAATTTCTCAGTGTGTGTTTAGTAATTTTGACTAAGTTTTAGTGATTAACTCTATACAAAGTAAATATTTTGGAATTAAATTTTTAACTGATCACATCCCCTGGCTTCCTAGGAGCACTGGGTGAATGGAGGGAAAGCAGCACGCACTACAGAAAAGTGGGTAGATTATACCTGCAACACAGTTCAGCTGATGCAGAGCCTCTAAAACAGTGGTCAACTTACATGCCCCAAATACTTCTGTTTCCAGACACGACTAAATAAAACATCACACAGTCTTGTAGTCGCTGTTAATGCAGTGAGAGAAAACAGAAAGGGAGCCATAGGGGTGTGAAGGAGCTGACAGTTAAAATTTAGGACATAAGAAATAACCTTAGGTTTAGCATTGGCTTTTAAGGTTACTCTTGAGGGAATTCTGTGCCAAAAAAATAAAAATTCTGAGCACAACATTTTAAAATTCTGAAAAATTCTGCATATTTTATCTGTCAATAAATAAATGTGGAGGTTCCAGCATGGCAGTGGGAAGCACAAGCTATGGGCTGCAAGGAGGTGCGAGATCACCCTGCAGCCCTGCCCCTGGGACACAGACTGACACAGCGCAAGAGCCAGGCCTGCCCCAGAAATCCTCCAGGGTCCTGCCTCTCCTCTCCATGTGCACCAAGATAGCGAGCGAGGGGGACAAAGTCTCACAAGCACACCTAATCCTGGCCCCCAATCCAGGTGTGGGGCAAGCAGGCTCAGCTGGTAAGATCCAAGTGTGAAGGGGATTAGTATGGGGGAGATCCAGGTGTGGGATGGTTTCTGGGTGTGGGGGACTGAACGGGGTCGTCAGGATGCTGAGGGAATGGGGCTTGGTGGAGTAGAGCTCTGGGTGCAGCTGGTTGGGACTCAGTGGGATGGGGATCTGGGTGGGGGGCTCATCAGGGTGGTTTAGGTGTAGGAAGGTGGGGGTTCAAGTGTGGGGCACTGCGGGAGATGGTCTGGATGCAGGGGGATGGGCTTGGTGGGAGGGGGTCTGGATGCAGGGGTGAGGCTCAGCAGGGGGTTCTGGGTGCAAGGGGGTGAGGCTTGGTGGGGGCTCTAAGTATGGCGGGGTCTGGATGTACAGGGGTTGCGCAGATGGGAGGAGCAGCTCCCCATACAGTGATTCCTGCCACTGTGGCTGAGGTGTGATGGGGCAAGAAGCGGAGGAGGGGGTGTGGAGCTTCCTGCGTCTGGGGGTGGGTCTGACCCAGTTCCATCCATTCCTTGCAGGGGAAGAGGAAGTTCTGTCTTTCCCAGCCCAGCTGGTACCTAGCAGCTGAGCTTGGCGCACGGTAGAAGCCATAGGCCTGGGCATCCCCAGCTGCCGCCCGCCCACCCCCCCAGCAGAGATTTACCTCTCTGGCAGCTGCTCCAGGCACCCGACACGATGCACCCGTACTGCTGGGAGGGGCGTGTGACCACTCTTGTGGCTTCCCTTTGCTTCCCTGTCATTTTCTGCAGGGAAGCAAAGAAATCTGCGAAGGACATGAATTCTGCATGTGCACAGTGGTGCAGAATTCCCGCAGGATTATGAGGTGTATAAAATACCATAATAAACTCCTAAAGCACAACAGTACATGTGGGGCCTGCTCCTGCTCCCGCTCCCATGGAAGCAAATGTCAAAACTCCCTCTAATTCAGTGGGAGCAGGAGCAGGCCCAAGATGTCTGTTTTGTTAGAATGTGCTTTCATTTCAAATGGCACTGTCCAGTTTAAGTAGTCTCAGAATTGGTTTTCAAAGCTATAAAAAAATTCCATTTGGATATTAGTATTTATTTAAGACCAATGGAGTTGGATTATTTAGACAATCAAGATCCACTTGCCTTTCTTAAATTTATGTACAGGAAGCTTCTTAAGCTGATCTTTTCGAAGTCGATTCCTTCTTGCTCTATGTCTATCTTGCACAAATTTTGTGATCTGGAAAGAAGCAGACATAAATAAGAAGATGGAAACACAAAAGACAGCAAAAGAACAATGAAATAGCCAGTTTTGTTTTGTGAGCAACCATTCTAAGTTAGCCAAAGATGAACTGTCCCCAGGACTGGGGTAACATACAGCCATCTTTGTCCCAGCTGGACTCAAGGGCAAAGACGTATACGTACAAAGAGCAGTGAAGCAGGATAATTTTACACCAGTAAGATCTCTAGGTGACCATGATACTAAAAGTTGAATGTATATTACATTTATACAGAAAATAATTTAATAGGAAATAATGGAAAACTCCTTGCTGCATCCCGTACAACCCCACAGAAGCAACACCCTGGCTCAAGTCAATGGGGTAGAAGGTGGTGTAGTCACGGCAGTATATGGCTCATTTGGCTTGATTCTGTTTTCATTTACAGTGGTTCTATACCAGTATAACTCCGCAAGCAGATTATTTCCTGCTTAGTAGGAATTTATTCATAGCACCTAGCTTCAGTTTCCCTTTTGCTAACTTCAGGCTGTCTCCTATCTTGCTCCCTTTGATCACACAGAATAAATCATCCTTCTTTTTTTCTTACAGTCCCACAGATATTTTTAGTCTGTTACTATGTCCTGGCTTTATATGATGAGATTATTTTCATGGCCAAATTTAGAAAGAAAATGATGAGACAGCCTTAACTACAGTGGTGCTAAAAGACAAACTGAACAATCCAACTTGGAAAATGGCAGAGCTCACCATTTTGATAACTATAACAGTTATACAGCCAAAGCAGAAGAGACTCTACAGCTAGCTACCTTATGGTACAATAAACACTGTTGAATATTTGTATTATACACAATGTTAATTTTCCTTGCCGTCTGATAATCACTTAAGGAGTTGTTTTCACTTTCTGACCCCTGCTATTCTTGTAAAACTACCTCTTATCTCTTTTGTTTAATATAATGTAAGTATAAATGTAGGTATGAGTGATACAGACGAAATACACAGCGTGTTATAAACATGCTATCTCATGACAGTTTAGCTGAAATGTTGATATCAATGTAATTCTTCCCTGAGAAAAACCAACTTGCCATTTTTTGCTTTGCATTTATAGCACATTTAGATTTCCCTGTTTTGGAGACTGAACTTCCAGGCATTTTTTTTTCCAGGTGTGAACTGTGTAGTAGTAGGATTTTATGTTTGTATTTTATATAATTTAAAATAAAAAATAAAGAATAATAATGTAGCATGTATTAAATGTGTAAGTGTATGATTTGATTATATTTTGCTAGCCCTTTTTTTTGAACAGCAGAAAGGAATGCCTAATGGGCCATTGGTAAAGATGCATTAGCCAGAATTTGTGTTTGAAGCTCATTTTAAGGCAGTGACAGACCTTGAGGGTTACCATTTTGTTGAAGGTTTAGCATTTTAAAATAAGTAAAAAAATGCAATGATTGGTTGGTTCTTTTGCATTGCAATTTGATGTTTTTGTTAAATGTTTTGTGTAAATTAATTCTGTTTTGTGTGTGAATGAGGAATGTGTGTGTTAAAAAATAAGTGTGAGGCCATTACCGGACCAGATGTTTTAGGAAGGAATCAAGGACAAATGCAAGGGCACCAGGAGATTACAACATGCTCCTATGGAAATGTCAGAAAAGGGCAAATTAACAACTTTAAAAATAAAACAGGCACCTATCAATGGGAACAAAATAGCTCTAATTAAAACCAGCATTGGGTAACTCCCTAAAAAACTTAATAAAAAAACAAAATAAAAAATCAATTTAAAAAAGCAAGCACTCGTTAAACAACAATTGATTACAGCATGATGGTGCAAAACTCATTGGTCCCAATGAAGGAAAATCACTACATAAACAGGGTGCCTTGCTATGAAACTTTGGGTTCGTCCTGCCATGACTTCCCCGGAGCATTGTGTTGTGACCGACAGAACCCGACTCCTCCCTGCCCACGATCAACCTAGCTGGCCACTAGATTGATCTGGACTCTGGACTGGTAACTATAACATCGACTGGTCGGACAGTGTGTATGTGTGTGATTGCATGCATATGCTAATTGTTGTATTTCCAATAAATGCAATGTATTGCCTTTTCCCCTGAAAAAAACCCAGTGTGCTTCTTATAAGCATCACAACTGCAGTTAATCATCTGGGATTTAGATGCTAGACAGCCTCTTATTTATTTCCTATTTAAAACTTGAGCTTCATGGGAAGAAGTGTTGGAGGACCAAATCCAACAAATCTTTTGGGAGACCATGTCTGGATTCTGTTTAGGGTTCAGTCCAGTGGCTGAAGCGAATGTCTGATTGGATATCTGAGTAACCTCTCATTCATGACTACAGAGAAAAAAGGAACAGGACACAGATCAGATGTATTTCTGCCCTCAACTTGTTAGCAGTGTTGGACAAGTTTATAGCCACGCACTGCACTGAGGTGTAAAAATCCAAGGTGGTATTTTATTTGCAATTCAGATAGTAGGAGATGGCCTGGAGATGAATGTATTTAAATAATCTGTGATGGCTCTATCATTATAGTATCTATCCTGGTATCTTTAGATTATGTTGGTTTAGACAACTGGTCCCCTGGGAGCAATGTACTGTGGCAGTGCCCTTTTGGATCAGCTCAGCTGCTCTTGGTTTGTTGTTTTCTCTTGCTCTAGGAAGATAGAATTGAGGGAATTGAAAGAAGTGCAATTCTAAGGAGAAATGTCCTGGTCAATTCAATTGTAGATGGCCTGAACTGATGTAATAAATTTATATCATGAAAGGATTACCTTTCACCTTACGGCTTGTCTACACGGGCAATTTACAGAGCTGCAACTTTCTCGCTTGGGGGTGTGTGTATGAAAAAACACCCCTCTGAGCGCAGCAAGTTTCAGCACTGTAAAGCACCAGTGTAGATAGTGCACCAGCTCTGGTAACTATGCTCCCAGCGCTGGTAACTAAGCCCCTTGTGGAGGTGGGTTCTGCCGTGACCACACAAGCCACGTTAAAGTGCTGCCGTGGCAGTGCTTTAGCGTTGTCAAAGCAGACTAGCCCTTAGAAACAGTTGTTTGTTTTGTTTTATTTTCTTCTATAAGTGGAATAAAGCTGAAGTACTGGTAACTGTTACATTTTTACTATTCACAGTCAATCTAAAAGACTTTTAGCAAAATGAAGTGGTGTAAACACAAAATCAATCATTTTACATTTTAAAATTCTGCTTGTAAACTTATATCCAACAGGCGGCAGTTATATGTTACACTGTTGATTTATGAGGCTCAGAATAGTTCTGATATTCCTGCCCTTCATTCAAAATGTTATACAGAGAAATCTGTCTTAAGCAACCACACAATGGATAAAAAATAGTTGCCGAGTGGAAGCGTGCTTTAAATTTAATTAAAGTCAAACAGAATTGTACTAAATTGCCTTTTTATGGCTGTATGTTCAGTGTATATATGGTGAATCTTGCCCTTTGCACTGTCTGTAATAGGTACCCTCTTGTCTTAAATGTCCTTTTGTAAAGAATCTAAAAAAAAAAAACAATTTAAGTACAACTAAACAAAATCAGGGCTTGCAATTCTTCAGCACACAATCTGACCTAGTAGACATCTGTCAGCATCCCACAGTTCACCTGGAAATATTTATATCCCTCTCTTTATATTTATAGTTCCATATGAAAAATTAAAGTTAACATCATAAGGAGATTAATGGAAGCAGAGGAATCCAGACCTCTCAGAGGCATTGTTTCAGGCTATCTGCAGACAAAGAAAGTAGTTTATACTTGGTTCACATTTGGAAGGTTAAATTTAGATGACTTTTAACACCAAGGAGGAGTTTACAGACCTACCCTTCTCCCCTGCTTCTCCCCTCTGACTCTATAAAATGTATCTTAAAGTTACTTGGGAGTGTCGCATGGCATTGAACCAACTATTTCCGTGCGCAAGTCTACATGTGTTGTCTACTATCAGAAAGGTCCAACCCACAGAAAATATCTATGACCTTCTTGGCCTTCACTTAACTCCAATTGTCTCTATCTTGCTTGCTTTTAATCTGGGAAGTTGCACTATTACTTGGGAAACTGCCTTCTCTCTACCACTCTCACATGATGTTAGGAACATGCAGCGCTTACATAGCATTCTAGGTATCTAGTAATAGCCCTGTACTACGGAGGGGGAAGCTCAGGAAGGGAAGCTAAGTGACTTAAGCAGGATCTCAGATCTGCCTTATCCAGAGGACTAGATGCCTTATACCAAAGGCCAAAAAGATTTTAAAAACTAGCTCCAGAACAGAGAGTTTTCTAACTGGCATTGGTGGAAAAAGTGGAACGTCTCATCCCCCCCACAAGAATCCAGAACAGAAGCTGTAGCCCAAGAAGATTGTGTAGCAGAGCCATTCGGCTATTCTGAGCAAGGGACTCAGGGGATGTAGTCACAGTGCCTCAGCTGTGCCTCACCAAGTGGCTTGCTCCCCAAAAGTAATCCTGTCTAGCCCTTAAGGCTTGCACAGACAGTTGTTTGGTCCCAAAATCATGCAGGATAGGGCTTTCATTTCAGCAAGTGTCAGTTAGGCACCACCACAGTGCTGCTATCCCATTCAATTGTTATAAAATTGTGCTAATTCAGAGCATTGACCTTTTCTACATCGACATCAATAGGTCCTACACTTAAAGGACAGACCTAAAAAGGACAAATTGTTCAACTTGTATGTATGGCCTTTGCTTGGATATTCTGCTGCCATCCCAACAAAATTCCACATATATTTCCTGTAACATGGTTAATGTTATTTGTAATGCAGAAACCTGTCTTTTCTACTGTCAGGGTAATAGCTGCAATTCTAAGGAGATGTGGCCTTTTGATGAGTTCAGTCTGGTTTTTGTTATATCAGTCTTGTCCCTTGCTGATCTACATGAATCAGTCTATAAAGAAGTTAATTTCTTGCCCTGAAGAAGACTTCCCTGAACTTCACAAGGAAGCTTTAGAGCTGTTCTAACACCAAGATGGAGTATGAGCAGCTGAATTGGTGGCAAAAGTCTACAAGAAGGCATGAAGAAGCACCTTTAAAGAAGAAAGACTCTCTACTGATGAGGCATCCATGATGGAAACCTGGGGTGAAATTCTCATTCTACTGAAATCAAGCTCATAATCTATTTTCTCTAGAGACCATTCATTATTTTATATATTTTTCTCATATCCACTTATTCATCTCCTTTGAAAAGATTAGCATTATTTATCTTACAATCTTTCTTCATATGAGGGTTTTTCCATGCCCTCTAATCGGAGATGGGGTGACCAGTATTGCACACAGTATTGTAGATAAAATGTAAATCTAGTACCACTGATTTACATAACAGTATTACAATAGTTTCTGTATTGGTCTCCATCTCATTCTTTATGCACCCTAACATCTTGGTTGCTTTTTTGAACTTCAGCTTCACACTGAGCAGATGAACAGAGGTGCTGGAGTTGGAGCTGCAGCACTGACAATTTAAGAGAAAAGGCTGTTCATGGAGCATTCTCCATGAGGGCCATCATCCATGGAATTTATTAACCCCTTGGCTTGAAGTATCTGAATCTGCTGACCTTCAGGACACACTGCACTATCTACTTACCCATGCTATTGGGGGAAGAACGACAAAATGAGGGCTGGTGTTTGTGGGTAAGGCAAGGTATTGTTTGGGCTTGAGGTAATCTCTGGTTGGTTATTTTCTTCTTCTCTGGATTTGGGAAGAGGAAAATTTTTAATCTTTTATGTCACTGATGTTTTAATGGTGCCAAAGGTGCCTACAACCAAGGACAGGCACTTTTAAAATTATAATTTAATTTGAATTTATAATTCAAAATAACTAAAATAACCATCAATGTAACATGAGTCATCACTGAAAGAGTTGTAAAAATGCACCATAGTGCATTTGATGTGGAAGCTGCTTCTTATGGAAAAGGAGAATTATGAATGACCAGAGACTCTGATCAGAGAACAGTTGGGGAGCGAGTCTCTAAGTTACTCACCCAGTTGAAGGGCATGTCTACACTACAAAATTGTTAACCTAGCTGACACTGGTGTAAAGCCACTGCAGTAATTTCTTCCTTGCATTGGCAGTGCATATCCTCACCAGGAGCACTTGCACTGATTGAACCGTTAATGTGGGGCATTGTAGCACAGCTTCTGAAAGGGAGCAACAACCTATGTAAGCAACGCAGTGTCTACGTCACACTGCGTAAAACTAACTACCTTGACTATACCCCTCTCATGGAAGTGGAGTTAAGTTGTGTAGTGGGCAGGTTACATCGTCAGGAGCGAAATTTTAGTGTAGACACTTACATAGTTAGGTTGACGTAAGATGCCTTGTGTTTACCTAACTCTGTATTGCAGACCAGGGTGAAAATTCCTGCTAAGAACTGGACTGAAAAGTTCAAATTCAAATCATAGGTAACTTCCAGCCCAGTTCTTTGGGAGGAGCAGTGATGTGCTTGAGGGGACTCTCGGGGTATGTCTACACTGCAGAGGGGAATGATCCTCCCAGCCTGGGTAGACAGACTTGTGTTAGTGGGGGGCTCGCGCTAGTGCATTAAACATAGCAGGGTGGACGTTAGGGCTTGGACTGCAGCTCAGGTCTCAAGATGGGGGTGGGGGATGGGTTGCAGGGGCTTGAGAGTAGTCTGAGCTGCAATGTCCATACTGATGTTTTTAGCATGCCAGCTCAAGCCCCACAAGTGCAAGTCTGTCTGCTCAGGAGCTCCCAGCTGCAGTGTAGACATACCTTTAGGCGCTCTCAGCAGCCCCTTGTTAAAAATTTTCAGCCAAACTGACAGGAAGCTTGAGACGTTTCCCTGCTTCTGATGGAGTTCACCCTCCCTCTCTGTATTCTACTAAATCATCCCTGCCACAGATGGCTTACCCCTGGGGCTCATGAATGTTTCTGAAGAGCAAGTCTTTTGTTTTTGCAATGTACCAGATTGCACCAGACGTCAGGTATTTTCCAAAAGTATTCACAGGGAAGGCTTCCCCACTCCCCCACCCCAGCTGTTCTAACAAGGTCTTTACCCCAAGCCCAAGGTTGAACAGTCTGCTAGACTATTAATCAACTCAGGATACTTTTCAGGAACAAAATAAAAATGTTCCCAGCATGAGGCACTTAGTATGCTTGGCAACTGGAGCTGTTCGTTACGGTTAGATACCACGATAGGCACATCAGAGAGAGAGAGAGGAAAGTATTTTATTTAAATGAATTGTCTCCCCAGTCCCTCTAGGGCAGGGATCAGCAACCTTTGGCACACGGCCCGTCAGGGAAATCCGCCAGGGGGCCGGGACGGTTTGTTTATCTGCAGCGACCGCAGGTTCGGCCGATCTCCGCTCCCACTGGCTGTGGTTTGCCGTTCCAGGCTAATGGGGGCTGCGGGAAGTGGTGGCCAGCACATACCTTGGCCCATGCCACTTCCCACAGACCCCATTGGCCTGGAATGGCGAACCGCAGCCAGTGGAAGCTATGATCGGCTGAACCTGCGGACGCTGCAGGTAAACAAACCGTCCTGGCCCGCCGGCGGATTTCCCTAACATGCCAAATGCCGCATGCCAAAGGTTTCCAATCCCTGCTCTAGGATGACCAAATAGCAAGTGTGAGAAATCGGGATTATTTTTTTTCAGGGGCGGGGGGGTAGTTGCATATATAAGACAAAGCCCCTAATATCAAGACAGTCTATATAACATCTGGTCATCCTAAGTCCCTCTAATGTCCTATCTGTAACACATATACACTGTTGGGAGACAAGGTCTATCACAAGGTTAAGGGGGAATATTTTTGTACAAGCTCCTTGTTGAAACATTTGCAGCACATCACTGGTCTCCAGTCAGGAGGAATTCAGTGGCGATATTCCCTGTGCAACTGGGTCCTAGGATGACACTAAACTTAGTATACTTGCTGGCTGCTGCAGCTCCTCTCATTCAGTGAGCTAAAACAATACTTTAAAAAGAGCTAGCATGGAAGAGAAATTCCTTTTGTAGGGCAGTTGCTATGGCTTTGATTCCCTTTAAACAAAGAAGATTGCTGACTGACAAATAAAGAAAAGCAGGACTGTGGTATAGAGGGTGCTTCGAATTCTTACCATGAACTGAATGACACAAGTTTTGAAGGTGAGTACAATCTGTTTAAATACTACCTGAAACTTTATTTGTTTCTTTAAATAAGCATCCAGGGCCATACTTATTTCAGTTGGCTACAGTCCTGTAATTTTTTGTTTTGTTTTGTTGAAGGAAAAAGATTAAAGAGCAACACCTACCATAAATATGACAATGAGTATAAGGCAGATTCCCACTATAATTAGGAATGGAATTAAGTAGTACTCCAAAGGAAGACTGAACTCTGGGATTAACATAATATGGCCACTGTGGGGGAAAGAAAAACAATTTTAAAATGAATTAAACTTTAACAAACAGTGAAGCTTACAACAGAAATTCAAAAGGGTAAAGTCATCAAAAGAAAAATTAGCATCTTTGGGGACATAAAAGGAGTATCTATAATATGAAAATATTCAGCCACTTTTTTTTAAAAGGTCAACACAGTCAGTGTAATACTAATGAAATAAATAGATAAAACTGCAATCATTAGAATCAATATACTTATCAGGGTGAACTCCTGGCCCCAATTAAGTCAACTGGAATTTTGCCATTGGTTTAAATGGAGCCAGGGTTTTACCCCTAATGTGCATTCCAATTCACCATGAAGACATTCAGCTGAAAATAGACTGTGTATATCTGTTTTAGAATGAGTCAGTTTTAAATGGTCATTGTCTCCTCTAGTTAACGAAGTAGAACCTTGCTAATTTGCATGAATAACTGGGAGACCTATGCAGTCTTGTAACTGTTATCAGGCCCAGGATACTAGACAAAGTGGGTGAAGATAGTATCTTTTATTGGACTAACTCTACTGGCTGTTGAATTTACACAGAGCTTTTCTTCAGGTCTGGGAAATTTTCTCTGAGGAACGGAACCTGGGCCTTGAGGTAAGGACTTTCTGAACTTGAAGGATGCTCCTTTCCTGTGAATGTCTTAAAGGAGGGTAGGTGTGGGGAGAGACATATTTTGGTTGTGTTTTCGTTTCCCCTTTGTTGGATCCTTTCCAATCGTCAATATAACTGTTTACTATCCTGGGGTATATTTTGCTGGCATTTACAATCGTTTGACCTTACTGAAAACAATGACACTGCACAGTTAAAACGGATTGCAGAATTTGGCTCACAAAGTCTCAGATACTGGTGATAAGCAGGAAAGAACTCAGCCTGGCGGTTATATCCTATGCTGAGTTTGCAGAAATGGCAAGTAGGAAAAATCTTTTCATATGTGGACAGAGCATACTTGAAATAAAAATAACGGAGGGACAAAAAACACAGAACCCCAAGTGCAATTTTTAGTTGCTTTCCCAAGTTATACCATGTTTAAGTGACTCACCTAAGTTCTACAACAAAAAAACAGATACCCTGTAACTCACTCTCATATACCAGTCCCTGGACTATGCTGCCTTCCAAGCTACTGAAAACTTGCCTAGTGTTGTGGAAAGGTTTGCAAACCTTAGTAATCTTGCCAAACCTAGCTCAAATTTTAGAGGCAAGCTTTGCACATGTTTATTACAGCTGCATTAATTCAAAAATCTTTCTGTAGTAAAACTGCAAAGATACATAAGTATAAGAGAGAACCTATATTCCAGCATGATTTCATATATTCCATCAATATTCAGTGACTGCAAACACTTGTTTCCCTTCCCATGAATGCCTTGAAATAACATAGAGCCATAAAACAATATCTGATGTGAAACAGTTAGCAGCATGGCTCATGTGTGCCATTCAATCAGACTGTAAGAGGACTCAACTGTAGAGTAATTCCCATAGTCTCTACAGTTCACATATAGAATTACTTTCATGCTGCTTCATTTTTGTGGGTTGCAGCCTCCAAGAACTGGCAAAGCCAATATCTTAATTTATGTTGCTATTCCATTTGCCTGATACTACCACCCCGACTTCTGTGGCACCTTTCCCTGTATCCTGGAGAGTAGAACAGACTTTCCTCTGACTTCAGTACTAACGTAGCTACAATAGCTAGAAGGGCTTAGCTAGACTAGGGTAGTTAGCATTCTACCCTACAAACTCATATGTCACCTGCACTCCCACAGTCTATCCAGCAGAGTCCTGAGGTTGGGTCCTTACAAAGTTGAGTCTCTCATGTCAGCAGGACGTGCTGCTGCTGTGAAACCAGGAGGAAGAATTTTGTTTAGACTTGTGTTTTTGTAGCAACTATCCAACTGAGTGACTAAAATTCAGTTCAGGCCTATTTCTCTTAGGACAGCCTTGAAAAATGTTGCTTGTTCAGAGAAAATAATACTACTGGATGGGCATGTAACTTTTTAAATTTTCAGTCATCATGGTGAAGAGTGGGATTTTGGGCTTGGACTGGTGAATTTTAATTACAGTTGTATAAGATTTTATATTAGGCTAATATTGGAAGATGTTTGGGGTTGGTATCTGTTTACCTTTGTATGATCTAAAAGTACAGCTGGGGGTTTCTAAGTCTTTCAGTTGACAGACCAACAGGGGTGAAAAATGTGGGGGGGGAGGGAAGCCAGCCTACCATCAGTATGAATAAGTGAGCATTTTTATCATAAATTCATAAATGTGTAACTTTATCAGTGATTACACCATTATTTTAATTATAGTAAATACATTAAAGTTTGACAAAGACATGAGTTTAGTTTTGAGTAAACATGCTGAATGTGAAATTTAGATGATGCTTCCCCTAAGCTAATTTCTAATGTGCAGTATCCTTTAAGAATGTGAAAGTGGCCACAAATATCTTATGAATCTCAAGAAGCCTGCCAAAGTACTAGTCAGGCTGACAGGCTCAAAAAATAGTATTCAGTAAGCATTCTTCAAGGGAACTTTAAGAGCAACTACATCTTTGCTGCAGCCAGTCATAACAACTGTGGCCCTAAAGTAAAGAACTGCTGAAAAGTCTGATTCTGTTTTTTATTTTCGCAATTTCAGATTCTTAGACTGGCCACTCTGTCAGAGTATCTATTTATTTAAAAATACTTACCACATAATCTCATAGGGATCAAGCATCTACAGTCAATGTTTAAAGTATAGAGGGTGAAATCCTGGCCCACAGTGAAGTCAATGGCAAGCCTTCCATTGACTTCAGTTTGGCCAGGATTTCATCCAGAAAAAAATTCTTGATCTTCAGTAAAGGTTAAACAGAGGTGATAACAATCCAAGGAATGATGTTACTGCATATTAGGTTACATATTTAAAAAGGTAAATAATTACTTACCCCTTTTCATAAGTGAATTCATATTTCAGTGAATTAGCTGATGTCTCGCCAATAAAGACGGATGGAATATCAATTTTCTTTAAAACTTCAACTGTACATAAAAAGAACAAAAGACTAGCACTGACATACAGAACTCAGTCTCTATGGGCACACCAATAATTAAGGTTGTCTTATAAAGAGCCATGAAGACTTCATGAGACAATCAGTGTGTGGAGACCTCTTCTAAGATAGACTTAGTATACAATATGCTATTAATACATTCTGTTAACTAAAGTGTCCATCTACAAAACGATACCCTGTGCTACTAGTAGTGGTATCTTAGAGTTGCTATCTGTGCAAACATCAACTGATAATTCTTCAAAAATATTTAAGATAACAAGAAATCCTTTGGTAAATTACAGTTTAACCAAAGCATTACTAATTATAGCCAGACCCCAGCTGGTATAAATTGGCATAGCTTCATTGACTTCAAGGAGCTATGCTGACCTATACCAGCTGAGGATCTGGTCCTATATGTTCCACATTTTCATCTAAATGAAAGCAGTGGAGATGACTTTAGGCTGGAAAAAGTCCAAAAGTAGAAAGGAGGGAATGAGCAAGCCCAACCTCACTACCCATGTCTCACAAGAAATCTGACTGAAGGAAAGCAACATCCCCCTGCCCCCTCCTCCTTCCCCCCCCCCATCACAGAATGCAATCACAAAAACTTGCAACATTTCTCTTGACCTCAGGTGGGGAACTCTCTGTAGTAAAAATACCAAGTGAAAGAGAGGAAACAAAATTATAGATGCTCTACTAACTTACACTAATTCATTTCAACAGTGCTTCATCTTATTTCAGAAAATATATAAATATGGGTCTTGAGTTAATACTATATTATAAGGTTTGAAATGGAAAGGGTTTCCACAGGCAGGTTTCAACTGTATAATATTCTTACACGCTTTGAGGTGTCAATGGTGCATCTGAAATAGAAATAGCTTTGTCGTGCTCTACCAACTCAATAAATCCATATAATATATTTTGTGCTACTCTATGGTCCATCTCAATGTGTCTTACACATAGGAGGAACAATTCACCAAGCGGGTTCAATTTCACTAAAGTCAGTGGAATGGCAACTGCTTAAGTCAATAGTGAATTTGGCCCTGTGAGAAAGGGACATACTAGTCCCTACTTGACAGATGGAGACACAGAAGTGTAGAAAGGTTCAGGTCTAAATTTTCAAAAGCAGACTCCAGTTTTGGATCCTCAGTTTGACACTTCAGGCCTGAAGTGTCAGAGGTGACTCCCAGTCCTGTGCCATAACTATAACTACAGGCTGCCACTCAAGTAAATATATAAAGGTACATATTAAAAGAGAGGTGCAAAATGTAGGGCAGCTAACAAGGCAGGCTTCATTTATGTATTAAGTAAAGCTGTGTGAACTGTCTGGGTTTGCTTACTTGGTTTCAGTTCATGTGGATTTGCACCTGTGACTTTAAGTTTCAAGGTTGAATGAATCCGAAGTTCCAGTGAAATCTGGTTGACATCAAAGTGTTCAGGTTTCCCACTATGGAATCATACTTTTCTGATTGCAATGCAAAAAACGTATAATGGCCTGTGGTCACTTGAAATTGTTTCAAAGGTTTCTTGCAAACCTCTCTTGCATTTTGAGTTTATAGCTAAACTTGAAACCAAGCAAGCATCACATGCTTGGGGATTTCACTTAGAACACTTCTTACAGCTTTCCCACAATTTAGTGTTTTGTCTGTTGAAAGTGAATTTCTCAGCTCACTGAAAGGTGTCTCTTTATCTGGAAATAGTGTTTGTTCACAGTTATGCTCCTGTTCAGTACTCAATCAGCTGAAGAAAAGCTGAAGGAAAAGGATCAAAATATCACAGAAAATTAACAGCACTAAGACAGAAGCAATATTTTGGATCTATCCAAAATATGCAATAATAGAAATTGAATACTTTTTCCTTGGCAACAGTGGGATTATGTGGCAGTGTGCTACTTTAGAGATAAAGAATATTTTAAACCCTCAACAGTAAATCACATGAACACTTTCTCATTAAACACTGAAATACATATCATGAGAGGAAGCTGACATTTCAACCACCTTGCAAATATGTTCTCAACTTACTACCTATTGAATGTATCATATCAAAACAGCATATACTGGAATCATACCTCTTGTATGCTGTGTTCTGGGAATACCTTCAGTTTTTCACTGGAATAAATGTATGTACCTGTCTAATCCTTTGGGGGTTATTTAGGTGAACAGACAGCTGTGCACAGAACAGTGAGCATGGAAAAAGACTCCCCACCCAAAAATTACAATATGTTTTGGATCCTCATCCCATGGAGCACCAGTAACTATTTTTGCTGTATTCCTACTTCAGTAACAACAAACGAGAACCGACATCATTCCAGCTATTTATTGGGCCAATCACACTCCTCTTGCTCATAAATTTTAACCACTTGACTTCCATGGAAAAGCTGAACCAAAATTTTAACAAGGAGAATAGACAGAACAATGCTTGCACAGAACACAAACACCATAGTGGTGCAAATACCATATATAAGCAGGCACATACGTTCACACACCAGCTTCTAACATCTTAAATACATTAAAACAAGGGGGAACTCCTGATTATAATAAATTGAAGTTAATACCATATGCTATAGTGGGTGGAATAACTTTCAAAAGGAGAGAAGTGATACCTGTACTTACTGTCGTTGGATCCCATGCTAATTAGGTCATCAGAATCAACATTGTGAACTATAGCTGCCTTGTATCCAGCTCTCTGTGCATTTAAAACCTGTAAGTCGTATACAGTACTTGTTATATTAATATATCAGTCTTCTACAATAAAACAAAATACTAATTTACAACATTCTAGGAGTGCAAATGACTCCACTTTCATTTAGAAATAAGGCATTTTTTCAAACAAGCAGATATTCCTAAAATAGGATGCTACTGTACTCTTTCTAAGAATGTATAAAAATCACTTCTGTGCAGGCAGGTTTCATGTTTACATAATTAGTCCTAAAATCCTTCAACTTTAAGATAAAAAACCTTTGTCATTTCTGAAAATCAAGAGGGTAACTTATTTTGATTAACCACTAGTTATCTTTAACATGACATTTAAGTCATAATCTTTGCCTTTAGATCATGCTTGGATCTCTTTAACTTGTCAGTTCACAATATCACTAATGTGTTATTATAGTAGTGCAGAATTATGACTATGGACCAGATCCTAAGGTGCAGTGCAAAGCAGCTGCATTGCTGCCAGCGTAGGGGTATAGTCATGGCATTGTAGCTCTGGCTATCCTATGCTTCACTGATATGTGGCTGCTAAAGGGCCCCTAGGGTCTGTAAACTGTCCTAAACTATGCCAAAAGATCAGCCAGAGACTGCAAAGGCTGTTTTTAAACCCCTGTGTAGAATTGCACAGTGAACTCCTGGGCTGTAATTGAGTGATCTGAGCCCATATTTATAAAAATATTTCTGATTGTCAGATCACTTGGGTTGGATATTCATTGGAGGCCCTTTACTTTATCCACCATTCAAGGTGACAGTGTTGTACTTTTATCTCTGGGTAATATCATCTGCAAGCATATATTAAACTGCCATCTTTATGCTGATACCTCAGATCTACCTCCCTACTCCAGGCCTGTTGTCTCCTGCCCAGACTAAAATCTTGGCCTGTCTCTGACACTTCCTTGAGGATATCTAGCCACCAGCTCAAGCTAAACATGGCTAAAACACAGCTCCTAATCTTCCTGCCCATGCCCTCCCTCCTACTCTTTTCTCAATCACTCTGGACATCAGGCACCATCCTGCCTGTTCTTCAGGTACGCATCTGAGTATCATGTTCAAATTGGTGCTTACATCTGGTTTATATCTAAATCTTGCTCATTGTTTCTGTGTAATATCTAAGATGCAGAATACAAAGTACATCCATCCATGCAGCCAAAATTCTTTTCTCGTTTACTGCAACATCCTTCTCTCTGGACTTGACAAATGCAATCTTTCCCTACTTGTATCCATTCAGAATGTTGCTGCTAAGATGTCTGCCCCATGCCTGTCACTTCATCATGTCACCCCTCCCTTTAAATCCCTCCACTGGCTCCATATTCTTTATTAAATCAAACATAAGCTGCTTGTAGTTACTTTTAAGACCCTTCATAGTCAATCCTCATGCTATCAGTTGTCTCTTATTTACTATTGAGCTGTCAGTGCTCGCCTGCAATTGGCCCATGATGCTATCCTTCACTGCCCACTTGTTAAATTTTCAAACACACACCTCAGTGCTTTTTCTCATGCTGCCCTTGCTATTGGGCAGTGTTCCCCATAAATATCCACAACTTTTATCCATTATTCAAATCTCTCTTCAAGTCTCCTTTGCTGTGATGCTAACAAAGCCCTTGACAAGTTAGGTTGCTAGTGTACAGAGACCACTGCCTATCATGAGGACCAATACTGTCTCATTGTTGTTATACTCCATCTATATCATCTGTCGCCTGTCTTATCATTAGATTGTAAGCCTCTTGGGATAGAAAGTCATCTTGGTCTGCATTTGTACAGCATCTAGCACAATGAGGTGAATGGGGCCCCTGGATGCTATGGTAATACAAATAATAAATCATCCTCCCAGTCATTAAGAGCTAGACATGTGGCTCCTTCTGGGAAGTGTGCCATCACCACTTTCAAGCTGGCTATAGGGGCCAACGGAGTAGCATCAGGTGCTCTCCACCTTCACACTGGACTGAGCTAGCATCTCACGTGGGAAACAATTATAATACAAACTTTTGGCCAGCCCACTATAATTTGTCAAGCAGGATTTAATATGAACACTTGTATTTATGTGATGGGTAAATGCAGTGGCTACATCAATTTACCAGCAGTTACTGTCCCACACCATTGCTTTCCAGATACTCCTGTTGTTGCAGCCTGTCCCTGTACTCACAACATCTCACATACTATGGTGTGATACCAATTCTCATTAAAAAAGTCAATATTTGCCAACTACTGTAACACTTCTAAAATTCTATAAGCAGGCCTGCACATACATACATAGCAGATTTAATGGTTACTGTTTGATCCTCTAAAAGATTTCTAGTCAGATTTTAAACATAGTGGGCCAAATTCTTTAGTCCTTTCTCTTGTTATCTATCCATCTATCCACAACTGGCAACTGTGAATTACAGATCTACAGTTCCATCTCAGAGTTATTCTGATTACGGCTTATGGTTCAAGCTACAAGAGCAAAGTTAAAGTGTTTTGGACAGTCATCACTCTGGAGATGGAATTAGTCCAATATAAAGTTAGTAATTTTTTTTAATCACGATTAACTCAAAAAAATTAATCACGTGAGTCAACTGCAAGTAACCGACAGCCCTAATTATACTAATTTCACTTATAACAATAGAATACCAATTGAAATTTATTAGATATATTTGGATGTTTTTCTACATTTTCAATATTGATTTCAATTTCAACACAGAATACAAAGTGCACAGTGCTCACTTTATATTTTTGATTACAAATATATGCACTGTAAAAATGATAAACAAAAGAACTAGTCTTTTTCAATTCACTTCATACAAGTAATGAAGTGCAATCTCTTTATCGTGAAAGCGCAACTTACAAATGTAGGTTTTTGTTTTGAGGTTTTTTTGGTTACAGAACTGCACTCAAAAACAAAACAGTCTAAAAATTTAGAGCCTACAAGTCCACTCAGTCCTACTTCTTTTTCTGCCAATCGCTATGACAAACTAGTTTGTTTACATGGACGGGAGATACTGCTGCCTGCTTCTTGTTTACAATGTCACCTGAAAGTGAGAACAGGCATTCACATGGCACTGTTGTAGCTGGCGTAGCAAGATATTTATGTGCCAGATGCGTTAAAGATTCCTATGTCCCTTCATGCTTCAACCACCATTCCAGAGGACACGCTTCCATACAAATTCTACATTTGTAATTTCAACTTTCATGATAGATTTCACTACAGTACTTGTATGAGGTGAATTACAAATATTTGCACTGTAAAAAACAAACATTTTTCAATCAAAAATAAATATAAAGTAAGCACTGTACGCTTTGTATTCTGTGTTGTGAAGGAAATTAATATATTTGAAAAGGTAGTAAATATCCAAAAATATTTAAAATAAATGGTATTCTATTGTTTAACCGCGCACTTAATCTTTTTAATCGCTTGACAGCCTAAATATAATACATATAGTACTTGGATCAAAATTTTAAAAATTGCTTGCTTGCTTCCTTCCCTTTCCATTTTCCTGCCCAATGAAAAGCAGCCCCTTTTCGGCCACCAAGGAAGCAGTAGTTTCCCTTGGGTTGCCAGAGTGGTGATAACTGCTCCCTAAGCTGCCATTGTGAAGCAATAGCTTCATTCAGTCATGACAGCAGCAATCTAATAGGGATGAGCTGCTTCTCGTTCGGTAGGATTTGATAATTCAGTGGTGTGAATTTGATCTCTTGCATTATCACTGTTTATTGCATGGTTTCCAGTGTGTTCCATGCATCATCCTAGCTAAATATGGGCTTAATAAAAGTATATTGATGCTACATTCTTCATAAGGATGTAGCCTATGTATCCCATTGTCAGGTAATCCTTACGCTTATAACATACATGCTGGCCAGTTAATGTTGAAGACAGGGACTTTTCCAGCAGACTAATAGCTGCTGCAGCAGCTACATACTGCATAGAGCTGTTCAAAGCTTTCTGTGTTTTTGAAGGAAGCACATTTGGTCTAGAGTCAAGACCTGTATCCTCAAAACTAGAAAAAAAATAGTCAGATTTCACATCCCAAGGGACTGAAATCATGGTGTGGAAGGTGTTAATGATCTTAGCTTTCCAATTTTACATTAGTACTTCTAAAAACCACAGTCCCCAGGTCAAGCTTGAAAACTGAGACCTTCATGGTATAGCTGTGCAATGGCCTTGTGGATAAAGATGACTTCAAAGTGAAGAACAAAATAAAGAGATGGAAAGGACATTAAAAAAGACTTGCCAAAAACATCACTCACCAAAATGGCATAAAGGACAAAGCCAAAGAGGGAGTGTTCATCAAGTTATTTGCACTCTTTACTTTGTCTACGGTAGCACTTGTTCTCAATCTTGATCATCCACATGTCTCTATGATAAAAATGATTACATGGGGTGGGAGAGGTATCCTTTTATTGGACCAACCTCTGCTGCTGAGAGAAGCTTTTGAGCTTTGTATAAGCTCAAGCTTGTCTCCCTCAACAACAGAAGTTGGTCCAATAAAGATATTACCTCACCTACCTTGTGTCTCTAATATCCTGGTACTAACATTGCTACAACACTGCATACAATTATCAGTTATTAGTCATCCATGGAGAAAAATTACTTATTGTGAGACTTAAACATTTCTTTAACATGCCGTATTGGAAAAAGTGGTCCACTACACAGAATATTTTCTTCAGCAAAGGTAGCAAATAAATTCACATCACGCTAAATTTTTAATTCTTCATCTCTGTCCATGTGGCTAAAATTACATATCATTTTGAATAATTTTTGTAGACACTGTCAAACTGTTGGTTAAAACTTCAATTTGAATGCAAATTCCTCTTTTTAGAATAAAAGCTTTAAAATTTTCAAAAGTATTGAGGGCACTTGGGGTCCTAAATCCTACTGACTTTCAGTAGAACTTAGCTCCTGAGTCAATTAAACATACTTAAACATTTTACCCTGAACCTCTCAAAGGATGAATGCAGTTAGTGGCCATCCGATGTAAAATCAGAACCGCCTTTTCAATGTTTTTTTTACTTCGTTCTGTTCCGGTAAAATTTTAATTCCTAACTTATTGTCCAAACAAGGCAGTATTGAATAGCACAATGTAAAACAAGGCAGTATTGAATAGTACAATGTAAAGTGAAAATGAAATTGTCTAGTCTTTCTTTGTTGAAGCCAGGAAAAGTGCAAGAATTAAACAAAGCCACAAACACTAAAGTAAACTTTACGACATTCTTTCAATTTTAATCTAAGCAGGAGTTCCCAAACTGTAGTACATCCACTGTGATATATGAGCTTGATGTTTCATCAATTCACTTCACAACAATTTAAAGGTGATACGTGAACCAATAAAGTTTGGAAACTGCTGGAAGGTGTTATTTTCAACGTAGATGTGGACATTTGTCTCTTATTATAGGACTTTTAAGTAGACAGCATTCCTTTAAAATCAAAGGTACATGTGTTTACAGAATCTTTAGCAGACAGCATAAAACTCAAGACATTCAGGAGTTTGATTAACATACAGACTACCCTACATGGGGAGTACAAAAAAGGAAAGCTCTCCCATATTTACAAACCAACCCACGTGTCAAAAAATTCTATTACAGTTTAAAAAAAGTAACAGCTGTTCTTTTTAAGATTACAAGTTGCCAATATAATCTAATTCTCTTTATAAGAGCTTTTTGTGAAAGCTTACAAAATGCACTACCACCAAACATATGGTTTGAAGAGGAAATGAAAGGACTCCCCTAGGAGAAGGAAGATTAATGAATAACAAAACATGCAAAGCAACCCACACCTAAAACAAGAAATACTATCTGGAAGAGGTGTGATTAAGAGTTTCTGAGCAATATGAATAAGCATAGCTTTGGGACTAGAACATATTCTTGACAAATGTTTCAAGGAAAATTGTGTTTGGAACTTAAAATCATATGCTATTTCTGATGACTTAGTCTTTTATTCTGCATATCCACCAAAAGCTCATTCTGCTCCCACTAATGTTAATACAGATTTTTCTCACTTATGTTAGTAGGATCAGGATTAGGTCCCAAACGTATGGTAAGGCTAAACTATGTATGGCCCAATTCTGCTGCCGCTATTGAAGTTAAGCAGTATATTAGACCACAAGAAATCCTATTGAAATCAATTGAGTAAGCTACTAATTCAACTTGAGTAGTGGTGGCAACACCTCTGTGATTAGTAGCTGAGACATTGGCCAATTTAGTGTTAGAGGTACTCTTTTGTCCTACCAACTCCAAGGATTGGTTCACTATGTGTATTTCACAGGAATGCACATATGGATGGATGGATGGATGGGTGCTGGCTTCAGGGTTTTGCTATCATAAATAGATGTAAGTGGAAGGATGTGTTTATGGATAGGCTGTAAGGGGAGGGAGGCATCTGCAGATGTGATGTGATATAGGTCAGGAGTGGTTCTACGCTGTCCCAAAAAACACTGGGGTTCAGTTTCTGCTCCTGGTATCCTGTGTTTTTCCAGGCCAGCAGAGCCAACTCACTAAGAAGGGATTGCATTGCTCAGCAGGGTCACTTCTAACAGAATAAGGAATTACATTCTGCCTTCTTTGGCCACAAGGATAATATTGATCATGAGGCAGGACCCTGAGAGTATGAGGCAGAAAAAAAAAAAAAGAAATCCTCAAGACTCCTTCATGGATTTAGAAGGCTCCTCCATGGAGGATAGGAAATAGTAAGCTAAGTGTGCTCTTACGTGTCACATGCAACTCCATCTGTCCATTCTGTTTTGAACCAGAAGTGAATGTTTACCTCAGTGCATTAGTCTCTTTTAACTAAGAATTTTCTATATTTCCCTCCCAAGTTTTAGCTATTTTGAAACTGAATAGTTTTAAATCAATTTATTAATTCCCTCTCCCCTACACATTCCAATGGAACAACAATCCATTGTGTATATTTACAAGATGCAGAAAAACTCAACCTAGTCAGAGGAGAGCAAAGTTTGAACTGAAATAAGGTTCAATTATTTAAAAAGCTATGCTTTTTATGGAACTGAGAGATCTGACCCTTAATCCTGCTATTTTGCTACATCCTTCTCCCCTGTCATTTAGGCTTTTTCATTTCTCCATCAGATGTTGGCTTTAGCCCATATGCTATATTTCTCTATGCCTTTTTCTCTACTCCGTCTATATTAATATAATTACTGATATATAACATTGATCCTAGTTTCCATTTCAAAAAATTTCTTTTCCACTCTCCACATGCCAGCATTCTGTCTTATATAGCATATACAATATTACATAAATACAGACTGCTGTCATAGTTTTGGTTTAATTATGTCCAGGATGACCAGAGACAAGGGTAAAAACTGAGATGGGTGGTGGGGGTTAACAGATGCCTATATAAGACAGCCCTGAATATCTGGACTGTCCCTATAAAAAAAGGGACATCTGGTCACCCTAATTATGTCCCATTGTATCTTCCCCACAGATGACCAAATCAAACCAACTAGGTTACACCAATACTAAAGCTTCCCAGTCAAAGCCTTAAAAATCCTATTTCCACTTTATTGACGAATGCTTATATATACACAATATAAAGAACTGCATTCTTTACATAACACAGACAAAGAAATTACAGTATGTGAAGGCCATGTAAAGACACAATACAGTTTGTATGAAACCAAACTAGTCTCTGGGTCATGTAACAAATCCTCAATGTGCAAAGTGTATATATTGATGTTCAGATCAGTTGATATTTTGGGGAGAGTTCATATGGATGCCATTGAGGTAACTTGTTTCAAACCCTAGAGGATGAAGCTTGGCTTCTGATAACCTACAGAAGATATTACAAAAGTAGTGGATTAATTCAAATGAAACCAGTCAAAGTAATAAAGTACTCTCAAACCAGTCAAAGTAATAAAAATCAGCTCAATCAAATGCCAGAATGAATGAATAAATCTGAGCAAAATGACTGTTAAAACTAAGAATTTACTAGCAAATTTTATTGCTTCGTTATACCTACAAGCTGTTGAGATTTCCTGAAACATTAATAACTTATCTCTAAAATGAAGTTTTAAAAAAAGCAGATAATGAAAATTGGGTTTCAGGACTGAAGGATGTGGGATATGCATGAAGCAGTTATTCAATGTGCTTGCTTGTTGCACAGAAAAGAAGACCTAGAAGGGGAACCGCATCAAAATATTCATATTGGGCTTGATCCAAAGTGTACTCAAGTCAGAGGAAAGACTCCCATTGACTTCAATGCCTGTTGAATCCGGCTCACTGTACGTCAAAGTTAGAGCTGTCAAAGTAGCTTTTACACTTCTGTTAGGTGCCTTTTTAGCTTTCTTAATACATGGAGATGCTGACAAACTGCACTGCTGCAGAATGGTGGGAAGACAAAGGCTTACATTTCTTCCAAGTACTTTCACCAAGTAAATGGTGCTCTTATTTGGTGCAATAAGTGCATTTGCTTATAAGTACTGGGTATTTGGTGGAAGGAGCTGCTTTTACCATGGAAAGATAAGGTTGTTATGGCCTGCTCCTGACAAGGGCTGAGCACCCTCCAACCCTCTTAAATCAATAAGAATTGAGGGTGCTTAGCGTCGCCTCCACTCTCTCTGACAACACTTCTAGTTTTCAAATTCACATGCAAATCTGAGCCTCCAGTTCTGAAACCCTACTCTGTCCGGATTACAGTCCTGTTCTTCGCTGGCATCAGTAGGTATCTCTGATGGTAACACAAGTCAAAACAGTGGTCTGGAATATGCATTACTTTACCCTCTGACTGGGAATTCACTGTGAAGACCAGATAAATAGCATCTCTGAGAGTGCTATGCTTTTCATTGAGAAGGAGGCAAGCTGAACCCAAATCAGCAGAAGGAAATTCCTGGAAAGGAACTGAGTGTTCTGATACTGTAAAAAATCCCACTGAGGTCACAGGGCATAAAACAGCAGAATTTCTCCTACAAGGGGCTAAATTCTAACAGCAATTACACCTGTGCAAACTTGAAATAAGATCTCAATGGTGGTTCCATGGATCTTAACTGCTCTAACACACACAAATCTGGCCCTTACTCCTTAATTTGATCACTTTTCCACTGAAGTCATGGCTACTTACCTTAACAGAACTTAAATAATTCTTACTTAATTCTCTCATTTGATCATAATTACTGGGTGTATTAACCCTCACTAAAAGCTGTGTTAGGTTTTTAGAAGAAAATTCCTAGCAGGGATAGGGAACAAGTCCAGCAACATATTGGTGTGACCTGTGATGCCCAGGGCAGCTGTCACTGGAAATGCCAAGGTCAGGGCAGGCAACGAAAGGGAGAGCAGATACCCACCAGTCTTGGGAGTAACACTAAAGTTATTCTCCTCAACCAGTCACAAACTCTGCTTCTGATCCCCCACACTTGTTATCAAGAAGCAAAAAAGAAATCACAGCCCCCTTTATGCATTCCAGTTCTCTGGCTCCCATCAGCACCTAAGTCCAGTACAGTGAGAAGTTATTTTAAACTTTGCTCACATATACAAAAATGTTCTTCTGACCCCAAAGGGTCAGCCATGTAACCAGGTCAGTATAGGTTTGGACTAGGGTTACTATATATCCATATTTTCCCGGACATGTCTGGCTTTTTAGTTCTTGAATCGCCGTCCGGGAGGAATTTTTAAATATCTAAAAAAGTCCGGGATTTCGCCACATCGGTCGGGACGCCCTTTGTCCCGATATCGGGGACCGCTCACCTCACCACGCGCACCAAAGTCCTGGGGCTGGCGGCGCTTCCTGGGGCAGCTCCCGGCGCCCGCCCGCTGGCAGAAGCCTGCAGTGTGGGTGGCCCCTGGGCACAGAAGCGGAGGGGGTCTCTGCATGCTGCACCAGCTCCCTCCTGCCCAATCAGAGCTGTGGGGGCGGGGCTTGCAGGCAGTGGCAGCAGGCAGAGAGCCCTCCGCGTCCCCTACCCCCTCCCCGACCTGACCCAACCCTAGGTAGGAGCCAGAGGGACCTGCCCGATGCTTCCTGGAAGCCACCCCAGGTAAGCACTGCCAGGACTCCCCACCTCGCCCCCCCGGCAGGTCCCTCTGGCTCTTAGGGTCGGGTCGGGTCGGGGTGGGGGGGGTGGAGGGCTCTCTGAGCACTGCTGGTGCATGCAAGCCCTGCTCTGTGGCTCCGGCAGCTCCCATTGGCGCTTTTCCCGGCCAATGGGAGCCACAGACTTCGCGTTTGTCGCGGTCACAGCACGTAGACACCCCTTGGCTGCCCCGATCCTAGGACCCAGAAGGACCTGCAGCAGGAGGGGTGAGTAGGCGAGTGGTGAGCCAGCAGAGGGTGTGGGGGTGTGTGAAAAGGCCAGTGGCGGGCAGCAAGGGTTGAAGAGGCGAGCAGCGAGGGAGCCAGCAGCGGGCAGGACGGTGAGGAGGTGGGCAGCGGGCGGGGAGAGTGAGGCGGTGGGCGGCGAGACAGAGGCAGGCATTGAAAAGGGTTGAAAAGGCCAGCGGCAGACAGCGGGGGTTGAAGAGGCGAGCGAGCCAGCGGCAGGTGGGGGTTCTTGGGGTGGGCATCGGGGTTTCTGGCAGGGGAGTGAGGAGATGAATGGCAGGTGGGATGAGGCGAATGGTGGGTGGAGGACAGAGGAGGGACACAGCAAGCCAGCGGCGAGCCAAGGGGTGAGGAGGGGTGCAGTGGCGGGGCCAAGTGGGGAGGGGGAAGGACATGAGGCAGCATGGGGGTGGAGCGTGGGAGGAGCGGGGGTGGGGTCGAGAGCACCCCAATGTGTCCCGATATTTTACTGTTGTGATCTGGTCACCCTATATGTACATTCCCAGCCATGTCCCCTATATCAGCAGCCCAGAGTGGGGTGACTTAAGATCCACTTCCAGGACTCTGCCAGCCAAGGAAGAGGAATCCCTCAGCTGCTAAACTGGCTGCTTCACTAGCACAAAGTGGCCTGAACATGCAGCAGAATTGGGCCCCATATTTAAACATTATTAAGTTGTCTCATTTTTCCTTAGTGGCGATAGTGCAACGTCGACAATTTCAGTGTCTTTTCTGAGTTCGTATCGGGTGCACGGTAGTGTTTCCTCAAGAGCTCGTTATTTAATATTTTATTTTACTACCCCCAAACACAACGCCAAAATGAAAGTGTAAGTTCACTGCAGAACTAAAGACAAAATTCCCATGTTTTTGAAGCGGTAGAGAAGAATGGGAAGCTGAGTGCTTGGTATGTAGACCTGGTACTTACGTCTCTGTGAAAAATGAAGGTGCTAATGATTTAAAAACTCATGTGGACTCAGACAAGCACAAAAAAGCAGTTCGAGGAGAGAGCTCATCAACAAAATTGACAGATTATTTTGTAAAACCAGGCAGCAAATCAGAGAATGCTGTGACTGCAGCAGAAGGTGCTTTTGCATTCCACACCATTAAGCATCATAATAGTTTTAAGTCAATGGATTGCACATCTGTCTTGTTGAAGAAGACATTCCCTGATTCTGAAGTAGCATGGAAATTTTCAAGTGCTAGAACCAAGACAGAAGCAATTGTTATCTCTGTGCTTGCACTGCATTCTGTTGATGTTGTTCTGAAAACGTTTGAAGAAATTGACATAGCTTACTGTCGAGTTGCTACAGACGGAAGCAATCACGGTTCAGTGAAAATACTTCCAGTAATTATTCAGTATTTCGACTGGAAGAATGGGGGTTTGCAGTCAAAATTGATTGTGGTCCAGAACACACCTAATGAGAATGCCGATACGATTGCTCATTATGTAAAAGAAATGCTTTAAAAAAATGGTTTGTTCGAGAAGTGTATTGCATTTACAGGTGACAACTGCAATACAATATTTGGAGGACTCCGGCATGATGAAGATGGAAAGAATGTGTTTGCAAACTTAAAGAAGTTGTTGCAGAAGAGAACATTAATTGGTGTGGGTTGCCCAGCACACATTTTGAACAACTGTGTTCACCATCCAGCAGAAACAATGAACGCTGACACTGAGAACATTATTTTTAAAATTTACCAGTACTTTCATATCTACACTGTCCGAACTGAGTGGCTGAAGGAGTACTGTGAGTTTCTTGATGTTGAATACAGAAAGCTGCTTTCTCATAGCAAGACAAGATGGCTGTCATTATCTCCAGGCATTACAAGGCTGATACAGATGTTTCCGGCCTTGAAGTCATTCTTTCCGTCACAGGACAAACCACCCACAGTGCTTAAGACATTTTTTTGAGTATGAATTAAGTGAGATTTACCTCTGGCACATGCATTCACTCATGAGTGTATTCCAAACTTACATCCAAGAAATCGAAAGGGAAAGCAATTCTGTTGTGGAAGTGCTGAAAAGTTTGAACTCGGTTCACACTATCCTTCTTGAACGCAAGACTCACAACTTTATGTCCCTGAAAGGTAAGGGACTACTGGCACAAAAGCGCATGGAAGGAATTGATGAAGAGTGTGACAAATTCTGTGCTGAAGTAGATAATATGTATAGCAGATGCTTAGAATATTTGGAGAAGTGGCTTAGACCCCTGGAAGACTTCTCTTGTTTCAAGTGGATTACCCTGAATGAGACACTGAATTGGAGTGATGTGGAACCTTGTATCAAGTTCCTGATCGATAAGATAGTACAAATTGATGATGTGAAGTGTTTTGATCAGGTCAGCAACCTGAAGAAGTTTACAGAAAGTTGCAACAGTGATGAAGAGTTCAGTAATTTGCTAGCACACCAGGAGTGGACCAAATATTTTGAGAAATCCAAAAACATTGAGTGTCATTCAGAACTGTTAAAGATTGCACAGTTCTTCTTTGCTATTCCTTCTCACAATGCAAATGTAGAGTGAATGTTTTCACTGATGCAAAGCCAGTGGACAAAGGAAAGGAACAACTTGAATGTTGAGTTGTTGAAAGGAATTCTACTTGTACAGTACAACTTTAGACAAACTTCTTGTAAAGACTTTCATGCCTTCTTAAAGAGCAATCAACCACTGCTGAGAAAAATGCGATCTACAGAGAAGTATGTGTGGGCACATGAGGAGAAAGAAAACTGAAGAACTGGTGAAAGGAAAGGACTCACTACATATAAAGAAGTACAGTAAACTTTAAATAATTAAACTTCACTTTTGAGGCCATATCACTTTCTTATATATACTCAATATAGACGACATGTAGCGCACAGCATATATAACAGTATAACACCACATTAATACAACACGACTTGGTAGATACCAGTGCAAATACCTCCCCCCGTGGAATGTCCTCTTTTTTGAATGTTCAAATATGGTAACCCTAGTTTGGACCTTACCCAAAATACCACACTGCCAGTCAATCCGTCCGTGTCTAAAACTAAAGGTTTATTATAAAGGAAAAGGAAAGAACAAGAAGAGAGATGGTAAAACAGTTACATACATACAAAGACTTCAAAGTGCATATATCAGGTTCCTAGCAGTACTGGTGAGTTTGCTGACTTGAAAGTCCCTCTGGAATACATCCACAGCTTGGGTGGGTAATTCAGTCCTTTGTTCAGAGCTTCAGTTTGTAGCAAAGTTCCTCCAGAGGTAAGAAGCAGAACTGAAGACAAAATGGAGAAGATCCAGTTGTCTTTTATAGTCTTTTGCCATGCAGCCTATGCTTCCTTCGTTTGAAACACAAGCTGTCCAGCACATGGCTTGAAAGCCTCAGAGTTCTGTCCACAGGCACGTCCCTGCATGCCTTGCTGAGTCATAAGGTGTATCTGCCTTCTCTCAGTGGATCAATTGTGTAGCTGATGGCTCTCCATGGGCCATCAAGCAGGCTAGACAGTGCTGATGCCAAACTGTCTGGGGGTGTCACTCAGAAGCATAGCACAAGTTTTGAAACAGACATATATACATATCTCTGACCTATAATGCAAAGGTGATACAGACACATAAATGAGATTATCACATCTGGCAAATTAGGCCATGTAAGGTATCTGCAAAAATGTTATATCTGGCATAACTCATTACAATTTTACAATATTTATATTCATAATATCCTCAATTGTCCCCCAGATTCCATACAGCGTCACGGTTGGTATCTATTTTGGAGTATATAAAATAAGAGCACAGCCACATTAGCAAAGGTTAGTGAATTTATCTCTTTAAACCACCTACACATAGTAATAGTTCACTCAATTCAATGGTGCATTTAAATTTCTCTGATCTCAACAATCATGTTACTCTTCTTCTCAGCTATTCTACTGGCTCCAAGTACACCTTAAAAGTAGGTTACAATGATTACTGCTGGCTTTTAAAGCCCAGTAGAACCTCTTTAATTTGCACTGACTGGGAGACCCATTGCAAATGAGTGAATTGGGAGAATTAGTAAGGAAAAGAACCATGTAGTTTGACAACTGTAGTTTATTTTCACTTACTCATAATACCCAACATCCAGTTTAAACGCATATTTTGTAAATAAATTTGATATACGAAACCATACGGCTGCCTCTGCTATGACACCTCTAAGAGGGGAAAGCCTGCCAATTTTTTTTTTAGCAGATTATAAAATAGATTACAGAAGCACTGCAGCCCTTCAGTTCCTTCATCATTCATGTTTGTTCCTTTCTTGCCCCCTCACTTGTCTTATTAGTAATAAAATATATCTGGAGGATGTCCCGGATATAAGAGGCTAAATACAGAGACTAATATACACAAGTGCTGAGGGAGTCAAAAATGGTCATTTCAATCTTCCATCCCTTTCCTGTGTATATATTTATGAATCCCTTAAATTTAGGCCATTAGTATTTTAGGGACTTTTGCAGCAGGGTAGCTACATCAATGTGGGGTAAACTGCACCAGTGCTAGCTCACTTTGCACCAATGCATCACATCTACAGGTATGTTTACACTGCCCACGTTACAGCCGCGGCAGCGCTGTGATGTGGGCAGTCTAGACGCGCTTTATCACCAGGGCAGAGCTCTCCTGGTGATTTTAAAAAAACCCACCCGAACAAATGGTGGTAGCTTTATTGCCTGGAGCGTGGCTCCTGGCAATAAAACGCTGTCTATACTGGTGCTTTTCAGCGCTAAAACGTTTGTTGCTCGGGGGGGTGTTTTTCACACCCCTGAATGACTAAAGTTTTAGCGTTGAAAGTGGCAACGTAGACCCAGCCTAAACTGGGGAGTTATACCAGCATAATTACACCAGTGCAAAAATCCCTATCATAAGAAAGGGCAGGCATGCCTACAACTCACAACCGCTTACCAATACAGCAGTGTGCATGAAGGGGAAATGTATATGACAATTGTGCATGCACATGGGTTAACTCACCACTACAGCTTTTAGAGATACATTTTTGAGCACTCAACTATCTACTGTGTATGAAATCTAAAATATGCTGAAATCTGTTTTACAACATCAATGTCAATACAAATTATGAAAAGTTTCAAGGATATTAACTCTAGCCAAGAGCAAATGAATTTATACTTCAATGAAAAATCCTGCCATTGACTCAGTATGTACTATGTAATGTATTTTGCAATAAACTTGACACAAATTTGTTCCCATTTGATTTAATTTAATGAAGGAACTGTCCAAAATGTAAATGGAGTGGGGGCTGAGGGGGAGAAGAGGGCATTCTTTTTATTTTGTTTCCTAACTACCTGAGTAGTTATTGTGCATTACTAAACTGTTGCATATCATACCAAAGGTGGCTGCATTTCAGTGGCAGAAGAATGAATGCATATGTATAATACATACTATACATTACTGACTTAAATCAAAGTGCTTTGGAAGCCTTGAGGATGCAGTATCATACCTAAAACTTTAGTCCTACATTCCTGTTATAAACAACTACAGCCTGAAAAGCACTGGAGATTGCTGAATACATGGTCAGTGCTGAAGAAATTAATAATGTTGTACTTCTAGAATTTAAAAAAGAGCATTCACAGACGCCTAGTTAACCCTGTCTACATACAGGTACAATTTTACAAGTCACTTGGAGGCATTAGGGCAGTTTTGCACTGTTCCACTACTGTGAAGCTCCCATGAAGCTGCCTTACTTGGATACAAAACAACACCCCTGAGTAGAGACATCATGTGCTACACAGCCATTGTAGTGGCTCCTACACCACATCCCTTCTCCTTCCAGTCATCACTTGGGGCAGGTCTAGGGACCAAGGGCATGACTACTGTTCTCCTGTGAACAGCTGCTGGAACAATCCTTTGGGTCTGATGTCAGTCAGAACAAATTACAGTAGACAGGAGGCTGCTCTAATTTGTGTCTGCAGGCTGGACTGACATAGAACAGCCCCAGAATTGGGGTCTTGTCAAAAAAACACTGTTTTCTCCTCTTCTGCATGTTGCACCAAGCACTTCTTGGCCATGGTTGAGGATCTGGCCAGTACGTGGGTTTGACACTCTGAAGGACTTGAGTTCCATAAAACAATGAAACGTTTATTCTCAACTACCTGTAGTTCTTCCTTTTGAATTATATACTTTAGTTAGAAATTATTCCAATTATAATTCAAGACAAATTACTAAAACATGAGAAATACCCTTCATTTTAATTATTTCAGAACTTCACAAACTGGAATACACAACCGAATGTAAAATGTTCATAAATATAGGCATTGGTGGGTGTTTACAGACACAATGATTTTTTGACCAGTGGCATGTCCTAGCCAGAAAGTCAGCTGGACATATCATTCAGCTCACATATGTCACATAACGGTACAAACTGCTGCAATATGTACTTGTAAGGCACGTTGCTGGACAGTATGTAATGTGTGCTGGCAGAAGTCATGACTGGTTAGGATGTAAGAAATGGAGGACAGATCCTCTGCTAGTGAGTCTAGCCCTGTGTGTGTTTGTTACCAAACTACTGATCATGTTATCTGTGCTTGGTAAAGAAATGTATATGAAATCCATTTTGCCATGGACATTAACAGCAAGCTACATGAGAGATTAAGTATATTTAAGGAGAAATTACAGAGGGGCAAGAATGGATTAAACACTGACCAAAGAAGTGATCCTGTAATCCCTTTGTGTCAAACTTCCACTGACTGTGAGGAACTCACTGCTTCTGTTTGTTTTGACAAATCTGTGTGTGTAAGATTGTAACAGTTAACAGTCCTATGCTTTTGACTAGTAAACAACCTAGTTATGTGTGCCTTCTACATGCTGGAGTCCTATCTCTATTTGAAAGGTTTACTATAATTCATTAATCTCTTACATCAACCTGGGTCAAATGTCAAAAGAGAAATGACATTGTTTAGCATCAAAGTTATGGGAAAGTTGAGATTTTGATGTGAAACCAGGTGAAATTTAGTGGTTTCAACTCTGCTGGACTGTGAAGTTGCTAGAAAGGGTACAAGCCCAAGTTAATCAAAACAACCACAAGCACATACTTCTTTCTTTGTGTCTTAAGGCCTGGGTGGGGACTTAGAACTGGGTTCAGTTCCCGACTCTGCCACAGACATGCCTCTGACTTTAGGTAAGGCACTTACCCTATCTGTGCCTGTTTTTTCCCCCCATCTGTAGAATGCTGATAGTAATATTTTTCCATTCTTCCCAATGATATTAAGGCTAAATTAAATGTATGTGAGGTGTTCAGGCACCATGGTGATGGGTGGGGCATGTAAGTACATAGGTACTTGTTAACTGTGGAGAGTTTTATCCATATCCATGTAACATTATCTGTGAATGCATTACTTGCATAAGTACTTTATTTTTGTGTTGTGATAGGTGTGCAAATCTTGCTTGTGTAAAATTAAATTTAAAAAATGGATTGTTCACAAACAAGGGCAGTTTATTGCTCCAGGAGGGACAAATACATACACAAATATTTCAATATATAAATAGATCATATTTAGCCTAGGATTCCTCTGGTCAACATCCTGATAGAGATCAGCCTTAGACTCAGATTCCTACTATTTGTTCCCACCCCTGAACTTGAATTTCGCAACTTCAGGTCAAGAGCTCCTTGTACTCCAACAGCCTTTCCTGGTGTTCTTTAGACTGCATCTGGACAGCTGTTATAGTTCTGCAGAATTCCCAGCAGACTTATAGTCAGATAGCAGCTCTAGCGCTCCCTCCTCCTCTTTCACAGTTGCTTTATGGTAGCTTAGCAACAAAGGATTTTCCCGTGAAGGTCTTGAGACTGCTCCATGACTTTCCTGAATCCATCTGACCAGGTACATCTATATTAGGTTAAACTACAGAGAAGCTAGAATGTCATAGTAACTGTCACAACCTTTGATTCCATTACCTATTCAATGATAGGACACATTAAAAAAAAAAACTAAGTGTGAAATGCACAAATGTGTAGCATGAAAATTAAACATCAGTTAATTGAGTTTTTTGTCATATTGAAGGAAAGCAACTGGAATCTGCTAAAATTCACTGTCAGCAAACCTGAGCCTGAACTATGGCTCCTAGAACTAGTGATGTGCTGGTGGGAGAGGTGACTGCCCATAGTATCCAAGTCACAGTGGAAGAAGGTATTATGCTTTAAACCACAGATGTGAGTAATACAGATACAGTACACTGCAAAACGATCTCCCCCCACATACACAATGCACTTTTTTTGTGACACTCCCCCTTCAATCTGATCTTGTAATCAAAAACCACCCTCAATTATTCCAGTGAATTAGGCCCCAAACAGAAAGGCTCTAGTTACAAGTGACAGACAGCGAAGGTATTAGGGACTTAAAACAAAAGAGAATTACATGTGTGTGGGCAGGACACAGTATGGTTGGACACTGGACAGAAATCCATAAGGAAACTTGAAATGTCAACCTGCATCAAGATCACAGTGTACTGTTATAGTAAACTGGCATTCTTTGGAAAACAAGAAAGAGAGGGGACTTTACTGCGGTATTAAACTCTTAAGAGGACAGAAGATGGATGTTCAAGGGCTATTTGAACAAGTGTTAAATACAAGAAAAAAAGGGATATTGCTAGGCACAAAACAAATTAAGATGGAATTCTTTACTCAGAGGAAACATAATGTATGAAATAAACTACCTTTATTAAGGCAAGGGGAAAGAGGTACTAATATGTTAGGCATTTAGCAATTATGAAATGTTTCACAGATTTGCTAGTGCAAAATCATAAAAAATCAAAATGCATCAGAAATATAACAATTAGATTGTTGTGGGGAGGCTGCAGGGGCTGTTGACTTCTGGAATATACATGATGGGCTGGTATGCTATGGTGAAGCACCAGACAGTCAGGAAAAGGAAGTGCTGCAGTACTTCTACCTTCATGATAGGTAGCATTGCATCCACCTCCTCAGTATGGCCTGACAGTGCATTAGTGGGTGTAGCAGATAGAGGCCAGGTTGTAAGTGAGAGGGGAGAGAGAAGCAGTGGGGAAGTAAGAGAAAAGGAGGACAAAAGGAGGAAAACGGGAAGTAAAAGAAGAAAGGGAAAGCACTATAACAATGGAGATTAAAATGCTTCCAGCCTGCATCTTTTTTCAAGAAGGATGTTGAGCAAATGATCAGTCCTGGAAAGCCCTGATTCATGCTGATTCCTCTTGACGGCTCACTACAGTGAGGTATGCATACAGTGGGAATGAAAGAGCAAAATGGCTGACCAGCAAAAAGACAAGGTGGGTGAGGTAATAGCTTTTACTGCAGCAACTTCTGTTGGTGAGAGACAAGGTTCTGAGCTTACACAGTATTCTGTAAACATAAAAGCTTGTCTTTCATTAACAGAAGTTGGTCCAGTAAAAGCTATTACCTCACCCACTTTCTAATATCATGGGACCAACACGGCTACAATAGTACTACAAAGAGCAAAATGGACTAGAAATAAAATGGAGGCTATATTAGTCTATATATTAATCACTCTTTACACACCAGCCTATCTGTATCTTGAATAATCATTTGCTTTTTATATTCCTGACTTAAACAATTATTAACCTAAATCTTGCCACACTGATTTCAATGATAGATTCTAAAAGGCAGCAAGCAGCATAGAAATGTCAACACTTTGTATGAGTTTTTCTTTAGATGACTTATATTGCGGATGTTTAGTCCTACTGTAGATCGGGAATAATGCTTGTGATATGGGAATATACAGCAGTCACAATAATCACTTCTGCTATCATCAGATGCTTAATTTCATTTTGAAGGTAATCATCTGTAAAAGGCACCTAGGCCTTGGTGAAAACAGCAGTGATGTAGTGCTGTTATACTGGGTAACAAATGTGAAAAGTTTTGCAAGAGAAAGTATAGTGATGTGTTAATTTTCTTTGTAGTGTGTGACTCTTATGCCAAATAAAGGGGGAAATACCTCCATGTACAAATAAGAGCAAAAAGTCAATCTGGACACACTCTCTTGGGAAATTAAGACTTTATCACCATGACAAGAAACCTAGGCTTAATTTACATGCAAGAGTTTTGCCCGTTTAACTAAGATTATGTCTACACAGCAGCACAGCTACAATGCTGCAACTGTGCTACTGTAGCAACATAACATAGCCTTAGTCAACATAGGTGGTGTCTATGTCTACACTATGCACTTTACAACGGCATGGCTGTGTTGCCTCTTATATTCAGCTCATATTCAAGAGATAAGCTCGAAAGCGTGTCTGGACCAACTTCTGTTAGTCAGACACAAGATTTTGATCTTGTGTTCACCTCTTCTTCAGCCAACAAAAGATATTACCTTACCCACTTTTGTCTCTCTAATATCTTGGGTTCAAGAGGGCTACAACACTGCATACAACAATTGAAAACTTTTGACATTTTTGAATTAAAATTCTAGCTTCCATTTCAAAATTATTTACTTTAAATTGGCTAAAATTTTAAAACAAAAACAGTCAAAATGCAACATTTTGAAATGATCAAAACAAAACATTTTGACTGACCAGAATGCACATTATTTCTTCGGTATATCATTTAAATGAAAAATTGAGATTGACTTTTTGTCATGATTTGGGATAGAAAAATTTTCCCAAATCTCAAATATTTTCCCAGCACAGTAAACAATTTCCCACCCCACTCAACTTCTTAGCCTTTTACAAAAATAAATATTTAACAGCAATGACTAGATATGGCATTCATTTGAAGATTGAAACAATCAGGCTGATAAAGAGGTGTGAGCCAGGAGGAGACATATGCTGGATACTAAGTTAGAGTTCACCAACTAATACAAAACCAGTCTCTCTTTTAGTATGAAGCAAAGACAACTAGATGAAGTCAGATTTGCAGATACTGTACCCCTTCTGCAGTAAGGGGATTGCAAAATGCATATAATTTTCAGTGTTATAATCATGCAGTTATATGGATGCATGGAATATTAATCCAGGCTATTATTCATAGGAGCAGAGCATTATAGTTAAGGCCAGCCTCAAGAGGGAGACATGCTCATACCCACTGAGCTGGGTTTTTGTTTTTTTTTAATTATAAATAAATAAGACTGTTCTTAATTTTGGCAGATTCCAAGGTACATCTGACAGTTGGGAAGTTGAATGTTTGAATGAATTCAAAAGATCTTAAGAATATACTGTTTTGACACAGTTAACAGCAAACAAATGTTTGCAAATAAATATAATTTTATTCTTTTAAAAAGATCAAGTGGGCATGCAAATTTGACATTTGAAAGCAGCTTAGAATCATAGAATATCAGGATTGGAAGGGACCTCAGGAGGTCATCTAGTCCAACCCTCTGCTCAAAGCAGGACCAATCCCCAACTAAATCATCCTAGCCAGGGCTTTGTCAAGCCTGACCTTAAAAACCTCAAAGGAAGGAGATGCCACCACCTCCCTAGGTAATGCATTCCAGTGCTTCACCACCCTCCTAGTGAAAAAGTTTTTCCGAATAGCCAACCTAAACCTCCCTCACTGCAACTTGAGACCATTACTCCTTGTTCTGTCATCTGCTACCACTGAGAACAGTCTAGAGCCATCCTCTTTGGAACCCCCTTTCAGGCAGTTGAAAGCAGCTATCAAATCCCCCCTCATTCTTCTCTTCTGCAGACTAAACAATCCCAGTTCCCTCAGCTTCTCCTCATAAGTCATGTGTTCCAGTCCCCTAATAATTTTTGTTGCCCTCCGCTGGACGCTTTCTAATTTTTCCACATCCTTCTTGTAGTGTGGGGCCCAAAACTGGACACAGTTTTCCAGATGAGGCCTCACCAGTGTTGAATAGAGGGGAATGATCGCTTCCACATTCATAAATCAGATCCACACTATACAGACTTACTTCATACTAAAATAGTGTTGGCAAAGATGGAAAATACAAAATTTCTTTTGCTAACCTAATTTATTCCTACTAGAGGCCTTTGCCATGGCATATGTACAGAAGATACAGGCAGAAACAGAAGGGGACAAACCCTCCAGCTGGTGTAAATTGGTATAGCTCCATTGAAGCCAACGGAACTATGCCAGTTTACACTGAGGATCTGACTCACCCATAAAATCACAGAAATAGTTTTAACTGTTGACATAGATCAGTAACCGATAGGAATGTAAAACACACAGAAGGAAAATCCATTCTGAAACTTAACAGCCTAATATTCAACTTGGCACTTCCCTTTCCTGGTACTTTTAATTGGAAATGCACTAAAAATATCTAAGTGATCTACAACTGCCCAAGTGTGAACCCACTCTAATCAGTGAAATAATTTTGAAGTGCTTCAGTTGCACATTTTAATATAAATTGAGTCTCAAAAGCAATGGAAATTTCTACAGAAGCATATCGCAACTGCTTTCTGACACAGTAGATCTGCCCCAGGATTCCATACCATACTTGGCAGAAAAAGCTACTTGGTAATACGGGCTAAGAAGGCTGCTCTTTATCTGGCCTCATCTCCAGTTTTGAGCAACATGTCAAAACATTCAAAGCCTGAACCTTTTAAAGTATCGAGTGCGTTCAAGGTACTCAGTTCTTCCAACTAACTCCCATTGACCTTCTGTTATTCAGGGTGCTCGAGATCCAGTACGAGGTCAATGGTAAGTTGAAGGAGACAAGTTCAATTTTCAGAAAACCGCAGAATCCTTTTCAAGAATAATGCTTTATTTATAAAATGCCATCCCCCTGAGAAAGGGAAAAGCCAAAATACAAAGCTAGGAATATGTACAGTTATTTATCATGTCTGTGCTCCCTTGTTATAGACATAAAATTAAAAAATGTGATTATAAGAATCTTAAAGTTTGAACTTTTTTTATATTACCAAGATCATGAAACAAATCTTTTTGTCATGCAGGTGGCATGTAAGACATTTCTTTAACCCCATCACTCTTGAAAACAGAGCACAAGCTTCTCTTCCCTAGAACACACAAGCCATAACTGAAGATTTTGAATTCCATTTTTAGCATTCATTCATCTCTAGAATAAATACAACTTACGAACTGAATACTGTAAATCATTCTGAAAATGCTCCCAAAACAGCTGCCAATATTCTTTGGCCATAGCTGCCCAGCAAATTCATAGAAATGCACAAAATTGTGTGTTAAGAAATGATATTGTACAAAGATTCTGAAGATAAAATGGGAAGACAGGCACACCAATATTAGTGTCCTGGAAGAGGCAAAGACCACCAGTATCGAGGCAATGATCATCCATCAGCAATTCCGCTGGACTGGTCACGTTGTCCAAATGCCAGACCACTGTCTCCCAAAACAGGTCCTGTTCTCTCAGCTGAAAGAAGGGTACTGTCACGTGGGTGGACAACGGAAGCATTATAAGGATTTACTGAAGGACAACCTAAAAAAGTGTAATATTGACATTGACACTTGGGAGACACTTGCCAAGGATTGCTTAAAATGGAGTGAAGTCCTACGTGATGGTCCCCTGCATTTTCAACTTGCTCGCAGACAAGCTGAAGAGGATAAGAGGCACAGAAGGAAGGAGAGACTGGCTTCCAGTCATGGTCAACAGACTTCTGCTGAGTCTGAAAACATCTGCCCTCATTGCACTAGAACTTGTGGTTCAAGGATTGGCCTTATTAGCCACCTGAGGACCCATAAGTCCCATGGAAGATGATCATACTCGGTAACGAGTGATTGCCCATCAAAATCAGTAATATTTCCTCATCAATAGCTGTTTCCATGTAATGTTTGAATGCCCTACACACAACTCCAGTGGACATTCTACATGCCCAAGTGCTGTATCAAACATTGCTGGTTGTTCCTGTCATTGCTGGTTAGCATGCAAAATGCACAAGGCTAGTTGTGTGTTTCTAAAGCACACCTGGCCAAATTCTGCCCTGTTACCCCCAGGTAAATCCAGAATAATTCCACTGCAATAAATGGTATTCTGGATTTCCAATGTGTAACTGAAACTGACGGCAGAATATGTGCCAACAAATAGAGTGGGGGGTATAAAACCAAATCAGTGCCTCCTTCATTAAGAGGATAACCTTACTGTACTATTTGTCATAACAATTATCTATCCTAAAGGAAACTGGCAATTGCATTTTTGCAGTCCTTGCTTCCATAGGCATCAAATCATTTGGGAGATTCACAGGCCATGATACTGGATTCCAAATAGAGAAACATCTTGTCACTTCCATTGCTAAAACTCTCTCTTCCCTCTTCAACACACTTACTAAGAAAAGGAAATGAGTAACAGCAATTTTCTTCCATTATTGCACACAACTGTGAAATTCTAAGATGAGACCTACACGATGCAGGGTCTGAAAAATCCCATATTTGTCACAGATTTTTTTTGAATGTATATTTTGTTCTTAATTCATATCATATAATTTAATCTGAATTATGAGTATGCTTAAAGAAAAGACTCCTTTAAAACTATGAAGGTAGATCAAAACAAACCTATAAATAACTCTCTTTAAAAAACAACAAAAAAAAACATCCAACGCTGGACTCCTTAAAATTGGGATAAATTGTTTAAACTGAATTTAGATACTTTCAGATTAAAGATTATACTACTAATAAAATTGTATTACGTAGCGCCAATGTGTTAAGCACTTTGCAGATAAGTAATCAAACACGATTCCTGTCATAAAAAATTTGCAATGTACAGATAAAGGATTGGGGAAGGGATGCAATATAAAGCAAAAACGAATGAACAGTGAATTTTAGCGTGTATCTATAGGTTGTTTTTTATTATTTATTTGCGGGGTGGGGCTTAATTGTTCTGGAGTTTCTACTTTTTTTAAAAAAGTACACTTTTGTCAGGGAGGGCTAGGTTTTATAGGCCTTTTAAAATAAGCATAATTAAGGGAGGACTTGAAAGAGAGTTGGGAAGCATAGCAGACCAAGTCAGGGGAGGGCCCATGTCTATTGGATAGCTTGAACAAAGGAAATAAGATGAGATTGGAAGGATACAAGGGCTTTTTAAATATGGCTTTGGCAGAGCAAAGTATTATGGGTGGAATGGCATGTTAATTCTTGGCTCCTAATGTCAGTGAGCTAAAAACTCTCCCAAAGAATCTGTTTTAGGCTGAAATTTCTGAACCAGAAATGAATTAAAAAATCTTTAAAGAAAATTCATTCAGACTTCTGCAGTAAGTAGAACATGAAAAATAGGGATTTTTAGCCATTAAAAATCTTGCTCAGATGTGTGATTTTATGTTGTAACCTGGAGTAGGTTTTAGTTTTTTAAATTTGGTGTGTACATAATCATAACAACATAGGAATTAGCAGACTGGATCAGATCCAAGGTCCAAATAGTCCAGTATCCACTCTCCTATAGTGGCCAGTATCCAGTGCTTCAGAGAAAGGTGTGAGAACCTTACAGCAGGCAGCTGTGGAATAATCTTCCCCTTCCACTAGGTCTCATTCTGATGTTTGTACCTAGCAAGTAAGTCATCATGCAGTTTGCACAGTAACCACATACCCATTGTCTATATTTCTGAACATCAACTCGCCACTCATTACAGCTTGTCTGTCTCTGTATTGAAATTCAATCCTCTGGAGCCACTGTGTGTGAGGAATTATCAGTCTTCACTATCTCTGTCAGAAGGAAAGTCCTGTCTAAGACGGTGTCTCTCTCCATTCCACACAGGCGCCCTTTCCAGCATGAGACTGGCTTTTTCAACTGGAGGATCTGAGAAGTCAATTTGTAGGTGGGCTTGCTCTAAACTATCTTTATAGGCTATACCTATGATTAATTGAGTGTTCTGTGTCTACCACTTCTGCATTTTGGAGGATTTTATGACAATTGTATCAGGAAATTACTATGTCATGGAAAGCTGTATATGCATGTGGATCCACCATGAGTTAGCAGGGATGTGTCATGGCTCTGCCAGGCCCTAGACAATGGTGAATGATCAGCACTTAAAGTAAAACACCGTGGGATAATAGTTTTGCTCCACCTGGAAAAAGAGACTTCCCTCCTGTTGTCTATAGGGAGGGGAGTTTGGTAGTTTCCCATTTCTCCTAAAGGGCTGAACAAAAGCAGCAAGAACCTACAAAAGGACTCACGGGAAGAGGGGGAAGAGACTGGGACAGCTGTTTTTTGAACCAGATTAAGATGAGGGATGTGCTGTAGGGGCAGAGTAGGCATGAAGATAGAGGACCCTGTCTGCTTGCCAAAACACAGGTGACCCCTGCCCTCCTAAGGACTCCTCAGTGAAGAGTGAGCTAGTGATGGACATTGCATTTATTGGTTTTATTGTTTTTGTGATCTAAATTCTCCTGTCCTCTACATAATTAAATATAAATAGCACAAAGTTTTTTTTAAAAGGCTGAACAAAGTGTGTGTGTGTCTCCTGAGTGAGTTAAACTAAATCAAAAGCTTCTCACCTTTGGGGTGGAGTTCTGGGAAAGTGGTTTATCTGAGTACCGGGGCTCCCAAAGGGTCAGCACTGTGCCCATCTGGGGGTGGGGAGGGAGGAGGCAACTGGACAGTGGGTTCCAATACTCTGGGAGAGGAGTTGCTAGATCTAGCGACCCCAAGCTTGGGGCAGTGGCTGGACTCCATTCAGGCTCCAGAAGCATGAAACACTCCAGGGAATCCAGAGCACAGAAGCTTGGATTCTCCTCACAGCAGTCCTAGTGGGTGGCCCAGAAGGGCATTCACTAGGATCTGTGATGGTGTATAAACAGTTCAGTCCAATTCTGTGTCTTCAGTAACTTTGAACTCAAGATGCTGTACATGGGCACTGAGGGCTGTGACCTGCTTGCACCAGATGCATACGTACACCACTTAGCTGCAAAGCACCTAGTTGTACATTCTGTACACGATTCTGTACAACTCCAATCTCTAATTAACCTGCTGCTAGTCTTCCACCTTCATAATAAGACTGGGTTTTAACTCTGAGTAGACAGTTAACATTTTAAATTTTTGGTCTATTAATTTTTCAGGAAAAAACATTACTACTACTATAGAGGTTTTAGTTTGTCAGTCTAGCAACCTATTAACAATTACATTAAGAGCCTATGCCTTCTCAGTGCCTAGCTCCACTCAGTTCAAATTCTCCTGTGCTGTCCCTATCTGTTACCTTCTCACTCAGTTTGGGGCCTTGTCACTTTCTCAGTGAGACAGGCAGGCTGTGCAGTCTTACAACAAGATGGTTGACAGGGAAGCTATCACAGTGAAATTAGTATTCCCTGCTGCTTGGAGGATCAATGCTTCACTGAATATCAACAACATTCCTTCACTGGAAGAACAGGGATCAAGCTTTGACATATGCTCTAGCTAATGTGAGTCTAAAAGAGAGGTTCACAATAAAAAATGATCAACTTTGAAAATAAGGAGAATGAAACTCTATTACTACCCCATGGAACTAACCAAGGAAGCTAAATAATTACCTGAACTTAAAGCGGCTTACAAATAAGAGTTCAGTCCTGCCAGATTCAGTAAGAAAATCATCAGACTTCCAAGTCTCAATACTGGAAAGATGATCACGCAGTTTAGTGGGAGCAGCTGCAGTCTGTTGGATCAACATATGCGTTTCGGTACCAGATATGGAAATATGACAATCCATTGATACTGCTCAGAGAAAAAATGTAAAAAAATATAAAAGATTCTGGGACCGATCCATGTGATCTTAAAGACAGTGGCCCCATCTCTCCGCAGTGCTAAGCCTCTATACCAATCTGGAAACAAAACAGGGTTTTTAAATCAGGGAGGAAACAGTTCCTGGGGAATAACCTCTGCATAAAGGGGCTTCCGTACAATGTAGGAGCTGCTGGAGCAGCTCTAAAGCAGGACCACTCCAACTACAGGAAGCATGTCAGGGATAGGGAAAGGAAAGGAGAGGAGAGGGGTGGGAGTACACTGTATTTTGAGTATTCTCTGCATTCTAGGGCCTATATATAAGATAGAGAAGCCCTCAGGTTGCTTTAATTGATATTGAAGTTCCAGAATGTGAGGACCACAGAGATGATTTAAAGAACAAAACCACCTTTGCAGCCTCCCTGTTCCTGTTAAGCACCAGTGTGGAATAGCTGAGGATTAGGGCCAGTCTGAACACTGGAAACTTTAGGATCCCAGGTAATAAGATGGTACCAGATAGCAGGGTAAATAAATAAGTCTACCTACGTAAGTACCATAACCGAAATAATACATACAATAAAATTAATGGCCAGTGGTGAGACAGATATAACCGTAGACTGGACTGTGTCTATATGTATACCAATGTAGATCCATACAAGATTAGCCCTGGTGTTTCAAACCAAATAAAAATTAGCATGGACTTTAAGTCATTGCACAGGACAGGTTACAGAAGTTAGTAAATCAGACTTTATTCTGGTTACTAGTGCAATCTTCAGACAAGATGGCCACCTACACCTTAGCAAAAGAAATGAATGTTAAAAATAGCAAAGACTGAAGAATCCAAACATTCCATGGGCAGCCAAATGTAAAAGGAATCTGAAAAGGTCAATGAACAAAACCTTTGACTGTAACCTTTATTGACCTCTTGAGGAGAATAGCTCTGAACAACTTCTTCAATATATTGTTTATAAGATTCTTGAAAGAAAACCAGACAACCTTTTAAAAACACAAAAATAAAGCAGCAGTAGGTAAGAGCATGGGGTGTGGAACTGCAAATGAATGCTACTATTTTTTTTGCCAACAAAAATCTTAAGACATTCAGTAGCGTCTAAAGATTTCATTACTAAGACAAGATTATCTGTCAGGATCAAAATGCCACCTGTTCCGAAACAAGGCATGAGAGACACCTATCTACTGGTTGAAGATCATACTAGATTAGGTTCCATGAAATTATTCCATCTCAAAGCATTCCTATAAGTGTTCCTTTAAAACTTCCGTGACAAACTTTGATATTTCCATTGATCTATGACTTGCCATTTTGAAAGAGGCTTTAAAAAAAAAAAAAAGGAGAGTGGAAGGCAGAAAACATATTGACCGAGTTCAATCTGTCATAATGTTAATAATGTTCACCAACAAAAGCAAAGAGTGCAATTCAGTATCGCACTAAGGCACTGCAACTTTCTGAAAAAAAATTCTTTTGCCATGGAAGAACATTTTCCCTAAATGAAAGGTGGTCTCCTTCTGATTCATGTCTAAAATGTGAACACCAAAACAGGTCCAGGATGTACTGAATAGAGAACGTACACTTGTGTTTAAATATTGTATATCACATCACAAATTACACTTTTGCATCCATAATTACAGGTCAGAATGGGTACTGTAAAGGAAAAGTTTAAAGTGTGGCATCTATGAAAACACATGCCACCAATCACTGTTATCTATAATGTTGTTCATGGTCCTGGGATATAGTGGAAGGCAACAGAATAACAGAACCACAGTAAATGTTTTATATCAAAAGATTTTAAAATAATCACTAACAGATTTTGCTATAATAGGGCTTCACATACCAGTACAATTAAGAAAAGGAGTACTTGTGGCACCTTAGAGACTACCAAATTTATTTGAGCATAAGCTTTCGTGAGCTACAGCTCACTTCATCGCACGAAAGCTTATGCTCAAATAAATCTGTTCGTCTCTAAGGTGCCACAAGTACTCCTTTTCTTTTTGCGGATACAGACTAACACGGCTGCTACTCTGAAACCTGTCAGTACAATTAAGATGTTTTGGAGTGTTGGGGACACTGGGGCATGGCCACTAGGTAACTCGAGGGGTTGGAAGACCACGAGTATCGATGAAGCCCCCTCGCACTAGGCCCAAGTGTCCTTGGGCCCCCCCCGCCTGGAGGCACTCGCAGCAGCTCTGCGTACTAGGCCCAAGTGTCCTTGGCCCCCCCGCCTGGAGGCACTCACAGCAGTTATGCTGAGGATCTGCAACAATATGTTGCAGAGTCAGACTGCCTGAAACTAAACAAGGCCAAACAGGGCAGATATGGAAGAAAAATGCTGAATAAAGCAGCTTTATGTATAGTTTAACAAATGATACAAAAAACAATGGAACTAGCTGGTAACTGGATTGGCTGGCTATATGGATACTTAGGGCAGCTTGCTATTGGATAAGTATGCTGAAGAAAGGATGTATAAAAGCCTGTGTAACTTCCTGCTCTGTGTACAGGATTTGAGATTCTCTTCTCCCTGTACCTTTTTGAAGCTTCAAATAAACTTTTCTGCTTCTCCACCCCGTTGTGATTATTGGGTGAAGCACACCAGGTAGCGAACCAAACCCTGATGTTGTTTTGCCTCTCGGCACTGGGTGCCAGCAACAGGAGGAATGAAGAGAAAAATCTTTGCCTTAATGAGCTCCTGAAAATGAACAAGTCAAACTTATCTGCAGATGACAAAGCAATCATTTTAACTGTAAACCACACAGTTTCAAAACGGAGTATATTAGTTGATTTCCACTAATGTTACACTGATGTATATTCATTTTCAAATATCTATTTAAAAGAAGTGCAGACACTTAGAGTTTTCAACAGTAAATGTTTGCAGATTTTGCCTTTCGTAAACTTAACAAGCTAAATTTTGAGCAGTGTAGTCCATAGCCGAAGTTGATAGGATTTGTGGGCTCTCTGCAGCTACTAAGCACTTTGTCTGACTCTGTGTACTAGCTCAGCTGCACTTTTAATGCTTTGACAATAGTTTTTACTATTACAATACAAATACCTAATGCAATTTTTTCTTTTTTAGTCCTCTCCATCATGATTGCGTTGCACCAGCACTCAAAACTCTTCTCCTTGTGTTAGCTCTGAACCCCAGATATTTTTCTGCCCAGGCAGAAAACAGTCTCCCTTGTTTATTATTCAAGGGCCGGATTCTGGTCCCACTGTAATCCCTGGGAGTTTTGCCACTGACTTTTGTGGCTACAGGATTTGGTCCTAACAGAATAAATCTGGGCCTTGTCATCCATGTATGCCAACTACTAGTCTGTGGCAATAAGCGTGAGTGGTAGTGAGAAAGGTGGAGACGCTCCTACTTCTGTATTTGGCACTGGTGCAATTGTGGCTGGAATACTGTGTCCAGTTCTAACGTCCACAATTCAAGAAGGATGTTGATAAATTGGAAGGGGTTCATAGAAGAGCCACAAGAATAATTAAAGGGTTAGAAACCAGGTCTTATTGGACTCCTTGAGTGTCACAATCTATTTAGCTTAAAGAGAAGGTTAAGAAGTGACTTGATTACAGTCTATAACTATCTTTATGGGGAACTGTAGTGAGCTGGATTGGCCTCCCATGGACCTGGAGAGTGAGGAGTCCCTCACTGAGCTCTGGTGGGTGAAGCCAGGCTGGATTTACCCCTCCCACTGGAAGTCATGGGAAGGACAGGCAGTATAGAAGGTGGGTCTGGGAGCTCAGTTGGGCTGCAGCTGCTGGAGGAGCCAGATGCCTCCTGCTTGCTCCTGGGCTGGGAGACTGCTGTGGAGCTGAGAACTGGCTGGAGCCATACGCCGACCTGTCTTTGGAGAAGTTATCAGGACTACCGCAGACCTTCTACCTGGACAATCTGGACAACCCTCTACAAACCCAGGTATAACCTGAAGGGGAGTTAGGAAGTGGCCCAGGGACAGCTGTCCCTAGTCCAGCTGCGTTGTTGCCGTAAATCCAGTCAGCGTGTTGTGGTCAGGATCCCTGCTCACACAGTAGCAGACCCCTCTGCCACTGTTTGGGCCCTGGGCTGAGACACAGTGGAGTGGGTGGGCCTATGTCCCCCCCGCCACCCCAATCCTGGGGTGGTGGTCTCCGCCTCTCTAGGCTGAGCAGCCAGTGCTTGTCAGCCATCCGCTGGAGCTAGGATGCCCGAACCCCTTGCTGCTCGACCCTGAACATAGACTCTTAGTGCCCCGTCCTGACTAAGGGCCTGGGCTCCCTGACTGTGTTTGTTGCTCAGCCCCTGACCACAGGCCCGTGCTATAGACCCAGCTGTAGACTACTGTCGCCCCATTAATTCCCCACAGTAGGCGATGAACAGAGCCGGAGTGGCCTCCTACGGACCTGGAGGGTGAGGAATCCCCGCTGATAAACCACTACAGGAACAAATATTTAATAATGGGTTTCTCTTCAATCTAGCAGAGAAAGGTATAACATGATCCGATGGGTGGAGGTTGAAGCTAGACAAATTCATATTGGAAATAAGGTGTAAATTTTTAGCAGTGAGAGTAACTAACCATTGGAACAATTTACCAAGGGTTGTGGTGGAATCTCAGTCACTGACAATTTTTTAAATGAAGATTGAATGTTTTTTCTTAAAGACATATACTGTAGGAATTCTTTTGGGGCAAGTTCTATAGTTTGTGTTATACAGAGGGCCACATAAGACTCTCACAATGGTCCTGTTAGGCCTTCAAATCATCCATCCATCCTCCTTTCTAAATCAGGCATAGCAAAGATTACCCTGCTACCTACCATTCTGCCCATGTTTACCTACACAGATAGAATGCTCCATACCACTTCTGCTGGGCTGCTGCAGCTTAACAACACCCTAATGCCCCAAAGGACCGGGAGGTGGGGAGAGGATGACACAATGTAGTTGCCAATTCCTGAAGTATATGGACTCTTGCTTGAGTATAGGCTTCTCAGTTTGCTGATCTGCAACCAATTCTGTGCGCTCATTGTGGAGGAATTAAACCATTACTTAGGGCACTGCCATCCATGAACATTCTTCCCTAAAAAGAATTTTTGCTCCATTTTGTGTGAGATTAGAAATTATAGGCAACATATTTAAATTGTGTTGGCTCTCACTGCATCTTCAGGATTGCAAAGAAGAGTTTGGAGTCCTGAAGAAACAGCTGAAAACAAGTAGGCAGAGGCAATATTCCAATGCATTTCCCTATATTTACTATAGCAAATATCCTGAATACTGCAAATATTGGAGTAAAGTTATTTAGGTGTCAAAGATAATTGACAAATTTAAGGGTGACCACTGTATGGAGCAGTGGGCAAAAGAGGACCAGGTGGCTGAGCAGTATGACAAGGAGAGCAGGAGGAACAAGGTGGCAGAAAAGTATATGCGGGGGGAGTGGAGGACTAGTCAGCAAAGAGCCAAGGGCAGGAGGCAAGGGAAAAAGAATAAATGGGAAGGAGATGAAATTAAGAGCCTGATTAAGTTTTTTCAAAGGGACAAAACACTTGATGCATCTAATAGTGACCCATTTACCAAGAGTTAATATTTTTCCATTTACAAAATTGCTGGAATTGCACAGAGATGTCATGCAGTAGCAAATGAAGAGGTGGGTGGTCTGCACAATGGTGAACAGAAGGATGACTTGAGGCCGATGAGAAAATCTCTCTATTAAGACATGGTCCACACTATGAAAAAGTTTGGGAACGCCTGCACAAAAGGCTATAGTTATAACTAGCAAGATGACTCTTAGCAGTTGCTGTATCTACTGGTGGCAAGAGAATAAGAGGGATGGGGAAGACATGGATTAAATGGAGAAAAAGTAACACACAATTTTTACCATCTGTCTGCAAATACAGAATAGCATTTTTTTTTAAAAAGGGCCATAAATTCACTGACTCGTTCCAACATTACACCCCAATTGCAGTAGAATTACAGATTTCAACAATAACTGGAAAAATGTTTGTTATTAATCTCTAGTTCTTTCTGCCATATCCTCAAATCTCCTGATAACTTTTTAGTAACTATGGAACCCCCCTTATTGCCTCTAGGGGTTAGCACAGCATATCTCAACACCAGTACAGAAATCCTTTTAAATGAGGTTAGTTACTGCTTGTGAAAGCACGTGATAATGAAACTACAATCAAGAAATCAATATAAATGTTGAAAAGTATCTGACTATCCTACGATAAATACCTTCTCTTTGCTAAATACATACTTAGAGATTAGGTAGCAATTTTACCAGTGACATAAGTACAGTGGTACTTATAAGAACAAATTCTGCCCTATATATGCATGCAAAAACACTCACTAGACCAAATTCTTATCATGTAGAACACAATGGCAAAATACCCATGGACTCCAATGGGCCCAAAATCTGGCGCACTGACTGCAATGGAAGCTGCATACATGTAACCACAGAAAACAATTTGCTCAACTAAATTTAGTAACAGTCTTAATGCACATTTTTACTTTTATTACACCAATAAAATGTAAAAGTCTTCTCATCAAAGCATCTTTTCAGACACAGAGCAGCATGATGTCACCATTCATTCCTAGTCATGGTTTATTCCTCCATTATACCCAGCCAGGTCATGTTCCTGTGTACGTCTCATTATCTAGTCAGTGGTCAGCCTCTAGATCTGACAGTCTTGGTTGTTTTCACACAATCTCTTTTAACATCCTATCATCTGTTTGTCTTCTATAGCGTCCCCACTATTGTAATGTTTTTGAATGCAGTTAATCCCTTATGCTGACTTCATATCCTACTCTCCTTCCAACTTTATTTGTCTTAAAATCATTCCGCTTTACACCTGACATCTTCTGAATAACTCTCATCTCTACTGCCTCCGGCCTTCTGATGTCTGTTTTCATTTAATGCAACTGCTTCTACACCACAGAGTAATACTGTTAGTACACTGGATTGATAAATTTTCACTTTGATACCATACGTACTATTTTTATCAGCACATCTCCTTTTAACCACATCGTTGCTGGAACTATCGGCACTTATCAAGCTTCCTAGGTACACAAGATTTTACTTGTTCTGCGACTTCACTGTTGCATTTCAATACTTTAATCTATTGTCCCTTTTCCAAGACAAAATAAATGCCAAGATGATGAAGTGGTTGTTAAGTCCAAGCTGACTACACCAATTTACAGAGGTAGCGAAGAGTATCATTAATTCAAACATGTTTGCCATTTATACAATGTCATCTGTGTAAGCTAAGGAGCTTCACTCCAGATCACCCTCCATCACACCCTCCACCTTACATCACACCCTCCAACTCATAGGCGCAGACTTTCCATTGTGCCAGGGGGTGTTCGACCGCCTGCCCCCCCTCCCAGCCCCATCTCTTCCCGCCCTGTTCCGCCCCCACCCCCGAGCGCGCCACATCCTTGCTCCTCTCCCCTCTCCCCATTATCCTTTTGTACGCCACAAAAGAGCTGATTGCGGCAGGCAGGTGGCGGGGGGGTGATGGGGCTGCTGGTAGGGGGGCTGCCAATGGGTGCTCCAGCCCCCACCATTTTTCTCCAACTTGTTTGCCATTCTTAAGGTCCAATTTAAGAACATCATGATGCCCCTTTGTCTTACACCAAACTTTAACCAATTGCTTAATTTTTCACCAATTCTTACAGCATGTAAGAATGCAGGTATTAAGGACTAAATTCTGCTCTAACTCCTAGGAGTGATGTAAAGGCAAATGGCATGGTGGGTCTGATGATACATTCAGCACTAGAATCTTCTCGTCAGCTCAGGACAGGATCACTCAGGGTGGCCAGGGGGAAAAATATGTTCTTGAGTGTCCTTGCTGCTGCTCCAAAAAGGAGTAGAACACATAAGCAGCTAGTACTGCATACTGCAGCATGCATCCAGGAACCTGGGGCCTGACTTCCCCAAGCTAGCAGATCACATCCCCTTGAGGTTGTAACATACTAGTAAAAGCAGTAGCTTGTTCCCCGAGTATAATGTTCTTGTAATCTTGTCCTGAAGCTGCATAGGGGTGAGAAGGAAGTGGCTATATCTACCTTCTGCCCCTACTACAACATATACACAGAAAGGGGCAAGATTTTATATTAAACCTGTGAAGTTCTTGTGGAAGTCTCAGTCTGGTACAGAGCCAGGTTACAAGACAGAAAGCCTGCCTCTATACTAGTAAATATAGGACCACAATTCATTGCCAGCACTAGCAACAGTGAAAACTATACTGTGGACAGAGTTCAGGAGTTTTAACTCCTGTATCACATAACCATGCTCTGAACAAACCACATGGTGGTAAAAATGCCTGAACCCTGTTTTATCCTATGAAAATCAGTGGCAAATTACATGAACCATTTTTGGTAGGGCCGAGAAGGCCCAAGAGGCTAGCATGTCCTTGTTGCCCCATATAGTGGGCCCATTTTCACTCTATCAAAGTAATAAATATTAAAGCTAGATATTCACCAAAACAAATAATTCTAGTCTCTAACTTTCCAACCTCACAAATGGAGAGCCTTTCACTTTAGATGCGTCAATCCTTACTGGCTATAGATGTTACTTCCTGAACAAACGGTGCATAAAATAACATGAAGTTTAATATTAAGTGAAAAGCCACAAATTAACCAACATCTATGATTACTGTAGCCTGCCTCTAGATTATGCGACTCTTTCATTTCATGTGTCAGGGAGAGCCCTTTTTGACATTAACTATGGCCATCATTCAGAAATACCAGCAGCTTTAAATTTTACAAACCTTTAAAATGAAAGAGGCCTACCTTAACATCGAAGTTGCAGTCAAGTCTTCTGATTAACACAATGAAAGCACGAGAGAAGTTGTCTTCTAGTGGTGGAGGTGCTATGGGCTCACATGCATTCTCTGGTTTTGAATTTATTAGGAAGCCCTGAAACAAAGTGACAGCATACTATCAGTTCTAGCTCTATGTGACACAACACAAGTGCTAGGGGAAAAATCATACTTTCAAAAGAAAGCCAAGCAAATTCCTGGAGCTCAATCTTGTAAAATTCACAGTGATACATTGTATATTATATTTTATTTATTTACATAGGATCTTTAATATCAAAGTGCTGCTTGGGGTTACAGAGAAAACACAAAGTCAAACTGAATATATCCATTAGTTGCCCTTAATTTTCCTGTTGGCTTACACTAGTTACTAATGTCTCTTCAGAATTTTCAGTATTTCTAGTGTATCTATAGTTCAGTATGGGAAACACTGCACATAGCACAATAACATTATCAAGATGAATTTTTTAAGGCTGCTCACTGTAATTAACAGAACCACAGGCACACTAAGCCAACAAGCACTACCAAAGAGGGAAGGCGAGGAACATCTCTACACTTGTGAAAGTACTTACTAGATTTGCATTTACACGTGCAAGGTTTTTACAAGGTTTGCAGTGATGCATGCACACTTAACTTCTGACAAGGGCCATAACATCCCCCACAAGAGGGAAAAATCATAAAAGGACCAGGAAATTCCATGAATGTTGACGCCTGGGGCATTTTTTCGATTGTCCCACCATAAGGTTGGGTTTGCACACCACCATGGGACATAGATTGGGTGTGACCCTCTTAATCTGCAGATGCTCTAAGATCCACTGAAAAATCCTGAAGTTTTTAGGACCTTGGCAAGGGCAGAGACATGTTTATAGTGCTTGAATGTCCTGGCACTACTCCCTAATCCCTCTTTGAGCTGCCGTGGTTCCATGTTGGCTGCTACCCAGAGACTATTACTTCATGAGAAGGTTTCACAATGCTGACAGGGAAGCAACATAAGATAATGGTGAAAGAAATGCTATGCATACCTCACACTGCAAGTCAGTCAAAGGTGGAAGATGTTCTGGAGAGCAACCTTAACCCTATCTCTGGCACTTTACTCTTAACATGGAGAGTTGATCCCATGGAGTATCTGAAGAAGGTCTTCCCAAGTATCAGTGGAAGTGGGAATATACCTCAGAACGCTTCAGCTCATTTGTGTGACCCATACACCATTTTCATCCACTTTAGGTCCCCTGAACTTATCAAGCAGAGAAAACAACTGGGCCCTAACAGATTTTTTTTCAATATACAATACAATATTTTGGCATTCCTGAACTTCTGGTATTTGAAAGGGTGGTGGAAAAAGTCAGTGGCACTGATGCCATCTGAGCTGTATCTAATTGGAGCTGTATCTTAATTTGATTTCCTTAAAGGGAAAGTGTCAGGTTCAGAATCATAATCAACATTTTTCAAATGTGTTAAATAATCCAGAATTATTGTTGCGTGTTGAATTTGAAACGCTTCAGGATTGATTTTCAGAAGTGCTTAGTATTTATTGCTTCTCAACATCACTAGGAGTTGCAAGTACTTTGTACCTCTGAGGAAGCAGGTTGCTTATTTTGCTGCCTTAATACAGATTTAGGCACCTAATTTTAGACATGCAGGCTTGAATGTTGTCCAAAATTTTAAAAAAAACTATTGTAAGATAATTTATTGTAACAATTTTTATATCAGATGTCAAAAATCAATTTTTTAAAAATTGTCTTTTTGCAGCCTTATATCCTAAATATAAAGGTTGAATGTCTCCTAATGGTAACAAGGAAGTTTAAGCCTGAAGCTTAGCAAGACATAATGAAAGTGCCTGGAATTGTTTGAAACATGAATAATTTGAACATACTGAGTGGATTTCTTTTTTTTTTTTTTTTGTTATTCAATCCATGAATTGTCAAGACTACACCTTACTGGGCAAGCCAGTCTGACAATTTTTTTTAATTGGTTTTAATTAATAATGCTTCACCATATGATGATATGTACAAGATCATTAAAGCAGTATAAAATGTTGTTTGCCTGTTGGACAAGGCAGAAGAAGAGTAACACTAGGCAATCAATAGTAGAGCAATACCAGACAGTCAGCCATGCTAAAGCCTTTTTAGCATAGTGGAGATCTTGAATGTTAATATAAGGACATTAAAAGATTCTACTTTACTTTCATTTTGTAACTTTCCATAGCTGCAGGCCTTCTGTTTCTAAGGGGGAAAGTAAGCTGCCTTTTGCCAACAAAACAGGAGAGGTGTACATACCACAAAACTACTTTTGGCGGCAAACCTCTGCTGTTTAGCCGACAAAATAAAACTACCTCAATGAGAGGCATAAAGCTTTTTGCAACAAAGTTAAAGTGACAAAGCCTCAATGTAGACACTGCTGTTTGTTTTGTCAACGTAACTGGCTTCCACTACTATCCCACAATGCCTGCAGTGACTGCTCTGCTCACGGTTTTGACCTCTGCTGCCCTGCAGGCATGCATCCCTCCCCTTTCCAAGCTCCAGGAAGTATCTGACAGCTGAGTGTGCAGCTCCATTTGGGGAACAAAGAGCAAATCATTTACATGGAATGCTCCTATTCTGCCCTGCACCAGGAACACAGCCACAGGCAGACTGCTGTTGGGTACGGGAGGTCGGGGGGGGGGGGTGGGGGGGTGCGGGGGGGTAGAGACTGCTGTGCTGCTTTGACATTCCTCAGCACAGAGAGCTTACACAGTTGCTCAGGATGCCAATCCAGGCAGTTAAGGAAGCTGTGGGAGAACTTGGAGGGAATCTCAGAACCATAGGTAGGTAGGCAGGCAGAGTCGGCTGCTTAGGGAGAGACTGCTGTGCGGAGCACAGCCGAGCAGGAGGCCGATATGTGTGGTGTGTGTGTGTTGGGGGGGTCCCCTTCCCCCAGGATAGGTCGGTCAGCCTGCGCTCTCTCTCCTGCCCCAGACACACCATTCTCCTCTCCCTGCCCCCCCACTTCAGTTGAAAAGCAGACAGACAGACAGACAGACAGACAGACAGACAGACAGACAATCTAGTAGGACTATTAAAGGAATTGGCACCCAAAATTGCAAGCCCACTAGCAAGGATTTTTAATGAATCTGTAAACTCAGGGGTTGTACTGTGTGATTGGAGAATTGCTAACATAGTTCCTATTTTTAAGAAAGGGGAAAAACGTGATCCAGGTAACTACAGGCCTGTTAGTTTGACATCTGTAGTATGGTAGGTCTTGGAAAAAATTTTGAAGGAGAAAGTAGTTAAGGACATTGAAGTCAATGGTAAATGGGACAAAATACAACATGGTTTTACAAAACGTAGATCATGCCAAACCAACCTGATCTCCTTCTTTGAGAAAGTAACAGATTTTTTAGATAAAGGAAACGCAGTGGATCTAATTTACCTAGATTTCAGTAAGGCGTTTGATACTGTGCCACATGGGGAATTATTAGTTAAATTGGAAAAGATGGAGATCAATATGAAAATTGAAAAGTCGATAAGGAATTGGTTAAAGGGGAGACTACGACGGGTCCTACTGAAAAGTGAACTGTCAGGCTGGAGGGAGGTTACCAGTGGAGTTCCTCAAGGATCAGTTTGGGGACCAATCCTATTTAATCTTTTTTATTACTGACTTCAGCACAAAAAGTGGGAGTGTGCTAATAAAGTTTGTGGATGATACAAAGCTGGGAGGTATTGCCAATTTAGAGAAAGACCGGGATATCATACAGGAGGATCTGGATGACCTTGTAAACTGGAGTAATAGTAATAGGATGAAATTTAATAGTTAGAAGTGTAAGGTTATGCATTTAGGGATTAATAACAAGAATTTTAGTTATAAGCTGAGGACACATCAATTAGAAGTAACGGAGGAGGAGACGGACCTTTGAGTATTGGTTGATCATAGGATGACTATGAGCCACCAATGTGATATGGCTGTGATAAAAGCTAATGCGGTCTTGGGATGCATCAGGAGAGGTATTTCCAGCAGAGATAAGGAGGTTTTAGTACCGTTATACAAGACACTGGTGAGACCTCACCTGGAATACTATGTGCAGTTCTGGTCTCCCATGTTTAAGAAGGATGAATTCAAACTGGAACAGGTACAGAGAAGGGCTACTAGGATGATCTGAGGAATGGAAAACCTGTCTTATGAAAGAAGACTCAAAAAGTTTGTCTTGTTTAGCCTAACCAAAAGAAGGCTGAGGGGAGATATGATTGCTCTCTATAAATATATCAGAGGGATAAATACCGGAGAGGGAGAGGAATTATTTAAGCTCAGTACCAATGCGGACACAAGAACAAATGGATATAAACTGGCCACCAGGAAGTTTAGACTTGAAATTAGAAGAAGGTTTCTAACCATCAGAGGAGTGAAGTTTTGGAATAGCCTTCCAAGGGAAGCAGTGGGGGCAAAAGATCTATCTGGCTTTAAGATTAAACTCCATAAGTTTATGGAGGAGATGGTATGATGGGATAACATGATTGGTAATTAACTGATCTTTAAATATTCATGGTAAATATGAGTTACCCAGGAAAGAATTTTCTGTAGTATCTGGCTGGTGAATCTTGCCCATATGCTCGGGATTTAGCTGATCGCCATATTTGGGGTCGGGAAGGAATTTTCCTCCAGGGCAGATTGGAAGAGGCCCTGGAGGTTTTTCACCTTCCTCTGTAGCATGGGGCACTGGTCACTTGCTGGAGGATTCTCTGCTCCTTGAAGTCTTTAAGCCACGATTTGAGGACTTCAATAGCTACTCAGACATAGGTGAGAGGTTTTTTGCAGGAGTGGGTGGGTAAGATTCTGTGGCCTGCGTTGTGCAGGAGGTCGGATTAGATGATCATAATGGTCCCTTCTGACCTTACTATCTATGAATCTAGGATGCTCCTGGAACCATGGGATTGAGAAACCTGCATCATGTGACACTGTACCAGCCCCATAAGGCATTGCAAGCCCTTCCCAAAGCACCCTGTGGCCAGTTGTGCAGTGGGATAGCTACCACAGTGCACTGCTCTCTGTGTCCATGCAAGAGCTGTTAGGTGGATGCACTCTGACACAAGGAACTAATGTGGACATGCAAGAGTGGTTTTAATTAAAGCAGCATAACTTTTGCCAACATAACTTTGTAGAGTAGACAAGGCCTAAGAGAGTAGGAAGGGAAGAGGAGAAACAGGAAAAGAATAAAAGCATTTACTCTTTTTCTCATGTACATGCAAATTATAGAAAGCTGTGCTGTTGTGGGTCAGAAAATTGAAGTTACAATGGTCAAGTTGTATTTTTTCAGGTTATTAGGTTATTAGCATCATTCATACATGTTCCTTGGACTTCTCTCAATTTTCACAGAACTCTGTCTCTCTCCAGAAAGGGACTGTATTGTTTGTGGCTAAAATTAAAAAGTATAGTATAGTAACTCTTCAAAGTAATTGTCTAATCAACAACTACTGTTACTGATTGTTTATTTAACTTATCAAGAACTCATTTAATACAATGCAGGTTTCAAAAGTAATTCTCCAGAAATTCCATTTTAAGTCAACATTCATTAACGTGTCATTATTTTAGAGTACTACAACCCAAATATTGCAGCATTGTTTTAATGTAGGAGCTCCACTAAGCAAAACAGACTGTAAACCAAAGCAAAATTTTTTTCATTGTCCAAGGAAAATATAAAAAGCATGAAAAGTAAATTTGATTTTTAAAATTCTTTAGATTTAATCCTAATTAGAGATAAGATATTTTGTTTTGAAAAATATATGATCTTTAAAATTAGTGTCCCTTTAAGCAATCGGGGCTTTGCTGAGTTTGTGATGACAGACACATTGCACTGTCTGGAACTATTATCAGCAATATCCACTACAAATTCTGCATCATTGTGCAAGCAGCTAAGGTTGGGTTCCCCCAAGTTTACTGCAATGGATGGAAAGGTACTGACTCATACAGCAAGTATTATTGTTAGGTAATTGCTTATAAAATATTCACTTTATTTTAACTAGAGTAATAAATCTGTGTCTTTAATCTCCTTTTAGAGAGAAGCTTTAGGCAAGTCATACCAGGCTACATTACAGAAAAATAGCTGCTAAAGTTAAGTACATGCAAATATAGAAATTGAAGGGTATGTTTCAAAAAACCAAAAATCTAACATGAAGAATGTTTAATGAAGGAGCTGTTATACAAGGGCTCTCAGCCAGAGAGGATTCCATATGAATGGACCATTGTAAGCCAAAGATGAATTTCCTACTTTTGTTGTTCTCTTTTCGAAACCAGCTATTTCAGTAGCTGATAATTATATTTACAAGCGGTAAATCAACTGACAAAGCCTGATCATAAGCATCAAATAATAATTACCACCATTTTGAATCTACTGCAGCAGCTATAACAGCAATTTTTAATAATCTTAATATAAACAGAAAAATGAAACTGTTTTAGTACTACTTTCAGGAATAAAGGATCAGGACAGTTTACACCTATCACTCATCTGCAACTGGCTTAAATAAATCAAGAGGAGCAGTCTGTCTAATGGTTAAAGGATCAAAAGTTAAGAATCCTTATTTCTTTTTCATCTCTGCCACCGGCTCATTGTACGTCCTTGGGCAAATTAATTTCTCTGTATCTCAGGGCTGGTCTACACTGAACTTGCATCAGAATACCTATATCTCAGAGGGATGTAAAATCCACAACACAGAGATGTAGCTATGCCAGCCTAACCCCGGTGTAGACAGCAGAAGGTTGATGGAAGAATTTTTCTATTGACCTAGCTATCACCTCTTGAGGAGGTAGATTAGCTACAGCAATGGAAGAACTCCTCCTGTTGCTATAATGATTGTCTACACTGAAGTGCTATGTATAGACATAATCTTAGTTTAAACACAACTAGTCCTGGTCACACCCTCCTAAAAGAAAATATGGGGCGGGGTGTGTGAATTTATACAAGGTTCCTTTTGTAAGATTTCTCTACAGTTGTTCAGTTGAGAGAGGGATGTTTCCCCACAAGGAAGATGGCTCACCCACTCTAGAGATCCCTTGGAATTTGCACGGATACCAGGGAATCAATGAGAAGTCAAGCCCTGTGCCTCCATGTCAGTTTTTGGTTTTATGTTTCCACACCCCGGCATAAAGGCTCCTGTGAAGTCACGCAGACATGGCTTTTGCAACTGGCAGGTGTCTATACTACCAGTTTCGTTGGTAAAGCATTTATCGGTGAGGGGTATGAGAAAAGCCACCCTTCTCACTGACACAAGTTTCAACGACAAAAGTGCTGGTGTGGACAGAGTTATGTCTGCAGGAGAGGCTCTCCTGCGGGCATAGCTAACACTGCTCATTGGGAGGTGGTTTAATTATGCCGGCAGGAGAGCTCTCTCCTGCTAGCAAAGAGTGGCTAAATGGGAGACCTTACAATGGCACAGCTGTACCAGTACAGCTGTGAGGTTAGTAATGTACACATGGTCTAAGACCTTGCTTAAATGGTCTGACTGTATGACATTTCCTCCTTGAGCTCCAGGGGGATGGTGAGAGAAAAAACAATTCCTTCCCTGTTTCGAACCATTGGTTCCCTGGCCTGTCCACTACACAACACCTCCTATTTCTGTTGCAGTACATGCTACAGAGACTTCCCTCCCACTCCTGTACAGGTGCTTGACAAGGTATGCCTACACTGCAGTTAGACACCTGCAGCTGGCCCATACCTGCTGACCCAGGCTTGCAGGGCTTGGGTTAAGGGGCTGCTTAATTGTGATGCTGACATTAAAAGTATAACCTGTTTGTCTACCTGGAAATAGACTCATGATGAGACATGCTTATTTGACACACGCTAATCTTTTTATTCATAAATCCACCCCTCCTCGATCACCCTTTTCCCACCTCCTCTTGAATCCATTTTGTTTCTCTTCTGTCTGTATGTTTTGCCTACATTCCAGGTATCGTCATACTGTAGCCTCAGAGAAAAGGATTACTCTCTCTGTTCCCCTGAGTACATAGCACAAACCTGCACTCGCGATTCTTGCTTCCTTAATTTGAAACAGATATTTAATGTATTTTCCCCAGAGGTATTATCTTGCATTATTCCAAGCTGATTTCCATTTTCTGTCCTTGTTAGTAACCTCTCTAGACCCCTTTGTATTTCTGTCATCTCCAGTATTTACAGCATTTCCCAATTTAGTATCTCATATATATTTCATTACCTTGCTCTTTCATTTTAACTTATTAAATAAGATGGGAGCAAGCATTAGTTCCTGCTGGACCCCATTACGTACCTCCCAGCAATGTGGCATGTTGCCCTTTATTAGTGCCCTTTGTTTCTGAGGCTTCTGCCAGTTTTCAAGCCATTCCTATTCAAGTGAACATGAAGTAATTTGGAGTGTGAGTTTTATAGGCACTGTATCAGATGACTTACTAAAATTTATATCACACACACCTACTGCATTTTTTTTCACCCACTGACTATAGGCTAAACTGTGATATTTAGTTTCAATGCAGTGTAGGGATGGGGCAGAGCAGATCCATGTGATGGGGGAGGAAGTTCTTTACTGCCTAGTAGCGCCTTCCCACACTGTATAGCTCTGTAAAGGCTAGCCACATTCTGGACCACGGTAATTAGGAGGTTGGGGTTTTTCTTAATGTAATCAAGCATGTACCCAGAAAGATAATGGAGCAAATAATTAAGCAATCAATTTGCTAACATCTGGAAAATAATAAGTTGATAAGTAACAGTCAGGATGGATTTGTCAAGAACAAATTGTTTTCTTTGACAGGGTAACAAGCCTTGTGGATGGGGGGAAGCAGAAGACATGGTATATCTTGACTTTAGTAAATCTTTTGATACTGTCTCACATGACCTTCCCATAAACAAACTAGGGAAATGCAACCTAGGTTGAGCTACTATCAGGTGGGTGCATAACTGGTTGGAAAACCTTCCCCAGAGAGTAATCATCAGTGGTTCACAGTCATGCTGGAAGGGCATAACGAGCAGGGTCCCTTAGGGATCAGTTCTGGGTCCGGTTCTGTTCAATATCAGTGATTTAGACTAGTTCATCAGTGATTTAGACAATGGCATAAAGAGTACACTTATAAAGTCTGCAAATGATACCAAGCTGGGAGGGGTTGCAAGTACTTTGGAGGATAGGATTATAATTCAAAATGATCTGGACAAACTGGAGAAATGGTCTGAAGTAAATAGGATGAAACTGAGAAATGCAAAGTACTCCACTTAAGAAGGAACAATCAGTTGCACGCATACAAAATGGGAAATGACTGCCTAGGAAAGAGTACTGCGGAAAGGGATCTGGGGCTTTTAATGGACCACAAACTAAATGAGTCAACAGTGTAACGCTTTTGCAAAAAAAGCAAACATCATTCTGGGATGTTTTAGCAGGAGTACTATAAGCAAGATACAAGAAGTAATTCTGCTGCTCTACTTCATGCTGATTAAGCCTCAACTGGAGTATCGTCCAGTTCTGGGCACCACATTTCAGGAAAGATGTGGACAAACTGGAGAGAGTCCAGAGAAGAGCAACAAAAATGATTAAAGGTGTAGAAAACATGACCTGTGAGGGAAGACTGGAAAAAATTGGGTTTGTTTAGTCTGGGAAAGAGAAGACTCAGAGGGGACATAATAGTTTTCAAGTACATAAAAGGTTGTTACAAGGAGGAGGGAGAAAAATTTCTGTTCTTGTCCTGTCCTCAGTGGTTAAGAAGCAATGGACTTAAAATGCAGCAAGGGAGGTTTAGGTTGGACATCAGGAAAAACTTCCTGTCAGGGTGGGTAAGCACTGGAATAAATTCCCTAGGGAGGTTGTGGAATCTCCATCATTGGAGATTTTTAAGAGCAGGTAGACAAACACCTGTCAGGGATGGTCTAGATCAGTGCTACTCAAAGTGGTGGTCTGCAGACTGGTGCTGGTCCACAAACCATCGGCTGCCGGTCTGCGCGCACATTGGAAAAAAAAAATGCCGGTCCCCCACATCAGATAGCTTGAGAAGCACTGGTCTAGATAATACTTAGCCCTACCATGAGTGCAGGGGACAGGTCTAGATGACCTCTTGAGGTCCCTTCCAGTTCTACGATAAGTTTGTCTAACACTGGGCCCAATCCTGTATCTATTTAAATCCATGGGATGTTTGTCACTGACATCGGGGGAGCAGGAATGGACCCTAAGATTTATTTCTTATACCCTGTGGTGCTATTGCTCCTGGCTTGATTATCCTAGATGGGGTGGGCAAACTTTTTGGCCTGAGGGCCACATCTTGGTATGGAAATTAGTGATTTCCCTTCCCCACCCACCACAAGATCAGATTACTATAATTCTCGTTTTGTAGGGCTTCCTCTCTGCTGTTCACAGGTTGTAACTCATATCAGATGCTGCAGCTCAAATTTGCATGAGCAGTGGATTATCTCAGAATATTAGTCCTAAATTAATATCGTTACATTAGCTTCTCAAAAATCATATCAGTTTTTAAACTTCTATAGGAAGCTCTTAGTGGCCATGGTCCTGGATATTTTACTGAGTTATCATTCACACCACAGCATCCCTAGCATCACACTGGTTTGAATAAGCAGTGTGCTCTAAATCCAACATTGAAACACAAGGAACTACAGCTTTCTGTAACTACGCTTCTAGGCTGTGGCAACACCTCCCTGTTAATAATTCAGTGTCAGATTTTAAGTTAAGGTTAAAGAAGTCCAGTGTACTAATGCTTATTCTTGCTTTTAGGATTATTTCATATTGTGCCTTTGGACTTGTGAAGGATATTATGTATAATAGTATTATAGTAATACATTAGGTTTCAGAGTAACAGCCGTGTTAGTCTGTATTTGCAAAAAGAAAAGGAGTACTTGTGGCACCTTAGAGACTAACCAATTTATTTGAGCATAAGCTTTCGTGAGCTACAGCTCACTTCATCGTAGCTCACGAAAGCTTATGCTCAAATAAATTGGTTAATCTCTAAGGTGCCACAAGTACTCCTTTTCTTTTAGTAATACATTAGAACATCATACTAAAAATCTTGATCCAAATCTGCAAGTCCTTCAGTCAAACATCCCATTAAAATCAATGGGTGTTTAGCATAGAGAAGGCTTGCTTTCGTTTGTACTCTAGAACTACGGGGTATAATTTGTCACTAAGGAAAAATCTAGCAATATGTTAGCTGCTGCATATCGAAGCACAGTCTGCATACTGTACTTGATTGCATTAGATTATTCACACAGACCTGCAAGATTTTACTCAGCACAATTTCTCTAGGTGTTCATTGCATCCTATTCTCTTACAGACTGGCAAAAACAAATCCTTTCTGTCATCATCATAAAGAAACTTACTACAAAGAAATCTAGAGCCCTTTTAAGTGAAGGACCGAATACATTTATGGCCCTAACATAACATTGTTGAAGAAGCTACAGCTATGAGTTATATAGATGTTTGTTTAATTAATGCTAATTTATGTTAAAAGATAAACTGGAAAATAGCTAACAGGAAGACATGCTGCAATCCAATAGTAGGATTCAGATTCAAAAGATTCAGGAATCTCAGGAAATATTAAATTGTATTCACATTTCATGATTACAGCACACACAAAGAATTCTTTTGCAAAAAAGGTCACCAAAATTTGCTTTTTGCAGTGATTGTGACTGCCCATTAAGCCTCTCTTCTGCGCTTTACCAGCTGTGACTACAGCACCCAAAAAAGGAAAGAAAAAGAAATCAGGTACAGCTTAGCATGGCCTCAGGCACAGACAAAAAACTGTGCCTTTGAGATGGCTTTTGGACAGCTAATTTATAAATTAAGTAGTACATTGCTAATTCTCTACCTAATGCAAAGCCACTGAAGTAGATGGAAAGATTCCCATTGACTTCAAGGGGCTGTAGATTTGGCCTTTGCTCAGGTAGGGACTTATATGTTCTTGTCCGTAAAGGGGCCAATTTCTCTAAAATCACTGGAGTTTCACCAGAGGTGTTTGTTTATATTTGTATTCATATCTCAGTACTAGTTTGGATTTTGGTGTTGGGCTTTGACCGTTAACCCAGAGTTACCCAACACTAAGTTAAGTTGTTGTACCACGTTAAAGCCAAAAGATGATGAAAAGGTCTGTGTTTACAGGATCCAGAGTCTATATTGGTATGGCCTGAAAACTATTCATTTTGGGATGAATCTTCAAAATGTAAATGCCACAGTGTGAAGGCCCCGCAAAAAGGCAATAAAGATTTAACAATACAAATTATTTGATACTATGAGAGGTGTGATCTTTGATGCACATTTTTATCAGCATCTCAGGTCTCAATTGTGCCTTTAAGGTGAAACCTGGTGTTGGGGTTAGTGGAGCTCTGTATTTACTCAGAAGGAGCTCCAAGACATGCTGTGCCTCAAGCTGGTGTAATATTCCCTTTTGTGCTCAATCCATAGAGGAGGCAAAGCTATTACAACTGTCAGTGTAACAACCTGGCTGTTTAGCTCAAGCTGTAGAGACTCATACTTTTGACTCTAGAGATCCCCAGTTCAATGCCTGGTGTCAGTCAAGGTGGTGGCCATCATACTGGCATAATGCCTCCAGGAACTCAGGAGAATGCAGATGAAGAGCAGCCATTATGCCACATTATTACAGGGAACAGTATGCACTCCCCCAGCAGAAGCAGAATAGAGATGGGCACATGGGTGATGCAGGCCCAGTCCCTTCTGAGGGAGTATTAACATTGCCATATATGCTTCCTCCTGAAGTTCTGAGCATCAAGACTTTCATTGTATCCAGGTACTATGTGGAGGTTCCCTTTACCCTCTTCTTTCCCTCCCCTCCTTTCTTCATTGTGTCCTCTTGCCTCCACTCTGGTTGCACACCTGCCCAGGGACCAAGTGCATTCTGCCCTATACTCTGCAACACTAAGTGACTTTATTAGTAGGACCCATACTTTGAATACTTCTCGTGAGATCACTTCCCCTTTCTCCTCAGTCAATTGCACATGTACAAAATGGGAAATTACTGCCTAGGAAGGAGTACTGCGGAAAGGGATCTGGGGCTCATAGTGGATCACAAGCTAAATATGAGTCAACAGTGTAACGCTGTTCCAAAAAAAGCAAACATCATTCTGGGATGTATTAGCAGGAGTATTGTAAGCAAGACACAAGAAGTAATTCTTCCGCTCTACTCTGTGCTGATTAGGCCTCATCTGAAGTATTATGTCCAGTTCTGGGTGCCACAATTCTGGAAAGATGTGGACAAATCTGGAGAAAGTCCAGAGAAGAGCAACAAAAATGATTAAAAGTCTGGAAGCACGGTCTATGAGGGAAGATTGAAAAAAATGGGTTTGTTTAGTCTGGAGAGGAGAAGACAGAGGGGACATAACAGTTTTCAAGTAACTAAAAGGTTGTTACAAGGAGAAGGGAGAAAAATTGTTCTTCTTAACCTCTGAGGATACGACAAGAAGCAATTGGCTTAAATTGCAGCAAGGGTGGTTTAGGTTGGATGTTAGGAAAAACTTCCTAACAGTCAGAGAGGTTAAGCACTGGAATAAATTGCCTAGGGAGATTGTGGAATCTCCATCACTGGAGATTTTTAAGAGCAGGTTGGACGAACACGTGTAAGGGATGGTATAGATAATACTTAGTCCTGCCTTGAGTGCAGGGGACTGGACTAGATGACCTCTCGAGGTCCCTTCCAGTTCTAGGATTCTATGATATGCCAGGTGGAGGACATGAAAAGCCAGACTCTTCATGGAGCCTGTATGTATTTAGCAATATGCTCTTCATATATTCAGATTATGGAATGCATGCACTCAGAAGACATGCTAGTTCATAGACTTATGGCCAACCCCTCTGCATCCTGTATTCAATCTTCCGTCATCAGGTGTGGTTGCTCCCAAATTACACTTTTGTAGAAGGTAAGGTGTCTGTCAAAAGCATTTTTCTTCAGGTTTAGTTGCAGGTGCACTCCTACAATAATCCATCTGCTAAGTTTATCATCAAGGTTTAGAAGAGTCTGCCTGAACTCATCTAGAAAGAACTGTCTCTCTGAAGATATTCTGTCTCTTTAAGGAAGTGGGTTGTCAGTCAGTTTGTGAACTCAGCTCCATAATTTCAGCTTTCATAACCTATAAAGATAATTTAATGCAGAGCTATGTAGCGGCAACCTTTTTCCTGCCCAGCTAAATTCAGTTATAATAATCATTCAGTGATAGCACAGTGTAGTACAGAAATACAAGGATGCTAGATTCATGTCTGCATAGCTCCAGGATCTGTTTAAATGTACACTTTAATAAGTGCACATCTGTTGCAGACATCCTTTAATATGTACCTCAGATAGGGACCAGTGCAATGAATGTTTGACTACAAGAAACTTACTTATCACTAAAATAAACATGAAAGGCTTTATCACAAAAACAAAGTAACTTAGTACAATGTAGCCACTCAGGCTGTTTTTTCTGACAACCACATTTTCTATAGGCCAGGATAGTAGTTGAGCTCAATAACTTGCAAGATGTGGTCCATACTATATCCAAAAAAATCAGTGTGAACTGTAGGACTTTGCTATATGGTAGACCACCATACCATATTTTTCCTATATAAACAAGACTAACAGATGCATCCTGTCATGGGATGGCTGGCCCCTTTAAGGGGAGTCATGGCCCAGTCTACGCATGATGGGCTTCTTTAAGGAGAATAAACCCACCTGTAAGCAATTAACTGCCTAGTTGGCTGGTGGACAGCTTACTGAGTAATGAGCACCTGGACCTGAAAAGGCTACCAGGGCTCAGTTGAAGGATGTGCTCCCAGAGAAAGAAGGCTCCCAGGACATGGAGTGCCTAGAGATAAGGGCTGCCTAATGCAGGGCTAGAAGCTCTGAATGAACACAGGCCCAGGAGGACAGCTGTGGAACCACTGGATGCAAGGAAGGTAAGTACACAGGCCCCTGGAGGAGGGCTGGAGGACTCCTGGGACTCTTGTTGTCATTAGCCCTAGAGTGAGAAGAAGGGTTGGACTTGAGGGGCTAAAAGGAGGATCCTTTGTACTCTAGAAAAGAAGTTAATAAACTGAACCCCCCCCCCCCCAAAGGACTTGTTCTCAGTATCTGCGTCAGATTAAATGATTGCAAGCACCAACAGGGAGCTGAGGGCTGTGTTCCTGCATGGACACAAGGAGGTGTGCTTGAGGATAGTACCCCATCATACATCCTCTTTTAGTCCCCTATTAAAGTATATCTGTGAAAATTATAAATCTATCTTTAAGCTAGTGTTGACAAAGTTATTTTCAACATATTTACATAGCACACAAAATGCATTCTAAGAATTTTCTTTTAGCTTATACTTTGTTTATTCAGAGATGCTGCTTCTTACCTTCAAGCCTTCAGTTGGCAGTCTGTAGCCAAACCTTGCTGGTAGATCATCAAATGTCTGAGTTACATTTTCAAAGTTATACTAAACATAAATATAAAAGAAAATCAGATCTATAACATGTATCAAATTGAAAACACAAGAAAAACCTCATTCTTTAGGGCAAAAATGTACTATACATAGTGCCTCCTAACACTATACTAATGAATCATAAACACTGCTGCTTCCAGTCCCTCCGGGTTTTCTGGTGGTGTTTCATCCACATATTGCCCAACCCAATCTGCTTTAGTATGTCAGATGGAAGAGCTTTATTCCATGTAATAAACTCAAAGTTCTCTAGAGTCTTCCTTTATTTGGAATGATTTAACAACAAGAAAGTAACATGAATTCCACTAAATGTTGGGAAAACCTCTCCTTCAATTCAAGCACTAATGTTAACCCACTTTTGCAAAAAACTGGCTGTAGCCAAAGCGCACTTTGAGCAAAGGGTACATCTTTCTATGCCTCATGAACATGTTTCTGAAGAGTGGATTTTCTTCACTTTGAAATTAACCAGCTTTTTAAAATGTCCCAGGAGGGAATCCTGAACACCCTACAAAGATTTTAGGGAAGTGAGTAAAGATACTCAGTTTAAACAGTTAAGTTCTAAAATGTTTTTTTATGGAAGCTCATACACAACATTGCATAATGGCTCTAAAACTGCATAAGCCACATTTTCCTATTCCCTGTGACTCTTTTTTCTATTGCCCTAGGCCACAGGTAGTGGGTGGGTACCATACAAGTCTCTAATAAACAGGGCAAAAACAGATCTTGGCAGATTTTCAGTTTTCTGCAGAAAACCCCAAACTTGTAAAAGTTCTTTATTGTAGCAAGATCGATTTTAAGATTTAAAAATAATTGAGTAATTTAAGTATCAGGGTGTAGCCATGATAGTCCATATCCACAAAAACAACAAGGAGTCTGGTGGCACCTTAAAGACTAACATATTTATTTGGGCATAAGCTTTTGTGGGTAAAAAACCCACTGGTCCATGCATCTGAAGAAGTGGTTTTTTTTACCTACGAAACCTTATACCCAAATAAATATGTTAGTCTTTAAGGTGCCACCAGACTCCTTGTTGTTTCTAAGGAATTTAAATAGTTTTAAAAGCTTTATTCATGCTGCCTACACCCCTGGATTGCCAAATATAGTTCAAATGTTAAGATATGGTTATATTTAGTGCATAAGGAAGAGACATCATCTGAGCAAAAGTCTGAGACAGAGGAGCTCTCAAACTGTAGTTCTAGGACTAACATCAATGTACCTAATACACTCAAGTCAATGGAAGAAATCCCACTGACTGTCAAGACACACTTCTGAACTTAACTTGTTAAATACAAATTTTTGCTTGCAAATATCTAAGTTTACTCTGAAGGATCTTTTGGGGCCCATCAAAGCAGGGCTCCCCTTCTGCAGCTTTAATAATTCCTTGCTCTTATATAGCACTCTTCATCAGTAGTACTTTACAAAAGAGATCAGTAAGACTGATGGTGAGTGAGAATGGAGTTAAACTTAAGGGGGGAGGGGAAGCTTTTATCCACACTTTAAAACTTTAAGCACTTAAATGCCTAGATATAAAAACGTTAAGCGCTATATGAATAAGAACCTCTGTCTTTCCCTGATCCTCTCTACATACCCTCATCCCTGCTGCCCTCCACAGTTAATTGCATCACGCCAAGCATCCTTTTCTCCTGCCCTCCCCAGGCTCCCAGTATTAAGACCAGGTAGCACAGCTCTGTGCCAACCAGTCTCCTGCTCCCCAGCCCACATCCCCTACAAACAACTGCTCCACCACTATGCCCCTTAGGGACAATTCCCACACCATTTTCCCCCACATCACCTACCCACCCTCCAAACTATTCAAGGTGTCAGTAGCACGTCCACTTATATTTATAAACTCTTAAAAGAAGTTTGAAGATGTTTTCTAGAAAAATAGCCCGGGCTGTTGCCACAGGTAAAGTCTGTATGCATCTGCAACACACATCCCTACACACCCACTCTATATCCTGCCACTTTAAAGCACGCACTCCTCTATGCAAAGCACTTCCCCACCCCAGCCCCGTGCACAGGGGATCTTAAACATTCTTCAGCCCTGAGGAGAAAAAAACAAACAATCCTTAATTTACAAAATCTCTCAAGCTATCTACAGAGTTTCAATTTTCCAGTTCTGCATGGTGTGGCTGGGCAAGCATTCCTTTCCCATTGATGGCCCCTAACTCTCATTCCACTGTTTCCTTTGTATAACGCTGCTTTAATGAGACCCTTGCTAATCCCATCATTCCTTAATTTAGCATGAGGTATTGCAAGGGTTTTTTGTTTTGTTTTAAATAGAGTACTTTGTAATTCCCCCACTAATCCTCCTAAAATATTACAAGACACTTCACAAAAAGGCCTTTGGTGATACAGTGACACCCCTCTGTCACTCTGCCAAAAAACCCACAAAACTTCAAAAGTACATTTCAAGTAATTTTTCAAAACACTAACTTTAAAAAAAATTCATTTCTGAATTTTACCAAAACTTCCCCACACACAAAAAATTATCCTAGCATGAAAAATGGCATGCAGAAAGATTCTCTTCCTTCTGGGAAAGGGCGATAGGAGGATTGGGTGGGGAGGATTGGGGGAGGGAGAATAAGGCTTTTAATGGAAAGCCAGTTTCACACCTAGCTGTTCCATAATAAAGCAGTTCATATCTATCCATTTTTTTTCTAAAATATCCAGCTAAAAAGAGATACTGAAAAGTGATAATAGTGACCTAGTAAAACCATCCTAAGTACAAAATAACACAATTCTATATTTGGCAACCTTGTATTACCACAAACTTGTGGAACTTGTAACTTTATGCATTTTCATTTGATTACTTAATCATCCTGTTTTGAGACTCACTCTCTCCTCAGTTTATCTTAATAATAATTTCCTTGGGTAACACAATAGTTGATTAGAGCTATGAAATTTTTTCAGTGGCTTGAACACCTGTCCCAAACAGAAAAAATGTAACTCCCTCATATAACTGTTATGCATAAATAGAGTAATAAGTGGTGAACCCCTTTTCTAACATTATACAGTACCCAACCATGAGATCATCTGAGATGATATCTACTTAACATTTAATTCTGCTGGGGATGGGGTGTGTGCATATGTGTGAGAGTGTATATGTTGACAACACTTAGGGATAACAGCTTGCTTTTTCTACTCCCAAATCAGGTCCCAGTTGTCCAAGTACTTAAACACATGTTTAATGGGACTACCCACCTATATGAAGTTGCAATCAGTGGGCCTGCTCACGTACATAAGTTAAGCATACATGTGTGTGTTTGCAGAATCAGGGCCTTATTCTGTTTTCTAATATACCAATAAAAACTCAGTCTGTATCCATTACTGTTCATACTAACACCAGTCAGTGTGAGTAGAGCACCTAACTCCCTTAGGGTTCCTTGAAAATTTCAGCTGGAAAATAGAAGACCATATCATGCCACAGATCTTTAAAAAGAACTTTCCACTAGTTTCTCTATTAATCACAATTGGGTGGAACACAACTTGCTATATCCAAATGGTATTCAACCCTTTCTAATATGTTATGCCATATCTTCATGACTACAGAATTCAATGTAAATAAATGAGGATCTGAGGGGACAATCTTCTTCTCACTGCCCATGATCATATTGTAAATTACTCTGGACAGAATTCTCACATGCAAACAGCAGTACAGGAGTTTTTAAAAGTCCATAGAAAGTATTATTGTCTGCTATCTACTTATTTTGACAATTAAATTAAATCAGCGGGGAGTTCTTTTTAAAGTTCTATAGCATGAGATGGTCCTACATATTTTGGCTGGGACTTTCAGGAGATCCTAAGGGAGTTAAATGCCTTACTCACACTGAATTTCAAAAAGATTTCAGCACTAAACTCTAACCCTAACCTTCTCTGAAAAGCCTAACCTTTATTTTTGAATAGGCTTCATGTAATTGGTAAAATATATAGGTGCTATTAACTTTGGACTGATAATGTTTTAAAATGTATCGCATGATATGATTTATAAGTAGGAAAATCTGAAAGAAATTCCCATTCATTTGCATGTAAAAACATTTATTACACTTACCGCTAAAATGTCTGCCTCCACAGGCAAAAGGTTTAGGAAAGCAAACAGTTGAACTGTCAGGATGGTGTAGATCTGAGTGGCAGACAACATTAACATTCCTATTGACAACAGCATTTTAAATTAAATATCTGTAAATAAAACAAAATAAAATAAATCATGTTATGTAGCAGATATTATTTCCTTATTGGTTAGTCTCCTATTGATCAGAGCAAACTAATCAATATCTATTTAGATTAGCTAAAAAGTTGTCTTTCAAAGGAATATTTTAAGAGATTTTTATGGTTATTCTTAATTGATAAGAAACCTTTATCTGATATTATTTCACAATTAGGTACAGTTTTCCCAAAGAATGTAGCTTCCATGGCATTTGATGTCTAGATCACTAGAATGGTTAGATATTCAGCTGACAGGAACAATGAAAATATTTTACACAGACAATATGCAGCTATCCAAGCAACTAACTGTTGGCATTAAGCGGTGGACATGCATATAATGCATATTCTTACAGTAACTCCTTGCTTAACATTGTAGTTATGTTCCTGAAAAAATGCTACTTTAAGTGAAATGATGTTAAGTGAATCCAGTTGCCCCATAAGAATTAATGTAAATGGGGGGGGTTAGATTCCAGGGAAATTTTTTTTTTTTTTACCAGACAAAAGACTGTTTTATTTGTATATATAATACGCACACACTATATATACATATAAAGTTTTAAACAAACAATTTAATACTGTACACAGCAATGATGATTGTGAAGTTTGGTTGAGGTGGTGAAGTCAGAGGGTAGGATATTTCCCAGGGAATGCCTTACTACTAAATGATGAACTAGCACTCCGCTGAGCCCTCAAGGGTTAACACGTTGTTAATGTAGCCTCACACTCTACAAGGCAACATGAATGGAGGGAGGGAAGGCAGCATGGTAGAGAGAGACAGAGAGACACACAGTGTGCGTGAGAGAGAGATGCACATTGCCCCTTTAAGTACGCTGACTCCACTCTAAGTAAACTGCCTTTTTAAGTAGATCAGCAAGTTGAGACAGTACCTGCTGCCAGCAAGCTCCCTCCGTCCTGAGCCCTGTCGTGTATCCTCCCACTCTGTGGAGAAGGGTAAAGGAGTGTGGGGCAGGAGCAGGGGAGAGGGGGACACCCTTACATTAGCATGCCTCTTTCCTCCACCCCACTTGCACAGCAAGCATGAGGCTCCAAGGTGGAGGGCAGGAGTAGCATCTGGCAGTCGAGGGAGGGAAAGCTGGACTGCCCAGCAATTGATAGCCTGCTGGGCAGCTGTTGCACAGGGAACTTAGGGGAGCTGATAGGGGGGCTGCCAGCCAACCCTGGTTCCAAGCCCCCACCAGTTAGCTCCAACTGGCTGCTCTTTCTGCAAGTAGCGGACAAACAATGTTATAAGGGAGCACTGTGCAACTTTAAACGAGCATGTTCTCTAATTCAGTGGTTCTCAAACTAGGGCCACCGCTTGTTCAGGGAAAGCCCCTGGCGGGCCAGGCCGGTTTGTTTACCTGCAGCGTCCGCAGGTTCGGCTGATCATGGTTCCCACTGGCCGCAGTTCGCTGTTCCAGGCCAATGGGGGCTCAAGGAAAGGCGGCCAGCATATCCCTCGGCCCGCGCCGCTTCCCACAGCCCCCATTGGCTTGGAGTGGCGAACCACGGTCAGTGGGAGCCGCGATTGGCCGAACCTGCAGACGCTGCAGGTAAACAAACCGGCCTGGCCCGCCAGGGGCTTTCCCTGAACAAGCAGCGGCCCTAGTTTGAGAACCACTGTCTTACATGAACTTGCTTTTGAGAATGTGCTCGGCAGCTGTCCTATAAAAATCTGATCTCCTTAAGGTGTCAAGTTGTGCACCCAAAACATCTAGTCACTCCTGAAAATCTTTGCCCTCACACACTGTAAGCTCTTTGGAGCAAGGACTGTCTTTGTGATGTGTTTGTACAATGGTGCCTTGTTCCATGACTGGGCCCATGGGTGCCACTATAATACAAATAATAAGTAATAGGGCATAATTATTCATATTGCTGTGCTATATCTGTGCAGCCCTGTTGTTTTCAGGTTTGCACAAGTGTAACTGATTGGACCTATTACTTGTAACACTTGACCTAGATCCTCAGTTGGCGTAAACATGCATAGATCATTGTCTTTAATGGAGCTACACCAATTTACACAAGCTATGAATCTGGCTCTTCCTAAACAATTCTATAGATGTGTAAGAAGGAATTGATCTCAGCTCCGTCTTCCATAGTTGTGTTAATTCTACAATGTTAAAAACCAGATTTAAACCACTAAAATTAACAACTTTGCTTTGAATAACCAGAGGGAGCAAGTCTGCTCTGCTGAATCACTTTTCAAAGAGGAACTGCCCTTTAAAATTCCTGATTCATTGTTCTGGGGGGCTTTTTTGGTTTGCTAGGCAATTGTTTTTAGGAATGCCTTCTCAGAAATGTTCAGAATACAAGGTAGGGGCCTGCAAGCCTCACTCACGTGAATAATAATCCTTACTTGCATAGATAGTCACACTTCCCACCCCCCCCCCCAGCCCCAATAAATCCAATGGGGCTTTGAAAAGAAACTAACCCACCTGTTTCAAACCTGTTATGAGATTTATGGCTTTCATAAACTCATTTAACATGTCTTTAATGACTGTAATAGAGATGGAAAATTTTATATACTTGCATAGTATGTATGATCAGTTCTGGTTAAATTTTTTTTCTTTTTTTAAATGGAACTAACATGACATTTGCCAAACATCTCTCTAGTAACTCTTTGTGTTACTTTCCTTTCTCTCAACCTCTGTCTGACTTACCTGTTTAGTCTGTAAACTCTTCAGGGCAAACATAATTTCTTACTAAGTGCTGGTACAGTACCTAATACAATGTGATCCTAATCTGAGTTGGGGCCTCGAGTTGCTACTGTTATACAAAAACTGAATAACTGCATACATAAAAAGAATTATTTAGGTTGTAAACTCAGGAAATGCTAAATTTATGTTGCCCATGAAACATTAAGTCTGTTTCCCTCTGCACTTAATAGGGAGTATCTTGTGGCGGGGGGGGGAATGGCGTGTAATTAAAAACTACCATAATGCATACACATAAGGAGGCCAAATTAAAAGTGGACAGGTAACCATAAATCTAACATTTCCTAACTTCTGAATGTTTGACTTTTAACAACCCTTAAACTACACTGAGTTTTTTTTTAAAAAGTACGAACAAATTTCATTATGTGCAACTGTAACACGCCCCAATCATGTATAATCACCATGGTTTGAACACTGAACCTACCACTTGAGCTACAGAAGTCTGCTCTGCCTGCAAGGGGTGAGATGAGGAATGGGCCAAAGGCTGGATCCAAGGAATGATCGGGGAGCCTGGCCTGACTCTCCTCCCCCTACTAGATGTGGGGGGCACTACCCCATGTCTGCCCCCAGAATAAGGGATGGGCTGTTGGTATACAAAAAATATTAGTTTCTGTACCCTTTTACTTACCTATGATTTATTTAAACACAGAATATATGCATGTCAATCCCACTGAATAACGAGATAAATAAAAACAAAACTAAATGGAAAGTAAACACTGAAGAAAAGAGGAAAATACAAAAGTGAGAACAGAGGTGGTAGGGGAAGAGGAGTTGAAAACAGGTAGTAATTAAGGAATGTCTTCTGGAGGACCCAAATAAAACAGGAAGTGTTCACAGTCTGTTCTGTTTATGTAAATCTAGAATCCCTTCCCTTCTGGATTATTCATGATGGACTTGAAAGAAAACTTATTTAATTTAGAGTCGCTCTCCATGACTCCTTGTATTAACGATATTTTTTTAAACAGAATTCTCCACTGAAATCAGAGGGAGTTCTGCTTCAGAAAGGGTGATGTGATATAGCTCCATATTAACATTGTATGTTCCACAAAAATAACATCTAATTTTAATTTATCAGTGTCTTTAACCGAAGACACTTTTTGGGTATTTACATAATATTTTTACCCTGACTACTCCCGTTGATGTCACTCTAAAGTTCCTCCTTCTACTCCATAAAACTTTTAAAGGACAATAAACTATGCCATACCGCTAACGTTTGATTTACAGATCAGTTAATTAGCCTGCTCCTGCTCTCAGTTAGTCAAAAAGATCATGAATGGGCCACAAAAGGACTCCTCATTGTTTTTAAGGATACCAAGTGTGGTTTACTTACACTCAGTTGGATCCTAGACTTACTTTTTTTTTTTAATTTCAGCAGCTAATAGATTGGTTAGATTGAGCAGTGAATTGGTTTTATACGTGGTCAAGTCTATAACAAGAGTAAAGAATTATCCTTTGTGGAGAAACTTTATTCCAGACTAAATTACCACATGTGTGTGAAAATACATTAATACTTAAGACAAGTGCTTGCTTGTTTTTCATTAGACAAGACCATATGATCAAACACAAGATCATTCTTGAATATGACAGACACAAATCCCTTCAAGGCTGGGATGGCAGATAATGATCACATAACAGCATTGGGCAAATTCTGCCATTCCTCCAGCTGGAGCTGGAGGATGCTGCTCCCATAGCAACCCTTTCCCAGTAGCCAGTTTAAGGACATGACCAGAAAGAGGTGTAGCCAGAATGTCACTAATTCCCAGATTATCTCTGGCTCCTAGAATAGCCCCAGAAGGTGCTGATAGCCACCATAAATTAGAGTAGCCCTTACTCCAATCTAATTTGTATCAGCGGTCTAGCTCAGCTCACAATTTAAAGCCATCTTTGCACCTTCTACCCTGAGCTACAATAAAAGGTCCTTGGCTGAAGCCCAGGATCTAGATCTCCCTTTTAATAAAGGCCCACCCAACACAATTTAAATGTGTCCCTGTTGCAACTTGTACTCAGTTTTAAGGCTAACCCCCCCGTTTACTTCATTAAGACATGAACTTCAAAGCCCAGTTTGCATCAATACCAATATTAAGCACAGATAATCTTTGATTCTTTCCTTTTAAAATACAAGGACATTAAATGAAGAAGAAACTACATTAATGCAATAAGTAAGTAGAATTAAATATAAATAGGCTTGGCAAAATTCAATTTTTTATAATTTTGACATATCAATGTCTTTTTAAAGCACTTTAAAACTTTAATTTTAAATTTTCACAGCTGAAATTAGGGAGGCAGAGAAGGAAGGGGAGAGAATTTAATGACAAACATTGGGATTCAAAAAGTGAAAGCTTTTAACTGTTGAAACCATAAATTGTATATTTCAGCGTGTGATGCTGACAAAATAAATATTCTTAAATCAAACTAAGTTCTCAAGCAGCATTTTTCCTTCTTTGCTGTCTGTAAATTTTGATTACCAATGGAAATATGTTTTCCTGTTTGAGTACAGTGAAATTGATGTTTACTAACATTTATCAATTAAAAATCAAATTCTTCTAAGCCTGAATATAGACACGTCAGGAATTCCAAAAGTTAAGATCCCAACTGCAGCATTACTAGGTGACACTGAACATGTATTTACTGTCATTTCTAGTTGTGTGTTAGGCTAATATTATGGTTTGATACATTGTATTTCTAGAACACCTTCTACAAGAGGATCTTGAGGTGTTTTATGAACCATGAACTGAACCTTACAACCTACCTGTGGGGTAGCTAATGGGACACAACCAACATATCTAGTCAATTTGAGTTAAAGTGAGTTGCAGGTTCCACACCTGCCTCTGACTCTCTAGCAATGTCCCTGGTTTTACAATTGCTTGCACAAACAGCAGAGGGAAAACTTACTGACTATATAGGGGAAGCAGTGAAACTAGCTATATATAAAATGGTATAATATAGGATAATTTCCTCCCAAACTCTTTCATTTACACTAGTGTTGGGTGTTACAACAATAGGTTAAAAAAAAAATCAGACAAGTGATTTTTTTTTTTACTTGAGTGCCTCATTTTACTGTTAATAATTTGCACTTATTTTCAGAGGATCTCAAAGCACTTAGTAAAAACTGAGTTAAACCTCATAACATGCCTGTGAGATAGTAAAGTATTATCAATCTGTAAAATTCTGTTAAAGAGGCACTCCACTGAGATGTGGGTACTCAGCTCCTCTGAATAAGTAGTCTTGTTCAAGTGACTTCACAAGGATTTGTGCACCTAATTTTAGGCACCCAGGATTGAAAATTGCGACTTTGATGACTTGACCAAGAGTCACAGACAAGACTACTACAGTCAGTACCAGAGCAGAGTACAAAACTCCTGACTCACAGTTCTATCCTCTAAACATTATACTAGCTTCTTCCTTACTGGAAGCCTCTTTTCAAATTACGATCAGGCCTGCTAAAAAGATTGTAAAATGTAAATCCATATAACATCTAGCATGTACAAGGGGACTGAGTTAATGATGCTTTTGAAACTTTAACATTGCATTTCTTGATTTATTTTAACTGACTAGCTGTAGAATTGCACTAATGTGTATATTTTTACATTTTATAACCTGCAGTCCTGCATCAAAATCACAGGGAGTTTTGCCTGAGTAAGCTTCAAAAGTTGCACGTTCAGTGGAGCAGCTGTTTTCCCACCTTTTATTTTTATTTTTTTGTGGTTTCCATCTGCATTTTAGTGAACATTGAAAGGCGAGTCTTCTCTGGATACATTTGGCTTAAGTTTAATCTAAATGAGAGAGTACTTCTAATTCATTATTAATGGGAGTTAAGGAAGAGCTGACATTTTAGAAGCAAGTAATTTTGTGACTCTGGCATAGCAATTTAGACCCATGAAGCTTTGTAATACTGTTGACTGACAGAGCAATAGAGGAAACTGAACTCACACAAATCTGTCTCTTAAAAAAAAAAAATCTTTTGTAATCCATGAATTTTTATTTTTTACATAAATACATAGAATTGTTACTGGTTAGTTTCTCTTACCACAATCTTATTAGTTCCATCTTATCACAATTTGTCAGCTATAGTTTGAAGTACAGAAAATGCAGGGGCTATGACTATCCACCTGAAGAAAACTCTTCATAAGGGAGGGAAATTTGTGAATATGCAAACATTACGTCTACTGCAGTTATACAAATAATGATAAAACAACATTAAGGTTGAAAAGTCAAGCACTCAAAGTTAAGAAATACTAGAATTAAGGTTGTACAGACAACCTTAATTCAGCCCCACTGTGCATACACATTAAAATTGTCTTACCTAAAATCATGTAGCAAATCTGTGGCAGAGCAACGAACAGAGCCCAGTTCTCATGGGTCCCAGTACAGTGCCTCAAACACAAAAGAATATCTCTTCAATTCTCAGAATTCTGTGCCTCATTCATTGTCGACTCCTGCTCATTCGAATAAGGCTGGGGAGTTGCAGAACACATAGTATATGATCACATAACAAAAGACTGCATCATAATATATATACACAAAGGGGCTGAATTAAGCCAATTCTGGCATTTCCTGGACTTCAAACTTTATTCCTTAGAGGTTCTTTTTATGTAATTTCCGTAGTGGTGTGTTTTGGGGTGCTTTTTTTAAAGAAGCAAATGGATTCCATCATGTTGGAACCCTATTCACCCTCAAAGGGATCATCTGCAGGGTTCTAGATTCAAAGCACAGATCTCTACCACTTTAAAAAGGAGCAACTGTTAGCAAGAGTATAGTATAATTCAGTATTCCAACTGCAAGAGGGGAATACAACACACAATTTGCAAGTGGCTTATATAATTATTTGCTAGATATCTGCGAAACTTTGGGAATGAGGATACCTGGGTTCTATTTCTAGCTCTGGAGTGGACTGTGACTGTAGACACAGCACAGATAAGCATGTAGATTGTTCTTTACACAGAAAGTGTTAAGTGTGACTGAGTGAATAATACATGTCTCCCATACTAGAGATAGGGTTCTGTTCTCAACTCTGCCAGAAGCAACCATCTGAAACGTCTGTTACCCCAACTATAGAATGGGAGGATTACTACTTGGCTGTTCCTTGATTTAGGAGTGTGAAACTTTAATGAAGACTATGAAGTACACATAATTAACACCATCAGTCAGCAGAAGGCATCCTCCTGTGCTCCCATCCCAGCGGACCTCCCCTGAGGTCAGAAGTGAGGGCACTGTTGCTACAGTGTCTATATCCTGTCCGAAACTCTAGCTCTGTGCCTGCCAAGCAGGAAGCTGAGTGGGTCCTGAGACTATGATCAGTGCAGTTTACATGTAGGAATTCCCTAGAGCTAGAGAATGCTCAATGCAGAATGCACATAAAAACTTGGGCTGAGAATCTCTCCCACTGGACCAACTTCTGTTGGTGAAAAAGACATGCTTTTGAGCTACACAGAGCTCTTCTTCACTATATATTTTGATAAAGAGTAAAAAGCACCTCCCTTCCCCCAAGCAACCCCCTGTCAAATGTCAAGTCCTGCTCCACTGCATGGAGATACAACCATTTCTTTTATGGTGCTACAAATTTAGCATTAGAGAAAAAAATAAGTTGTTTTGCCAATCTTGTTCTCAGAAATGGCTAAGCCACTTTTGCTGTAACCGTCTTAAAAAAAAAAAAAATCAGTCTGAGGCAGAGATCTTGTATCAATTTTTTTTTTTTTTTTTAAATGTGCACAGTTAGTTTGGGAAAGATACAAAGCTACTGAAAATTGGGTCTTATGGGGGAAAATGTTAGACTAACTCCAGCTGTTGCTGTCAGTGCTCCCTATAACCAAGAAACTTCGTGGTGGGATAGAAAACAAAGTGAAGTTAGGCAAATCGCTTGCCCCTATGGTGAATGGAACCTCGGACCAATCACCCTTTACCGAACATAGAATACTGCAGCATTTACAGAAGGCATAATTGTATATTGGCTGTTCCCTGTTATCAGGGAATATTCATATAAATCAGTGTCCATAGGCCACTGGTGCTCCACACACAGCATACTGTGGCTTGCAGAGAGCTATCTGGTTTTCTTATTCAAACCTACTAAATTACATTAGAGATTATTACAAAATATTAAATATCTTCCTAATATTAATTTTCCATGTAAGCAATTGCTGTAGGTGCAACAGGAACTTATGTGGTTGAAGACAGGAGGGAAAGTCTGCACAGGCACCAATGGGAGGGGAGATGGTGCTGAATGATTTTCTGTAGAGAGGGGAGATGGTGCTGAATAATTGTCTGGGGAGAGGAGAGATTGGACCATGAGACTAACTGTTAAAAGTGTGGGCCACACAATAAAAAGTCCCCATCCAAATGATAGTCCTTGCCCTATTACCTCAGATTATCCATCCTCCAGTGGCAAAGATACTTACATGTACACACATCATGTGAAATCATCATGTGAACTGCCTAATATCTGACCAAATTCATCCCTGATGTAATTCAACTGAAGAAGCCTTATGCGAGGCTTGAATTTGTTCCATTGCCTATAGTTTTGTAATTCAGTTTGCATTTTGGTAAACTCTGCTGCTATTCATCATTAGCAAAGAAAACACTTAGAAATATTAATATCTGGATCACTCATTTCATTTACATTCTAATTTCTCTTAAAAAGTTCCAGGTGGTGCAGGGGAGGTTTGTTAGTTTCACAATTAGAGAACAAACCCACCTTAGCTGCTTAATGTTAATAATATTCTGTTGATACTCCCCCCAGCATTTCAGTGCATTGAGTTTCATCAGAACACACCAGATCTGAATCTGTATCATACCAGGATGGCCTTACCTCTGGGGCTGGGCTAGGACAGGTACCTGCGCAGAGAGTGAAAACTAAAAAGCACCAGGGGCATTACTGGTGAATAGCTATGAAGAATGGCAGACGGCACTGTATTCTCACTATCTCAGGATTTTGTTAACCAAAGCATGGATTGCGCTAGACAGTAAACAGAGTCTATACATCCCAACCAGTTTGTTTGGACCTCTTTATTAATAGTTTTGGCGGCATTAGGCTGCACTCTCCAGCCAGTACCTGCTCCCCCTTACACAGCTGCCAAATGTCGCCAGGGAGAGCACAGATAATCACTACCTCATAAATATGGTCAGCATCCCCGGCCAGACAGCTCTGGAGAAAACCACACACAAGAAATACAGAAGTGAAACCCCAGCCCGGGCTGTAGCTGTAATCGGTGGTGCTTTGTCAGCATTTTGTTCTTCTCACTCGTTCTTCTCTCTTCTGCTTACCCTGAGCTCGCTGCAGGCTGGGGGAGGGAAGGGAAATGCCAGACTCAGCTGAAGTGAAAGTTAGCAACAGCTCCAGCGTTTGGGCTGCTAGCGACTCTGCTCCTGGGGAGACTTAGCTCGGCCTCAATGCGCAAAACCAGCTCGCAGTCCTGGCCCCCCAAGCCGGTGCAGCTCGGCTCGCCGGGGCAACTGATCCATTAGCCTCCCACAAGCCCTGGGGGCGGCAGCGTGACAGCAGCGACCCAGGCTGAGCTGGCCGGGAGGCCCGAGCGGAGCCCGCCCCCATCCCCGCAGCAAAGGCAGCTCTTACCTGGGGGCCGAGCGCCGGGACCAGCCTACAGCGACTCCATGACAAATGGGTTTGTCCCGTCAGCTGAGAGACGCGGAGCCAGAGCGCGGCGGAAATCCCGCCCCGGGCCCCCGCATAGGCGGAGAGGCCAGCCCAGGCGCCAGGAATTGCTCGCCCGGCTCGTCACTCACCGGCCGATCCGCCCCCGTTGGGCCGCACGTAGCCCGCCTCCACGTGATGCTGGGGCCGGGCCAGGAGAGGAGGGAGCTGCAGTCTGAGGGCGGCTGCTGGGGCCGCGGGAGCGGGCAGAGGCCGCTGAGGAGAAGAGCGAGATAGCGGAGGGAGAGCGGCTGGCGTGGGGAGGAGGCGGAGGGGGATGCAGGCGGGGGGAAGTGGAAGGACCAACAGGTCCACCCAGGTGCGATCTGACGGCCGTTTGGTTCGTTGGCCTGATGGCAGTGACGTCACTGCGCGGGCCGGGACCCTCACCCACGTCGTGTCTGCCCAGCCCTCTCCTCTGCTTGGGACGGGGGCCGTGCCCGCCTGTGCGCGGGGTCCGGGCTCCCAGGGCCGTGGCTGGGCAGTTCCAGCCTTGTGAGTGGGCGGCCAGTGGAAATGCCTAGCACGCTGCGCACAACGCTCCGAGAGCGGGGTCCTTGCCCGCGCCGGGAGAGCACAGCGTGGGCATGGGCAGCATGGCTGGGAGGCCACGGGTTTGACCTTCCAACCTTGAAAGTGCCCCCCCCCCCGATTTAAAAGGACAACAGTAGAAAGGTTTCAGAGTAGCAGCCCTGTTAGTCTATATTCGCAAAAAGAAAAGGAGTACTTGTGGCACCTTAGAGACTAACCAATTTATTTGAACATAAGCTTTTGTGAGCTACAGCTCACTTCATCGGATGCATCGCAAGCTTATGCTCAAATAAATTGGTTAGTCTCTAAGATGCCACAAGTACTCCTTTTCTTTTTGCGAACAGTAGAAAGAGTTGCCATAGGCTAGGCTGAGCTCGTTTTATGTGGTCAGTTTCGGTTTGGGGTGGGTTCTCTTGTCTTCTCCAAATTTCATCTGTGCTGCTGCCTTTCAGTGAATTAGTGATGCTAGCTATCCCTACATATCCCTACCAATAACTTTCAGTTACTGCCAGCTCTAGGTTGTTCCTGACTAGATTTCAGATGTACCTACCACACAAGTTTCAGAGTAGCAGCCGTGTTAGTCTGTATTCGCAAAAAGAAAAGGAGTACTTGTGGCACCTTAGAGACTAACCAAATAAATTGGTTAGTCTCTAAGGTGCCACAAGTATTCCTTTTCTTTCTACCACACAAGGATTTTCTCAGAGAGAGACATTTCCACTGAGGGAGAGAACTGTAGAAGAGGCCAGTAATATATAATCAGCCTTCTTAGAAAAGAGGTGGTACCCTTGTAATAGAGCACCTTTTTTCATTTGCAGATGCCTACACATTTTCAAATGGAGGTGTGAACCCCTTTGGAAATATTAGACCTAGGTTGCAGACCCTCAATGGTTCGTGGACCACGCATTGAAAACCATTTTTCTGTGGTAATGGCAACCTTTTGTGGACCCCTTAGTCATTGTCTGTGGACCCAGACCCCAGTTTGAAAGCCCCTGGAATAAATTACCAAACATTTAGAATGAAAGGTACTAATGCTTGATAATGAGTTAGGTATAAGGTATGCTTTTAGAGGTGATTATGCATTATAAATATTTTGAGACAAATTCAGAGAGCGGTTGTAACCTACACACCCATGACAGCAGGAAAGGCAAATGTAAGATAAAATAGGACAAAGAGATTTACTTTACCCTACATTCTACTGCTAATTGCTATGTTACGGATGACTCCTCTTTCTCCTGGTAAGGCTCCAGTGGCTTGTAAATTACTCCCACCATTCAATGTGTAATTTAGATCACTTCTGAATTTGTCCCTTTGTGTTTACCTCTTTTGCAACAAAGATTGACCTAAATAATACTTCCCAGCTAGCTTCTGACTCAGTAGAATTCCATGTTCTCCAGTTGTGCCCTTTGACTAAATTTGATGTTGCAAGAGAAATTCTGCAATTTCAGCCATCATCCTTCAACCTGAAGTCTGATGATCCTTATCTTACCCTGTATAACTCACTTTTCACTGAAAATCTGGGTTGTGGAGAGAAGAGCTTAGTGATCTAAGCATCATGGTTTGAATAGTGTACCTATATTCATTAGAACCATAGGCTTAAATCTTGTTAGACTCTGCTCCACCTTCATAGGTTAGAGGATGCACTTTACTCTTTTGTAGGTGAGTCAAGCAAGCTATCTGAGCAAACAAAGATGCTGTCTGTTTCATGTGGGTTTTAAGAGCCAAATTTTCAGAAACAAAAAAGAACAAAAGCTATGATTGGTTTCATGCACAGATATTTGAAACAAGCATTTGCCATGATTGTGCAGGAAAACATGTTTGCACAGACAATTGGTCAGTTAGGTTTCTAAATGGTCAATTGTGCATATGAATAAATACCCCAAAACAGATTTTGCCTCAGATTAGGGAGATGATGACAACACAGGATGAAAAAGAGAACACAGAATAGTTGGTAGAAAAGTATTTTTCTTTGTGTTTAGAGTAATGTAAGTTAAGGATTTTGATAGCAAATGTTACCTTAAAACAAAAAGCTTTTATTCAGGCAAAACACTCAGTGACTTCAGTGGTATGTTTTTTGAGGTGCAAGACTGGACCTCATATTTATTATGAAATTACTGAAGCATCAGCAATGTCTGTTTTATTTCAGAACTGGCTGTAGCATAAATGGTATTTATCTAACTATTCTTTATTGTTTCTTCTAAGAATAATTATATAGTATTTAATGTATTTCTAAGGTGTTTATCACCATAGTGCTTGGGCATATTATCTGAGGATTCATTTATTCCCACAAAGGGATTTAAATGTATATTTGCCCTTTAACTTGTAGGTTTTACTAGAACAGCACCTGGTTGCTGAGAAGAAAGCGGATTCAGAGGAAGCATTCTGGGATTTGTAAAGAAACCCACACTGCTGACTAATTTTAGTGCTCTAGGCTGAAGTTCTATGGGTAGGGGGGACTGGAACTTGTATCTCCTCTGCTGCAGTGAGGGACCATGACTGACAAATAGTATTTCCCTCCCAGTCTTTCCGGGAAATTAAGGGTACCAGGCTTGCTGGGAAATGTAGTCCCTCCTAGAGCCATGTTTGTAGTCCTGACAAAACCTGCTGGGGAGGATATATAATTAGCACCCTTCCCACAACTTAGAGGGAGACAGGTTTTGCTGATATACTTTTTTGGAGTGTGGAAGATTAGGCAAGTAAGCCTATTTTATGTCTTTATTTTTAAGCCTATGTTTTGGCTGTGGAGAGGCATAAATAACACAGGTAGAGGAGTTTTTTAGTTTACATACTCCAAGGATGGCTGTGCCTTTTTTCTGTTTTGGCCAGCCACAAGATTCCTGAGTCACTGCATAACTCTGCTAGGAAAGGGCCTGCAATAAATATTTTGTAGTGGTAGGTTTTGTAGATTGCTAATGGAGTAAATTTCACACTCATGGGACTATAAGAAAGTCATACTCAGGGCTCCCACAAATTCCACATTCCATGTAGGTAGATAACATGCATTCCTTTTAGTTCACTGTTGCCATGTTTTTGTTGGATTTTTTTTTCTTTGAAACATGTACAGTATAGTTCTTTGCACTTGTTTTAATAAACAAGCTGTCTTTTTGAAAGAATTGTGATTACAAGGTGTAGGGACAATAAATCGGTTGCTATGTGGACACTTATCCAACTGTTGTTGTTCTCTTTTCTTCATGCCCATGTTTCTCTTTCCTCCCTGCTGTTTCTCTTTTCCCTTCCTTTCCCATCACTCCTTTTTGGCTTCTTCCACTCTTCCTTTTTCTGCTTTTTTTTTCGCTCCTCTTAATATACTTTCTTATTTCTTAACTGCCATGTCCCAAAAGCAGAGGAAAAATTTGAAAGGAAGGTGTAGACATAAAAATGCACAAATATGTAAAATTTATTTCTTTTAGGTAAATAACATGTTCTCTAGTATCAGCATTTCTTTTGTAAATAACTTGCAGTAATATGAAAGAGATCACAGCAGGTTTATGTGGGATGGAAGTAAAGATGTATATAAAATGTGGGACGGCCCTCATAAGACTCACTCCTACACTATTTTCTCAGGCAAAATACCCATTGAAGTCAATCACCAGGTAGGGACTGATTTAGCAAGATATTCAATTAAGCACATGTCTGTCTTCAAGCATGTTGGTAATGCCACTGACTTCAGTGGGACTACTTGTGCTTAATTAGGCTGGGGCTTAATTAAGTACTTTGCTGAATTGGGACGATAATGAATATTTATCTGTCATTGTCCATATGTGTATATATACAATTAAAGTTTCCCCTGAGTAGAGTAAGGAATATATAATTATAAGCAGGAAAACCAGGAAACTCCAAATTTTAGTACATATAATTTCCTGCAGTTAATTCAATCCAGGGATATGTGGATTTGCCTTTCTGCAGCTTACCCACCCTGAAGCAGGAATATGACAAGACCCACCAGACCCCTGAAAACCCATAAATGACCCACCAAATCTTGGATGGCAAAGAAATTCCATGGACATCTTGGTAACTGCAAATCACAGGGGTACCTGCATAGAGAATTTTTGTTTGTTTATCAGGGGGTAGCCTTGTTAGTCTGTATCCACAAAAACTTGTTGTGTTTCTTTAGTCATCTCCATCACCCCTGGCAACGCTGCTCCCTGTGGAACCTTGTTGCCATAGTCTTCCCACCAGCTGGTGCTCCAACCAACTCTGAGGTAGTTTAGATGTTGGGTCCAAATTTCTACAGATCAGGTAGTTAAACACCTAAGTATTGTCATTTACACCCGCAATTAATTGTGGATGCAAAATGAGAGGCCAGGTTAAAAATATGTCCCTTTCAACAAAATACAGCAGAATTCTTAGAATTAAAATTGTCAGTTGCTGTGTTGTTTATAGTAGCTTTGTGGGGAACAGCTTTTCCTAGAACCACCAGCTTTACTTTCTGTTGAGTTAGGAGACAGAAGGATAACTTTCGATTACACATTTTTCTAAATTTTCTTTCAAAATACAAAAAGCTGCACATCTCATTACAACGCAGAGATGATTTCTCTATGTGAGAAGCCTTTCAGGCTGAAAATAACAAAACCCTACAAGGAGTAAAAAATCTTGCAATAATAACTGCAAAGAATAGTAATCAATCAGCCAAACAAGCCATGTTAACTAGAACACAAGAAAAACATTTGGGGTGGAATCCATGAAGGGAGTTGTGTTGCAACACTGAGTGTCACAGTACTTCACATTTAGGTGCCTAAAACAATCATACAACAACACTGTAATACACAAAGTCGAGTTAGGTGTCTAGGTTCTGCCTTATACAATGAATGGGGAGAGAGAGTTGCCTTAAAATGTGATCAACAAAAGCCAACATGCTAAGTGCAGAGATGCTGATGACAGGGGTGTATGCTAACCCTTGCCTGTCTTTCAGAGATGGGCACCTAAGTCCGGGCAGCAGAGAGATGCCTATCTCTGCTTGCAATCCACAAATGGGAGCCTGACCCTGGAGAGTCAGGCACCTTTGGTACGTAAGCTGCTTCTTGTGGGAATGACTTAGGCACCTCACTCCATACAAAGCAAGACATAGGGGGGTGCTACCGCCTTGCTTTGTGCGGAGTGAGGCACCTAACCCACCCTATAACTTTTAGCCTAGTAACTAGAGTATGTGCCTGGAATGTGGGAGACCCAGGTTCAGTTCCCCCTCTCTATTAGGGGGAGAAAGAACTTATCAGGAGGATCTACCTCTCAGGAGAGTGCTCTGACACTGAGTTCTGAGATATTGTGATGTGAGGCTCCCTCAGGCTCTCCTGTTGAAGCTGTTCCACTCTGGATAAATAATGAGAGTGATTGGGAGAGTGGATGCCCCGGCCCAATCACTATTTAAGTATTTATCCACAGTGGAAGTGGAACAGTGACAACTGGGCGAGAGAGAGGAAATGACTCTGTGGTCCAGTGGCTGGGGCATCCACCTGGCAGTTGGAGACCCAGGGCTTGATCACCCTGCTCCAGTCATTTTTTCACAATGGAACACCTTCAACAGGAGAGATTAAAAGAAATCCACATCAGACTATCCCATAGTTCAGTGGTTAGAGCATTCTCCTGAGAAGTGAAAGACTCCAGTCTTCAAATCTTTTCTCCACGCTCTGGCAGAGAGGGAGGAATTGAACCTGGGTCTCCCACAGCCCAGGCAAATCCTCTCACTGCTGGGCTAAAAGCTGCAGGGGCAGGGGTGCTAGCACTGCCTCTCTCGCCCTCCCTGCTGAGTTTTGAATGGGACCTGATAGGTATGCTCAGAGGCCCTGCATGTGACTTAAGTGGCTTAATATCTGTCTTCACTCCAGTTCATGAGTCACTCTGGGACTTAGGCAGGAGATATGTACCCAAGTGCCTAGAGCAAGGCAGCACTATGCATGCCCAAGTGTTTAAAACTCAGATGCCTAGGTTAGGTGCTAACTCTACAGAGAGTTAGGCAGCCACCAAGTCGGAGTTTCATGGATTGCAGTGGTGGCTAACTTTGTGACTTTGTCCTTACCCATAACTATTTTACATTTGGGGACAATGTATACCTTCAAATCAGCGGCACTGCTATGGGTACCCGCATGGCCCCACAATATGCCAACATTTTTATGGCTGACTTAGAACAATGCTTCCTCAGCTCTCGTCCCCTAACGCCCCTACTCTGCTTGCGCTATATTGATGACCTCTTCATCATCTGGACCCATGGAAAAGAAGGTCTTGAGGAATTCCACCATGATTTCAACCCCACCATCAACCTCAGCCTGGTCCAGTCCACACAAGAGATCCACTTCCTGGACACTACAGTACTAATAAACGATGGTCACATAAACACCACCCTATACCGGAAACCTGCTGACCGCTATTCCTACCTACATGCCTCCAGCTTTCACCCTGACCATACCACACGATCCATCGTCTACAGCCAAGCTCTGCAATACAACCGCATTTGCTCCAACCCCTCAGACAGAGACAAACCCCTACAAGATCTCTATCAAGCATTCTTACAACTACAATACCCACCTGCGGAAGTGAAGAAACAGACTGATAGAGCCAGAAGAGTTCCCAGAAGTCACCTACTACAGGACAGGCCTAACAAAGAAAATAACAGAACACCACTAGCCGTCACCTTCAGCCCCCAACTAAAACCCCTCCAACGCATTATTAAGGATCTACAACCTATCCTGAAGGATGACCCAACACTCTCACAAATCTTGGGAGACAGGCCAGTCCTTGCCTACAGACAGCCCCCCAACCTGAAGCAAATACTCACCAGCAACCACATACCACACAACAGAACCACTAACCCAGGAACCTATCCTTGCAACAAAGCCCGTTGCCAACTGTGCCCACATATCTATTCAGGGGACACCATCACAGGGCCTAATAACATCAGCCACACTATCAGAGGCTCGTTCACTTGCACATCCACCAATGTGATATGTGCCAGCAATGCCCCTCTGCCATGTACATTGGTCAAACCGGACAGTCTCTACGTAAAAGAATAAATGGACACAAATCAGATGTCAAGAATTATAACATTCATAAACCAGTTGGAGAACACTTCAATCTCTCTGGTCACGCGATTACAGACATGAAAGTTGCGATATTACAACAAAAAAACTTCAAAACCAGACTCCAGCGAGAGACTGTTGAATTGGAATTCATTTGCAAATTGGATACAATTAACTTAGGCTTGAATAGAGACTGGGAGTGGCTAAGTCATTATGCAAGGTAACCTATTTCCCCTTGTTTTTTCCTACCCCCTCCCCCCCCAGACATTCTTGTTAAACCCTGGATTTGTGCTGGAAATGGCCCACCTTGATTATCATACACATTGTAAGGAGAGTGATCTCTTTAGATAAGCTATTAGCAGCAGGAGAGTGGGGTGGGGGGAGAGAAAACCTTTTGTAGTGGTAAACACCCATTTTTCATGCTTTGTGTGTATAAAAGATCTTCTATACTTTTCACAGTACGCATCCGATGAAGTGAGCTGTAGCTCACAAAAGCTTATGCCCAAATAAATTGGTTAGTCTCTAAGGTGCCACAAGTACTCCTTTTCTTTTTAAAAGGAAAGAGATTGTGCTACATTAGCAGTTTCTCTTGTAGCATATTGCAATACTGTATATTGCATTACAGAGGTAGAATGTTATCAGCAGTTATATGCGGGAGACAAAGTCAGGACTCCTGGCAGTACCACCAACTCACTGTGTAGCCCATGGTAAGTGACAGTCACTTAGTCTCTCTGTGCTTCAATTTACCTAGCTGTAAAATGAGCAGGGCCATTCTTACCCATACGCAAAGTACGCAGCTGCATAGGGCACCAGGAAATTTGGGGTACCAAATTGCCCCAAATTTCTTGGTGCCCTACGCACCTGCATGCTGCTCTGGCGGCTAGCCCAATCCCCTGGCTGGCTGAACCGCCCAGGAAAGCTGCCCCTGCTCTGCCTCTTTCCCATGGCCCCCACCCCAGATCTGCCCCAGCCCCACTTCTTCCCACCCCTGCTCCGCCCCAGCCCCACCCCCACTCCGCCCCTGCTCTGCCCTGCCCCTCCTCTTCCCATCCCTGCTCCACCCCAGCCCCGCTCCCACTCCCACTCCACCCCTTCCCCTGAGCAACGTCCCAGGGGACTGCAGCAGGGGTCAGGCACGCAGTGCACTCACCGCGTGGTGGGAAGTGGAGCGACCTGGCCCCAGCCAGCTCCACTCTGCTGGCTGCCAGTGAGTGCTGGGGGGCGGTTCCCTCCTATCCCCCAAGGCTGGGAGCCAGGGGAGCAGAGCAGGCTGGGCCTGGTCACTCCACTTCCTGCCACCCTTTGAGTGCGGGGTTGGGCCCACCCTGCAATCACCGGGCGGCAGGAAGTGGAGCGACCTGGCCCCAGCCCGCTCCGCCGGCTTGTGCTGGGGGGCGGTTTCCCTCCTTCCCCTCAAGCCTGCTCCTTCCCCACCCCGTGGAGGCCTGGGGCCAGCCCCGCCCCACCCCGCAGAGGCCTGGGGACGCCCCCCAGCCCTCCCGCCCCACGGGGGGGATGTGTAGGGCACCAAAATGTCTAGGGATGGCCCTGAAAATGAGGATAATATTTCCTACTTCACAGAGGTGTTATGATCATTTAGAAATAAAGTACTTTGTTTTCCTCAGATAAAAGGTGCAATGAAAGCAACTTTTTATTATCCTTTATCTTTAAGAGACCTATACTGCTGAGAGGAGGGATTGTACACAGCAGGACAGGAAATTGGAGATTTCCTGGGAGTCTCATGCCTTCACTCGTTTCATCTGCTGTGCAAAAATGGGGCTGTAATGTGCACAGAGCCTGACAACGCTCCTATATATGGGCAAGGAGCTTCTGACAGGCCCTGATATCAGGGAGAGTAAGAGGACAGATGGAGAGATCATTAGTCAGTGCGGGAAATGGGGGCAGAGTCCTGAGCTAGAATGGGTAAGTGGGAGCATGATTGGGAGAATAGGTGAGGAATCAGCAGCTCAGAAGGGTGGTTGGCTGAAATTGCTTATTAATTATTACTAAAGAAGCATCAGCAGTGAGTCATTTAAGCTTCATTACAATGAGGATAAAAAGACATTTTAGAAGGGTATAATGAAACATGGAATAAAAGTTCCTAGTTCACAAGGAAAACTGTTGCTGGAGGGGGAATGACTTCAAAGGGGCAATAATAATACTCTGCCTGTGTCTTTCTGTACTATATCTCACTGTCAGTTACATTTTAATTGCATGGTCCTGTCTATATTATAAATTCTGTAGTGTATATTGTGAGCTGATCTTGCAGTCCATACTAGGGCAAAATACTCTATGGGAAATCTGCCTGAGTAAAATTGCAGAATTGGGCTCCGTATATAATTCCATACAAAATGAATCGCTTCAGTGAGGGGAAAAAAACAAAACACCAGTAAATTCAATATTATTTGCCATTTCAGGCCCTATAAAGGACTGTGGTAAAAATATAAATTCTGTTTCATAAAATATCCCTAACATCTTCAGAGGCCCTTTGATGCTGGGGATTTTCTGAAGACTCTGGCATTTGTTACCAAGAGAACAGAGATTGACTAACCATTCTTAAAATAGGCAGAATTATCCTAGGATTAGGATTTATCTAGCAATCAAATTTCTGTTTTATTTTAGACACCATCATACAGTATTCAGAGTAGCAGCCGTGTTAGTCTGTATTCGCAAAAAGAAAAGGAGTACTTGTGGCACCTTAGAGACTAACCAATTTATTTGAGCATAAGCTGTCGTGAGCTACAGCTCACTTCATCAGATGCATTCCTTGCTCACTTCATTGGTTGCATTTGATGAAGTGAGCTGTAGCTCACGAAAGCTTATGCTCAAATAAATCATAGAGTAGGTTCACTAGTCAGATACTAAGCCATGTTACTAAATTAAAATGCACTTAAGATTTTTGAATGCTGGTGTTAATATTTTCTAAAGAGTATTTAAGCATTAATTTGCAGTGAAAAAACACATCAAGCATTGCACTTTACAGACAGCAGACCTGATCCTGCAAGGTGATAAGCAACCTGGAATCCTGGAATCACAAAGACTGGGGTGGAGGTGAGGGAAAGAGATCTGTAATCTACCAGCTTTGAAGTAAGTCAACACAGGATGCTTTTTTCTTTAGGTTACTGGTTCAGCTAGAACCCTGGTAAATAACTATTGCATTTTTTTCCTCCTCTGATGACTGTTAAGTTGCCTATGTGAAACTAATGTGATGGTTTCAGTCAAGCTCCTAGTGGATAAATGTCAGTGTCATAAACTCCACTGCCCTAACTGGTGTCCAAGGAACAAACAGGCATTATTAGGCTATCATTTAACCACCCTTTCAGAGGTAATCCCTGCACATCAAGGATGAGACTCATTAAATGTTGTGATATAGGGAGGCTGGGCCTGTCATTATCTGTGCTGTGCGTGTTCCGTGGACAAACAGAGGCCTATAGTCTCCAGTACTCAGTCACTCTTCCTGAGTGCTAAATTCTCTGACATTCATACTCCCACTAATTCAGACACAAGGGAGAAATTCCATATTAGGACAGGCATGTCATGAAGGAGGCACATGATCTCTTAAGCCTTGTCTACATTCCATTTTTTGTAAGAATTCCCATTACTGCTAATACTGATACAGCATGCATCCAGTGAAGTGAGCTGTAGCTCATGAAAACTTATGCTCAAATAAATTTGTTAGTCTCTAAGGTGCCACAAGTACTCCTTTTCTTTTAGATGCACTGATGTTAGCCAAGTTGGGATCTCCAGCATAGATGTCTCTCTAGCTCAAGCAGCCATTTTCAGCACCACCTGGCCAGTTAGACTTGCAGGGCTGCTTGACACAATGCTGAAAATAGCTGCTGGAGAGAGATCTCCATTAGGGCTCCTCCCAACACTGGCACATCTGGGCAGGTGTTTACAAAAACTTCACTGGTAAGATTCCTATAGTAGACAAAACCATAAAGTCTGATTTAGCTACCTAACTCATAGTACTCCCATTGCTGACTCCTGCTAAGTGTGACTTCCCAGCACACATTTGCTCTGTGTGTTGGTGACATCACATTTACCCCAGAAACTCTGCTGCAGCATGAAAGGCATCACACTGGGTCACATATCTCCTTATTCCTTTTTTACAAGTTATTTTTTGTTTACAAAAGAAATCTCCAAAACCCAAAAATGAAATTTTAACCGTAAACCATACAAGAAGATGAGCCACATAGTAGTAGTAAAATCAATCTCTTTAACCCATTCATCCCCAATTGTTTTTACTATCACATGCAAAACACCACAGAAGTGGCTCTTATGATTAAAGGATTGATCAATCTATTTTCCTTGTGCCAGGAATCCCCACCCTGCAAGAGTTAGATAGTGGGGCTGATTATGTAGTCTTTATTCAACAATTAGTCCCAGTGAAGTCAGCAAGAATACTTAAATTGAGTAAGAGCTGCAGAATCTGGCTGTAGAGCAATGCCTTTTCTCCTTGAGTTAAAAAGGAATCTCCCATTACCAGCATTAATACCCTTCTAGCACAGGGTCTGTTTTCTAGTCCCTTGTTCCAGGAAGCATGCCAGACAAGAAGTCTGACCCTGGGAGAAAGCCTTAGGAGCTCTGCTCCACAATTGGAAGCAGGGAGTGAACTCTGATGAGACCGACCTGGATTGGATGTATGTGGGATCCAAAGGTTGGGTCCAGTTAACAGTCTGGTAACTGTTCATTAGGAGGACTCAGCCAGGACTGTGATAGCACTGTCACACAGACTTACACTTTGTTTTTATTGGAATGAAGGCAGTGTACAGCCTTTGAAGAAAAGCTCTATTAATAGTTTTTTGTGATGGAGATTTTTTAGGGGCAGCTGTTGCAAACAGCAAAAGAGTTTGCTCTTAATTTCTCCATCTACTGCCTGCATGCTGTTTGTTCCCTGTTCCAGTACTGGTGTATATAGTTTATTTACACTAAAAAAAATAAAATGAAAAAAATCCAGACTTACTGATTTCTCCTCCAGTGAAAAGCCAGCCTGCAAGGCTCTGTCATGTATATCTCAGTAGAAGGCAACAATATTTTTGTTATATTCAAACAATACTGAACATGACTTTCAACCTGCTTTAGTAAATACATTTTGGCATAAACAACAAAAAATATAAACAGCGAAACTTGAAACAAAATTAAAGGGTTATATTTTGTGAATTGTTCCAAAGTTAGAAGCCCTTACTGCCGCAAGCGGACAGAGCATCTCAGCTCCCCAATGGAGTATAGAAGTAAAATTATGAAAGAGGATGGGGATTTGGGAGAAAATGCAGACACACAAACACCAACTCCCTTCTGACATGCCATTCTCACCGTTCACCAGTACATTGCTCCAAGGATGGTAACAGCAGAGAGTGAAGTGAAGGAGCTGCATCTGTCACAATCCTACCATTCAACAATAAGCTATTCATGGGTGAGCACCAGAGGGAGATGGGAGGAGAGCAAAACCCTGGGTCTGATCCAAAGCCTAATGAAGTCCATGGAAAAACTCCCATTAGTCATTTTGAGAGAGTATGCCAGCTCAACTTCTCACTTAGTGTAGATAGCATTTTTAATCTGAAGAACTGAGAGCCACAGGGCAACTATATATTTCCTCTTAGTGGTTCAGCATAGGCACCACTCTCTGGCTTCTGGCTCCTTAGCCATTGCCTTTTCTCTCTCCCTCCTGACTGGGCTATCTCCAGCCTGAACAGTTGCCTGCCTTCTGTGTTAGTCCCAGCAAAAGACAGTCTGCCTAAACAGGCCTGTTTACTTTCTCTTCAGAAGCTAACAAGAGAGTAGAATCTCAGAGTAACGAACACCTCAAGAATGGAGTTTGTTCATAACTCTGAACAAAATGTTATGGTGGTTCTTTCAAAAGTTTACAACTGAACATTGTCTTAGCAAAGTTTCAAAGCTATATTATGTAGAAGAAAAATGGTGTTTTTACCCATCCTCATTTCAATGAAACAAGCACAGAAACATTTCCCTTACCTCGTCAAATTTTTTTTTAAACTTTCCCTTATTATTTTAGTAGTTTGTGTTTAACACAGTACTGTACTATATTTGCCTTTTTTTTTTTTTTTTTTTTTTTTGCAGGGTGTGTGTATGTATCTGCTGCTGCCTGATTGTGTACTTCTGGCTCCAAATGAGGTGGGTGGTTGACCAGTCAATTTATAAGACTAGGTCTACACTACAGCCAACATCAATGCTCTGAGATCAGTCCATCAGCCATCGATTTAGAGAGTCTAGTGAACACCCATCAAATCGACGGCAGATCACTCTCCAGTCGACCCCTGTACTCTATCCCAGACGAGAAGAGTAAGGCAAGTTGATAGGAGAGTTATTCATGTAGCTGGAGTTGAATAGCATAGGTTGACTTACCGCAGTAGTGTAGACATAGCCAAACTCTGGTGTTTGTAATTCTGAGGTTCTACTGTAATTGCCAACAGTTAAGTTACCACAGTTGTTTCTATGCAAGCATATTTTAATCTTAAACTAAAAGCGCTACAGAGAAAACATATTCAAATCAATTAAAGAATCTACACACATGCTAAGAAGCTTACCAGAGATCACCTCCCAACCCCCATTTCCACAAAGGTTCTGGCCAGTGTCAGTCCTTCCAACTTTTCCCTGAGTATGAGGCTCTCCATAGACCAGAGGTCCTACCTGTCTGCTGGATCAGAATGAAGGCCTGGGTGTAAACTGAGCCATAGAGAGACTGTGGTATGTCTAAGGTCAAAGAGTAAGTTAATGGCATGTGAAGGAGAACAAGGATGGTAGAACCAGGAAGACAATGGGGGCTAATGCCCCCACAATAGAAATACTGTCAGAGCTAATTTATGTTTGCAACTCGGCTTCCCCATCCCGTCTGGCTCCACCCCACACTCCCCAGCTCCATTTACTGCCTCTCCATTGGCTGATTAGCTCTCAACTTCCAAACAATCAGGTTATGGCCAGCATCCCTACCCTCCAGCAGTGGGTGGGGGCAAGGTATCTTTCCGCACTCTGCTATTCAAGGTGCATGGCTGCTGCTTCTGGTGGAGAACTCAAGAATCCTAAAGCTTATTCCCATGTTCTAAACACTAGCTCT